>NC_046332.1:109372517-110728017 GCF_000738735.6 Corvus cornix cornix
AGAAATTAAATTCTGTTCAGTTCCACAGGATTTCTGCTGTGCAATTTCAGTCAAGCAATCTGTGCTTTGCTAAAGCATATCTTCCAGATAGACATTGGGTCATGATTTGAAGATATCCACAAGAAGTTTGTTCTGGTGGCTACCTACTGGCATTGGAAGATATTTCAATACAAGTCTAATTTCTGATTTCCATTAATTCACTTCACCATTAAGCCAAAAGATTTTGCAATGACTTTATCTGATAGATTTAACAGGCCTGGCATTAAGTATCTAGCATTTTCCTGGTTTTAGAACATAGTCATGAATGTTAATAAAATTATCTCATCAATCTCGTTCAGGTAGATGAAACAAATTAAGCCTGAAATCTCTACCATAAGGCCTGATCTTCACAACAGAAATATTTCATGTGGTAAGATTTTTGCATGTATAAAGAGTTGTTCAGCATCTTTTAATAATGCATACCCAAGAACTACTTGCCCTATTCCTGTTTGTCGGTATATTGTATGAGATGAAAATAGTCTTAATCCTCCTACTCACACTTTCCTGAATTATACACTAGAGAGCTCCATCAGCACTCCTGTTTTACCACAGCATTAATCTTGGGAGTTCCTACTGGTTTTCTCTTCTGTTGTGACCCCAGCTTTTCTTAGAGTCACCACTTTCCTTGTTGCCATTCCTTATTTTGCACATATGACTTTTTTTCTAAATCCTGTTTCCAATAAAACTGTTTCTGACTGCCTTTATTTGCATTATTTTCTTACAATTTTAACCAAATACATCCTGTATTAACTTATTCGTTTTCTTTGGGCTAATTTGATATGCATACAATTTACTGGGTTTTAATACCAGAATTCCAGCCTTACACTGCCTGGAATAGCTTCAGTGTCCTGCAATCTATAAAAATTAGCATCACTGAACTAAAGACATCCCCTGAATTTCCATTAAAGGATTCTGGCATGTATATTACCCTGAGTTTAATCAATAAAAAGGTAAAAAATAGTACACAGAAGAGAGGGAACTTGTGCAAGAAAGGAGGATCACCTTACACCAAAACAGAACATACTGCCTTGGAAGTTGAAATAAAAGTTCTCAATTAAACACCAAAAGAAAATCAGAGTACCCATAGCTTGGGACATCACATTCTTCAAGAATGCAGTCAAACTCTAGGAAAAGCTCTAAAATTCAGGTAGGAAACAAAAGATGAAAACATAACAGTAAAGTTCCTTTTACCCAGGATATGTGATCAAACTTCAGGAAAAAGTGATTTATTAAAGTACAGCAACACATTCACAAATGAAGGTTCTGTACTGTTAAGTAAAACAGAAAAGAGCATAAGCTGCTATTTAAACAGAAAATTAACTAGGCTGCCACCCTCTCCTCAAACCTCCAAGAACACTCACACCAAAGAAATACTCCACCCTCAAGTGACAACTTGCTGAGGATTTAAAAAATCAGTAGCATAACCTTTTCAAACACATCTGAAGCTGGTAGCCTGACAAACTCAGAAGGGTTGATAGATGATCAGGGTGGAAAAGGAATGCTCAAGGAAGATAAGCCTGCAGCAGAAAATCTAAATTAATCCTTTGCAGTAGTGTTCATTACAGTGGAGTTCAGGGACTTTCTAAACTCTAGAACTTGTTTTGAGGGGAATGGTCAGAGGGACTCTTCCAAATTGAGGTTTCAGCAGAAAAAGATCAGAGCAGACTGATAAAGAAGGAAGTAACAAATCACCTTTGCAAGAGAGTGTCTGCCCAAAAATTGTGGTTTAATGAAAGGTGTCCCTGTCCATGGCAGGGGGGTTGGATCTGGACAACCTTTAAGGTCCCTTCCAACCCAAACCACTACATTTCTGTGTCTGTGAATTCAGAAGGACCTCATGTATTAAATTGTGGTGGTGCAAACCAACATGAAACTGCTTGCTTAAGTCAGCTCGGGATATGAAGAAATGAAAAGGGAGAGAATGTGTTGCCAATTTTTAGACAGGTCTCCTGCATAAATTTGTAAATTACAGATGTGAGTTTGTTTATATATTCCAAAGAAAATTATTAAGCGTCAGAATGAGGGAGGAAAGCCTCAACACACAAAACTATTTGAATTCTTCGACTAAACCAGCAGCTGTGTGAATAAAGGAGATGTGGTTATACAGCACCCTGCATCATTACTTGTCATTACATATTAGGCCTTCCAGCAATTACTATGTCTATTCTGCAACCAAGATACTTTTCCATATACACTTAGAGCCTTCTTTTTTTCTCTGACCACACATTTCTCCTCTGTATTTATAACTTACCTGAGTCACACTTCTGTTCTTCATAATTGCAGTAATATAAAACTTATAATCTACTTCCCTTCTCTCTTCTTCCTAATAAATTCATTTATTCTGTTCAATTTGCTTAAAAAATACTCTTATTCCTGACATGTCTCAAAAGCAAAGCTTTCAGGTCAAGTTACTTTATTTTTAGTTTTGCTTCAAGTATTTTGAGCTATTAAAACTTTTTATGTTACAAATTCTTATTTCTTTTTTGCACTTTTTATGCATTTGAATGCTTAGATTCATTTACATTATAAATTTTTCTCGATTTTGAAAAAATTGTTCTTTTTTCTGGAGACCAAATAAATTATATTACTTATAGATTACCTTTCTGGAAAACAGCTATCAAGTTTGAGAGTGAATACATTGTATGCATTTTTCAATGACATTACATGTATTTAGATATTTTTAATCATAATATAATTTAATGACCACTTTCAAGAGGCATTTCCCAAAAAACTGTTAAATACTTTAATGGAAACAGTTTTCTTAATACATGGTATGAACCTGTCATTTCTCTGCTGAAGGAGCATCTCTTTTACTTTTGCAGCTGAACTTTTAACTGAACGTTCCTGCAAGTTCTGCTTAGTATTAAGCCTTGAAGTTGCATAAACTTTGATGTTCTGTCAACTTCTACTCAGTGAAAACATAGCTGAGTGGTTGCTTTGCTGCCCACTTGCATTGTTAAAAACATAAAACTCGGGGCTTTATCCTCACTTAGCTGAAAACCTGACATCAAATAGTGACTTTAAAGGTGAGTCCCACCTCATGCCTTTATCCATATAATGTATTTGAACAGGTTACATCAAGGCCAATTTATTGCAAGTATCCTCACCCCCAAGTAATTATAGACTGATTTTACTCTGAATTTCTTCTCTTCCTAAGGCAACCCATAAGATAGAAGCAATTCTTACTCTCAAGAATACTCAGAAGTCACTTCCAAAGCTATAAAAATCTACTGAAGCTTAAGCTCCCTGAAAAGAAAAAAAAAAAAAAAGAAAGAAAGCAAAAGACCTTAAACAGATCAAAATAACAGCAAATGCTTTTAGAATTTCCTTTAGTTCTATCTCAGCATTTCTGTTTCAAACCCAAAAACCAACTTGCATGGCTAAAGATAGGTCTAGTATCAGAAATTCATTTGCTGATGTACAGAGCAGAAGGTTAAGAGTTTGGGGATTTCTTTCACCATTTTTTGTTAGGCTTTTTCAAGGAGTTTTACTTTACCAGAGAGTAGATGCTGGGAAAACAAGGCTCAACCATCACGGGCAATGGAGATAAACTCAGTGTACTCAGACTGAGACACAGACATGGCTCTTTCTCTACCCACAGAACAAGGTTATATTCGTCTGTTTCTGTTTTCTGCACACATTTAAAAAGTAGGCAGAAAAAAAAAAAAAAGTTGGCACGCTTCCTTTTCTCTCTACTTTTCTAAACTTCCATTGACATTTTTAATGCATTCTAACTTCCATTGACATTTTTAATGCATTTTAACTTCCACTGACATTTTTAATGCATTTTAACTCTTTTCTTAGGGCCTGAGCGCTGCACTTTGATGTCTTGTGAGATAAACTCCATTTGACTTTAGGCCTGGATCTCTTATCTTCTCACTCTGGGGCTTCAATGACAAATAAAAGCCTGCTTTATGCAACCATCAGGTCATGATCTTGTCAGATCTCATGAAATAAACAAAACAAATTGTAGTCAGTATTTCAGACGGAAATCGCCACTAGAGAGGAGCGAGCACAAATCTTCTGAACATAAAAATGCATCTCCTTCAATATTTAATCTCCACCACCTTCTCTTTTGGTCTCTCCTGTGGTCTGTAGGTTTTCACCCTGACTAGTTAGGGTCAAGAATCTGCCACTAATGGTTAGGGCAAACCAGCTTCTTCCATACATTAGCTGCTGCATATGCACTTAGCACCACTGTAAAGGAGCTTACTTATTTTTAGTTTTTAGAACTTTCCCCAATTATTTTGTATTTTTGGTTTTAATATGGAATCATTGGAAGCATAGAAAGCTGTGTAATTCCTATTTCATGTACTTACCCTGAGCTGGGGGATGATTAAAAAAAAAAATAAGGCCTATTTCTGTATCCATTCCTTAATAACAAGTCAATTTCTTCAACTAGTATTTATCTACAGTAATTACATTTGTGAACAGAAAGTTCTGTATTTAAAACACAGGACTACCTAATTACAACTTACATGAAAATTAAACTAGAACCTTCAACAAACATTTCAGGTTAGAACCTCAAACTTCCCTTCCAAATCTCATTCCAGCTTGTATGATATAACAAAATCATTGGGTTTTCTTCCAGAGTTGAACATCCTTTTTTAATCAAATCAGTCTGGTGCCTTGTCCTACTTCTCTTCAGTGATGCAAATAAATTGTTTCTCCTTTGCTTGATCTCTTAATTTATTGTACAATTTTTAAAATGTTATAGAATCTTTCTTAGCAAATCGGTGTTTTAAACCATACAATTTTAATCTAATATTTTGTATCACATCCTGAAGAGTTACCAATTGTGAAATCCCCTTCCTTCTACTCACAAGATGCTCCTCTCTACTCACTTGGATGAGAATACCTTATTACCACATCAGCCACAAGCTGAAATTTCTGATCTCTCTGTCCCCTTTCCTTAAATTTCCTTTTCATCCTATGTCTGCTACACCAGCTATTAAATGTGCTGTCAGCTATAAATAGAAAAGATCCTTCTCTCCTGATTGGGACAGAGCTGTCCATCAGTCACCTGAATGACACATCACTGAAGATGAAGGAAGATTTGCCTTGGTCTCCTGAAAATTGTAGAATTCTAGGGTGTTTGGGAGGGGTTGTGTTGATATGGACACAATGAGGAAACTGGAATTGTGGTGCTGAATAAAATTAATTTACTTGAAACACTTTATCCTGATTTTACTGACTGCTCCTATTGGCATCAGAAACATGATTATTTAAGGAAAAAGCTGAATTGAAGTAATGTTTTCAAATTTAATGCAAGTTCTTTCTACAGTATTTTAACCTAATATTTGCAGAATTAATATAGCAGTAAAAAATGAATAAAGTACATTCAATTCCAGCTTTAAATAAAGCATTCTTAGATGGGGATGTTTAAGGGTATGGGTTTATTTTGGAATAGCAGGCAGAGAAATAACACAGCATGATGTCTTGATTCTCCAAAAAATTTCCTGGGCTGCAAGTTATCAACATTCTCATTGAGTGAGCATCCTTAGTGTTGCTCTTATACGTATATTGCTGTACTTTACAGAATGTAAGACATAAATTAAAAAGGAAATTTTGTCTAGTTTCCTACAATATAGAAACATGCGACAGCTTTCAACATGTAAAGAGCTCATGCAGGAAAAATCAGAAGTTAGACCATTTTGATTCAGAATATATTTTCATATAAATTATGTGAAACAGACTAGCTGTTAAGCACATGATTATTTACATTCCTTATTTTTCTAATTGGACGAGCCTTAACCATCTAAGAATTACAGTAAAAAGACCTGACATTTCTTTTGCAAACTTTTCCTGACAAATAAAGTTTCTCTACCACGCTAAATTCAAAGGGTTTTTTCTGTAATTTTAATTTTTAGAGAACTTTAGTGGGTTACTTTAGACTCGCATACCATAAACTTCCAAGTTTATTCCAGATACAAACTAATTGCAATAGTCTGTCCTAAGACATATAAACCCGTTATAATAAGGTTTTGGATGCTCCTTTTAGCAGTGTCACTAGATAAATCTATATTGGTTCATATGCTGCAGGTAAAAACTGCAATCTTTTCTCTATAGGTAGACGCATCACTCCACTGAAAAATAAGTTAAATCCTCTTTTAACTGGCTCTAGATACCTCTCTTCACTTTTAGTTTCCAAGTGTAAAAATCTGCACTTAATTTATGGGGGGAAGCTGTAAGACATTAACACATTAAGAAAATGCTGCAACCCTATTACATTAAAAGCTCAAAATGATGCAAAAAGGCAGACATTTATATTTATTTTTACTATGTGAGGAATAACTTATCTTTGGAAAGGCAACAGTTCTCTACTTTCTCCTTCCAGGAAAGTTATTAATTTAGGGGTTTCACCTTTAGGTTTGAGCTCATGAGTTTTTTCACCTAAGGGTTATACTTTTTCAATAAATGTAATCAATATGTACAGCTTTAAAAAATGCTTTTGCATAACATGGCAAGATAAACTTTGCTCTCAGCTGTCATTTTATGTCCATGAACATATCTGAGAAACCCTAACATCTAAATGAATATTCATGTAATGTATTCCATATAACAGTGCTTGAAAAAATATTTTAATATTCATCAGTCATTAATCTTATTCCTAAAGGATATGATGTTATAATTCCCCAAGAGCAACTTCCATAAATTTAGAGTGTGCCTTACATTCTGTATCCAGCCTAAGTCATGCAGAGGGACAGTCCTTAAAGTGACATTGAGGATGGAAGACTGTACTACATTGCACATGCAAATTGCAGCTGATGTATGAAAGTGATGCCTTCAAAATGCTGCAATTTAAAATTAAGTTATGATGCTTTCATGTGTAAATATGTACTTAATGTTAAATTAATTCAGAATTTTCAAGTTAATATAGTACCTATTGGCAGGCTTGGTGAAGAAGGGTGTTCTACAAAAGGAAAATCTGCAAGATGGATTAAGGTTCCTTTTCTTCAGAACTTGTCCTAAACTAGGTAAGGACTGTATCTCCAGAGCCTCTTCCACTTGGGAAAATTTGGAAACAGGAATTAGAACAATTTTTTAAAATGCAAAGTCAAAACCTTGTTTTGGGCCTTGGAATTATCTGTGATTAGTACAACACAAAGTTCTGAAAAAGCATCTGACCTTTTAAAAGGCAGAAATCCAGAACCTCTCTTTTTTAAATTCTGGCTTCAAATGCATCTTTTAAAATGAACATTACCACCTTATGGTGAAAACTCAGATACCACTAGCCCATGAAAGACATTCCTTTTCCCTAAACTTCTTCAAAACTGTAAGGAGGAGAATTTTAATACTACAGAGAGCTTACTTCAAGGAAATGGATGACTGATGCTGTTGGTATTTTTGAAGCTCAGTCCTACGTCCTATTAATACCACCACAGCAGGATGTTCTAACACCATTTTTCAGTTAGACACCTTTACTCCATAGACACTTTCTCATCTCCATCTCCCAGGTAACAACTTCAAAAAAATCATCCAGCAGATCTGCTATGTCTACGGGATGGGGAGGACAGAAAACATCCCTTTGCCTCAGAATATTCTTGATGTCCTTCACAAACTCTCAGTACTTTAATATGATGATGTCACAGCTCCCCCTTCTCCCCTGCAGTCAAGTGATGGAAATGTAAACATGGCAAATATGGTTATTCACCTTCCACAGGAGCTTTTTTCACTCTCCATTTGGGCTGTATTCTACATTTACCCAGGGTATGTACTTTTCATGAAATTTAGCCTAGCCTGCTACCAGCTGTCCACTGGTGACACACATCTCTCTGCTGGAACACACTGGGACAGAACTCAGGTTATGATCTTATTCACATGATAAACTCTGATGAAATCACGGAATTGTGGCATGGGAATAAACTCAGAGCACGTGAGAGTATGTCATCCAAGCACTGATGACATTCATAAAGAGACACAAGAGATAGAAAATCAACAATAACACAAGTAATGGATTTGGCATTAGAATCCATCTTCCCTAATCTTTTTGAGCTCTGCAGGCAGCATGACAAATGTGAACACAAAGTATGCAAAGAGTAAGAAAATTTCAAATGCTGAATAGAAATTCAGCCCATTTTAGCAACACAAAAGTCAGAACTTCACTGTTTGGGATTTTTTTGAAAGGAGAGGGGGGAAGCAGGGGAGGGGAGACATGGAAGGGAATATTTTGTCTTAGTAAGAGTTTGAGGAATAAATTCTGGGGGAATGAATTAAAAGGATTGTCACAAACCTTACCAATGTAGGTCCAAGGTATCAATTACATTCTTACTGTGCCTTCCTAAGACCATACAGCCACACACTGAGAAGAACCCCTGACTTTCAGAATAAGCCACTGAATACTCGCTGAAGAGGTGGGATGACAGGGGCATTTAGGAGAGGAAACAATCTACTACACAAGGAATCTGCCATGAATAGACCATTGAAAATAAATTTGGTAGGTTTCAAGTACAATGGTCTATATGTTTGGGAGTGACCTGCACCTCACACATATTGTGTGACATGGGTTTCTCAAAACTCTCACTTTAAGGTGTTAATTCATCTTTTACTGCCTGGCTCTATTCTTAGTGATGAGTAACATGTCTCAAGTGGTTACCTCAAAATCAGGCTGCTGTCACAAGCAGAATCTTTGTGGTAATTTGTGGGAAGATGATACTTATTCAATTACTGCATTAGGGTTTTAGAGGTTTGAAGAGCAAGGAAGAAGAACTAGAACTTTTCACTCAGAATAAATTTGATATAACTGGAGGTTATATAGTGAAGTGATTGTTTAGAATACTAACACACTTTAAAATACTGTTTAACTTCTAATGTGAAGATAAATTATATTTGCTTTAAGACTCACAGTTATTTGGTTGTTATAATTACCTTAGCTCAAAGACCTATCAAAGAAAGAAACTGAGGTTAAGTGGAGGACGTATTTAGAATAATCTAGTCTAAGATTAAAATAAGGACATAATTCCAAAGGGCAGAGAGGCAAGAACAACTCAAGAAGTAAAGTTAAAAAAACTCCACAAAGTAGCTGATTGTTAGGCAATTATGAAAAGACACAAAAACACAGAAAAATTAGTACAACCAGTAAGAATTTGAAGTTCAGAAAACAACTACTGCTTCATAAATAATTTTGTTCTCTTTTCTTTCACAAAGATTTTTGAAGAAAGACAGTGCTTACACTTTTCACATGCACAAAATGTTGCTACTCTCTGATGGAGAGAGTAACAAATGGTGGACTTCAGAGCATGCAAAAAGTATCAATGAAACTTTACAGTGGCAAGGGTGGAGAAGAACTAGGAAAGATTAGCCAGGTCATACAGTTTTTATTAGTAAACACCTTTGAAGAATATCCTAGACGAATGGTTGTCAAAATCCACAAGGAAACAAGTTACTTCTACCAGGTTATACCTAACTATCACACTTTCATATTCCACAACATGTCTCAAAACACCCTCATTCACAGCCATAATCTTAAACTCAGATAAATTGAATTTGTGATACTTCTTAAAAAACACAGGCTCAGGACTCTGTTAAACCAGTGAACTGAAACAAATTATGTGCTAAACCTCCCTGCTCCCTCTTACTTCATACAACTTTTAAAGTTACTTAAATTAAGAGGTTTTGTCCCAAAGGACTACTGTTTTTTCTCCATTTGCTATATCTGCCTTTATTTCTACTGACACCTTTTTTTTTTTCTATCTTTGTGTACCTATGTCTTAACTTTGGAAAGATACAAAGGTAACAGAAAAATCCAAAGGTAACCTTGTTTCTGAATATCAACTTATAAGGTCTCAGATAAGGAACAGAAAAAATAGTGTTCATTCCTATTATGCTGGCATATAAAGCTCCTAAGGGTGATCATGGAAAAAAGGGTCCTTAAATTTCCTTGCAGGCTCTCTGGAGGGTTGGGAAAATCATCAGGAATTTTGAAGGATGCACACAAACCCAATATAAAGCACATAACGAGGAAAGGAAAGGGAAAGAGAACAAAAGGGAAAGACATCTTATGTCAGAAGAGCCACCAATATCAATTGCTTGAAAAAATTCAAAATAAGTAAATGGTAAAATAACCTAGAACTTTTTATTCTGCCTCTTGGCAGAAACAGCATTCACTGCAGGTTTTGCATAGTGCTGCACATTTTAAACTGTGACTTATGTGAGGAAATCACTTGCCAGGTGAACAGCTTGGGTAGCTGTGTCACACAAATACTTTAACACGTCTGAAGAGGCAAAAGCCAGCTCAGAAGTCATGTACACACAGTCACAGCTGATACACCCTTGGCACAGTAGGTTAAGTTATATTCAGATGATTTCCAGTCAGGAAATTCCTTAAAATGATACTGAAGTGTTTTCCTCCTCCATGTCAGAATGAAAACAAAATATGTAAAATAGATTATAAATGTATACATTTAATAGTTATATTGCTTCAAAGAGAGAAAACACAATTTTTCAGTTTGGTTTTTTTCATTTTTTCTTTTTTTTTAATAGGTGTTGTTTTACTACATAAAATACCTTCATAAGTTTAACATTTTGGCCATTAAGAACTCTTTAAAATAGAACATTTGACATCGAAGAACTGTAGCCAGAAAAAATCAAATATGAAATTAGTATGACTAGAACTGGTAAAAATCTTCTAGTGAAAAAAAAACAATTACACCAATGTGTAATTAATTCTTGTTTTCAACTTTTGTTTCAGTCAAACACAAGTTATTGAATGAAATATAAGTGTACATTAGTGAAACACAGATTATATAAAGAGTACATTAAACATAATGACCTTTAACAAAGCTAGAAGTCAAAAAAGCACAAAAGACAGCATAAAAGCAGCCAGTATTGTTAAATCTCAGAAATCTACTCACAAATATGGCACTTAATTATTGCTAAGACTTAGCAAACCTTTTTAATTTTAAGCTCTAGCAGCAAAGACCTGTTAAAGGTCCTTAACAAGCCTCCAGATGTAATATGCTGTGGTGAAATATACTTCATGTTCTTTATTGTGAAATACCAAGCCTTATTTTATTATTGTTAACATATTAAAAATAAGCTTACTGAAGACAGTTAACCCAATTTTTACTAGTGCTGTGTCACAAAAGCAAATAACTGCTCTTATGAGTTGCACCACATACAAGGAGCATGAGCCTTTCACTTGAGAGACAAAGACCATTCAATCAACTGAATTATAGAATTTCCCTTGCTACTGTAAAATCAATTGCACTATTTCCCTAAAAGTTTTATATCCCCCAGCTTGCAATTCAGCAGCTTCAAAAAAAATACCAAAAGGACCCAAAAAATACTGAGCACAACATATCTTCATTTTTATTACAGAATTTAATTAGTATTCAAAGATTTTACCCCTTCTAGCTACCAGGAAACTAAATTGACAACATTTCCTGGAATATACATGAATTTCTAACTGAACCTCTAATTTGAGTTAACTTTTATTTTATTATGTGGACCTACACAAAATTTCAGTGAGAAGCCAGCTCACTTCCAGACAGGGTTCACTTTTAAATTCTCTACCATACTCAGGCAGGCTCAGTGCATGCAGTTTCCTTTTATAAACATGTTAAATATTAAGGCTAAGAATGCCTATTTCCTAAGTGAAGATAGGCCAGAATTACAAAAATTATACTTGTGCACACCAATGAGTGATTCCTGACTGCCATTCATTAGAAAAAATATTATTTTGTATTTACAGATCAAAGATATTTTTTTCCAAAATACTGGGAGGTTGCTAAAAATATCAGATTAACCAAAAGCATTTTATCAACCCTAATAGTCTTACTGCAGTGTTTCATAGGAACACAGCTAGGCAAATGCAAAGGCGTTAAAACTGACAAGTGTCTATTTTTTTTTTCAGCATAACCCTTTTACTTTAAAGGAACCTTTCAACAAGTTCATTGGGATTTGGATAACTTTCCATTCTAAGCTCTGTCACAGGGTAGGCATTTCATCTCATTCTCCTACAATAAGACAAAAAGGCAACACAAAGCAAAATCATACACACAGAAAAGGCAACATTTTTTTCTGGGATAAAAAGATATGTCTTCCCTGACAGAGATGTTAAGGATTTCTGCTGAGCACCCAGGTCATTTTAGGAAAACAATGTTTATTTCTCTACACATCCATAAAATACAAAATCACTCCTTTGAAACAGCATCCTGAGCACAGTGATGAAGTGGGCAGATTTTCATTAGATTTCAGAAAACATATTGTAGAGTTGTGTGAGCAATTTATGTCTTCAATAAAAAAAGAAACTATGAAGTAAAATTCCATTAATCTTCAAGTAGAAGATCTTTATGTTCATTCAATTCCATGCTAATAAAACCAACCCTTCATTAATTTCATGGATATTGTCTGCCATATTTACAGGTGCTGAACTTCATAAGGTTGTTCTTACTAATTTCTCAATATATTGCTGGACAAATAAGGTGTAGATAACCAATAAATCCAGAGAAGTTAGTGAAAGCAATCCTCCAATTCTTGCTAACATTCACAGTAATTAGTGTATATATTACACTATGAAAGGAGAAGCATTCTTCCTAAATAACACAAGTTTACTTTATTACCAGAAATAATAATCATATTTTTATAATTCATTCTAAATTTCACACATGTATACTCAGTCTCTGATGACAGTGTATAAAGTATCACCTGTCTTTTGCCACAGTGGGAAACCCTAGTTTCCTAATACTTAAAATTTCATAGTTATGCCAAGAAGAATTAGGACTCTATTGAACCCACAGAGAAAGCAAAAGAAATATTTTGAGGGAGATAGTACAGACCATAACAAATAACGCTCTGCAATGGACAAGAAGTATCTATTGCCTGCTCTGTAAAAATATGAGTGGTCCTTTGCTAGTTAGTTCAGCAAACCTACATCATAACTGAATGAGTGAGAATGCAGGAGTGCCCTGTGTCTGGGATAAAATAAAAGCCAGAATTCTGTGTGGGAAATTTTTTTTGCAGCTGCTATAGAAATAAAAGTCCTCAGCAAATTCCATCAGCAGGCTACTGAGGGCACAAGAGGATCTAAGGCAAAAAAATTTACTAAAACAAAAAAAAAAATTACTTACACAAATATAATGGTCTAATCACAGTCTTCAGGAACAACCTACTTCTATCTTCAAAGGCAGACTGTGACAGTAGTACATGGTACAAGCTTGTCTAGTTATGAAAGTATAGCACTACTTGTAATAATAGTAATAATAATAGCAATAGGAAGAAGAAGAAGGAGAAGGAGAACGAGAAGGAGAAGGAGAAATTAGATTGGAAGGAGAAATGTGGTTTATTTTCTTCTCCTGTTGGGAATTATACTCCCTGTCATTTTAAAAACATAATTTGGACTTGATCTAATGTTTTAATTTATATTTCTGAATTGCGTGGTTTTCAGAAACTTGAAATAAATAAGTACATATATATAAAACTTTACTCTGTATTTGTGAATCTATTTATAAATTAGCTTAACTGTTGGATTGTCCAAACAGGCTCTGAGAATGTTTATTCAATTCTTCCTTCTGCTTGAGGGACTGAACATAAACCTTGAAGGAAGCTGTTCTCACCCTTAGGCAATATTGTTGATGTTGCAGTAGTTGGAATGTCAAATATCTTGGGGAGAATGTCACACTTTGTGGTTAAAAATTAATTTGAATGTTTCATAATATTTAGATTAATGTATCAGATTCAAGTAATTATTCAGATAGAAAAAAGCCACACACTGTAAAAGACTTTTTAAAAATTCACATTAGATTTAAACTCCACTTCTTATGATCTGTCCCATGTATTAGGCCATAAAGTTTGACTTTTACCTGTTTTCTGGCTCAGTGAATACTTTCACAGGTCCCAGCAATTGAAACAGGATGATAGAGGAGACTGATGGCGACCTTCCCTCTATCCTCTCCTCACCTCATTATTTCCAGCCCCAGACATGCTTATACAACTGTGAGGAACTGGTAAATACTAGTGTTCTTTTTCATTACCATTATGTGCTCTCAGTGTGTTTATAATTCATCACTTGCTAAAGGGTAAAATAATAATTGTTTGTAAGCATGACAAGGTAGGAAAGGCAAAATGATGACCTAGATAAAGACCATGTCAAACACTCCAACATAACAACAAGGGCACTGGCTGTAGGGAGACTGCTGCTCTGTTGCTCATTTCCTATTACATTTCAAAAATGTTATTTTTTATATCACTCTGAATGTTTTCTGTCCCAAACAACTAGTAAGGGCTTACAACTGGACCTGTCATGTGAGCCCTGTAATGAACCCCACTCATTATTTATGCTAGGGATTTTGTTTTTCAGAATATTTTTTTATTAAATGGGCTATTAATTGACAAAATTCCATACATACACATTTGAGGTCTGCCAGACAAAACAGAATGATGTGCTTCTCAATAATACAGTTTATAGCTTATACAGACTTTCAAAACAAGCATAATGCACATCACAGACATTTAAATTGGGTAATAAAATTTAATCTGTTTATATGCAAATGCAGTCCTACGTGCTATGATATCCAAAAATAGACAGATGCACAGGTTTACAAGAGGAGTGACTAATTTGTGGTTAGTGCAGATGCAACACTACCTGCCTTCTCAGCACAGCAATATTACAACACCTGCTGCAGGAAGGGCAATGCAACCTAAAGTTCAGCAGCAGCCTTACATTGTGAGCAATTAGAGATTGCTTTTTTATTAATTTTAAATGGGTTACCATGCATTGTTTGCACAGATTTTTAATTGCACAAAATAGCATGCCCCACAAAGTTCCATGTGGGCCATAGGTCCTTAAAGCATTGCTATATCTGAATTGTTTCAAAACAACATGTTAGTTTATTGGGAGAATCAAGCTGTTCTGAGTCTCAAAAGGGCACAGGAAAATTCATAACATCCAGCAGACTGCAGTTATGCAGAAGGGCACCTACTGAGAAAGCCAGCAGTAATTGAACAATCTTTTTGACAAAGGCAAAAAGCATAAAACCGTCTAATATTTAATGTTCTACATATGCTAAACCATCCCCAAAAGCTTGTATGCACTGGCATAAGTATAGCTGCAAGTGCTAAAATGGTATCCAAAAAAAAAAAAAAAAAAAAAAGGCAGAAAGCCATGGTTGGTATTTTAAATTTGCAAGTATGCATGAAATTTACATGGGGATTATTTTCTCTGGGTAGGTCTTTATTTTTCCCCTGAAGAGGAAGACTCAAACTAATCTGAAGGTGGAGCACACCATGCATGAACATACAGAATGTAGAGCAGACTGAAAAATAGCTTAACTACCCAACCAAAATTTATGGGTTGGTAACTCAAAATGATTTTAAAGAACAGTCCTCTTAAGAAGACATTAATTCCAGAAATAAACATGCACATTAGATGTATCAATTATATCTTTAATATATTAAAGGTATGTGAAACACCTTTCTGCATTAATACAGAATAAATCCTATCATTTGCCATTGCATACTCAGTTCTTATGGTCTTTTAAAAAATTATAATGAACAAATGCTAAGCCCTATTTTATATTTTTGCCATCCTGAGTACTGTTTAGCTCTTAATCACTTCAACAGTTGCTAGAACAAAGACATTATTTCACTATCCTCCTTATGTGAATACCCCAGTGTGCTCCCACAGATGTTCGGCTCTCAGGGACTGATTTCAAGCCTGGAAATCCACAAAAACCACATGTGCAAGTACCATTACCTTCCAAAGGCACCAATTGCTCAAAGAATCACTTGGAAGCAGTTTTTAAACTCAACAGGAAAGACACTCAACTCAGAGATATAAGAACTACAATGACAACTTAGGCTAGAAAACACTGTCTGTCATCGAAGGCCTGGTTTAAGCATAAATTAGCTTTAAAAAGACAATTAAAAGAGGCTTTGCCAAAATGAATGTCTGGCCTAGACCCTTTGACTGTGCTTTTTCATCATGGCCTATTCACAAGTGCTGTATCTTTCTGATGTTATGCCTTTCAAGTACAAGGAAATTCAGACCCTTGGCAATGACATAAAAATCTAACTGCATTCCATAAGATGAACACAATGGGAAGTACAATCTTTGGATAAAGGCAATGCTCAGGGCAGATACTGTAAGGCAACAGCACATGGAAAATTCCCCAGTCTTGTACAAACAAACACTGTAAGACATCAATGTCAGCATGGACATTAGAAGCTGTTGCTTAAGTGCCAGGTCTGTGCTGTCTTGCTGCTGGAGAGAGTGTGAGGGATCCTGGAAGAGGAGAGGGGGATTTGCAGCTGCAGTGCAGGCTTTAGGCACTGCAGCAACCACAGCAACATCACACTCTCGACTCTCATTTCCGGGGATGATTCCTGAGGAGCAGAGCAGGTCTGGCAGAAGCCGAGCCAAGCATCCTCCCTGTGGCCCCCGGGCTGCACAGCAAAGAGCACAACACAGGGGGCTTTGGCCAGTTCAGTTCAAGAAGTTACCATGAACTCCAGAAAAATTTTCTCTACTTTGATAGTGTAGGAGGTTTCACAGCATTTAGTGAGACTGTGAAACAAATACCTATTAATGGCTAATAATTATTTATTATTTTAGCACTTTATAATACAGGAATATCTAAAGATAAATCTTACATGAAAGACAAGCTGCATCCTGTTTTCAGTCTTAGCAACCACTTAGCCTTGTTGAACTTTTGGCTCCCATGAGAAAAGAAACCCTAGGTCCTCCTCTCTTCAAAGACAGAAATATGTTTTGGAAAGAACTAAAACCCCACGTCAGTTTAGAAAGGGGCAAGCCCCTGTCACTGCATCTGTCCTGCAGACATTTTTCTTCTTGGGTTTTGGTTTGTTTTCTCTTTTTCCCTCTTGTACAAGGCATCATAAAAAGGATTAATCATGAGGAACCACTGTGGTTTTTACTGCAAGAACTAAACATGCTTTTTCTTAAATACATCTGAAGAAGAAAAAAAAAATTACAAACAAATTTCAGAATTCTTAGGGTTTTGGAAGAGCTCATCTAGAAATCATCATCTGCTGCTGCAATCCTACCTACAACATAATTTGAAGAAGAAAAAAAAAAAGGTAAAAAACATCTATATCTACATAATGCATATGTGTGTGTACCTGAGGATGATATTAAATCTTGAGGTGGGTATAACAAGTTAGCAGTTTCTAGTATGTTTAAAAGGAACAATTTTCTCTGACTTACAGCACGACACAAAGGCTGGGTGTACATGTGTTTATTCCCAATCTTACTCATCTGTGGACAACCCCCTACTTGTTTTGAGCTATACTGATTCCAGTCTGTATATTCATTTTTTTCTACATCAGAAGTCCAATATTTTCTGTTACAATGCTCTGGGGATTCTCAGCTCCAAGATTCACTTCATTGTGTTGATGCCTCTGGTCAAATGCAAGGGGTTTGCATTCTACTAGTGGTGTGCACCTTGCAATTAATGTATCCTAAATCTTGGAAACATCCATCAGTCATTCTCCTTTCAAAAGTCATACAATAATTAATTTTAATGTAAAACTACTGTAAAAATATTGGTGTAAAAGAAAACTGTGTAGGATAAAGTTAAGACCTTGTTAGTTCTTCTTTGAAGTAAGTTCAGAAGAGGACTATCACGTATGTTAGACCAGATCTTGTTGCATTCCATCTCTATTTAGCTATTTTCAGCAGGTACTTTCCTCAGCTGCAAAAGTTACAGATGTCTAGTACAAATGAATGGTTGTGATGACAGATAATGTTTTGTGAAATGACTAAATGCAGTTGGTGGGTTTAAAGGTGAGACTGAAGCTTGGGATGTGAGTATTTTAAGGGTATATCCTCTGCACTGAAGAAGAACAAAATCTTTCCTTAAGTGACACAGTACTAGGGAAGAGTCGTGTCACATCCTACTTTAACTCCACTTAGGAAAGCAATCCTAATGATGCCCTAAACATTGCCAGCAGTCCTGCAGCTTGAGTCCATACAGTTTACTGGAAACATGTAGGTTACAATAAGACAAAGATATAACACTACAGTTGCACAAAAATACCAAAAAATGGCAACTGAAAGAGAAGACGCAGTGACTTGTGGCAGTCATATAGAATAAACTGTGCAGATTGCTCCAATTACCAGTGGGATTCTCTGTGTGGGAGTGATTATACCCATGTAAATTAGTGTGCAGCAACAGAGGGAGCTGATTTGGGGCTGATTACCTGGCTCCTCTCAGCAATTATTAGACTAATACTTTATTGTATTAATTTATTGTATTTAAATGTGTTAAACATGCTTGAAAAATATTTCAATTTCATAAATAGACCAGTAAGTCTCACATCGTCAGTGGGAAACCAAATGGAGCAAAAGGCTCATCAGTAATAACACCAGAAAAACATGCAGTCACATTGGATTTTCTACCTAAGAACAACATCCTCAATTCATATCAGTGACAGGGACAGTACTGAGACATCCACCCTCTTTAACTCTTTTCTTACTTAACCTTCTATGTTCAATTACTTTCAATGACAACCTTTACTAGTTTTGGACTGATGATTCCTAAATTTACAAATATCTCATAAGAAAAAACGTTTCATTTGGATAAGAGAAGCTTAACTAAATTCATTAATATTCTTAGGCTTTCAGTAGGGATTTGAAGATTATCTCCCATGTACCTGGCATCATTATTTATATTGGTTTTATTATTAATTCCACTTAATATCTATAAATCTATAATTCTTGTCTCTACTATATTATCTGCATATATCACCTTAATTTAATCTTTGTTAAAATCCTTCTTCTGTAAACTTCCAATGAGGTGCCGTGTGAGTTTTAATGTCAACCAACTTCCATGTTGCTGTACAGATATTAATAGACTATAAAAGAACAGACTTTCTGATATTCACATCGAATTAACTCAAATTATTTCTAATTTATTGATCAAATTAGCTTCTAATTCTTCTTAAAACTTGATAAATTCTAGTTTTAATTTATCTAGAAAATACAGTTATAAAGACAAAGAGATCTCCAATTGCAAGCCCTTCTCAATTTCCTAAAAACTCAATATTGACTAAACCAACTTTTTAGTTTAAAACTTTCTTTGATAGCTTTCCTTGCAAGAAATTTCTTTAATCATTAAAATAAATGCTTGATAATTTAAATACATACCAAATTAAATATTAAAAGCATAAAAACCACTGTTCTATAGGCAAAGTTATACTTACAAATATATAAATAAGAAAGCGGAGAAATTAATCTAAAAACAACAAAAAACCTGCCTTTGTCCATTTGGTGTAACAACGAAAGTATTCTTCTGGAACACTGGAAATCTCAGAAGTAATGCAGATACTGCTTAGAATAAAGTAGGTATTCTGGAATTTTCTCTTTTTGATTTTATTGTGCCAAAGGAGTATCTATGATTGACTGTTATAAGAAAGTGTTTTCCACAATGGAAAGAAGTTCAGCAATATGAATTTCAGAAGTGGCCTGCTTTGACATCAGCACTATCAATATTACTGGAGAGTTATAAAGAAAGCATTAGAAACCTGCTGCCCCTCTCCAACAACAAGCAACAATCAGTGTCATTTTTGTAAAAAGAGGGGGGAAAAAAAAGGAAAAGAAAAAGCTCAGCCTATCATTTCATAAAAATGTTTCAAAAAGCATAAAAGGAGAATTTCATACACTGTTTGTAGGCTGTGCATACTAGATATTCATTTAATTTTAAAACACATGATGATCTAATTTTATAAAAATTGACAACAAATGCATCCATAATAACAAACATCCATAATAACAAACATCCCTAATAACAAACATCCATAATAACATCCATTATAACAAACATACCACTTTTTGCTGCACCAAGAGCTTGTGGAGACCTCGCTGGCAGTTTCTGAAGGGCCCGTTTACCATCTGTCTTCTGTGGTGAGCTGCTGTCTTGAGACTGCTGTTGGTCTTCATCTTGAGCAACAAATGAAATTACACCTAAAACAAACAGATACAGGTGTTGCATTAACAGGCATTAGCCTTACAAAAACAGACTGCCAGACATGTACAAGTATTTCCTCAGTTCAAAATTAATACAAAATGAAGTAAAACTTCCACTCCAGGTGTCAGCCATCCAACTACAATTTATGATATTAAAAAGTATCTCTTGAGTGATTACAAGAAAATTAACCATGTTTTGTCCCCAAAGTGCTCTTCTACTTGCCTGAAGAAATCCATAATGAGCACCTGAAAAAGATCAGTAGTAGGAAATACAAGGAAACTGACTTCATGTAAGTTACAAAATCTGGTGGTCACTAATTGTATCTTTTTCCCAGCTCAATTTTCTTTGCATAATCTTCATTGTTTCTGTTATTTTTTCTTTAAATCACAGTGCCTCATTCTAGTGCTATAAGAGAATAACTGTAAGAGTTAAAATATTCCTGTGATACACGTTTGCATTGCATATTTAATTGTAACCAAGTACTTCAGGAAGATAAAATACAGACTGTAAACTGAATTTTTAAGTTGCCAGATCCCTATTTAATAACATAAAATCTAGTATGTACAGGGTTCCTTTAAATAATATTAATGTTATTCTGGAAGTTTTTATATATTGGCTTTAAATTAGCAGGTTTCATTTCTTCCATTTTGTGCCTCTAAGAATTTTAAATCTACACAAAGTTTTGGAAATACCACATAACATTCTAATTGCATCTAAATTATTGTCCCTCAATGTTTCAATACATTCTGGAGAATTTCAAAGCCAAAATAAATATATTTTGCAGGTCTAATTCTTTCCTCATACATACAATAAAAAACTAATTTGAGGAGGTGACTTACTTTATGCCATTATATAGTAAGAAATGTTCTCATTTGAGATTATTAGAATTTATGTGAAACATCTCCAAAAGGGAATTTATTTACGGTGTCTTACCAAGGACTTGGGAAAACTATTAATAATGGAACTGCTAAAATTTGAAATGGGGAATTAATAATATGAGAGTCCCAGAAACAATCTGATTTGAAAATAGGTATCCTCTGTTTCTGCAGCTTTGAGTGGAGCAGAACAAACGGACATGACAAGAGGACACGACAAATACTGACAAACTATTCCTACTAAGAAGGATTACATTAAATGATTACAAGGAAGAATCTCTTTTTCTTTGAGAGACAGCAACCAGGAAGCACAGTATAAAACACTGAAGTTGAAAACAAAATCAAAACAACGGAAATAGGTTTAAATCCAGAGGAACAATATAATATGTAACTTCAAATTTTAAAAAAAATAGAATCCCAAATTTTCTTTCATTAAGAGAACTCTACTTAAATACATATAAACTAAACTAAACTAATTAAAAAAAAATAATAATTTTAAATGAAAAAGTTTTACAGATTACTAAACTTACTCGCAGTAAACAAGCCAGAAATTGGGTTCAAATAGGCAGAGGAGTGACTGCAATTTCAGGAAATTATTGATTTTTATTTTTTTTTTTTCTTGAAACATAAGGTAGATGTGCAAGAAGGATAAAAAACCAAAACCATCAGGGAAAGGAGAAAGAAGTCTGAAGAAAATGTTCGAGGTATATAAATCTAGATGTAAGAGTACACATTGAACGGCACTAATAGCTAATGAATCATAGGATAAATGACTAATTAATGACTAATGAACATAGGATACTGACTAGTTAATCTGATTTTATGTCTCAATATATGATCCTAATATTATTTTGGTCTATTGAAGCACAATATTAGAGAGAAAAAGTGTAATAGAGAATTCATTAATTTAAAATACCATCCTTACCATCAATATGCTTGAAATATATCAACAACTATAAGACAATGAGTAAATAAATGCAAAATTATAGCTTTGAATTTGATCAAAAAGTCTTGGCTAAATGCAGAAAATCAGTACATTCATAAACTCTGCACACTTCTAACAGTGTTTTATTACATTTAATTTTAAATGTTAGTAATTTTTCCTTATAGTTCTTCCTTCCAGCGACCATGGAGGATTTTCTCTACCAATTGTCTGTATTTCAGAATCATGAATTATCCATATGTGAGCATGGGAGAAAGAGGGACAGAACAGGAGTGATCACAGTTTTAAGTAATGAGATGGTAAAACAAACCGTGACTTTTGTTCTCTGCACAAAATGCGATCTCAAAAGCGTCAAAATAATTCGCTGAAGCATTTGAATAATTAATTTTTATTTGCAGCAAATACTGGAATGCTTGAAAAGTTCAAAAAGTATAAACTGCTAATGCTCAAGAATATTTCAAGAGCTATGAGAGGAACTATGGTAACTAAAAACTACTTGAATTGCTAAGCCACTGTGCTGATAATCTAGAAATCACATAATCAAAAAATCAGTGAAGAATTGCACAATAATTGCTGACACTCCATTTTCCTCCTTTACAAAAAACAGATCTCAAACAATAACAATGAGGTTATAATCTTGATTGATAAAGGTGACTGAATTGATGTGGTGAATACAGATCCCTGCAAGGCTCTCAATTAAATCTCTCGAAGTATTTTGAGAAAAAATAATGAATATTACTACAGATGGCATACATTTTATAACTCAGTTTATCTGCTTAATCTTAAAATATTCATAAATTGTCTTCCGTAATTTTCATGGGCATCAATGTATCCACTACTGGCTCAAAGCTATTTGAATTTTTTATTAGGGGAAAATAAAAGAAAATCAGTGCTGGCAAGAACTGCAAATAACAAAAGAAAAAAAGTGTATTAATTTCATGTCAAATCTAAAATGCAGAATCCTTATCAGTGAGGACAGTACATAGAATGATCTGCATGACTGGAGTCTATAAATTAAGGCAGAACATTTGCCTAGGAAGTATTCCTAATCAGAATACTCTCCTGGTTTGGGAGTAAATGGTGCAACCCACTGACCCCTATTGGAGACTAAGATAGCAGATGATACATAAATATATTAATTTATTCAAATTATGGGCTACAAAAATATTCCTGTCAAGAGATGTTTTGCTGGATGGGAAGAAGAGTTTTATACAATGAAGAGTAATAAGAAGTACTTTGTGCTCTATGAAGTCATAAATAATACATTGGAAATGTGCAGAAACACTGCATCCAAAATGACAGATTTCAAATAACAAATAACAAAAAGCAATTTTACATTTTTCATGCAGTTTTGCTGAGCTTGGCTCCCATGCTTTGAAAGAGCTTTGACACAGAAAGTTCAGGTCTTCTGGCTGTGAATGCACAGTCATCCTACAGAACTTTTCCTTATTGATGCTTCTCACTTTCTGATGCTACAAAAAAAACTGATAAATGTTAATTCATTCATGCACAACGGTCCTCAGTGCTTGGAGGTTTTTTTGTACTCAGTTGCTCAGATCTGACTTCTATGTCACACATTCCACAACAGTGTAACTTGCCAAATGTCATGGCTGACAATTTTTAAAGCATACATTCAAGACCAAACAAGACTTCATCTACTCCCAGAGATACAATTCCCATGGATTCAGCTGGCCACAGAGTCATGCCATCATCAACTATTTTATAAAACAAGACTCCTTAGCTGTTCTTTTGCATATATATGATACTAAACTTGCAGATAGAATTCTAAACTTGTAAAAGCAATAATACATTTCTAGAATTATACTGAAAATCAATAATTAAAATTTCCATAAATTGAGAAGGTTATCTTTTTGCTAACATATCATTCCTTTAAAAGCTTTCTTGGTCAAAACATCACTGCATATTTTCTAGCTTTACTATCCAGTGTTTAAAAATTTTATACAACAACAGTCCACATATTAATACCAAAGCCTTGCTTTATACTGCTTCAGAGAAGATGCATCCCTTTAAAAGGAGGCAGGCTGTTTTATTTCTCAATAAAATTGTAATTGCAATACCCCATCTTAGACTGACTCATTGGCTATATACTACAACACCCCATGTATCCATTAATACAATTAAGAAAGTAAGAAATGCTCAATGCTTTCCTTCCTGTGTAACTTAAATGGAGTATTTCAAAGATGCATAGTGTGCATGATTACTTTCTGCTGCAGAGAGATGCTAGAAGTCCACGATATCCCAATATTTTAAATGGAAAAAAGAATAGAAGGCTATATGGCCAAAGAATTCATCACACAAATCTGAAAAGGTAGAGAAACATTTGGCTTGTGGTTTAAATATACCAACATGAACTTAATAAGGTCTTGGGAATAGGAGGAGGGGCTTTTATCTTTTCCTGTAGGGGTTTTTTTTTCTGGTCAATGAAATCTATGTATATTTACTGCTCCAGAAAAGTTCCACAGAAGAGATAAGATAAATTAATAAGATGGGTGTAATTTATGTAGCTATTTAAGCAATTTTTCTTCTTGCAGTTTTTCTACTGACAAAAAAAGGATATTTATTGTAGGTTAGAGCAAAACTTTATATCTAATTTTCCTACAAAAACCTCTATAATGAGACATGTAAATTCTAAGGAGTTTCTGTAAATCCTACTACTTGTTGATATACTAGGATTAAATTAATTGCTCCCTACATCAATTTAAAAAAATGAGAATATGCTTTAAGACTCATACATAGGAGAAATGAGCAAGTGGCAAACCCTGCTGTCAACTATTGTTCATATATAGCTCTGTAGCATTTAATAAAGAGGTGAATTGTTTTGTTTATAATTCTCACTGCCTGTTCTTAATGTGACAATGAAACTACAACATGGAAGAGCACAGGAGCCTGCAGCTCCGACTGCACTGGGATGGATGGAAATTGTGTGCCAGGGATCATCTTGCTGGGCTGTGCCTTGTCCCAGTAGAGCAGCTCCTCCAGTGCACTCTGGTGATCCAGCAGAGACATTCACAATAATCAAGCAACCAGAAGAGCTTTCAAGCTTTGCTACCAATGCATTAGACTCAATTTGTCAGGGTGATGCAGGTGAAGAGGAAGTGCTCAAAGCAAACAGGCAGGTACTGGAAATACAGCAAAGGCTACAAGAAACTACAAAAGTGATCTTTCTCCCTCATGGGTGTTTATGATTCCATTGAAATTAGAGTGATCAGAAGAACAATTTTCAGAATTCCAGCAAACAAAGAAATGGAAAATATTTTTTTTTCCAATGCCAGTGTTGAATGGAAAATACTGTTAAACAAAAAAGTTGAATCAACTCATTTACAGGCCAGAATGTATTGGCATGATCTCCACCACCACACTACAATTGTCCTACAGCTGCATCTGCCAGGCCTGGAACATGCTGCCTTTTTTCCTGAATTTAAGTTTCAAAGCAGCATAGAAAAGCACTGCCTACTAAACATAGATTTAGTCAAAAAAATAATGAAAGGTGAGACATAAAGTTAGAAAGCTCCTTTCTGAAAGCTAGGGGGTTTTGTGAATAAAAGGGCACTGGCTATATAAGGTGTGTGTGGGTTTTTTGCACAAGATATATTCAAGTACTATGAGTTTTGCTCTATTCTGGAAAAATTCTGGTCTATTCTGTGGAAAGCAGAAATAAAAATTTGATAAAATATAAAGCAATCTGTAGAAGACACTTTATCAAACCTAAAGAAAATTGCTCAATTACTCAGAAAACAGCCTGCTGAAGAATTTTATGTAGTGACAGAATCGTGTTTGAGGTGTTTTTTGCTATTCTTTCTGTGTTAAAGCTGTCATGCACCTACAAACTAGCTGAAGCATGTAATATTAGCCCTCTATTGGAATTCTTCCAAATGGGCTTTAGAAAATAACTGGGCCCATTTTTAGCTTAGCAACCATAAAACAGCAAGACAGAAAGCAAAAGCAGCATAATTTTGCAGCCATATAATTCTGGAAATAAAAGGACTTTGAAAGTAAATGAAAAATGCAAACCATTTGCTCAGTAAAACAACTTACATGGTAAGAGTTCTTTTAGTAGAATTTATTTTAATATGATGAAAACAGTATCAGAACACCAAGTCTACAGTTTTACACTTACAAGTTAGGAAGTTGTAGACTTGAAATTATTCATTGGCACTATGACAGAGTCTTCAGCCAGATATCAAAATAGTTGTTCTTTTTTTCCTAGGAGGATAAAATTTACTCCCTCTGCAGATAGCTCTGGAGCATTGCTTTTTAGGTTTAGTCCATATTCACGCCATGTATTATTTGCTTCCTTCGAAACATATTCACCAGACTGAATAAAGAATAGTTTTGGTTTGGTTGTTTGTTTGGTTGGGGTTTTTTTTTTGGGGGGGGGCAGGGGGGAGAAGGAGTGTTTAAATTATATATTTTTTGTAGTATCTTGAACCTAGAAAAGATTAAGATTCCTGAGTCCTGCCTAATTCCCACTTAAATCACCTAAATCTTATCTGTGATCCTCAAGATTCAGGCTGGCTGTTGAAATATCCTGAAAGCCCAAAATGCATACATATATATATCAGCTTTGACACTGAAGTTTCTCAAGACCTGGAAATCCTACTCAGGAGAACAAATATGACTTCCCAGCCTTGCACAGTCTGAAGCAGGCAGACTTCCATTCTCCTTGAAGCCACAAAGAAAGCACTTCCTAACACGTTACCTTAGAGAGGACACTTGGTAGCTAGGTTTACATCAAACCTAACATCAGACAGCAAAATCAGCTGCTGCTTTTCAAACCTGAGACAGTGGCCTCTCTTCCCTCCACCCCTCTCTCTCCTACAGCAGCTGAATGATTAGAGAGTGTGCATGGATTTCTGTGAGAGAGCCAAACGTGTCTCTGTTCCAGAGGAAGGATGAACATGCTTTCCTGAGGTAGTGATTAAAGCAAGCCCTGAGCCAGGGGGTGGATTGTCGATAACTGGGCCCCGTTCTTTTCAAAGGATAACTTTAGCCTTCTATCAAGTTATTTTAAAGTGTAAAATAAATGAACTTTTCTGAGAAAAAGGGCATAGGTGGCTTCCCAGCATTTGAACCAGTAACTTTTTGTTGGGTTTGAGAGACTGACTGTTCTCTCTTTTTTTGCTCAGTGAAAATATAATACTTCAAAACATAATGGAAACCATTGTAAGAGAAGTTAAGAGGAGAACACTGGAGATGTAGATCTGAACATGCCATCTATGTCCCTTTGAAGGCATGGCTTTTATCACCTGGTATTAATTTACTGTATGATAGATCCCTTGGAGCCTCTTCTACTGAAACTTTCATTACATATAAAAGTACCAGGGATTTTCTAAGGCAGAAAAAGAGAATATTCCTAAATCTTTAATGCTTAAAAAAAAGGGCATGTTAAAATATAGTACATCCTCAATATTTCCTGGTGCACATTTTTGATGGTTACAAATTTCATTGAAAGCTGATTCCTATTCATATAAAGAGATTTTTTTTTCAGGGCTACAGATCAGGGCACTGAAGTCTTCCTACAGCATGAGGTCAAGCTTTGTTACAAGTATTAATTTCTTGCACAAATCACTTGTGAATTGAGATGGCATTATTAGTTACATTTTACATATCAGGTAATAAAAACAAAATGGCCAAAGGAGCAAAGTAGATTGACATCCTCAGGGACAAGACTTAATAGCTTTTTTTTTAATGCTGAGAAAACAGCTGTCATTAATCTCAATTGTTCAAGAATGTAGCAGAATCAAATGCTTGGCATTAGGAACCCACAAACTCAAAACTACACTCATTAAGCATGTTGTATTGAGAGATTTATGCATTATTGGGAAACCTCTTGCTTAAGAAGTTAAAATCCTTTCCTGAGTGCTATTCAGTTCCTTTAGGATGGTCTCTTCTGTATCCATAATTCCCTCCCAAACACCCTTGTACTTTGCTCTGCTGAGAGTTACTACAATAGTTACCCTACATGGAAAACAAAGACTGATTGTACAGCTTCATTCTCAAAATTATGCTTTTCATATTATGAGGCAAATAATGAGCACCATGGAATTTTAGAACAATTACCAAACAATTAAAAACTACGAAATCTGAATTGTTATTAAAAAAATATGAGGACAAAATATTAATTATGATATGCTGACATTGGTTAAAACAAGAGTTTTGCTATTGTATTATAAGAATAACATTATAAACATGGATGGATGCAAACTGTGTACAATTAATTTTAGATCTCCCTAGACTCCACATATGTCAAAGAAAGAACTGAGTTTACTGCATTCTATTTATGTACTCTTGCCTTGTGGTCAAGAGATTGAGCATTAATTAAGGGAAAAAATCAAATTGTGGTCTCTGCCTTTAAATCTTTGGTTCTAGTAGTGCTAACATAGCTAAAGGTATTCAACAGGTTTTGGAAAATTAAATTTATGTCTACAAACTTGGTGATAATTCAAAACCATTACTTCCTATCTAGTCAATTTTCATGAGACAAATTAAATGCATAAAGTTGTTCATATGCTGGCTTTTTTGAAGGACCTGACCACATATTTAGCACTAAGATACCTTTACAAATAAAAATTTGAGCAAGCTTAAAAACCTGAATCCCCAGTAACTATAGTCCTACTTCCAGAAGAAAGATTATGCAGAACAAATGAAAGCATTAGATGTAAACAGATTTAATCTGCTAATTTTTAAGGATATTTTGCACATTTGAGTTCTAAACAGTACCGTGAAAGACTCCTCGTCTGCAGGGAGATATACTCAAAGTGTAAGCAGCAATATCCTCTGGGCTGACAGTCAGATCAGGGTCACCACTCAGCATTGAGAGATTTGAATACACCTGGGGAAGACAATTCACAAAGAGGAAAACTCATCAAAAGCAAGTTACTGTTGCAAGAACACCATCGACACAATATCCACCTGCTTTGAAGAGTAGAATACAAAATATGGTATCAGTAAGTCCTAGATTTTATGCACATGAAAGAATACACACTGTAAGAGAAATGCTGCCATATACAGATCATATCAAACACAAATTTTGAAGTCATTGCCCAACATGATCAAAAGTATATTGCTCAGACCATGGAACTACTTGCATATGCATAGATTTGCACAGTTAGGCCCTTAATATTTTACATACATTTTTGCTAGAAATATAACAAAGAGGTTCAGCAGTAGAGATCCATCTAACTAGACAGAGCAAAGCAAAATCTGAAGTGTAATTTTAACATCATTTGCTAGACCTCAAGTGACATTAAACTGTGCTTCTTTATATGGCACATTTTGTACATGGCACACGTGGTAACTATCTGGGCAATGGAGAGACCACTACAACTTTCACATGAGGATTTTTCAATTTTGCAAACTGTAAAGCTCATTGCAAGGATACAGGCTGAGTACTTTTTTACTTGCATCTCATTTCTTTCTCTCTTGTACAGGGTTGTACAGAGGTGTTCTCTGAGCAGCTGCTCGTGGAAGAAGCATTCAGGTCGGAGGCATCGCTGCACAGAGCTGGTGAATGCCCACTGGAGCCATGGGTGGGGCAGCAGCAGCAGCCGGGTGTGGGAATGGCTCTGCTCACACCCTCTCCTCCTTTCCTCTGCCACTGGATGAGGCAAACCCCTCCTGAGTGACAGCAGTTTAAAGTGGCACTGAAATTTCTGCTCTCATCTACAGGTGACAGCTTTCCACTGAGGCACAGAGTCCTTTTAAAAAATCTCTTCAGGATATCATGCAGTACTGTAGGATGCTGCCATTTCATATTACATGAAAAACCAGAATTGTCTCTCTGTTGTTTTGAGTGAAATCACAAGCCAAATTAGAAAAGCTTGACGTTTGTTCCAGCTCATTTATTCGTTTCATTAATGACTACAGCTACCCTGTCAAGCATCCAAGTGGATACCTGCATTCTACAAAGATTTCTTTTGACACACTAACAGCATTAGATGCACATTCATTTTTTTAAGTAAATAAAGTTTTTTATTATTTTCTGTAGAAAAAAAGCCAATTCTTAAATCATCTTTTCTTCTGATACAGACAATCATTGCCTACAATGCATTCCCTCTCTGTGGTATTTATGTTAATGTAATCCCTTTTCAGGTGCTTGTTCTTCTAAATCCAGAACTTCTATTCCAAGTAACAGAGAAAAAAACTGTAAAGCAACAATCTTCCTCTTCCCCAATAAATCTGCATTTCAAACTATATATCAGAAGTCCAGCAACCAGAAAGAATAGGAAGAGACTACTTGTCAAGAGGCAAAAAAAGAAAGGCTGAAAAAGAGACGGATGAAAAGACTTGTTGAATTGGTATTTGGAGAAAAAAAATTGAAAAAAAGTCTTTAACTTGTCAACAAAGAGGAAAGCATAGGAAAGTTGGGGCTGCTACACACGGAAGGAAGATGGGGAGGATTCATTTACTAAAACATAAAAAATAAATTAGTCAGACTCCTATATTTATGGATTATTCCATTTCAGTTTACAATGAATGTACACAAAAGTAAAGGATAAGTACCTAAAAATACACCTAGGATAACAAAAATGAAAGCACATTATTAGGGACAGAATAATATTAGTTAAAATGAGATTTTTATTTAAGGGAAAAGTAACATGGAGACAGAAACAAAAGTAGGATAAATGTGATTAATTGAAACTGGATAAAAAGCAGAAGGGTAGGGTAATACAGTTCCTATCAAAGGCTGGACATACCAGACTAGTTTCTACCAAAAGATGTCAAAGTAAAAGGAACACTACTGGCATGGTTGACTATAAACATGAAATGCCTGTGGATTGCTGATGAGTAAATACGGACTGGAAATTTGATTCTCAGTCATTCAAGAGAGATTTTGGATACCTTTTCAGAGTAGTGAACTAACAGAAGCTAAATTATTTTTAAACGAATGAGTAAATTTAAATGAGTTCTTAATCTTAAGGAAGTGACTGTATAACCAAATAGGAAAAGGTTGAGTATAAGCAATGAAATAATGTCAGTACACGCATGGTCACTGTTTCAGTGTTTGATTCCAGATCCTGTCTCAAGAGACATGAAGGAATTCTCCCTTCCCTCCCCTGCATCAATTGAATCTTTTGGGATCCGATACTCACTAAAACTTGTACATAACTGATGCTGGCCTCAGTCTGCTATCACCTTTCCTATTGCAGTCATTAAACTCATATTCCTCATGCTGCTTGCTATTCCAGCCAAAACAAATAGTCACCATCTTATTAACAAACCAGCCCCATTCATTTACCAACCCTATTTGTCTCTACTATTTAAGTTATTTACACCTTAGCTGATCTTCAAGCAGTGGTCACAACAATACAGTCTCCTATTTCCAACTTCCTAAGAAGGTTTATGGTTGTAACAGGCATCACTCACCAGTTACCTCTCATGTGCTCCTTAAATAGAACTTTGTCTTGCTCTAATGGCCATGTGATTTATCAGCTCTGTTACTGAGACTAATTAAATGATCAACCTCAGATGAAAAATGGATACTAAAATTGCATGCCCACACTTGCCCATTCACACAGGCAATTTATCCTAATATCAGAATTCATACCAAGAATGATTCTCATTTGTTCACAGACATTTGGGATTCTAATATGGCATAATGTTGTGTAACATCTGTCTGCTTAACTGTAGGTCTATTACAGAATAACAATACATCCAGGAATATTCAGAAAGGGAAAAAGTTGGAGAATTTACAAGTACATAAAGGGGAAAGGCCAGCAATTGCAGATTTTTATAACAATAACTTGTTGCAAAGATTTTGTAAGTTTAGAGGAAAGCCTGGAGTGAAGCAACAAAAGAATTTATACACAGTAATCGTTAAGTTAACTTTCTTCTGAATATCAGAGAGAGAGCCATTTCTTATTACAATGCATTTTTATGAGGATTGTATGTAAGAATAGGACACCATTTTAGTCGCAGATGTAGCATTGAATAACCTTATATCCTATAACAATCTACAACACTGTATTACCAAAGGTACCTGAATATGCCTAAAAATATCTTCTGTGGATCACTATTGTTAGGCAAATATATTTTGAAGGAAGAAAATAGGGCATAAATTGGTGTGCTTTTATCAACAACAACAAAAATAATATTGATTTGCAAGCTACTCAAAATGAGCCAAGATATGGAATTACTTCTTCCAGTTAGTGGGAGAGGCAGTTTGCCAGCTTTTTTCCTAATGTGCAATGAGAGAATGATGAACAGTTACAGGCAGATTAACCAGAACCCACACCAAGGGTGGGGTTGCAGAGATATGTACTTACAAACAGTATTTCTACAGAGAGAAACAGGCAGATCTGCACATACACACCGAGGCACACACAAAATTAATCGGGCATAAATAACTGCAGTTTCTTTAGATATGTTACATCATTTCACTATCACCCAGGAAACTAGAATTTCAGAATAACGCAATGGACCCAAAATGTAAATTATTATTAACATTATCATTGTGACCCTGCACAAAATTTGCTCAAATCAAGCCATCTCCAATAATTTATTTTTAAAATTATAGTATTCTCCATAGTCTTATACCTCAAGTCATTATTTACACACAGCCAGAAAGTATAAATGGAGTACATGTATAAAATGCTGCAATTTTAACCTAATGTATCAGTCACAGGTTTGAAAACTCATTCTGCAGAACTGTAACATGGCTATTTAACATGAATAGAAATGGAAAACCAAACTTCAAAATTACAGTAATTTTTTCCAGAGTTGAATAACCAAATAAGCATAACTCCAAAAACTTCAAGGCAAAGTGGTGAATGGATGTAAGAATATAATCAAATATACTTAAATTCCATTGTCTCTCAGTATAACAAAGACAGTAATATGTTCAAGGTTTCCATTTGAAAATTGTTTCTCAGGTCAGTTTGACAATATTGAGAGGTTCTGCTTAGCAAAAGTTAATGTGCTTTGACACTAGGCCAGAACTGGGTCTGTGAGAGTGACTGATCAATCTAACAAGATTCTTTCCAAAGTTCACAAGAATGGCAGTTTTTCCAAAAAAGCCCCCATTACTTCCCCTCATCCACCTTTCAGTGCAAACTTTCCAAATTCCTGAGTTACTAGAAACTCATTTAATTCTATTTTGCCACCAGCATGTTACCACACTGAAGCAAAACATCTTTGCATTGCACTGAGTATATTCCCCAAATAATTCCTGCCTGTTCAGCTGCAGCCTGGAGTTCTACATAATGAAGAGTGCTACATAATCCAGATTTGTTCCCAAGACAGGCCACCTGTCAAGACCACTAACACATTTCAAGGAATAAATCTGACCTAAGACCTTATTATACCCTTAACTGATCTAAAAAATTCACAACTAATCATCAAAAAAACATCTGGCAACAACTACAGCTATTCTTAAATTCTGTAGGCCTTCATATCATTCGTTATTGCTACAAAGAATGCCTTTTCTTTAGTGAAAAGAACCCCTGTTATAGAAGTTCTGGTAGATAATGTGGAAGCCAAAAGGACTGAAATTGGAAGGACAGATAAAAATTGAAGGATTATGGAATATACACATCCAGTTGTGATTAAAGCATATAAACTTGGTGACCTTGAGCAATCAGGTTACTGCACTTGCACGGAACTTATTCTCAGAAAATCTCAGATACATTACCAAACAAGAGTTAGGCTGAACAGGGAAGCCCCTCATTAAAGGTTTATGGTACATGATTTTATGACTTTGAGGCATTTCTTACAAATACCCAACCTTCATGTCATTGCTGAGGTGACATTGTAAAATCCCAGAACGGAAACAGCAAGAATAGAGAAATAAACGCCTTGAAGAACAGGGGATTTCTTTTTTTTTTTCATTATGTATTTATTCTACAATAGTTTTATAAAATACTAACAGTTTGTATAACCTAATGCCTGCAAGTAATTTAACTGGGCCTAGAGATTCCCCTGGAGAGTTTAATTTAATGACATCTATTTTGAACAGCAATGAGAAAAACAGTTGCACAGTTTTATATTTTTATTGCAAAACCATGCCTTGAAAGAATTAGGCACCTTTATAGCTAAAATTTCTATCAAAGGTATCAAGGAGCCATGAAAAAATTGGGCAATTATTTATATCTAGTAGACAAAGACTTGTATAAATAAAGAAGAAAATTGCATAAAAAATTTTGTCATGAGACTGAGAGATTGGATTTTCATAGAGATGCTTCACACTTCCTTTTCTGTAGGAGGAATTGAATGTAATTTTACAGACACTAAAATCCATTTACACTGCAGTCACCTTATATTAATTCATCATCAGAGAAGGATGTGCTCTCTGCATGATATTACATATGCACAAATTCTTTATGAATTCTGTTGTGATTTTTTTTCATATCCAGGAGTAAGTTAATCACAAGAAAGACTATTTGTTGTAAGATCCCCTAGAACCAACCATGAAGAGCACAGTGCCAGCAGTTCCCTAAGGTTTACACATCAGTCAGTAGAAAAGAATTCATAAAACCATTCACACTTTTCAAGGGAATTTATGGAAATTATCTTTTTAATCATGGAAATCTTTGTGGGAACTGAAAGTGTTTTGCATAGAAGTTTAAAAGATAGATTGATGCAGTCATGCACATGACCTCCACTGAATCACAAAGGCACTTCTTCCCAGCTCTAGATTCACACTAATGGTTGCACAGACAATCAAACCACATATACAAAAATTAGTGCTGCCCCAGACATAAACCCTCTGTATATGATTGAAAAGGAAAAAAGCATTATTCAGCTGGAAGAGAGCTGTCTTTATGCAGTAAAGGCAAGGATTATTTCCCTCTTCCTCCTTCCAGACTTAAATTTCATTTTAAATAGTCACTTTTGCAGTAGTACCCTCATTTTGGCTTAGGCTATTAGAAAAATACAGCAAATACTGAGAAACAGAGTAGAATATACACAATGTAATTCTGTTTTTTAATGAAATGAGGGGTCTTGTTAAGTTTATAGTTTAATATATTCAGTTATTAAAATGGAATAGTGAAGCTAAATTTACACCTCAAAGGCAAATTTACCCAAGTATTAGTTCAGCTAAATTACTTATTGCTAAGTATGCATCGTGCAGTAAATTGTTTATGGACGTGCCTGTAAATTATTGTGTTTGTCAGCTACTGGCACATCTCATACCATTCTGGATATAGGCTGAGCTTTATTACTTCAGTAAATGAAATTCTTATGTTTGGGGTTTTTTTTAATATCATGTATGTCCCAGTTAATCTGTGAGAAATTACTTCATATGGTGGATACACTCCAGCAATGCAGGGTGTATGGGGCACATCAACCAACCAATTCAATAATGAAGATATTACTTAGGCAACAAAATTACAAAAGATCCCATCAAAAACATATCCAAAACTATTACTTTTTGGATTATCTTTGCTCTGTCTGCCAAGACTGACAACATTCCCTCTTCCTAATCACCAATTTAGCTACTGCACAATACAGAAAACTGTCAGAGATGCTGGATTAAACAGGAGAAGGAGTTATTGGGCTGCCAGCAACTGCCCCCAAGGGAAACACCAACAAAGACAAAACCAGTGCTCTGCTTCACCACAGACTACCCAGATATTACAGTAATCAGGCAGCATGGAATGAACAGCAACAAAATTAGAATCATTTCTTTTTCCTGCTGTCCTTTGTGCTATACACATCTGAGTAAATAAAGTTTATTTTGCATTTCTGACAAGGCTGTGGGTCACAGTTCCCTCTAAGAGAAGGTTTTCTGCATTGTAATAACTACAGATACTTGTGATCATGTTCTGGATTTAGTCATTAAATCCTAATTTACAGGCAGACCCTTGTAGAAATAAAAGCAAGCAAATGATCTTTGCTCACTCCAACAGCACAAGACACTACATGACATCTGCTGGAGAGTGCTGGAAGTGATTGATACTGTTTGCTTTGTTCAGGGGACTCCAGGAGTCTTTGTAACCATGCCTTTTCCAGCCATTCCAGCCCACCTTGCTCCAACAATTGTTCTGCAACTGCTTCTGGGTAAGAAGCTAGCATAGAGAAAATGCATTATTCACACGGATTAATTTATTATATGCATACAAGCATGAAATAGCTGACCTTACTATTTCTCTCCCAAAGGTCCCAGAGCAAAAAGAGCACACACACTTGGACTGTCACAGAGATAAAAAAAGCACAAAAAACCCCACATCACAAAACCAACCAAAACCAGATTTCAGGGCCCAGAGAACACCCTCAAGGAGGTCAAAGTTCAGTCAGACCCAGCTCACCCTGGAATAGTTACAACTGTCATAAATTCATTTAATGCAAAATTTCTGAAAAAGACATACAGTGAATAATTTTAATATATTCATTTTGATGTTTGTTATTTCTGTGCCTTTCACTTACATTGGCACAAAAAAATTGAGTTCACACGAAATGGGAAAGCAGAAAAAATAGTTCTGTTGCCAAAAACATCCACTTCTTCCAGAGATAAAAGTACAAATATATTAGAAATGCAAATGCATTCACATCTAAAAAACTAAGACTGTTGAAACGAAAAAAAAAGCGGGCGATGCCAAAAAAAAATTTTACTTTGTTTTGGGGGATGATAATGAGTCAAAACATAGGAATATGAACCTGGACCTTTCTGTGATATACAAAGTTTACTAAATGTAGATTGACCTGTAAAAGTGAAAACCTGGAAAACTGGAGACTAGCAAGAAGACATCCAAGGAAAGATTTTCACTTTCCATGAATTACTTAACAGAACACTGCTGCTGGTATATACATGATCTCTCTTTATATCATAAAATCAAATCACTCACTACCATTACCTTTCCATTTGAATAAAGCAGCGTTTGGACCTACTGGCACCAAGGCAGAGAACAAAAATCATTCAGTTTGCAAGTCCACACTAATCAACTAGTCAGATTTTATCTTCTAGAATGTACTTTGTCCTATTTTCAATCCTTCCCCAAAAGAAAAAACTAAATATATATAATAATATATAATATTATATTATATATATTATATATTATATATTACATATATAATATATTATATATATATAATATATTATATATTATATATTATATGTAATATTTATATTATTTATTGTATATTATATTTAATATTTTAGCTGACACTCCCCTGCATTGTTTCAATAGATTGAGCCCTCCTGGCAAACACTGTATGGCCACAATCTCTGGATGTTATCTACTCTAGATTTAAATGCCATGATAGAGTCACAAATATGGATTTTCTTTTGCAAGGTGGAAGATGTTGCTGCTCAGGAACTTCTCTGAAGCTGAGAAGAAAAGCAAAATTTCATTTTTATTGCCCTAATGTACCTTCTGTCTCTGGTGGTATAGGACATGGGATCCAACATATAGGTACACAGGGTGAGGAATGCTACAGAAATACTTTTACCACTTTCAGATTAAACATACAGACAAGATAAATAGCAGAAAAAAATATGCTATTACAGTACTACAACAGTGTTTTTAAATAGGAAAATGTGTTGGTGCAAATACAGTTATAAAATATAGTTAATGGAACATATGAAAAATAATTATTATATTTAATAGTAAAAATATGTTCTTGAGCAAGAAAATTAACAAAACTGTATTTCCTAAGAATTTGGGTTAACCTCCCCAGTGACCCATTGCCTTTCAACAACTCCAGTGATTACCTCTGAATTTTTTCTTCTATCAGCAAACACACAAAGTATTGCCAACTTCCTCCAACATTGCTGAAACAACAGCTGGTTAATAGACAGTAATTGGGATAATGGGCCAGGCCACTGGGCCATGAGAAATTCATGTATAGTGAGCTCATGCTGCAATCCTTCCCTTAGTAGGATAATAATTTTTGTCCTTTTCATGCAATATTCAATATGTTATGAAGATTTTAGGAACACAGTAATTCTCAGGCCCCCTTCTCTGATTTCAAAACTGATGGAGTTGTTTCAAAACATTGGAGGAGGAAAGAGCAACAAATGAACAGAGAACAATTGCAGAAGTGCTGTCCCCTTGGAAACCAGACTAAAACACAAAGAAATCTTTTTTTTTCCATCAAACATAGAGTAAAATCACATATTATCACACAGATTCCTGACTATAAACATATCCATATACTATAAAATATAGAAAATTTTCTCATGGATACATGAATTTTATTAGTGTAACTGCAATTACAGCAGTTGTTGCTACTGTAATACATAATGTATAGGTCCTTCTACAGAAAAAATATTTGTCACATTATTGCAAAAAAAATTACCTTGTATTTTAACATCTTCTTGGTATAATTGTGCACCCATAAGATTTTATGACAGACCTTTCCCACTTGGCACTCTATCACAATACAATCCTGAGGCAGAGGTTTCTTCCCTATTCCCTTAAGACTAAAGATGTTCTGAGTTCCAGCTGTAAGATTTCTCAGAATAAGCCTTCCCTGTGACAAAGAAAGGAGAAAAAAAAAATGTTTCATTACTGTAAAAGTCCCCTCTTGCTACCAAAGCAACAATCTAGGTGAGAAAGAATGCTTACAAGAAAGTGCTCCTATTGACCTTTATAGTTCTTAAGTAAACTCTGTTGCTAAACAAAGAAAACCAGAGAAACAAAATGTTTTATTTTAAATTCTTCTACACTATTAAATTCAACATCGAAAAGTTTTCATATTTCTAGGTTTTATACTTCTTGGCTTCTTCTTGAAAAATAAACATCAAAGAACATATGTTCTCATGTCTCCTTGTCTCTCATATAATATTGAACTTTGCTCATTGAGTGTTTCCACCTGCCCTTCACCTGTCTTATGAGCACAGTGTTGAGCCTGGAGAAAGGGAGACTCAAAAGAACCACACTGCTCTCTACAAATACCTGAGAGGAGGTGGTGGTGGGGTGGGGATGGATCTCTTCTCTATGTCTCAAGTGAAAGGTTGAAAAGAAATGGCCTTAAGCTATGCCAGGGGAGGTTCAGATTGGATATTAGAAAGAGGTTTTTACTGAAAGAGTGGTTAGACATTGGAATAATTCCCCAGCGAAGGTGGTGGAGTCACCTTCTCAAGAGGCACCTGGATGTGGCACTTGGGATATGGTGTAGGGGTGATTATGGTGATGGGTTGACAGCTGGCCTAGATAACCATGGAGGTTTCTTCCAACCCGGATGATTTTGTGATTCAGCTAAAATGTTCTTCCTAATCCTTTGTCATCAAAGGATCCAGGGCTTTTGGCTTTTAATAATTTTATAATACTGGAATCTTAAACTGCATCATATTTGGTTGGTAACACATGCAGAAGGGTTACTTATATTTCAAAGAACTTTTTTTTTTTTTTTCTCTTTCACAGTTCACATACTTCAACAGCAACTTGCAGTCAAAATCTCTCAGCTGGGACAGAGACAAAACCACAAATACAGCTTCTTGCTGAAGGTGTCATAGCCTTTGCTCTGCTCTTCATTTTAGCATTTGGAATAGTGATTACTCTGATGGCAAAAGCAGCTGTGAAATGGTGGCTTAACTTGCAACAGAAATTATTTTACTAAATAAAGTACTCATCACATAAATTAATTTGTGATGTAGGCATGCAACGAGAAATACTCAATGTTAGTACTTAATTACTTAGGTAACAAAATACACTTTAATATAAGTATTTAAATTCAGAATAACAATGTATATTTTTGTGATAAAAGTTCAGAATTTTTACAGAATAACTGAAGGATTGAAGGACTTGGCAGAAACAAATAGAATTGAAGGATTTTATAGAAAATCAAATAAAGAAGACATGAGAATATGTGGTGGGGAAATCTATCATACATAAGATTAACAAAGTTAGTTAATTTGTGTTTTTACTTCAGATAGTAGGAAATCTTACCATCTCTTTCTCTCAAGCAGATGCTTTAATATTAGCAACTGTCTACACACTTCCATAATTTGGATACTGGTGATAATTTTCTTGGTAGAAATTTTTAAATCCTTTTTAAATATTGAAACTAATTTCTCTCTTACCATTATCACACACTCAGCCACCGGCTTGAACGTGAGAGGATACTGAGCTGTTTCACCTCCACGCACATTTATTACAGGAGGGCCATAAAAACACTGTCCTTCCAAAACTGCTTCAAACCTCCAGTCCTGACTGGACATGTTACTCTGAAAGAAAATCAAAGATGTAAATTAGATTATGCATTTAAATTTTTTAATGTGCATTTCAGCTTTCACTTGCAGCTATCACCACATCAGAGCACAGTACTCATTTGCTCCAAGTACTGGCTCAGAGTGCCTTTGGGGAGAATAAAAGCAGTGTATTTTAAAAATTAAATAAGCTAATAATAAATCTGTTATTCCTGGCAGCCAGAGGTACAGAACCCCTACTTTCAGTAGCAATACTGTCAGCAGGAATACTCATTAGAAGAATATGAGCATGATCTAGCTAATGGTCAAGATGGAATTTGTAAGTATCATCATAAACATTTACAAATATCTTTATGGTGCTGTTTAATGCTTGCCAAAATTCTGTTCCTATTCCATCTGTAGAAAATCTTAGTGTACCTCTTTGAAGTGCTGATGTGGTGTGCTGGCTCATTTGGCCACTGACAATGTTACAGGATCAGTCTTGCTTATGAACTGAGAACTCAATCTCCAAAGGAGAATTTACAGTCCTGTGTTCTCAAAATCTGGTCTTTCAAGAGACTGAACTACTTTAAAGAATGCCTGTCCTGAGCAATATGAGCATGAGCCTATTTAAGAAACATGTCTATTGTGCATCCAGATGTATCACAAGACTGCTTGATTATGGTAAAAAGTGAGATCTTTCATAATACATGCTTAGGGGGTGCCTAAAAATAATAAAACTAAAATAATGCTATTCAGCATCCTACTGTTTGAAGGAACCAGATGACCAAACATCCAGTCTGACAAAAAAAAAAAAAAAATTAAAACTTATCTGAAAGATAAAATAAAGTGTCACTCATGAGCTAATACATGCCTTGTCAAATAGAGAAGATTAATCTCATCTGATCTATGAAAAGAGAAAGTAATCTTTTGACCTACAATGGTCTTCATCCATGGAAAATTGTATATAAACATCAGAGATAAAGAATGGATTTGAGGGAATAGAGATGATACTTCAGTCTTTGTTTCTTTCTAAGAAAGTCTCAGAAACAAAGAATCTGTGATCAGCAGAGCTAACCCAGAGCTACCCACACCTGCAGTATCATCTATCTAAGGTTTGATTAATATGTATGATTAATGCTTCACTGTTTGGTGTTAAGAGGTAAATTTCCCAGTAGTTGAGCACATATGCCTGCTTGGAATGTTGAGGCTTAATGTAGTGCCTCAGTTTTACAAAAAAACTTTGATCACCATGTCTCCAATTCTCTAATAACAATGACATCATCTCTGGTAGAAAACACAAAAGGAAAAATTATTTGACTGATGTCCTCATGCCAAGGATAAAATGAAAGGGGAAAAAAAGACAATAAAAGTTGATTTTTATTACCATCCTTTTTTTTCTCCACAATATCAGGAAAAACTTCATCCTTTTGAAAACCAGCTTGGGCAGCTTTAAAATTGGCAGGTCATCACTCTCTGCTAATATAACATTTTAAAAGTTGGGATAAAGGAAAAACATCATCAGGATTGGTCTAGGTTCTAGAGGAGGACAGTGAAAATTTGGGTGCTTAAGTTGTTGTATTTTCAGTGATTTCTACTAAAATTGGTATCAGATGTTTCCTCTATCCACAGTAGAAATGATTACATCAATATGTAGCACAAGTATTTCTTCTTAATCTCTAACACAAAATCTTGACATCTGGAGAAATGTAGTTGACAAACATGGTCACTTTGAAATTCCTTTGTAACACAGCATAAATTCCTAAAAGTATCTTCTGAAGAAAGATATTAAGGTCAACCATAAACATTAGAAAATTAAAAGAAAATATTTGTCAAATTCCACTCCTTTATACTTGTTCATTACTAGTTTTAATTAATTAATCATCTAATTCCTACAGGATCTCTGCTTAATGCAAAATCTTATCCAAAGCCTGTCAAGTCAATTCATTTAAACACAATTAATGCTAAAGGAGTCAGAATCTCCTCACAGTATTGTAGGTGGTTCAACCCAAACTACATAACAATTGAATTGGACCTATACCTTGAGAGTCTGAAAGGCACAGATGGAACGGTTACATTCATCTCATGCTTGAGAAAATTATGGAAACCCCAAAAGAAGCTAATCTCTGATCTCAGATTCAGCTGGGTTCTTATTCTGCTTCTGTGACTGATTCACTGCCTGGCTTCAAGCAAACCAGCTGACCATTTAATTTGCTCCATTTATAAAGTGTTCCACCTAACACAAGTGATGACTGTTAGTTTGCTTGTGTCTGTAAAGTGCTTTGAGCAATAAATATTCAGTTCAAGAAACTAATTTTAGCAGGTTGAACAACCTCATCTTCAGCTCCAAAATGAGCATGTCTTTTTCCATAGAATATTTTAAAAAAACTTAAATGACAAATACAATAGTGCTAACAACAATATAAAAATATGGAAAAACTTCTGATAGATGGAGAAGCTCCAACTAGAATGAGTGTATATAGAAATGTAAAGTATCTAACTCCTAAAAAGAGTAATACACATTTCATATACTGAACATGAAAGAAACCTTGTGAAAAAAATAATGTACAGGTACAAAATTAACCTTAGGATGTAAAAGAACAGGAACAATTTCGCACTTTTATATTTGTTTGTCCATCAATGTTTGATTTTGCAATTTTAGGGCATAACATTTAAAGCAGATTTTGTGATCATGTATATGCATTTCATTGAAAGAGAGACACTAACAGAGATACACATTCCCTCTCCCTCACACAGAGTATATGCTCCTTTTGGGGTACTTCTTACTTCCTTGCTAAGAAAATGTGCAAGACTTTATAAAAGTTTGACTCCCTGCATGACATTTAAAAGCATATGCTTAGAAACACTCTGAAGAGAAAAATAAATCCATCAGGAGAATGAAGCAAATCTGTTTGCAAGCTGTTTAAACAAGGTAGAAAATGTCCTTACTTTTCTGTTATGTATCAGTTGCTTTTAGGCTAATGTAACATTCAAAAAAATCAGTGTTTAATAAATAAATTACTAATATCTTAAAACATATGTGCAAGAAGATATAGCACTGTAATATGGTTTCTTTTCATTTTCTTTTATTCTTTCTGATGTACTAGTTCCTTGTCTACTCTCAATATTTGACAGAGCATTCAGTATGATCTTTCCCCAGATATTCAGTCTTCTTGTTTGAATCTGCCCCCACTCTTCTGAATAAAAAATCTCAGAAAAATTTCTCTGTAAATTAACTCACTAGAATTCTTTAGTGGCTCTACAATCAAAAGTACATAGACCAAACTGTAGTGCAGGTCTCAGGAAATATTTTACTGGTTTTTTCTCTTAAAGAATCTTTATTCCTTCTGTCACAGCTTAAGATCCTTCCCTATAATATTTGTGGAGTTTTTTGTTTTATTTTAAAGTTCTCTAAAATTTGACCAATAATTCTTTGAAGGAGATAATATTGCACCCATCTTCTCTCCCTCTGGTCTTACTTCTCATGTGTCAAGGATTTCATATACAAAATAAACATGATAAAACTATATATGATATACTGCCTATGCTTACCACATTTTTTTAACTCTATGTAAGCTTGTTCTACTATTTTATTCCTCAGCATCTCTCCTTTTTTGTCTTCAGAAATAGTGTATTTTTTCCCTAGATTAAATAACTACTTTTTCACTTTCATTGTGATAACATTATTAAATATTAGACTAACAATTGTCTGAAGAGAAACATCAGAATTAAGCCCATCAAACTAATAATTAACTTGAAGTAAATTATTTTCCTTTATAATATCTACAACATGGACTTTGAGAAATAATACTCAAGTCAGTATTTACATGCATTTCTGCATTTCAGGACTGTAAATTTTAACAGTATTGATCCGAAATCTCATTTTTTAAAATCCTGAATCTTAGTTTAGTTACCAGTAGTAGAGTGAACTTACAATTGGAATTTCCTGAGTCACCATCTGGTAAGCTGGAGTTAGAAATTCAAGCTCTGCATCAGCCTGTTCTGCATTCACCACACATTCAATCTCATAGACACGAATATCACAGGAGGACTTCAGAAGAATCTGACAGTGGTAGCAGCCAGCATAGTTAGGAGTGAATTTTATAGGAAACTCAACTGTATCACTTCCACCTAAAAAAAGGCCCAAAAAAATTGTGATGTTGTAAAAATTTCAGAAACATTGAATTCACAAGCAGAACCTGAAGAGGTGTCCAATAAACTGTAGGAGAGTCTTCCCAGCAGTATGTGCAAAAATTTCAAAGAAACAATGGAGTTTTAGGAGTGTTACCATATAAGTTAGTTGCCTAAAAAATGGTATATTGAAGCATGTAAAAAATATTTTATATTTATTTTAGTAGTGCACAGAGACATGTATTTTAAAAGAGCTCTTAAATCTAGTAGAAGAGTTTAACATATATGAATTTCTGTAAATATTTTTAAAACTATACAAGCTACTACACTTTTTTCAACAGCTACCATTAGAAATCAGTGATATTACAGTATATTTGGCTGAGTATCCCCAATAATTACTGAAATTCTGCTAAATGTAGTAGTTCTCATGACAACTCTTTAGACTTTTTTCTATGCCGAAATTTGGACTGAAAGTCTGAGTTGCCAAAATTGACAGGGGTGTCCAGAGTAAAACAAATTCATGCAAAGTCCCATTTTCCCAATCCACAGCACAGAGGAAAAACTCCCCACAGTAATCTCTGGAGCAAGGAAGAAGCAATGGAAGAGCTGTCCATCTTTCCACAGAGCCAGGTCTAACCAATCTGCTGCAAAGACTTCCTCCTCTGTTCTTCTTACAGAAAAGAACACTCTTCCACAATATTTTAAGCCCCTCAGTAGCCTTTGCAGGACACATTCCAAAGGAAAAAGGAAGGTATGTGGGGAACTCCAGTGATGGCCATAAAGAGTTCCAAGGGTCTCTAAGACACCTGCAGCTGTAAAACACTTCACTGTTGTTTTATATGAAACAAAGACTGATTCTCTTCACTGTTTTCCAGCATTAGAAACCAATGCCTAAAGCTGGAAAAAGATAGCAAGGAAAGTCAGAGACAACATAATGATACAGCAGAATCTTACAGATAAAACTCCAAACAATGCAATTCCCTCTGAGGGGGAGCACCTGACAAAGTCTTGTGGAATTCTCCCTTTTCACCTTCATTTGGCTTATTTTCTGATGGTATGCATGACAACTGAATTCAAACTATTCTTATATCTTTAGTGACAACAACTGAATTTTGCAATCAGTCTTCATTTGCAATGCTGTTCATTCTCTTCCACCCAGTGGTGCTCCCCATGCATTCAGGTCTCATCTCTCTGAAAATGAACACCCAACTGAAGTTTTCTTCTGGCCTTATGTCATCACTACTTCAGGTTTTCCACAAAAAAAGCTCAAGTTCAAGAGACAAATCACACAGAGTGACTATATTCATCTTTCAATATTACTAGACTATCAGAAAGAATATAAATTGCACCTCAGGTTCAACCCTCTCTGAAATAATTAATTTGTTCTCTTTTAAAGACAAGATTAATGGCCTGGTAATTTTTAAATTATTACTATTTTGTCCTATTTTAGCATTGAATTATTATCCCCATGGGTTATCTTCCATAGAAGTGACCCGAGTTTGTCAGTTATGCAAGGACTGAAACTCTTTTCCATTTTTCAGTTCATTAGTACAGTCCCTGTTCACAAGAATTATTTTAAGATGTTGAAACAAAATATTCAATTCAAATGTAAAGTGCACATTTTAAATACCTGCATTTCAAGTTAATGTTTAAACATGTATTTGAAGAAAGATAGTACAGTGTTCTGAAAGATCTAAAATATTTCTGCAGAAGTTTTCCTTTCTTGCACTAAATGGAGATATTAATTACTAATAACTAGGGTAATTTTGCCCCGAGTTGGACCCATATTTGAAATGCACACTTTCAAACAGAAATGCCTCCCATAGTAAAATTTTAAAAGAAAAACCATGAAAAGTACATTCCATAATTATAATATGTAGTTTGGCATTACTTTGGTAAAAAAAATTTGTTTCTGTCTTGGGGTGACTTTATGATGTGTATCCCATATTGCTGCCCTATGCCCAGAAATTAATTCTTGTGCTTTTTTATGCCTTTATTTTTCCTGAACCTGGTGGGGGAGGGGTGGTGACCTGCCTTCTCTCAGGGGATATATTTCTAAATTTGGCCAAACCAGCACAGCTTCTTATACATTTAAAAAATACATTTTAGAATAAATCAGTTGAAAATTTAAGTATTATACTCAATTACAATGAATAAAAAGGAAAGCAAGCAAATTCATTATGTTTATTCAACATGATAAGTATCTTTTGCAGTAATACATGGTTTTTCCAAATCGAAACAACTACAGAAATCCCTTGTCTTTGAATTACAGGCGAAGAGTGACTTTTTTTCCCTGCAAAATGTTTTTCATGCTAATTTTAAATATCATAAAGTAAACTGGGCTTACAAGTGTCTCAGCCTAGCATGTTTTCTTCTCCCAGTCTCATAAGACATTTAACAAAGGTTAATCTAGGGATATATTCAAGGGTTTAATGAACATAATCCAGGGGGTCACACCTGGCTTACCTAACAATTTCTGAGACAAAAGTGTTAACAGTAAGCCATGGACATCATTTATTTAATTCCCATGTAGCAGGAAGCAGAGCCTGCATCCATCAGAAAGAATGAGGCTGCAAGCAGTTCTTCAACAGTGAAAAGTCAGGCAGAGCAATATAGGGCTTTGCTACAGTTTCCATCCCTACACAAGCTTTTTATTGTTTGACAGGGAACCATTCTACGTGAAATAAGATGACAGTTTTATTTTCTAGATTTATATCTGACAAATGCCTACAGGAAACATTCACTCGATCATAGTGGGTTTTGCTGTGAGACAGTTGTCAAAATAGGGGTATTTGCAAAAACTAAAGTTCTGGTGTGCAATGTTACTAGGCATTCTTGGAAAACTAAATTACAGCACATAGGCACTGCTCATGCCCTCTGGCAACTGCCTGACATCTTGTGCCATTTACTTATTGCAAAACACAATCTGATCACTGCCTGGAACTAACAAAGTTCATGTCTTCTGAGTCTTAAAAAACTTATAAATCATCATTTTAGATCTGCCTGAATTCAAAGTAAGTCCTCTAACTGCATTAGCCAAAAAACAGTACCTTTCAAAGAAAAGTAGTGACAGCTGTTTTGACATTAAAATGTAAGAAAAAAACATATTCTGTAAGGTAGCAATAATGGTCCTTAGTAATCACTGTTTAGCCTTATTACAAATTGTGGGTAGATGAAATGAGTAAAAATAGAAATGCTACTCTTCCACACAATCTGTTGGCATAATTTCTGAAGGTAGGAAAGCATGGGCCTTCAGCAGTTAGCCAACTAATTGCACATTATAGTAGCTTCTGTTCAGCAATGGTAATTCTATGTATTCAGAAGTTCAATGCTAAATTTCTCACTGAACTTATCTCAGCCTCTGACACTATGCATGGGTCACAACAACTCGTTAAATCAACCTGAAGACTGAATTTGCTAGTATGGACTCCTAGAAGGTTAAATAAGCAATCATGATGAAGAGCCCAGACTCTTCTGACTTCTGCTTATATGTCAGGTTTTCAAACTGGTTCAGGGGAATTAGAGCTCATCACTCAACTCTGTAGTCTTGAAAAAGCAGCTACTCTTTTGTATCCCTTATTGAGTGCTGATAAGTTTTGAAATTTTTGCTATCACTGTGTATGTTCATTTGATGATTTTCTTTCACTTTGTCTTAATAAAATAGATTTCTAGAAGAGTTTCTAAAAAACCTACTGACTGGTTATTCATTCCTTTTTACATTTAAATACAGTATACCATTACACATCTAAACAAACAGTTAAATACACTTAACCAGAGAATGAAGATCTACTGGGAAAAAAGAATGAAAGCAAATTTTCTTCAACTGATCTAAAAATGAAAATGGGAGACACTTTTTTCAATGTCTTGTTATGAATACTCAGCAGCCCTGTTTGTGTATCATTCAGAAGCCAGTGAGGAGCTGTGTGGCACTACAATAAATTATTTTTAGGGGGTTGGTTGTTTAATAATCATTGTCCCTAATATTTATGAAAAATACTCATAGGCACTTTAGAAACAAGTAGTCACTACACCAATGGGCAATGCTGCCAAGTAAAAAGTTTATTTAATACAGCTTTAAAAACCATGACACAAAGGTGTTTTCTTAAGCCATTTGATGAATAGCCCCTGCTGAAAGGGATTACCCAAATTATGAGGAATTACACTGATAAAATAGAGTAATAATCCAAAGAGTCTTGATCTAAAACCACAAGAAAGTCAGAGATGAGGTCGCTCTAAAACATACACTCAAAATTTACAAAAAAAATTTAAAACTGATTCTTTGTGACTGGAAGAGTAAACAAAATTTCCTACAAACAAGGAAGAGAGCTCAGAACTATTACGAAGACTGTGCTGAATGCTTAAGGAAAATTACATGGAGAGAGAATCAAAACCAAGTCTTTGATATTACTTACTGCAAAATAGTAAGTTAATGCAAAATTAGTAACAAAGGCTTACAGTGATATAATAAGAGCTAGACAGAGGTTTCTGTGGTGTAGTTCCTTTCTTTTTACAATCTAGATTTCTCTGAGGAAAGAAATTTTCGTTTTTAACAAAAGAGAAAAAAGTAAACCTGTAGTTGCTTCAACAGAAGGCACAAAGTCAAAACAATCTGAATAAATTAACTGTAGGAACAATTATTGAGAAAGTAGAAAAAAATCTAATAATTCCTGATAGTTCTGTAGAAAAAGATTTTTCATCATTCACTGGAGAGGAAAGGAAAAAGAAAGAAAAACATGAGAACTCTTCTTGGATATTCTTTCCAAGTATAACAATAGGGAGACAACATTGTCAAATCCTGTAAGAAGAGGCAACAGAATTCTAATATTAGCATTTGATATTGAATCTAAACTAGATAGCAAAATGGAACAACACTTTTTCATTTAAAATGAATTGTGAGCTTTTATTTATTTATGGACAATTTTTATGTGAAATAGTACAACCTAGCCATCCAAAAAAAATGGTTTTAGTTTTATATTCACACGTAGGTTTTCCACGTTTATTTTTATAAAATAGGAGAAAACCTAAACCATATGGCATGACAAAAAGCATTCCCCATGCATGCTTGCCTTAGAAAAGTTCAATAATGGATGTGATAATAAAATACAGTAAGTGCTTATGGACACACTTGCTTAAGTGCATATCCATTTGAAAATTAAAATCTACCATTACCATATAGAACTGCACAAATCTATTATTACTGATGGAATATATTTGTGTATTCATCATTTCATGACCAGAGATGTTGGGATTTGGTTATTATTTAAAGGTATAAAATAAGGTATTGATGTGCTGGTACTGATATGTGCTGCTGTAATGTTTAGAACAGCATTTGCTATCAATCACTTACTCCCATATATTTTCTTTCCTTTAGAAAACTTCTAGTCCAAGGGTATTGCTATCAGGTTTCCTGCTAATAGTACAAGTGGTAATCTAAATCATTTCAAGACAGGAGATTGCAAACAAAATAAAAACAGTCTGAAGAAAAGAAAACCAAATAAACAGGAAGCCCTTCTTATAAAGTACCGGGATGCTTCAGTATCGATGAACTGTCACAGGCATCTCTGTGAGGTGCTCTGTCTCAGGAACTTTTATCTTTCCATTACTCAAAGTAATTGTCAGTGTCATGTTACAATATATAAAGCCATAGGCTATTCCAGAAAATTCCAGGATTTCCTAATTCTGGGATAAATCCTTATTTAATACCAAAACACATACTACTGGATGTTTCTCTTAGCATTAGAATTTCACCAAATAATTCTTATATTAACCTCTAACCTGACAATTGGAGCAAAACTGTGTGTCTTAGAAAAGCTTCCACTTTCTTTTTCAAAAGACTGAGTGGTAGAAAGATTTTTATTCCTCTTGAGTTTGTTGGTATTTAGTAAGTCTCTCATTCACATAATTTCACAGGTATCATAAATTGTTTTATTAGAAATCTCTGTCTTAGGTAGAAAGTACTGTGCTTTCTGCATAGAGCGCTTAACACTCTTTACAGTCAGACATATTTTCCTTTTTTAAATAATTACAGGTAACCTGAAAGGAACCTCTTTCCCTCAGGGATCACGGAGACATCAAGGTATTCAGTTTTCAAGACCTCGAAAATTACTGTAGAACTTGTCTGAACCCTTCCTCATTTGCAACCTTCTGTCTAAAGTGCAGAACAAGAACTGGATGTGCTTTTCCAGTATTATGTTCTCCTTCATAATACAATAATAGCACTTTTCAACACCTGCACTGTATTTTTTCAGTTATGCATTCAAGGATCCTGGTTTGTCAAAATTTTACAGCAAATCCTTTGATGAAAGAACAAGGGGGCTGATGTCAGAAAAACAGAGAGTGGGAAGTAAGGCTGACAGCTTTAGTTCACACTGTGAGATAGGTACTCTGCTGCTTTGCAGATTTCTCAAACATTTTGGGAGACATCACTGCAAAACAAAGCCCTTCCTCCCCTTTCTACCTATGTTATTTCATCTTTCATACATAACATTATTTAGCATAAAATCCATGCTGTTCAAATAAACCCAACTGCCTAGGAATTTGTTCTGCTTAGTTAAAACTTGGTTAAAGCTGATCTTTCATTAATTGCTGAAAAGACAAATAGCACTAACTTTTGTACTGGTTTTCACCTACTCCAAAATCCACAGCCATTTCCTTGTTTCCTGGCCATAGTTTGTGCTGCTGTACAGGACCAGCATATATACAGCAGAAAAAATGCTTATAAAATCTATTCAACAGAGATAATATAATAGCTCTGACTTCCCAAACATGGTTTTTACCTGCAGGAAGAGAATGCTCATTTGTACAGATACAGTTTGTAAAATACAAGTGTATGGCAGGAAATCTTAAATAATTGTAGGGATTATTGACATATATATGCATTCCAAAGTCAGTGACTCTGGCAAGTACAATTACAACTCAGGTTACAACTCTGAGCCATAAAACAACTCTATTCAAAGTTTCTTGTGTTTTTGCCTTTAGAAGGAACTTGTTAATTTGGTGAAGCATGGAGCTGGTTTTGGATGCTACTTCTCTGTTGCTAAAATCTGGAACCATTATTTTAATTCCACTTAACATTTTATCCCTTTCATTCTTTCATAACACACCTCAAAGCAAAAGGAGACATATTTCAATGTTGCAACATTTTTCAATTATGCCTTACATGACTTTCCAAATGTTCAATCTACCATTCTCTGGTTTGTAAAGCATTGCAGCTTTACTGTCAATTGCCTTTCTCCTGAGCTATATGTGACGATTGAATTATTTCCCAGGCTATTTCTGATGATACAGGGAAACTAAAGCTCTTCAAGATCCTATTTGAGACAAAGGTGAACAACCACCATGGTGTGTGACACGATCTCCTTCCACACCAACTGGTTTAGCAGGCAGATGCTGTTCCACATATACTATTACATTTGGTTGCACTAAAATTCATAGTTTATAACTATGTAACAGTTCCAACTAACTTCTTTTACAAAATCTGTGCCATTTCTAACTCAACCAAGTCTTTGTATAATCTTCCAAATTACTGAAATGCAATTAATATTGTGCAATAACTACTGGTTCCTAAGGACTCCCTTTCTGATGACTCTCCAATAATGAATTAACAACATTTGCTAAAGGTTTTCAATCAGGGAAATGTATTATTTTAGATCTATGCAAGTATGCAGTATGGGTTTTGATAAAGATATCACACTTCAAGTAACGCAAACATATTGTACTCTTTTTATCTATTTGATCTGTAATACTGCCAAAAATGTAATAAGGTCATTTAACAAGATCTATTTTACAAGAAAATGTTTTGAGTGGCATTGATTTTTACCTTCTAATTCCCTGTTGGCAGAGTTTTTAAAATATTGTTTGCACACCTCCTGCTACTGCAATCTAAGAAATTCTGATTCAACGATTGATTTTAGTCAGCTTGCTTCCACCTTTGTTTTTCTTCACAAATCTAAGAACTATCAGAGAACCAGCTACTCCCACCCTGAGGGAAGCTACCACTGTGGCTAAAATACTGCTGCTTTCTCAGACAATGATGTCAACATTTTCAGACGAGACCAATGGTTTGCCTCTGTCCACAGGAACACCAGCTGGGAACTTCTGTCACAATATTAGCCTTTCTAAGAGCCTGTAAATGCTCCTGTGTTTCCTCATTAGTACAATGAATACACTGAATCAGCTGGCACTGTCTTTCTACTGAACACATCTTTGTTTTCATGCTATCAGCTGGTTAGCTCAGCTTCCCTTTCTGGATATTCTTTACCTCACCACCTCTCTGAATTCACTACAAAAGCATCATTTTGACATTTCTACTTCCTCATGTAACTATTAACCATCCTATAAAGAAAAAATATATATCAAAAATATTGTGTACACTGCTGTATGATCTAATTTCTGACTTTACATTAATTACTCTCCTCTTTCAAGTACCTGTTTAATATCCTTTGATTAATAAAGAAGCAGCATGAACTAGGAGTAAAATAACTATTCCCTTACTGTACTGTAGGTTATTTACTACATTCCTTACTATAAGGTAGTTTATTCACTACATTTTTGTAGTGAATACAATGCAATTAATATTCTAAATTGTTCATATATATTCATTCACATTTCAATTTTTTAAATAATTTGAGCAGTTGTTAAGCAACAGTGATCTGCCAACTGGTCAGTTAACAACCTTTGTTATGAGATCGTGGTGGAGATCCTGTTAGGACATCAGATCTGTGTGTGCAGATTTTGTTCTGTTTCTCCCAGCTGTCATTCTCCTCTTCTACAGTACAATCCAAAGAATCTCCTACAACACTCAACAAAGCCATTGACTTTTTTTTAGTTCACCTCTGCACTAATTATTACAACTACACATACATTATTTTTAACTTAACAACAAAAGAGTTTCAACTAGGATTTAAATATCCTGCCACACGTGAAATGTGTCAGCCTTCTACCAGTGTTACATCTATTCTACAACTTCTACTGACTGCTCATCCTGTAGGCCCCCACCAATCTTGCTTCTAATCCTGCCATAACTATTGCTGCCATCATCCTAAAAACACACCCTAAAGTGTCTTATAGCAGTTACATTCTATTTCAATTAAAGTATCTGTAACAAAGACTTCTCAGAAAAAAATCAATTATTTTTCTTTATTCCAGAAAAGAAACAAAAACCACAAGATACACATCAAGCATCAAAACAAACACCATGAAAGCATGTGACTGATTCCAGTGACACTTGGAGAAGTGAACTGCAGAAATATGAAGAAGTATTACCGCAGGCCTGGTTCCTACGGTATATCACCGTGTCCCGCAGCTATAGGGAGGAGGAGGAGAAGAAGATCCAGCAGGCAGGAATTGTGCAGCAAGATTGATTTATTTAATTATTTTACAAACTCTTTTATAGACTTTTTTCTTCATAGTCTAATTGGACAAAGGACCAGCCACCCCTTGGGGGTGATTGGCCAAAATCCTAAAACATCCATTATCAAAATATTTTCTACTATACCATAAACAAGACTTTCCAAGGTTGCAGGTGGCTTGGTTGTTTACATTCCCTGCTACCTCTTCTGTGAGAGAGAAAAGTCTCTCACGGACTTAGAAAAATAACAAGAAGATCCTCACTAACAGCATTTTTGTACCTACAAAGAAGGATTCTATTGATTAAGAAAAGAACTAATGAAATAAAACTTGATACGGACTGTGTATAATTCAAGTCTCTACTAAATTTGAATGAAGTTCTCATCTGAGATTCCTTTTCTCCAGGCTAAACACTCCCTCAACAGCTCAAGTTTGTGAGGATTTTTTAAGAAATGCAACCTAGAGTGCTTTATAGGTTTAAATAAAGCATTTTTAAAAATCAACAAGACTTCAGTATAAAATCTAAGATACTAGAAAAATTAAAGACAAGAGAGTGACCAAAGATGGCAAGATCACTCTGAAAGCTAATGCACAACTGTTCATTGATGAAGTACACATTAGCTGAAATATCCCTCTGGCAGACTGAGGAAGGCGAAGAAGAGACGTGATATGAGTGGCTCAATTTGAACACAGATCAGTGCTGGATGAGAAATGGAAGGGAGAAATGGGAAGGGAGGACAAATTCACGATCTGCCAGATAAACAGGCCAAATTAATTCATCTTTTAGAGCAAGTCTCCTGTGCTTGTGTGCCTTTGAGAAAACCAATAAACCAATGGCAAGTGGAAAGCACTGGCTTGACCTAATATTTAAAACTTGGAGAGTGTCAAGAAAGGCAGAGTGATCAATAGCAGAAAGGAGAGAAAGATCATTTTCTGGATCTACTCAGGAAAATCTTAAAAATAAAGATTATCTTGGCAAAAGAATTCAGTCAAATTCATCACCTTTAAGACTATTACCTGTTTTCTGCGATGTAGGGTATTTGGCTGATGAAGCATCCAAATTAACTCTGGCTGAAGCTACCACTGGAATAGAGAATTTTTTAGGAACCTCAAAGAAATTTTTCATATTCACTTCTACACTGTAATCCACGTACTTCAGCTCTGGGGGGTGCTTACGAGGTTTCAGAAGTGCACATCTCTGCAAGTGAAGCAATAACATATAAATCTGAACAATTATATAAAATTTTCAAGTTAAGAAATGCAAAACTATATAGTCCTAATTCTAAAATTGAATTTTCAGTTAAGCAACTTACATAGCAATTTTGAGTGATCCTTCCAAATAAAAACTGTCTTGTAAAATATTTTTAGACATGCATCTGAAACATTTGGTTAAGAAAAATGCATTTTTAAATTTACAGTAAAACCACATCCTACCCAGAAAAAAGCTCTGCTAGCCTCTATGCATACACGGGAAAGGCAAGAAAAGGGAAAAATAAAACATAAAAAGAAAAATATTTTGTATCAGTTGTAGAAAGATGCTTCTTTTCCTACTTCATAAAGTTTCTGAGTAACAAAAAGCATGAAGAAGCAAAATTATTTTGCTATTTGGCAAGGGATAACTATTAGCTGAGTTAACTGATATTTCAATTTTGACAATGTATTTTAGAAATTAGGGCATTTAGAATCAATTCTAGAGACACATAAGCTCTTCTTCTTGGTAAAAAGCATTGCTAATCAACAGCATGAAATATATTAGGAAAGTATTAGCAAAGTATATTAAGGCAAGCTCAATATAGGCATGTGAACCTGTTAATGAACTTAATTTGACTCCTGTAGGATAAAATTACAAAAATACTGCCATGATTTAATACACTGCTTGCCCAAAAATGCCATTTTCAATCCAATAACACACTATAATTGCAATACTCCAGAGTAATTGTGAGTTGAACAAATTTAAAACCTAGTAATGTCTTTTTTACAGACAAGGCTTTGAATTAATGACTGTTGTGAACTATCTTGAAGCAAATCTAGGGCAAAGATAAATGCAGAAATACTCATGTTTTGCTAAGAAAACTGGTTGATTCCCAAACTCTGTTGCTTTAAAATACTGCCAGGATAGCAGGTATCACAGTACATATTTCAGTGAGCCAAGGAATGCAAATCCATTGTGGGAATTCAAAACCTCAACTTAAAAGGAAAATCAATTTTTCTTAAAGATTGCCATTAGGTGTAAGATGGTCCAATTACAGTTTAAATCAACTAGGCTTGGGTTCTGCTTTGGGTTGGTCGTGGGGTTTGTTTGCTTTTTTTTTTTGTTTGTTTGTTTGTTTTGTTTTAATACAAATTTCACATTCCCTTGCTGGTTTTAGAAAGCAGACCTACCCTCTGACATTGCTTTGTTTTGACCATTAATCTATCTATTCATAGAGTCAATACAATGTTAAACACAAAGTACATATGGACTTTGGGAACCTGTTAACATTTAGCTGTTAATATAGGTTTTTTGGCACAACAAATATAGAAACAGGTAATTATTCAAAATTCTTGTTTATCGAAGAGCAACCAGGCAAATGTATTTGACTAAAAAAATTCACATCAAACCAAATTGTTAGGATAGTTCTTGTATTACTGTATTTGCACAACTTCTATGGTGCAAAAATAATTTAGAGAGGAAACAGGAAAAATTGTTATGTGAGTTGAAAAGCTGAGATCACTATTTATTAGTTTCTATCATACAAGACTGAACTCCCACATTACTCTCTCATACACACACACAAAATGAATAAAAAAATCAAAGATGCAAATAATGCAATTGCCATATTAATTGGAAGTTCCACTTCTCTCTGATAGGAAAAAAAATTCATTCTCACTTATAATGGGAAGTTCCTAACCAAAAGGATTGCATACATTTACCAGTTTAAATTTGACTTGACCTTCTGCATAATCAAATATAAATTTATACCTACACATGACTTTCGTAACTAGACTATTTTCCAACACTGAAATAAAAATCCAACATGATTACACAGCTTTGTTATATCTTAATTAAAAAATAATTGTAAGATGACCTTTCCTGGAGCACTGAACACATTTAAATTATAATTATCTTGAAGAAATGTCTTATGATTTAAAAAAATCACTAAAATACTTATTTTAAGATCCTTGTTCTTGTTATCTCATTTGAAAATATATGTTAGGAAAAAAACCCAGTTGGTTAGTATTACATAGCCTATGAACATTTCAAATATTTCCTGGAATCTTGTAAAAAAGTAGAGGATGAAAATATTTTTAATGACAGACCTAGTTGAAAAAGAAAATTCTGCAAACATTCGCAAGACTAAACTTTGCTGCTTCATAGGCTAACATTTCCAAGAGTAAACATCAGCACAATTCAGATGAATGTTGCAACTGCTCCAATTTTTAATATTTTTGTGGGCAGTGAGAGTTAAACAGAATTTAGTATTTTTTAACTCTCATAATCAATGGAGATCTAAGGCCACTCTGTTACAAAAATACAGATTCAAAGCACTTCTACTTCATCAGCCTGATGGTTCATGATATTCCAAGTGTGAAAGTCTTATTTCCAGCTAAGAATAGTAATTGCATTCAGTTCCCAGGATTAATTACTTTTTAGCGTAATTTTTTGAAAAATGAATGGAGGGTATATAAAGCATCAAAATTAAACTGCATATTTTTCAAGGACTGTTTGATTTTAGAAGGTATCTTCTTAGATGTACCATCTGCACTTTCTATGTATGAAGGGTGGCAGATTCTGTTACAGGGTGCTGAGGAACCTCTCTCTTTCCTTGCATATTACTGTTCTTCAAATCCTAATTTAGCACCATTTCTTCCTTCCAGAAATTAACTTCTAAAGCTGTTCCTCATGAATAAAGAAATTTATTATCTCAGTGCCTCAGAACCCCTGTGATCAATCGTGTTTGCCATCTCCCGTAATCCCATATCCAAAGATAAGTGATGTAATATAAAAGACATTGGTCTCACTTGTAAATTCAGCAAATTGAAACCTGACCACAGCTCCTTTAATGAAAAGTTCATTCCCATTCAAATGTATCTAATGCAATGTTTTATTTTCAGTACCTTCTCCATTCAAGGACACCATGACTCTTCTTCAAAAAAACCCCACGCAAGTTTTTAAAAAAAGCAAACTCTTTACACTGAGGTTAAAAATTTCCATAATCATACAGAGGAATACAAAAAATCCTTCTTGATCCCTGGGCCCCCTTGGGGCCAATGAAGAGCCCAAACTTTGAAGATCCAAGCTGGGCAGCTGTTGGATGAGACTGCCACATCAGCCAAACAGCAGAAGCCACAGCCCCAAGTGCACAAGGTCCCTGCTCATCTTGCCTTGATCAAAACTAAAACTCATCAACACCACAATGGTGTACTAAGATAAAAGCACTCCATGTTTCTCAGTCACTCAAAATCAGGGTAGAAAGGAAATGCACAATGTCCTAACAGCTGGAATATGGTAAATGTGGTGTCCATATTCAGATGAGACGTGTGCTCAAAAGGAAGCAAAATGGAACCTAAGTAAATACGTTTTACAGTTTAACAGTGAGGGCACATCTGGACACAGTGGGAAGTGAGAGCTTTAGCTCTGGGATTCTTGTGGAACAGGACTTTTCCTATCATAATATCTAGTTATACAAGGAGATTATTAGCATCTATGCCTATGAAGAAAAAGTCAGGTATCTAGCAACTGGGTCTAAAATGAGGCATGTTATTTTGAATCTCACTTCACTGACTGCAGCATCCTTCCCCTCACAGTCCCAAGTGAATGAATTCTCATTATTGTTATTTCTTTCTTTCTTTTCTTCACTCTCCACTATTTACTACAATTAGCAACTTCAGTCTAAACATGTCCTTCCACAGTGGATCTTTTTTCCAATACTCTCCTCCTTCGCTTGTTATCTTTGTTCACCTAAACTTCCCACTTTCAGCTTTCTCTTATTCATCATTACAAATTATTCACAAAACAGCCTTTTTTAATTATTTACAACAATGCCAGACCCAACCTTAACAGTGTCTGATAGTTCCATCCTATATTATCTTTACTACTACCTGAAAACGTTTCAGGAATAATTAAAGAAACACTTTGGAGGTAAGAAAGTAACACAGTTTTATGGGAAAAAGATAAAAAAATCATTATTTGTTTTACTAATTCTAATTATTTAAACAATCAAAACAGATCTTTGTTCCTTCCAGCAAGGAAAAGAAACAGTAAAAACTTAGTACAAAAGCAGCTAGGACTACTAGCCATATGTATAGATGGGTTGAGTAAAAAATTATAGCACTAGTAACTGATTATGCATATCCAGTTCGACTCCAAAAACACAGCCCATGTTTATTACTGTTTTCTAGGTGACTTCTAAGGTGACTTAAGTAAACATGACAAAAATTTACAGTTTAGAGAGACTAGAAATCATGCAATTATTTAGTTATTTAGTCTTCAATTTGACAGGTAAAAAATGGATCAAGTAGTACTAATGTAAGGGTGTTTTCTCTTCTGTCCATCCATTGCCTAACATGATTATACCTGCAGGAATCAAGTAGAAAGGTGGAATAGAAATCCAAAAGAGAATAACAGATTTCCAGATATTCTGGATTTAACCTACAACATGTGTCCCAAAGGTTTTCACGAGCCTAAATAATTCATTGAACCATGGGAGCTGTAGATGGGCTTTTTTCCTTTATTTCTTTTTTTTTTGTGAGGAAAGGGGAGAATTTAGACTACCTAAAACTATACATCAGCTCCAGTTTTCACTGCAGAACACCAACCCCCCTCAAAAAAGGTTTCTCCAGTTAATGCCACCAGAATTCCTACACTGCCATTTTTAAACAGATAGTTGGCACGAATTTATTACAAAAAGTTAATAGGAATATATTTCATAATTTAGTCTGCATAGTGGATACCGAGATATTTTTAATGTGTAAACTCTTTGCTATGCCAATAGCAGAATTTCTCCCCTGTATTTGTCACAAGCAAATATAAGACTTTCTGTTCATGGAACAAAATACTTCCTTCTGCACATTAGTTTCATTTCTCACATGAAAATTTATTCAGTGCTATTATCCACCATTATGTGTTTTATAATATAACTAAGATAATTATCCTCCACTCTTCCACAGTACATGTAGTTTTAGAACTCACATTGCATCTTAGCATGTCTAGTGGTGCAAGGAGTGTTCCTGTTACATTCTGTCTTGATCCCATCTACAACTTCAGAGCAGTTAGGATTTTCATTAAGTATTGCCTAGTGACTGTGATATTAAGGGACTTTAGTTATGAAAAGTCAATAAAATGTTACCACAGCAGTGGATTAGCTATAATCCCAAAGGAAACTATTTGAGTCTAAGAGGACACAATTACAATTGTTGTCCCACTACAAATACACAACAGATTAAAGTTACGATGTAACATTCCCTCATTTTATTTGTTTTATATTACTTTTCAAACAAAAGGCATAAATTTAGCAACATCAAATCACAAGGGAAAGTTTTTTTCCTCTTAGCACTGGGAACCATACTCAGGGAACTGTCTAACTGGAAAGCTGGAATAACACTGCTGCCCAGCAATTGCTCTGAGGCCAGGTACCATCAGGGCACAAGGGAAACTAAAACCCAGAGTGTTGCTATCATCCATAGGAGGCTATACTTGAATTCTTCATAAGAAAAAGCCTTGTTTATTTGGCAATGTTACTATTACAGATTTATTCACAAGTAATAACTGATTGTTTAATGGACTGCCTTGGAGGACTTTTTGTTTCTAGTTGTTGAAATCTTGGGAAAATATATATAGGTTGGAATGCTACATAAGAGGGGAGCTATGTCTTATTAGAAAAACTTGTGGTGTTCCAAAACTATATTGCATTGATTGCAAGACAAGAAAAGTCTATTGGTTTAAAAAAAATAAATCCCATTTCTTACAAAAATATCCATCATGAAGGACACTAACACAGATACCTATTACATACAATATGAAAGCTTTTTTAATTGACAGGTATTTTTCAGAAGTAAAGTAAAATGTTAGTGCTTTACTTAAGTGCAACCAAGTTTTCTTAAAGGAAGGACATCATAATAGCATAGGGTGACAAAGTAGCTTCAGAATGAACAAGTAAAACATTGCAGTGTCTGAGGGGAATTGGAATTAGTAACTGTCAGATTACAGATGTGTGAGAAAAAAACAACTTCACACCATTTCCTGAAATATGAAAACAATTCAGTCCTACAAATCAAGGACAACTAAATTTAATTGCAGCACCAGACAAGTGTGTTTCTCACCTCTACTCTGGACAGTCCCAACAATGCAGTTGCAACTCGAACACTGCTGCTCTGCAGAGTCCCAGTCATCAACCTCCTTTCATACTCAATAGCTGACATCTGCTGCTGTGCAGCAAGAGCCAGGGCTCTCTCTCTTGACTCATTGATCAATGGAATCCTCAGATTTTCCTCCAGAGTCTGACCAAGTCCACATTTCAAATATAAAACTGGCCGTACTGTGCTTGCATCTGTTAAAAAACCCAAACAAATGAAAGAGCAAAACAAAAACAAAACCACACACCACATTTGTCAGATTCTGGTGGAACTTCAGAGTTTTTAAAATTTCTAACCTCCAAAGAAAAGTCAGAATACAAAATTCCACCAATGTTTAGTTCCATGCTATTTATCCAGTACACGCCATTTATTACATATAATACTTTATTTTTCAACATAATAGGGAAGCAAAAATTAGCAGACTGAAATCCAGCCCAAAATTTAGCTAATAGAGCTAAGAAATAGCTAATAAATTAGCTAATAAAAAAATCCCAAACTTCAGCATTACTACTATTATCACAGTATTAAAAGTTTACCAAAGTCTTTCTGCTACCTACACAACACAGCCATGGTTTTACCCCTCTAGATGATATTAGATCCCCTCTAAAAGAAACCTCCAGAAATTATTTCAAGTAGCAGCTACACTGTTTCTGAAATAGGATTGACAGGAGTTTATCCCTGGCTGTTTGAAGGCAAAAGCATTGGCATATCTGTCAAATCACATCACTGCACATAAAACTCATGTGTTTTAAAACTAGAAAAATTCTAGATAAAGATTACTTGTCCTGGTTCATCTGGCTAGCAACCTATATTCAGAAGAAGAAAATTAGAAAAATTATGAAAAAGTATTTATGTACACTATGTTGAAAACAATACAAGAAAGGTGAAGATCACCAACAACCAGCTGATGCTCTGAAGAGAATGTACTGGAAAACATTAGAGGAAATATTGCATATTTCAATTACAATGTATTTTTTACACTTCACTACAAACAAGTTTTTTTACCACATGTACTTGATTAATCCTAAGAAAAATGCATGGAAACAAAAGAACATTTACAAAAAAAAATTTGCTCTATTTTACTCTTCTCCCTTCTATTCACTGTACCTTCTGAGGTATCGGTAGCACACAAAATATTTGGACTATCCAATGCAGGCAATTCTGAAGGCAAAGGTAAATCACCTATTCCCTCTATCAGGTATACAAAGTCTCCAATCTGCAACACAAGGACACACATCCACACACATCAGAAAGCAACTCATGCAGAACAGAAGGCAAAATATCAAAAGTAAAAGCAAAGGTATCCTAGTAATGCCGAAGATCTGACCTGTGCAATAATTTATATATTCAGGAGACCTGGTTTTTTAAACTATGCCTAAATAGAAGAAAATTATTATTTCAAGCCATGCTGTGATAATAAAGTAACTTTAATTGAAAATAATAAATCTGAAAAGTCAAGAAATTTCAAAAGGCAGAACCCTTTTAAACTCCTCATACAATTTAATTGAATAAGGGTACCCTGACCCATAAATACAGAAAAAATGTGAATTCTTCCTATGTGCTACAGTTACTTCTAATTTAAATATGCTCATGATCAACCTTCATTGCTCTTCACCACTTAGAATTTTTTTTAAAAATGTTTACAATAGTTTTGAGCCAGAAACATTCCTCTAGAAAATAAAAAAGAGCAGAAGTCAAGGCAGGTTGGCATCATGTACAAATTCTTTAAAAAGAAATAAATTTAATAAATCTTAATTATTTCAATAAAAAATGGAAAATTTACAGAAGCTTGAAAGTAAATATAAATATGACCTAGAACAAAGAAAGACAGTCATTTTTCACAGAGGAAAGGATAAATTAACTAGCAGAGAAATAACACTCTGAATTATAGGTGGAATGAAAAAAATAAGGTGTAAATGAAAGACAGAAAAGTATTTTTGAGGAAAAGAAAACTCGCTGAAAGTACTCCAAATTAGAAAGTCCACAATCAGAATGGCTCAAACTAAAAAGATATATAAGTTAGGTACCATTTCTCTATCTGAACTAGGCAGGAGATTTAACACATATACTAATATTGCTTTGATAACTTCTTTGTCTTTACCACAATTTTTTTTCAGACAATTGTAGCTTCTACTGATTGCAAGATAAAGAATTAAATGCCTCCACAACAACCAATATAATTTACACAGTCAGTCTCTCTTTATTTCCATAAACCATATTCTGTAAAACTCTGCCCTAAAAACATGTATTCTGTCTTTGATTCTTCATTCCAGATATGAAAGCAATAATTTAGTTCTATAATTTAGTGCATCTGCCAACCAATACAATATTTTCCTTTTAATACTGCTCAGTAACATAAGAAAACCCTGTTTTTCCCTTTGCCTACATTTTTAGTTTCATCAGATATTTATGTTAAGGCTGAAAACACTGCAATTGTATTTCTGACCCAGCAGAAGGAAAGCTATTCAACTTTGATGGCATTTTCTCCCTTTCCTTGATTCAAGAGCTCACACAAATCTTCCTTGAGAAGGATTAAAGAAACCTGCAGCAAAACTGGATTCCCACACACAAATAGCCACTCCTGGGAACCAATTTAAAAAGGAATTATTCCTGTTTGACACAGTGATTTGGCTCCATAAGGGCCCTTAACAAGCTCACAGCACATACAATTAATTTTATGAAGGTGCTGGTTGCTGGGATGCCATTCTGCTATCAGTTACTTTTCCTGTCCTTGCTGACATCAACATGCTTATAGGAAGGAACAAACTTCCCTAATTTCCTCTTGGCTTTGAAGAATTGTGGGGGTTTGATCTCCACAGAATGCAAATCCTGTTCTCTTTCCACTGAGCTTTTTTCCTGAGGCTTTGGAACAGAATGGGTATTTCAGTGTACTTTGAGAGTTTAACTCTCTTAATGGTTTATACTTCCATTTTCCATCAGCTGCAAACAGGACAGCATCAAGACTGTGTAGGGTTTACTGTTAATGAAAATAGTTAATAAAGGAGCTGTTGAACTATTTATCCAATCACATTGCTAACTGATATTTCAAAAGAATAAAGAGCTACTAGAAATTTTCTGTTTCTCAAGCAAGCCAGTAAGAGAAACAGATAGCAAAGTGTTCTCTCAATAAACAATATAATTTTATATTAGACATTTAGCTGTAAAAGTCTGGACAAGCACTCTTAAACTATGATTTAATATATTATTATCATTAAAAATTCCACATTGTTCACACTTAAATTAGTTCCTAGAAACAAAGATATATTTTAAAAAGCAACCCAGTTATGTTTAACAATATGTAGTAACATCTATGAAAGGACCTATGTTAAAAATCTGGAAAATATCCATTTCAATTTTTCCTAAAAAACAATGAAATACTGAAACAAATCCTTTGAGGAATGTTATAAATGGCTTGTACTGTCATTTCAAACCTTATAAAAGTGAATATAAAGATTATTTCAAAATAAGGAACATCCTTGAGGAAGCCAGAAACTTTGAATCAGTGTATCCTCTTGCTGTTATTACAGATATAGAGCTGCTGCAGTGACAGATAGGATTCCTAATCAGATTCAAGCCTAGTGATTTAAATCTCAATACCTTTTTCATTGATTGTAGTGAAGGAGCAGACCTATTCTGACTAATATTTTGGTCTGTTTGTCAAAAAGGGTAGGAAAGGTAGGTAGGAAGAAATCACAGAAATGCTAAATTAAATTATTTATTAGATTTTTTATATATCACAAGTCCATATTTGAATGACACAAGACTCTTCATTGTGTAAAGGTCATTTGATCATCATACAGCATGGTGGCTGCACTTTGTCAGTTAGATAATGGTATGACTGAAATATTGCAGCCATATATACAATATTTAAGAAAGCCAAATTCTTCCTGTGCCTATACTGTACAGCTCTAAAATAATGTTAGCTATCTTGCAGTTTCATCTTTCCCTAGGAGATTTTATACAATTCTTCACAAATTATGCAATCATGTAGATGGAGCTAATTTTTCTAACCTGAGGTTCTGCATATCAAAAATTTTGCACTTTGAGGAGACTTTAAATGCATCACATCTACTCAGCTAAGCTGGAAGGACCAGGTGTTCCAGAAAAAGGTACCATTCAGGACTTAACAGCAGCTTCTCTGAGGCATTAATGCTTCCTACTGTGGAAAGGTCAACTAAATCTTTGTTAAGAACAGTGACCAGTAGCTAGGTGTCTAAATTTACTTCTACATCACCACTGGAGGCAACACTGGGGCTTTCAGAAATAAACTTTTCCTTTTCCACCTGAAGTATGACCATCCTACAACTCTGACCACATCTCTTAGATTAACACTCTTTCCTTAACATGTCTCAGTTTCCCTTCTCTTCACTATATTATTTAGCTTTCAGGCTCTATTCTTTATGTAGCAAGAGCCTACTATTCTCAGCCAGGGTGCATACTTCTGCTTCTAAGAAAGAAACAAACAGGTAAATTGTCAATAGCGGAGATTAAAAGGGTATAAAATCACAACAGGTAAAAGGAGATTCTTCTCAGATTTGCTCCCAGACAGCAGTAGGCCAGGTTCTTCCTTGTCTGGAGACTGCATCTAGATATTCCATTGAATGAAACTGATGAACCTAAAATTCTTTATGAATGTACTGCTGTTGATGTGTATTTTCTTCCCTAATAATTTCTCCCTTTGAATGATGCTAGGCACTGGATTGATTTTCCACTGAACCATCCACAAAGATTGCTAACCTCTGACATGAGGACATTAATACATTCTCTTTGGGGGGGATTCCCTGGTGTCAACAAGGCATGAGCTCACTATTTCAGTGTATTTTCAACAGAAAATCCCTCTTCTATCTCTGTTAATTTTCAAGAAAATCAAGATAACTGTACACTCTTTAAGACATCCAGTCATAGGGGTTTTTTCTTTTAAAAATGGCCAGTATTTTCAAATACTGGACAGAGTCAGAAAGACAGGCTTGGGCATCATTGTATTAGTCTTATTTTCCTTTATGAACAAGATAAAAAAATTAAGCTGGCCAAATGGCATAGCCAAAGTCACGTTTAAACATTTAAAATCCCATCAAATATACAAACAGCAGACACTAGCAGAAGTTCCATGTTCTGTAGAAGGGAAAAATATGGAAGATGAGAATGTGCAGGAGAGAAAGAAAAAGTCATTTAGTTTTAGGTGCATTGTTACAAATCATCAAAACATGGCAGAGAGAAAGGCAGAGGCATGTAATTGCACAGAGGGAAAGCTGAAACACAGATGCAGTGTTATGAAAGTAAGAAGCAGAATGCAAGCCTTGAGATTGGCCACACATAAAAGAAGATTAGAAAAACAACAGGGTTTTGAAAAACATTGACAGCCAGAGACAAAACACAGTAGACAGGTTAAAGAGGTGAAAAGATGAACTAAAGACAGAAATAAGATTGTGACTTCTGAAATAAAGGATTACAGGAATATCAAGAAGCTGGATTGCAAGGTTTTAAGTTCTGAAATTTGATCAAAATCAGATCTTGGTAATTTAATTGAATTTCAATTAAGTATATATGGCAAAACCTAGGCTACATTAATCAAGAGAGACTGAAAGGTTGTGGAGTCAGTATTCATGTACAGTCTTTTCTGAATGGAACTCTGATTGACAGAAAAATTTAAAAAGAGACAGTAAGGAAAATTATTATTCTATTTTGATAGCATACCCTAAATACAGTGATAAATAAATGGAGAAGTACAGAACACTAAAGTCTTTATCCATTCCCTGCCTATGCATTATTCTTGTGCCCACATCAAGAGAAATTATTTAAATTTCTTTTCTTTTCTGAAGTTCATATGCCTAGAAAAGCCACCAAAATAACATTCCTTGCAGTATTACTTTTTATCATTTAATGATTTTAAAGTGAAAAGTTGCCTGCAGCATTTCATAGAATTCTAATTATGCAGAGATTAAAGGACAGTAAACTTTGGTTTAAATTTCTTAGCCGAAGCCTGAAATCTAATGTAAATCTCCAACCAACTTTTTAAGACACTTCATCCTCCGCGAATTATAGAAATACTATGTTTTCATGGAAAAAAAAGCAGAAAGAGTTTCATTTCCAAACACCAGCACATAGATCACATCTTTATAATTACACATGCATGCAAAGACATTACCTTAAAATATATACATAATTAATTTGTATCTTCATAGAATCATAGATTATGCTGAGTTGAAAGGGACCCACTAGGATCCTTGAAGTTCAACTCTTGGCCCTGCACAGGACCATCCCCAAGAGTCGTCCCATGTTCCTCGGAGCATTGTCGAAATGCTTCTTGAGCTCTGTCACGCTTGGTGCAGTGACCACTGCCCTGGGAGCTTGTTCCAGTGCCCAACCACCCTCTGGGGGAAGAACCTTTTTCTAAGATCCAACCTAAACCTCTCCAACACAACTTCAGGCCATACCCCTGTCACTGCCACCACAGAGCAGAGATCAGTGCCTGCCCCTCTTCTTCCCCTCACAAGTAAGTTGTCACTGCAGTGAGGTCTCCCCTCAGTCTCCTCCAGGCTGAACAGACCAAGTGCCCTCAGACACTCCTTGTACAGCTTCCCCTTAAGGCCCTTCACCATCCTCACGGCCTCCTCTGGAAGCTCTCTAATGGCTTAGGGTCTTTTTTATGTTGTGGCACCCAAAACTGCCCCCAGCACTTGAGGTGAGGCCACCCCAGTGCAGAGCAGAGCAGGACAATCCCTTCCCTGCCTGGCTGGCGATGCTGTGCCTGATGCCCCCCAGGACATGCTTGGCCCTCCTGGCTGCCAGGACACTGCTGGCTCAGGTTCAAGCTGCCCTTGATAAGGACCCCCAGGTCCCTTTCCACAGCGCTGCTCTCATTTACCCTATCCACACATAACTGGCAAATGTCCTGATTCTTACCTGACATGATAAACACAGAACACACATTCTATTCTTACCTTTTCATTACCCAGAATGACAGTGCAGTAACGCTTTTCCTGATGAAAGGGAAGGAAGTGAATATCTAAGGCTGCAGAACCTTTCCCTTTCAAGAACAGTTTTTCAATCGGACTGAAGAACTCATGCAGGAGGCCAGATTGATCAGCTGTTAAAATAAATTTAAGTGGATGTTTAGATACAACAGCATAGGTTGTAAAATAAAGTAGTGGCATGAGTTTAAATATAAGGATACTGTATACAGCCTCCTGTAGCAATCAGTATTTAAGGCACACCTGTAATCAGTAATCAGTATTTACAGTGACAGTTGTGTAGATGTGCTGCAACATTGCATGCTGTATTATTTAAATACATTTTGCTAATTACCTGTGTTCTTATTGTGTTCATTGAAACAAAACTGGGGAAAACAGACAGTTCTCAACATTAAAAACTCCTTAAGGAGGTACAGCCTCTAAAAAAAGATCTACTTACATCAGAAGGAAAAGTATAATTTACTGCTATTGAAACAAAGGATCTCACTCTTAGAGCAGCAACTATGTCTGAAATCCTCTACCACAGGCAAAACCTAAATACTGGCACACGGGCTTTTCTACACTGCTTTCACAAAAGCATTATGCTGAGAAAGAATCTCAGGGCTGAATCTGGCAGAGTCTGGCTTTCTCACTGTCTGTTTTCCATCTGCTAAGCATATTTTGACAATGCAGAACCAGACCTTCATTCAAGCTTTGCTGGCTGGGTTTCTAGGCAGGACAGCAGACTTAAGAATACGTGTGAAAGTTAAAACAGCAGAAGTGAGTGAGATTACATAAGAAAACTATGCCAGACTCTGGCCAGATAGATAGAACTGGAATGGGACAGCCACAACTTCTCTGAGTAACCTGTTCCAGTGCCTCACCATCCTCACAGTAAGAATTTCTTCCTCATATGTAATCTAAACCTGCCTTCTTTCAGTTTAAAGACATCACCTCTTGCTCTATCACTACATACTCTTGTAAAAAGTCCCTCTCCAGCTCTCTTGTAGCCCCCTGTAGGTACTGGAAAGCCACAATAAGATCACCCCAGAGCCTTTTCTTCTCCAGGCTGAATTTTTGACTGTAATACACAATTTAAGGCCAACATTTTATGAAAACTATAAATAATAGTTAATGAGCATATCCATAAATAGTATTTATTGAACATACTTAGATGTCAAAATCTTTCTTCTGTAGATAATCTCATTTCTCCTGTAGTGAAACATGAGGTATTGTATAGAGGTACTTACAGCAAGTGTCTTTGTTTGAATCTTCAGGCAGTGCACCATTTTTTGAATTTAATATGTTATTTTCAGAACTAAAAGGAAAAAAAATAAAGCAATATTCTAAAGCTATACATTTCTGTTACTAATCAATAGCTTATTTCCCCTTTTTATTAATAAATACTTCAATACTAAAAAATACTAATAGATACTTTGTGGTTTTTAACACGAAAAAAGCCCACCAAAATAGACCACTATATTTTGGAACCATTTTCCTACCAATAATGTTAAAAACCACCTCATTTACTTGAGGTGGCTACAGGAACGACCTATATTAACTAACATTGCAGTTAATCATTCAAAAGAAACCTAATGTAATCAAGGATTTATCTAAAGGAGAAAGGGATGACTCTTAACCTAAACACCTTCACTCTGTTCATGACAATACTGATTTTCAAGTGTATTTGAAAAGAACAGATATACTCAGAAAAAAATAGCTTAGAATAAAATCTCCTCTGAACTCCCATCCCCCAAAGCAAACTGTGCTCCTGACCATCATATTTTCTTCATGTGACTTTATGTAGTTTTCTCTCCTTCTTCACTTTTCTACCATTGCTGACAGGTGTTAAGATTGTGCAGTTACATTTATGGAAGGAGAGTTTTGCTTAATTTACAACAAGCACAGAGCTCAAAGATGCTGAAAACAATACTGTAATGTATCTCAAAAAATACTGTGAGTCTCAGCTCAAGACTCAGATTTAATAATATTCACACATAAAAGTCATTCCACCCAGCAGTAAAATTTGATGAACCAGCATATAGTAAACAATTATTACATACAGTGTTTGATGTTGGGTCTTTCAAAATAAATAGGTAATCTTGCTGGGCTAAGAAAAAATCACAACCTTAAATAAATGGACTTGTAAAATTCTCAGAATATGTTATCCTGGAGATTTGTTTTAATACCTATACTTAAAGATCATTTTTCAGACAGGAAAATTATCTCTGAGTTATATGCATACAACATACTATTTATTCTGTACTTTACAAATAAGTATCTCACATTAAAAAAAATACGAATTTTATAAAAAATGTCATTTCTTTTAATACTTTTTCTTTGAATGAGAATGTGAAGTCATGCTTGCAAAAACAGAAACTACAGCAGAAGAATCACTGTAAAAGTAAAAAATAGCTCAAGAGCTGCATGAAATAATAGTAAGAATAGTACAGCTAAATACATTACATTTTTTCACTGGTGTGAATTATACATTGAATAAGTCCTATTTTCAGATCTAAACAACTGAGAAACTCATTGGACTGATTTAACACAGTATTGAACTTCACTCAATACCAATTTTTTTCTTACACCAATGAACAAAGCACTTGCAGGTAAGTGATGGGAAAAGAAAACAAATGTGTGTTGTGGAAGACGAGAACATTGTGTCTCATTCTTCCATAACAAAAAGAAATAGCATCTTGTTCAATAATAAAATCAAAAGGAATAAAGTTCAGAAGGTATAAGAAGCTTGGTTATGTTCCAAGTCTGGTTCAATACATCCTCTTTCAATACACAGAGAAATAAGGAAAAAGATTAGGCAGAAGAGCTTAAAGCTGCCATAAAATAAGTCTACACAGACTGTTCACTGCACCTGGGTCAGACAAATCCCTGGGATCAACAGAGAATGTGGAATGAATGGCTCAAAAGCAGCCCTGTGGAGGAGGACTTGGGCATATTGGTAAATGAAAAAATACACACAAGCTGGCAATGTGCACTCACAGCCCAGAGAGCCCAACGTGTCCTGGGCTGCATCCGAAGTACCACAGGCAGCAGGTGAGGGAGGGAACTCTGCCCCTCTGCTCTGCTCTGGTGAGACCCCCACCTGCAGTGCTGCATCCAGATCTGGGGTCCCAGCATGAGAAAGACGGGAATCTGCTAGAGAAGCTCCAGAGGAGGGCCACAGAAATGGTCAGACTGCAGGAGCACCTCTCCTATGAAGACATCCTGGAGAAAATAAGACTCCAGGAAGACCTTATTGTGGTCTTTCAATATTTAAGGCCAGGGCAGAGGGAACTGGGGATGGGGGGGAGAGGAGAGCATCTTCTAAGAAAGAGAGAGAGACCAAGCAACTTCTCCAACTGCCCCTCATTTGGTTTTGGTTTTGTTGCTAACAAAGCAAGGTTATTTAACTGTTCATTAAATGAACAAAAAGTTGAAGAGTATGTTACAGGTGAGGATGGGTTAATGAGGGCACCTCTCAGTTGCCTGGTTGAGGTGTGAATATTTCCAATTCATTCCTGCTGTGGTTTATTCTAACCAGTTCAAATTAAAATCACAGCTTGGATTGGAAGGGATCTTAAAGATCATCTAATCCAATCCACTTCCATACATTTGCATCAGTAAGAACCTAGTATCTGCTACCTGAGTTGTCAGATACCTGTTCCAACATAACACCACAAAGCCACTGGGCTTGTCATGTCATCAGGTGTGCCAAAAATCCAGATTAAAAGGAAAATCATCTCTGCAGTCAACACTGGGAGTGTGCATACATCATCATGACATATGAACTATCCCTATGTAACAGTGTGCCTTTACTCTTCAGCCCACGCTCCAAACAAGCCAATAACTGTTTTCCATCCAAAGAATTCTCAGAAAACGAAAATTACTTTCCTTGATATATTTGGAACAGAATTTACTAGATGATCTTTACAGTCCCTTATAGCTCCAGATTTTATATATTACTGAGGGGGGAAAAAAAGTGCCAGACACCACAAGGAAATCTTAAATTCACAGAGCAGCAACTTAATCAAGGAACTTTACAATGTTTAGCAAGCAAACATCTTATTAGAGAGAAGTAATACAACAAACTGCTTAGAAATGCATTGAAAATACCAAAACATTTGAACACAAAATTCACATCTAAGATATTCACCAGTTTTCACACTCTGTGGAACAGTTTGTGATCTCAGAACAAAGAGCAGGATAGAAACTAAAACAGGAGCTGCCCAAAATAGGTACTGAGACTTAGAGTGGATGGATTTCTTTTATATCAAATATTAGCCATAATTGTAATGGTTCCTGATAATATATTTGTAAACTGTATTTTCTGAAACAACAAGTATTAATGCTGTATTTCATAGAGCACAGGGACACAATTTTTAGATCCTATTTTTTTCTTTATTCTTCCAGTAAGTAAATACAGGTATTCTGCATAACATAATGTTTTCCTTGGCACATGAAACAACTTAGAACAAAAGCGTAAGAATAAAATTCAGAAAACTGAAATTCTTTGGAATTCCTGATATTATCTCTAGTTTAAAAAAAAAAAAAGGTAATTAATTTAACAGTAAGAAGCTATAAACAATGCAGAATGTGATTTGAAATTCATTCATTTCATTCATTAACTTTTCCTTTTTTTGGTTTAGATTTTTTTTTTATGTAAAAATATTTATCAACATTCACAGCTTGTTTTGCAAATCAATCTGTGCAATCATGAAACAGCCTTATGGACACTGTACTGCATATGATAATCTGCTTACTCATGGTCTTAGAATAGGACTATTAGTGGAACATTGATATATCTTTACCACTTTCTAGTTTTACAGTAGGAAATCTATGAAGGAAAAGTTAGCTATTAAATGTAACCTTGAGCTTTTATTGTCATTTGATAGTTTTTTTCCTAATGGGTAGAATTTAAAAATACCAACATGCTTGAAAGTTATGGACAGTTTTACATGACACAGAATTTCTGGGCCATGTGGTGTGCTCCTCTGCACCTGGTTTTCCTTCTCCCACAGGGAGCAGACCATGCTGGCACACAGGTGTAGACCAAGGATAATAATTGAAGTGTCAAGGGCTTGGAAAAGCACAGAAAAGTGGATAACTTGAAAACATCTTGGCCTATTATACTTAAAAGAAAAACTATGTCAACTGGATTAATAAAAAATGTACTGTGCTTCTCACCAAACACCATCCAGTTCTCCATGAATAAAGAGATCCTCCCTTCAACCACTGAAGGACATTGGCTACTGTTAGATTTTTGGGCTTAGACAGTGCTGTGCTCCAGCAAGAACATAGTTCCTTGGGGCTCTAGCTCCAGACTGGGACCTTTCCAGTCACACTGTGATGAGCCCATGCCACAGTGACTAAAGACTGGTCTCCTCTCTGGTTTGAATGACACCATTTTGGGTGCCTGTGACACTGCCAGAAGGGAAAGCTGGGAGGTAAAATGGTCACCTGCCAGGCAAAGCTCCCTACAGTGAGGTTTCAAGTGGATCTGACATATCTGGAGGCACAGGATGAGGATGCAGAAGGAGCTCTGAGCCCAGGTGGTCATGCTGGGATGATTAAGTCATCATTTGTATGCCTTGGTCCTGACATCAGTCTCACAGACACAACTAGCCAAAGGGCAAGCACTGATTTTATGGTCGTTTTATGCTTACAGAGCACTTAGAGAAATTGGGCCTCAATTTGTACACGGCATTTTCTGGATGTACCAAAAGAATAAAAATGATTGAGGGCAAAATCTTCTTACTGATCAATTATGAAATATATGTACACTACTTTTTTAACGCAAATCTCAGAAGTTTGTTCCATTCAAGAAAAAAATCTTTTGTAAAGGGGCATTTAAGAGGCTTCTGTTATCATAGATGACAGAAACATCTAAAAATATAGCATATCAGTGCTGGAAATTTCTAAAGACTTAAGATGCCCTGAAATCAATTTCAGTAAGAATGAGATCTGGATGTGTGACTAAAATTACACAATTTATACTGATTGTCTGGGGATAAATTAAGCTGAAATATGCAAGAAGATTAAAAAATCCTTTTCTATTATTATACACTTATTTAATTTTGCAGAAAAAGTAGCATAAATTACACTTTAGAAAACTATTTCCAGTTAAAATATGTGTATATTTTTTCTTAATAATGAAATGTTCAATATTTTTCTGTTTTTTTAATTTTTTTGGTTTTTTTAAAAAAAATTTCAAAAGGATTTGTAAAATAGTCTGAATTTCATGACATGGCTGTGGACCATCCCTATAATTACAATTCAACCTACAGTATTGATGAGGTAGTAGTTTATTATTTCCCAATAATCCTTGAATAAGTGTTTCAGGATTTTGAATGCTTACAGGAGCTTTAAAAATTACATGACCCAAATTGTGGAAAATACTTTAAATTATTAAATAAAGAATTAATGAATAACTAAAGAAGAACTTTTTTTTAAAATCTGTTTATAATTTTTTTGCAGTACTGTCCTGGTTTCAGCTGGGTAGAATTCTTTTAATTTCTTAGGAGCTGGCACAGTGCTCTGTTTTGGAATAGGATGAGAATAATGTTGATAACACACTGATATTTCAGTTGTGCTGAGCAGTGCTTACTCCAAGTCAAGGACTTTCCAGCTTCCCATGCTGTGCCAGGGAGCAGATTCACAAGAAGCCATGAGGAAGCATGGCCAGGATGGCTGAACTGGAGTGGCCAAAGGGACATCACAGAACATCAAGCTCAGCATGAAAACCAAGCAGAGCTGGCCAGGAGAGCCCCCCTCTGCTCAGGAACTGGTTGGGCATCTTCTGTGATATTTCCACATCCTCAACTGTAATTCTTTACAACAGGCAGTACACAGCTATGCACAAAAAGGTAATACTAATAGAACTGTATGATTGTATTATACATTATATCTGATATATTATAATTAGCAATTGTTATCTGGAACTTACCTAAACTTTTGCTCTTGCCTTACTTGCCTGGCTTGACATATTTTCCCTGGGTGCACCAAATAGTGTGTGGATTCCAGCAAAATTACCCTGGAGTATGACAAGCACACATAATGACTGCATTGTTAACTTGCAGAATGAAGAGGAAACTCCATTTATTCTAACTTTTAAATGCAGGCTCAGTAAAAACAGCTTATTATTTTCAATTAAAGATGCTTTAAAACTACTTGTGGTTTAACCCCAGCTTTTCTGTAAAAGATCTTCTCCCTTGATATCAAACTAGCATTTCTTAGTGTTATTTGCAAGTAAACAATATACCCCCTGATGAAAAACTAGATTGTTCAAAACACTGGAAGCATGATACAAAGAATTTTATTTTTAGATTACTGGTTCAAGTGTTGCCCAAATTGATAATGCCTTAACGTAGCTGTCAAGTAGCTTTTGAATGATATAAAACTTAATTACATAAAACTAAATTCTTCATAAAACATTCTAAAATTCTATATAAAGCTATCATCACTTCATTGATAATTCCAAGAGAGTTATTCAAATCATAGGATTGATTCAGTCTCACTAACCACCTCAAGAACTTCAAAATAAAAAGACAGAAGCTAATTAAACTCATATGATTCCGACACACAAGGCTTGTGCCAGAGGACATTGCTGCAGCAGTGGAAACAGCCCTGTTACAGGATTGTTATTGTTCTTGTTCTTGTTGTTATTTGTATATACCAGTCCTGTTCTGCAGGGGAAAGAGAAATTTAATTTGCAGCTTCTGCAACATGTATATTCATGTTGCAGGAAAAAAAAAAAGCTGAAAATATTATGAAAGATGGTTCTTGCAAATAAATGAATGCGATGAACCAATGCTTAGTTCTACAGACTAAAGACAAAATATGGAGTCAGATCACTTAAAGATCATTTTAAAGGGTACAACAATCGATTTCCTTTGTATTAAGGAAAGCAACATTTATAACTCTGCAGTTGTTGCAGCTATGATGAATACAAATTAAAAATTAGACTAACTGATAATGATGCAAGCCCGAAGGCAAAAGCAATTTTTCTTTTGCATGCTTAATAACTTAAACAGCAGGATAAAGCAGATTGGGGAAAAAATAACCACTTATTAATTAACATGGCTTGTTTCTCTTTGTAATTCTGCTGGACCTCAGCCAAACACAAAAATACAAGCAAGGTTCATGAACTCTGTTTGATTAAAGCTCCAGCTTTACTGCTTACATTGAGAAGGATTTCAATTAAGGCTTATTTATCTTCTTTATTCATTACGATAGCTTCCACTTCATAGTGCTTGTAACAATTTTGGGAATGTAAATCCCTATTATTTAATCTCCAGGTTTTACATTTTTAAGAAGAAAATTATGGAAAAGAGTGGATAAAACAGCATGATCATTAAAGACTTGTCTTTACAGCACTGTCTACCTGAATATGCCATCAGTTTTGAAGGGATTAGTAACATTTAGGTTAAATTTCTTCAGCTCATAACATGGGGATTTGCACTTTACCATATCCTAAAAGAGAACAAAACACACAAGGCCAAGAATCAAGTTATCATCATTTTTTCCTTCTTATCTTTACATGTCCTCTATTTTTATTCTTGCCACAACCTTCCCTTCTAACAGAGTCAGAGGGGCTAAAAAAACAAGGATCACCTAAGCCCCATCTAAGTCCGGATGTGCTCAATGACTGTGGATTACAAACATGGGCCTACCTGCCCTGACTGGGACATATCTGACAACTACAGAGTCTCTGTGGTTAAAAAGCACAAATAAATTCAGAAACATCTAACAAAAGCTTGTGGTCCATCTACATGTGACATCTGAAATCACTAGGATGAAGCAGATCAGCACCTCCATAACAGAATTTCCAATAACATTCATATGCTGAAAGGGCTCCAGATTTCTTTTCAGAGCAATCAGTGCAAATGTTTACAATTTATTCAGGATCCAAATGTGATTTATGTCCTTAGGAATCTTACATATTCCTCTATGTTTTTTCCTGAATGTACATAATCTAATATTGGAAATCTGAAAATTCACAGTTCAAAGGCTAATGCAGATGGTAACTCGTATTTTCATTCCTATCTCAGTTCCCTTTTGCTTGATATAATGTACGGAATAATTTTTTTTTTTTTTTTTGTGACAATGTTAATCATACACACATAAACTTACAATAGGCTCAATATTCTTAACTTCAGATTTCAGGGAGAATGTCAGTGTGGCACCATCTACTCCATCAACTTTATTTGAGATCAGTATCAACACTGCTTCAGCAGGGTGCAGGAAACGAACTGTGAATTCCACATTTACAAAGCCTTGCTTCCTATGAAAAAAAAAAGCACAAAACTGGGACTCAAATTACTCAGAAATGTAATTTCAGGAGCACATTTCAGAGTCTTTTTAAGGGAAGGGTCCTAGAAAAGACAGTAATTTGTTTCTTCTGAAGTACTTTGTTTTATATTCTTCCGCCTAAGAGTACCTTGAAACATTCCTATCAAAGAACTATATAGATAAAGAGCACAACTGAATCCTTATTGCTTTTTACATCAGCACATAGCTCAATTTTTCTTCCCACACACACTAGCACAGGAAGTTCCCTTTCGTTAAAGTATCACCCTAAGCTAACAACTGATCCAATTTATGCTCCTCTATTTGAATAGGTTTTTCTGAGTTAAGCAGTCAGACATCCTGTTAGGCATTTTGCAGGGCAGATCTAGATAGTCTTAATCAAATTATCATTGAAGAGTGAGAAAGAAATTGGTTAAAAAACCCTTCAGAATAATTAGTAAAGCTGAGTTACTAAGAGGCAGAAAAAACAAAGTTCTCCTGTACAAGCAACAGCTTCTCTCTAATAGGAAAACTGGAGAAGATCACACAGAATGAGAGTTTAGACTAGGTACAAATTTAGACTTTATTTGCATCAGTCCTTCAATGAAGCAAGAACAAGAAGCTCTCACTTCGAAGGTCTCAAAATTTCTCTCTGAATTTGAGATTAGTCTTAAGAAGGCAGGAAGTCTCAGATTGTCAGCTCTGAATATTGATGATGAAATCCTGGAAGTTCTGCAAACCTGGCTCTTACAGCTTTCACGTTCCTACTGCAGAGCCCCCAGACAGTACCATTTATGACACTGAAGAGTTGCTGAACCCCAGAGTCGGAGGCTCCTAGATTACCTCACCATTCAAAATGTCTGGAAAAAACATGCTGTGATGCAGGCACCCAGAGGAATAAACTGCCTGAGACATACACTCCCAAAGCCACCTTAAGGATCAAGTTTTAAGAAGTCTGCTCTGGTCACAAACAGGAACAGGCAACGGCAGCATACAGAACTTTCTGGCTGATTTTTGCCCTCTGACTCATGCAACAGCTGAGAATTTGGATTTGAACTGTTGCCTTTTGTGGCAAAACCAAATGTTGCTTAGTTTCATCTATTAATCTGTGTTTTGGTCAATTTAAAGTGAGGGAAAATTCATCTTACAGAATTGTTCTATAATCTTGGGGTTTTATGCTATTCCTGTTGTGAACTGCAAGTCTACATGGCACAGTGCAGTGCCCTGGAGAGTGGGAATCTCAGATCAAGAATTAATGATGCCATATGCAATACATGAAACTCAGTTACACTGAGAATGTTACTCACATTACTATAATTTCCAAACACACCTACATCATGATCTAACATATAGAACCTGCAAGGCTCCCACAAATCTCTTCAATTCTTGGAGTTTTTAAACACTTGCAGGAGAATATTAAGAAAGCTATTAATTACAAAGAACCTATTTTTCATCTAGTGATCATGACATTATAATAAACTTGGCAGAGGTTACCGTGCATGACTGGCATTTCCACAGGTTTTTATTTCTATGCAAGTTTTCAAATATTTTTTGCTATGTATAATGCCAAGCAGCGCAAAAACAAGGCCATGCACATTTTCTTCTGTCTTGATTTTGCTTTGTGGTTTGTTTTGGGTGTTTTTTAAAGGTGAAGTGAAAAATAGCCATGGTATTGACCTTTCATAGAAACACATGATATTTTCCAGGATTGAATTTATATAATAACTCTTATTTGAAGTAATTGCAACGAAAACAGAATCAAATCAGCCTCACAGCTTGCTGAAAACATAGCATTATTTGTTGTTCCCTTTGCATATATTTATAATAGGCTTGTAATTTAATACTGACATATTGATGGCCCTTAAAGAGCACTGTATTTATGTTGAGTCTTCTTGAATTTGACCATCTATATTTGATTTCTTTTTCTCCTTCACAGTTTATTTTCATACAAATGTTGACCTTTTTTTTCCTTCTTACAATCTCTAATCCATTTTATCTGTAAATGAATATCTTGCAGATAAACTTAAAAACTGTTAACTGACAGCCAGAGACACCACTATATCCCTCTTGTCTTCTCTAGTTAAACATGGATTAATGAAATTCCTGTATTTATTCAAAAATCTGCATGGCATAGAAAGAACAAAATGTACTAAGTGAACAAAAACAAAGAGATGGTGATATGCCGTGAGTATTTCTGCTACCAGAAATGATATCCTAATGCTTTCCCAAAATTAAATCTCTCTCAAATCCTTAGATAGCTCTCAGACATGTAAGATGAACAAATAACTACACCACATCCATCTTAGTGGGGAGGAAGGATAGGGGCAAAATGATGCAATGTAGTACTACTCAAACCTCTGTCATGGTCTCTTTAACTCCCACTCATGCTTAAATTAAGAATTAGAACCAAAATTTGAGACCTCAGAAGAAAAAAATTTACCTGCTCATGTTTCTACCATGCGTTGATTTACAAAATGTGAATCAAGTTTTGATACATTGGAAAAAAAATACACGTATTGGAGACAGATGACTCCTGTAATGATCTGAAGGCTTCTATATTACTCTTAAAGCTCTATTGAGCTCAACTTCAAGAGTCCCACTGAAATATTACTCTAGATTTGTTCCAGGTTAAGGAGAAAAGCCTGACCCTTATATCGACTAATTTTGCCCTGTCTGCAGTTGAACACATTTCTAGTGTTCCACCACTCTTAAAAAAGTAGGTTTCTATTTCTGTAATGCTACAAATAATAATACTAACATGTCATTACTTACATAGGGGAAATGGTAACAGTGCTTCCTTTAGGTAAAGAGAAATTTCCAGCATCTCTTCCCACAAGAATAGCGTTGTACACCAAATTATTACTGCTTGGGTTTTTCAGGCGCACCTATCACAACAAAAACAACATCAGCCTATTTTTACTCCTTTTTTAGACCATAAAAGGTGTGTTCTGCAGGTAAGTTCCAAAATACTAACTAAGGATATCACAAAATAAGAAAGTACTTCAAGTAACTGGGTAGATAATTTTCCTTCCTAAGGAGTGTAGATTTCCCACAGACTATCCCACCTAAACTTTTGACAGTACTCTATTTGCAGTATACACTGCACTCCTATGCCTGTGAGTCTCTTATTCCTCTCTTTGATCTCAGATTTGTAAAATTTGTAGATTTTTTCATATGCTTACAAGCATAGGGAAAAAACAGTAGCAGAAGTGAAATCCCAAGACTGAAGAGAATAAAAACAGAAAATGCACACTTTCATCTTCTATATTTACTAGCCAAATGACACGAAATCTACTCATTCTTTGTTGTAGCTCATACATAATATAAACACATATATACATATATACAAACAGAGTTTTAACCTTGCATTACTACAAATCTAAACTCAATGGTATCAATACCTGTTTAACCACAGTTGTGTGGAGAGTGCCTGTAAACTCTATAGTGTTCTTGGGTAAGTAGAGAGGGAGATTGTCATACAGGTGGACACACAAAATAAGCATCACGACAGGGTTTGGATCACAGATATCAGTGGCCTAATATTGAAAACAAGAAAAATAACCAGATATTCAGTTAATATTTTGCCTGTATAGTCTAAAGAGAGGAAGAAGAACAAAAAAATTTTGAGTAATTCTTATCACACAAATAATTTCAATCTAACCTGTAATAACTGGATTATTCTCATGGCTAATATGAATAGGAATCTTGTCACTGCACAAAAAAAATCCCTGATTAATGAAAACCACTGACACGCTCTGGTGATAAACTCAGGGTAAAAATTAAGCCAAACTTTTTTCCCCCAATGTTCAGCAGAAACAAATGCTAATTTTATTAAATGCAGTGTAAAAGAAAAAGCAAGGAAAATTTACTATCTGGAAAAACATATGTCCTTACTATTTAAAAAAAACCCAACTTTTAGTTTATGAAGAATACCATCCCAAATACTCCTACATACAGCTTTGCAACTGTTTATGGAGACAATGACACTTTCCAAATAACAAAGATACAGTTGTATTTATTTGGGATACTAAATTGCTTTACAAAAAGTATCCAGTATTCCTGCATCTTAAATATTTGATTTACAGAAATTGAGTGGCAGCTGCAAAATGTGTCAAACTTTAGTTCTCATCAATTCTGGTAAATCAGCTGAAGAGAATGGCAGAATTATTTTCCACAAAGACTGAAAAAGGAAGAAAAAACTTTCACTCTTCTGGACTGTCTTTAGTGTGCAAGAGAGATGTATAGACATTTATAGAATCTCGACTATCGGGGTAAATTTTTATCTTCAAGTCAAAGTTTATTTAAAGTTTTCAAGGTAAAGTTCTCTTGCCCCATGCCCAACCAAGCAGCTCATCCTACTCCCAGCAGTTCTCACACAGCTCCTCCTCTAACCTTCCAAGAGAGTGAGTACATAACTGGGCACTGATGTGAAGTTTCCCTGCAACTCTCCATGGTTTCCTAGATAATGTTTGTCCTTGTAATTCTTAAGATTAATTTCATATACTCTTCATGCACTGATGTAATTATATGTCTCATCTCATATTTCTGTTTAATTCCATCACCACTGGCTGAAGATTTGAACTTCAGGATGCATTTACTATGCAAAGTAAAAAAGCTTCTTTGTGCCAAAAGCTTTAAATCTGAAGTCTGAAAAGTATTCTGATTTTTCCATTCACTTATCTCAGTAATGGCTATTGAATGTAAACAATTATTCCAATATAGCTGTGGTTTTACACCTCTACTTTTCACTCCTCCTGCATTTTCATTTAAGATAGCAAAGATGCCAGAGTAGATTATCTGTTGAAGACTAACTTTCTATTGCCACCCACTTCTTCCTACCCATTTCCACTTAGATCAGAATTTATTTCCTCAGAAAATACTATTCTATCCTGTGATGAATTCATAAAACTCAATTTGTGACATTTATCTACTAGTGCAAGAACTAAATTTTTAGTAAATAAATAAATTTGTGTATTTCCTAACAAGATTTATCAGAAAATTCACACTCAGTAAACATTACTTGCTTTAAAAAATATGTGTTTGCAAGCAATAGCAATAATTATGAATAAATAATAGTAAAATAATAGAGTCTGAAACAAATTTCCTCTACGGGCTATTCCCAATCACTGCACCTTCCATACCTAATCTATCATCTTTGTCTCCCACATTCCCTCCATGTTGCTGCTCTCCACCATCCTATCTCTCAATATTTTATTTTGGGCTTCCAACTGGATCTTCTTCAAATCAAAGCATTTTAAAACTTTAAAATATCAGACACGAATAAAAACCACTAATACTCTAGGGTTGAGTTGTCAGTCATGATTAGAAAGTGGAAACAAATAATCTCCTGCCCAGAGCACTCCATCTTAAATCTACACCTTAATCCTTAAAGGGATTTTAAAGCCTTGAACTCCATTAAAGTTGTCATTTAAACCTGAAGCCAAAGACTTCCAGACAGTGGAACTTCTTTATTATTACAGAATCTTAGATTTTTAGATTGAAAATGCCAGCTGTTGCAGATCTAACACATCTCAGCTTGTGCTGTTAATTAATGCAAAGCTGTCCTGATAGTTCAGAAGCAGTGACTGCCTGAGTCAAGAACTTTTCCAATGCTATTGGAACACTTTTGCCTGTCAAATTTCAGAGACAAGACTATCAGAAAATTCCCAAATTAAGAGAGTTCAGCAAAAGGATTCATGTGCTTCGCTACTTTTATCACTGACGAACAAGATAGTTCAGAAGTTTCTACAATAGTCTTAGAAAAGTACATATGAATTTCAATGAATCTATGTAAAATGTACCCTTAGAACTAAAATACAGACCTTGAAGATCCAAGGTCTGTTCCTTTTTCTAGTACTGACTGATTGCATACCTTTGTTTAAGTTGTTAGTCTGCACAGAGGTGGATTTTCCCATCTATTGTAGACAATTTAGTCTTAAAATCAGCACATTAAGGAGAATATCCTAGAATTCTGCTTCCATATCTAATGTGTTCAACACCTTTTCCTTATCTGGCATGCAGCCTCTGCCTTCATGTGCTGAACTGCCTGGTTTTTTTAATAAAAGCAGAGGCAGAATACGCCTTTGTTTTGACAAAAAGATTACTTTTTTGCTTCCTGTCAGTCACAAGTATGGGAAGCAGTAGATTTTCTTTGTTTAGCCTGTCATAGCCAAGTCATTTCTAACAGTGTGATCTCTATCAGGAGGTGACATCATGACAGTAGCTGATACAAATGAAAATAGCAGAGTTAATTTTTCCCTGTAATAACACAACCAAATGGAAAGGGGAAAAAAAGTTGTAATTGAGCTTCTTTTTATACTCCTTTGTGCACACAAACAAGCTCTACCTCTGATTCTTAATGCCATTAATTCCTTTGGAAAGTTTCATCATACACTTTCAAATACTGTGTCTATTCTACTGAATCTTCTGCTCTTCCAGCCAGCCCAATATGCTCCCAGAGATAAAAATAACTCACAAATGGGCAGTTAAAGAAATGCAGATTAGGAGCAGGAGAAAACTGGATTTCGGGACAACAAAAAGAACAAAGGAACAATAGCTAACCTATGTAAGGCCACCATTTAAAAAAATTTGGAGCCATAGGTCAATAAAAACCACAAAGATGTAAAGCATGTTTACATAAAAGAGATCCCAAGCAGATCCTTGATGGAAAAAATTATCAACAACATTGTATTCCTTCTCAAAAAAAGGACAGCAGAAGCTATTCTCACCAGCATGCAAAGCTGCTGACTACTGTGTGCATCAAACCTGGCCTCTCATGGGCCTTCAGGGTTAGATGCATATAACTGTCACCAGACATTCATACAATATTTTTCACTTCTTTTTATGGTTAAGTGCATGATGTTTTTCTTAAACATATTTTTCTAAATTGCCTTCTAATACCAATAATTAATTCCATTTGAGTTTTCACTGTGTGATTTAGGATGCTAAAATCTGAACTGAATTAATTTATTTTCAGCTAGTTGTGCATGTGCGATTCTACAAAGCAAGGAATTATGGAAATTACTTCTAATTAAGTCTATTCATATGAAGCAGTATTTTGGTTTCCATCATACAGTAGCACATCATGAAACAAAACTGTTTTACTACAATCTCACCTTAATTTGTTGTGCAACACTACTATACAAAAAGCAAAAATAAAAATATTAATGTCTATAAGGGCTGCAAGCATAAAATCATCTACCTTTATGTCCATATCCAGATTGATAGCGTGCAGAGCTTTCACAAGTATCAAAGAGTTGTGCAGAAACTGTTCATGAGTTCTTGGATCAGTATACATCTTTATGAAGTGAGTGGGAATCTAGACAAGACAGAGAAATCAAACTCAACCTTCCACTAGGCAAAATTACTGATTTTGTATTTTTGCTCATTCAGCAATCAATAAGATCTAAATTTTGAACCGAAATTCCCTGTTAAGAATAAACCCAGTAAAAAGAAAAATTAACACTGAAATAATCCCCCATTACTAATACTGAAGTAATCCCCCATGACTTGCTAAATGTTGGGGTGAGGCTTTTTTCTGTTTAAAAATCACATTTTTAAAGAGCTGCTGTTAAGGAAACTTCCCTGTCCAACCACCCAGGAGCCACTGGCAGCCACCTGAGCTGGGACTGAAGGCCCCTTGCAGTGGGAGGATGTGAGTGATGGATGCCCTGCTTGACTTCCTACATACCCCACTCTCACACTCTCAGACAAGGTTTCCATACTGGTTCGACCCCAGGTTTCCCACAGCAGAGTCTCAGTGTCTGGATCCTTAAAATAATTTAATCTTGGTGCAATAACAGAAGAACACCTCGAGCTGCTGCCTCTGAAGAGGGACTCTGCGCAAAGGAAACCCTGGGCTTCTACACACCCTGGGTCTAAGTGTGTGAAAGTCTGGGGACTTCCTGCTGGGTCCTTGACTCCTGCTGTGTCTCTCTGATCACCTGGCTGTGTCACAGATCCCCAGAACCTTTGCTATGTAAAGGGTCAGTGCCAGGTCTCTTTCCTCGGGCTCCCACCACCCAGAGCTTCACCTGCAGCTCACACCACAGCTGCACCCCGAGCTCCCTGCACTCAATGCACTCTTCAACACTGCAAGGGAAAATAAGGCCTGAACAAACCCACTAAAATTAATAAATTGTATAAAACTTACACAATATTAAAAACCTTCTTACCAGATATGGACAATAAGCTGCTATCTGTGCTGCCAATACCAGACCATCTAGAAGATCTTGGTCAAAATTCACTATCCATCTCATGGGTGGTATTCCACCTGATTAAAACACAAAGAAGATTAATGAGACTCTCTTCTCCCCAAGATGCCTGTTTTGTTCTAGATGGATATGACAACTATCTGAAATCACTGAGTAGGGGAAAACAGAGAAAGGAAACATCCATTCACATGTAGAATTTCACGAGCATATTTCTATTTCAGAGCTGTTGCTGAAAACATGAAAAATCTCATCTAGAATATTGTAACTATTATTTACTCTGCTGCAGCATGCAAGGCTATTCATCACAGAAGAATGGAAAGCACATAATCTAAACCTCATAGATTAGGAGCATAGAAGTGTAAACTTTTTATTTCTATAGGCCTAACATTAATAGAGCTACTGAAACTCATGAAAATATGCAGAAATCCTTTGAAGTTGAAATGCTTAAGGCAGAAAAAGGAAATGTTATTGATTTTCTTTAAGGTCATATTAAATTATTTGGCATTAATGCAATATAAATGAGAGCTAACGGCTTAATTGTTATAGCACAATCACCACTTCTACAACTGCTGCAAACCCCAATGCCTCAGATCGTTAGATAATCTTTTATATTTCTAATGTTTTTATCAAAATAAAACTGATTATTAAGAAATTGAATGCAGTATATTTATAGTTTCTTGTTTGAAGCACCCAAATCTTATATTTAACACAGCATTTACATAACTTTACTGTCTCAGGTCCAAGCTCCCAAATTTAGGAAACACTTTGGGTTTCAGCCACTGGCAAGGTTTTCAGATAGACTGGGATCAAGCTTTCTGATGTGGAACAAATTATATAGGCTTCATTTCACTATTACACTCAAAAAATTAGTTCAACCTACAACAAACCTCAGTACCAGATCTTAAGCAAAATCTATCTGTCACTTTTCAGAAAAAGAACAGACATTTATAGACTACAGCTGACTCATCATCAGAAAAACTTAAATGCCCATCATGTCACATCAACTTGCAGATACTTCAGCATATTCATACTGCTTTAGTAAGAAACAACAGGAGCAGATGCTGCACAAGCTCAGAAATAAAAATCTGTAGATCCATCTGAGCTTAACTATTTGGCATTGGTAATGATTTTAGTTTGCCACTGCTTCAGTGTGGTGATGTTTAGGCTTGGCCCAAAATCCCTTACTTTTTCCTATTCATGTAGTGAATCAATTTATGTAATATTATTCTAAAGATTCGTTAAATACATTTTCAATAAAAAACAACCAACAGTATTTAAAGGAGTATTTGCATGAATATTTCATTTTCTTTAAGTTTTCAAATCAAAATTAAAACACGCATTAATCTCACTGTCTCAAAGTTATTTTTTCCTTATTGTTTAACTGAATGAACTTTCTCAAGCAGAAAGCTCAACTTTAAACTCTTGAAAACTCCATATTGGGAATACCGACGAAGTCTGACTGGATATATAACATCTTCCTGTTACCTATGACAGGAAGACATTACAGTAAATATGGACTTCAACATCTAAATTGTAACAGTATTAATTTTAACTAAATTCAGACATCCATTTTACAAATATCTACAGGAGGAAACATTAATTTCATCCCATCTTATTGGTAATCTGCTTGCAGTTATTTAAAAAATATTTAATGTAGTCACTGCAAAAACAAGTACTTTAAAAATAGCAAAATACATTTTTGAAAGTTTACTTTCTTCCTAAAAAGCCAGTCCTTCTAACATAAATTCATCATATTATTGATCATATTTGGACCTATAAAAACCAAGAAACTGTCTTCTTTTTTTATTAATAGAGTTCAGACTCACTCTCAGCACACAATATTGGTATTTTTAATAAATCACCATTTTCAAATTTTTATGTTTAACTTTTAAAGATTAACTATTTCCGCTTTATAAGGTCTGATATTGAATTATTCCTCTGGTTAGTAATCTAGGTTGATTTGCTGAGCCAGGTTATGGAAACTCATTAAACCATATGCTTTGATCTAAAAAAGTAACTTTATTTTTTATCCTACTTTATATTTCACTTTAAATATACTATTTGCTGCTTTTAGTCTTCTTGTGGGAATATTACTTGAGCATGCTTAAGCAGCAGCAGTTGTGCCTATATCACAGAATCACAGAATGGTTTGGGTTGGAAGGGACATTAAAGATCATCAAGCTCCAAACCCCTGCCATGGCCAGGGGCACCATACACAGCATTTTTGTACTTTGTTGTGTGCTCACTAATCCTTGCTTTCATGCTTGTAGAATTGTCTGTGCACCAACAAAGTAGCTGGGGAACAAAGCTGGCTTAAAAAGAAAAAGCAAAAAAATAATTTACAGTTTAATCTAGATGACCCAATCCAGTTTTTCCATGCAGCCACATAAATGTGCCAGTGGAAATGAAACACCATACGACTATTTTTAAAAACCATTCGTTGAACTACAGCCTTACAGTTCTGTAAATGAGAGCATAAAGAAAAAAAAAATATTAAGTGAAATATTTTTGCATCTTAGCTAATGAAATACTTCTAAAATTTTATTTGTTTTTCAGTTAATCCTTCTACTATCAATCAACCTACTTAAAGGATTGTGAATAAATTAGTCAGAAAACACAATGTATTTTTCCTAATTACATCAAATCTAGCAGAACATCTGCCAGCTAACCACTTTACAGTAATTAAGTATTTAAATAGAATTAGTCAATTTTAGTAGAAATAAACAATGGAAATCAAAATTATTACTCAGGATACCTCTAAGCATGTAAATATATTGAATTTCATTTGTACTGGCATTTCTTGCAAAAAAAAAAAATCACTAGTGGAGCTTTAAGATAAAGATTTTCAGCCAATGCCATTTCAAAAACCTGATCAAAAATAGTTTAAAACATGAATGCTAACAGGTATCAAAGAACTCTGTGTGACTGGGGGCAGGGGGAGAGAAAATTGTCCAAACTTTAACTTCTGAATTGAGACACATTCCTGCTACCTGCTAGCTGCATCCCAAAAGGGCTGGCTGAAAATTTTGGTAACACCAAGACTAAAATGGCACATTCTAAACTCTCCCATTAATGAAGAGGAGTGAGACAGAAGCCCCAATAAGGCTGATAATGAACAGCGCTCTGCATAGAGACTAATGAGATTGGGAAAACTGGGGACTTGGAGTTATGAAAAGAAGAAGAGGCAAAAAAGAAGCATTCCCAAAAAGAACCAGTGATCTTGAAGAGACAACAGGGGAGTAGAAAGAAGGTGAAAAAAATTCATAATTGGAGGAAAGATTTTCGAAGTGGAAGAAGATTCTGAAGACCAGAGAGATGCACAGAGACAAAAGCCAAAGGACGTCCAGGGATTTTGGAGGGACATGAGATTGGTGTCTATGAGCAGCAGCACAGCAGGAACTGACACAACTTTTCCCTGATGTTCCAGTGGCCTCCCTGACACAGAGGGAATTTGAGACCTTGTGAAAAAATTGTTGAGTGCTGTGGGAAGCAACTGGATGTGTGAAATTATCAAACAGGGCAAGAGCTGGTTCTGCAACAAATCCAGGCTCCAGATCCCCCACAGGATGTTTTGTGCTCTGTCTCACCCATGACAAGAGGTGAAAATACTTTATAAAAGAAAATAACTAAGCAGGGTTAGCTTGGAGTGGATGTGCAGCCACTTAAGAGTGCACTCAAACATTTCTTATGGGTATGGAAACCTAAAAATACACTGCAAAAGGTCTCTGCAAGGGATCTAAAATGAGAGTAGTTCTGTTTCACTCGTTGATTCCATTCAGCACTGCAGGAAGTAACATGCATAGTCAATTCAGCGATTTGGGACCAACTTAACTCTTGAATGTATTTACTTTTAATAGTTGGGGGTGATTTTTTTAACTTGTAATGGTATCATGTTGCATGCATGTAACAAGCATAACAGTAACCAAGTGTAACAGCATTGTCTCCATCTTTCTTGTGACAGGTTAAGCCTGCCCTTGAAGACACACTGCTTGCTTCACTCATGAAGCATTTCTACATAGAAGCAGCAAAGTTTTGCCATGGCACTAATTTTTCACCACCTTTTTAAAAAAAATTTGTTTTAAAATAAGTCCAGCTCCATTGAGTTTTTAAAAATTTGATGTTCTTACTCTGATGAATCAATAGAAAGTCTACAAAATTTTGCAATGCTTTTTTTTTGCCATAATCTATTTTTCACAAAAATATTTAAGTGTTTATTTATTATTAGATTTGAAGCCTCAAGAGTTTTTTGCAGGATATGAAAACTATCCTCCAAATGGAGATAATCAAGGGAATACTTCCAGCAATTCTACACAAAAATGACAAATCACTTATTTGTTGGCAGAATACCAAGCAACACTCAGCACAAACTCCTCTAGGTCAAATTTTGTTTATTTCTTTGACAAGTAAATGATACAACGGACCAAGGAAAAATACCATACATTTTAACTTCAGCAAGATTTTGATTACATTCTCTGTCACAGAAGAGCAACAAAAACGTATTCTAGGAAAAAGATCCTGTAAAGTGAAGCACAAACTTCACTGAAAAACAGTAATCCTAACTGCTATCAGCTGTCCACAAAAAAAAAAAAAATCCTAGATTGTGTATTTTCCAATCTTTTCATATGCAATTTTTCAAAATTGCACAAAATGATCTTACTCCCATCTGGAGATAATATAAAACAGGTTAAAGAATTGGCTTTGGGAAGAAAAATTGGTTGCAAGTATTCATTAGGAAAGGACTATAATTTAAGCTCTTGAGCAACTGGAGTAATGATCTGAAACAAATGGGATGAAATCCAATAATGATGTTTGCAGCATATTACAATTAATTAAGAATAATTCATTACGCAAGTGCTAGATGGAAAATTGGATAGAGAGAATTTCTCCAGAAAAGAACCTGGAGAAAACAGTAAATCTAATACTGTGGTAGAAAAAGCAAACACTGTGCTAGCATGCATTAACAGGAGAGTTCCATCTTAAGTATGTAGACGGATCTTTTCACTTCTAGTTCTAGTAAAGTCTCACCTGGTATAGAAACCAGCAATGGGCACCAAACTTCAAGAGAAGGAGCAACTAAAAGGGTTTACAACAAAAAACCCTGAGCTGAGTACACTGAAGGACTGAAAGAATGAAAATGTTTTGCCAAGAACGGGAGAGAAAGAAACTAAAGAAGATAACAATCTGCAAATATGTATAAAGTTACTAGAAAAGAAAAGATTCATTACACACCATATTTCAAATGAGAAAGGATGGGTTTAACCCAAAATTTCCCCTGCTAGAGTTTATGTTAGACAATAGGAAACTCTTTCAAATAGAAATGAGTGGGAAATTCTGGCAGCTACTGCCTTAATTGGATTGTGGAATATCCTTTTTCAGAGATTTTTGTAACAGCCTAGGAAAATACCTGTTTAGTACACTACAGGTATGTTCAGATTAGTCCTTGTACATGAGAATAAAGTGATTATTTCTGGTCTCATTCTCCATTTCTGGGATTTACTGTGGGGTTTTTTTAAGTTTCACTTTTATTAACTGATCCATTATCTGGATAAGCAGAAGTATGATGTATTGGAAGGATCTGGATAAGAAGACCATGCACAATAAAAAAAATTGGTCTTATACCAAGGATTAAAACAGTTAAAGGATCAAATTTAGTTTAATCTACTAAATTTAAGAGCTGTTTTATATAAAAAAGTAAGAACAGCAATAAATCTTTAAATAAAGTATTGTATTTCTTATGAAGCTTGTTCTGCTGTTTTCACAAATATTAAAACATTTGAATTCTTGCCATCACTTGAAAAATCCTTATATCTAAGGAGGCACAAGAGATACCAATGAGAAATCTTCTGTTACATAGCCACAAGCAATTTTTTCAAATTCTGAGTTACTGGAAAACAGAGGAAAAATAATATACAGAGCTAGGCTACTATTGTATGAGAGTTTTCAAATAAACCAAATACATTCACCCAAAATCTTGAAACTGATGGCCTTTTGTGATTAAAGGTATGAAATAGGGCTTTATGAGAAATTAATAAATTAGACTACATTACTAAGAGTAGCAATTGAATGGTGATAGGACAGCAGTCTGTGTAAGTAGGTATGACACCAAGGGTAGGAACTAGATGCTGTTCTAGTGGAATACACAAATTTGTCAGCAAAGGAAGAACCAAGTTTTGGATTAAGCAGAAAACTCAAAACAAAGTATTTTACACAGAATAGAGACTCTAAATTTACTGACTGCTTCAGAATATTGTGATACTACAAGTCTGCAAAGGTTGAAAATAGAATTCAATTCGGAGAATGGAAATCTAGTACAGCATTACAGGAGTGCCACCTCCCTCTGAAGGAGTCTTGAATTTCAAAGCTGGAAGTCTCAGAGTATGTATAAAGCATTTCTGTACACTTGCACTGTTACTCATCTCTAAGCAAATTCTGTTGAAGGTAGAATACTGAGCTAGACTGACCTTTAATACATCACAGTACATCCTTTTAATGTAAACTAGGGCAGTAATAATGGCTTATATTATTATACAGCAAATTCTTACTCTGGAATCTGAAAATCTTTGGAAGTGGAACTAATCTATAGCTATAATAACATCTATAGTCCTGTTTCAGTACCTCAAATCTGGCACTGAACAATACAAACATTTACAGAAGAAATATGTAGCAATAACCTTTCCTGTACATGCTCACATTAAAACCAGGACAAGCTTTGAAATGTTACTGAAGTATACAATCCAGAGCATAAGAAAGATGAGAGGAAATATGCCTTTGAGTATTTTTTGAAAAGGCTATTATTTATTATTTAAAATTTAAGATGAACAGATTGATAACGCATCTGCCTTCAGAACAGACAGCATGTGTATCTACAATTATCTTAACATGGAAAACAAGTCTAATTTTATTAGAGATGAAAGAAAAATTACAGTTCCTACTTCAGGCAGGATGCTACAACTCTTGCTCATAAAAACTGATAATTATTCATCTAAGAACTCTTGAAATATCACTGACAGATCAACTTAATACCACTGTCAATTCATAATTCTGAGCAGAAAAGTTCAAAAAGCACCACATGGGGCAATAACAGAAAAACAGAGATGCTGGGGATATGTTTCATTTATTCCCATCTGTTGCAGAACACTTTTACCCTGAGGCATGCACATTCATCTTTCTGCTCCTAAAAAATTTCCTCTAGTCTTTCACTCTCTACACAGTTTTGTTTTATTTTCACTGATTCTTATCCTAAACAATATCTTAAATTGACAAATTTCTGAGGGTTTTATGCATCACATAAGAACAGCATTACCTTACATTGGTCTCCATTTTGTTGGTCTTCAACAGAAAACTTCCACCACCAAGGTGACAAAGGCCCACCAAGCCTGTGTGGCCCCCCCAGGACCCTGAACATCCCATCAGCTGGACCAGCTCTGGAACCACAACTGCTGATGTCTTGCTTTCTCTCATTCACTTCTTTTTTCTTTTTCTTATCATCTCACCCCTTTACCCAAAACCCACTGCCACATCCTTACATAGTAGGTCAGGGACTAACATACCAACTTCCATGCCAAGTGTGTGATTTACGAGTAAAACTTGTGAGCTTTTGCAGACTCTGACTTTTGTCATTCCTTTCAATCATGAGTATTTATGACTCTTGGGTGCTCCCTTCTCCTTAAGGTAGGACCTCACATCATGGCATTTCACTTATAAATCATTTAGATTTAAAGTGCTGTGAATCACAGCAATTCGTTACAGCATTGCTGGATTCTATACTGGCTTCACAATGAATACTATAATGCCTCTGTTTTATTTAGTAAAAAAAAAGGTTAATTACTGCTCTCAAGGAAATTTATTGTTTGATACTTAATTAACAGAATCTTTGGCAAACGTCACAGTCTGAAATATGTTTTATCCTCACAAAATATCTGAAGTTGTATTACCAAATCCTCAGCTATACCACACTCAATCTATATATTTGGCAAGCACTGCAGAAGTAGCATTAATTACACAAAAATTCAGAATGCTTATGTATTCCAATTAACATACAAACACTGCCAAGTTCCTTGTTTGGCTGAAAGCAAAATTTCTGTTTAGATATCTCACAGTGCATTGCAAGTAAGGAAACAAAATTTCTTTCTAAGCATTTTTCTGATTATTTCTCTTTAGAAAATTAGGTTTTTGAGGGCCAGCATATATTTGCATACATAAACACATTCTTTTATATAAGCATACATGTCTACAAACACACATATGTATATATGTGTATGCATATATGTACACACAAACATATACAAAAATATACATAGGCCTAAGAGCTTAGGCTTCACTTCCTTTTTTTAAGATCTTCTTAACAAGTTTTCAAATATGAACCCTTTGAGTGTTTTCAATATAGAACTCCAAGGATTACCTTTCTTCACACTTTTACTTCCCTGAAGCTGCATAATGCCAGACAGTATAAATTGTACAAAACAATTTTTTATACTACTCAAAAGTCTAAAAAGTTAAATGAAACATGGAGTTCTGCTTATTTCTCAATAGCATATGGACTTTAAACTCAGAAAGTAAGCATTTTTCTCTTTTTCATTAAATAAAATTCTGATATGATCTTCTGGGGTTTTCAGCTATAGGAAACAAACGGAGTATTCAAATCAACAAAGAAAGGCAAGCAGGACTGAAAAGCCTATTTATTGGACTCCATATTTACATCTTATGATTCATTCTGATGTTCTGCTGTGCAGATCATGAAATACAACACAGAAAAATGGTTTAAAACTTTGCTAATTTATATCTCAGGAAACATTTTCCAGGATTTATCACTCAAGAACAATGTTCTCTTATTCTCCTTGTTGGAAGTCAGGCTTTTAATAATCATGATAGCAGTTCATTAGATAGTCTTTTCCTCTTCTTTAATTCAATTTTATTAAGTGTGTAAAAAGCAAGATTCATTATTTTGGAAAAGACTGTTTTGCAGTGATTCAAACTGAAAAAAATCTTATGTGAAACTACACAAGATTCTTCCCTTCCACCCTTTAAAGATAAAAAGTATTCTTTAAATCTTGTTCCTCAATTTTCTCTGATAACTATTGAATTGAGAAGCAAAAATCAGTGGACTCCCTAAATACCCTTCCTAAAAACAGGGGATAGAAAGAAAGCAGAGGACAAAGGACAGAGAAAGTAAAATTCCTGAAAACATAGGAAAGAAAAAAACATGTACTTCTTAACTGCTATGCCAGAAACAAAAATAAAAGCTCTACTGAATCAGTTTTAAAACAAGAATTCCACTTCATTCTCATACAATTTTGTGAAGATATACACACTAAAATATTTCTTCCCTCAACATTTTAACTCAGATGCCATGCTGAATTTATACCAAAATTAGAAAATATAAAAATTAAAAACAACAAAAGGCCCAAGTTAATTAACAGTGAAGTGAATAAAATGCATAAAACCTAAAACTTTCCTAATTGAAAGTAAGAGTCTTTTGAGATGCCACTATGCCTGAGATTGCCAGACAAACCTATATTGGCACTGGATTAGAATTTCTCTTCCCTCTTAAGCAGATTTTCCCAGTAAAGTGAAGATGTATCTGCTCTGGGGACAGCTCTTGAATCTCAGACATAGATTGACTTCAGGTATTGCTGATATTTACTGGCTGTCATATTCTCTAACAATTTTATATTAAATATAGAATTATCTAATCTTTCCAAAATCTTCCTGGGACACACTGAAGAAAATTCCCTATTTCCAAAAACATAATTTATCTTTTTACCATGGTAAGAGCCATAACTAATAAGGAAGAGACATACAGCTTCTGTGGAGACAATTTAATTCTCCAATCAGGAAGATTTTCTACTGTTTAGGAACTCCAGGATTTGAATTACAATATTCCAATAGTCTAGCAACATTTTAAGTGTTTTTCCTGACTCTTATTTTTTCATACTATTAGTAGTTAGTCTTTCAGAGAGAAATGTTGAAAAGAAACATGAAGATAACACTAGAAGGTAAACTGAAAATTTACTACACTCAAATAATTAATGCCTCCTCTGCTATCATTGCTATTGTCCATATAATGCCTTAAGTGGGCACTGAATCTTATATTTCATGTATAATTAAAGTCCCAGCATAAAAGACATAGCTGCATTTCACAGTTTTATGGCACTTGGACTCAAGTTTCAATATTGCTTTCCAGTTTGTGGTCAATAAGACATAGTACAAAAGCCTGCCCTTCCAAAACACATGCCAAGATGCTTTTAAAACGCATTTATTTTTCAGTAGCAGTAAGGAGAGAAGATGTGGAGACACTAAACTCCTTGCTAATGTTCTCTCTAAGCTGCTGAGATCTTAATTCTTGCAAGAGAAAAGTTCTGATGAATGGCATAGTTATCTTCCATTTTAGAAGGATTTAATAAAGATGAATATTTGAAACCTCTCTGCACTGCAGTAGCTTAGGCTTTTCTCAATGTCACATTTCACTTTAAGGGGCTTAGGTATCAGAGGAAAGACTGAGAAATGTAGCCTGGCTAGATCTTCATCTATTTAGTGGGAATTGATCACCCAACAGACTGTTTTGAGCTGAAAGCAGCAGGTCAATACATATCACTAGTCAGGGCTAAGTATCCAAAGCAGAGCATTTGGACGGTAATATACAGGCACATAAATGTTAAGCAAAAGTGAAAATTGCTCTCTGATCTGCACTGTAGTAAGAATTGAAAAAATACCGAACAAACTAATCCTTCTCTTAAAATTACTGGTATTAAGCAAATAATAACAACCAAAATGCAGAACTGAGGATGAGACTTTCAGCTGAGTTGCATGAACACGTAATATACTCAGACATTTTTCCTTATGACACTTTTCATTTCCTCTGGAAAAGCATGCTTAAATGCTTAGTTTAAAGCTAACATAAATTAAAATGTCAAATACCTGAGTATAAATGTTTAGATTAACCTTAATGTCATAAAACTTAAAGGACCAATAGTATATCAGAATATTAAATCTGCCAAGATATATAAGCTCTTCTCCTGTGTATGATCTTAAAAAACAAATTCACACTAATGACCCCTGGGGAATATTACTGGTGACAGACTCCAGCCAGACCTTGTGCCACTGACCATAACCCATTGATCCTGGCAGTTCAGCCTAATTTCAGCCATCCTCACTGGGCTCTTAACTGGCCTGGACTTCACCAGTTTGGTTATGAGGATGTTACAGCAGGATGTTCAAGGCCTTGCCCAAGCTGAGATAAACATCCATGCTCTCCCCCTGTCCACTGACCTGGCCATGTCATCATGGAAGGCAATCAGGTTGATCCAGCATGATTATCCCTCTATAAATTCATGGGGACTACTCACAAAAATGTTCCTGTACTTTGTATGTTTGGTGATGTTTGCAAAGATTATTTATTCCATCAACATCTCAATAGACAAGATGAGGGTGATTGGCTTTGTAGCTTCCTGGATTCTCTTTCAGGATGGGAATGACGTCTCTTCCAAACCTGTTCCAGACTTGCCCCCTGATTGTCCTGACCCTTCCAAGGTTAGTGAATGTGACCTTGCAATAACATTGCCCAGATCTCTCAGCCCACGGTGAACCCCATTGGGTCCATGGGTTTGTGTTTGTCCAGTGGCTCCCTAATCTGATCCTCCTCCACAAGTCTTCCTTGTTCCAGACTTTCCCTTTCATCTCAAAGGCCTGGGATTTCTCGGTGCCTAATCTTAACCAGTAAAGACCAAAGTGAAAGAAGAAGGCATTGAATCCCTCAGGTCTTTTCTCTGTTCTTTGCTGTCAGATTCTCTGCCTCATTTGGCAGAAAGAACAGCACAGTAATAGACACCAATTCATTCTGAGGCAGCAAAAGCAAGAGGAAAGTGAAGGCTAAAGCAGAGGATTCAAAAACATAGTGAGGCAGGTCATCTCTGAAACAAAACAGTGTAAGATTGTACAACTAAAAGCTTTCATAATGCAAAGGCATTACACTAAGACTACAAATTTCACAGATTTTCAGAACTTTCTCTCTTTTTTTGGATCATTAGATCTTTGCCAATGCTCATTTATGCAGTTTTAGGAGAGAAACGGAAATAGAAGCAAAAGAAAAGGGCATGATTATGTGCATACATCAGGTTATTTCTGTGTGTCCTACAGAAAAGAGAATACAGAACTCATGAACCAAAACACCTATAAAGAAGCTGATATAGAAAGGCAGTATCTGTAACTTCCCATATGCAGGAAGTATAGCTTAACTCTGCCTTTTCATTTCAATCCTGCACTTCTCTGAAAGCAGAAAAGTATAATTAAGTGAAATTGTAGGTGAGAACTGCAATTCAGAAAAATGTCCTCTGGCAGTAACCACAGAATTCATCTTCATCTGTGACCCAGAGTCAAAGCTACAACAAAGATACAGATTTGCACTAATGAATATATCAACCTAGTAAGTTATCTGTACTGACAGCACAATTCAGCAGAAGTTATTATTATTTTCTAAGAACATTAATATTGTAATTAAATTGCTGGTTTTGGGTGCCGAATTTGGGGAGCCTTTAGAACTAAATAACTTTTTTAAAACCCTTACTTTACAATTGCTGATAACTATATGATGACTTATTAAAAACAGACTCCTCATTTTTATATTATAATTCATTACATACTCTTAGGCAACTAAAATTACACTTTCAGTAATTGATTCCTTAAAATGCATCCTCAGTACATATTCTACTTGGACATCTGCAGCTTTTTTTATCTGGTAACATCCACTAGATCTGCACTTTAGGATTCAGATTCATCTCATCTTTAGAGACTGTAAATCAATTAAAAGTTTAATGTTAAATAAGATGTATTTTGACACTCAGATTCTCCCCACTGAGCTCCCACAGACCAGAACAAGGCCAGCCACACCTCAAGACCCAGGTATTACTGGAGCCTGAAACCCAGAGAACAGACAGATGGGGATGGGGAATTTATCCATGCAGCATTTACAGTGAGCCACAACCCTGGCCAGACAGAGCCATTGTCTCTGCAAGTTGTCATCTATACACAGGGGGCTCAGAAAAGCCCAGCAGAGCAGTGCTTGCAACTGCAAGGAAGCTCCACTAAAGCCAGCACAGATAAGAAAAAATAATATATTGCAAATACACCTACTTCCTGCAGGGCGTGTTATTTAGCTAGGGAGCTCCCCAAGTTAATCATAAGATCAGACCCAAACTACAAATTGACAGCTAGAAATATATTTCTATATATATTTCTATATTTCTATATGCTGTTGGATGCAGGGGGTATAGACTAACATTTCAATCTTAAAAGCAGAAGTATTCAACATATAAGTGGGCACAGAATCTTATATTTCATGTGTACAATTATAAGCCATTATAATTTGCTTCTACACAGTAAAATGAGAAAAGCAAAGGGATATTCAAAGCATATGCAAGACAGAAATTCTGCCCAAATGAGACTTATGGAAGATGATATCCAAATAGAGTATCCATAATTCAGACAGGTCAGACATTGCTTGAGGCAAAAATTACACCAGGAAATTTTTTCCATATGCGGCTTATGAGCCATTCTGGAGGTCATCCCTGCTTATTAACAGACTGGCCTTTCTTGGGGTTCACCACACATCCAAAATTACTGCTGAAAAAGGCAATGAAGTTAGGGTCAAGACGCAAAAGGCAAAAATCATGAAAGAAAACAGAAGTAATAATTACTAGTGGTTGAACAGTTTTATCAGATTTGAAGACCAGAACTGCCTAGATCAGTCTTAAATGGAAAAGGTAATTTTATCTAACCTTATTCAAGCAATTATGAGAGTCAACCTGCCCTTGCAAGCAGGACAAGATTCATAATCTGGAACCTTGGACTCTACTGCCTTCCCAAATGTCATTGAATAAAGGACATACAAAAATATTCTAAAAATTCTGAAAAGGCAGCTCTCAAACATACCCCTAGAAGTACAAATAGTAACAACTCTGTGTGTGTGTGACTATAAACAGGAAAATTAAGATAAAGTAATTAATGTTAGCACTTTCCTTAAGGGAAAGAAGAAAGTGAGAAGGTTCACATCACCCTTTATGCCTAATTAAAACCTATAACACATAGAACACAGAAGATACATCATGAACAGTGCTAATCAAAAGCCACTGATCTTGGAAAACAGAAACACAAGGAAAGGAAATACATATGGGTAGGCAATAATTTATACAAAAAAATACTTTCAGTGGCAAGTTGTCACGGTATCTCTATGTATAACTATTGCAAAAGTCTACAAAAAGAGTAATAGAAGAAAGAACATAGTGAAAGAATTATCTCACCTCTTTGACTATCTTTCCACACAATTTTTCGGTTTTTCTCATAATGTTTATTTAACCAGATGAGGATGGTTCTTTCATATCGAGAATAAATATTACTGCATAAAGGTTCTGATTTTATTCCTGGCATGTTCTGCAAGCTTTCCAAGCTTGATGGGTCAGGAACAATACGGGAAGAAACACGTGGAAGAACGAACACCTGAAATGATAAAAAGTGTTTTAAAGCGTGAACTGTAAAAATATTTTTGAGTTGACAGATAAAGAAAAAAAAAACAGTTCAAACTTGAAAGGTTTTCTAATTTAGAAAAGGTTTAGGAGATTGCACTTTAGCACCCACATAACCACTACACAGGACAGTGAAAAGCCTCAAGGGCAAGACATACAAAAAGCAGCTGAAATCACTTGGTTTGCTCAGCTTGGAGAAGGCTGAAGAGTGACCTCACCACAGTCTACAACTTCCTCATGGTGGGCAGAGGAGAGGGAGGTGCCAATCTGTTCTCCCTGATGATTAGCAATATGGACACAAGGAAATGGAATGAAGCTGCAACAGGGGAAGTTTGGATCTTAGGAGAAGGCTCTGCACTCAGTGGGTGGTCAGTCACTGGAACAGGCTCCCCGGGGAAATGGTCATGGCATCAAGTCTGTCAGAGTTCGGGGAGCATCTGGAGAATGCTCTTAGTCATATGGTTTAGTTTAGGTAGTCCTGTAAGGAGATGAGAGTTGGACTTGATGATCCTTATGGGTCCCTTCCAGCTTGAGATATTCTGTCATTTTAAATATTTTTTGTTTTCAACTTTTCTCCAAGTTTTGATGAACCCTGTGAAATCACTAGGTCATCTGTATTCCAAGAATTACTGTACATATTCTATCCAAAGCACTAATTGCTGAACTACTATTGATGTTCAGTGCAATCTACAAACATTCAAATTATATCTTTCATAACCCAGCTGTGTATTTAGGTCCAAATTACGTTTCTCCTGAAAAGATTCACATTATAGGCCTAAAATAAAATTCAGGACAAAATTTTTTTTTCTGGGCTGCAAGTGCACATGGCTGGCTCATGTCCAGCTGCTCATTCACCAGCATCTCCAAGCACTTCTCAGCAGAGCTGAGTGTGATCTGTTCATCCCCCAGCCTGGATTGATACTGACTGATATAAAACCTGATTGAACCAAGGCATTTCAAGCTACCTATTTTTTAGGGTTTCATCTCATCAGGAAAAAAAAATCAAACCCAAACAAAACATACATGGATACTATTAATTTTGGTAGGGTTTTGCTCTGTGCTAGTCTGTCATATACCTATGAATACTACAGCAAATTAAAAGAACAGCAAAGTGACTTCCTTTCTGGTCACTATGATTGCATTTTTCCACACCCATGTTCCCATGTGTTCTTAGGTCATCTGTTTCAGCCCATGTACACACACTGGTTCAGCTCTGTTCCTCTCTCAGCTATTTTCCTCCTCATTTTTTTCTAGATCAACTCTACATCTCTGGTACATACCTTCTTTAATATAATTTTTGCTATTTTTTATTACGCTTTTCCAATCAATAATCACATAATCAGAGAATAGTTGAGGTTTGAAGGCAATTCCAGAGATTGCCTGGTCCAAATCTCCTGCTACAAGATCAGTTAGACTGCTTTGCCAGGATCGTGTTCAGTTGGGTTTTGGACATCTCCAAGAACAGTATCTCCACAACCCCATCAGGCAATCTATTCTACTGTGTGACCACTCTGACAGGAAAAAGGTTTCTTAAGTTTAAAGGCATTTCCTGCATCTCAGTTCGTGCCTGGTGCCCCTTACTGTGTCATGAGGCACTACCAAGGAGTCTGGCCCTGCCCTCTTTACTACTTCCCATTAGGTATTTACACAAATTGTTTAGAGACACCCCCCTCCTCCTCTGAGCCTTCTCTTCTCCTGGCTGAACAGTCTCAGCTCTTTTGGTCTCTCTCTGTATGACAGATGCTCCAGTCTCTTAAATCACCTGTGGGACTCTTCATTGAAGTCACACTCCAGTACCTCCATGTCTGACTTGTACTGGGAAGCCCAAATATTAGCTGTATTTTTAATCTATTTTCCATCCCTTGGAACAGAAATAAAATAGTATTTCTTCTAGGCACATAAATGTTACTGATCATTTATGAGCACATTTACTTTGGAAAACACGATTTAGACACCCAAGATTCTTCTCTAGCATCAGTAAAAATAAAACTGAACAAAATTTGAGAAGTCTATACTGACCAAGTGGATCGTATTTTAAAAGGAATAGTATTATAAAAAAAATGCATAAACATTGCATTCTAATGTAAGATAATAAATACTACAGTTATACATGTAGGCAATTATGTCCAGTGAAAAGGGCTTCTAAGCAGGGTAACACAAAAGTATGACAGAGTTTTCTTTACTAGCAATATTTCTATAACATTTAATTCTACAAAAGGCAGACTGCTCTAATATAACATTTCCTAGTTTGAACATATTAACACACTTCTAAAGTTTTAAAGAAAATTTAAATATTCTCACTCTCTTTTTTTCTTCTCTGTTACAGAGAAATAAAATACTTACAGGTATTCAGTTTTAAAGATGTGTTTAGAAAAAAATAAACCTCCAATATACCACAGATCTTTTTCAAAATAAAGCTTTTGGCCATCATTTCTTCAGAAGCTGGTAGTAAATGTACCTGCAATTTACCTTGTATATCTGCAGTAGCACATCTGTCCAAGCTCGTTTGCTCATTGTCTCAAATGTGCTGTCCTCCAGAATGAAGATACGCTTGTCACTTAATTTGCCTGAGCTTCTCATACTTCCTTTCTTCACCTCAGGTGTGAAACACTACAGACAAAAGGATGGGAATTTTTTTTCCATATTCATTTTAGCAGTTTGGACAGGAAATTCACACGAGGACAATAATGAATCAATGGCATAAATGGCTGATAACATCTGCTATAGTGCAATAGTGACCAACATTAGAACAATTCGCAGTTTGCTGCTATCTCAGGAATAAGAACCATAATAAAGAATTCACAGGAGTTAAAAGAAGCAATCAGGAAACAGAGACAACACACAAAATATTTCTTTTAAAAATGGTGAAATCTGTACAATAATCTGATCTCTGCTTTAAAACATATCTGTTGGACATCAATAGCAGGTATCAATAGTATCAGAAGGAATGGAAAAAAACCAGGGGAGACCAATGTAAATGTTGGAGTAAGCTTAAATCTCTACTCAGTCTCACACATGTGCTTAGATTTATGCAACCCAAAACAGTCACCACAGTAAGAACACTCATGACCCACCACGAACTTCCATTAGTATTCAAAGGACTGAAAGTAAGCACTTGGGCTTTGTTAAAAAGAGAAAAAACACCGAACCTACCCACCTTCAGTCCAGTATTCACTTCAGCCCATATCTTATAATCTTCAGGTGCAAGCAGAAATTCTGGCATAACATGAGAAAGACATGCTCCTCGGCTTCTGAAATCATGAAGAAGGAAAAGTTAATAGGCAGGAAAGATAATTGTTTTTCAGAGAATTCCAAGTTTTTCAACTTGTTCAACCTATGTGTAATCTCCACTGTGTTCTATCTAACTGGCCTCTGGACTAGTGATCCAGCTCTCTTAATTGCTTTATACAAGCATATATATATATATATATATATTTTTTTTTTTTTTTTTAGATGACCTTCATGAATAGAAGCTCATGTTCAATTCCTATGCCTACAGCTACACACTAAAAGAACATACAACTCTGGACAGATTGGCTTCTCTATAAGCACTGCTCCTCCATAAAGGATTTATTATAACACAAAGCACCAAAAACAAATAATATCCATTTCCATGTGAAAGCCAAATGACCAGTGTTGCGTCACATCAGCAGAACTGAAACTTGCTGATATTTTTATCTGTCTGCAGTTTCATATTTACAAATGATACTGGAAGTCTTACGGGTGTAAGCAAAGGTATTTCAAAACTCTCAATGGACCTGCTATCTCTTCACAAGTTACTAATAAATGCAACAAAAAAAGTAATTGCTGTAACAAAAGGCAACTTCATTAGACTGAATACCAAAAAAGTTAATTTCCAATTGAAGAAAGACTATTCCTTATCTCAAATGACACAGTTTAAACAAATGTGCTGGAAAGAAAGCAAAACAAGGTAGAATTTTGAAGTTTATGTTTCTCAGGAGAACAGAAAAGCTTCCTGACTTTTAGGTCAGGAAGATTATCACAGCATATCCAGATTTAAATTGTTCTCTGAGTTTTTAAGATGGTTAACGTGAATAAAAATTAAATTAGCATTTCTTCTTATATAACTAGTCTTTCATCCAAATGAAATGATCATGCTTTTCCAGTACCATACAGTCCAAAATAAATTTAATTTGTACATTAAAAGTCAAATAGCACAGTTTGTAATTAGGATCATGACAAATTATTACTCTTCTCACAGAATTATATTTTTCTAGTAAGAGTACAATTTCAGTTTCCATATTTTACTTGGAAAATTATTCTTTATCTTTTCAAATTATTGAAATGTCATGTTTCATACAATTACCTAGCATATTGTTTAAAACAAAAATATTTTAATCAGGGACACAAAAACAGCATGAAGTTAGCAGTCTGGTTCTAAAACTCACCATGTCTGAAATTCCCATTTTCCACTAACCCATAGACTCTGTTCCATGAAATCTCTTTTAAACTTCAGCTCGTCCCAAATTAAAAAATTTGAAAGCTATACAGTATTAATCTTTTCAGGTGTCCTATCTTTCTTTTGACATTTTTACTTGGCAAATACATAGGAGTCGGTGTACTCTATAATTTTCATTCCAAGAAAAGCATGGAACAACGTTCCATGTCATCATAGAAAAGCTCTGTCTAACTGAATGTTCTCATAACTGGCTGCATTTTGCTACTGAGGAACACTGTCTTAAAAGAATTCTGCTTCATGCAGGTTAATATTTAACACGATGCCAGTTGTCCAAGATCAATACTGCCACACTGTTAAGGCATTTCTTCTCAAGACACAGGGCTTGCAACAACTTAGTTGTTCTGTAAAATACTCAAACTTTTCCTTTACTGCTGTGGTAATGCACCAAGGAAACCTTTTGAGTGGAAGACAATAAAACTGATACTTGGAATGTTGCTTGAAACACTGAGCACCATGCATCTGCTTTGGCAAGGGGAAAATTTGAAATACAAATTATACTTTATTTGAACTATGCTGACCAGAAAGAAGAGGTTGGTGTAAGAAAGCCAAGAACAATCTGCTGACTTTCCACAAATCACAGTGAACGTGCAGGGATAGCAGATCACAGATAAGTTACTCATATCTCAGCTGGCTGTAAACATCTTTCCATCATTATACAAAGTCATGCCAGCAATGCAAATATCACACATTTTTGTACTATGGTCTATGAACACCTGTGAGGAAATTCTAATGATCCTACAATGCACAAATAGAAAAAGTAGATCCATAAATCAGGAGCAAAAAAAGAAATCTTGTAGGATTCACACAAACTAGGAGAAGCAGAAAACTAACAGGATGTGGTAACGTCAAGCACAAAATGAGCACCAAATTAATTATAAAAGAGTTCAGATTGGAAAAGACTTCCAAGATCATCAAAATAAATACAAGCAAAGGAGTCCAGCTAGAAATGCTTTTCTATGAAAACCTGTGTTGTTTTTCTAGGATTGTTATGGATTACTACTTCATGTCTGATCATTTGACCTCAACAACCATCCTCAATGCATCTGTGTACAGAGGCACTGGACTTAGCCATGACCAACTGGCTGCTGCTTCAATTCTGCTCTGAATACATCCATGACCTAACAGCCAAAGCTCAGTAAAACTGAAGGCTTTTATTAAAATTTAGCTATTAAATAGCTTTAAAAAAATTCCCAAGAAACTACATTAGAAACACTTAAGTATTTCTTTCCAGTTCCTGTTATTCTTATCGAAAAGGGTTGGGATCCACATCCACTTACCCCAAAACTCATAATTTTAACAAACATCATTTATGCTAGTTTCAAGATTCCTAGATTCCTGGAAAATCTCAATGGGAAGACTGCACATAAGAGTCATCCAGCTCCACCAAGAGCATCAGTGGAACGGTGAGATCATAAATGAAAAGGCTGATCTGACTGTCTAGTGAGTCTGTCTAAGAAATGAGGTTGAGAGCCATCTTTTGCAATTAAGGAAGCAGAGTTCCTGTGGAATTCCTGTGTTGGATATAAACCCACCAAAGAACTTTTTGATTAATGTAAACTGCAGATAACCTTGGTAAAAATAAATGAAAGGTTATAATACATAAGTCTTATCCCACAAAAAGCATAAAGGAAACCTTACACCCACTGTATACCATTTAGTTAGAACCATGCTTGAAGTACGCTAATTTTAAAAAAAATGAAAGAAAAGATGCATTCATGGATATCTCATCATACTTGTACTTACTTAAGGAAAGAAAGCAATTCAGAATGCTGCCAGTGGAGCTGGAACATTCGTTCTACTGGATTAGTGGGCAATGACTGGCTCGCTGCAATGCCTGGTAGTGGTTCTCCATTCAGACGCAATAACATCTCATAAAAACCCTTATCTTTGTCAAGTTTTCGTATAAAATTCTTTTCTTGTGCAACGGTTAGCTGGACTACACATACATCACTAAGAGAGAAAAAGTCTTTGATATTATTCTTTTAAATGCACAAAATGAGCTACAATTACATGTATCACAATGCTAATTTAACAAACCATGAATTAAAAACAGCAGCAAGGAAGGTTGGAAAGTACAGCACTTTTTCATCTTTACAGAACTTTCAAAATAAAGTAAGAATTTTGAACTGCATGGAATATTTATTCCTTCATAAATAAAAAATCTTTCTGTCAAACATAATTTGGATTTTTATCATGTTTATAAATGTCTATGTGATTGTGTCCCAGGAGAGTGGCTTCTTCAGTATTTAGTACCAAGCTAGATAAGATCAACTAAGTGATGCCACCACAACTGATATATTTCCAGGGTGCTTGCAAGACTCTTGATTATAAAATATTCTTTCGCATCTGTTTCTCAATCTTTAGATTATGGGAGGGAAAAAGACATATTGTTAAAGCACTTACTTATGCCACCAAAGAAGGGATGAAAGCTAGAACTGTGTTCAGCCTTGGAGGAGAATCAATTTCACTTAAGAAGGTGACGTATAGTTTGAACTGCATATTTGACATACACTGCATTGAGATACGCGAGGGTATCATAGTTGAAAATATATTTTAGAAAGTTAAAACTAACACCTGGTTGGCATTTTCATATAAGCACCATACAGAAGCTACAATTTTAATAGAAAACTGTGCATTAGAATGTGTTTATATTCCTTAGATCATATCCAAGCCACTTGAGTAGGTGTTAGCACGTTATGAGAGACAGGAGTTAGCGCTAGGCAGACATGAATTACCGTCTCAGTGAATAAGGTATTGAAATGGGATTTTGTCCCTTAGACCAGCCAAAGAGCGTGAACCAAGTCTTCACTGCAGTTAGGGTCTTTTGAAAGAAGATGTACTCCTCCTTATCTTCATCAGGAAAAAATGATAATTCAAGTTTATTTCCTTTCCTATCACTTCCACTGTCAGTTTCACTCTCTTCACTTGTTTCTTCACTCTCCTCACTTCCATATTCATCACTCTCACTTTCAAAAGTGGTACTCTCTGAATGATACACACAAAAAAAATCAAGAAAGATTTCTTATTTCCCCATTTTTGTCTAGTACAAAAATATTTAACACACAATTGTTTTCAAAGAACAAAAAACTGTCACACAACAAATGATCCACTTATTTTAGGAAAAAACTATTTAAATTACATGCACACATCTTAGGAATAGAACAAATTATATACTGAAATCTAATTTCACTTTCAGGAAAAAGCATTACCCAGTCAGCAAAAAATAAATTCAGGCATGGCTTACAAAGCTACAGCCAGCAATCTTAAAAGGATCAGTCTCACACACAGTTCCAACAGACATGGCTTTGCCTGTCAGTCACTGCTAGTTCACTTTAACAGTTATTGTACAGGTACAACTCCCACTATATCTATAAGCCTTTGGACTTTACTCCCCTTTGTTAGACTTTTTCACTCCTAAATTCTGATCTGCTCATAACTCATATTATATATGTTAACAACAATATCATTGCACAAAAAGGTAGCTAAGAAAACAAACAATAATTTTCCTTATAGCACAAATAACTTAGGTGACTCCATCCTTGAAGGTGTATTTTAATACCACTGTTGCAGTTTCATTAAATGATGCAAAAATAAAATTAATTTATACCTTTGTGAATAAAAAAAAAATCATATTGGGATTTAAGAAGAAAAAAAGAATACAATGTGGAGAAAAGAGGTTCATTCTTTATAAGAGCATTGATTTTATGTGCTGTACTATGCCTGATATAGAATCTTCATAGGTTGAGCCAGTAGTTGCACCGAAACAACTTGTGGAAATACTACATGAAGGTGATGGTGATGTAAAACATGGCTGTAGAACAACTTCTCCAGTGCTGAGGTCTTTTTTGTCTGTAAAACAAGATTCAAGTTGCAGTTGAGAAAACATATTTTATTGCCTGTATTCTAACAAATTACAAATTACTGTCTACTTCTATATTTTTCTACTTCATGCTTCAATTAATCAAGTAACATTTCTTACTTGACTCACAAAAATCTCACTTTGGTCATTAAAATTTCATGCTTTTTTTTTTTTTCCATTAACTGTATATTTTACAGGATGTGTCCTTCTACTTGCTGAAAGGCACCTACAAGAACAATGTTAATTCAAGAATTCTGTCATGAACAAAATATTCTTAAGGACTTCTTGTTCACAGCTGTGTAATGAGTCTCAGCACATCATTATCAAGCTCTTTCAGACTCAACAACACATATTTTACAAATCAAACTCAAAAGTAAACTTTATCAATCTATCAGTTCTGAGGTAACAGATGTTCTGACATTCTCATGTTGGCCTACGATAGGATTAGAGGGCCCTCTGTTGTCAGTCCAAAACAAAAGAGGCACCAAGCATAGTTTCCAGGGAAGCAAACACACCACTAAGAGAAGGAAGAACTCTGTATGAGTATCTTTTAACTTTGATTGCTGGCACTGCTATTTTTATCATCTGTAGCAAGTAAAATGAGCATGGTGTCAGAGTGGAGGCAAAGACTTCCTGGGTACCTTTCAAAGACACTGTTTTATATAGATATGGTTGGGTCACATTAAACAGCATTCCACACCAACACAGTCTATACAAAACCACATAAAAAAGACTCAAGGAATTTAGGAGTAATGACTTGCATCAAAACTGACACAAACTGATGTGTGAACAATAAGCAATCAATGCAGGACAGAAATATCCCATTATTAATGGGAGATCATTTCTTATAAAACCATCAATTCATTTTTGGCTTAATCCTCAAGGGAAACATACAAAGTATCTTTGGAAAACAAGCTTGCAAAAATGGTCTATTGGTCACCAAAAAAAAAAAAAAAAAAAAATCACACATGAATAAGAGATAATACTTTTTCCCCTTCCTGTCTTCATTTAACTGCACTATGATCCCTGAATGATGTAGTACCTATACCTATCTTCTATTTGGGTGAAGAAAACCAAAACATTACTTGTCTTCTTGCTAATCCCTTTCTCAACTTTCCAAGTACAAATTCTCTTCTCTCTTAAATACTCTGAGTAACACACTTACTTTAAGTTAACATAGTCTTAGAATTCAGTCTTTGATGCTAAATCTGTCTCAGATCTAAGGACTTACTTGTTTACCTGAAAAACTTGTCTATTTCACCAAAATACATCAGATCCCATACACAGCTATAAAAAACCATAATCATTTACCCCATACTGAACCTGCTTTAAGCAGGAGGTTGGATTAGATGGCTTCTGAGGGATCCCTTCCAACCTGAATTATACAATGATCCCAATCTCTTCCCATAAGCACAGCCACGCACAAAGAGATTACAGATCACTGAGGCATCAGAGAGGGGTTCAGGAGGGAGGACACAGGCAGAGATATAGAGACAGATGCAGGCAGAGGGAAGTAGGCAGAGAGACATACTGCAGATAAAAATATTTCTGCTCTCTCACCACAGGCTTTTATTAGGCCTTAAAAGATAGCTGTGCCCTTCTCCCTTCAAGGACAGGAGTTAAAAACCCTGAAAACTATTCCCAATAGGCAAATAATGATCACATTTTAAAATAACACCATGTGGCTTCCCTTTTGCTTTCTTCAAACCATATGATCATTGTCTATCAATAGAATTCAAATTAACTGATTCTGTAATGTTTTGGCTGTTTTCTCTGCTCATACTTTAAACACTTCACGAAACATTCTGTAAGATTTAAGTTTGTTCAATATTTTTCAATAAACATTAACTAATCATTTATTTAACTTCTCTTCATTTGCAACAAGAAAACTGAAGACATTAAAAGGTTTTAAAAGTTTAATTGTAGTATTCCCCTTCAATAAATGAGGGAAAATGCTATCTTGATGATCACATTCCTGTTATCACCCTGAAAACACTGATAATACTAATGGACATAATATAATTTCAGAGATAGAGTTTTGACTGCTTACTGCTTCTCCAGATAATTTTTTGATCAGAGCAGTGCAATGCCAAGTACGGGTATAAGGTAAGAAGACAATTGTCTGCTGTTCCAGCAACCTGATATGAGAACCTGTTGAAAAAAAAATATAAAAGTTACTGTTTTCTATGGAGCAATGATAATCAAGATAGTCCAGCACAAGAAAAAAAGACAGAATAAAGGTGTCAGAACTCCTTCATTCTTTTCTAGTGGTTCAGCAGATTACACAGGTGGGACTGCACCTATCAAAATGCTGAAGTTTAGTATAGTATTTCCACTTCTTAGATTTACTATCAGCATGGGTGCATCCTCAGTCTGAAAGAGTCAGCAGAGATTTCATGAAATAAATTAACTCTGTATTTCCAAAAAGAAAAATAAAACCTACTAAAATTACAACTGACATTAATAAGTTTCCTAAAGATGTCTGCTAACTTGCTAAATAATACTTCCTAAAGCTTTTGACAAGTGAAGCTTTCTTGAAAAGCAACATGTATTTTGATGTAGCATTTACTCTACAAGACTTTACAGAAATGTCAAAATAAATATTTAAAAATAAATAGACTCAATTTAAAAACAATAAGATATTGACTGCAATTGCTGGAACATAATAGAAATTTATGTCTATGCTCCAATGTTCACTAGAGTGTCTGTACTACTTGCAGCAGCTTTATTGATGTGCAGCAATCCACCTTTTAACCCTCTTTTTGTACTTCACCTCAGTCTCTCTGAGTGTAGTCAACAAGCAAATTATTGCCATCAATGCAACCCTGGGAGCCATCTGTATTTATGCTCTTAGCTCATTGCAACTGACAGATAATTAAACTGAGCTTAGTCCTATGTTATTAAATAGTTGGGTTTGTAGTCCCCATTTACTTATTAACTACCATTAATATTAATTAATTGTTTCAACTAAACTGTCAAAAGTAAAAAGAAAAATGTATTTTAATAATTCAAACAGCATGCTAATATCCATCTTGCTTTAATATATTGAGAATTATGCATATTGAAAATATACCTTGCACACAATAAATGAATATATTTTCTAGTTCCTTTAAACAACATAAGATAAATTTCTATTTATTGTAAATTTAGATTAATATTAAAAGATAATAAAAGACCTTTTAGATTAATTTCTTTATAATATGATGTAATTAGATTTTACTGGGATTTTTTGTGGAATAACTTAAACAAGGGACACAGAACTGTTTTAAAAATACCAGAAAGTAGTTTTGTTTCCTTTTTCATACTTCTCGCTCCAAACACAACATTTTAGATATTGCTTTCAAGACAACTTTAATAAATAGAGAAAGGTTCCAAGAAAATCCATACCCATCTTTCTCACCTATTCACATGGGGATTCTAATCTGATAGTTAACAGTTATTTAAGTAAAAAATCCAGCTCTGCAATGCTTTGTTTTGCTCTTAGGAAATGTCAATCCTACTGGAACTTGGCTAGGGGCAAGGCAAGGGCTCTGACCACTTGCACCTTGCAGCATAATATTTCTTGTAGCAAACTTCATTCTTTCTGCTTTTATCCAGCAAAAACATCTCAGCAGCAGGGCATCAGCAGGACAGATGGCTGTTAGAGGTACATCTACACCTATCTATGTGCAAGAAATGTACATTTGCACGTGCTCAAAACAAGTGTCAGGGCCTATTTGTTCTACCTTTACCAAGCCATTTAAAGACATAGGGGATCAATAACTACAACACAGAAAAGTTTGCCAACTTCCAGCTCATGACTTCACTGTGATAAATGACAACTCTCAATACTCTGCAGGCACACAGGTGAGCTTCAGACAGCTGATTTAGGGGCAGGAGGGGAAGAAAGCTGTACAGAGGTTAATGAAAGACAGCTCTCAAGTTACATGAAAGTAACTCAGATGTCTGTATTATTGAACTCAGTCAGCTTCCTGATTTCTCAGTTTGAGATGAGCAACTCAGCCATCTCCATCCTAAATGCCAGTTTGGGATTTGGGGAAATCTTCATTCAGGCTCTGATTTGCACAATAAAGTAACACAGACAACTGTGCTTGAGATCAACTGCAGTACATCTGAACCACTTACACAAAGTCCATGACTGAAACTACTCAGAGCAAAGGTAGTAACTGCACAATGTAGAATACAAAGAACAGCCACACAGCATCTGTGTACAAATCAGAGTACCCTCAGAGCTCATGTTGCTGCTGCAAGCAAAGCTCCTCCCTGTTCCAAGGATGTGCCTCATTGGCTGCTGTGGTAACACAGTAAGAGACATAAATACACCCAGCCAACAGAAAACACAATGCAAATATTGAGGGTGAGTGGATGGATCCTGCAAGTCAACAACTGATTCTGCAGCTGATATTGATCATAAGGATTTAACATCCATGACTGTGGCTGCAGTGACCATGAGATGGTGGAGGGCAGGACTGAAGGATGAAAAAGGGACTGAAGAAGCTGCTGTATGGGGAGAGACTGAGAGCTCTAAATGTTCAGCCAGGAGAAAAGAAGGCTCAGTGTGGGAAACAGAGAAGCAGAGACTTCTACAATCATTAGTAAATTTGATTTACAGCCCTGGAAAGAACTTGGCTTGATGTGGTGGCAAAGCTGTGCAGGCTTGAAGCAGAACAATCATAAACCTGTGTTTCTATAGTTATAAGTAAGAAAATGTATTGGGTGATATGGTGAAGGGTTTTTAAGTATAGTAATGTGATTTTATAGTTTAAGTTAAGAATTTAGATGTTATAATAGAAGTATACGTGTGTACATGAGCTAATAAGTCATTGGTTGTGGAACAGACGCAATGCAATAAAAAGTAGTGAAGGTGATAGGTTATAAAGTCAAAACAAAGTTTCATGTTAATTGCTTATTGGACCAAAAAGTTATAAATTATGATGTAACTCTGAAACTCGTGACTTTCTCCACTATGGTGACTTGTTACTAAATCATGGCCTTTGAGACTGATGCCTTGTTGATTTTTAAGTAATAAATTGTGATAATCGTGATCGTCCCATCTCTCTGGATTAATAAGGCATCGACAGAATAACGATAACGATAACTGGTGCCTCTGTGAGGCTGACTTATGGAAAAAAGGTCAGAAGAAACGCCAGCAGCCGCCCCAGCCAACATGAGGACAGTATCATTCTTACCCTGAAAGGAAGGGTTATTGGAACTTAAATAAAGCTAAAAGGAAGCTTAAGGATATTACTGGATCGACATCCTATTGAAGTTCCGTAGGACATTCATCCCTGCGTGATTGAGGTGAGGACTGGGGAACGCGAGATGGGTCAAAATATCTCAAAAGAACAAAGAGATGTTTATACTAAGCTAAAGACTTTAATAAAGTTGCATTCCAGGTCAGTTCCTAAGCAGGAACTTAAAGATTTATTGCTCTGGGTTTTAAAAAACTACCCTCACAGTGAGCTGATAACACCACTCCGTAAATCTCTCTGGGACTCTGTGGGAATGCAGCTTTTTGACCTTGCTACTAAAAGGAATAAGGTTGCAGCGAGTCTTTTACCTACATGCAGAGTCCTAATAGAGATATTTAATGAGCCTTCTACTTGTGCCTCTATCACTGGAATTTTAACTACGCAACAAGTACCCGTAGAGTCGCTCCCTTCGGGCGTTTGTAATATTGCACCCGAGAGAGGGGGGGAGGTCTCCCCACAAGCAGGAGTGCGGGAGTCCCCGGAAGCTGCTCCGGATGTGACAGAGAAAAACATGGATGCTATGAAATCAAACCCGGAAAATCTTAATTTGAGGGCAGATATGCAAATTCAGGATGAATGTTCTACAGCAGAAGATGAATTTGATTTAGACTTTCAAGAGATAAATCGTCTTTCTCCTGCCAAAATACGGAATTCCTCTTCTTCTCACAAAGAAAGGAATTCTGGAGAGAAGCCTGCTCTGACAGACTGGAACAATATATGTTATAAACTAATTAAGGAGGGTGATCTCGCTGTAGCTCGTAAATCGTTTTTAGGACAGCCGATGAGATATGGGAGAGCAGGAGAGAACCCAAGGTGGAAAGCTATCTCACATGATGACATTAAGGATTTAAGGAAGGCAGTAAAGGACTGTGGCTTAGGTTCTCCCTATTTCAAGCTGTTGTTAAAGGGGTTTTTCAATCATTTGGATATAACACCTTTTGACTGTAGAAATATTTCCTCAATGATTCTGACTGATTCACAGTATTTGTTGTGGGACTGGGGATGGCGCAGACTTCTCGGAAAATTGATAGAGAAATATGCAGGAGGTCCCAATGCAGCTCTGACGCTTGCACACCTGGCAGGGGACCCACCTCATGACAGGCCAGAAGATCAAGTAGACCTGGCAAGACCGGTCCTTGCTGATATCAAAGAGGCAGCCAGAAAGGCACTCCTGAAGGTTAAACCTGTGGGTAGTCCACAAGGTGCCTATACAAAAATAAAGCAAGGTCCAACTGAGTCTTTCTCTTCTTTTATAGATAGATTGACTCAGGCTTTAGAACACCAGTGTGGCGATGATGTGGCACGCCCAATATTATTATAGAATTTTGCTTACACAAATGCCAATGAAGAATGTCAGCGAACTATTAGAGCCCTGCCAGGGTTACAGCCAAGCCTTTCAGACATGATCGAAGCTTGCAGTAAAATTGGTACTGCACAACATATAGCCATGGTCCAAGCTGATATATTAGGAGAAAGGCTTGAAAGAGCTATTACCGCTCAAGCTGAAGTGCTGGATAAAACACTCACAAAAGCACTTAATGATTTTACTATGAGCAATTTCAGAGCAGTACTACAAGCTGATACAGATGAAAGAACATGTTTTCGGTGTGGTAAGCCTGGACATGTAAGAAACTGGACATAAGAAACTGTCTAGAGCCTAAAGAGACTACAAGAGCACCAGTTCGCTGTCCCAGATGTAAAAAGGGAAGACACTATGCAAACAGGTGTCACTCTAGATATGATATAGATGGGAATCTTTTGCCAGGAAATGGATTTGCGAGTTTACAGCACTGCTGCATGAAGAAACAAATAGCAGCAGTTCCACAGTCAAGGCTCGAACTCGCTGGAGACCAAAGCCACATGAGCAGAATTGTGAGATACCTCCCAAGCGACCCTGACCTTCTGCCCCCCGGAGCATTCTGTACCTTGGCAGCTTCCAAATTGATATGTTTTGTGCATGGTTTTCAATATTCAATACCTACAGGAGTTACTGGGACATCTGAAGAGAGGCAGGACTTTTTAATTATGGGCAAAGATGCATGTCGTATTATAGGCCTCGTAGTTTATCCAACAATTATTTCAGCAAATTGTCATGAAGAGCTTACAATTTTAGCTCAAGCTTTACAACCTCCTCTAGTTGTTCCTGCAGGAACACCACTAGCCACAGCCATTGCAGTGCCTACCACAGCTACACTCAGAGCAATAGAGATGGAAGGTCAGCAACCTCTTACAGAAGGCTCAGACCTGACACCAGAGATTCTTTGGACAGAACATATTGGACATAACAGACCAACACTGACTTGCAGTTTAATGCATAATAACAAAACAGTTATGGCTAAAGGTCTGATGGATATAGGAGCAGATGTTACTATTATTTCCGATTTGTTTTGGCCAAAGGACTGGAAGTTGGTGACTCCCCTGGATACCCTTACAGGTATAGGGGGTGCTACTCTATGCTCACAAAGTTAATCTGTGATTACAGTCAAAGGACCTGAAAGAAAAACAGCAGTTATTCATCCTTTTGTTGTAAGAAAGCCCATTACAGTCTGGGGGAGAGACTTGTTAACTCAATGGGGAGTAAAGCTGGAAGTGGATTTTTAGTGGGGGCCACGCAGGCACTCGTCACTCCTAAATTGTAATGGAAAACCAATAGAGTGACCTGGGAGAATCAATGGCCCCTAGAAGAAAAGAAATTGAGTGCCTGCAGAAAATTAATACAGGAACAATTGCAGAAAGGTCATATTAGAGAAACAACCAGTCCCTGGAATTCACCAGTGTTTGTTATGCACAAAAAGGCTTCTGATTCCTGGAGGCTGCTTCATGATCTCAGAAAGATTAATGAAGTGATTGAAGATATGGGACCTCTCCAGCCTGGACTTCCTTCTCTTTCTATGATCCCAAGAGACTGGCCTTTAGTTATCACTGATTTAAAAGACTTTTTTTCAATATGCCACTTCACCCAGACGATGCCCCACGTTTTGCATTTTCTGTCCCAAGTATTAATAGACAAGAGCCCTTATTAAGGTATCATTGGGTTGTTCTTCTTTAGGGAATGAAAAATTCACCTACTATATTTAAATGGTTTGTGGCAAAAGCTTTATCTCCAGCTAGACAAAAATATCCTCAAGCAAAGATTTTACACTATGTGGACGATCTGTTAATTTCAGCACCAACACAAAAAGAGATGAAGTAAGCTTGTGACAGTGTTGTTACAGAGATTAAAAATGCTGGACTTGAAATTTCCACATCAAAAATACAGGAAACTTCACCATGGAGATATTTGGGATGGAAAATGACAGAGCAAGCAATTATGCTGCAGAAAATACAGCTTTGAACTAAAATTAATACCTTGCAGGATTTGCAACAGCTTTTGGGAGAAATAAATTGGATCAGATCTACATTAGGGATCACCAACGATGAACCTGCTCCAGTTTTTGACTTGCTAAGAGGAGACTCTGATATCACATCTCCCAGAACTCTTACTCCTGAGCCTCAAAAAGCTCTTGACAGAGTAGCAGAAGCATTTCAGAAAAGACAAGTACATTGTTGTATTGCTTCACAACCATTTTTTCTTGCAGTATTAGAAGAAAAAATGCAGTTGTATGGTCTTATATTTCAATGGGATGCCTCTGACAAAGATGCTTTGCTAATAATAGAATGGGTCTTTTTACCTTACAGGTCTCCAAAAACAATGTTCACGACAATGGAGATGTTGGCACAAATTATAATCAGAGGTAGAGCAAGGCTGTTAACATGACAGGCAAAGATTTTGCAATAATTTATCTACCTTTGAAGAAAAAGTATTTTGATTGGGCATTACAAAAATCAGAAGATCTGCAAATTGCATTGTTGAATTATTCAGGCACCTGTTCTATTTATTTGCCTAGCCATAAGTTATTACAGACAAAGTTAAGCTTCAGAGACAAACCTCTGTTAAGTGAAGTGCTGTTATGCTGTTATGTGCTTTAAATGCTGTTATGCTATTTACTGATGGCTCAGGGAAGACACATTGTTCTGTGACAGTATGACAGGACCCAGAAACTAAAGCATGGAAATGAGATACCCAAACAACAGAAAGTTCAGCACAAGTGGTTGAGCTTGCAGCAGTAGAGCATTTCAGCTTTTTCAGGAACCTTTTGATTACAGACTCTGCTTATGTTGCTAATACAGTTAAAAGAATAGAAGGGTCGGTTTTGAAAGATGTTAGTAATGATGCTCTGTGTCATTATCTTACATGTCTTTATACAATTACACAAAGTAGAACTAATCAATATTATATCTCTCATATTAGCTCACTCATCGCTTCCAGGATTTCTGGCAGAAGGCAACTCCAGAGCTGAAAAATTAACAGTAGCCATAGTAAACACCCTACCGAGTATTTTTGAACAAGCGAAATAGATTCATGCCTTTTTTTCATCAGAATGCATAAGCACTTATGTGAGTGTTTCATCTTTCTAGAGATAAGGCTAGAGCAATTGTAAATACCTGCCCAGATTGTCAACTGGTGCAACCCCCTGTTTCCACAGGAGTGGTGAATCCTTGAGGAGTGCAGAGCTTGCAGTTGTGGCAAACAGATACCCATCTTTTGGAAAATATAAAAATATCCATCTATCAGTGGATACATTTTCCCATGCAGTTTTTGCTTCTGTACACACAGGAGAAACAGCTAGTCATGCATGTCAGCATTTTTTGCAGGCTTTTGCTTCTCTAGGAGTACCTCAAGAAATAAAAACAGATACTGGTCCTGCTTATACAGCTCAAAAAGTAGACACATTTTTAATGAATTGGGGTGTTTGCCATACTTTTGGTATTCCATATCCTCCCACGAGTCAGGCAATTGTTGAAAGGACACATCATTCTTTAAAATGTATTTTAGATCAGAAAAAAGGAGATACAGCACAGGCAGCACCACAGATGTGATTGAGTAAAGCCTTGTATGTTTATAATTTTTTGAATATTTCTTCTGCAGAGCCAGATCCTTCAATATTTAGGCATTTTTCTAATTGCACACATGCAAAATTAAAGGAAAATCCTTTAGTTCTGATTAGAAGTCCAGAAACAGGACAAATTGAAGGTCCATTTCCTCTAATAACCTGGGGCAAAGGGTTTGCTTGTGTTTCTACAGGTACGGGACCCAGGTGGCTTCCTGCGAAGAACGTGAAGCCATACCACGCGCAGAAACACATTGACAATCCCACAAGGAAAGAAGAAAGCACACAGACGTGAACTACACAGAGACTACAACTCATACCTGCAATCTCTTGTTTTTATTGTTAAAACTGTGAACTTTGGGGTTTATGTCAATATAAAGAGTGTGAAAAAAGAGAATATCGTAAAGCTCTTTTGGCAAATAATCCTCACTTTCTTGCTTTAAAGAAGGCATGAAGTACCTTTGTGCCTCATCATTAGGTGATGTTTGAACAAGATTGAAAAATATAAAAGAATATTCTTAGAAATTCGTTTAAAAATTAAAATTTAAGAAAATAATCTTTTGCCAAAAGATAGCTTTAAAGAAGCATGAAGTTTAGTCAGATGTTAAGTTTGCTCTTTGCTTTGTTTGTTTGGTCTGCTTTTAGTCATATAGCTTTGCCAGTTAGTCAACCTAAAACCAATGTTTGGGTGACTTTAGCTAATGTTTCAGGTTTAGATACTCTGTTTTTGTCTATTACAACTCCAGAAAATCCATTTTCAACTTGCTTAGTCAGTGTACCAGTAGAAAATTGGCCAATACCAAAAAGAGTTGATGAAGCTGTATGAGGCACCTTCGCTGAGTCACAGGTGTGGGAACACTGTACTCCAGTAAACACATGGGAATGGTGGATGCCCTATCTTCCTAAAGCCTCTGATGAACCTCAAGAATTAGAACTCCTTGGTTCTGTAAAAGTAAAATTCTGTGTCAAATTCAGTTCTACAGAGAACAATCAGTCAGTAGTGAGAGATGTCTCTCCACATCACCCTGTGTATAAGAATCACACCTTTTGGTGTAATGATGCTTCTGCATTTCCATCTACATTTAGTTCCGTTCCTCTTCAATTACCACAAGGAATATTTTTTGTTTGTGGAGACAGAGCATGGCCTGCTATCCCTTCAAACATCAAGGGTGGTCCATGTACTTTAGGGAAGCTTACATTGTTAACTCCTATTATGAAGACAATTGCCAGCATGAGACACAGAGGAAAAAGATTTTTTACCCATCAATACGGACCAGAATGTAAAGATGATTTCAATCCACGGAGTTTTTTGCAGCATCTCTTCTTTTGCCACCACTTGCTTCAGCAGTTGCATTAAAGCAGTTAGATCAGTTGGGATGTTGGCTGAGTAAACAATCTAATGCTACGTCCCTTGTGTTGAGTGGCCTTTTAGCAGATGTTCAAGGTGTGAGGCATGCAACCTTGCAAAATAGAGCAGCCATTGATTTTCTTTTGTTAGCCCATGGACATGGATGTGAGGACTTTGAAGGGAAGTGTTGTATGAATCTGTCTGATAATTCAGAGTCTATTCATAAAAGCATACAACAACTTAAAGAGGGTGTATCAAAAATAAGAGTTGATGATGGAACTTGGATGGATGATTTGTTTAGTGGATGGGGTTTAACACCATGGTTAAAGAAATGTCTTACAACAGGTCTTTACATTTTAGTAATATAACAGTAGTACTAATAATGGTGCCCTGTTTGTTCCAATGTGTACAATGGATGATTGATCAATCTATTAATGGAGTTGTTTTAGTGCAGAAAGGAGGGGGAGATTTGGAAAACAGAAAAGCAGAGACTTCTACAAGCATTAGTAAATTTGATTTACAGCCCTGGAAAGAACTTGGCTTGATGTAGTGGCAAAGCTGTGCAGGCTTTAAGCAGAACAATCATAAACCTGTGTTTCTATAGTTATAAGTAAGAAAATGTATTGGGTGATATGGTGAAGGGTTTTTAAGTATAGTAATGTGATTTTATAGTTTAAGTTAAGAATTTAGATGTTATAATAGAAGTATACATGTGTACATGAGCTAATAAGTCATTGGTTGTGGAACAGACGCAATGCAATAAAAAGTAGTGAAGGTGATAGGTTATAAAGTCAAAACAAAGTTTCATGTTAATTGCTTATTGGACCAAAAAGTTATAAATTATGATGTAACCCTGAAACTCGTGACTTTCTCCACTATGGTGACTTGTTACTAAATCATGGCCTTTGAGACTGATGCCTTGTTGATTTTTAAGTAATAAATTGTGATAATCGTGATCGTCCCATCTCTCTGGATTAATAAGGCATCGACAGAATAACAAAAACAACAGCTCCGGGGGATCTTGTCTATGTGCACAGATATCTGATGGTAGGCAGTAAGGAAGAGGGAGATTCTTCCCAGTGATGTGCAGTGAGACCACAAAAGGCAAAAGGTACAACCTGAAATACAGGAAATTCTATCTAGTCATAAGAGGAAAAAAAACAAACCAAAACCAAGCCTGCCCAGAGATGGTTATGGAGTCTCATCCTTGAAGATACTAAAAAAATCAGCTGGGCAATAGAGTTGATTCTTTGAAGAGGGGATGAGATGATCTCTGGAAGGTTTTTCCAACCTCAGGCATTCTGTGATAATAAATATCAACTCACTTACTGGCCACCTGTCCACTTATCATCAGTGAGTATTCTAATACAGCATTTTCCCAGAAGTGCTATTTGAAATAAAATTCAAGAATGAGTCTGTACCTAAAAATTCATCTGAGATTCAAATGATGCCACTCCATTCACAAGGACAAATGGCAGAAAAGTGAAGGTGCTAGGAGCTAAGCATTTATCATATGCCTTTCAGGAACTGAGAGAGGGCACCAGACAAAAAAGCAGGCACCCTTGCATACAAATATGGAAGAGAGATTACGAAGGTTACATTCTGTGTGTGGAAGCATCTTCTACCACTGATCTTTGCTTACAACATCATTAATAAAATGATGTTACAAAAGTAGAAGTCTTGCACAACATATTTATTTTGTATTTGCAGAGGGTTTAACTAAATAATAGAAAAGTCTGTATTATTCTATTGGAATGAAAGGTACCTGTATTGCTAGCAAATGTGAAGTCACTAAATATATTAAATTATTCAGTGTATTTGGTTTTATAATGCTTACTAAAGCAAGTAAAAAATTTGTTATCTGCATGAACCACCATTGCCACTGCTACTCCAGTGTTTTTTCCCTAATGTGTATTTCCAAAGAACACAGAACAGGAGAATGGCCATTAAATATATTGTGCTTACCAACGTTTGAAACCTGCTGATCACCAAAAGTAAAAGCTCCAACTGTGATGACAAAAAAATACTATTGAACATTCTAAAAGAAAGTTTATATAAGAAGTTCTTTCACTTCTCTTAAGGTAACTCTGATTTTTTTTTTCATTAATTTGTTTGTTTTAATGTTTGTGGAAAGAATAAAGAACACTAATCAAAATATATTTATCCATGTTAATTTGCTCTTTAGCTTTTCAGATGTTTCCTAAGTAAATACAAGTGATTTCTTTTGTATCAGTGTACCCCTAATGTTCTAAGAATGTAAGCACGGTTAAATAACCCTTCTTCAACAGTATTCATTAAGAAATGCAGAATATTAATAAATTGCTAAGGAGAAAGAATCCAAACCCATTAGCATCTTAAGTGACAAATTCCTGTAGCAACACTGTTCTGTTTGGGCAAATTAAGAAAATATTTAAGGGAAGCTCACACTGCCAGTTTAGGAAACAAAACAAATTGCTTGCAGAATTGGTTAGTGACAAAAGAAAACTTGACCTAAGAGCGTGGCATTTTACAGATCTCTGAGAATAAAGAACAAGTTAGATGCAGGGAAGTTGCGATTTAAAAGTCAAGAAAGACCCACCCTCCTCCCTCCCCTCAAAAATCCTAGAACAGATCCAGAGATGATGGAACTGGAAGAAAGAGGAAAAGATGACCCATGCCAGCTCTGCCATTATTATTCACAAATAAGCAGTTCCCCAACACTGAAGGGTCCCTATCGTTTGTAGCAGGAGCTCAGGCACCCCAGCAACCAACATAATACAACAATGAATAGTGGCTGATGCATAATTTCACACTATATATAGACTTAGAGCTGGCAAAGCATCCACATTTTTTTCTAGTAGCAGCAGGGACGTCAGCACTAAATTCCTGAATAACAGATGCTTCAGCTGTCAGGGACCATCACAATGGTAGAAAGCCACAAGCACAGAAAAGAACAGGGTGATTAATGGGTTCAGACCATCGTAGATTTCAAAAGCACTCCCAGCTATCTGAAGTAAAATGCCAGTATATTCTTAGGTCAGATGAATGCTGCAAAGCAGCATGCAAATATCAAGAACTACAATGTTTACTAGCTCCCTGCTTTCTCAGAATGTAAACGATATTGAAAGAAATTGACAGCTCCTGTTCTCCCAGGCATGCCAGCAGAATACATGGATTTGACATTTGCCAGCAATGCCTATTAAAGAGTTGCATGGTTTGGGTACGTTTCCCAAGAGCAAAGGGAACGTTTTCCCCTGTGAGACACAGAGATCTGATGGACTATCAAAACAACTGGAACCAATCCATAACTGGGTTAGTGATGGTGTCTCAGTTCTATCATATTGTTATTAGAGGTTGAACTCCCTGACATTCTCTCTTCCTGAGGTTCCACCCACGAATAAGGTGAATAAATTCAGAAATTTCATGAGTTTCCACAGCTTCCCAGTGGGAGAAGGAAAGGAAATGGAGAACTGTAGAACATGGGAGGAAAAGACCTCAGCACACTTGTGTTATCAATGACACAGCAATTTACCGACACCACATGCGGGGATTTCGGTATATATTGCTGCCCAGAACACCATTTTCTTTTATTGTAGGACACAACAGGTACCGGTTGTTTATTACTTATTTCTAGAAATGATAAGTTAAATGCTATTTCAATCAAGATGGCAGAAGACTTTCTTTTCTGCTACATTCTTTGTGTAATAATCAAATTAAAATATATAATAACAATAATCAGAGAACAAATATATAAACATGCCATATTCACAGAGGGGATTTTTTGTGAAATATGTGTCATAACTAAACATTTCTCCCATTTATTAAAGACTTGCTCAAGACATTCTTAGATTTTATGTTATCTTTGGCTCCTGAATTCCTATCAGTCCTATGTAAGGAAGGGTCATTTATTCCGCTTTGGAATCAAAGGAGCAAAAAGAAAGCATAAAGATTTAAAGTAATATTAGAAATTAACTGCAAATTCTCATTTAAAGCAGTCATTAAAAGAACATTAATGCGCTTTTGTATGTTCCATTTAATGGAATCTGTGTGCACAGTAAATTATTGCATAAATGACAACCATATAACTCTTCAGTTTTCTTTTACTGTTACATTTAGTATTGCTTTGTTATACAAAATGATTGCCTGTCATCTTTCAAATGTTTTTTGTAAAGCAGCCAAATTCAACACTATCTATTCTCTAGCCAACCTTCACTCTGTTTTAAAGCAAAAAAAGTCATTATTTAGGGCTATGTGCATGGGCTATGTGAATCAATCCTACTGACATTTTAGACCTGAATTTAGAAAAGCAAAATACTGCAGAGCCTATGTGAAGTGTATTTGGTTTGTATGGCCAGGTTTTGGTAGCAGGAGAGGCTGCCGGGGTGGCTTTGAGAAGCTGCTGGAAGCTTTCCCCATGTCCATCAGAGCCAATGCCAGCCAGCCCCAAGACAGATGTGCCACTGGCCAAGGCTAGGCCAACTAGAAATGGTGGCAACACCTCTGTGATAATATACTTAATAATTTTAAAAAGATTATTGCAGAGATGTAATTGCAGCCAGAGAAGAGCAGAGTGAGAATAAGGGAGAAGAATAGCTCAGACAGTTCAGTGGAGAAGGAAGGGGAGGAGGTGCTCCAGGTACCAGAGGTGAGATTCCCCTGCAGCCCCTGGTGAGGCCATGATGAGACAGCTGTGCCCCTGCAGCCCATGGAGATCCATAGGGATGCAGAGATCCACCTGCAGCCCGTGAAGGAACTCCACGCTGGAGCAGGTGGGTGCTGAGAGGAGGCTGTGAGCCCATGGGATGCCTGTGCTGGAACAGGCTCCCGACAGAGACCTGCAGACCCATGGAGAGAGGAGCCCACGCTGGAGCAGGCTGTCCCTGAAGGACTGCACCCCATGGAAGAGTGACCCATGTTGCAGCAGTTTTGGGGGGACTGTTGTCCATGGGATGGATTCACATGGAAGAAGTTCACAGAGAACTGTCTCTCACAGGAGGGAGCCCATAGTGGAGCAGGGGGATTACTCCTCTCCCTGAGCAGAAGCAATGTGTGATGAATTGACCATAACCCCTACCCCCTGTCTCCCTGCGCTGCTGGGGGGAAAGGTAGAGCTAGGAAGGAGGGAGAGGTGAGGGGAAGGTGTTTTTAAGGTTCTCTTTTAGTTCTCATTATCTTGCTTTGATTTTTTCAGTAATAAATTTAATTAATATCTCTAATTCGAGTCTGTTTTGCCCATGATGGTATTTGGTGAATGATCTCTCTTCTTAACTCATGAACCTTTTATTATATTTTCTCTCCCCTTTCCAGCTGCAGAGAGGAATGACAGAGAAGCTTTGGTGAGTGCCTGACATCCAACCAGGGTCAACCCCCATGGAGTGTTTGCCTGTTCAATGCTCCTGCTTTGAAATATGCCTAGAACTAGTTCTGCTTAGAAGTTAAGGCTTTTGTTCTAAGTTGCTGTAGAATACAGTATTCTACCAACCTATGAAAATCTTGACTTGATTATTTTAATAAGAAAATCCCAGAACACAGAATATGAGTTGAAGTTCAAAAGTTTAGTTCAAATCATTTTAAAGTACATATTACCATTTTATAAATGGAAATATAAAGAGAGAACACCTGAAAAATTAATACATCTTCAGCAACTGATACTGTGAGATTTCATGGCCTATTAAACAGTCCAGGAACTTTTTCAAGACCAGTTAGCTTTTATAGGTGGTATAAAAGGCTATAGGTTTCATTGTTTTAGTATCAAAGATCAAGAATACCCTGAAATCTTGTCTTTCTAAAAGACTCAAATTAACAAAACAGTTTAAGTTCATTAGTTACACAGTTTGAAACAAATTGCTCAAATGCTTAGATAATTAGTTGAATCAGGTTTGAAGTTTGAACACGTTGCACAAGGCTCCCATGGGGGCTGGCAGGAATGAGAGGAAGATATGCAGAGAACAAGAAATTGCAGCTACGTATTACAACAGAGTGCAATAACAAAGCACATAATAATACTAACAGTATTATTCACACTTGGATAAATGTATCCAAGTCTGGATAAATTATCATGGACTTTATTAGAAGAATAAGGAAATGCTCAGGATTAGAGAACTGGGTGCTTCCTCAGACTTTTCTAACTCCTTCAGTTAGAAGGATTTTTCTGGTTATGATAAAAAAAATTTCTTCTGAAAGCCAATATGAATAACATTACCACTCTGAGCAATGACACACACATAATCCCTTTATTTTTGATGCTGTGTTATTTCATCCAGTTTTGCTCAGGTTTTATATCACCTGCTCCTACAGCCCACACACTGCTCCACTGCCTGTCAGGAAATCCCATACAAATTACCAAACTGCTGCTATGAGTTCTGTCCTTTAAAAAATACTTTACTACTACATTTTAAAACCTAGCAGCAATTCTAAGATGATATGACATTCCTGAGTATGAATTTTTTCACCCTCATGAGCAGGAATGGCTGTTAAGGTTACTTAGATGACTTTTATTTGCTACCTTTTTTTAAAAATACATTCAGTTTGCCTTTAAATTGAGGATCATAGTCTTTATTTCCTTTTAATGGCAAATATAGAAAAAATTTTATTACACAGGAGAAATTTTTATTTCTCTATAACAAGGTTTGAGAAGCTGCTAGTGCATCATATAAAAAGTTATTAACACTAAATATTGTGCCTGCTCAGAAGCTACATTTCAGACTTCATCATAAGCTTAAATTATCCTTTTCTTGTAATTACAGCAAGCTTTAACACACATTTATGAATCACACCCCACAAAACAATTAAATCTTGAAATTAAATAAAATTAATAAGAAATAGATTATTGGCCAACAATCTATACAGAAAAATATAAACTATTAACCCAGTGAGCAGCAAAACCTTAAAGGTACATAAAATTTGCATCAAAATAATATAAAATTTAGTTTTATGTTTAGAAAAAAGCCTCCTCTAAGCTGCAGGGGGGAATTATTTAACCCTCAAAATATTTGTTTTAGTGAAAATAGTAAGTACAGAAATGACTTTTAATCACAACAGTGGCTATCTTTCTTCCTCTTGCATACACCCTCTCATCCCATCCCTGGCAGGGATGAACAAGAGTTGAGTTACCAGTAGATATGAATGAGATCTTGAAACAAGATCTAAGATGGACACTTAGATGAATTTTACCTTAGAAATCAAAGCTGAATATTTTAGTTTTGAATTGTAATTCAGTTAAAAAAAAAAAAAAATCTATCTTCCATTTTCAGTTTTTTCAGAGTGATTCTTGTATTCCTTTACCCAACCCTTGTGAGTTCTGTGCCTTATATCCAACTTGGTCAGTCTGGAACTTTCCCCCAGGTGAATTTGAATTGCACACATTACCTGTTTTCCTCTTGATCGATGAAGAGCAAATCCCCCAGCAATGACATTGGCTTCGATGATCTGAAGCTGATGTGGCAGATCAGTTCATTAGCTGTGCCATCTGATGAAAGAACAATATCTTGTCCCTCTGGGAACTGCACAGAAAAAGGGCAAGTCCTGGTACCATCTGCAAGCTCAAGCTCAGGAAGTTTAACTCTAATTCGTGATTGCCTGTGTTAAACACAAATAGTAGGTGTTTGTGGTCACAGGGTTGCAGTAATAAAGTTGATTCACACATTCACAAAACTCTTTCACAGTTGAATACAGAATAATAACTTTAGTTTTAAAGTGCAAATCAAATGAAACTAATTAGGAAAATTTAATTCTTTCATCATTTGGATGCTAGTGTGGTTTCTTTGTATGTATCTGAACATTCTATGCTGACCCACAATATCTCAACATTTAAATGAGGAGCAATTCCTACTAACTGCTACAAAAGGCATAAATAGGTTTCTGAAACTTAAAACTTTCATTAATATTCATTAAACTGCATTATTGCACAAATAAGTAAAAGCAAGTTATAAAATAGAAATATTAAGGGGAAATTTGTGACGACACTGAAGATGCTTTCCCCAGTTATGTGGCTGTAGGTTTCAGATCTGAAATAAGAACAAGCAGTCAGTCCAGCCCCCTGTGGAACCCCTTTAATTTTAACCACTGAGTTACTGACAACAGACGAATCACTTGTAATAAGTCAGTACAACTCAGACAAGACAAGACAATAATAACTGGAAGGTAATTTCATTAATTTACAACAAAAGGAAATCTTTGCTCTAATTCTAGAATTGAAATGATTCCTACAAAAGCATAACAAACAAATATTATTGCTCTTTACTAATTACAAACAGAAAAGTTTTATCTTAAAAATTTGAATAGTTATGATGCTGGGTTATGCTACATTATATGACAATTACAAAAAGGCTCTCTTTTAAATTCAAGTAACAGGATAAAGTGAGTGATCCATAGAAAAATAAGAAATATATGGATTTTTTATTGTACCAAGTGGCAGGATTAACACATTTCTGCTGTCCTTTTCAATAAAACCATACATAGGAAGAAAGAAAAAAAAAAAAAAAGAAAAACACCAAAAACTGCAACCCCACCAACTGTTCAAGTAGCTAAATCGCAAACCTGTGGAGTAGAGAAAATAAAATAACAAAGATATTATCTTATAGCAATGTGAAAAATAGAAACAAGATATAAAACCTTAGTATTTGGTTAAATGCAACAAAAAATCCTGGTAGGTCTCTGCTTTTAATGTTTTTGCTATCCATAGCAATTTTATATTTCTGATATAAATTCATGGAGTGAAGATATCAGAAGATAGACACTTCATGAAGCAGACATGTTTGAAGACAAAACATGGGCTTGTTGAATGTACAACAGTATTAATCACATTAATTCTCTTAAATATGCAGATTCTTCTGCTGACCAGAAAATTAATACTTATTACAGTATCCTGCAGCCGTAGGGTGGAGGAGAGAGATCCAGCAGGCAGGAATTGTGCAGCAAGATTGATTGATTTAATTATTTTACAAACTCTTTTATAGACTTTCTTCTTCATAGTCTAATTGGACAAAGGATCAGCCACCCCTTGGGGATGGTTGTCTAAAATCCTAAAACATCCATTGTCAAAATATTTTCTACTATACCATAAACAAAGCTCTGCAAGGTCGCAGGTGTTCATGGTTTATAGAACTCTGCAAATATCCCATGAGAGAGAAAAGTATCTCACGGGACTGGAAAGAAGCAAGAAAAATTCTTGCTAGCAGCAATATCGTATCCACAAATACTAACCTTCACAAACAAAAATTAATTCATTTTTTCAGAAGTGAAAAAAACCAAGAATTATTTGAGATTTCTGTAATAAATTTACTTTGAGATTTTTACCTTATAAACTCCTGTGGAATGATGGTGACGACTGCTTCAGTTTCCACATCCAGAGGAACTGGCATCAGCATTAAAAAGGGGGGATGAAAATTTATTTTTGGTGACCTCATCTTGCCAGACAGTGTTAGTTTGTATTGTGATGGATTATTATTTAGATACATGGATATTTCAGATGTGTATGTCCCAGGACAAGCTGCTGAAAAGATTTTTAAAAATACATACATTAACATAAATACAGGCATGTAAAAGAGTTATAGTAAGAGGTTTGGGATTGGATTTTTTTTTTGTTATTAAATTTTTTTTTAATTTAGTACTGCTTCCTTTCTCAAAATGTAGTTTAACATAACATAAATATTGTATCAGAAGAATATTTATTAAAAAGCTCAGAACATTTGCCTGCAGCAACCAGAAATTCACATTTTTTTAACTTGTCAGAATTTTTTCTAAATCTGAGTTCTAACTGCAATAAATGAGTTTATTGCATTAATAGTCCATTATATATAAAATCAATACAACTGCAGAATTTTAAGAATTGCAGTCATACTTTGAATTACACTAACTGAAACAGTGAACGCTTATTCTATAAAGGAGTAACTATTGGAACATCTGACTGCCAAGACAAGGAAAAGTTGGTGCCTTTTAAGAGGGCAATTACTACACTTCAAAGATGGCTCCAAAACCTACAGTGTGGCCAAGTAAGCTCACACAGGCCAGTAGGAGGTTCTATCCTCCACTCAGAGCATCTGCTATTTCAGAGAATCATTTAGCTTTGAAAAAGTCTGTAAGATACACCAACTGCAACCCTAACATTGCCATGTCCACCAAAAAAAAAAAAAGGGAAGGGATGACCCAATATCCTTCTCCAGGTGTTCTCTACAGCACAGCTGGACATGACAACAGCAAAGATAAAGATGTCCTTGTGTTCTGCCCCTTCTCAGGCCACCTTGCCTCCTGCTGCAAGGCAGTTTTCCCTAGTATAAAAAAACACATTTTTTTTCACTGATACAGGGACCAAAGTGCTTCCTTCCACAGCTATTACACAATGAAAAGGATACTCCAAACCATGCAGTGCCATTTACCCAACCTTCAGTTATTCCCACCTGCTGAAGAGTGAGCAAAATCAGCAATTTTGAGGGCAAACTGATGAACAACTCCTGGATTTAGAAATAAATCTGCAATGATGTGTTGTAAAACAACTGGAAAAAGTGTAATCTTTTAATTTTTGAGAAAAAAACACCTTTCCCTTTGATTCCCCTCAATCTGATCTGTATGGAAACATCCTAACCTAGTAATTAAGAGAAGATAGCCAAAACCAAATTCTGTATTTTATGTGTCTGTATGAACACACGTGTCACTGAACAAAATACACGACAGGGTGTTCTGAGATTATCTCAGATCATTACTTTCAAAGCCTGCGAAAGAGCTGTCACTGTTTACATACAAAAAGAAGAAAATCCAGTGCCTTCAAAGTACTTTGTCTTTTTCCCTTCCTGTAAGAGCTAAATTTCTTAATGGAGGTGACAATAGAAGAGTGTCACGGAAGCTGTTATGTCACCAGAACATGACCTGCGGGTCCCTTCATTTCAAACCAGAACACAGGAAAATGGCAAAGCAAAAACCAGCTCTAATGGGAACGTGCTGCACTGTTTGCAACATCTGACTAAGCCCATGTTACATGGAAATCAACTTTAGGAGGCAATACTGCTAAGAAGGCTAAAAAGATTCTGCTTCTAGGTTTTGATGCAACAGAAAAAAGTCACAGAGATGGATGAAGAGCCAAACAAGCTTGTATTTCTTACAAGCTTGTAAGACAGGATGTTCTATACAAGTTACTCCCACATGTGAGCCTGTCCTACAACTGTGCTGTAACTAAATTGCACTTCTGGTGTCCTTTCTTCAATAAATGTATGACATAAGGTGAAGTGAAAGCCCACAGCCAACAAATACCATAGGGATAGAACACAGTGAAGGAAGAAAAGTACAGAAGCGTATGTCAGTACCAAAGAACGTGCAATTTTCAGGAACTCACATACCAAAATATTCATATTAACCACAGTTTCAAAGTTAGAAAATAGTAGTGTTAAGCTTTTCTCATATAAACTTTCCACCTATACTTTCCATGCCATAGAATCCCTGACTCACTCAAAGAGCAGAACAGACAGTGTCTATCCTGCATCACTGATCATTCTGTGCATGGCTCCACATATTTACTAACATCAAAATCCGGCATAGTATGTTAACCAATAAATTATTGTTTATGTCAGAAACACCAGGACATTGCAATACCATGACCATTTAAAATAGCCACAAAGACCAAAAAAAAAAGTGAATTATGTCCTTTATTAAGATTTTTTTCATTATTTTGGAATACAGGACCAAGGTTTTCAGGATATTTCCTGTTAAATAAATTACTTAGAAGTTAATGAGAATTATGTCCTAAACTGACAGCTGAAGTCAAGAATTTATTCTACTCCTCACACCTTTCATGACCACTGTCAAAGCCTGGGCTGCTGTTACCATCCTCATATACCACCATTAATTTCTAGTCCAGCAGATGTGAAAATTTTCTTTAGGGACATTTGATGATACTTACAAATCTGTCAACCTAGAGCTGCCATGGACTAACAAAATCTGTAGAACTGTATGGGAAATTCTTTTTCTCCTCCAGAAATATTAACTCTGTAATAGCATGGGTTTTGGTCTTTTTAGTGTATGAGAAAAAAGGAAAAACACCATCTGCTCTTCTCACCCTCTTAAGTTTGTATTAGATGGTTATGCAGCTCCTACATTTTTAGCTTAGTTGCCTCAGACCTTATGATAATTCAGGTGCTATTGCATCTATTCCCCTTCAGCATAAACAGATACCAATGAGAAATTTGCATACACTGAAATACAGACTTCAAAGAGAAAAAAGCCACAGATAGCTAGAACTTAGAGGTGTCCTACAAAAAAAAAAAAAAAAAAATCAAAAGTGAACTAATTTCTTCACAGAAATTGGTAAAGATCACAGCTAGTTAATATCTTGCTGTTGCAGACAAAAAAAAAAGACAACACAATCAATCTATCAAAGTTATCATTTGCGCCCATTACATCATCATCACATCTTCCAGGGGCTCTGAACTCCTAGTAAGTGAAGCCAAAAGCACAAATTCATTGTAACTTCCTTTGCCGGAGATAAGTTTTTTTCATACCACAATTAGATATAGTGAAAATTTTTTATACTGTTAATGCATTGTACTGTAAAACAGCAGAAGAGGATCATATTAATATGTCTTCAGTTCTTGAAAATCTCTGTTTTTAGAATACTTTTTTAACAAGTAGCATCATTTTACCACAGACACAAGCTCTTTCATTTAATTAAACATTGCACCATTTTGTACTCTTATCATAACTGCTGCAGCATACTTAAATAAATTACCCTAATGCACACTCGAAGTTCATTTTAAGGTTTGTTCACCCCCCATATACTACAACTTTCCAGTACAAACCTCTGAACACGATTAGCACCCCATGTTCATTAACTAGGTCTCCTGTGTGGGTTTTGACGTATCTAATGCTCTCTTACAAGATGGATATTCACTGAAGGCACAGTACAAGTAGGCTAAATCATGGGAAAATACTTAGAACATTGAATTAGGAGTAACTGATCTTTACAGTTACTCATGATTTTCTGTAAACAAAATATATGGGAACACAGCAAAAATACAGATAACTTCAAATTACAGTAATTTATCAGTCATATTTATGTATATACACATCTGCATTTACACATACAATTTATCCAGTAACTCAAAATATTGGCTTTTATTTTTATGTTGTTCTCTGCCTCACAGCCTGCAACGAACAAGCAACTCCAAGTAACACGTGCAATTAAGCACTGCTCTTACATATTCACAACATTTACAGAACATATTTAATGCAGTCCTCTCAATTTATCATACAGAGTCATGGAAAGAGTCTTTTATCTATATTTTTCTTTATTTATATTAAATTGTTTCCAGTGATTAACTGAGGCTACAGATTTCAATGCTATGATAAAGAATAACAGCAACATCTTCCTTTAGCACAGGGATGCTGACTTGCTGCCTCAGGATCAGATCCAACTGACACAACAACTTTTCTTCCCCTTGACAATGCTGCAGCCCCAAAAGTACTGCACTGAAACTGTCAACAGGATGGGGTTCTGTAGGTATCAGCTGCATTTGCTGGTGGGATTTATCAGCTAAAAATACAGTGTTACACCCTATGAATCTATGAATCTTGTATACACTGTCTACTCTAAACACTTGGCTGGGAAAAAAGTAGAATCCTAATTTTCCTATCCTTGCATTCCTTTTCTGGAGTTATGTGGTTGATTGCCATCTTCCTGCATGCTCCCAAATTTTGTTAGAAATCTATTTTACATGTTTTTATTCGGGACTCATTGCCTGAGCAGTCTACTCCAAAAAAATACCACAGACAAGTTATTTTATATCTCATTGAGGCAGGAAATTTCTGCTCTTATCTAAATTATGGCTATTTAGAAAAAAGTTCACAAGCATTCCAATTACCCTTGGAAAGCTTTAGTACCTAAGTCAGTCAACCTAAATGCACCTGAAGGAGCAGCACTGAAAATGACACAGCTATCCCAGTCCTTGATGGTTTATCTGTGAAAAACCTGATGCTTTCTATGTGCAAAGCAGACTTTTCAAATAATGGAATTTCAAATACAGTGATTCCATGCTTTTTGTTAGGTCTGCAGCTGTCTTATTTTCTCAGAACCAAAAAACCTTAAGTTGATCAAAGTACTAGTATTGATTCATCATAAAACCCCATTTAAACATACCTATGAAAATGGCCAAACTATCTACAGAAGAATTCATAAAATTACTTACGAGGGCAGAACAACACAGCAATACTGACTTCTTCTCCCCTACCAAGACATCCAGTCTTCAGACTAAATCCAAAAACACCATCTTCTATATTTTTGTCTACATCATCAAAATTCAATTTCCATTTCACTCTGTCTTTTGAGATATTCTTCAGGACAAGGGTCTGTAAATATTTTCAGAAAAGGAGTAGATATTGAAAGAGGGAAAGCAGCAAACACCGCGATACTTTTCACATTACTCTCTCCGAAGCATTCTTTCTGTGAACACACCAGAGGGAAATCAAGACAGCTCTAGAAAGCAATGAAGAATTCAGTTTATTATATCTGTGAGGCACAAAGGTGAGTATGTCTATCTGCACAGACTAGATGCTTTCCAGTCACTCACCACATTCACAAAGAGAATACTTTCTTTCCAGAATGGAAAAACCTCATTTATGTGAGGTAAATAGATCAAAGCATCACAGTGGGAGTGCTTAGCCAAACAGAATTGAGGACTTATTCCTGACAAAAATGAAGCACAGCAAGCACTAAACACATGGCTCACATCTAGACTTACAAGTGGAGATGCTGAAAATGGAAGAAGTTCAGAACAGGTTTTCAAAACCCATTATTTTAATTCAATAAGATGACAATGGAAACAAACAAACAAAAAAAACCTAAATTCCTTTATCTCAGAATTACTCTCTCAGCTTTTGAAACACCCCTAGCCAGGAAAATGCCTTGACTCTGTATTATCATTGTTTCCTAAATGAACATGAAAAAGCATTTCAAGTGTTTCCATCATTGCCAAACCCAACTTTTATAATTTACAACCAAAGCCCTCAGGAATTAGAAACAATAAACTATTTTAGGTATGTTTTACATTCATACAAATTACCTGTGTCGCAAATATTCTATTTAGTGCCTTTTTTCCCTATTAAGTCCTAAGTCATGGCAAGGAATTTTTTGGGAGAGTGTCAGTTGGCACAGTCAGTACCACACAAGGCACTGGGACAGCAGTTTCACTGTATGGCCCATCATGGCACAAATCAGTTGCATCCTGGCACCATCACTGTCTCATTTACTGGTACAGGCAGATGCAGAAAATCTTCAGAATTATTCTATTTATATCTATTTCTTACACAATTCATGGTCAATTTCTCATGGTGCCCACACTCTCATATTGTCAGAGTTAGTACAAGCCAAATTTTAAATTTTGGAAAAAAATTTACCACGATTAAAAGACAAACATTAAATCAAAAATTGAACAAAATAAGAATGACAATGTCATTACCTGAGAGTTCATATGCCCATCAGCAATATTTAAATGCATGTTACTTGAATGTTGTTCAAATTTAAATTCCATTGAGGAGAACTCCAATAGTGGTGGAAGTACTATTGAAAAAAAAAATTTAAAATGTTTATATAGCATCATTTGACAAATACTTTCTCAAAGTACATTCATAAAATCACTGTCTCTGCACATGTTTAGCAAAAAAGTTTCTCCCCTTTTTGTTGCTCCCATATACATGATTACTGTAATTTAACTTTGTCTTATTATGATTCTTTAGTCACATTAAAATTATTTAAATTTTATATCTACCAGACTGATGGCACCTCTCCTTCATATTACAAAAGCTACATGATCTTCCAACTGCAGATGAATGCACTTAAATTTCTGATGATAATCATTAGACAAGACTTGGAAGATTTTATATAAAAAAGCATTTCTCTTAATTTCACAGAGCTGCAACAAAGGAATCACCACAAAGGCAGAAGTTTTAAAGTGGGGGTTTAGAAAAACAAAGGTATGTGTTCCCACAGCCTCATCTTACTTCTTGGAAACAACATTGGAAATGAACCTAGCAAGCACACAGGATCCTTTTATTAAAATCTGCAAGTCTGCTCCATGCCCAGTGTTGATGAATTCTCCCCCCTAAAAAACCCAGACTTTCCTGATCACATATATCACATTACGTAAACAACATTATCTTTATTTCTCTAAATCACAGGCATACAAACTCTCTAAAGTAGTATTGTTTCAAAGTAGGAACAGAATCTGCTGGAACCCTTCCACCAATATGCAACCATGTCACTCACAAAGTCCTCAGCTCTCAGAAACTCCCTGTACCAGGAGAACACAGCACAACTGAAACTCTGTGAAAGAAAGGAGATTATCTACCCAAAAAAAAAAAAAAAAAGTGAGATGGATTATTAAAATATATGGCAGCTCCCATGAGGCCATTAAATTGATAGTACAAATTTTTCCTTTGTACCAGTCTGAGATTAGATTTGTATCCTTTCCAGTTGAGTTTTCTGTGCTGGTTTGTTTGGGATTTTTCTCTTTCAGTTCTTTGTTACTACAGATAGACACTTTCCGAGGGAAAAGTCTTAGAAGTATTTAAGTAAGAGACCTGCTTTCCTTCCCAGGTACTGAGACAGTCTACAAACTTTGTTTTTAAAAAAAATCAAAAACTAGATCCCTGATGGATTGAAAACATATGGATTCCACTGAAGTTAAAAGACTGGTCTGACTACCCCAAGATCAGGGTGATTCTTTTCTCAGGGTGAACAACCCTGAGTATAATCAGCAGATATAAGACATTGATTTAATCCAACCACACTGTCCCATGTAGTCTGAATTGCAGTCAACCACAAAAATTATCCCAGGAAAATAAAAACTGGAAGAGCAGAAAACAAATGTGCCATAAAGCATCCAGCAGTGAGAATTAGGCATATTTATCAAATCAAAACTTAGAACTTGCAAGATACATCTTACTCATTTTTAGCTTTTAACATGATAATCTGAAAGGAATCAATAACAGGCATAACTTTTGAGTCATCGAAATGTAATCACATCAAATTATTTTTCTAACAGTAAAAATAATTTGGCTATTTGCCTGCACCCATATGATTATCTGAAATACTGAGTGGTCAAGACACTTATTTAGACTTCTCTCCCTCCTCCCAAACCATTAAGATTCCCTATAAGAATTTAATTCCAATACTCAAATTTCAATAGAAGCCACACTTTATTTTTTCAACTATTTCTTAGAATTGAAAGTACTATATCTTTATTTATATATTATGTTTACTTGTTGTTGGCCTATACATGTACTTTGAAGAAATTCTACATAGGAGAAATACAAATTTGTGATAAAATTTGGATAAGATTGTCAATTATCCATGAGATTTAGTAACTGCATCTATTCCACAAAAAAAGGAGAAGGAAATAAAATCACTTCTGCGCTATAAATTTGTGGCTTGGATTCATATTTTTACTTAGAGATGTGTTACCTAATAATCTCATATACATATGTACACTCACCTTTATTCTATATGTTCTTAAATTAAATATATTTTAGAAACATTTATTATGAATTTACTTTCATGACAGGATCTAAAGAAAGTCTCTCAGATTTCTTTGACATTTTAAAAGATCTCAAAAGACTTAAGTTAAAGTTACCGAGAAAAACAAAGGAGAGAAAAACAAATATAGACAAAACTCAATAAATTAGAGTTACTTTTACCCCACATTATGCATTTAATTGGCCAAGCCTTCTTCAGTGCTCCCAAAATGTTTAAACATTACACAAACATCATTCTAGAAAGACTCTCCGTACTTCACTCTCATCTCAAATAAACAGTGGTTATACATTAAAAACTGAGATTAGGAAACCCAGTGTACTCAAATATTCACGATTTATAGATCTACATGACAGTAAGAATAAGACAGGAGACTAAAGAGAACCACAAATTATTTCTGAGCAAAGCAGAGAAAAATTATATAAGATACCAATTTCTTTGCTGCAGGCAAATGGCCTGTAACTTTGGCTATTAACAACCTCTGACAAACCAGATGGGATCAGGGCCATTCAGAGGCATTTTAAAGGAGTTTTAAACACAGCTAGAGATCCTAGTTTTGACAGGAAAATACTAAAAAAGAGTATGAATGACATTCTACTTTTCTACACTTTTCAGAGGAACTACTGTAATCACTGGGATTTGCATGATGAGGTCTAGAAATACTAATAAATGGCTAGACACAAAAAAGAGTTTTGGTAAACTAGTTTTATATAAGGCAAATGGCTATACAAAAATTAATTTTCTCCACGTGTCATGATTAGGCATAGAAAGTTCAGCTCTAAGCATATTTAAAAACACAGATCAAATTGAAAATCTTGCAAGTTTCCAAGAAATGTACAAATTCCAATTAAATAGAAATTCTCTGCAAAGCAAAAATATCACTCTAAATATATGTATCCAGCAGGTGTTTAAGGCCCTGGTTTACCCACCAGTTGCTTTGACTCTACAGGCTGGAAGAGCAATGTTCACCAGGGGAGGCTGAGGCACAGGGGCACCGTGTGTCCGAGGCACGGGAGCAGCTGGAGGTGGGGAAGTGGCCTGAGGAATAACAACTGGAAGAATGAAGTCATATACTGCCACCTAAAGGAAAAAAAAAATTGTGGTCACTTTCCCAAAAAAATCATAGGTACCTCTTGAACCATCTGAGTGGTTTACTATTTTGGCAGAATTATTGCAATTTTGGACCTGCTCATGATATTGGGTGTTAATTTATTAGAACTCAGCTCTCTAAGTAAGCAGTGCCCAGGTATTTTCTTACCCCCATTCTGGAAAAGCTGTATGACCAAAAGTATCAGGGTTATCAGCAGAGCTACAGACAAGGTTTCTGGTAAATCATAGTGTTGTGTTCCACTCCTGCCATTCTCATGAGTGAAAAAAGACTGGAGCCATGGCCCAGATGTGAGAAAAGAGGAGGGAAAACAAAGCTACATAAATTATGGAAGCCTTTCTCAAAGGCTGAAGAGCAGAGGTCAACCATTACAGTACACCCAGCATAAACAAAATGGGCTCTGAGATCAAAGCTGAAACATGAGTTAAAATTGAGAAACCTTGGGGAAAAAATTAGTCTTAAAACCTTTGTCATTAAATGCCACTGAATTCTAGGAGTCTAAATTCCAGTGATTTTGATCCTCGTTTTATCTCTGCTATCACATTCCCAAGTGGGGTTTAGAACTTAAAAGATGGTGTTTTGTACAGAATCCTCTTCTTTGACAGAATGTGCATTATAAAGCCCACATGTATTTCAAAACGCACTTTCAAAGAGATATTTCTTGCCTCTTGCTGTGTCTTTCCAAGGACCAACATCCTAAGGTAGCATGGTCTCCAGAAAAAAGGCATGGATAACCTTAAGAAAGGTAATGGAAAAAAACCCCAAAACTTCTGCACTAAAACCACTGTTCGAGTCCTTCAAATTCTGTTTTCACCTTGAAGGCCACTGAAATCTCCAAAAAGGAATTAGACCTATAAAATCTTCATGCTGCTTAGCAAAAGCAGTAACACCAGCTATATAAGGATGTTATGAATCATTTAAAAGCTTTCAAAAACCACAGAAAATAATGCGTCATTCTTCACTTTCACATCTGTGGTAGCAAGTGGAATATATAAATGACAGAAAAGAAAACCAAAGTTGTCCTAAGCCAGGGCATGAGGCACATATCCAGCTGTAACACCTACTGAGAAGCAAGCACACGGCACTGGGAGTGTTTGGCATTCCAGCAGGGTCTGTGACACACAATTACACACTCCTGGAGAGGGAGGTGTCTGCTGAGCCTTGTGGAACATTTTCTTTTGTGCTTAGCTCAAGGAAAGCAGGAAATGAGGGCAAGATTTGCCACAAGATTACCACAGTCCCTTGTTTTATATTGATACTTCAAATCTAATAATGATTAGATTTTATAACATATAACTGGCTTTTCAAAATTAACATTTCATATGTTTAGTAACTAATCCTCAAGATAAGTCATAAAAAAAATTGAGTGAAAATCTCCTGATTTGATTTTGATTTATATACTCTTCTATTTTTATCACCTCAAGTCATCCACCTAAAATACTTCATCAAGCTACATCTTCAAAATAGATGTAACAAAACTAAGCTTTTCAAGTTTGGTGAGATTAAAATGTTTAGTCTATTATAGATATAATGACAGCACTGGCTGTGCAAAGGAGTGCAGTCTAGCGCTGCAATTGTTCTTCATCAATGCTGGTACATTTAGGTCAGAAACCAAAAGATGGAATCCCTTTATCCCTCTCCCAAAGCAGCAAATCAAAACCTGTTTTTCATCCCAACTATCAGGAAAATTTGGTTTTGTCTTACTATACAACAAGGGGTTTTTTTTTTCTAAGAACTGGCAAACAAAAGCAAATACGTGAAAGACACTCAATTTACTACCTGTAGATCATGATGTTTATTGAAAACCTACTTTTGCTATGAAGTACAATGGTGCAAATTCAGAGCCAACATAACTCATAGAAATGTATTTATATAATTGAGAACAAATCATAGATCTTTTATTTTATTCATACATTAACTGCACATTATGTAAACTACATTACACATGAAAAATCCTGTAAAAATTCTATATAAGTAGAAATCATATTATAATTCATACACATACACATTGCTGAAACAGAATTAAAAATTCATTTCAGTTATTAGGACTTCAACTTGCGAGTAGAGTCATTATGTTTCTTTCTATAAATATTAAAAAAACCTCTTTATGATTAACATTTCATTTTTCAAACTCCGAACAGAAAATTTCCTCTTTTGCAAGATTACACACTTAAAAAACTAATTACAATATTTTAAAAATAAATCCTTGGACTATTAATGGACTTATACTTGCTTTTTAGATAATTTATGAATACTTTATAGTTACTTATGTATTGAGATATTTTCCTGAAGCTGCATTTAACTTCACACACCAATGAACATGGGAAGGGCAGGAAGGAAGCAGCCTAGAGAGAGTTCTTTCACAAAAATTCCTCTTGGTTAATATCATTATAAGAAACATTTTTCCTATCCTGATGTACACTGCTTATGCACATTGATTGGAAAGGAGCCATCATCTACAAAGTGAGCATCTTAGAATTAAAATACTTCAAAAGAAGCTTTAAAAAGACAGGTGAGACAAAGGAGCTTTTTGTTCTGTGTTCACATGGAACACCTCCAAAGGATGCCAGAAAAAGGATGCTTGATTGGGCTGCCACCAGAAGTTAACAACTCTTTAAATAAAAATAACATTCCTGTAAACTTTTATTTAGATGGCATTTTAAAATACCTTCAATTTTTTTTTGCTAGAATTAATAAACAAATAGAATTTATCTTAAAGATTCTGTCAGATTAAGAAAGCTCTGCTACCAAAACTCATTTGAATTTATGAAATAGGTTTGATATGAAGAGTTTGGTAGCTCTGAGCTCAACACTTGGGAGCAAACATGGCTGAGTGGCTTCCTGCCTTAGCCCTAAATACCTGGTATAAGACAAGAAACAAAAGGGGGGAAAACCGCCCCATCAAACATGACAAGTAAAATAGTATTTTATATAAAACTGATGGATAAAAAAATAAACTGAAGCACAATTGTCAGGTGGTAATCTGAGAGCAGAAAAAAATACTGTTATTTTCAAAAAACACTTTCAAAGCAGTTACTTCATTTCTATCTTCAGGCAATAATATATCTTAGAAAGAATAAAATATAATTCTCTAATTATTATTCTAATGGAGCATATATTCCCAAGGTTGAATACAAATTTCGCTAATTCAGAAACCATAGTGTGTTTAGCACAAAGAATATGTGACATCTCTCCAAAATTGCAGTACTTCCACAGTACAGCTTCACAGGGAATTGCACATAAATCAACAAGCTAATTTATTACTTGAAATTACATTAAGACATCTGTAAAAGATAATAATACTCTTGTACTTATCATATAATGCCATGCAGATTGTTCAAGTATCTTGAAGCATTTGTGTAAAGGTTGACTTTAAAGTTTCTTTATTCATACCTCTAAAACATAAATTCAGCAGTGATACAAGGAGACAAAATGTAACACGTTAGAAAAAATCAGTTTGATTCAAATTTAAACCTAACTGCAAAGCCAAGGGTTTATGTCCTGCAACTGAATCCAATATACACTCCCAGCCTTCCCTCAAATTTAACAGGAGCTTTTCCTTAAAACATACTGAAATCTTTAACTCTCCAGGTTTATATCACAGATAAGCAGCTTCCACAATGAATAATGTAACTGCTGTTCAAAGCAATCATTCAAAGCACTGCAATAAAATTAAATCTTTCCTTTGTATATAGTCAGAGATGATGCACCAACAATACCCTGTAATTCCACAGCTGCAGATTTTCCACAGAATTCACTTCTTACACCACAAATATGTTCTATCATTTAAAAGGACAAAAAAAACCATCAAAACACCTGTCACCTCCCTACAACAAGCTTAAGCAATAAGCTCTGACAGGTGTGACTTGCTCTATTTATCTCAATCAAAGGCACTCGAAGGCTTCATTATTACACAGCTGTGTATTTTGTCCTTTTTCCAAGATGCTGGAATTTGTTATTTTCCAGCAGGGTAAAAAAAAAAAATGTCATTTTGAAGCACTACACTCCTGCACTTTACTTTCCTTTGTTTACTTTCCCCAGGATACCCTCAGGACCTCTGTGAGCAGGGGGATCATCCTGGCTGGAGAAACACACAGAGAGAGACAGACAGACAGATATACATACTGCTTTCACTGACAGCTGTGACTTTCACAGCCACCAAACACTAAGGTTAAACTCTCTGCAGTGAGGTGCAGAGCCCTGTCACCTCCAACACCTTCAGAGACACTGGAATAACAGGAAGGCACAGCTACACTGTGTCTGAGCAGCATCCCAGCCTTATCTATAATTCATGGCTTCCATTTTCTCACTCAGAATACTGAAGGAATTGGCTCAACATTTTTTAAGGTTTATTTTTAAGCATGCCAAGACACTTCATCTCTAAGAGACTCTCTTGATGTCCCATGTATTAATACATACTATATTTTAGTGAGAATTGTAGCTGTTCTCCAAAGTTCCTGTATGTGTACTACATTTGTTAAGCTGAAGGGTTTTTTAGCAGAATTCAAGACTGCATTCAAGACTAAATTACTTGGAACCTTACATTAATAATTCAAGTAGCTTTAATAAATTTTTTAAGTACATTAAAATAACTTCATGCTTTTTTGTTTTTAGCAGTGCTCCTGAATTATTTTTACTTTTCCTTAGTCCTAGTATCCCCTTTGTTAAAGAAAACATCAATATAGCGGGGGTTTGTTGGTATATAGGGTAGGGTTGTCAGAAATGACTACAACAGCAGGAAGTTCTAGTAAAACCAGAAGGCAGACAGAAAAGAATGTGACCCGATGGGATACAGAAGGTTTGTAGCAGCTGGGATGTAAGCTGGGGAAGAGCAGTTGTCAGAAAAACAGAGATGAGATCAGAGAAACAGCTGTTCAAGTGCAGAGAGGCAGGAAACAGCACTTGCAACTGTGAAACCTGAACAGGGGAAGATCAACATCTAGAGATTAGAGGTTTGGGGGTTTTTTTCAAAACTGGAAAATCAGGAAAGAAATCTGGTGAAAAAATGGGGACTATAGATGAGGTAGAGTAATAAAGAATTCAGATCCAAAGGAAAATGTTTTAAGAATCAGTAACTACTGAGAGTTTCTGATCACAATAAGAGATGCTGGTACTTGGACCACTTTCTTAATAGAACTATGCTTTTATTAGTAGTGTACTTTGCAGGAGCTAAATGAAAGAAATGTTCCAGCATCTTGGGGGCTACATATACTTCCAGATGCTGCCTGTAGTCAATGCCATATTGGGCAATTTCATTTAACATCAGTCAGTGCTCTTGGGGCCCAGCCAGCTGTGACGGTGCTGCACCAACTCAAGGGTGCTCAGCTGTGAGTACCAGTGGGTTGGAATCTGGGAGGGTCCTTGGGAATGTCTTGCCCAGCAATGAGCTGCTCCTGACAGGCAGGAACACACTGGAAGCAGAAGGAAAGCACTGGTTGCCTCCAGCTTACCCAGCACCAAGGAAAAAGGGAGACAGAAGGACTCTGAGCACACAGGGAGAAGGGAAACTGAAGTAAAAACATTTAATTAAAGCAACACTTATCAGTTGGCTCTGAGGTATAAGAGGCCCCAAGAAAGTTTCCTTTTTGAAATTTTTATTTCCTTGGTTCTGAAGGAAGTTAATTCTGTTTGCCAAAAATTATTCTTAAAATTTGAAAAACACTTAAACCTGGAGTCTGAAAAATTGAAAAAGGATCACATCAGAAAATAGTAAAATAAAATCAATAGATGCAATATATTCTACAACCTTTTTTTCTTTGCTGTGGTTTTTTGTTCGGTTGTTTGGTTGGGTTCCTTTGAGAAGAGCCATTATAAAATAGATCCAGTCAAATTTAAGAATTACTGTTTTTCCCAATTTATACCACAATTAAAGCAGATTTCCAACTGGCATAACCCTGTCTGCAGTTAAGCCAGTGTACACCAGTATCAAATGACAGTTGGACATGCTCATAAATAATGAACAGCAATACTGAACATCATGTTCAGGTGACAAGCTAAATTAAACATACAGAGCAAGCTACTATTTCAGCACTCTTCAGAAATATTAATTTTTTAGTCACTTCAATTTACAGCAGTGTCAGTAGCAACATTTCTACTTTTAATCCATCCTGCAACTTGACATGGAAAGGATATAGGAATAGAGCTCAAATGTTACAATGGGTAACAGAGTTCTGCTCATTTCCATTCCTTTTTTTGGATTTTCTTTCCAAGTGGAACTGTCCCACTTCTTTCCTTAAAGATGGCAACCCATGGGAAAAGTGTGCAGCTGAAGTGTTATCAACCCTGATTAGAGTAATTATTTTACTTGCTTTATTAACATTATTCCTATCAGTATGGTAAGTCTCTACTCTTAATTCTTGCTCAGCTTGTGGCCTGCAATACCATACACACAGATTACTCCAACAGCATTATCTGCTCCTATATTCCCATTATTGACCCTTCCTACTTAAAGGAAAATGCCAGCATTTTCCTTTGCTGAGTTTCTCCAGTTTGATTATGGGTCACTCATGATATTCTGTAGGTACCATTTTGCAAAAAATTAGAAACTTTCCTGACACTGTATCCAGTCTAATTCTGACTACCTTGCCCATAAGAGTTGCATTAGAAATGTCAAGATACTTAAAAAGATATGAAAACTATTCTTTTTCCCTTGAGTCAAAGCCTGCCACTTTACAGATGGAATTTTTTTATGAACCTACTGACTCATATTCTGTCAGGAAAAATCATTTCAGAGTAGTGTATGTGCTATAAACTCACTCCAATATCTTCCATGTGTACACAGAAGAAAATCACATTACCAGACACAGACTGTAATATGCAAATATTATTTGAATGATGCTTTGAACAAAAGAATTCCATTTTATACTGCCAGGAAGGCTGAGGTGGGAGGTGGATGGAGATGGAAAAAGAATACTCCTGACCCTTCCAAGATGCATAATCTGTGTTATTCATTTCTTTTTCTAGCAAATTCATTCTTTTTCTGTAAAAGTGCATATAATGCAACAGGTTTACATGTTGCAGAAGTGATCCCCAGCTGCTTGTTCTGAAGCTGGTTCATGATATCAAAGACTAAGTTCTCTTGCAGTTCATTCTGCTCCAAATATGTGGAAACCCCAAACCTTCAACTTCCAAAGCATTTTTCAATGGGGTTGGATTTAAAATTCACTAGAGCACGCTCTATTGACAGTTACTGCCAATAAAATGCTAATTTTCAAGTGTAAAACTAACTCTTAAAGTCTCATATCTTCAATTTTTTTGCTCCAAATAGCTCAACCACAAAGCAACTTTGCCAATCTTTATGACACATAAAACTTATCTACTTCTGCAGTTTCTTGGTCATCTGGGAAATTAGGCAAGAACATCTGCAAAAAGAAGGAGGCTGCTGGTTTGTTGAATGATTTAATGACTGTGTGGTAGGACATTTCAGCTCTAGTTTACACCATTTTTAAGTCATTGAGAAAGTGTGTTTTCTTCACGTATGCAAACATTTAAAGTTATATAGAGGTTATTTCAGAACTTGTTTTCTTAATTATTGGATTACTAATTATAAAACTATTGCACACACTAAAATGTCCATCTAAAGTCTCTATTCTCCTACCATAGGAATATCACAGAGCATGACTTTAATTAACTTAATCACCACTATTCCATAAACCTACCTGTTTTGGCATCAAGGTCAAGAAGCATTGCAAAGACGACCCTTCCTCTAAGTTAATTGAATACAAATAAGGCTTTGAACAAGAACGGTCAATCACTGCCAAACAAAATTAATAATCAAATTACAGATGGCATTGCATGAAATATCAACCTTATAATAGTTGTAGTATTTCAAAGTGATCTCCAGCATAAAGTATCTACATCTTTGTATGGTAAGCATTTCTCACAAAGGTACAATGGGATATAGTATCTCTCATAAGGACTCTGGAGGTAATTTGGGCAGTATTAATCACCAGCAATTTTCATGGAACTTATTCATTTGGGAGAACACAATACTTCAGACAAAAAAAACCCAAAACAACATTGTCATTTACCTTTGAATAAAAGCGTTATGCTAATATAGTTAATTACATAATGAACTATTACCACAGGGACAAAAATAGTTGGCTGTAACTGGTTTTTTTTTTTTAATTACTTTTAGGCACAATCTACATTTCAGAGATTTACCAATAAGGCTTGCTTCATTTTTCACACTTCCATGTTCAATTTTAAGGCACTGGCAGAAGCACAGGTTTCCAGCAAAGTTAATATTCCTTCGAAATCAGTATCCACTATGGAACACCAGGATGACTATTCATCCAGTACTCACCATTTGAGTACTGAACCTGACTGGATGTCACATGACTGCTTTCAAGCACAAACTCTATCCAGAGATCATGTGCAATGAGTCTGATCCCATGCTGGCTGCTTGGCTGTTGTAGAGTCTCACAGTCCTTTTCCAAGTTAAGATGACTGACTAGGAGCCCTCACCTTCCCTTCCCTTCCCTTTGAAGCACACCGCAGAGTAAGAAAACTCCTCTGATTTTGGGAGATCATTTTTTTGCATCATCTACATATAGTTCAACATACAGATACAACTAAATTTTATAATACTGTCTTGCAAAAGAAAGAGTCTTGATTTCCTTAGTTTGCAGCTTTGCTTATATGGCCTCTTGTCCCTGCAAAACTCTCTTGTGAATAATGATGGTGGAACATCCAAGGAGATGCGATGACTGAAGAAGGAAAGCCATGAGCAACAATGTGCAGGATAAAAATGTGCACTAGTTCTACCAAGAAAAAAAGAATAGCACTACAATTCCACATACTGCCCAATAACATCCTGAGCTGGGCATTCATGCAGAGCAGAGGCCCTGTCATTAACCTGCAGACACCCTGTCCCTTTGGGAAAGAGTCTGAACCCTTACACTGATGATGAATTAACCAAAGGGTTAATTGTCAAAAAGTGGCCATGAGTCCACAAATAGGAAATTCATACAATTGTTCGGCTTTGTTTGTTTGTTTTTATCATTTCATTTTAACTGGTGAGAGGGTATTCAAACTTTTTTATTATATCTTAGAAAATATGCAGGGAAAAAATTGGGGGGAAAAAAAAACCTACAGGAAACCTGCCATTTTGCAAATATACTTATTTTTGTCAAATGTCATCTTATAAGCAAAGCAAAATGTCTCCTTAATTTATATAAAGCAACACTTTAAAAATAATTGCTTTAGGTTTTCTTATATCAGAAAATTTGGCTACCAGAAATAGTCTGACAGATTTTCTCTCAGCATTATCCGTTCTTTATTTAATGAAAATTCTGATATAGCAAAAGAAAATACCTGAATTGTCTTCAGCATTCAATTTAAAATCCTCATACTTAGAAAAATCAAACTCCACTCTGGTAAAAGATTGTCCTTTGTTCCTCAGCAAAAAAGGAATTGATTTTGTACCACCAATATAAACATCATCATATTCAAATAGTCCCTGTAAGTTTAAAGAAAAAAAAAAACGGGTCAAAGCACTGTGAAGTCAAATTTATAATTGAAGATAATGTGAAAAAAAATAATTGTGCAAGATTCACAATTTATAACACAATAAAAGTATTGGTTAATCAATAGTCTCACACAACCCATATCTTTAAAATCGTTCCAGGACATAAAACACAAGAGTTTAGAATTTAATATCAAGTCCAGTTACACCATCAGAAAAGTTTTCATCATTCAGTAAATAGATCAGTGACTTCCTTTTCCCTTTACTGCATTTTTTGCTATAACTACCTTAAGAAATCCTCTCCCTTTCAACATACTTATTCCAGATTGTCAAGTTCAAAAACTAAAGCCATCAGCAATCATTTAGTGCAACTGTTATATGTACATTTGGGTTTTAATATCTCTTCCTAAGTTGTTCTCTTTGATAATTTTCTTGGGAAAAATATGAAGTAGAGAGGAGCCACTTTGACATCTAGAGAAAGAAAAATACTTAATCAATCTTACAAATTGCTAAAATTTCTTCACACTTACCACATTAATTTCTATTTCAGCGATCCCTGAAAATCCATCAACCCTAAGCGTGAGTTGTGCTGCATTCCGCACTGCTACCTAAGTGAAGAGACAACACCAGGACTGTGGGCAAGGTCCCTGTAACACAGCTAGCTCACCAAATCTGTCATAATTACATGAAAAAAGTTTAACACAAAAAAACCAAACCAACTCTACCCCACAGATACCGAGCAGAGAGAGTCAGTCTAAATTGCAACGAAAATACAAAAATAACTCTGCCCTTATAATATAATGCATTTTTGCTGTGGAAATATGAAGAGATAAAGTAAATGCCTTCAGTTTCTAGAACATATCTATACAGATTCCAGTGACATGTGGCTTCAAATCATGCCTTTGTGGCATACCACATCTGGGACAGATATAGCTAGATAGATACAGTTGTTAATTAAAAACGCAGAACAAAACCAAAACCAAACAAACAAAAAAAAAAACACAACCCAAAGTTGTGACAAAAACCAATGACCAGTCTTCCTCACTTCTGCAGACAAAATAATGTTGTAGCAGGCTGCATTACTCGAATGAAAAGGTTTTTTCCAACAGGGGAAAGCTGGATTCAGTAGCTGTGAGGATTGGAATGTGTATCACAACACACACTGCTCGACAGAGGTGCTGGTACAAGGTAGACACTATTGTTCTGGGGAATATTAAATCTGTTGTAAAAATGTGAAAAATAAATTAATACTAGGTTTAACAAGCATAATATATGCAGCCCCAGAAGATAGTGTACCCAGGATCAGAGTCAGAAAAGTTCAGGCCCTTGATAGCATCCTTTTTCCCGATTTCATTTATCTCAGGAAGCCGGCATGCAGAAAACAAAAAATGTTACATGTTTATTGCACACCCACTACCAAAGAAAATCTATTAGTAGATCCATCTCTGAGAAAACCACAAAAAGAAGTCAAGAAACTAAAGACACTAGCGTATTCCAATCCTGCCTCTCTATAGATTACAAAAACTGCAGGTATGTCTACATTATCTCGTAAAGAACAATCACACATTACTTCCAACAGTTTGTTGGTGGTATAATATGAATCAGCTCAAACTGAGAGACTACTTTGATACTTTTGAGCAGGACTGAGACCAAAAAAACCACAATAGGTTACAGCAGTAATGATCTGCTGCAAGAAAACCTTATTCTTAAAAAGCATTAGAACACTGGAAATAAAATCCAAAAGATGCATGAATGTACACACATAAACACAAAGGATAACACTCAAAAGACAAAGTTCTTCCAGTTTTGAATACCTCCACTTTTTTATCAAAACTCATGTATGCACTTGGAGTGAGAGAGATGTTGAGATCAGCAAGGCCTCCCACAGGTACCACTCCTTGAGAGGGGGTAATTTTCATTCCAGGCAGTGGGTTTGAATTGAGAACCTTCACAAACACAAACAAGAAACATATTGAAAAAGGTGTTTGCATTCATTTGTTTTGGGTGTTGTTGTTTTATTTATACCAATATATCTATCAAAGATTTTACATTCTTACAAGGAGAACCTTCATAGCATATAATGCTAACTTGGACTTAGAAGTTTGGGGGAAAATGCAAGTAAACAAAATAAAGTAACAGATTTCTAAATATAACTGTCAGTCTACTGTGAAATAATTTTTGCTACAAATCAGAAACTTGGCATTCTGGGGTTTGGGTTGTTTTCATTAAGTTACTAAAATTAAGACTTGCTATCTAGCAAGTCTTCAAAATATTCTACAAAACTTTTTTTTCAGTGACAAATAAATTCATCACTTCTTTTTTGGCATTCACAGTAAGATGGGACACAGAGCCCCATTTCTGTATAGCTCAGTAATAATATTAGAAGTAAATATTCAGTTTACCCACAGTTAGCAAAGACAAAAAAGAATTTATTCTCTTCTAATGCACTTCAAACAGATAGCTTTTTCAAGTACAGCTACACAAGTGATAATGACCAAGACCAACCAGGCATGTCTTTGCTTAAGAGTTAAAAGGGCTGGTTAAAAAGGCTGGGTTAAAAAGGCTGGGTACATTTGTTTATGTTACTGACTATGCTGATTTTATTCTTTCAGGCCCATCCTCCAAGACTATAGTACTACTTGTTATTCAATGTTCAGTTGATAAAAAGAGAAATAGGGTACAAATCAAAATAAATTAAACATGTTTCTCAGTACTGTAATAATGCAGTAACAAAAACTCTGAGGATTTTAATGAAAATTATTTTCCTTCACGACATACAGCAATTATCCTCTGATCAGCAAAACTAATGAGGTTAGGTTTCCTACTAATTTGTGTATTATGTCTTTACCCACTCTGGCATCCATCTCATCCCTTCTCTAATTCATTGCCCCTCTTCCCCCTAGATACTGGTTTAGCAAAGTCATCACATGTGCTGTGACTCGTCTGGGTCCCTGCATGCACTGACTGGCAGCATGGGTAGGATGAGCAGCCAGTTTGCTCTGTCCTGTTTCTCAATGCAGGAAAACAACCAAGCTGTAACTGCTTTTCTGTAGGGTACCCCAATATGGGGCTCTGCCCTCACCCCTGGCTCTCATGAAACTGCCAGAATGATTTGGTCATCACCACTTGGCTTGTTTGTTGGCCCATCTACCCATCAGTGCAAATTTGACAGAGGGATAGTATTCCTACAGACATAAATATTGTTTCTCCAGAAAACATCACAAAAACCTAAATAGGTGCATATTTAATAACTGAAAACACAAAACCATAACATGATCTGGTAAAATTAATTCCCTTCTGCTCCCCAACCCAAGGAATTAAGTGTGCTAGACATCATTTTCTCTTACTTGGAAGTATGCATGGTTGTGTCCTCTGTTTAGAAGAGTGGCTGTCTTACAAGTAGTGAAACCCACTGGAATGTGACTGAAGGATACACTTTGAGTCATAAACTGAACTCTAGTAGTACCAAGCTATTAAAAAAAAAAAAAAAGAGAGAGATAAAACAAGCAAACCAAATAACGTATTCCGAAGTACAAATAAATAATTCAGCCTAATTTTTTTATTACCTAATGGGCTAGTATAGTTGTGCAAATACAAAAATTGGAAGTATTCAAACAGAAAAACACAGTTTAAATGTGAGACAAGATTTACTCAATGTACTGAACTAATCTAGACTCAAACTGAACAGACTCACAGGCCCACAGATATTTCTGGACTAATTTCAAGATCAATAAAAATATTTTAATTAAATTTAATTTAACAGCACAAACTCCATTAATTCCAAATGTGTGATCAGGACAAGATATTTCAGAGATATTAATAGCAGTAGAAATGCAAATATTCTAATTTAAACACATCCTGGTTTACATATGGCAAACTTCCAAGGCTTCAAAAGAAGAGGAAGAAAAGAAAAATAGCTGCTGGGAAAAAAAAACAAAAACATAAATGGGCTCATCAAAAGAAAGGGAAAATTTTTCTTGGCTCCCAATGAAAGTTCTAGAACATTTAGCCAGTAGAATAGAGTGAAAAAAAAAAAAAAAAGTCTTTCTTCTTCATACTCTCTGGTATGCAATGTAAGACAACAAATGACTAACCAAAGCTGAATGCCACTGTTTAGAAGACTATCCAGAACTTTGCTTCTCAAATACCATGTTCAAATAACAACGCAAAATTAAATTAGAGCCTGTTGTTACCCTGAAACTCTGAAGCATACCTTCCCACGCACACCTAGATTCTTATCCCTTTAATAAATAATATATATCTAAAAAGCTGTCATCGAATGTCTCAACCTTTGTTTAGTCAAATTAAGCAAGCCAAGCACAATAATTGCCCCACAATATATAAGGACCACTACACTGTGATGCCAAAGGAAGAACATCATCAAAAGCAAGAAAAAGGTAAATTGTCTTTGCTTTGTTTTCTCCTTCGTGTCTCTGGAGCATATTCTTTAGTTAAACATGTTAAGTAAAAGCTATATGAAATTAAAATATTTTAATACAAAACCAGATTATATTGGAAATATAATTAAGGCATTACATGTTTAAAAAAATCCACACATTTTCTTCTCTAAAGCTGCTGCATGAATTGTTACCTTTGCAAAACATTTCAAGTTAATTGAACTTCCTTTGTGCACACACAAGGTGAATTCTCCTTCTTTTGGAGTATAGAACCCTGGATGCCAAACAACTTCACACTCCAGATCACTATAGGCCTCCACAAACCCTAAATATATGCACATAATTTATATGTTATAGCATACACATATACAATTGTCAAATTACATTGCATAATTAGAAATAACATAGGCACAAAAAAGTGAAATGACCTTCTACTACTGAATGTAAACCTACATTTCTTAGGTGTTGAACAGTCGGATGAATTAAGTAAATTTAGGTTTTGGATTCTCATGACAATTGCATAATCTATTTATTAGTATTTTGCAGTCAAAAACACTCAAAGTTTACTGGTATTTTTAGCCATTACTCTAATTAATAGTCAAAATTAAAAACAAAAGTAAAAGAACACACTATCCTTCTTGCATAATAGCAACTTTCTGAAAGATCATACACACTTTTTTGCTTGCAACTGAGTCTGAATTTGTATTACCAGAAATATCTTTTCTCAAGAATCAGAGCACACCAAATCAATTGCAATTCAGTTAGCTCTTTAATAACGGTGCTCCAACAAACTCCTGCAGAATACTATTTTTCAACGGAAAGAGGGTGAAAGCTACACACACATCTAACAAATACTGATCCATAATGCAAATGCAAACTAATCCCAGATTGAATTCCATTTATGTTACGTAACCTTCATCAGCTTTTAGCAGCTTCATTCAGTGCTTTTGGAAAATTTCCTATCCTGATGAGCTGTATGATATTGCTGCCCCACTCTTGAAATGACAGCAATCTGTGCAGAGATAAATGTTTACACGAGCACTGCTGGCTGGACATGGAAGCAGGGAGCTGGACTGAGAATGCATTCAGGCCAGGGCTTACACAGAGAATGCTGCTGTGGTGCTAAGCTGTGATCTGATACTGCTTTTGGGACACACATATATTGACAGAAATCTAAAAATACCGTTTATAGCATCAGCTAAATGTTTGTCTTATTTAATGCTGTTGACATATAAGATACATACACACACTGTATTTGCATAGCATACCTCTGGTTGGCTTTATAGTAAATGCAGATTTTCTATCTCCAGCTACAGGTCTCCAAGTAAAGGCAGCAGGATGGTTTCTGGGATTGCATAGCCGGACAGTTCTTCTAAACTCTGTTCCTGCTAGGCAGCCAGGAACAGGAGTCAAAATCAGTTCCCTTGTAGACAGCTGAAGTTCAATAGGCATTGCATTTGCAACTACCAGCACATGCCCAAGGTGTTGGTTGTTTATTTTGTAACTGAAAGATCTGTAACATAAAAATATATATCTGTCAATATTTTTATGGATTTATTATGTTGCAGTCAGAGTAAAATTTACATGAAATATAATCATTAGCAAGAAAATACTTAACAACTGAGTGTGAACACACAGTTAAGGCTGACAAGAGAAAAGTTTGCAATTGTTTTGCGTACTGCTTAAATCATATTAGAAGTGAAGATCTACCTAAAGGATGATCAATCTCACACAGTCATTTTAACAACATTAGAAAGCAGAGAGTTCATTCCAGCAGGCTAGAAAACAGCTTCCTTATACATTTTCCCATGAACTACATCAAAAGACTTGAGCATGGATGCAAGTGATGCAACACTAGGCTGGAAAGAGAACAGTATTTTCCATAAAAACTTCTCTTAGCAAATACACTGTAATAGCAAACTTTTTCCCTGATGCACCTGTAGCTATAAAGGCTTTCCACAGGACAGATTTTTGTTTGTGGTTTAAAAAAAAACAAGAAACAGTACTGTACTAGAAAAATTTTGCAACATAAAGCTGCATTGATTATTGCAATGTCACCATAAATGAGTGTACACCATTAGCAATAATCAAGACTACACCTTAAAATCAGCCAGGTGATTTTTTTTTTTTAGTTTTTCTACTGCCAAGAAAATGTGTAAATCCAGACAAATATAAAAAGCCTTACCGTTTAAACATTCCAACAGTGTTTGTCTCAAATACAATTGGAATATGAGTTTTTGTAAGAGGAGGCACCACCTGAGACAATGGAGATGTCTCCTGCAATTCCACAACCTCAATCTCAATTTGTATCCATATATGAACTGACAAGTTATTGATGATGTGCAGCTCTTTGGTTGTTGTAGAATACACACAAACATCACCAAAATCTATAGTAGAAGGACCTGAAATATATAAGAAATAAGATCCTCTACACTAAAAAGTAAAAGCTAATGTAAGGAAACATAACTGCTAAAATACTATGATCAAAACATTTTAGTTCTTCAAATTACAAACTTAGTCAGCTGCAAAAGCGTGTAGTGGAACAAATTCCCACTAAAATCTGGAAGTAAATATCATTCATATTCTGTGAATATATTCAGTAGAACAAGTCAAAAGTTAGCAACATTTATTTTTTGATTGTGCTTGTTTTAGTCAACTGTTAAAATAGGAAATCAATGTGCTCACTACTAACGGTACTATTAATAGCCATAAATACTTCTTTCAGTTAAGCAGATATTTAAAAGGATAAATTACCACCAAGTCCCTGAAAGTTTATGTATGCAACCTGTTGGTTTGCTCCCTGTGTGACCATTTGGTTTAACAATTCATGTCATTTGATGGTCACAGAATTACTTCACTACCTAATTTACTGCTGTCACTAGTTTTTAGGCTGGCCCATAAACTTGAGCACTCATGGCACACTAATCAAACATCTTACAAAACTCTCAGCACTTTTTGTATTATTATGTTTAGCTTGTTCTACCTTTCCCCAAGTATATCAGTCTACACAGCTACACTGCTCAATGTCTGGCTTGACTGAAAATAAAAAAAGCCCAGGAGTTACTGAAAATTCTCATTTTGCTGCTAAGTAATTTTACTGAAGAAAAGTTGACCTTAAAATAGACCTGTAGTAGTAACAAGCGTTATGAACAGACACGTCCCTTAGAGGTTTTAGAAGGTGCTACTCCCCATCACAGAGCATTACCCTGAAATTATTTTAAGGAGGATCCTGAAGAAATTTTACTTTTGGGTGTGCCAATGTTCACCATTAATTCCCAGAAATATTCTGAGCACTCCCATGAATCTTGCTGATATTAAGGCTGGTCCAGGTACTACCCAATAACAAGGCATAAGGGTATGAGTAACTCTCACACTATTCTGTGTTGATTTCTCTGTAAGAGGTTGTGGTATGAGCAGTCTTCAAAACTCTTCTTTTACATGTTCATACCTAATCATATCTGAGTATTTTCTGAGAATTACAAATTTCTAGTGAAACGCTACTGTAGGTATCAAGCTGTCTTCGAAATTAATCTGTTTTCTATTAAGGGTGAACAATTATAATCATAAATTGTGTTACTATAAATAAGTGCTTTTATAACAACTATATGCATTTAGTAACCAAATTAAAAATCTTACCAATGAATATTTGATGAAGCTGCTTGTGTGTCAAAGTTAGACTACAATCTTTGTTCTCCTGAGTAGAAGATGGCATAGGACTAAGCCAGCTCCAAACCTGTGGTAAGCACAAGACACTGTCTCAGAGCAGGATCAAAATTCCTATGCTTTTTAATATGGTGAACATATTATGCTCACATACTACTCAAGCATTTAACTTACTCCTTTGTTTGTAGATTTAGAAGCAATTGCTGCCAATTTTCGACTGGTTAACATGCAATTGTCATCTAAAGGAAGCATTTTGTGCTGTAGCTTCTCCTTGGGAAAATCTGCAACTGAGATGTTTGGTGACTTAAGACCTTCAGCTGATTTAATGCCTATGCTCACAGGATTGTTATAAATATGAAACTGCCTACAGGGAAGGAAAAAAACAGGAATGTGGGAATCTAAAAGTTTGAGCATTCCACGATCTACACATGAAATTATTTAAAATTGTTAAACAAAACAATTAATATTTTAAGTAGGAATATTTCATTATTTAAAAAACCCTCAAGCACAGAAAATACCTTGAAGATTCTTTTATTGTTTTGGTTTTTACTGTAAAATAAGGCTAGATGACCAGTAAGATTAAAGGATTGTATCTGCTTCAGTCCAAAGAATAGATAACAATTTACATATTGTTTCCATTACTTGGGGTGAGCTAGACATCCTAGTTGGAAACACATATTTATTATTTAAAAAGAATCCAAAACAATGTTACGTTTTTTCCTATTAACCATAACCAAGTATTCTTAAAACTTGACACCTTAATTTAAGTTCATTTTAAGCTTAATTTCAAGTGCCCTGCCTCTATCCCTACATTTCACCCAGGAAGTGACCTCTATGTGTCTAAATATCTGAATAAAATAGGTTTTGAATGCATTATAAATGAAAGTCCCAAGATCATAGGCATTTTGGCATGGGGCAAATTTAGGTATATGATTGGTGCCATTAAGTTAATTCTGCATATATATTCACATATTTTGTGTAAGAGCCTAAAGTATTTATTTACCCTTTAAACCAAGCCTTACCTAGCAGCCTCTTTCGCTAAACGATGATGTCTTAACCTGGAAACAAAGTCTGTGTAGTATTTCTTACATTCTTCTCTTAACAGTTGTTCAGAGTGAGTATAAGCAAAATCTGGGTCTATATAATTATATCTCTCATTCTTTGTGAAAATTGTCCTAAATATTTAAAGAGAATTGTAGTTTCATTACACATGTAAAAAGATTCTGGGTCTTGTTAGAATGAAAACGTATTGATTTTGATACATATATATTTCATTCCACACATTCTTGTTATCACACTGATTATTAATATTTGACCTTGTAAAGGCAAAAATAAAAATGAAATATTGCAAATGTAATAGCTACATTTTTAGTTTCTTGTAAAAACACTCAAGAAACTTATGTGCAAGAGACTCAAGAATGCAATGAATTTTAAAGTACTGTCAGCCTGAAGAAAACCCAGTGAACTGTCATATGAGTAACCAATCTTGATCTACTATATGATATATAGATACATTTATGAGTTTAAATACTAGATTCACATAATTTTTACCTGTACTTTTTATTCCATTCACTAGGCCTAAGGCTGGCTGCACGATCATTAGGAAAAGCTGTAAGTGCATCATCCTTACAATTCCTGTTTTTCCGGTGAGTATGAATCTGTGTTTGGGTTGATTTAAGGATTGCCACAGGTGCTGTATCACTGAGCTGTCCTGTGCCACGAGCTACAAACTGTCCAGTTGCATTGGAAATCAAGGGTGTTAGACCTTAAAATTCAAATAAAACATAAACTAATATTTTCTAAATAAAATTAAATGTATCAGAAAATATATCTAATTTGCAATGGTCTACCCAGCAGCACAACAGCTGGTCACCCATCCCATTGTGTTTTCCTCAGAAAAGAGGGAAGAAGGCATTCACACCATACCAAGAGCCAACTGCCTCCCTGGGCCTGGATCACACAAACAAACAGACGAGGTCAGACCAGCTGTTTCCAGCTGTGATGCTTTGTCTTGCATAGACACATCATCAGACATTCAGCTGCCTCTGTCCCAGTGCTGTTCACAGCATCCTAAAGCTTGTCTTAAGGGCTGCAAACACAGGCATGAATTTTGACAAAAGCTCCCAAGCTATAACAACAAAAAGAAAGCTCAGATCTTTGTCACTCTAGTTTTAGAAAAGCACATCCACATGAACATTAAAGAGAAAAACTATGGCAGAAAAAGTTATACTTCAACTGCCCTTTCCTGCCTCACCTGAAAAAAAAAAAAATTGATCATGAAATACATTTGTTTTACCCACTTTAGCCTTACTTTAATCCAAAATGGCTACCAAAAAGAAACCCAACCAAAAAATCAAAAACTACTTTCCATCTTCTAAGCCACAGGAGTGATTACAACTTCCACTGGCCAGAAAAGCACAGTTTGCAAGAAGTTTCATTCCAGTCTCTCCCCTGCCTTCACCTGAATACAGAGACACATGTACACATACTCATCTGCAGAGAGTAGGAGAAGATAACAGGAAGATATAGAACCATCTAGAAAAAGATCAGAAAAAAACAAAATAATTTTTCCTCCACACTTCAAGCTTAAAAGCAAAACACATATATCCCTCATAACCTCTTTACAAACCTGCAAAAGGGAGGAAAATGGGGACATTATACAGCAAATGGCAGACAAGAGCATGTAGAAAGCCCAAAAAACTTGAATACTACATTAAATCTTTGATCCAAAGAAACCACTTATTTCAATTGTGTTTCTGAAGCAGGAAAACTGAAGGAGCTCTGGATTTCAATAATAAAACAAAGAAATTGCCAAAGTTCAGTTTCTCATCAATTCTTGATAGCCATGGATTAGAAATACTTTCCTGAAAGTAGCAGGAATGCCCAGTGGCTTATCAACCATTCTGTACTTGTAGGAAGAACAGCATTTTATCAAAACTTTCCAGTAGCTTCCTGTTTTTACTCCCCCACAATGGAGAAAATGAGTATTGCCTTCCTGTTTCTCATTAGTGAGTACATCTTCAAGCTGGCAGCAGCTAAAGAGAATTCAAGTTCCCCCCCACATCAACACACAGGCACCAGTGCACAGGACAAGCCCATTGCAGTGGTGCTGCAGAGGCTGCAGCACATCTGATGCTAGAAAAAATCATGTTTGCCATGACTGGTTTACAATTCAGTGACAGCTTAGTCAAATCTACTGTAAAGTGTTTGTTCACAGAAAACATCTGGAATACAAGGAACAAATTAAAGGCTAATTATTGCTCATCCTGAAAGATTCTTTATACTGGCACGGGCTTCACAGGAGGGGAAGAGCCAGTGGACACAGAACAGGTAGCAGGCTGTATGAACTGGCAAATTCATCTGGCAGTAGTAACTTTGAATCAATAAAGAACATTCTGTTATCTTTCCTAGGTTCTTCCTGTGCTTTACATACCTCTCAATTTATTCCTGAAACATCTTAGCACTGCAGCAGCATTGCTTGCAAAAGCTAAACCTTATAAAAGTTATAAAAGTATGATGAGAATTTATGCTTTAAGAGTTCAATATTTTATAAAGTTATGGGAGGGTGTACCATTATTTTAGCCATTGTTTTGTAGTCTTATGGGACATATGTTATACAACTGACCATTCCCTGCAGTCCCAAAGAGATATTACTTATTACAAGCAAAGTAAACAGAGTAAAAAATTCTCTTTTAAAATGCTGAAAATGTGGGTTTAAAACATTTTATCACTTTTCACTTACGTTTTTAGCATCTTACCAGGATTAATTGTGAATAGAACGCTTTTTCGTTTAGATTTACACACACCAAGTAAGGTCAAATATATTTGATGAAAGGATTTTGTCTTCAAAACATCCACATTATTTTTATCTACTCCTGTACCAATGATATCAATAATTTGCTTCATCTCAAATGTTCCTATTTGACGTGGAGAAAATGAAAACTTCACTTCCTGGAAAAGAAGACTCATTATGAGACATATGAGGCAGAAAAGAGTCAAGTTTTGTGTAATTCTCTATATGACTGAGTCACTGAGTCACTTCTGTCCACACATCTCTAAGACAGGTGTTCAAAACTGGGCTTGCAGATGTACCAATAGGCACATAAAAACTAGCAATATAAGGTAACATAAAAGAGTGACACATCAGAACACAGCAAAGTCTCATTTGTTTACTTCTGAGAGAAATCTTCTGTCCTGAATTACAGGTTTGAGAAATTGTAAATGTTTCCATATTTGACTTACTTTTTGGCAAGGTTTCTTCCATTAAAAGAAATATTATCTTACTTGAATATTTTTTATTTACTGAAACAAATTAACAGTATCCTGCAAAAATATTTGAGTATAAATCAATCTTCTCAAATCAGTAAAAATTTAAAAAAAAATTTACAGAGAGAAAAAACCCTTTTAAAGTTGCCTTAGTACTACAATTTTTTTTCACATTTAAAGTAATACAAAGTAATATAAAGTAATAACCTAAGAGAAAGAGGGAATTACCTTTTCAGATTTTTTTTCAAGTTTTCCTCTTTCAGGAGAAATACTGAAGTGAGCAGTCTTGCGGAAGCTGAATGTCACTGGAAGGAACTCGGATTCATTTTTCATTGTGCACACAACTTGTGTTTGTTCACCCAAATAACACTCCTTAAAATCAATTACTGTTCCTGGCTGAAGAGTTAACATCACAGGAAACCCAGAACCCATCAAAGCTAAGTCCACGTGACAAGAATGACTCCCTGCATTAGACAAACAAAAACAAGCAAACAAACAAAAAACCAAAAAAACCAAACCCCTCTCACACCCATTATCTCACTAACAGAGAAGTCATGCTGTAGCTGTATAGTCACAAAAATAAAATAACACCACAAAGCAGAATGTTTTATAATGCAGTTTTTATAAACCTAACACTGAGATCTTTACTTATAATAGCTGTTAGATAATGTATACCCTCAGTAAGGAGATTGAGGATGATCACACACGCACTTGAAAATACACAAAACTGGTATTACAAAAGTGCTGGGGGCTTTTTATGTCCTTCAAATATTTTCACTTACAATTATTATAATTTATAATTAAGTTGTAGGTGTTCATTCGTGACACACATTAATCCCTCCTTCCTACTCACTGTTCAAAGAGGTTTTGGTGCTGAAGCATTAAAGATGCAAGTTAATTTATTTGTGTTGATACAAACAAACAAAGCAGATTTACCATAAAACTATTAAGATTATCAAGAATGTTTTTAAAAATTAAAATATCAAGATATACAATTTTATCATCCATATATATATTTCTGATGATGACTATACATTTCTAACATACTTGTGCTTGCTGTGGCACCGTCACTGAGGGTCTGTATACAGCCACCTCTCTTCCCAACAGATTCAAATCTCAGAAACAGGACATAATCTTGAACCAGTGATGAGTCCTTCACTTCAAGGTTTCTTTCAAATTTTCTGTAAGAATCACAATTTCTAATTAAAAGATAGGAAAAAAAATAAACCTCTAAACCCACAAAAAATCAAGATATATTTTTGAACATCCAGTCTGGCCTCTTTGCTGTCAGTAACAGCTCGAACAAATGATCTTCACACTTCCTTTCAAAAAAGGCAAATAGTAACAAATTTAAACTCATCAATATCTGTGTGATTATTAGACTGGTAATTTGATATCTTTTCCAGTCTATAACAGTTTTCTAAACTAATACCACATGCATAATAACTACCTGTATTTAGATTTGAGTAAGGGAAAATGGCAAGAGCACATTTGCTTTTTCTTTTCCTTATCCAAGAAGAAATGTTTGTTTATGTTTAGTTTTTGGTTTTGTTTTGGGGTTTTTTGTTTGTTTGTTTTTTTAATGAGATGAGAGCTCTCTGAAATGTTTCACTCTCTTGGTGGTTAACATATGACAAAATCTAATAAAATTCCTATTCTCACAAAACCATCTCAACCAGCTCTTGCTCCAAATACACCCTTAGTGTATTATAAAACATAAAATCATAGAAACACTTCAGACTTTGCTTTCTTATTTGCAGAATCACACCAAGAAATTCCTTTTAACACACATAAATACACAAGAAGTTATTCAGAAATAATTTGCAGACTTATTAGCTCAAAATTATTTTCTCTAACACAGATCTTGCAGAACAGTGCAGACCAATCAACTTGTGCATGCATGTGCATTTAATTGGTATCACTCACTCACTCTGGACTAAAGCAAAGTGTAATCAAAGATTTCTCATAAGGCAGCAAAGTTCCTTCATTGGGAACACACAAGATCAAGGTGGAAACATCTACATCTCTATTTTTCAGGCTTAAGTCTTGTAAAACAGCATCTGTATTCCCCTGAAGATCTGTCCCCTAAAAAAAAAATCAAAATATGGAATAGTTCAGCCTGCTTTTCTTTCCCTTTTGTGTTTTTTTCCCTACACATACATTTTCATGTATAACAAATAGAAAGACATAACACAGGAAATACATTGACATAGTTACACATCACATGACTAATAATTTTTAAATCAATTTCATGTCAATGTTTTGAATTCTCTTTTTGAAACATGATTCTCAGTCAGATTATTTCACTGAGAAAAACAAGTGAAACCACAGATGATTGACATCTTAGAACTCAAAAGTTTATTTTTGTAACTCCTAGTAAGTAATAAGAAAAAAAAAATTAGTAGGATTTAAAGCAAAATTGCTAAAACAAAAACCCCAGCAAAACTAAAAGAACCACACTCAGGGAATGCAATTAGCATTTTTAAGGTTAAAATATCACATAGTGAAACAGAAATAAATGAAAAACTCAGTTCTAGGGTTAAATTGAAGTAAAAAACATGTTGGTTGGACAGAAGTTTTGGAAAGCCTATTGATCAGGAAAAACTACGATATAGTAAACGAGACTAGAACATGAATGTTGAGAAATAAAAAATGCAAATGTAGAAATGAAAACTAGTTTTCAACTAAAATAAAAACCAGAGCAGTTTCTCACCATTTCTCCTCCAATGGCATTGTCTTCCAGTACGGCTACCCAATCCATACACTCAGGGCTTTCATTGTATAAATTTATTTGTTCAGTCTTTGAAGTCCCAAAGTAAAGAGGTCCAAAGTTAATGCATTTCAGTACTTTTCCACAAGACACTCCAAGAACTTTAAGAACTTGTTCAACCACAACACCTTTGATCCATACTTCAGTGCAGCCACGACCTTCCAACTCCACTCTACCAGTAAGAGTAATAAGCAGCAACATGTAATGTAGAGAAGTGTTAGAAATAATCAGTTTGGTTAGTTTGGTTTGAATTAGAATTTGTGTAAAAAAAAAGAAAAAAAAAGACCCAATCCAAGCTTTCCATAGATAAACTACGTGGGGAGAGCAGGGCAGAGGCCATGTCCTTGACAGTGGTCTTACAGGAATATCACCAATCAGGAAAAATCCCACCTTACATGGTGGAGTTTTGGGTTTGTTTTGTTTTTTGAATTTTTCTAAATGTTTGACATGATATGAATGACATCTGCAAAGAATTAGGAAGTGTCCACAGACAATACACTGCTCTTATCCCTCAGAGTCTTTGTATCTAAATACCAATTTTAGTGTATAATACCTAATTTTCTCATAGGGAACTGGAGCTAGAAGTTCATCTGAATAAGCATGAAAGAACTGCAGCTGTTCCTGCCTGGGAGCTGCATCTTGATGACACCACAAATGACCAACAGATCATACAGACATTGTACAAATTTTTGTTATTAGAATTCTACCGGAACAAAGCGTATTTGTTCTTGATGAACAAAAGAATCAAGTAATAATACACCCTGTTTTTCAAACAGAATCATCTGTCCTTATGAATAGCCTCTGAGCTGAAAACAAAATTTTAATTTAAAAAAAAAATCTTTGTTTTCAGTAGTCACATATATAATTACACAAGGGATCTGGGAGAGGGTCTCAAACTCTCTAAATATCATCTTGAAACTTTCGAAGAGAAGATTCCACTGAGAATAATTTTGCTTGCACATAGAAGGTAAATGTTTATAGACAACATGGTAAATGGAAATAACCATGGTGTTTTCATGAAAATTATACTCTCTCCAAATCAAATTCCTGTCAAACACCCATCACAAGACTTTAAATATAACCCTGTTTAAATACATATGTACACCTGTATACATATATATTAATATATTTGTGCAAGGCTTAACAAGAAAACGTAACATTTCATTTAGTCTAAAGAATATAACAATAACTACTGGGAAACACCAAATTCACTGACAGAATTAAGCAGAATTTAAGGCAGGAAAAGGGTGCAGGATGAAATCTGAGCTCTGTGTAGTTATGTTTTCTCAGCTGAATAGATAAATTATCTACTAGACTGCATGAAACAGTAGCCAAGATAAGGTGAAGAAAATAGTGATGGCAGCCTGGACAGCAAAAGTGAAGCATAAAGCAGGACACATAGCAACCAAAGGGTTGAAAGTTAGTAACCAAAGTATGGTATGAAGGAGGATGTAACTGTGAAGCAATAGCACAGATACCACCTTGCCTGTCACTCTATGAGAACTTTTCTCCTGCTGCTTCATTTCCTCTTCCAACAGGGCAAAAGCAAGAACAAGAAAAATTGAACTTAAAGTTTATCTTAATAACTTAAGATAAAATGGAAAGCTTCCGTATTCACCCAAAAAAAAAAAAAAAACCAAAAAAAAACCCCAACCCAAAAAAAAAGAACTAACCAGAAAAAACAACCCACAGAAACTCCAAACTGTGAACCAAAACTAAACCAAAACACCCAACAAACCAACCACACCCTATTCCCACATTGCCCAGAGAGGTTGGGGACATCCCATCACTGCAAGTGTTCAAGGATAGGCTGGATGTGGCTCTGAGTAACGTGGTCTGGTAGAAAGTCCCTGCCCATGGCAGGAGGATTGGAACCACAGGACTTAAATGTCCCTTCCAAGCCAAACCACTCAGTGATTCTATAAGGTAAGCATTTAACAGCAATCTACTCCTACAAGAGTTAGTGTTGCAAATACATTCCTTCCAGTGAAAATAAGATACATCAAAGAACACCATAATGTTTCTGACTCCTGAAACATATAAAGTTAAAAGAAAACAAGCAGTTACAGAAGCTAAGAAAAGTGAGGAACACAGGATGTGCAGAAAGGTCAAAGATACAAAAGCCCCAGGTTAGTTTTATTCCGAAAAATGTGCAAACATCCCAGATCATTAAGAATTATGAAAGATTTTTATTAACACAACCAGGTATACAATTTATGCTCCACTTTTCTGTGGAGATAATATAACAATCAAATTAATTTAATAAAACTAAATATTAAAGACAGCAACTGATGCTTAGGAACTTAACTTTTTTAGATAACAATTCATAATAAAGACAAGAATTAATAACAGACAAAAATGGAATTTATAGAGCTGTATTTCTTCAGTCATACACTCACTTCATCACTTCTTTGATGACTCCGGGTGCATCTGTGCAGATATCCACTTTAATTGTCCTTACTGATCTTGGCTTTACCACTCCTCTGGTAGGTTTTATGTTAAACAGGACAACCCCATCGTATGATATTCTAAATACACCTAAAAAAACCCCAGAGCAATAAACAGAACACTACAAATATAAAGCTCTAGATTTATATGCTTCTATTACATGCTTGAAATTACACAACACATAATGCAGATGTTCAGAAGCACTATGTTTTCCTACGAAAAAAAGGAAACATAGAGTTAACCTTTTTAAAAGCTATTTCTAAAAGAGAGTAGACATTATTTCCAGGCTTTAATTATTACACCACATGTCCAATTCCATTTTGCAAGCTATGATTGTAACAGGAAAGATATTCACATTCCAAACAAAAGTGACTATGTCACAAAACAGCTGTAAGTAACATTTTCAAGTTATACAAAGCTCTAGGGAGATACAGTAGCCAGGAAGTTAAGGGCATATTGCAGGTAAAAACAGCTTCTGTGATTTGGTCTGTACCTAACACAGCTTACTGCAGAAGAAAACAGTAAGTATTTCTAGGTTACAATAATATTGTTTAAAATGCAAAAAACCCCTGTATATAACAAACAACACTAATGATCTGTCATTATATCATAGACACAAAGAAATTGTTTAAAATGTATGAAAAATGCACTTTTTTATTTCATAGAAAAGATAATCTCTGATATGAGATCAGAAACAGGAATAAAGGACTTGTTTAGTGCATGGGATGACAAGTTAAATGCAATTCTCAAGTCTCAGGCCAGCATAGAGCACTTCCTGCTCATACAGTTTACGTGCTGTTACTGTGACCTGCTGTATGATTTACAGAGCCTACAGAAACACAGATTCAGCTGCTCTTCCCTTGTCTGCCCTCAAGACATTCTTTACCAACCATCACCTTTTTAGTAATTTTCATTCAATCCTATAAAACTCCACCATGCAGCCTGAATGTATCATTCAACAGAGTTTATACCTAGAAACAGTTCCCTATACATTATGAAAAAAATAATATCATACAAATTAGTTGTAGATGCATATGTACTGTAGGTTATCTCATTTTCTTCACCTAATCATAACTGCTAAAAGTAATAAGTTAGCATGTATGAGAAAGACATTATATAAACTACATACTACATCTTTAAGTTGAACTGGCTAGGAAAACCCTCCCCAGTAATTTCTCCTTTTGTTTAATGGAAAAAAAAAAATTAAAAATCTGCTTTATCTAGACAGAAATTTGATTTTTTTATTTTTGGGGGTTTTTCTGGGGGTTTTTTTGTTTTGTTTTGGATTTTTTTTAATAGTGCAACTCAGCTCTGTGTTTCTGTAATCATGTATTTTCTCTTGGTACAGTATTTCATATGAGAATCTAGGAGACAAATGTTCCCACAACCTTGGCCTAATGCAAAAAAAGACAGCCTGTAACGTAACAACAGCTGCACAAATGAGGAACCAAAATAATTAACTGCCTTAAATTTGTTGTTTGAAATTCAGCATAGTTGCCACCCTGCTTCTGGAGAAAGGTGTCTGCAGCTTTGTCCACTGCAAAAGGCAATCAAACAGGTTATTTGGATCAGGTAAGCATTCTTATGCTCATTTGTCCATGTTTCTTACTCTCCTTGGAATAGCTGCTCACAGAAATTTAGGGATGTGCCTGTTGTAAAAGCTGCAGGATTTCAAAAGTTATGGCAGCAAAATAAAAGGCCTCTCATTATCTCTTAGCAACAAATACAGTTCAATTCCCATCCTAGAGGACTTTAGCTCAGAAAGTGCAGGGAACTCATAGTTGTTTATTCAAGAGACAGGTCTGGGGATCACAGAAGCACAAAGCAAGGGCAGATGTAATTTTCTGCTGTCTATGCTGGGCACACTAAGGCAATGAGCAACTATTATTTTTACGTCTTTCAAATGGGACTCAAAAGTAGAGAACTCATAAAATTTTCAAAGTTCTAAAGTAATTTTTCTTTCCTAAATGGAAACATAGTAGTGGCTACATAAACAGCGGGCCACGTACAACACCTGCAGCTACAATACTCATAATCTACATAACCCAAAATTTCAGTTAATTGCTACTTGGTCACTGAAGTTTTAGCTTGCATAAAAGATGCTTTCCAATAAAATAAAATATTTGTATGATTTAATGCACACTAAATATTTACCTGAAGTTGATCCACGGTTAGCAATTCTAATCTCTTTAGTAATTAGTTTATTGTTTGCCATCATTTCACCAAAATCCATCTCTGACTCTATTTCCAGACAACAGTACGGAATTAATCTGCAGAGACAAGACAACATTATATTTCCCAGAACTTGAAAATACCTTTGCATTTTAAAAGAAATTTGATTAAGCACTCCAGTGGAAGAGAGTTCTCCTTTTGTCCTAGTTGTCCTATCAAGGTTTTGGCAACTCACTTCAGCACTACAGCATACTCAGGGAAGGTATAAAAGAGAGGTACTTATCTATCAGCCTGTTTAATGACTGACTATTCTAACTTTAAAACAATATAGCTTTAAACAATTAGTCAAAATTAAATGCACACATTTCTATTTCATTTTAAATACTTCATTACAGTACTTCAAATGAAACTATAATGGGTTAGTTGCATCACAAAATAAGACCAAATAATTCACCATAATCCATTATGAGCTGCCTGAACTAAAAGCAGTGAGGAAGCAGTGCCAATGTCCTTTTACAGTCCTGTGTTTGATACATACTTTATGTAACTTTAGCAAAACTTATTACAACAGACAGAAGTGGGTAATGACACACACCACAAGGTACTTCTATTATTTATTTAAAAGCCTCAGCCAATGTGATGATATCACTGTATTGGATACTTTTTAGGCATAATGAAAAGATCATGCCTCAGGAAACTTGTATTTTAAAGACTCCAATACAGTGACACCTCTGATCTCACATAAAACCGTGTTTCAAATCAACTGCATCCAGACATTCTTATAAGAAGCTTTACTGGAAAACTGAAACAAAAGTAATTCTCCTCTGAAGATTCAAATATCACCCTTCCCAAGTGGACAGAAATAAGCATACATTCTAAATGCAATGAGATTTTCTAATAGATACAGACCTGTGCAAAAAGGAGGTAATCACGTTAAAGGGTTCGGGGTTAGTGTTTTAATACAGTGTGAGGTTTATTTGCTTGCTTTAGTTTGCTGGCTGGGGTTTTTTTATGAAGCTGGAATTTACTGCTTTTGCATGACACAAAACACATTTTGGAAAATGCTGATTAAAAGAAATCATAAAGTATACTTTTTTTTTCCAAACACACATACACACAAAAATATTAAAGCCTGTCAACGTTTTCCCTGCAAAAGACACTTAAACATGAATGTCTTAGGTTACAGTGCAAGATGTAACCAAAAGTATGTATTCTATCACCATCTGTGAAAACCAGGTGGGGCAGTGTTCTTTGTCTCTTCCATGACACATCCCTGATAACTCCCTCCGGGGGATATCTTCTGTTCATGGGCCACCAAGCCTCACAGCATGACTCATAAAATTACATCATCCCACTGTGAGATGCTCCGCCCAGGGGGAGGAACCGAGCATTCCTGCTTGGATAGAATCTGAGGTCTGGAACACCACACTCAGCCCTTACCTACTGGGGTCCCAGAGGACAAGAGCTACATAACCACCACTGGGCCTTCAGAGGAGCACCAGACCCTTCTACAGGATCACCACTTCAACAGGACCACATCTATCACCTCAAGAGGAGTGCAGCCACCGTTTATTTGGACTGCTACCACCACCCTGCCCAGCAGGGTGTCAGGTCCTATTCTGACTCTGTCAGTGTTTCTGTACTATTGCATTTATTTTTAATATTCCTAATAAATTGTAGTTCTGACTTCAAGTCTCTCACTGGTTTGCTTTCAAACTAGTACACATGAAGATGTGAAATCTATTAATCTATTGGAAGTCCTTTCCAGAAAAGAGTCACCAGTAGCATTATCATCCTAAGTGGCCTTACCTTCACAATACTACCCTGATAAAAATTTTCAAAATTCCTTGAACAAGAGACGTTGCTCTAAACCACGCACCGTATTTGTAGAATTAGGCACCATATGTTTCACTATAATCCAGATTTGCAACTGTTATGAACAATTACTGTAAAATCTTTTGTATTATTGATTCAGTACAAAGCAAAAACATTGAGTAGTTGTTGACTTGTCTAATAATACAGAATTCAAGATTATCAACATTATCACAACCAAGTTAGAATAAGGCAAAACTAAAAACCCAGACTGTCTGGGATCTTAGAGGAACATCACAGCAATTAACTTCTTACCAATGTACTGCTCTGAAAAAAAAAAATCTTACTTTTGTAAGAAAACTTACTGTTTGTTTTCCATGCAATTGACAGACTAATTACAAAGCCATATCTGACATGTATAAGTAAACTTCCCACAAGATTAAACTGCAAATATTAACAGCAGCACATGAACTTCTGAATATCATACCCAAGCAGGGGGATATCAACTATGTCATCGTCTACTAAAAGAATTAATTTATCCTGAAGATCTTCTGCACAGTTGGGAGTATATTCCACAACAGCTTTCACTTGAAGTCCAGACGCAATGGGTTTTTCTGGATTTTCCACAATCAATTTAAACTGAAATTAAAAAAAAAAAAAGTTTTTAATTGTTACACATTTCTAGATTAAGAAGGATATACATGTAGTTAATTTTCAGAAGAACACAAATGTTGATTTAAAACTTACCATGAACTTATATGTAGGATTTTATAATTTTACCTCCCTGTTTACTGAAGTTCAGACTTTTTACAGGAAAAGAGAGAGACAGAATGAATTAGCAAAATTTTCTAGTCTTTCCAAGAGAGCTACAGCTTTTCCTACTGTTGCAAAAAACCTTCTGAAGCAACACAAAATTAAATCAACTATTATTCAGAGAAGAATATCTTTAGTGCCTGAGAAAAGTACAAGGATTAAGTCTCAGTTCAAAGCAGCAACAAAAGGGGACAGGTAAGAGTTTCCTGTAGGTCTGACTGACATCAACAGAAAGTCTCACTGCACATTAAAAATCTGCTTGAAAGGCACCTCCAGTCTTGGGGGTCAAATGAAAAAGAAAAAAAACCAGAAGCAGCTGACAGAGAGCACCCCTTCCTCTCTCAAAAAAATAGTGCTGCATTTGGTGTTAGTAACCTCCTGTTTAAATCCAACACCCCCTGCACCTGTCCTTCAACAGAAGATACAAGTAACCCACTAGCACATAGAGGGAAATGCAGCCTTTCCCACATTCCTAGGAAAGCCTCATAGTAAAGTCTAGAGCTCCTCTGGTGGTTCAGTCTCCTTACAATTCACAGTACCCCATGCACAGTGGTCTTCTGCTATTTATGTCCAGGTTAAATATTTTTTATTTCTGAAAGACAGAAATACTTCCCAGTATTCTCTAAGTTTTCTGTTCTAATTTATGTTTTAAATACACAAACATAATTTACTACTTGCTGTTTCTGCTGTCTGAGCATCTCCTATTCCTTTAGAGTCCTCCTAGCAGTATAAATACTCAACTAAAGGAAATTTGTTATGTCATGCACATCATGATTATGGGCTTGATATTGAAAGAGTGGCCATGTTTTAATTCTGAGGTGTGTAGAATCTATCTGTTCTCTAAAAAGAATTAAACATCCAAGCTTTTTCATTTTATACAAGACAAAATTGTTCTATTGTACTAGGAACATACAATGGAGCCTATGGAAAACTGCTTTGTGAGCTTAATTCCTTGAAAGGCATTTCTTGGCCATGCACTATGACAGCTCAAGAAAGGTTATTTTTCAGTGCTTCCACTCTGTGTATGTAATGCATCAGAATGTACTTCAGAGGAGTCATACACTTCAGAGCCTTGTAATCACAGATAGCAACACAAGGTCTGGGAATGAAAAGGGGCATCACAACAGACCTTCCTGGAACGGAGGCTGTGAAGTGGAATCTTGTTCCCTAGCTGTTATCTTGGTCATCTCCTGTACAATGGTATAAAAATATACAGCAAAAGGCAAGAGTTAAGCACAGAGGGGAAAACCACAAAGCTATGATTTAGTAACCTTTCTCTTTTCTAAAATTGACTCTGCCTTTCCACTTCTGGAGCACATGAAAAATGGATAAGGCTGATAAAAACTAACAAAACAGAGTAAGCACAGCCCTACCAAATCAAGCACTCTTGACAGTTTCCAGCTCATACCAAAAGTCTTCAGCTACAGTTTAATAAGAATCAAGCTGCCACTCTTGCCCTCAAAAAGAAAGGCTCACTACTCAGTGAAATTATTCAAGGTACTTCAATTATCTGAAAATCATATTGATGACCACCCTGAATTATAGTTCAAGTTGCCATGAACACAAAGCATCATCAGCTTTTGCTCAGCCCCTGATGCCAGTTCATTCCAACCTTTTGATCTTAATTTTGACATCATTTACAAACAATAAACTACTAACCACAGCAGGGTTTTGCTGGAGCCACATAGGTTAGGAAGGCTCAACTGGTTAGAATAGTAAAGATGCATTTGCCCTTAAAAAGTCTGGCAATGCAGTGACTTTTCCAGAACTTATCAGATGTTATTAATAGCAGTCATACTATCTTGAGAAAAGATTGCAAACCTCCTCTTTTCTGAGAAAATTTAAACTACTTCTTTTTTGAGAAAGCTCTCATCAAGCAAATACTACAAGGGGACTATTCCAGTCAAAAAACTTAAAAGTATACAACTCCGAAATGAGGTAAGAGAGCTGTCACTTCCCAGATTTGGGGTTCACACCGCAGCAAAGTGACCCATTTTTACAGAATGCTCCCCGAAGTTACAAGGAACTCGTGGGCTTCTTGCGGGACGAATTCTGGAGAGCGCGAAGCCAGCCAAGAAGGCAAAGCAGGATTTGCTGCCGACAAGGGAGTTGATCACAGAACCGCTAAGGCTGGAAAAGACCTCCAGCACCATCGAGTCCAACTGTTAATGGTCCATGTAGTAAGGAAAGCCTGTTTATTTCTACTGAAACTATGGGTTTAAGAAAGAAGGAGCTCTCTCTAAACTGCTCACAACCTCGGGAGAATAAAGAGCCCGGAAGCTCAGAGTTCCCTTCGTTCTGCTGCTGCTCCCGCGGGCTGGAGGCGCGCCGCAGGAAAACCCAGCGCGGCCGCTGTGTGCAGAGAGGCGGCCGCGGGCACCCCCCGCCGCCTCCCTCCCGGCCGGCCCTCACCTGGGGCCGGTTCGGCGGCAGCAGCTGCAGGCGGCAGGTGCCCGCCCGCAGGTTCTGCACGGTGAGAGCGGCGCGGTAGCGGCGCCCCGGGACCGTGTCGCTGAAGCGCAGCTCGGCCGGGTCGATGCGCACCCCGCACACGTCCCGCCACCGGCCCGCCATGGCCCAGCCGGCCGCCAGCGGCCGCTTAGCAACGGACGCGGAGCGCTGATTGGCGGAAAAGACGCGGAGGGGCCAAAACCCACCAATCGGAAGAGGAGAAGCGGGCGGGCTCGGGTGAGCTCGGCTGGGCTCGGCTGGGCTCGGCTCGGCTCGGCTCGAGTCGGCTCGGCTCGGTTCGGCTGGGCTCGGCTCGGCTCGGCTGGGCTCGGCTGGGCTCGGCTCGGCTCGGCTCGAGTCGGCTCGGCTCGGCTCGGCTCGGCTCGGCTCGGCTCGAGTCGGCTCGGCTCGGTTCGGCTGGGCTCGGCTCGGCTCGGCTGGGCTCGGCTCGGCTCGGCTGGGCTCGGCTCGAGTCGGCTCGGCTCGGCTCGGCTCGGCTCGGCTCGGCTCGAGTCGGCTCGGCTCGGTTCGGCTGGGCTCGGCTCGGCTCGGCTGGGCTCGGCTCGGCTCGGCTCGGCTCGGCTCGAGTCGGCTCGGCTCGGCTCGGCTCGGCTCGGCTCGGCTCGGCTCGAGTCGGCTCGGCTCGGTTCGGCTGGGCTCGGCTCGGCTCGGCTGGGCTCGGCTCGGCTCGGCTGGGCTCGGCTCGAGTCGGCTCGGCTCGGCTCGGCTCGGCTCGGCTCGGCTCGAGTCGGCTCGGCTCGGTTCGGCTGGGCTCGGCTCGGCTCGGCTGGGCTCGGCTCGGCTCGGCTGGGCTCGGCTCGAGTCGGCTCGGCTCGGCTCGGCTCGGCTCGGCTCGGCTCGAGTCGGCTCGGCTCGGCTCGGCTCGGCTCGGCTCGGCTCGAGTCGGCTCGGCTCGGCTCGGCTCGGCTCGGTTCGGCCGGGCTCGGCTCGGCTCGGCTCGGCTCGGCTCGGCTCGGCTCGGCTCGGCTCGAGTCGGCTCGGCTCGGCTCGGCTCGGCTCGGCTCGAGTCGGCTCGGCTCGGCTCGGCTCGGCTCGGCTCGGCTCGGCTCGGCTCGGCTCGGCTCGAGTCGGCCGGGCTCGGCTCGGCTCGGTCCGGTCCGGCCCGGCCCCTTGTTGCCGGCCCCTTATTGCCGGCCCCTTGTTCCCGGCCCCTCGTTCCCGGCCCGTGGCCAGTGGAAGGGATTTTGCTCCCGAAGCGGTGGCGGTTCCCTGTGGTCCGAGCCCGAGGCAACTCCTCTGCTCCCTCAGGCGCTGCTGCCTGGCCGGGTGCAGGGAGCCTGGTGCCATCCCATGGGTGCCAAGTTGGACAGGAGCTGGAAGGAAATAAAAATCCCAGACCCGCTGGTTTTTCGGAAGTGCACCAAAATGGCCACGTCCCGTTGAGTTGAATTTTACAGAATCACGGAATTTTTTGAGTTGGAAGGGACCTCTGGGAGATCACCCAGTCCAACCACTCTGCCAGGGCAGGGTCACCTGGAGCAGGTGACACAGGAATGTGTCCAGGTGGGGTTTGAATATGTCAATACAGGGAGACTTCTTGACCTCCTTAGGCAGCCTGTTCCAGTGCTCTGGCACCTTCGACATAAAGTTCTACCTCATATTGAGGTGAAACTACTTTTGTTTTAGTTATGGCCATTGCTCCTCATACTGTCACTGGGTACCACTGAAAAAAGTCTGGCACCATCCCCTTGGCATCCACCTCTGAGATATTTGTATGCATAAATGAGATCCACTCTCAGTGTTCTCTCCAGACTAACCAGGCCCAGCTCCCGCAGTCTCTCATTATAAGAGATGTCCCAGACCCCTCATCAACTTTGTGGCCTCTGCTGGACTGTCTCGAATAGCTCCTTGTCTCTCTTGTACTGAGGAGCCCAGAACTGGACACTCCAGATATGCCCTCAGTAGGACTGAGGAGAGGGGGAGGATCCCCTCCCTGACCTGCTGGCCACACTCTTCCCAGTGCACTCCAGGATGGGATTTACTAGTGAAGAGATTCCTGAGCCACTGCCCACCGTGGGGCTCAGGCTTGGTGCTGTCCTCCTCATTCTGTTCACCCCAGGTGTTTCCCGCCATGGGTCCCACTCCAACTACAGCCTGGGAGAGTGAAGGGTGATACAGACATGGGTGCCCTGGGTTTCTTAAAGTACAGGTGGATTGCACTGGAATAAAAATGGCCTGATTTCTCTTCTGGGCCTCCATGTCAGTCACAGACATGGTCTACACAGAACTAAAGCAGGCACTAACCCTTTTGAGTGCTGGTGGGAGTTCAGTGTCTGCAGTGCCAGTGACCATGCTAGTAATTCATGGCATGCATTTAGTGAGTGGTGGTAGATGTGTTCCTGCTCTGATCCTTCCTGCACTATAATTGAAGTGATAAAATGAGGTTGACAAGATTCCAGAACTTAGACTTGGAGTGTTATGGGCTACCCTGTGTTTGGCTTCAAAGCAGCAGAAGAAAGGAGGGAGAACAGCACACACAGAAGGTACACAGAACCTCAGACACCAGTTCTGATTAACTCAAAATGTTTTGCCTTGGATCACTTCATCTCTTGAAAGTGCATAAGGACTCAAATTTTTTATATTTTAAAAGTCAAATATGAGGAGCTGCAAACATGGATTGCACAGATCAGAACTAAAAGTACAAAAACAGAAAAAAAACCCCTGTTTTTAATAGGTCAAGAAACCTAGAGGGAAAAAGGAGAGAGAAAAGCCTTTGTTTCTGTTGCTGGGGAAGGATGCTAACAGGTCTTTTTGTCCCTCTTAAAGATTCAAATTATAGCTACCCGTCTGTATATCACTCAAAAATGTGCTGGAATACAGCATTGCAAGCACTAGGAGTAAAAGCAACTTGAGGGAGTTCTTTGGGAATACTACTTGAATCTGTTTTATGATAACATGGTTGTACTTAATGGAAACACACACAAAAATAAGAAGAAAAAATTAAAGGAGAAGGTTGCCTTATCAAATAATTAAATTCCCTCATCTTTTTCAATACAGAGTGGGGAACACTTCTACATAGTTTCTCTGGTCCTTTGATGCTAATTCTTTTATGGCAGAATTGATTTTTAAAGATTTCTGTCTCTGCTGCTTGCTCCAGCCCTCCCTGACAAAGTTACCACTCCATAAGAGAAATTAGTATTAAGGAACACTGGTCTATTTTCCCTTGATTTGATATAGATATTTCCATACAAAAAATTTATCAATTTAATTAAATATTTTAAAAACAAATTTAAACTGAGATGTAGCTTGTGTATAGAGGAGTCAGGTTCAGCATTAAAAGAATCCCGATCTCTCTGGAATAGTTTGGCTTGGCTCTCTTCCTCTTCTGCAGACTACTATATCCAAATGCTTATTATTGCCATCACTATGATAGCTCATTATGCAACAATATTAGATAATGGACTCTTCTCCTTCCTTTTATCAGCTGAGTCTGGATCCATAAGAATATTTTTCCTGGTCAACTAATAATCAACCCCAAAGTGAAGAATATTGTAAAGGAACAGGTGTTCTTTGTTGAATCCCTAGATGATAAAGGATGGCAGAATCCTTTATACCTAATGCTAGGGTGTAGATTATGTATTGTCGTTCTCTTTAACATCTGACCACATTAAGAGAGATCTTACTTCTACAGAAATTTTACAGAGCAGTAATCTGTACAATTCACATTGCATTCACCTTAGCAGTATCAGATGTTTAATAAAAAAGCTTCACAGCAAACTTCTCACTATTGTATTATAGTCATCAGAGGGAAGAGTACAGTCTTATATAAACCCTCACCACAACTCAATATCTGAATCACTTCCAGCTTTTCTAAGACAGACCTTTAGATCTGAAACTTCCTTGACTATCCACTGATCTGACTATCCTCCCAGGTTTCAGGCAGAAAACTGGACTAGCATCATTCGGTTTTTTCCATTTAATAAAAAAGACTAAGTTGTTTAAAATTAAGTAGCTCCTAGCTTGTTCAGATCTATCCTGGGGCCATGGCCAGTGTAAAACAAGATGCAGAATCAGAAACATCTCCAGTCTGTTTTCTCTGGCAGCACAGGGGAAAGCTTCATTAGAAAATATGTATTAGTAAACAGCAAGACCTGAGACACTGGTCCTACCTATCCATGTTCTAAACACAGGTCAAAGATGCCTGGAGAGCATCTGAGTCTTCTGTTAGATCAGAAGTAATTCTCACTCATCCAGGAATCTGTAAAAATGCAGAGAAGTCCCTTCAGGAAGTATTCAAAAGGCTGAAAAAGGGGCAGTTAAATTGATCATCAGGGTGGTTTATTTGACAGTAATTCAGCAACAAGAGATGACAGTGATATGTGAAATAATTAAAGTAATTTGAACAAACTGCCACTCATACTGCCTTCCCTTGCTGGAATCTGAATCCAGAGAAACTGTGATTTGAACTGTGAAGGTTGACCTATTTATTCTACTTTGGGAGGAATAAATACTTCTAGAATATACTAGAAGGAAATACAACCATTTACTGGTTAAACAAACAAAGGGTGTATATTTTTGTATCAGCTTTTAGGAATCAGAAACAGATAAAGTCCAAATAATGAGGACTAATAAAATATTCCTTTGCATTTAATCTTGCAAATTGCTCTGTTTAATGGAAAACGAGGATGTTCAAAATGACAGATTAGGGCTCTAATTCTCTCTAAAGGTCTTTTCGCTCTACAAAGCATTTTGTGAGAGGCAGAACTAATGAAGATTTTATTGGGTCTTTTTTGCTCAATGAAACCATCAGTCTTCACAAAACGTGTAAGAATTGCCAATCTCTGAGGTGTCCCTCCATCTCAGACTGGGCTGAAAGGAGCGTGACCAAAATAGTTGAAGAAAGTGAACGACAAAGAGATTGTTAGTTAGACAAGGCAGTCACAAATGCCTTCCCTTTTTTAACCATTTTAGAGTGACCCTGCAGGAATTGGTAAAGGAAAAACCTGTATCATAAATACAAACAGTTGCCATTATTTGACAATATAGCTGAGGGCCCCCAGAGGCACACACTGAGTTATTGTATTTGTGATGTAGCAGAATCAGAGTGGTTTTATCAGCACAATCAGTCAGTTTAGCTAAACAGGAGGTCAGCCACAGTACAGCTGGAACATGACAATGCTGATCTGTGGATCAAGGCTACTCCTAACTCTCAGTGCTGAGCTGAACGTTTTGATCTTATGAGCTCATAGCGGTTAATCCAAAGATTTCGGCACCAAAGTAAAAATGAGCCCTTTGTTTCCTGCAGTCTGCAACACTGGAAATGCTTTCTGCATCTGGCATCACTTTTAGTCACAATTTGGGAAAACATCCTTGTTCATGAAAAATTTAACAACTCTAAAAGTGTCCATATCCAGTCCCAGATTTCATATATTAGACAAATATAAAAATTGCAGGGTAGAAAGAAAAACCCTTGAACCACACTGAGAAACATGAGGAAGGTGCATCTTTTTGTGCTGGGCAGCTCATCTCTGATCAAAAGAGAACACAGCTATGGAGAAACTGCATAAATGTAGATAATAGGAAATTCAGGTAAAAGGTAGTTCTGAAAATCTCACCTATACATTAGTTCTTCTTTAACAGCTGTCTGTGGCTTTCAAAGATTCACATAAAATCTTGATGTTTACCATGCTGAACAAGAACAGTAGACTTTCCAGGTATCAAGATGTCAACATCTACTGCCATCAATTAATCAATATTGAATTTCTACTATACGCAGCTAAAATGCGATTTTTCTATAGTTACTAATGATGAGATTCATCTCACCTGCTTCACTGATTGAAAATCAATGTCCAGTCCAAGCTCCCACTATGGTTAGGAGTGAGATAAGTACCTCCAGAGGATGATCATTCTCCTCCCCTTACATTTGAAATAGAATTTGAAATAGAATTCCATATATCACATTGACTTCGTGTAGGTCTCTGGGTATCTAGTTACACAATTTCAAGAATCTTTGTCTTAGGCAGAAATTATGAGATTATTGAAAAGCATGTTCAAATATTAGTAGTTTTGGGGTTTTTTGCCAAAAATTACTGCCTAATTGTGTAGTAGAATTATATGTATTTTTATTATACATGTATCTTAAACTTAGTTAGTTTTTACTAACTTTATACAACATCCTTAAGGTCCAAATGCTAAGCAAGATAACTTAAATTTGCATTCTGATCATCTAGCGTATCAGATCACCCCCTGGTTTTCATTTTTTTAGGTACTGAGCCTTCTGAGCTGCTTGACGTTTTTATCTCCTTGAGTTCAATTACAGTTGGAAACCATTACCAAAGAGATGGGTCTATTTACTCTAAATGCAATCAGGCTGTACCTCAGTACACCCTCTCCACTACCTCTTTCAGTTTAAAGCCACCACCCCTTGTAAAAAGCCCCTCTCCAGCCTTCTTGTAGCTGGCTGCTCTGTATCAAGGCATTTTACCTCAAATACTGTCTCTGGTCCTGCTGAATGTCATCATAGCTTGTTGTATTACACTGGGAGAGCTCATTTGTCTTCATAAGTTACAGATGAAAGGATATTACCTAATTTAGCTGGGCCCTTATCCAATGGTGGCCTTGAAGATCAATAGAGAAGTTTCAGAATTGCAGTAAATGGTAATTAGGATAGAATGTATCTTGCAGAGTATAGAACATACAGACTCCGGGGAATTTATGCTACTCAGTGGGTTAATGATGCATTGTGTCAACATGTGCTTTCTCTTATGAAATTTACACTAATTTTTCCAGATTACTATTTTAATATTTTGTCCCACACTAGGCATAAGCATGGGCATTCAACTGACTTTCACTATTTAAGTCACCATTTAATAGATCTCTTTCCTAGTATTTCTTGCTCAACTAAATCCTGCGTTTATATATTCTTCTTCACTTGAGAATTTCTGCATGCTGTTTTCCCTTTTCTAGTCCTCTGATATTTTCAAATTTTGCAGTCCACCTGTAAATCTACCTATAGATACTTTTCCTAATGCAGTTTAATATCCTGTCTATATTGATGTTTTGTATAATGCAGACGTTAAATTGATTTCTCCTCTCTGACACACATTTTTCTTTCTGACTAGTCATATCAACATAAAATGGGTTTTCACATCCTCCTTTCATCATGCAGTACTCTCACCTTATCTACATTTCACCTGCCATCATGTGGCCTAAGTTATCAGCTACAGATATAGCATGTCATTTCATTATGGTAGGATGAGGTATGTCTGAATTTAAGGCTACATAAGATGGGCTTTTTCCCTTCCTAATTTTTTCTAGCCATAGTGAAAAATATTTAATTTACTTGGAGAGCAAAAGGCAGGCTTGAAGGCAAGACCCTTATTGAGACTCAAGAGCTGACATCATTTTTTTAGCTTGCCAATGAACTTTCTTTCGGCAATTTCATTAGGCACCTATATGGTATACAACTAAATTACATCCATCAGTGCTGTAAGACAAGAACAGAAAATAGAAATGCATAATAAAAGCAATTAGCCAGTGGGAATAGGGGTCACTGGTATTAGCAGAGCTATTCACAAAGAGCTATTAGTTTGGGAAACTATTGAGAGCTGAATCTCATTTCTTCAGTACTTATTACTTTCTATTAACTGAAGAGGAATCCACATTCCTGAAATTACAATTACTAGCCCTTGTTCTCATGGGGGACTTTGAATTACCAGATGTCTGCTGGAAATATAGTACAGCAGAGAAAAACAGTCTAGAAGGTTCCTGGAGAGTCTGGAGGGTAACTTCCAGCCACAGCTGGTGAGGGAGCCAACAAAGGAAAGCGACCCACTGGATCTGTTGTTTGTGGACACAGAGGGACAGGTGGGTGATGTGATGGTCAGAGACAGTCTTGGGCACAGCCATCAGAAAATCAGACTCATTCATGGAGAAGGAAGGAGGTCAGCAAAACTGTGCCTTGGATATCCGTAGGGTAGATATTGCCCTCTTAAGGGGCCTGGTGGACCACCTGGGAAGAAAGTCCTGAGGGATAAAGGAGTCCAGGAAGATTGGACATTCTCCAAGAGGGAAATCTTTAAGGCACACAGGAGCAGGCTGACCCCATGTGCCGATTTGGCGGAGAAAGAGACTCTCAGCTGAGCCCATCACCACAGGGATGCCAATGCACTGGGGATCTGTCTGAGTGACTCATTTCTCATTTGTCTTTCCTTGCAGGCCTCCAGCACCAAGAACAACTGTGCACTGAGCTGCACACATCAAGCAAGATACTGTATTTATGGCAGTGCTCTTCTTTTCTCTGTTGCTAAAAGAGTGGTCAGATTTAGGACAGCAATTTACACTGCTGAATTCTATTACCTCAGTATTTTTATATTTTTGACAAAACTCAAAAAATAAATTCATCTGCCTAATGCCATTATTTGTTGAGGAAGTATAACAACATTTTAATGCTGATTTTAAATTCCTTATATTTGAATTAGCTGCTCATATTTCACAGTGGCATCATTTAATTAAAATTTGGCTCTCAGCAACCGCTGGGACATTTCCCCACAAGTTCTTACCCACAGGGCTATAAACCAGCTTACAAAGTTTTTCAAGTTTCTAGCCAAGGACACAATTCTTTTTTGGTAACGTCATGAGGGCAGCACTCTTCCATCATCCTTTACAGCTTCAGGGGTCCAGCTAACCACAGTATTTAACACATCTCTTGCTACATCTTGACAGAGATTGTGAAGCATTTCCTGGCAGTGACTTTTTATAACATTTAGATGAAAAAGGCCCTGTGATCATCTAATCAGACTTTCAGCAACATAAATACCTTGTGATTTACCAAGATCTAATTGCTTTTTTAATTCCAGCAGCTGGAGTTGTACTAAAACTTATCCTCTAGATATCTTGGTATAAAGACCTTCAGTTCTGATGTACTTGTATTCTTTGATTGGTTCCAATTGCTAATTATCCTGCTCTTTATTCTCTGTACTGCCATAGGTCCGCATCCATCATCTGTGGGTGAACGTATTATGTCTCCAAATCCAACATCTGTGGCTGCAAGTAAAGATTCTCTCACATCTGCAGAAGTAATCAAGGACACCAGGAGAAGTTTTATTGACATTTTGAATAGCAGACTGTTGTTCTGGCATTTCAAATACATTACTGGCATCCCAGAAATCTCTGATCAGCCTCATCTTAGTTATGTTCAGTCTCCATTTAGTGAAGCATAAAATCAGTGTATTAACATGTAGTTAAAATTTACAAACACCTATTCCAGATATGAAGAACAGATAAAATCTTAAAGGAAATAAATGTAAGGTCTTTGTTGTTTCTGAAGCATTTAAACACTTTGGATGGATGAAAGATAAATGAATATACATGTGAACATAAAACAAAAAAGTAACAAGAATATCTGCATAAGTAACTTTTTTTCTCAGTCCCACAGTGCCAAGATCACAACTGAAGCACAGTTCAGGCTGGTTTCAAGTGAATGTATTACGGAAGTCTGCCAGAAGTTTTGGCATAAAGTTCTTGAAGTATCTGAAGGAAGCCTTAAGATTGTGAAACAGCTAGAAAACATTTCACACATTGCTAGAACAAAGTAATTAGTGAATCAGTTTTCCCAGATTACCATGTATGTTTTTTTAACCATGAAAATAATTAAGGATGGTGCTGCAGTCTGGAAAATCCTTGCTGGCCGTTGACAGTTCATAGATGTTTGTTAGTGCTGGAGGCAGTGGAGTGAGCTGATCTAGGGCTCTGGCTGCTCCAGTGACACCTGAGAGGCAGCAGGAGAAAGGGAAGAGGTTAAAAAAGGCATAGGTAAACAGACAGGTACTGATCTTGTATTATGCTGTGCCTATGCTTGTAGATCCTAAACAGATTTTAGCAAGAGCCCAACTCAAGCAAATACTATGTAAAACAATAAAAAAGGTAAAATTGCAGAAATGCTCCCACATTCAGCTAAATGGGACCAAGGAATAGAATCTACAATTATAGTTTCTCTTCTCTGTCAAAAATATGTAGTGGCTGTACACAGCCCTCTCTATCATGATTGTGTGGCCTGCATTCAGACAGAGGATTACATAAGCATTTAGTCTCTGAATAAGGGCAATTTTCTATGGCTGCTCTGCGCCTTTGCTCTCTGTGAGTCATTTTTAGGAGGGGAGATCAAGCACATTGTTTGACAACAAGCTTGTGAAGACAGCAGTTCTTTCATGTCAACTATACTCTGTTAGATCAGTAGATCTGACTAACACATCATGGTCATTTAGTAACACTAAGGGTTTTTCAGTCAGTTAAAGAAAACCAGGGTGACATATTTTCCTTCTAGATTCTAAGAGGGAGTCCTAGAATTGGAATTATTTCTTTAAAAACATGAGTTTGTATTTTAAAACTGAAGGAATAAACACAACTCGTACTTCAAAAGGCTCTTTTGTAACTCCCTGGAAAGGGAATGTTACAAACAAAAGGCAAACAAAGAACCCTCAGATAACTTACTCTCCTACAAATGAGGAAAAACAATTTCAGAAAGGCATGGACTTTCATAACAGATTAAGAAGTCTCTCTGTACTTTCCCAGGCCATCCTGTCATTACATACACAGGAATCAAGAACTGTGGCACACACTGAGCTTTCACAAATATGAAAGCTCAGCAAACAATTATTCTTCCTTCTGTTTGTCCTTACTCTTTGTTACCTAATAAATCTGATTATTTCCTCAACATCCTCAACATGACCATTTGAAAATTGTCTTTGTTAGTCACAGCCTTCTTTGTTAGCTAGAACTGTCATATCTCTCTTTGACCAACTTGCTCCTTTTAGATCTCTCAGAGTCACTTTTTTAATTTACCTTTTTCAAGCTGACTTTCTTTCTGCCTAACTTATGCTATATCTTGTTTCTTCTTTTTGATTTTTTCTTGTCATAAGATTTAATATTTGTCTGATTTGCTGCTCTATGTTCACCTATCATGATTCTTTCTGATTGTCATTATTTTGTCACTTTTCTTTTTCATTTGGTGATTTATTTCATATCCCAGCCTGCCCCAAGAAACTTTTTTTTTTAATTCATTCATTTCCCATTTATTTTAAATCTTTTCTTTCCTCTCCATGATTCAGCCTGTGTCTCCCATACTTTGTGCTTTTATTGTATTTGCAGCTATTTTTCGCTTGTTCAGCATCAACTACTGGAACTTTCAAAGGGCACGAATACATAGAGACAGCTTCTGTGCTGATTGAGATGATGTCAGCAAGATGTCAGCAGTGTAGCTCTGAAAGCACATTTCATTCCACTGACTTGCTAGCAATTAGGAATCACAAAACAAATTGTTCTGTTGCATCTGGAAGATACAGCTCTTGTAATGTGTCTCCTGAAATTTGTTTCAACTGTATTCCACTTAGATCCTGCAATTATATGGAAAATTGTTGTGGCTGCTCCAAACAAACACACTGCATGATCCTGCAATTATATGGAAAATTGTTGTAGCTGCTCCAAACAAACACACTGCATGATCCTGCAAGAAGCAATTTAATGGCAACCAGTAATCATGAAATCATCACTTTAAATTAATTAGTAAGTCAATATCATTGCAGTTTGCAAAGGAATCCTTTTTACCTTCAGTTTTGGAAATATCTTTCATTCTTGAAGCAAATACAGGTTAATTTCAAAGTCTGGTGTCAGCATTGCAAGAGTAAATGCTGTGTGATTTTAGAGTGATACTGCTTTAATCTCAAGGGTCAGAAAATCAAGAATATTAACTCTCCATTGTTTCTCTCTATTGTGAGTATCATTTAATAGAGGATAGATGTCCTCTTTTTCTGTTCTACTCAACCTCTTTGATCTCAGTAGGATTTCTTCCAGCTCTAGCAATCCCATCCTACAGCACTGAGTTCAGCTTTCTGACTATCACCATGATATATGGCACTATATGTGTGAGACAGAAACATGTTTCCTGGCAATTCAAGATTGAATACTTAAGCCTTAGTAGTAGGAAATTAAAAGAATATTCTGTCCCAGAATTTCAAGAAAGGATCGCAGCCATTGGTCTGATTTATAAGATATTTGAATGGTGCTTTCCAATCCAATTTCCCATGTAATACTTTTACTGCAGTTTATTCATAGATTGTTGCCTTTGGGGCCAGTATTAGATCTTGTAGCCTGATTTCTCTTATAGCACAGGCTATTAAACTTTAGATGGTACTTTTGTAGAGGCCAGTAACTCCTAAAGACAATTTCTATCATGACTTCCAAGAGATATCCTTGATTTCATAAAATCCACTGATTTTATAATATTAACAGTGGAAACACCAACCTTTTTGGACATTTTTTTTGTTGTTTATCAGCCTTGCTGTTAAAAAGTAACAAAATAAAAATGTGTCAATTCATATTTTTAATATTTTCAGCCTTAATAACCAAGCCGAGATTCTTGTTTTGCTTGGTTCCATTGAGGAGCCTTTATTATTTATAAGGTTTTTCCTTTAAAAGTGCTTATATCCTCTTATAAAGCTGCCTTCTATTTGATAAGTCAAAGAATTCCAACATTTTCAGCGTCTCAGGGTGTATTGGCCTATTGGATGGGCAATTTCTGATGAACAGCATTCATTTAACACTGTCCACAAGTTAACAGTCAGGTTGTAAAACTCTGCCAGGTGTTGTGTGCCTTCATTCAGTGCTCCTCTCAGTGGTTTAATGCACGAGGGCTTCTGCTCATACTCTTCATGTCCTCTGTGTTGCTGTAAGGTAAGACAATCTCTTAATTGTCAAACACAGAGGTGTCACAGTGGTTAATATGTTCCTGAGAAATGTGAGAGTAGAAAAGGAAAATACCTGGCCTTCATCCTATATAGGTCAAGAACATATAATACACATAAATAAATAAATATATATAAATATATGTGTGTGTGATTGTGTGTGTGTGTACATACATATATATAAAAATCTCATTTGAAGGCACCATTATAAAATCTGGCTTAGAGTTTATATAAATATATAGAGAACTCTTTTGAAGGTACCAAAAAACTGACAGAACTACAATATTGAAGGAGTGATGTTCAGGGGCATTGATGAATTAACTATGCAACAGAGATGCCTGCTGCACTAAAACATTTTCCTTAACCTTGGAGTAACTGTTGTCATTCTTCTCTGGCCCTCTCTGTTCTTTCAACCATGTTTTTTAAAGTGTTGGTATCACAGCTGCATACCTGAGGAATTTTATGTAGAGAGGCAGAATCATATCTATATTCCCTGCTTATAGTTCTGGGGTTTATGCACCATAAACCCTTTATTATAGCATATTACACTGGGAGACCATGCTACCTCTCTACTAAACCTCTCACTGTTTCCCAGGAGACAGACTCTATCCTCCTCAGTAAGATCTTATTCCTTGCCCTATGTCCTTCCAGAAGTTTATGTTAAAGTAAAATATGTTTCACTGAGCTCAACTTTCTCCCTTGTAATCCAGAGCCCTCTGTTTGGATAACTTGTTTTTCACATCGTTCACCACTTTGGACCACTCACAAGGGCTAACACCACTGATATTATTTTTCACTTATTTCTGCTAATCAACTGAAAATTATGAAGGACAGAAAGGTGATGAAAATGAAGCTGATTTAGAACTAGGAGTAATCACTAGAGAACCTTCCTAAAAATGTCATGATCAGTAATGACTCCCTGGTGACAAGTACTCTTTCAGTCCTATGAACCAGTTCTTAATCCATTTAAAATGTAATTTTATTGATACTGCATAGTCCTAATTTTCTTATCAACATGTCATTTGTAGTAAATCAAATGCTTTACAGAAGTTCATTATGTACTTACTTCTATCAGCTATAATTGTAAAAAAGAAATCAAATACATTTGACAAAGCCTATTTTTCATACATTTACCAAGCTTAATTATAAACCCTTCTCTTTTAACTTTTTACCAACAGAATCTTTATAATTTTTTCACTATTTTGCTAAGAACTGTTGTTATCTAGCAACACTCCTGTTACCTTCTCTTCCCCTTGAACATTTTGAGTACTCATAAAATACGAGTATGTTTTTGATCTTCAGAATCACCTACATGCAAATACTTATTCAAAACTGACATTTTCAGGAGGCAATCCTAAAACTCACTGCTTTTAGGAGTCCTGGCATCGGGTTTGCCAGTGTGAAATATTCTTCTGCTCATACATTTATTTAACATCCGCATTTGCTACTAATAGGGTGATTCATCTCACCTAAATGTATCTAAAATTAGCTGAGTTGCCTGAGATTCCCACAATAGAGAAAGAAAAATAAGATGGCCCATAGAGCCATTTGGTTCCAATTATCCTGAAGAGAATCAAATAAATTTAACCATGTGTCAGTTACATGTCTGTAAATACACAGATATTAATAGCACTAGGCTAAAATACATACTTATATTCTTGCATACTGTTCCACATGAAGGGAATTTTCAGGGACTCTAAAATGGGAATGTGTTTGTGATCAAACAATTTTTTTTTATGCCTTTAGGGACTTTTATCTTGATGCCTGCTAAAGAAAAACAGACAGAGGGGTTCTAATCAAAAGACAAAGAATGCTTTCCATGGGCAATTAGGAAATGCAAAACATATTTTTGAAGGCATAGACATTAATGAGAACCAAGTTAAGGGTATCCAAAGAGCTTATTGGACAAGCAGTTTGGGTGTTGCAGTCAGAAAACAGGATCCAAGCCCAAGAGCACTTTGGAATGTGATACAATCATAGAAGGATTAAGGACAGCAGCTATGTTAAGGGGTTTCCAGGAAAAGGACAATATGGAACAGGGTGAACACTTCCCAGAAAGGGGAGTGAGTTAAGCCAAAAATTATGTGAGAACCAGGCTGCTGTTTGGATTAGACTATAAAATAAAAAGGGACATCAAAAATATTTCATCTAATAAAACCAACAAAAAAAATTTGCTTTAATAGCAAACATGGTGGAAATCATGGTCAAAGCAGAATTAGATGGCACTGAGTTTAGAGCAATAGCAAAGGAATTAAGGATCTCAGTAGGAAGACTAATGTGGTGTTACATGCACTCACACCCGTGATTATTGACCACCTGAGTCTTGCCTTTAACATTCAAAATTAATTGGATTTCATATGATACCTTTGTTAACATTAGTACAGTTATGACACTTCTCATAGATTTCAAACACTTAAGGATATTTCCACAGGTACCTTGATTGGAAATAGCGTACAAAAATATATCAATGTGATAAAATTTCATTCTTCAAACTCTAAAACAAACCATTTAGGTTTTGTTAGTTAGGCTGAAATTTTGCAAAGCTTCATCTCAGACTGGCATTCAGCAAACCACTCCTCTTACAGCCAAAATAAAGTCTTCTGCTGTTTTCAGTTCTCTTCAAATTAAAATCTCAAGGAACATATACCAACCAAACTACAGTGGAGAGTGCAGTAGTGAGTCCAGAGACAGCTCTTCATCCCAATTTTCATCACTGCCTTTTAATAATTGTCTAAGTTTCCTTACTTGTCCTGCAGAAATATTTCACTTGTCTATGTGGGACTTATTTTTGCTTGGTTCATAAGATTGAGCACAACTCTTTCATTATTTGCTCTTGGCACAGTTTCCTTGGGAATGCGGCATTGATAAAATGCCACACTATATAATTGCATAACAGCTAACTGTGTGACAGCTTCCATCCACTTTGTAAATGGGTGAAAAGTAACCAAACAGCGCTGGTTTTCACAACTGGGGACCTGCAGGGGTCCTATGGAGATAGTCTGTACCCTGGCCCAAAACCCTCCCACACACTGCAGCTGGATTTGGGGTATTAGAGTATCCACAACTTGTCCTGCCAGCCAGCTGTGCACCCATTGCTCTGCATCACAGAATCACAGAATCACAGATTCGTTAGGGTTGGTAAGGGACCTCTGGGGATCACTGAGTCCAACCTCCGTGCCAAGCCTGTGTCACCTGGAGCAGTGACACAGGAACACATCCAGGAGGGGTTGGAATGTCTGCAGAGAGGGAGACTCCACAACCTCCCTGAGCACCTGTAATCCTTCCTGTGATCAGCCAGCATCACACAGTACCAACTCCATCTAATGTTTAGCTTTCCCAGAATAAACTCCTCCATGAAGTTCAGGTCAGACTTCTCTGTACCAGTGCTGGACCTGCCCATGCTCACAGAGTATCTCCATCTGCTCACCTTCTTTCCTTTTATTGGACAAGTGCCAGCTACTTTTGGAATCAAAGTCCCCAGAAGCCAAACTTTCCAAAGGCAGTATGGAAAGTCAGAAGGTCTTTTAAATCTGGAATAGAGTTACATATGGTTCAAATTAACTCAAGTAACTGTTCTATTAAACTTCCTAATTATTCAACTGGAATGTGTGCTGAGCAAACCCTGCTTAAGCAATGGATTGAGAAATATTTGAATGTGAAAGGAAGATGTAGAATTTTAAATACTTTATTAGGAAATTTAGGTGTAGTGAAAGGAACACTGAATACTGTAGACCTTGAATCCATTTGGGATAAATTATCACTGATGGGCAATGATGTGAATAAGGCCTTCCTACAGTTTTCAGTACGTAACCAGGGTGGATTATTGCTCCTTGAAAATGCCGTGTTCTCATTAGCTTCAAATGGTAGAATAATTGCAGTTTAATCTGATTGCAATATTATCAGGTCCATGTAGTTTGCTGATATTAAAATATACTCTCACTGCAGAGATTAATAGAAGGAAAGTCGAGCTAATTAACTGTAGAAAGGTCCACCATCTTAACCATATGTTAGAAGTCTGCAAATCAGTAGCTTTATTTACTGTGTGGAGCTGTATCACAGATCTGTGAAAGGACAACACAGAAACTGATGACCCTTGAACTAGTAAAATCCATCCCTAATGGAAACCCAGCATTCCTCAAGAAGAAGCTGCCTGTGTAGTTTCAGGAAGTTATTAGGATGCATTCTTGCTGTAGAGAAATTGAAGGAAATACTCGCTATAAAGAATTATTCTGATCTAAAACTCACTGGCAGGGCCCAAAACTAAAATCATTTATCATGGTGTCTATAGAGTAAGACTGCATTTTAAAATTAAAACCCACATTTTGCAATGATATTATGGTCCTTACTCACCAGATTTTAGGTGTACAACCAAACATCATTCTCCAATCAGAATGACTGAAAACAAGTCCTCCCCAGTGCATGACAGGTACTGTTGTAACAGGAAAAAAAGGAGCTGAATGTAAGAAGTTGTGGAAGAAAAGTTTTTTATTATGAATCCATAGTAAACCAATCAGTGACACTGTCTCAACAAACCAAGGATAAAACTGAATATAATCAACAAGAAATTACAATATGGGCATCAGAGATTAAGAGAGTATTTACTAAGCCTCAGTGGGACTGGCTGTTCTACAGTCCTACATCTAGTTTGGTATGTGTCCGATTTCACCCAGTGTTGAACTATTAACAATGCAGGTTATGGTATTATGTGCTACAGTGGTAATTCATTACATGTGTTTTCTCAAGGTTATTTTCAAAAAAGCACTGAAAAATCAATGCATTATGAAGCACCCCCCAAATGTTTCCTCAGAAGGCTGGTGATTATGGACAGACTGGGGACTGAATGGTCTGACCAGCTGCACTTTTAGGGAAATTGTGATTTGAACAGGTCATCACGAAGGAAAGAATTATTGTAGTCCAAAGAGAAGCAAAAAAATTAGAGCACATGCGAGTAGCATTGCTGTAAGCACGCAGATATTAATAACACATGGGTGACAAAGCATTATAAGCATGTATGCCTATATTCTTGAGAAAAGTGCTGTGCAAAGGGAGTTTTCAGGAATCCTAAAACAAGAATGCATACGTGATAGAGTCACTGACCCTGGAATAAATGCTGAGGCTATCACAAAGCCACACCTGGAAAACTGCCAGAATATTTTAAAGAATGATAAGCTCTGCCTGAACAGACAGTGGTTATGCTGTCACACACTATTATCTTGACAGCTGCTAAAAAAAGGGCACCTTCAATGCAAGACCAAATCATTCCTTCTGTAGGTGGGGATCATGAATTTAGCCACGAACAGAACCTGTTGAAGCTGTCCCTAACCAACTGCTCGGGTGGAGCTGTCGAAGATGGTGTCCACTAGTGTGGCATCAAGGGCTGCCAGCTGTGTGTGTAATTTTATTGTCATTGCAGGGTAACTTAACATACACACTTGGGCTGGTTCCTCATCTGATCCTGCTGGTCATTTGGACACTGCAGTCCCCTGCACAGAGTGGGATAAAATCCCCCCTGGAGTACCTGCCCTTGACTGGAGAGGATCATAGGATCCTTTAGGTTGGAAATGACCTCTAAGATTGAGTCCAACTGTTAATCACCACTAAACCATATGCCAAGTGCCACAGCCACGCACTGTTTGAACACTTCCAGGGATGGTGACTCCACCACTTCCCTGGGCATCCTATTCTGATGTCTGACCACCCTTTCAGTAAAGAAATTTTTCCTAGTATTTGTTTTCCTGGGAGAAGAGACCAACCCACACCTTGCTACAGCCTTCTTTCAGGTGGTTGTAGAGAGTGATAAGGTGCAGCCAAATAGCACAGTCTGGATCACTGGACACAAACTGGAGTTAGTGGGATTCCTTTCACTCAAGCAGACTGGAAAGCACTTTTCCATCCTCATGTATTATGATTAGATTCCTCTTTCCTTGCAAACAAAAGACAAAGCCATTTATTGAATTAACAGTTTTTCCTGTTGCTCTTCAAAAATTTCCATCTCCTTGTGGCAACAGATACCAGTTACATTTTATATTCTCCTTAATACCCTTGAGAAGGTGTTATTTTTGTCTTCAGAACTTCCAGTCTCTTTTGTTCTATCTTTATCTCTCCTTATTGACATTCCTTTTTTCATCCTTGTTTGTAATTCATACTCACTTATATTGGCATTTTAGTTTTTTTCCTTCTTTTAATTTCTTTCTCAAATTTTCCTTTAATTTCTTCCTTCACTAGCTCCTGAACAAAAATTAACTACCAAACAGCACTTACTTAACTTCTTACTTGACTGTGGTATCGATCTGGTAATGAGTTTATTTCACAAATTTAAGGGTTATTTTTTGTCTTAATGTAGTTTATTTTAGAAATCATCTCTACTTTGGAAATTAATTTGCTATTTGAAGCCTATATAAATGTGTACACTGAATATATAATGCAGAATGAAACTACCAATGGTTGTTCATGATGAGTGTAACCCTGCTGATCCCAAGGTAACTATCAGCTTCAAGCCCAGAGGTTTTTCATTTACTTTTAAGTGCCACGTGAGTTCAAAATAGAGCTGTGATTAAAAAATTAGGTAACTCACCCTGAGGATATTGGATCAGATACTGGATTTCACTTACATCATAGCTAAAATTAGCTACTGCCTGTAAGCAGGCAGCAGGTAGAGGGGGATCAACTCCCTTCCACCACAGCCAGGTGAAGCTTTCTCAGACAAACTGACTGCAGGATACCACAATTGCTGTGGGACATTCACCAAAATGAAGGAAATCTCACCCAGAGAAGCAGCTGCCTTACTTGCAGGACAAGGAAAAGCTGCCCAGAATAATACCATGGTCAGTGAAAAAGTGCTTCACACTCCTGACTGGCCTTGTGCCTTTGGATCTGAAGTGAGCAGGAAAAAGAAACAAGTGTTTTTAGCATAGCCTTCATTCCAGAGGTGTTCCTTTGAGTTTTGTGGGGAGGATATAAAAGGCAGTCATCTCAGAGAGATCAAGGCCTACAAATATAAATCCCAAAGTGTACCAATTTGGATATACTCAAGTGAGACAGAAGTCACTAGCTAAATTATTTAACAGTATGAGTAATGTTTTGACTTTGTGCTGCCACTTTTTATGGCATCTAAATCAATTTATTTCTCTAAATAGATCCTGGTGCTTTGCTGCACTAACTGGAAATTACATTTGCCTCTTCCACTCTGTCAGGAAAAAATAAAATTAGCTGTACCACTTCATTATAAGTTTTAGCAAATTACATAATTAAGAAAGAATAAATTATTTGAATCTATGAAAGGGCCAAAGGTATGCTCATTTCTCTGAGGCATTACAGAAACATTCTGTAACTTGTAAATACTGTAGGTTATTCCTTTTTTCCTGGAGTCCTAAATATGGCTTTTATGATTCATAGAATAATAAATAAAGAAATAATAAGTGAGCAGTAACTCCCATCACTGAAACCAGTGTCCACAATGACTGTTTTCCCAGAACACCTAGAATGTGGGTTTTACATCAGAAAGATATATCATTGTGGTACATAAAATGGGACTTTATTCTCCTTCCTACAGAAGTCTGTAGGACTCCTCCACATCAGTACCACAGAGGGCTTTATGAAGAGCTGCAGGCAGTCCTGCCAAAGCACTTTACAATAACGTCTGTCTCGAAACTCTCTTCGTTTCTGACAGAGGCTATTTTCCTCGGAGAAGAGTTGGCAGACTACAGTATGTGCACATACTGCAACTCCTCCAGAGCTAATCCTTAAGCTATCAACAAAGATGGGCTTGAGCCACAGCACCAGGCTGCTGGGGGATGGAGCTAAAGAACTCTCACATCTGCCAGCTTTGCAACAGGGTGGCAACCTCAGGCAGGCTGAGAGAGCCCATATCTGCCCCAGCCAGATACTGCCCATATCCCTCTTGAGGCTGTGCATCACATCCCTGCAGTTACAGCAAAACCACTTGGATGAGTACACAAGTCCCCAAGTGCACAGAACTACTGGGTCTGAAGGCAGTTTGCCTTTGATTAGAAGAGAGAGATCCTGCTGGAGGCTGTCAGAGGGAATGGTGAGGCCCTGAGCAATGCTGGCTGAGGCTGCTGTGGTTTCACTGATGTGTGTATGCTGCTGTCACATCCCTGAGTCAGTGCAGGCTCCCTGTGCACACCTTTGCAGAGCAGCTGTACAGCATCAGTGCAACAGCCGATGGTCCTGCATCAGCCTTCAAAACTGCCAGACATCTGGAAAAGCAACTGACAGGAAAAGAAAGGAAAAGCCATCCTTTATCTATTTTTAGGTGACAGAGTCCAGAGGGAATCTGAAAGGATTCCCAAGACCTTTCAGGGACTTGGAACTCAATAAGGCAGCTATGAAATTCTTCCTTCTTATATCCCAAGAGTGAAGGGGCCAGTACTGTGATCCACATGCTCTGACTCTGCTGGGATAGAAAAGATACAGAGAGATCTCTTTTCTATGACAGTCCTCCAGTACACAGCTGATGAAGCATCACTCACGAAGTGTGGAGAAGGGAGGAATTGTGTGCCTGTGCCCCTTGGAAGGTACCAGTGCTGCCTCCTGGGGAGCAGGATGTCCTGGGGATGTGAGAAACACAACCTGTACAGAAACAGCACTGTTCGTGCAAGAACATCTTGCAAGTATGGGATGACATTTACTCCACAATCATACCTGAAACACACATGCTTCAGGTCTTCCCAGAAATAAACCAGGATTATTATGGAGTCATATTGTTGCTAAAATGCACATTCACATTCATTTACTTTAACCAGTATGTGTCCTCATCAACACAGAGAAACCAACCCTTGTGATACTGGAATCACAAATGCTTTTTTCGTTGGTCAACTCATACTCCTTTACATTTGTTTAAGCAACTTAAGGTTCTTCTATGTACAGAGCAGTATTTACTCAATTGGCAAGACCATTTTAGACAGGCTGTGTAAATACACATTTTCACTTGAGGAAGAATGAAACTCTGTAGTAGAGACTAAAAAATACCATAAATTCTAAAGGAACTTACTTGTCAGCAGTGTGAGTCAAAAAATGTGACTAGTCAGCTTTCAGCATAGCTTCCCAGAACCAGAAAAAAAAAGAATGGAAATGCAGAGAACAGCTTGAAACACAGCTGAATTTATTTTAGAATAGGACCCTCATGCAAGACTGAACTCAGAATGTGTTGATGCTACTGGCATTTGACAGAAGATTACAGATTGTTCACATGGAAAATTATGGTAATAAAAGGTAAGCTGTGATTCTAAAGTGCTACAAGGCATTAATACAAATTCATATGTGGACACTTTCATCTAATTATAAGAGGCCTTTTTTTCCCAGTTTTGGCATTATTCCTTTAGAACTGATTCAGCTGGAGCAGACTCTCATACTGGAACACGCATTTATATAGACAGTTAGATTAGTACAGCTATGTTCCTAGGTTAGCTTAATTATGCTTCTGTAATTTCCAGGAAAAAATTGTTGGACAGGAAGCAGTTGTAGTTGTTGTTATTAACTTTATTTTTAATGATTTAATTGTGAGTACAGAATTAGTATGTTAGATGACATCTACCTACCTCTGCATTTGACTAATTTCTGAGTAGATAAAGAGCACTTGCTTGTTTTTCTCACATCTCAGTTCAAACCCACGTAGTAGTATCTCGCTCTTAAAAGAATAGGCTTTTAACATTTCTAGGAATAAATTAGTATAATTATTTGAATTTTGAATAATTTTCTCTAATGAACTTCTGTACAGATATGAAGCTAATTTTTTTTTCCTAGTCAATGATCCTTGGCAATTGGTATGTAAAAATTCAAAGGATATTATTCAAATGGATATTATTCAAATGACAGATGACAAAGTACAGTGAGGTAGATAAATGACCTTTGATAGTCTCTCATAAAAGACCAGTGCTCAAAACTGAGACTTCTTCTGTATTCAATCTTACTCATCCTCTACCATCCTGATTTATAAAATATATATCACACACCCAGTGAGATAGGTGGAGTTACCTGTATGATACCATTATAAATCTAACAGATAAAAACATAAGCTATTATCATTGTACCACTCCTATTTCATAGAAATACCATGAAAGTTGCAAAATATTATTATCATTATTCCAAACTAATGCGGAATTATTCGGGGATTTAAAATCCAACCCTACGTCATTGTCATAGCTAAACAGTTTCTACCTGTAACCCAGACTTCCAGCAATTAAGACCTTAATGGGTGTCTTGAAATACCCAAACTCCTTCAGGTTTCAGTGTATGTATCTACCCTTTGAATAGTGGATTTTTGTCACTGTTATTTAGACTACAATATTGAGGAGTGGGGTAGGCAGGAGATAGGCATGTGAAGAGGCTTCCTCAGAAAGAAAAACTTTGTGTGGCCCTGCGGTTGCCCAGTCTCCCAGCTCTGTGTGCTTTATCTTCTGGTTTGTGAGTTGCATCATCCTGGGAGTTCAGCTGTCTTAGTAGCTAATTGACTGAAATTCAGCCTTTAATAGCGCTTGGTCTTGATTTTTTAATCACCTTAAAGGTTTGGCTCTGAGGCTTTCAATCAACACGAGGAGTACCCTGGGACTATGTGAAGGCATTAAACACTAACTTGACATGTGCACAGATGATTAAACCTCTGAGAAAGGGAACCTTTGCATGTTGTACCAGGAGGGACACAAGCACAGTTTGTAGAGCTCAGGAAATCAAGTTTTAATGAAGACTGCCGTGCACTGCAATGAGCTGCAGCCAGGACTCAGGAGGAAGTCCTCTGCAAAGCATATTCCACACCTCTGCTCTGTTGTTTGTGTTCACTGTGCACAACAGTGCTCTTCTTGGAATGTTTATTTTACTTTTCTGCCTTCATCTAACCCTCAGCCCATTCCCTCAGTCCAATGATCTTAAGAGATTTCCCTGAATTAAAAGCAAAGTCCCAAAGGATAAGGCAGATGATAAATGCCTGCAAGCTCACAGTTCTCCATGGATATTGTGCTAACGATTTGCGTTATCTTGATAAAACCATGCATTAATAAAGCAACAATAAGGAAAGAGAGAGCATTGGCATTCCAATAAACAGAAATGAAGAATAATTATCACAGTTCAATATATTAAAGAATTAAATACTGGGATTCCTTTGGAAAACAAAAAAAAAGACGTAATGTGAAGAGATAAACAGGTTAGTTTTATTGGGACTGCCTGAGTGACTGAATAAATGTCAACATGAATCCTGCATTTAGTTCTGTGCCTACAAGAACAAGGCTTTTGCTACTCAATTCAACATATCCAGGGTTTCACAGAATGCATAACCCTCTCTGTGATGCCTAATGAGCAAAACCATTATTCCTTCTTTTACATTAGGTTCCATTTCGACTTTCTTTTTTTTTTTTTAAGATTGTGTATTTCTGACAGCTCGACTCTCCTACAGAGCCTCTGAGGACACCCCAGTTTGAGCACAGCTATTCTGGCACAGCAGCCTGGTGAAGATGCAGTGTGAATTCGTTCAAGAGAGGGGTTTCTGTCAATTTGGGTGTTTTGTTTCCCCCTGCAACATTAATCAAGCCAACAAATGCCCTCTCCTTCAGCACAGCTCCATCAGCAAGGGAGCACCATTATTTTCACACTTGCAGGTGAAATAACTCTGCTGGCAAAACTCCACAGTGCAGGTCAAATCTGAATAACAGCTGAGGGAAACTATATGACTGATAATAAATAATACATGCTCTGAAAGCCACTGTAACTTATTTGGTTCATCAGATTTAAAGGGACACAGCTGTCCCATGATGGGCTTTCACTCTTCCTGATAATCTGGTTTCTGTGCACTGTGCGTAACCATGCCTGGTAGTAACAGAATAGAAACCATTAGAATGAGTTAATACAGCAGCATTCGCACAGTGTGCATTTCTGATTGCAGCCAGCTCCCTCAGAGCTGCCAAAGAGAAATCTCACAGCTCTAAGAAAGTTTACTATTCACATTACAAGCACCATCTCAGCAGCCTCCCCTGGGTACAGGATAGGCAGCAGTTCTTAAACTTCATTCCCATGGGCACCTCTACACAGATCCTGCAGGCAGACATGGTCTGGAGAGACTGGAGACAAGCCCACTCCCAGGCAGGAGCTATGCAAAGCTGCTGTCAAGGGGCAAAGCTAATAAACCCTGTGAGAGTGTACCAGCTTGGGCTCAACAGCGTGCCAAAACATCAGCTCCCAGTTGACTTAGCATGCGATGAAAGCGGGTACACATCTGCCTGTAGAAGACTGAAGGGTGTTTAAATCTCTGGAGCACAGCAAAACGGAAACTTTCTCAATACACTTTGAATATTCAGGACTTAATGAAAATCAGAAGGTCTGCCATTATCAGCGGGATAATGCTTTGCATATTCAGTGATTCATTGCAATACAAGCAGCTGGAATATTACAGACTGGGCTATATATGCTATTAAAAGATCTTGGGTTTGTTATCTTAAGATTATGCAAAATTCAGTTGCTTATGAGGAAATTTCCCCATATCTGGTGCTTGCATAATGCTATTTATTTGTGACAATTTCAGCGCTGATTGGTCACACATACGTGAAAATACAGCTAGGGAACCACATTGTTTTTCCTTTGCTATAAAACAGTCCTGTCAGCTTTTTCATTGAACATTGTGTTTTCTCCAGGTTTTAGAGCAGGATCTTGACCTTTATTTGTGGGTTAATATTTTTTTCAGGGAAAAGTCTTTTGCAACCTCATGAAAATCTGTTCAACTGTCCAGTGAGGACAAAATAAAAAAATCTCAGATTGCACATACTTGTAAAGCCTAATTATAAAACTAATTACAGCCCATAACATGGCTGAATTGCTGTAGCTCCTCAGACTGACCAAACCACACATGCTATCTATGGGAGGTTGTATTTCAGAAAGATTTTGAACCTTCTGCTCCTCTTAATTTGGTGTGCAGCCAGGGACTGCAACATAGTGAAGAAAACTCTCCTCTGTACTTGGGAGGGAATTGACCTCATCTAATTTTAGTGACTTAAATCTTATATTTCTAGGCTACAAAAAAAAAAAAAAAAAAAGGCAAAGTCCAGTGTATGAAGGTGCTGCTGAGAATTTTAACTTTCTGAAAACCCTCTGGGGATAACTACTTTCCTCCAATGACTAGGAAGATAACCTACAAATCATGGTTAGACTAGATGCCTTGCTTGTAAATAGCTATGGAAAAGCAAGAAGAATCTCACTTTTGGTAAGTTTTGCTTATTTTGTAAATTGAATGGGATGCTGATGTAACTAAATATCTTATAACACAAGTATACTGAGTCCAACTCACGTCTGCTTTCCTCACTTCTGGGACCTTGGCACTGATCTCAGTACTGCTCCCCTATCTGCTGTGTCAGTAATGTAGCTCCCACTGCTGAGCACATTTACCTTCTAATGACTACTGTCTGTGATCAGTCACAATGTTTAAGAGTATAAATCCACTAAAGCAAATTTGTTCTCCTTAATAGAGTTCGTTTTAATCTTTCTTGAGTTACAACTACAATGGAATTGGGCGATGCATTACCTCGCCTCTTGGAGCTCTGCTATGTCAAAAAAATCCCTTTCCCAGCGTGTTACTGCTGATCCCTTACAGTCTTGAAAAACCAAATTCTCAGTTCATCACCAGCTGTTATTTTGTCCTTCTTGTGAGGCATGTAACGTGCTCACTTTTTGACAGAAACATTCACTCATAGCAACTCTGTGACCTCAGAGATTTTTGCTTAACGTCCACAATGCATTTTGTATTTAATGTAATACAAAAAAAATCAACACTTTATCTGTAAACAACTACAGTACAAGTTGTAGATGTTTTCCCATGCCAGTAATTTCCTGAAAGTCTAAAACAAGTAAGGAAAAAAGTAGTTTATTCCCATGTAAAAACCATGGCGATCTGGATATCGGACTGTGTTCAATGCAGCTAACACAGCTGTGAAAAGATGACCATCAAAGGAAAGCCCATATCTATCTATAAAGGCCCTGAGTGCAATAATAAACCTTCCTGGCCCTGCCCAGCACCCTTAGGGCCTCCCTCAACCCTATCCATGGCTCAGAAGCCCCATTTCAGCCCAACCCCGGATGCCAGTCCCTGCCCCAGTGATGCCACAATCTTGCCGGTCTCCACTGGGAAATTTTGTTGAGTTGAATAAGGTGTTTGTTCAGACCACCAGTTTAACAGGGAAAAAAAAAAAACTATTTAGGTTTTAAATAATAAAAGAATAAAAAGTTTCCAAATTGATGGGAAAATGATGGTGCTGATTTGAACCAAATGTTCATGTGTTTGTTTCTTAATTGGTTTTCTTTGGGAAGAAAAAAATCCTCATTTTGCATTCATTAATACTGCTAGGAAGGAACTTAATCTTTCCAAAGGGTTATTAACGTTTCTATGTGTGCAGAATAAATATAACACCACCCCCAATCACAGCCACTCAGCCTCATTAGTGAGACATGCTGGGGATAGCATCTTGGCAAACTCATTAGGAATTTCTTGTTGCAATCAAATTTGTCCTGACTTCAGTTGCCAGGGACATTATAATAAGGAGAACAAAACCTTGTAACTGTTCTTCCCCATTTATTAAATTCTGTACTGAATGCAGCATCTTTGTTTCACAGAAAACTATCCACAAGGGCTGATGGAGTGTAAAAATGTTTATGCTGATATGAATTTTATTAGTCAGTGCTGGACATAGATTAGCATTATTTATTTCTTTGAAGTTGCCATGCTGTAGTTCTAAGCGACAAACCAGGGATGCAGGAGGATTTTCTCTGTCCTATGAAGCACAGAAAACCCCAATTCTGTGCTTGAGGAACTCCGGGGCCTTCTGTCAGTAGCACAGCTAACCTCTAAGTTTAAGTCATCTCTGTGTTATTGGAGACAAAATACTCCCAAAACCTTTGTGACTTCTATGTCTCATAAGTCTATTGATGCCAATGCACAGAGTTCATTTTCACAAGGTGAGTCCCTAAAAATTCACTGCTGCCAGGATGGGTAGGGTCCTGAGGAGCATCAGAGCTGGAATAAGGTAGGGGAGTGGGAATGATGGACCTAATGGTCAGAACTGGGGAAGGGCTGGAGGAAGGAAGGTGGAGAAGGAAGGCCGAGGTACAAAAAAAGAAGAGAGGAGATCTGGAGGAAGGGGGAGCTAAAAAAAGGTGAAGGAAGGGATAAAAAGGTGAAGGAAGGGATAAAAAGGTGAAGGAAGCTCTCCTCACATTCACAGCAATTAGATCAGCTTAGCTGTCCAGGGAACCGAACCTCTAATTTAAGTCTCAAAGTTTGAAAGGATTGGTCATCTGGAATTACCAGATAGGTGTTTTCCGAAGTGTGCTTGATCTAGAGATTTTAAAGAGGTCAATTTTGAGTCAAAATTTAACTTCTATATGTTTTAAGAACAAACATTTTCACACTCTGAGACCAATAAAATAGATTACTATTTTTTTTGGTGCACATCAAAAATCAGTTAAACCCAACAACTTTCTGTCTTTGTGTGCCTATGTGTAAAACCCAAAGACAAGTTGAGAAGAAACAGATCATTTTGTAGAAAATCATATTCATATTGAGTGGCACAAAGTGAACATAGGGATAAGAAATGTAGTTAACACCTTCCATTGCAATAACTTCAGAAGCCATCTGAAACAAACAAATCTTTTTCTTGAATAATTTGAATTTTAATCTGATAGTTTTCAGCACTAATGATTTGCATTACTTGAACTGAAATCATTAGTCAAATGCAGCTACAATATAAATTCATAAAGAGTTCCCAGAAGAAATCAAAGATGTTTATATATTATCTAAAGCAGGTAATACAAACATTCTTATGAATTTCAAAAGAGTCAAACCTAAGAAAAAATTCATTGACTTTGAATCAGTATTCAACTGTCAAATAAATTACTTCCTATCTGCATATTTTAAATCTTTCATTTAATAATCAGCATATGCTCAAAAGCAATGCAACGCAATAGTAATACAAACCATTTTTAACATGAAAATTGAATATGAAAGCAAGAAATGGAATTTATTTTCACAATTGTGGTTTGTTTAATGGACATACAAAATACAGTATTTCAGACAACAATGCAAATCTGTTTCTTTCCAAGCCAAATATGAATGTGTGCCCCTGCATTGCATTACTGCTGACAAATTGTCCATAACGTGATATAAAGGCAACTCATGGAAGTATTCAAATGTCTGCTTACTTGGCCTGCCTTCAGACTTCCAAAACAAATTCTAAATATGAAAGTTGCTGTACATTTTATTGCTCACTCCCAATTTCAAATCAGATTTCAAAGACATATTCAGAGCATTCTGTTAGCAAAAATTAGGATAAAAATCTGATCTTCTTTTTGCTGTAGTGAATTTGGTAAAGTCTCCTTAGTTATTAAGTCCAGATATAGTAACTGAATGCATAACAGCACAAATGTAGTGACTATTTTCCTTGGAGAAACAACAAATGTTCTCAGTTATCAAATATTTTGGATAAAATACTACTAACTATGAAGACCACATAAACACTTCCTTTTTTGTTAAAAAATTTGATATTTTACTAGCCCTGAGTTGGCAAGGGCCACCTCACAGCTGAAATGTAACAGTTGACAACACACATACTGCTGGAGGGCTGGAAAGCAAAATAAAATGTGTTTGCACAAAATTGCCACTGAATGTTTATAAAAACTTGTTTCCCTTGGCACCATAACAGATAAGAAAAGTACTACAGTAAATCACCAAAGTTGCACTGGGGGAATGATGTGTAACAGCAATGGGTTGAGAAAACGCAGCTGCTCCTTTTGAATGTTACCAGTGGAATTGCTCTAGGTCCACAAAGTCCATTTCTTGGCAGGAAGCTGTACAGGAAACCTCAGAGTTCCCAAACAGAAAACAGAAGCAGGAGCTGTTCATAAAGTTTATTGGGTATCTAATTCATCAGGGCTGCACACAACAGCTAAAGACATAAGGCTACATGGTTTTATCACAGATCTGTTTTTTCCCCATCCTGCTCTGAACACCTCACTACAAGATGAAGTGGCATTAAAAAGAGTGCTGGGGTTGTCTTCAATCACTCTGGAAGCCCTCTCTTCTAACAGGTAAGCAGTCTTATCAGGGATACCTCATAGAATCATAAAATACCCTGACTTGTAAGGGGCCCACAAGTAAAATTGAGTCCAACTCCTGGCACAGAACAGCCCCAAGAGTCACACCATGGGCCTGAGAGCATTGTCCAAACACTTCTTGAGCTCTGTCAGGCTGGTGCTGTGACCACTGCCCTGGGAGCCTGTTCCAGTGCCCAAACACCCTCTGGGGGAAGAACCTTTTTCTAAGATCCAACCTAAACCTCTCCAACACAACTTCAGGCCATTCCCTCGGGTCCTGTCACTGTCACCACAGAGCAGACATCAGTGCCTGTCCCTCCTCTCCCCCTCATTGGGAAGTTTTAACTGCAGTGAGGTCTCCCCTCAGTCTCCTCTTCTCCAGGCTGAACAGACCAGGTGCCCTCAGACACTCCCTTTACAGCTTCCCCTCAAGGCCCTTCTCCATCCTCATGGCCTCCTTTGGATGCCTTATAATATCTTTATACCTTTCTTATAATATTGTGCCACAATAGGCATTATGAAAAGGCGTCCAAACATTCTGTGTAATTCAGGGTTTCTGAATGCTTAAGCATCCCTGGAAAGTAATCTGAATTCACATATACAATATATGTATGTATACTGCCCAATACACTACTTTTCATTTGTTCCTGTACAACCTCATCCTCTTTTCCAGTTTAGCAAGACTATTGTTCATTCAAATCCTATCCTCAAGCATACTTGCAATTTCTCCACAAATTATCTAACCAGGTAATAAGTATTTTTTCCATTTTATTGCTCCCTAAATGGACCGGGTCAACAGAAGAATCCACCAGAAACTCTATTGACAGTGAGATTTTGGTCACTGCTCTCCATGTCTCCCTTGCTCTTCCCTTTCATTAAATACTAAAGAAACCATTCCTAGGTCTTCCTCTAATCATTAACATGGTGACCTTTTTTCTTGTTTGCACCCTCTCTGCATATTGCTCTATAACCTTTTGGTTAGATCCCTCACACACACACCATTTTTTCATACTCTTCTTCACTCATCTGACAGAGTTTCCTATTTCTGTACTATTTTTTCTTCTCTTTAAGAGCTCATGATTTTGTTAAGATGATTCCTTGTTGGAATCCTGGATTCTGAGAGTTTCAGCCTTTCTTTCCGTGCTGAAAGGCTGAAACTCTCAGAATCGAGGGCTCCAACAGTTTCTTACTAGTTTTCTAAATCCATTGTGGAGATGAAAACTATGGAATGCTTATCAGAACAGCTTGTAGCACTGACCATTGGGTCCAGCTCCAGTGTGGTCATGAAAAGAAAATGACCTTTCTCAGGGGTGCTGGATATTAAAAAGTAAAATCAAGGTGAGAAGGGTGCATATTTATCTTGAAGGTTAAACTACCTTTCCCCCTGCTCCTGACCACCCACCAGTTATTTGCTAATATGCTGTTAGCTGTGTAGAAACAAGCTAGCATTATTAAACTCCAATAATCCTCCAGTGTCAGTCTATAAATCCCTCTGGCTATCCAGAAACAATAGTTAAGACATTTCAAAACAGAGAATGAATACATCTGAGTCACTTGCTCTTTGCAGTGCTAAGTAAGATAAGCCAAAGGTGAATGATTACATCACTGATGCTGATACAGAAGTTTGATCTTTATGATTCCATGCAGGCCTGGGTGCAGTCCATGGGAAGCCTCTCACTCACTAACGTGTTTCTAATATGTGTCATCTAACTTGGTTCAAAACACAGGACTTGGTCAAGTCCACTGCTATTGTCCTCACCCTTACAAAATTCACATTTACATGGAGGTGTTCTGGAGAAAGAGGTACAAACCAGATGATGCAGGAAGGTCCTGCTCAAGATCTAGACTGAAACTCTGCTCAGACCAGATTGCTTAAGGTCATGTCCAGATAGATTTTTAATATCGCAAGGATTGAGCCCCCACAGTCTATCTGGGCAGCCTGTTCCAGTGTTTGACCCTCATTACAAAAAAATAAATTAAATGAAATTTCCCATATTTCAGTTTGTGCCTTTGCCTTTTGTCCTGTCCCCAGGCACCTCTGACAAGAGTCTGGCTTTGTCTTCTATGGGAAAAACACCCCAGCAGATATTTATACACATGGATAAGATTCCCCTGAGCATTCTCTTCTCCAGGCTGAGCAGTCCCAGCTCTCCCAGCCTCTCCAGGCCCTGAATTGTCTCACCAGGACTCAGGAGAGGGGAAGGATCACACTCCACCAGCTGCTGTGGACACTGCCTGATGTAGACCAAGATGCTTTGCCACAGGGGCACATGGCGTGGTCAGCTTGGTGTTCACCAGGACTCCCGGGTGCTTTTCTGCCAAGATGCTTTCCAGGAGGTTGTACAGGATAATTCATCCCCAGGGGGAGGAATCGTCACTTCCCATTGTTCAGCTTCATGAGACTTCTGCTGGCCCATCCCTCCAGCCTGCCAAGGTCCCTCTGAACGGCAGGACACCCATCTGGTCTGTCAGTCACTCACCCCAAGAGATCTATTCTGCCCAGAAAAGAACTGGGGTCTTCTAATCACATCTCTCAATTAACAGAATCATAGCACAGCAGAGGGTTTTGTTACCATTGTGTTGTGACGAAATTCAAGACGTACTTGAGGACTGTACAGAATAAATGTCCTTCTCCTTAGAAATTTATTTACAACCAGAAGGCACAAAGGTCTGCATATAAGATCATGTCAGTGGAATTCTGACAGCATGAAGTAACATACCAAATAAGTCAATTTCTAGTAATTTAAATTTATGTTGCCTTTTATATTTGGGATACCTGCTCTTTTTGTATGTGTGCCTTGTCACTAAATGTGTGTATTAGATCTATATTGCCAATACTAAAACAGACTTTAAGAAAAAAATATGTAGCAATGATTCTATTTTGTTGAGATGTTCTGGAGAGACACTACAAACCACAGAAAGGAAATCTGAGTTGCTGGTGATGTTACAGGGATGCTGAGATTGCTAGAACAGCCCTATTAAATGTAACTGCTTTTTTATTTTTTATATTAAATGGGCTTTCAAAAGCTTTGCATAATGTTATAAAATAAAAAAGTCACTCATCTATTTCCTGTTCTTCTCTTATAAGTGTGGAAATATATTCCAAAGTCACATGGTGGAGTCTAGCAGTGTGAATCTGAAATCACTTATTTCCACAAATACCTTGGGAAATGGAATTTCCCCAGCAGTTTTCAGAGCCTCTTTTAAGAATGGTATTATTTGATCAGCTATTTGTGTTTCTTCTAGATGTTACGAATATTCTGAATATTCTCACATTCTTATTCAGTAAGAAACAAAGCTACTTGGAAGCCCTGATTAGAAAGTTGCTTATTTTTTTGCCCCAGTCAGGATCTGGGCATATAATCTTCAATTCCAAGGTCTACAACTGTCTTAAATAACTTGCAGGTTCATGTCATGTGGTGCTGGGTGGTGGTGGTTTCTAATGTGTAGGGAAGAACTGTACAGCTGAAAGACCCAGTTTGTTCTTAAATATTTCTATTTATTTGCTTCCCTTTTCTCTGTTATTTTTTTTCAACATAGAAGAAATTACGAGATACAGGATTAGCCAGGATCAGAAAAATAACCATGGCACTTTGCCTCGTGCCATATAGAGGCTATCAATCAAACTAAAAAATACATTATAAAAACAATGGTATAGGACTTATATGCAGATTGCTCTCCATACTGCAGTTACAGAACAGAAATACACTTGCAACTACTTTGCAATATTTGGCTCTGATCAATTGTACACGTGTGTGATCTACAGCAGTTCAGATGAACACCTTCACAGATGCAAAATGGTGCTTTCTGAGCAATTCACAAAACAACTGGAACACACATCAAACCCTGTCAGTGTTTGAGGAGGGAGTGGAGCGAATCATAAATTAATTTTTGAAGGAACAAAGCCATTTAGATGTGAGCAGTCATTCAGAAAACTAAACATTCCAATGTTGCTTTGCTGGAATAATGAAGGATTATAAAAAAATTCAAAATATTTGAGTCGAGTTAATGTATTACACAGTGATATTTAAATGCACTTGAAAACAGCCCAAGAGTGTAGAATTTGTGCATGTGGTGTAAGTTCCCAGAGTGCAGCGGGAGCTGCTTAGTGCAGCAGCAGCATCAGGGTCATGATGAGACATTGAGAACATCACTCACCAGGGAGTAACTCCCCCCTGACTAAAAGGCACGTTTAGTGGGCTCTAAGAACCAGCTAATTTAGCCCTATGTGGCTGAGGGATACTGCTCCAGTCCAGGTCTCAGGGCTGAGGACTGGAGGGGAGAAATGAATATGCTGGAAAATATCATGCAGTTCCTCACAGCAATCATTGCTTCTTTAGATCCTGCATTCTTGCACTGAGACATCAGAAGTTCCAAAACTACATGGCAAACTAAAATGAAGGGATAAAAGGAGGAGGGAAAATCTGTGTTGTTTTCTTGTCATCAGACTAACCCCTTCAGTGCTGAAGTTTCTCATTTTTCAGGAGAAGAGAAAAAGTCACAGTGCAGGAAATAATGGAGTAGTGAGAGCATTGGATCTGCATGTGACACGGCACTTAAGAAGCCTCTTGGCTTTACATTTGTTTGCTTTGCTTGATGGCAAAGAAACAATAAACCAGTTACGTTTATGTGAAAAGTGTGGCACCCAGAGAAATGTTCTAGTGCAGGGTACATATTAGCTGTGCAAACACAACGCACAGCATAAACAGGAAAACTCATATATGAGTTTGAAAGGCAGCACTCATGATAATCCTTGACAGTAAATCACACTTTATTTGTTCCTTTGCCCATTTCAAGCAAGTTCTGTAAGTATCTTTACTTATAATATATTACTCATACAAAAAATAAGAAGGCTTTGTAAGGCACGCTTCCTTTATACATGTACTCTGTGCCTAAATTTAGGGTACATACAACAATATATTTTTCTAGAGTATCCCAGCTATTGTGCTGGGACACAATTCTGCTTCCTCCCATTTTTTAAGTCTTGTTATAACAAGAGCAATAGCTTTTGAACTTCCATCTCTCTTCAGCCAAAATCCTTGTTTCTCCCACTCCTCGTCCTGGTCCTGGGCTGCATCATAAAGATAATTTTTTCACCCCAGAAAAGTCTGGCTGAATTCTCACTTTTGTATCTATTTCTTCATGTTTTAGGAGTAGACCCCCTGAAAGTACCCTGGAGTTAGAAGCAACTGTGTAATTGTCTATGACAATCTTTTCCAACTGTGCAATTGTCTATGACAATCTTTTCAAAATCAAAAGACTCTTTACTCTTAGAGATGAAAGCAGATATGACCTAAAAATTATATTTTAATATTAATTATATTAAAGCTATTTCTGTACCATGACAGAAGTTGGGAAAAAAATTGAGGTTTGAGACTTTTTTGTGAAAACTGAGAGTCATTCAAACTCTCTAAATTGGAGAGATGGATTTGGAGAGTGGACTGTTGGATAAGAAAATGGTTGGATGGTTGCACCCAGAGGGTGGCAGTCAGTGGCTCAGAGTCCCAATGACACTAGTGACAAGTGGTGTCCCTCAGGGGTCTGTTTTGGGGCCAGCGTTATTTAATATCTTCATCAATGTCAAAGGCATCAAGTGTACCCTCAGCAACAGGATGTTAGGGCCTTCAGGTGGGTTTACTACTGCTGTTCTCATGAATACTTAAGTATTCATATGAAGTGACACATCTCCAAGAAGTGGGACCCAAATGTTCCTCCCATGTATGCAAAGTAGTAGAATCAGGACTTGAATTCATTTTCAAAAATCCAAGGAAGGTACTTGCACAGCAAAACTATTACCTATACTAAATGGGCTTCCTTCTGTTCAGAAATTCCACCTTGGACAAATAGTTTAAATTTTATTAAACTATATCCTTAACAACAGTAAGATTCCCCAGTGAGTTATACTCAAGTATTGGTCTGTTTATATGCCTACACTCCTTTCAGCAAGGCTCAATGCAAGTTTTCTCTCTTCCAATATGGCCGTGACATTTCTTGTCCTCTGTTCCCAGTGTTTTCTAACTTTTTCATTGCCCTTTTGAGCTCTTGCCCCTAAGCCCTCACAAACAAACTGTGCAATGCACCTGGAATCAAGGAAGAAAGTGCTGCATATTTATTAAGTTAAATATTTTCTCCTGACCCTTACAAAGAAATTTTTCATCTATTGCCTTTCCTGGTTATTTCCCAACCACCTGCTATTAAGTTAAACAGATATGGTTGAATACTGCATATTCAAACAACCTCTAGTAAGTATTCGTAAATTATTACAGGAAAACTCCCTGCCTTCCAAAGGAAAGCAGATGTAAATTCAATTCTCTTGGAAACCTAACCTCTGATGGTGTGTGCCTCTCTCCATAGGCACTGCTGACCATTTGTTGTCAGGGCCTCAACAAACTTTCAAAGAGCAGAGGTATTTTGTCTCCCATTGATTCAAGGAATTGGAGTTTCTAGATTCTGTCAAAGAACTGTCAGGCACATTAATGTAACTTCTTTTGTTTAAAACCTGATGGTCTCAGTGTCAGTTCTCAGCCGACATGTATGGAAGCACTAACTTTTATTATAGGTTAAGATTCATTAAAGAAGCTGAGACATGGCCTGAGCTATTGCAAACTGTGTCTCATCTTTCAGTTCTCTCAACTTCTCTGTGACTGTAGTGTTACCTCATTCCTTTTTTGCTCACTGTCAGTTGTCTCTTAATATAAAATAAAGTTTAAAATACCTGGTATACAGCATAGTAACCCACCAAAAATTTGAGCCACAAAAATTCATATTCATATTGTTCATATTCATTGAATCTGAAGACAGCAGCGATGTAAACTTAAAAAAAAACCCAAAACACTGCATATTTATAGGGAACTTCAATTCCATTTTCACACAATAAATGGTATTTTATGCTCCACACCATTTAGACCTCAATCTCTCTTCTGGCAAGCCAAGCTGTTATTTTTTGTGGATTGTTACTAAGTCATTTATAATCAGGCCACGGCACCACTGACAACAGCACCTTTGAAGTCAGGTAGGGATTATTAATTTGCTGTGAATTTTCTGAGAAGCTTTATCTTCTTTCCATACACATCCGTTAAAAGTCATAGAGGCAAAAATGAAGGTACCAGTCACAAACAAAATTAAGCTATCAAACTCTCTGGTTTCAGATTAATTCTGGGCAGTGCAAAAAGCCAACCAACCTTTACTTTTTAATGTGGAACATGGCATTTTAGGGTTCCTGAAATGCACCTTCCAGTGCGGGTGAGGTCTGAGAGCACTCAAAGGCTCAGACCTCCGGGCAATGAGCCCCACAGCTCCGTGCAGCCACCCTTGGAGAGCACGGAAGAGGAAAATCATTACTTGTGGCACAATTTTTAGCTCTCCATCAAAGATCACAGTTACCAGTGTGTGTGTCTGTGTGTGTCTTCCCCACAGGAAAAGACTGCGTCTATCTATACAGGTCGGACACTGTGAGGAATTTCTTCACAGAAAGGGTGATGAAATATTGAAACGGGCTGCCCAGGGAGGTGGTGGAGTCACCGTCCCTGGAGGTGTTAAAGGAAAGACTGGACGTGACAGTGCCACGGTCTGGTGACACGGTAGTGTTCGGTCATAGCTTGGACTCGATGATCTCTTAGGTCTTTTCCGACCTAACAGATTCTATGTTTCCGGAATACAAACTTTAGGACTGGAAACACCTTGGCGCGGAGGCTCAGTGAGGCCACGGCAGCCGCACCCGCGTTCCTGACCACCGGGGAGTGCTGAGCCCCGGGCTGCGACCGCGGAGAGCTCCCGATGGAAGGGCGGCTGAAAGGATCACCCTGCCCCGGGGAGGGCGCCAACGGCCACCCTGCGGGGCCGCTAACCCCCGGGCCGGCTCTGAACAGGGGCACCGGGGCAATGGGCAGCGGAGCACGGGCGGACGCGCCGGGACACGGGCCAGCGCGGCGGGTCACCCTCAGCCTCTCCCCGCCTCACAGCCTCCCTCGGGCTGCCGGGCGCATGCGCGGAGGCGCCACCCGCTTCGCCTGGCGCGCAGCGGGCGTTGGGGCAGCGCGGGGCGGCTGCGCTCGGGCACCGCCGGCCCTGCTGCGCACCCGAGCGGCGGCGGTGAGGGCGGGCTGGGGCGGTGAGTGCGGGCAGCGCGGGGTGCGGGCAGGGGCGGCGGTGAGTGCGAGCAGGGGCGGTGAGTGCGGGCAGCGCGGGGTGCGAGCAGCGCGGGGTGAAGTGCGGGCTGGGGCGGTGAGTGCGGGCAGCGCGGGGTGCGGGCAGCGCGGGGTGAAGTGCGGGCTGGGCGGTGAGTGCGGGCAGAGCAGGGTGCGGGCGGGGGCCGCCGGCGGGAAGGAGCTGCCCGGCGCGGGGGACCCCTGAGGGGAGGGAGAAGGGAACGCGCCCCACCGCCCTCCGCTCCTCGCCGCGCTCCGGCGGCCGCCCGGTAAACTCTCCTCCAGGGGGTTGTGCCATTTCCAGTTAAGCTGGGGGAGAAAATGTGTGGAGTGTATTGAACAAAGGAAGAATCCTGCGGAATTTCTCTTTTGGAAGAGGTTAGCGACTCTCTCCAAATTAGGCAGCTGGTACATTTTTCTCTGAAGTTTTAAAAAACACCATCCCCCAAAACAAACCCGCAGAGCACAGCCGCAGCCATTCGAAGCTCTCGTATTCCTGTTAAAACTTTTTCCACTGTCGGCAGGGTCACGCAAAGGCCTCGTCTGTGCTGGAGCTGTGGTGGCCTGGACAGGCTGAGGCTGTGGATGCTGGGGTGGGAAGGTGTCTTTGGGAATGAGCCCGACCCTCGGGGGCTCTGGGGGACCTCTGCTAGGCCTGGCGCTGGCAAGGGAGCAATTCATCCACAGGAAACAGGAGGGGCAGAGGGAGCCTCAGTGTTACCACAGTTGAAGCTGGGATTGAATGTTGCATTGGTTGAGGAGTGAGAGAGCAGGCAGTGATTGGGCTCGTTGGGAACAAAACAGAGAGGAATGAAGCCAGTGAGTAAAGGGAAGCTATAAGCACATGAGAACAGTTGAAAGCATTTCAAGTTTTCATAGAAAAGTCTGGAAAGAGAAGAGGGACAGTTGTGCAGATGTTGGTGTTCCAGACTAAAATCAAGACCTTAAATTTATTACTACTATTCAATGTTACTGAAAAATACCCCTAGTTGTGCTTTTTCTCCTCATTACCACCTTCTGTACCGTCTTCTCCCCCTGCTGGCACCATTTTTGATACAGCAGTGAGGCAGAGTGGCACGGAGCATTACCCACAGATTCACACTGACCTTTTAAACACTTTTTCTGATTAACCTAGTTAGTAATCACGTCTGTTCCCCATCAGGATGCTTATACTGGCTCAAGGAAACGTGCGGTTGGGAGCAAAAGAGGTTTTTTTTAGTTGTACGTAAATGAATAGGTATGCGTGTAGAAGCCCTGTTTTTAATGTACACGTGTGTATTATACACAGACACATACACACACCTGTGCAAAGGGATTGTGCAACTGGGAGGTTGAACGTCCTGGCCCTTGTGTTGAACAGAGGGAGTGCCATTGATAAAGCAATTGTGGGGGAGGTTTACAAGTGCAAGAGGTGATGAGCAGTCTGAGGAGACTTACCTAGTAAAGGTGAGTAAGATTGCAAGAGTAGTTCTTGCTGAACCAGGGGAGTGAGATTAGAAGCCAGAGAAGAGGGGACAGGGAACTTCTGTGTGAGAGTACTGAATAGAACAAGAGACTTTTACTTATGTGTTTAGTTTCAGCCATGTCACTTCAACTTCTTTTAGACTAGAAAACTTTATTGGCTAGAACCTGGGATTCCAACTATCTCTCTTTTCTTGGAACTAGCAAATATCAGAAAATCCCCGGGTGAAACATGGATTATCCTTTTCTCAAGCAAGTTCACCCAGAAATTTGGATGATCAAGGGAATCATCCTTCCATTCCACATGACAGATGTAAGATAAAACTGTGGAGATCAGATCTGGTCCAGGCAGGATCTGATTTTTTTCAGGGTATTCAGAGTTCAGTGTCCTCATTTATGTTAAGTGTACAGGTGCAAATAAATTGAATGTCTGTTCTAAGCCTGTTATGCTTTTGCAAATCAAGCACTCAGATTTTGGGAGAGGCATCCCTAAAATAAAATGTATGTAGTTGGTGTCCACATTGGAACAGCATTTTTAGATAATTTATCTAGAGTCATGAATAAATTATCTGGCAAAAGCAGCATAACATATACTTCAGGACAGGTCTAACTTTAGACTACAGCAGTGTGAACCATTTTTGTTTGCTCTGCCATTTTAAACATTTAAAACCTCCCATTTCCTGTGATCCTCTTGTCCATCATTTTGTTCTGCTTGCCTCTGTGACCTCCCTCACTTGTGATAGTGTAACCTTTTCTGTATTCTTCTGGTGAGGCAGATCACAGGATCAATCAGGTTGAAAAACAACTTACCTGGCTTACTTTTGATTTCTTACCTGGCTCTTAGAAACAGCTGGACAGGCAGGGAACAAGAGATGTGGTTGGTACCACTTACCCCAAGTTTGAGTACTGGGAAAAAACTAACCCATTTTGCCCCTCTGCTATTATTCCAATAAATTTCTTCCCATTTACTCACCAAATAACACCAGATTCCTATAGGCAAGAATTCTAATTTCTTTTTTTTTTTTTTGCACCATCCTGTTAAAAGCTTTTGCTTTCAGTTTCTCAGCTCAATCCTGAACTTTGTTGCTGGTTTTCATCTTGCTCTTTCATGAATTCCCGTCAGCTGTGTTTCCAGGATGCTTTCTGGTCTGGCTGGTGTTTCTTTAATGGTTGTTTTGCTTCAGCCTCCAAAGACAATCCATTTTCTTCTCCCCACCATTGCTTCCTCTCCCCTTCCACTTTATAAACAAAAGCACTTGCAGTGTGCAGTAGAGAACCCTACAGAGCTGGCAAAGGAGTGGCCTGAATGACCTAATGGCTCATCTGTTCTCCTGCCAGCTGAGTTCAGGTGTTGGTAACTATTTGATCTTGTAAAATCTAATCTGACGATACCCAGCCTTTTCCTTGTTTGCCTTTGCTTGTCTTACTGATTCTTGTTAAGTAAAATTTGATACACGTTTGTGAGGTCTGAAATACACTTAACCCATTCTTCTCTTGCTAACAATTTTGATGGTGCTGATTATCAAGTAATATGTGTTTTGATCAAGATTGCTGAATACTATTATTAGAATAGCTACATTTCAAAAGCAAAGCCTGTATTCATACTGAAAGTTAAAGAAATTGCATGCCAGCCATCTAAAATCACACCATGGATTTTGGCTTGCTAAGAAAACTCATCTGTTGAGAGCTCTTTTGTGCCTATTTCAGGCTGTTGCTTATTTTTAATAATGTACAATCATTATGTAAAATAACTTTAAATAAAAGGCGTCTGTTCAGAACTACATTTATAAAATCAGGCAAGAAATACATTTGCACGGCCCAATGTATTGGAGTTAGCATCCGGGGCTGAGACTCCTGGATAATGTAGTAGCTCAAGAAGTGTTGCCCATTTTCAAACCAGGAATGCTGCTTTGTGTAAACAGATTATTTTTTTGAGCATAGATGTCTTTACATGAGGGAGAGAGAGACTATCCTGCAATTGCATCTTGAAAGATCTTTGAGATCCCTTGCATTTTACACATTTCATTGTGCATTTTACACATTTCATTGTGCATTTTACCTGCTCAGTGTAGTGTTTTGTTTAAAGTATTTGAATCAGCCTTCTCATGTGCTTCTGAAATTACTTTTGAAAGGTAGCATATCATGTTTGAAAATACTTGACATACTTCCAGTTTTTCATTTTAGTGGTTAGTCTGTACCAATATGATTACTCCAAGAGTGGTCAGATTAAGTGACATTCAAGCTAAAATCCAGACACCATGTGAAGTGTAGGATGGGAGTAATTTGTCGTAGTGAAGTATTCATTGTATCACTTGAAACTGCAGAAAATCTGTATTTGCCAGAACTCTAGGGTGGGTGAGATTTTTTTGTTTGTTTGTTTACACCAAGAATTGTGGTAATTCTGGATATTCCTGTGTTGCTGAGCTCTTTGTTTTCCTGTAGTATAACAATGGATGGACTGGTTTCAAGATTCACTTTACAGCAATTCTTCATTAAAATCCCAATCGCTAAATTAACTGCTTAACTGTCTAAACTATAATATTTATTGTAAGTAGCTGCATTTTAAAATGTTTCCTACTTGGCATTGAAGAATGACTCAAAAAGCGAGAATTTGTTAGGTCACCGGTGTGAAGGCAGTTTATGAAATCCTAGCTGGAAAATTCATAAATAGTGGCTTCATCAGACATGTGAACTTTTGCACCTGACTGTATCTCTGGGTTTATCAGTGAGCTGTTTACTGACCTTGTGTCCATTCTTCAGGTTTTATTTGCAGACTGTAACTCTTCAAACTATTTATTAAATAAACCTGGGAGGAGAAACAACTTTCTGTTTGTCGTTCTCTCCCTAGTCTCTATTCTCATGGCTATGGGGAGTGGGGAAGGGTTAAATGAGGTTTCATTGTCAGAATTAGTTAAATCTCCTGCTGGCTTTCCTATAGATTTCTCCCATGGCAGCTGCAATGAGCTCACTCTGTGATATTTTATTTCAATACTGCTGAGCAGGTCTGAGTATCAGGAATGGAATGGACTCACTGTGCTATTTTCTGTTTGCTGCTGTTGGTTGTCAGAGCTGTGGGCAGCAGCAAAATAAAGGCTTGGCCTATTGAGTGTGCGGCTGCGTAAGCGGCTTAATTGGTCTAAGCTTCTGTCACTGCCTGAAAACACGAGTTCTTCTTTTTCCACTCCATCCTTGCTGGGTTTTGCATTTTGACTGCTTCCCTGGTGTTCTGCAGCCAACTGCATCAGGGAGCTGATCTGTTTTATTTTGAAACAAGCGAGAAAGTGAGAAGGTGAACAAACTCATCTTTTATGAAAAGGCCGCTTAGGGTGAACTGTAAAGAAGTGCCCAACTACAAGCTCATCAGATCTGCAGTTCTCAAAAATTGAAGTATCAAAGCACTTTCACTATGGCTGTTTGTTAGGAACTTTTGGCAAAGGTTTGATTAAAGTTTTCATCTCAATATAAGAAAGAAATTTTTTACAATGTGATCAATCATTCACTGGAACACCCTCCCCAAGAACATGGTGGAGTCCCCATAACTAGAGGGGGTTTTTTGCAATTGGGCAGGGTGCTGGATAAACTCATCAGGGCTTCCTTTCCCACAAAAAGTTGGACCAGACAATCTTTTGACATTCCTTCCAGCCTGGGCTGCTCTATGGTTCTACAAAACTTTTTGTGTGGGTCAAGTGATCTACACCAGAAATACCAAAGGTGGAGATGCACCTGCTGATGGACAGCATGTCTCCAATGACTTCTGCAGCATATAACATATGTGAATGAATTGCCAGACCTAAAAAATATCAGTGGTGTATTTTTTGCATTAGAAGACTCCTCCACATTTTCTGTGTGGTGGAGTAGGTGTTCAGCTTTGTGGGGTAATAGGGGAATACCCTTTTAAATCTTCCAGGAACAAAATGTTAGACATGTTAGATTCTGTAGAGGATCTGTCAGTTATGAATGAAGTTTTCAACAGCTAACTTCATTTTAATTCTGTGTATGCTTTTGATACAACTAAGATAAATTACATCTTCAAATACATATAATTGCACACACAAATTTGACACATTAATTTGGCATGTGAGTTTTAGGAACGTCAATGTGAACGTACTCGGAATTGTTTTTGTTATGTGCAATTTGTGCTTCCTACTCAGGCAGAATGGGTGTTATACTCTGTCACTTCATGGAGGAGAAGATCAACAGTAGAATTATTGGTTTAGTTTTGGGAGCTGCTCTAGTGTTTTTACAATGCTTGAAAGTACAAAAAAATTCTTTGTAAGTATGACCTGATACTGGTAGGTATGCATTTATGCTGCATGATTGATCAGTTGTGATTTAGAGCTTTACTGTGATCCTTATTTCTTCATAAATGACTGTTTGAATTAGATGCTAGTTCATCTTCCAGTGTTTTCTCCAGTTAGGATGTTCAGAATGCCTCCATCCTCTAGACCAGTGTGCTTCCTTTAGGAAAACTTCCATGAATTTAAGGATTTCTACTGCTCCATAGAAGTCGTTTGGAAGGGACCATGAATAAAATTGTTGGACTAGAGGTCACAAGGGATGCAAAACTAGCTCCCTGAGAGGTTGACTTTGGTGGGAGATACAGTCTGGAAAGTTCATATTTCCTTTCTGTGGCTGCCCTGGAGAGCAGAGGGGCAGAGGAGGAGGGAGGTCAGTGGGTGAGGGACAAAGCTGAAGTGCAGAGCACTTCATCAGCCACATCGGGGATCTGATCCCCGGGAAAGGGTGGGTGGCAGTGGCTGGAAAGGAGGAGAAATTCCTTGACTCTTCTTCAAGGCTGAAGCCAAAACATCATGTTTTACTATACCCCAAAAGTGTAAATGAGCTGGAGTACTTTTGTGTGTAGGTGCAATCAAGTGCAATGCAGTAAAATAATGTGTACATCTTCACGTATTTGGAAATTCAGGTGAAGGTGATGTGAGGAATAATGGATGTGGGTGTTGAGAGAGGGAAGTAAGAGTATTTAGTATTTAAAACTTACATTTTTTTTTTTTCCTGGTTTGTAGGGCTTTTTACCCTTCTGTTTTACTTCAGCTGCTCTCTGGACTCTTGTGTACAACTTTCTGTATGCACTCTCTTTGCAATTCCCCAGTGTGACAGAAAACTTAATAAAATCTCTAAAGCAGTTGTGCCTCATTATCTTTTGCCTAGGTACCATATAATTCAATAAGATGAAATATGTGTTTATGACTCTTTCATAACTTGTCTGCAATTTGATTTTTGGTTGACTGGAAAATCCTATTAAAACATGCTCTGAAATGTCATATATGCATTGCTTCAGGGGAGGACAGGCAGGGTGGAAATTTATATTAAAGCATGCTGATGGTGCATGAATACTTGGAAGAGAAGGCTTTGTTTGCACATTTCTGTAGCTTAGTTTAGTACTTCACAAAGGAATTACTTTTATTGGTTTGGGGTTAATTTTTCTAAATTAAGTGGGGTGTTAGACATTGGCCTACAAAACAAGTGCTAAATGCAGTTGCTGTACAGGGCAGAATGTTGCCTCATCACAGAAAAACAAAATAAACTTCATGAAGTAGTAGTCTTACGTTTGCTATAAAATTATTGCATGCAAAATAAAGATGCCAGTGTGAAATTATCCAGGTTCCTTTTTACTGCAAAAATGCACATTCTGAGATCTAGACTCTTTCTGGGTTTTTTTAATAGCTGCTTGAAAAATACTGGTACTTTGGAGGGAAACTGATTTTTAGAAGTAGCTATTGCTGCTTGCCTTTCACAATATTGTAATAATTCCAAGAAAAACTTCAGTGAGTTGAGGAAAACCTTTTTCAAATGTATGGAATTGTTAGGTCTCTCTTTTTCTGTGAAAACAGCAGACTTGAATATTGGATTCAGATTAATGCAGTTGGAGGCTGAATCTTGTACAGCCAGTTTGTGTTATTGGAAAATCTGTAAAGGTATTATTGGTGACACTTGGGTCATGGTTTTGCTTTATAAGCTGTGTTGGGGAAGAAAGTATCTGTAGGAGTTTCAGAGCAGGATAAATGGTACCTTGTTAGCTTTGATCTTGTGACCTTTTCTGAACGGACAAACACTGTACCTGCAATGAAATTACACTTTTGTGAATGGACGGTGCCCAGAGACTGTTCTTTGGCCCTTCTCTCTCATGTCTGGAAGGTATGATCTAAAATTAAGGTAGTACTTTTACTTTTTTTTCCCTTCCCTACCTAACCTATATATGCTTTTAAAAGGCAGAAAACACTGTTGTACTCTACTTTCTACTTATCCTGAATGCTTTGATGTGTTGATTAGGGAGACCAGAGGCAGTGTGAAAGGGTGATTGTAGGTAGGGAGTAGGATCTTTAAAGAGACCACTTGCCATCTATCAACTCAATTTCTGGTTTTGTCATGGTATTATGTGCTGGTATTTACTCCCCTGGTCCTAATCCAGTTTTAAACCACTTTGGAGAGGAACTGGATGTAGTTACCCATTCTGTACTGGGCACTGGACTTCTTCTCTCCTTTTACAGCCAGGTAGTTACCAATAAAAGCTACATCTGAAGAATTGTGTTCCAGTAATCACCAAATTTCACCCTCATTTATTGATTCCCTCTTTATTTGTTTTCATCTATTTCTACTTTTGTCCTGAACAGCACCCTATGGCAGCAAGTTCCATTAATTATACACTATGTGAAATTTCAGGTCCTTTGATTTATTTACATGTGTCAGCTGAGGACAGTGGATACCCTCCAGTTTCTCATGTGAGAAGTAATGGTTGGCTACAATGAGTTGCAGGTGTTACAGTTAGATCAGCTGAATGTCTGTCTTCTCTGAACTGAGAGGTTTGTTATACACTGATGATTTAAACACAAAGGATATTTTTCTTCTTTCCAAATAAATAGCAATATGTAATTTTTAATCCATATACAATATAATTTTCAGCTGAAGTTGAGAGCTGCTGGCTATTCCTCAGTTTGTTGTCTGTAAAGCATCAGGAGATGGTCTGAACTACAAAATCAAAGTTGGCTTGTTCATAATCTGCAGAACAGATGCAAATGTTTCATTTGTATGAAAACAGGGACAGAATAGGGGAGGAAAATAAAATGATTGCACGTTCAAAGCTCCTAATTTAGGGAAGCTGTGAGTGAAAACATGCTGTAAAGAAAACATTCTGCAGCATTCTGATACTGTAGATGTGGGTTCATGTGGGTTTTTTTCTTAAAAAGTTCTAGCGGGTCCATTGATTATTTTATCTTAGTATAAATTTAAAAAAATACATGATAGATATTCAATAAGCAGCTGTCACTTTACTAGTATAACATAGGATTTTATCAATACATCATTTAACACTTCAGCCACTTGTAAATGTGTAGCAAAGGGATTGTGTACTTTCTCTGGCTTATTATGTATTGACTTTGTGTGTTACTTTATGATTTTAGAAGCTGGTAACATTTTGGAGAGGAAGTTATTGAAAATATCGGTAGTGGTGATCTTAAACTGGATGTTAATTTTCTAGTCTGTAACTGCCAATTTCCAGTCCTTGGCGGGGGGGGAAGGAAGAAGGTGCTTTTTTTGTTTGGGGAGGTGAGGGCTGGCTAGGTTGTCTCATAATTCCTGGATTAGCTGTCTCTCTGTGTCTCTTTTTGTGGTATTTCTGAGAAACCACTCCCGTATTTCAGGTTTTTAGCCTTAGACTGGACCCTGTGGTGTCCTGTGTATTAGCAGTATTTAATTTCCATGCCAAGAACATAACTTTTGAAGACAAGAGACAAGCATATAGACTGCTTCAGAAATCTCTTTGACTGTGGTGAGATTTTTTATTTTTGAGAGGTTTTATTGTTTGGTTTGTTTTTTAGTTTGAGGGAGAGCTTCACATTACCTTTGTTTTTGTCAACTTATTTATCAGAGTAATTTTGTAGCTTCACAGAAAGTTCTTCCCAAACATTCACTATCACCCCATAACAACCTTGGGCTCTTTACTGAGGAATCATTTATATAGATCTTCCTTCCTCAGCTTCTTACTGCTGTGAGTGTGCTCATACAGTGCCTGTTGAGTGTATCTGCAGGAGCATTTTGGTTCAGATTAGGAATCTCCCAATTGTCACCACTTACTGTGCTTTGGTTTGCATTGCAGAAACATTTCAAAACACTCAGACTGAGCTATTTTTGGATGAAGGTAAACCAGGATAAACTCCAAGAGCTGCAGTCCCACTGCTAGACAGTGCTCAGCTCATGAAAGCAAAATAGAGCTACCCCAAAAGTAAAATTCTTGACCTCTTTTGTGTAAGTGTTGGGTCCTCAGCACCAACTGTTTTGCTCTTCAGGTGCACTCCTAGTGCTCTGCATTCCTAGCTAATGTGAGTGTAGTCATGGATAGAGATAATTATTATGCACTTAGAAGTTATTATTCATGGCCAGTGTAATTGCTTCATTTAAAGAGTCCAGCTATTCAAGCCTGAGTTACAATAGATGATATCCAAGTGGCTGACAAGTTAGATTTGTCAGCTGGTACCCAAACACTAATTAGGTCAGGGAGCACCAAATCTATAGTGAAGCTGTGTTCCTGTCTCTGTTACCTTTTCACCTTTCCCACTATTAATCTGACTTCCCCTCAATTCCCTAACATGCTTGTCCTTGTTATCCAGCTGCTACCCCAAATCACAATGTTCTGACATCTCGCATGTGCTGGCAGTGCTCTTTCCCTGTTCTTGTCTCTTTAACTTACTTGAGTTGCCCCCTTGCAAAGGGCTGTGGAGCTGTAGCTGGTCCTGGACATGGTGTTTGCTTCCTAACTGCCCTCTTTTTGCTGGCAAAATGGATAGTGATTTCCAGCTGCCAAAGGCACTGTGACTGTTGAGATACTGCTGCAATTGGTAAACCCGTCTTCAGTGAGAGCATTAATGAACTTTCTCTGTTCTTCTTGGTCATTGATTTTTGTGGAAAATGTGTGGGAGCACAGAAGAAGTCTCAGTGTCAGATTTAGTTGAAAGGTATTGGGGGAGGAGCAGAATGTGGAATAGATAAGTGACATAGTATCAGTTTTGTGCCCAAACAAAATCAGGATAAAAGCACATCCTGCTGTGAAAGCTTTATTTAATTGTGCATCATTCTTGCTTGAAAAAGGAGAGGAACCGGTTATTGTTATATCAACACTTCAATGGATTATCAAGTTAAATACTCTGAATTTGAATTCCCGAGGCATAGGAGATTGTCTAACCTAAAGCAATGCCTTCTGTCAGTAGCTTACAGAAGAGTGAGGTGTGTGAAATTCTACTGTATAGGCTGCTCGGAAAGGCATGGTCTCTTGAGGATTTGTGGAATTCTGGTTTCCACACAGATGGTTATGTACGTGTTCAATTATGCCTCCCAGGAACTGCCCCACATGGTCCCCAGGAGTTTTAAAACAATGCAATCCACCAAAATTCTCCCTTTCTGTAAAGAGAGTTTTGTTACTTCTCCTGCCAAATGTCCTGCTCGCCAAGATGTATCGGGAGAATGTTCTTGTTTGATTTTGAAAGGGAGGGGAAGGAAGAGATAGCTTAGCTTGTAGCAATTCCCCCTTTGAACCCCTGGAAGTATCCAGAAAATAACCAGCCAGAATATTGCCACAGCTTAAACAGAACAAAAAACACAGAGTGAAGAAGGGATAATGAAGTTGAGGCAGAAGCTCAAACTCTCCAGCTGCAGTCCTGTCCAGCTGCAGTCATGAGGAGCTTCCTTCTCTCTGCTAACAGGGTGGTGGTGTGCCCTGTGCATGCTCATTCTGTGAGTAATGATCTGTTTCACTGGGTTTAGGGTGCAGTGGCAGTCTGCTAAGTACAGGTTCCTCTTAGTGATCTGGTCTGTGGTTTTAGATGCTTAAATTAATGATGATGTTTTATAATGCTGTGATCAAATAGCATATACAAAGCAGAAGGTTTTTCAGTTCTCTGTTTTACTCTTATTCTGGCCCCATGTAGTTTTAGGTGGGATAAATTTTTTGCATCCTTCTCTGATAGTTTCCAAGGTGTTCCATCCCTCTTTATTCCCACCAAATTCCCTGGAAAACCTTGCTGTTGCAAGCAAACTAAACTTAATAAATACAGGATTCTCCCATATCCTATGAAATTTCTGTTCAGGGAAAAACCAATCTATTCTTCCAGCATTTGAATCCATGTAAATTCTTTGGTATGCTTTTCCTGGGGAGAAAACTCTTTGCAGGTAGATAGCAATAAGTGAAACTGTAGTCTTCTGTAACATTTTTTCCAAGCATATAAAAGACATGTGGTGAGAGTGGGATTTTTAGGTAGGCACATAATGCATTGTGAATGCATGGCTGTCAGATAATTAAATAGGTACACAGGAAGTCAGATTGAAAATGTTTAAATATTTCTTCTAAACAAACCTCCCCCAGGAGTATTTCAGTTGTTGTATTTGTTTGGGGCTGAGGGGCTAGAACAGGGATGTTTATTTTTAGACTGAATGTCTACTGATGTTTCAGTTAATAGTGTCCCTGGAATGGACCTGCTTTCATAGAAAGCTCCAGAAGAACCTAAATATTTATAACTTTAAGAAATTATGTAGCTTTTTGGCTTCATGAATAGTACAGATTACAAAACTGAAGTTAACAGCTGTATCGCTTGTCAGAGTTCTGTTGCAGAATGAAAAAAAGCCTCTTCCCTCCCCGGACACTGTCATGCACATCCTTCCCCAGCTGAGAGAAGAACAGGGGCCTTGCAGTATTTTAAGTCCCTTTTAACACAGCAGGGGAGAAACCAAGTGAGGAAAAATCCTGCTGCTTCTTTATATTAGCCTTATTTTCCCTTCTCTTTCTACTTAAGGACTCGCTTTGTTCTCGATGTTCTGTGCCCTTGGAACACACGACAGTGAGTGAGAACAGTGCAGGCAGTTTGTGTGCCCTCAATCGGATCCTCTGTCCTTTAATGGTATGTGCTGCACACAAGTTGCCTTTAAACTCGGAGTCCGGAAATGTACCCGGAAGAGGTGTGTGCCTGCCAGCCAAAGATGGTTATCTTAATAAATGCAACAAAATCTTGCAGAAACACTGTCTTAAGACAACAGCTTTTAATGCTGAAATTAGTTACCTTCCCTATTTAAGAGATTGCCACTGCTAGAATATGATTATCACCTTTGGAAATGTGTATACAAATATTCTATGCTTTATGCTTATAGATAGTGTATTCAAGATTTGGGTACTTTCAGAATTGAAAAAAAAAATATTTAGGTTAGTTGTGGAAAGAAATGTACCCCTTGGTTTGTTACTTCAATATTAGTTCCTTAAACTTGCATGCAAGATGTTTCTCCTTGGTAAGAGGCTGCAGCCCTTTCTTGGTGAGCAGGGTAGTGCTGGTAAATAGCAGGGGCAGTGTTGGTGTGTCTCCTGGGCTGTCTCATGGGCTTTAAAACTCAGTGTTTCATTATAGTTCCTACTAGAAGTGTGTGGTTTATTGTTCTGTGTTTTGTTTTTTAACCGTTCTACTGACAGCCAAGCCAGGCAGTCAGGAAAGGTCATGTGTTGGTTGGATCTATCAGCTGCCATTAACTCAGAATTGGACACTCAGCATGAGTATAGTGCTATACAGCTGTTCATCGTGTTGTCACATATCTAAAGTGATGCATAACCTTATAGAAGATGGATAGAAGAGGGATTCATGAAACAACAAATACTGGTGATATTTACGTACTGTCGGGGGTATGGGGCTTGTGTGTGTTTGTTCTTGCATTTGTGTATAGAAAAGAAAAAGGTTGCTTTGACACCACAGGGCCATCGTAGGTTCCAGTAAGGTTTGTGAAGACTTAAAAGCAGGAAACTAAGTAAAGAGTTGGGCAGAGGAATAAATGAGTCAGTAGCAAGTCAGGCTGTTCCTGTGGCGTGACCTGCCATCTTCAGCTTTATTAGCTGGCTTATGACAGTAAAAATGATTTTCGTGCTTTTCTTTGTTCAACCCCTTCTTACAAGCAACCTTTGAACTATTTAGTCAGTTTGAACCAAGAGTGTCAGAGTAGAGGACCAAAGTAGAATTAAACTCCTTCCCTTTAGGGGAAGGGACAGTTAATAGAGGGCAAAGACCCAAGCGGTTCCTGTGCAGTGGGAGAGCCTGTTCCATGAGTGAAATGTCCATGTAGTGGCAGGGCAGCCATTGTCCATGTCTTTAATCAACCTCTAGCCCTGTAGGTTTTTGGGTGTCATAGCAGGAAGCTGTGAGTTGTGGGAACTTGGAAATGAAGAAGTTTGAGAGGAAAGTCAGGGGAGCATAGAAAGACACGTTTGTCGGAGAATGGGCATAAGTAGTTCCAGGGAGCTCTAAATACTTGTAATTGCTGTAACAATCTAATGTGGATTGATGAAAGGAAGTTTCTGCACTACAGCCACTGACTGAAAAGCTGTATTTGATATTTCCTAGAGAAGTTCATACTGTCTCTTTCTATGGGTAGAGGACGTAAAGAGAAATGTAATTTGTGTTTTGCAGCCACTTCAGCAAATCTTTCTTTTGTCACTAGCTCCTAATATAACTGCCTTTGAAGAAATTAAAAGATGTTTTGCCTTCTGCATTTTCTTTTTTCTCCTCCTTCATGTGTTTTCCCCAGTTTCCCAATCTGTGTATGTCGGTGTTGTGACGTTGATTCCCAGAGAACATGATATGCCAAGTACCTAGTGCTAGGTGCCAAGGCAGAGGCAGTGACTTATTCTGCTCCTGGTGGAAAACATGCCATAGCAGCAGGGAGGGACCAAGTCCCCTTTTTCCCAGCACAGTTCCAAATAGGCAGAGCCATCAGAGCAGTTGTGACTCATGGATGTGGATGCCTGGCTTCTGTTTTGGGTTGGTTTGTTTGGTTGGTGTTGGTTTTGGTTTTGTTTTTGGTTTTTTTTTGAATGTTGTAGAAATCCACACCCAAGTTGTGTTAAAAGAGTGAAACATTAAAGACTAACTGAAATTTCTGGCAAAAAAAAATGACCCCATTTGAGAGGGGAAGCATAGGAAGGTATGTTTAATTCACTGCACTGCTACCACTTAACAGAGCAAGGGAGCACTCCTGGGTGCTGCCTCTTCTATTGATGTGTGTTTATTTGGGGGCTGTTGCTAAACCAGCTGTCTGAAACTGGTGGGTAATAAATGGCAAAAGAAAATAATGATGTAATAGGTAAAGAGAATAGTTAGACCACTAGCCAAATCTTTTGTGGCCTGTTTATTAAAATAAGTTTAGCAATTTCTTCATCACAGATACTTGGGTTGCGACAACGTGACTAATCATTAAATGACATTAATTTTATTTTTATTCTAGAAGCAAAGGGCAAAGGTCTTTTGTTTTGGCATAGAGTAGTCTGCTAAGAAAACTTCTGGCTATTAAAAGAGGTTTTATATATATTCTGAAAAAAAAATTAGCCCATTGTTTCTGTCAACCTTAAATACTTAGTAACAACAAGCTAAACTCTATGGTGGTGAGATTTCAGAGTGCTGTAATGTCTGCTCTTTACTCACATTTATTTGCCTTTACAGAGATTTGATGAACTTGCTTTAAAATCAGTTTGTTCCTTCACCCTACATCTTGTAGTGCCAATCCTACAGTTTTGTTGGCGGGCTGGGATGTCTTCATGGAGCACCATTCACCTCAGCAGTCTGTACAAGTACTGCAGTCTGTTCTTGCACGACGAGTTACGGTGTTGGGCAGGCCAGGCTGGAAACATTAACTTTCCCTCTTTGTTTATTACAACAGCCATGGCCAACCTTTTTTACAGAAAAGTTTGCTTATGGGGGTTTGGATTTATGGAAAGTGAGGACATCTGGGTGGTGTGATATGTTGATGTGTAACCTGGCCTCTGAAGACTGGTGCTAAGCCTTAGGAGTTGGTAATTTATTAATAAAAGTCCCTTTAACCTCATGGTGTTCTACTAACTTGGTTAGGCTGTTGCTCTTACTTTGCTGAAAGCTTTTATTTTCCTAACTTTTCCCATACCAATAAAGACTTCAAGGAGCTGCACTACTCTTGCTGCCGCCAGATGCAGTTCTTGCTGGCTCTATGCCTGGTGGGTGCAATGAGCTTCAGGCACTTTCTCAACTGAGAGCATCTCCTCTCTGTTCTCTTTCCAAGATGAGGTACAAACTACATGTAAGTTCTTGTAGGGCAGGTTGGGATCCTCTCATGTAGTGCAAGTTCCTTTGCCAAATCACAGGTCTTGTTCTGCCCTTGAACTTTATGCAGGCATCCTGCTTTAATCAGTAGCTGACTCTGAATGAATTTCCATGTGTTCAGTCTGATTTCAAAAAATCTGATCTATAGACTAAAGATAATGAGTTGACTTGATGATCTCTGCAGAGTGAATTTAAGTCTTAGTTAAGGTATAAGTAATTACAGTGGAGAATGTAATACCTTTCAAGTTCATTTAGGTAAAACAGGTTGCATTTTGTTTAAAATTATACACACCCTCTGATTTCATATTAACATTTTTGTATATTCTGAATCTGAAAAGTCTTGAAAAATGTTAAACATTCACCATTTCAAAGGTTATCTTTTTCTTGGATAGTATTCCTATACTACTGAAATTAACCTGCATGCAGTACTGGTACAAGTCAAAAGAGGGATTAATCTTGATCATGGAGTTTCAAATACTGATGTATTTGTACCAGTATGTGGGAATCAAGAGAAACTTGTCCAAGTTGACTGTAATTCACAAACTCAACAGGATGTTTCCTCTTTTGTTTACAGACTTGGTATTTGCAAGTTCCCTGCCTTGACAGCAATCACCATGGATAGTGGTAAGTTTAATTTACTGATGAGTGTGCATTCTCTGTTGTTTCCTGTGGACAGTAACACACCCCAAAACTCTCTCCTGCTCATAATCCCAGTCTCTTTGCACAAAAGATGCCCTCTGGCATTGAACTGCCTTTGATGTTACAGATGACACAGATCTTTGCCCACACTGAGCTCAACTGGAGTCATGCAACTGTTCTGACAGAGATATTATTTGCAGACCATAAAAATCATCACAGACTTATTGTGGCTCTTTGAAAGCTGGCTGCAGAATGAAGACCACAAAGCTGAATTTGCAGCCTTGAGTACTTTAGTTTTAACTGTTTTTAAGCTTGTCTCTGTAACTCCAGATTCTCAGAGCAGAAGTCACTTTTTAAACTCTGTAAATAAAAGCACAAATCATTTTTCTCCTTCCAGCCCTATTCAAACCAAATGGACTTACTAAGATGACCTACACAAAGGTTCTAATTTAATAGCAGCAGCTTCAAATTTAGAGCTAAAATGTTTACTTTTACTATTTAGTAGTGATTTTAGTGTGGTTAAATGTTGGTGAGGAGTCAAAAGAGGAAGCTCAATAATGGTCTCAATAGAGCTGGTTTTGGTGTTCAGGCTGCCTCGGGCTCTGCTTTAGCGGCACTTCTGTCCCTCGGAATACTTTTCCCACGCTGCTGATCCCTGTCCCTTCTGTCACTAGAGACCTAGAACCTGTTTTCTTCCCCTGTGACAGCTTCAGCTGGCAGGCTGCAATGTATTTATCCTCTGGTGTCCTTGCCTGGCTCTGGTTCTGATTGAATTTCACCTTGCTAGAGTATCCATTCACTATTAGGGTAGCAGGCAGGCTTTCCAGAGGATGTGTAATGAATTGATCTGACTGTATTGTTCTCTTCAATAATAATAAATGAAACTAAGTCTTGGAAGCTTTCTGATACATAAAAACTTGGTAAAAGCCAATTATTACAGTTACATACAGAGCACAAGTATGTCTGAAGAAACAATGTATTCAAATGCATTAAATTTGGTAGTTGTATATCTTCATCTATATCATACAAAAACTGGGGAACTAGAAGAGACTTCAGATTATTTGTTTCTGTGTGTATCTTTCATAATGTCAAAACAACAATTTTGACTTTTCTTTTCTCTTGTATTTGCTAGTTGATCTCCTTAACAAAGTGAAAAAGTGACTTATCTTGCTTCATTCCTTTATTCTTACCACATGCAAGTGTTCCCTGATTATGTTCAGCTCCACAGTAACAGCTGCAGTGAATTCAGCCATGCTGTGGCTTAGCTAGGTGGGCATCCAACCCAAAGTGGGCTTTTTGCACACTCCTATCCATCTATAGCTGAATATCTACATAATTATGGTCCTGGAATACTAAGAAGTCGAAGTGGGTTCTGCAATACGGTTCCATTTTCTTTTTTTTATAAGATTCATCAGGCCATGACTGATTCTCATTAAATCCCTGTATTTTGATAGCATGTTTTTATTTCCTTGATACATTTATATTGACTTCTCAATAGGATTCGAAGTCACTAGGATCGTGCAAAGCATTCAAAATGTCTCGTCAGAACAAACAAGTTAATATACTTCATTTTTTTTTCAGCTTTATAGGGTCAAAAGGCATTCCTAGTCTGGATTAGCCAGAGATTGTTATTTATAGGACACATTCATAATTAATATGGGATGTAGTTTATTTTCCTCATCAGGCTTTGTCTCTATGAAATGTGCATTTTCTATACTGTATTGTGAGAGAAGACAGACTTTCCGAATATGAGTTGTTAAATAAAAACTTTGGGGGTATAAATAGTCATATACTGTCTGTTCTTGAATAGAATTAGCATTTTGCTGTTCTTTATGAATGCATTTTGAATCAGAATAGCTCCTTTTGGAAAACTAAAGTATTACCTAGAAATTCATACCAATAGATATCAAATGCAATATTTCTTAACATGCCAGCTTTTAAACTTTTATTCTCTTTGCAAATTGGAAAGTGCATGTAGAAACAAGTATTTGTATGTTGTTTCTGAGAGCCAGAATCTGCAAATCAGGGTATTTTCAGCTACCTGCCCTTTCCTGTGTTTCTTTTCCCTCTGCATCCCATACAAAGCTGTCATAATTTCTCTCATTGCTCTTTTTGGGGATGGATTCCGTCCGTGAAATGAAATTCCCTAGGTTTTGTCTGCTGGAGGAAGGAAAACTTAATTTGTAATGCATTATCTACTCTTCAGTGCCTCTACATATGGACACTCTTAGGAGAGTCTGGCCTGACACTTGTTCCCTTCAAGAATGCCCACAAGGATTTGGGGAAAGTAGGAAAAGCACTGGCAGTTCATCCCCAGGCATGGCTGTGTGCTGCGTTCCTGACATGGATGAGTTCTTCAGCTCACCACCTTGAGGTGATCACTGAGGCATGAGGATGAAAGAAACCAAGTTATTCAGGCCGTGAGGGAAGCGAGGGGAATTGTGTGGGAAGTGGAAAAAAGCCATCTTCTTTCCTTTTTGAAGAGATTTCTGAATATTAATTTCTATGTTATTTAGTCACTGAACTTACACCATAGGAGATGTCCATGTGCTCACCTGTGGTGCTGAAGAAACCCAAATTTGCAGTAGATGCAGTTGCAGAGTTGAATGCACTGTACTCCTGGCATCCTCATGAGCAGTGTAATGTGTTTGAATGCATGTATGTAATGTATTCAGCTGGAAGCATAGGAGTCAGTGGTGTTTTGGAATTCAATCTTTGCATCTTCATTTAATCCTTTGCAAAAGGAAGATCACTCTCTAATGATTTGTAACCAAGTTGTGACTGATTGAACCTGGCTGGACACCAAGTGCCCCCCAAAGCTGTCACTCCCCTCCACCATGGTCTGCACCTTGGGCTCCAGGGGAATCTCAGCCCTGGCACCTGGAGCACCTCCTCCCCTTGCTTCTCGCCTGACATGGGGTAATTTTCTAGCAGCTTCTCACAGAAGCTACCCCTGTAGCCTGGCCACATAGATCCATTACAATAGTATACCACAGACACTAAACAAGTTGAAATTAGTTATGCCTAATTATGCTAATCAGTGCTGGCAAATACCACCACATCTTTCTAAAGCAAAGACACAGGGATTGTCTTTGTTTCCTTGCTGTCCTCCTTTTATAACATTAAAAATCAGATGATTGAGGGAAACAAAACCCTTCAGCCTAACTGTAAATGAAGCAATGCACAAATGATTGTGTAGGCCAAGAAAGTGCAACAAATGCATTAGTGTGGCAGAATCATTATCCCCTCTTGCTGGCACTGAGAGCCCAAGAACAGTGTAGCACTGACTTGATGTTCCTGCTTCCTGACCTGAAATAGCTGGAGAATTCCTTCATCATGCACTGCAGATGTACCTCCTGGGTAATTCAGTCTGATGGATTTCATAGTGTTTCCAGTTACTGCTTACGTAGAAATCATTGAGACAGAGTTTGATGGAAAGCTGGAACATCAGAAGAAAAGAGATTGCTTCCAGCTCTCTTCTTTGAACAGCAAACTAAGGAAAGCAAATAAGGAATACCTGTGTCAGAACATTGGTTGCCTTTTAGGATTGTTTCATTTGATTCGTCAAATAAGGTGAGGTTTTCTGTATGGTTCAAGAAAATAGAAAGAGGATACTTCCCCCCACACCCTCAAAAGGGCACCCATTTCATGGTTGAGATTTCTGGAATGAAGAGAATAAGTCTGCTTCAAAGTTGCTTGAGAAAACTTACAGACTTAAACATTGATAAATGCAGCTGCCTGGTGTTTGTGACTCTGGGTAATAGTCATAAATATTTATATCAAAAACTTCAGAGCATTCTGGCTCTGCTGCCCTCAGGCAGTTGCAAATATCATTTTGGATGTTGACAAGCAGGATTTGTTTGTTCTGTGTCAGCTTGAGCTGAGCATGTGCCTCTCTCTTCCAAGGATTCTTCTTGGGCACCAGCTTCAGTCTGGTTACGCCACACATGATTATGATGCTGAATGGAGGTCTCTGCATTTATGACATTTGAGCAGTAGATACTGAAATTGTAGGCCCAAGTACTTACAACAGTGAGCAAAACTAGGAAAAGCTTTTTATCATATCAAATGAAGGGGAAGACTTTGAAAAAACTTTTTCTCAAAGGCATATTTTCTTTGAGCAATTCTAGCATGAGGTTTTGGGTATCTATTTTAGAAGTGACCTTTGTTGTCTCTCCTCTTCTTATGCAGTGTTCTTAACAGAGGACAAAGCCAACTCTGTGTTAAAAAGATACCCAAGAGCCAACACTTTCCTGGAAGAATTAAAGCAAGGTGACATAGAACATGAATGCAGAGAAGAAATCTGTAGCTATGAAGAAGCAAGAGAAGCATTTGAAAATGAGGAAAAAACGGTATGTTTTGCTGTGTATGTAAAGATGGGTAGGCTGTATTGATACTAAACTTTTGGGTGTGCTGAGTGCTTGTGTGTTTTCCAGCATTGCATTAGATTTGGTTTTTGCACAGGGAAATTGTACTGGCAAGGACACAAAATTTGCGCAGGTGACACATTCCACTCTTCAGTGGCTGAGCTCTACATCAAAAAATAAGTGTATAAAGGCATAGTGGACATTTTAAGTTCTTGGCATCTTTTTGTTGGGGGTCATACCTGGGGAGACGGATAAGGCTGGCAGGAGAATTTTCTGATTTATTAAAATGAAGTTGTAGGACATGTGGTGTCTCTTCAAAGTTGCTTCTTTCTGAAGCTGTAAAGTGCCTGCACACAGGTGTTTTTTACCTCCCAAACTTGACTTGTTGTGACTATTCCTAATGATAGCTCATTGTGTAATTAAGAATAATGTGTACAATGAGACAACTTGTATAAAATTCTAACACAATATCATTTTTGCTTTTTGTTCCAGTCACTAGAGAAAACATAACCTGAACATGTTGTCTCTCACTTCAGCTTCTTTCTCCCATTTAGGAACATGTTATGGTAATTAGCATTTCCCTTGCAGAGGTATTTAGGAAGTAGTAAAATAGAAACAATTACATTTCTTTTCTGCCGCAAGTGGTGAAGGAGCTTCCAATAAGGTCCTGACCTATTATCCATTTCCACTACTGTGTCCTTTTTCCCTGGCTGCTGTGTTCTGCTGTGGTGAGCTGCTAATGGGCCAGGCTCTGCTAATGTGCATTTGTGCCTGACCAGACTCATTTACTTGGGCTTTATTTAGTGCACTGTCCCCCAGCAGAATCCATCCACACAGCCACTTAGTAATACTTAACATCTGTGTCCCAGGGGAAGGGAATGGGTGCAGTAGACTGGGAATATGATACAGTATATTCAGAGAAACACAGGAGCAAAGCTTTCATAGTACAGATAGACTGGAAGTCAGATAGGGTCTGTAGCTTATTTATCTCATGGTAACTTTTTGTCTAATCTCTATCGTTGTATTTTTTATCTTGTCCATTTGCTTCTTTGTTTTTCTGCAGTCTTCTGGGCAGGTCTGCAACATGCAGATTTGTAATATTAAAAGAATATCAAGTAGTTCCCTCAAGTTATTTTTGGTGCCTGAGTTTTTAATTAGCATTGTGTATGTCAAATGTGCATACATGCCATTCAATATTTCCAAGACAGGCTTGGGAGTTTTGACAGATTCAGAATTATTATTTAAAGCTATATAGTTAATTATAAAGATAAAACTATTATGTTAGGCTAGAGCCAACAGGGAAGAATTTGAAGTTCTTTGTGGGTAAAATAGAGTATGAAATTCTGTGTTGACAAATGTGCATGTGGAGGAATTGGGAACATTTATTATAATATATGATTGGCTCTGAACTGAATTCAGGAACAAGATCACAATTTCAATCTATGAATACTTCAATTTAAAGCCAAGCAGTCAAACAAAGCCAAAACCAGATAAAAAAAAAAAGAGTTATAAGAATCTGAAGTAAAGGAGCAGAGATCAAAATAGAGAGTTTACCCACATCTTGAATGTGTACAACTCTCATCTCCCTCTTTAAAAGCAAATTAGTAGGTGAGGAAGGACCAGAGAAATGTGACAATTGTTGAAAAATATGGAAAGACATGTATAACAACAACAGATCATAAAATAATTGAATCAGGGAATATGTGATGATGTCTGTGAAATGAAGGCTGAGCTGAGGTCAGTGACTTGCCATCCTTCTCATAGCAGAGATAAGAGGGGCCTCAAAGGAAACTGGAAAGGTGCAGGTTCAAAGCAAATAGAAGTCTCTCCTCACCACAGCTAATAGAGCTGCCTTGCCACAGGATGTCTCAAAGCTTGTATAGGTTCAGAGAACAGTGATGTAACTGAAGGGAAGATTAATCAGTCTGGAACCATTAATTAAAAGGAATCAGCTTTGGCTAATGGAGGCTCTTGAGGTACAAATATGTGAAATCTGGGAGAGTACCACTGCCTGCTTGTGTTTGAACTCTTTCAGCAGTCTCTAAAGATTATTGTCAGAGAGAAGTTAACAGATAAGGTGAACCCTAGGTGTGATCTTGTAGAGCTGTTCATTGGTGGTGCCTGTAGCCTGCAGGCAGCACTGCATGTGGTCACTGGTCAGGTGTCAGAGGTTGTTGGGAGGCTCAAAGATTTATACAAAGGTTACTGTGCAAAGTACCTGAGTGTGGTTGTAGCACTGGTATTAATTTAATTTCCATTAAGTCACTTTTTTTAAATTAAACTGCATGAAGATTTTAAAAGCTGGAAGTCCCAGATTTTCATTCCTGTTGCAAATTTCCTGTGAATTTTAAGCGTTGCAAAAATTGCAAAGCTCTCTGTGTTGCTTTATTCAAGCAAAACAAACAAACTACTGCTAAAAAGCTTAGTAAGCAACTCAAAACTCGGCAGCACCAGATCTAAAATGATGTGATCGAGTAAGGCTGCCAATGTCAGTCTGTGTAATTACGGATGCTGGATAAATACTCAGAAGAGAAGAGGTGAATCTTTTCCTGCTACTTGAAACTGGGGGCAGACCAGAAGGAAAGCGTGTAGCAGGTGCACTCACTTCCCCTTACTGCTCTGTTCTCACCCTCTGCCTGGCGAATACCAAGCAGTCTTCTGACTGGCTTATTATCAGTCCACCTTTAAAACAAGTCAGGCAATTGACAAAGGATCATTTGAGGCTGACAGTGCTGCCAAATGTCGTAAAGGCCTCTGCTGAAATTCTCAGGAGGGTGTGAGTCTCCTGACTTCCTTGCAGATCCCTTATTTGGTTCAGCATTCAGATCCAGTTGACTGATAGTGACTCTGTTCTGAGAAGTATTACAAATAAGAGGGAAACAAAATTCTTGCAAATTTTGCTGTAATTGTCTTCAGGATGCATTTGAGAATTCCTTTCTATTATTTCAAACTGGATTTGCCAAAACACTAAGGTACATTCAGAAAAGTAGTTCTTGGCAGGAATATATGTTAGATGTTTTCTAAGTCTTTTCCATTGCAGTTATCTGATTATGTGGCCTGCTTAACTTAGTTTTTCAGCCTTATAAGGCTTTTACACCTGGTATTCCTGGTTGTACAGCACTCAGGGATAAATGATTACTGAAGTGTCCTGTTCATTAATCACAAGTTAGTAATTTTGTAAAGCAGGAAGTCTTTTCTGTTATTAGGTTAAGAGACCAGCAATTGTGGGTGGAATGTTTGTGCTGTGAGTTTTCCAGCTTCTAAATTACTCTTTAACTTTCTGTATGAATTTTACAGCTACTTTGTAAGTTTTCAGTCTTCCCCCTCTTGGTCTTTTTCACTGCAGTTTGTACAAATCCTCACACTGTGCAAATTCATCCAAGTTGTCTGTGGCTTTGTTGGGCAGGATTTGACTCTGACCAGGTGTCTTGTACTCCTCCTGCACCATCACTTTACTCTGCAGTGTAGCTGTGGGGTAGCAGAGCAGAGGGAAAGCTTGGCAGCTGTGCAACCCAAACCTAAAGGATGGGTTTCCTGCAGTTGCTGTGGCAGTCTGGAACTAAAAGTCCTTGTGCCTCTCTTGGAAATCTGACTTGCAAAAATGCAAGCTGGAAACCTGGGATCTAGTATGCTAACAAGGTTATATTTGGTGGGGTTTTGCAGGGTTGTTTTTTTGGTTGGTTGTTTTTTTCTTCTCCCCTGAAGAAGAACATTTAAAAGAATTTTTTTTAAATGAATAAGCAAGTGTTTCTTTCTTAGTGTTTTTCACCTTGCACAGAACTTTATTCCTCTGTCTCTGTAAGAGTGTTAAACCTAAAGTAATTTTTGACTGGGGAGTCTAAACCATCTTGAATTTTCCTTGCCTTGCATGTAAATGAAAGAGGACATTAAACTACTTTCATCCTTAAGGCAGTTTAAAGTCTTAGTTTAAGCTCTTTATACATCTGTCTGGTCACATCACCAAGTCAAACATCCCAAAAGCAACACACCCTGTTCTGCACTAAGTGCCTGCTACTCTGGGAGAACAGAACAGCTTTTCTGCTGCTTTGCCAAGTTGCAGAGTGCCAAGGAGAGATGCTGTTTCAGCTTTCTGAAGAAGATGCAGAGGCATTTTCCACAGCAGGTAGATCTGACCTAGAAGTAACATGGAAACAATATTAAAATACCAGTCACTACTTTACTACCCTTCTGTTGGAGAAGGTGCATTTCCTCTGCAGTCTGCAATGCAAAATAGATTGCTGGGGAGAAGTGTGATTTCTTCTTTTTCATCAAAACTACCTTTCTCCTCCAGAGAGTCTTTAAAATGACACATCCTTGCACAGTATATTTAATGACTTTCAGTAAGTCTTTGCAACTTTGGTCTTAAAAACTAACGTTGTACCATTTTATTTCTTTGCTGCCATTGAGGCCACAGAACAGGGATGTGGGAAGTTTGGTCCCCGTACATACAGTAGCATTTCATAATCCTAATTAATCCGTTTCTGCTTTTTTTTAGTTAACAATATATTATTTGTTCCACTAAGTAATCTATTTAGCTGTAATCTAACCAGATGCAAAAGTAATAGGTATTCTTAATTGCCTGGTAGTCTGGTGGGGAGAGGATGAGGTGTTTGGTTCTGCCAGGTTTTATCATGCAGAGATCCCAAAAGCCCTCAGTTGTGCAGCTAATGGCATTTTTCAATGTTAGTTCTCCCCAAAATACATTTTTCTAAACTCAGAACAGTTGGTTTGGGGTTCACTGTGGAACACACATCAAGGAGCACCCTTGTATAGAGAAGTATTTAGAGTCCATCTTCCCAGACTTTCTTACTTTGTGTGAAGCCAATGTTACCTGACACAGCTTAGATGATTTGGACCTGGGTTCACATCAAAGAGGGGCCTTGTGACAACCTGCTTGTGGCATCAAGCCTTAAAATTTAGGGGAAATGCCTGATCATGGATTGGTGTAGGAGTCAGAAATGTTTTGGTTTTTGAACTTGCACATAGGCATAACGAAAACTGAATTTATCTTTGGAAAAGAAAATGTACAGGATAGTTTTCATGCTTACATGAATTGTTGCATGCACATGGCATTGCTCTTAACCTGAGTACATTCTGATCCAGAAGTGTTGTGAGTGTGTTTTGCCCATGGTGTCCTGCCTTTGCACAGGGAAAGCTTGGCTTCCATGCTAGAGGGATTGTGCTGCTTTTAGACTCAAGCTGCCTCTGGGGTCAGTGGTGGCAGAAAATGCCTCTGGTGGCATTTTCTGTTTAATGTTCATCATGTGGCAGCAGGCATGGACTAAAAAAACTGATGAATTTGATTCGTGTGTGCACAAAGTCAGTCTGCAACCTGAATACATAATTTAGTAACAACTGAGCATTGAAATTTCAGTTCTACCTGATGACAGTTTTATAAACAGTTGCATAAAATGTGTGCTGTCATTTAAAATTGATGTGAGGCTGGCAGGAGCCAGATGGGGTCAGGTCCGTGCATTTTTAAAGAAAACTGAAGAGTTCAGAGTTTCTGGCGTGGACCAGGGGGTGTCATTAATTACAGTTTTTTGGTTTGGGGTTCTTTTTAGTTATACTACAATATACTAAAATACACCAAATTATGACTATAAAACACAGTGGAAGTGTTTCATAGTAGGAGGGACATTAGAGGTGAGGATGGCTATTCTTTTGAGGCAGGGTATGTTTTTCTTTTTGTACCATTCCTTCATAGTATTCACTGCAGAAGAAATTGCATGGTAACATGATCTTTGTGCTCCTACTTGTGCATATAAATACAGCAAAGAGGACTTTCAAGTATTGGTGTCCCCCTTCATCTTTGTTTTCACTTGTTCATATTTTCACTTTATGTTCCATTTATCTGTAGCTATGTTGTCAAGATTTCTAGAATGTAATAACCTGTTTAATAGCCTCATAGTTATGGTGCTATTTTTAACTGTAAACAGAGGATCTGGATCAACTCAAAATAGCCTGACAGGAATTAATGTATGAGCCAGAGGGTGGGGCATGTCTAAATTATGATAAGACAGTACAGCACAGTTGTGCTTTTCCAAAATGGTCTGTCATTCTGAGCCAGTGTTTCCCTGTCAAATTGTACTGGTGTATTATTGCAATTTTAGAACAAACAAACCCTAAACTTGTACCTTGAGTGGTGCTGACAAATTCTGATCCACCGGATGGCTGATGTGCATGCTGATTAAGCAGGAGCTTTTGAGATATTTTTTTTCCTAGTTTGTTTTGTGGTTGGGTTTTTTTCTTTTCTTTGTGTATTATTACTTAGTCCTGTCTGTGCTGCATGTTTGTAAACATTGAGTGCAGACGTAAGAATCTTAAAAGTAGTGAAGAGGTTGTTTTAAAAAACCAAATCCCTTTTGTATCACTCATCACATGAGAAGAAAAATTGAAAGTTTATGTGCGCTTATCCATGCCAATTCTTATTTTAATCATCAATATTTGAAATGCCTTTTTTTTCCTCATTCTTTAAAACAACTTGCTTACATTGCTTGTTTTTTATTAACTGTGTTATAGTTTCTGACATGTTGTGTCTTGCTCTTCTAGAAGGAGTTCTGGAAAGTCTACAAAAACGGACTCCAGGGAGAAAGTAACACAGGACATAGCTGGTATTCATTTTACCTTGCATTTCCATTAATCATTGGCCTTTTTGTTATCCTCATTGTCATTTTTGTCATCTGGAGATGCCTGTTTAAAAAGAAAATGCGTAGGCAGTCGGTGTACGTGCACAGGGGAGCCCACGGAGCGCTGGGCGATGGTGCTGATGGCAGAGGGCCCCTCCCGCCGCCTCTCAGCATTGTTCATTCCCCACAGGAGGAAATGTATGAAGTCAGTGGGCTCTCTCCAGGAGGTCTGAGCTATTCGGATGCACGGTCAGACTCAATATCCACAAGGCTCTCAAACTGTGATCCTCCTCCTTCCTATGAGGAAGCCACTGGGGAAATCAGTGTGAGAAGAAGCGACACTGAACAGCATTTAGATCCACCCCCACAGTATGAAGACATTGTGAATTCCAGTTCAGCCACTGCCATTGCACTTACTCCCATTGTCACCAGTACTAAGTAAAACAAGAAGAATGCCATGGACCTTTTAAAAATCAGTAATCATTTTGTAGCACTTTATCTTGGCTTATTATGCATTTCTGTAATTTAACGGACTTGTATACAATGAATTTCACCTTTTCTAGGTTCCCTCGTTCTTTGGGTTTGGGATTTTTTTTCCCCTATAGAATGTCTTAAAAGATAAGGAATCTGTATTGAGAGTGTAGTGCAGATACAGATGTGGTGCTCTGTCATACTTCTCAAAAGTACCTCTGTTTTGAAGGATGTTGCTTTATTCCAAACACTGTCCACATTCCCCACAAGATTTGTGGGATCGCCCTCCCCTTTCTTACTGCAGACTGTCAGAATTCCCTACAATAGGGAATCCTTAAGCAACATTTTAATAGTTATTTACACTAGAGGGGACTGATTTTGCAGTATTGCCTCTTGTCTGGTTGGTTCCTTTTTCTCACTTGGATTTTTGTTGCATGCTGCACCCTCTCCTGGCCCTCAGGAAGCTGGGAGCCTTTGTGTTCAAACCAGGATCTCATGGAGAATGCTGGTGTAAGAGCAATAATTCCAGACTCCTAGCAGGAGGGGTGTACTGTAAAGCTTTTGCTATTATAGCTCAAAATTCTGTAAATGCTTAGAAGCTGACAATTCAAGACACTAATTGGTGAATTTAATGGTATAAGTTTTTTTTCTGTGTTCTGCCTTTCCTGTTTTCCTGTCTTGTTTTAGTTTTCTATTCTAGAGGTGAGAAGTGTGCATATGTTAACTTCAGAACTTGAAAGTTCATGCGACAGTAATACCGAAGTACTCAAGAGTGGATAAAATCCTGATCATAGACTTCCTACTGTGATTTTCACTGGGACCAGGATGTAATCTATAAGCACATACACCCAAAGGCATTACTCTCCTTTTTAAAAGGGGAAAAAGGAAAGAAATTCAGTGTCTGTGACTTCTTTTTTTCCCCAGCTATGAAAACCTTCCTCAAGGTTTTCCCTGCTATAAACCCCTTCCTCAAGTTCTGATACTCTCTTGCCTACTGACAGGTACCTTGTGTGCACCTTGTACTGGTGCCTGTGGAAATTCTTTGCAGAGAATATAGAAACCTTTTTTCAACAACATTTATTGCTTATCCATTCCAAGGAATTCTAAGAACGTGCAGCCATAACCCCAAGTATTAGTGTGGAGTGACTTTCTGAGACTGAAGAGATGAATGCAAGTTATATACAGGCTTGTACAGAATTTCACCCACCTGGTTTAGGTGGTACAAATTCTAGTGTGGTGTTTCTTTTTTCACAGGTTGATTTAAAAGGTAATTGCTTGGTTTAATTTCTGAGTATTAAGTTTCAGTTTTCTTTCTTCCCACACCAGGGTAGCATGGCATTAGCTTAGTACTGTTCTGTGGTCTACTCATCAATTAGCACCAAATGAAACTTATTGAGCCCTGAAGGACTAAATTTTGTCTTTCTTACAACAGAAACCCAAACTGTCTTGTTTCAAACACCCCAAATGAAATGCCCATGCCATCTGTTTGAAATTGCTCTTAATGTCCCTCTCATGGGGCCTTGGCCCACCTTTTCTCAGAGGATTTTTATGGAAGGAGACTGGAAGGAAATGGATGGTTATAGATGGGTGTGTAAATGCACACTTTGATAAGAATATGATCTAATGTATTGACACGTGGAGTCAGGAGTTCTCATTTTTGGCAGAGTAGGTTGTCTTTGTTGCCTGCTGGGGCTCTTCAGCTGCTAAAGCAAGTTGTATTAGAGATGAACTCCTGGCCAAACTCCTGACTCCACAGTCAAAACTGTAACTCTCATTTATATTCATTATATATTACAGATATATTAAGATAGGCAGATAAGTACAGTATGGTTTGGACACTTGTAGTAAAAATTGCCTGGGTTTTGTTTGTGGACTGTCAGACCTTTTCTTTTGAAGTGGTTTTAGCTCTTGTGAATTCCGAATTGAGACTTGTGGAAGTTAAAGCTCCTTTCATACCAAGCAAGAGTTAATGAATACACTGCTCTAGGCAGATTCACCAGAACAAAGTGCCTCATCCCAGCGTGCAGGAACCACCTCAGAAAGAGCTGGTGCTTCAGTGTCTGTGCCATATTGGCATCTCCTGTGCCTGCCAGCACAGATAGTAGTTTTAGCAGTAACTTCCTCGTCAGGATATAGGACTTTCCTGTAGGAAATGCATGGAGATCACCCATGTCACATTAGGTTGTTAAGCAGCCGTCATCATCCCCTGAACATGGGCAGTCTACTTTAGTAATTTAGACATGAGCTGGCTTTTCCCTTTTTTCTGTTTTTTCTTTACTCTGTATTCCACTACCACTTCTGAAGGGTTTGTTTCTGGCTCCTAAGTTGAGTATGTTACTTTGTCTTGTTACTGTGTCCAGTAGATACTTTTATGTGCAATCCAAAATTGAAGCTTGCCATTCCAAAAAAATTCACAACCAAAAACTTAAAGTGATTTAATTAGACAATGCCTTTTCCATGAGTACGTGAGTGTGAAAGACATTGTGGACTATAAATTTATGTCTTGGTGAATAAATTCGATATTTAAACTAAACCTGTGTGGGACAGTTGTGCAAATGCATTTCCTCTGAGACATGAACAGTTTTCTCCATGTTGGAATAGTGTCAAATTACAAATTGTTTTGTTCTATTTTGTGAAATGTGGGAAAATAGCTTAGTCTTGTGGTTGGCTTTTCTAACCTAACTGAAAAATAAAATTTTATTTGTACTGGAGTTTTATACAGCTTTTTTTTCCTTGTTGTTTTACCTATCCTAGAATTGCATGGTCATGCAATAAATATAAATTTATAGTTGTATCTCTCTAAGGTTTTGCAACTCTGAATGCAGTGCTGTCTTGACTGATGACATGAATAGTCAGGATACTGCCTTTCCCACTTCTGAATGTAACATTGAATTTCATCTTGTATAAGGACTGAAATTATTTAGCTACTAAAACTAACTTAAAGGTGGCGCTGTTTTAAGAAATTATGGAAATTAATGATTTGCTTAGATGATATTAACATTAGTGAAGGTTGTGCTCTCTTCACTGGATGTAAATAACCTCTGATTACAGTATTGTGTATGTTAAAGGGGTTTGGTTTACATTAAATTATCCTATTTAAACATTTTTGCCTATGTTTATAGAAAATTTTTTGTAACATTTGTTTTTCAATATGCTAAATAAAAATTTTTAAGATGCCTCTAATGTTTCAAAATACCAGTTTTACACAACTGCAGTATTTACTTTGTGGTCTTTTAATTTCCATTGTTCTGTGGACTTAATCAGTTTCATGAATCAATTGTTTTGATGCTATAAAATACAAATATAATTTTGTTTGCAGGTAGGCAAGACTATTGTTTCAAAATTCAGGCTCAATTTCAATCGGTGTTGTTAATTTGTATAGTTTCCAATTTTGAAAAAAAGCATTTAACGCTGTCATGAGCTCATTTGCTTAGAGTCTGGTGTTAATAACACCAAGGTTGTGGGTTCAATCCCTGTATGGGCTGTTCACTTAAGAGTTGGACTTGATGATCCGAGTCCCTTCCAACTCGGAATATTCTGTGATTTCTTGTAGCCACAGCTAAATAAGTCACAGGCCAAAGGAAAGGAAACTGTAGCAAAAAAAGTTGAAGTTGGAGAACCTAATTTCAAAGTTCACTTGAGCCACTTGAAAGTGACTACAAAATTTCATGTCAGCTCTAGGAATGATGAATTAACAGAGAACAAAACCAGCCTTGTGTAATGATCCCTTCTGGAAACTGGAGGTCTCCATTCCAGGCAGCACAAAGTGCGTGTCATCCCTTCCCGCTCTCATAATCAGGATAAAATGTCCTTGGGATTGTTCACCAGTGCAGGGCCTGTGGGAGAGACTGGTGAAGCCCAGAGTGAGGTTTGTGTCTCAGAGCTGTGAACTCAAGTGCAGTTTTGTGCTGCTCATAACAAAAAGGAAAAGAAAGGTACTTGAAGCAGCAAAGAGCAGTGACTTTCCAAGCTGTCAGTGCACACTGTGGCCCCATGTTCCCCTTGGGAAGCTTTTATTTGTGTATCCCAAGCCAGCACCATCCAAACAGGACGCTCTGCCCTGGGTTAAGTGGGGCTTGCTGTGCACACTCACGTTTGTGTCCTGGCCTCACGCCCATCAGCATGGGCTGACGTGTTCATCCTGCCCCTGGCTTCCAGCTATGGGAACGTGGGAGATACGGTGCTAAACTGGTGTCATGCGTCTCAGTGTCTATACAAATGAAATCATTGCTCAGGTTACCAGTGATGAATGTTCATTATTTATTGTTTCTTGTGCCCAGAGCACTCTGCTGTGCTGCTCTAAATCACACTGATAGATTTCTTTTTATCTTCTGCATAATGTGAGCTTTGTAAATGTCTCCTAGTGCCACTTGCTGATTTTTAAAAAGGAAAACCATGTTCAGCTGAAAGCACTGAGGTAACATCTGTACTTGCTGCACACACATTTGATTGATTTGCTACAGGGTAATTGAACTTTGAGTTTTGCCAGAAACTTGAAGTACACTTTTCTTCTGCAGGGGCATCTCGGTAATTGTATTTTTCATTTGACAGTGAGTTATTGAATGCTAAATAACAAGTCAGTGTAAGAAAGGTCTTGCTTATGCTCTCTTGACCATATCCATCTATAGATACACAGATATAGATATCTCCAGCACATATATTATACAGCATATTATACAGGACTTACTTACCATTTAGATCTCTGCAACAATGTTTGCTGTAATATTAGACCTGTGTCCTCTTTGCCTGTCCTGTCTCTGTGTATCCTGCAATAAAGACACACTGACTGCTGTGCTGTTTTCCACTTGAAAGCGTTGTACAGAACTGTGTGGCTCCCAGGGTTAGCTGAGGAACTTAAAGCAAGAAGGAAACAAGTATTTAAAAAATCCATTTTGATACTACCAGCAATGAAATCTCTGCTGGTGAAATTATCTGTACCAGACTGTCTCCCTGGCCTTTCCTGTGGTGTGGGATGTGTTTTCCCACACAACAGACCCTGGATCAATTCCATGGGTCAGAGGCTCCCAGTTTGATTTTTCTTTATTTTCTCACTCAGCTCTTGCTGCTGGCAGTGGTGCAGCAGCCGCTCTTGGCTGTGCACAGGGACTTGAGTTGTTTGTTTGGTGACACACATCTGTACATAGGTGGCTCTGGGACCCAGGCTTCCCTGCTTCCCTCCCCTGACCTTGCTGGTCTGCTCACACCCAGGCCGGGCAGTATTTCAGTGCTGGACAAAGAGCCGAGGGGATGAACGCAGCAATGGGGACCAGAGGCAGGTGTCAGCCTGCTGTGCCACAGGGAGAGACACAGTCTGTTATCACCTGTGGCCTTTTCACTGCCAGTCTGAATGCAGCCACCTCATGTGGGTTGTTTCCAAGATTAAAACCACTGCAGGCAGCGTTTCTTGCCAAGACTTGCTGTGAAAAAATGGTACTGTCAAAGAAAAGCAAGGGTGGTGTGACCAGCTCAAACGTTTTCCCCAGCTAGTACCCCTAAACTTTCTTAGCACAAGTAATTTATTTCCATTTACTACTCGAATTATTATTTTTATTTTTACTTTTGTTGTGTCTACTTTTCTGTTTGTGGTTCCATTCTAACCATAGGTTTTTCCTTACAGATGGGTGAACGTAAGATATACCTTGTATATATTATACTGTAATCATGAAGAGCTACATGTTTCATTTTTTTCATTTTTCTGTTTCTGGATGGGTTGGGTTTTTTTCTTAGCTTGCTGGTTTTTGCATTTTGTTTAATAAAAGTGCTTGAATACCTCCTTTTTCTGTTCCCCCTAAAATCTTTTGCATGCTCATTTTTTAAAGTGCATAACAGCTGGTATTTTTATTGTGCAGCTTCTCTAGAAGAAATGTATCTTTGAAAATAATTTCTAATGCTATTTTCTCTTCAATGATTTTTTTCAGCCTTATGAAGTGCTACTTGTAGCTTAGTTTCCCTTTTCTTGCCTAATTGTGCTTCCACCCATTACCTTCCAGCCTTTCCACACAGGCAGCTTGACTCCATGAAAACACTACCTCTCTCCTCCACTGGCAGGAATGTTTAAAAAAGGGAGTTTCTGTTCTGCACATTGCTTTCATATTTCAATTTTTACTGTTCTGCATAACCCAGCATTGACTTCCTGAAAATTGTTCACAAAATCCTGCTCCCAGTGCCAGGCTGTCAGCAAACCCACAGCCCCTGAGGAAGGCTGGCTCTCACTCTGACCTTCACCCACAGCCCTGGAGCAAGGATTTGAACTTGTGTTTCCTCCATTGCAGGGCATTAGGCAGCTCTGAACATTAGACTAAGCTTGCAGTCTCTATCTTTCTCAAGCTTCAAAATCCTTTGAAATCCTCTATAGTATATGCAGATCTCTGGGTATAGTGAATTTAAACTACTTAACATAGATTTAATTTACTTACTAACTTCTTATGGATTGTTGGAAAGCAGAGCAGTATATTTCTGTTAAAGGATACCATAGGGTGTGGGTTTGAGCTGCTCTCTTGATTTTTTATATGCTGGTGACACCAACCTTGGTATGACACTTTATAGATCACAAATTTCATCTGGAACCTGAGAAGTCTTTACCAGTATAGGTTTTGTTGCTTGTTTTTGTCAAAACTGGCATGGTCCCATCAGCAATTTTAGCTTCACTGAGTTACTCTTCAGTATAGAAGTGTTTATTAAAAAAAATTCCTGAGTAGCAGCAGTTGATGGTTTTATGATTGACTACGGTGATGTCTCCTAGCAACACGACTGAAAAAAGATCATCCCACGTTGCTCACTTGTCCAGACATTTCCAGATTGCTGTGTTTATCTTGATGAGGCTGACTAAGCCATCTCACTTCACCAGTACTTACTCCCTGCACCACATTTCTGCCCATTTTGTGTTGAAAAGGGTTCTCCAAAGTGACACCAAAGGTGTAAGGCCTGTTCCCAAAGTCCTGCTTTGGGATGTGCAAAATGCCCTCCCAGGCGCTGAGTGGTCCTACCCCACATCCCCAAAGCATTAACTTCCCTTGACCTGCCCTTTCCCAGCAGCTCTTGGGTGCCAGGGCTTGCAAAGGATGGAGACTTGTGGAGTTCATTTTGTTGTCTGACACAGGATTTCAGAGCGAGGTACAGCCTGTGGACCTTTCATCTGGCACCTCCTCTGTGCTGGTGACGATGACAAATGAGTGCCTTGCTCATAGTCAACATCATTTCAATTAATCTTTCTTTTAAAGAGATTGCTTTTGTTAGTGAACAAATGCTCCTCTTCCACGAGATGTCACAGGTGAGATTCTTCAAGAGACTACCGTGCAGTCTCCCACCTCCTCATGGCACTTCCCTCTGGTTTCCCAGATCCTTCTCAGACCAGGAGAACACTGTGTGTCCCCACCACAGCTGCTGTCTGAGGCTGGTTAGCGCTCAGATGTGATGGAGGCATTGCTGGATGAGAGATGGCAGAGATGCTGCCTTTCCCCACTCCTGGAGGTGTCCAGCACTGATGGAGATGTGGTGGTGGAGCTCAGGCTGCTATGGTGTGTGCCTGTGACAGCAGCTACTCTGCCTGGCTGCCAGCTGCATTTGACCATGCAGTAATTAATGCCTCTGAGGAGCAGGCATTGTCCCTGTTTTCAGCCCTTTTTAGCTTCAGGACCAGCCCGTGGTAACGTGCTCCATGTGCCCAAAGCTGCTGTGGGAAGAACTGCTCACTCCACGTGAGACACCACAGGGCTGGGAGAGCTGTGCCAGCTCCCCATGGCCTGAGGTAGCTGTTCTGCTTTACAAACCCCTAAGCTGCCATGGAGCTCTTACTGGGGACATACCTGCTCTCTGTGTGCCATATCCCAGCAGCACCTTAGCTGGATTTGTGCTGCAAAGGAGGCCAGCTGAGCATCAGAAGTTTTCCAGGTCCTGCCCCTGTCTCTCTTACTCACGTGGCCTTGATTTTAATTTCTTTGGGGCAAGTTCTAAAAGCTGTGTGTTTTTTACATGGCTTTGAAGGCAGTTTAAAGAAATCCTGTGAAGGTACCTTGGGAATGTTCCTGCCATTACTGTCCAGTGCCTGATACAAATTGTGTTCTTCACTTTGTTATTTAAACTGCTGGCAGGTAAGTTAATTAATTTTAATAGAATGCTACAGGGTGAGTTTTGCAACTCTAATTATTATCTTACTATTCTGAATGTTAAATATTTAACATTCAGAAATGTTAAAAGGTCTCTTTTAATGCCGAATCTAAAAAAAGTGGTGCAATTAAATGATAGTCTAGTCTTTTTCCAAAGAAACACAAAAAAAAAAGAAAAAGAAAACGAAGAAAAGGAAGAGGCCAGTTTAATTGAAGTAATTACTTTTGTAGTAGTTGTTTAAAAGTCCTCTAAAACCTTTTGTTTTGTTCATGCACACGTGTCTCTGATACATTTATAGGTTTATATGGTTTTGGATCCAGTTAGCATGTGCTTCTCTGTTTTCCTTGGCCTGCCTTCTTGCTGTGGTTGGTATCAAGATACACAGCAAATCCATAGCAGGGAGATCAAAATGGAGATATTGAACCAGTCACACAGAACCAGCCACCCTCCAGAGCCACCCTCCAGAGATACAGGTCTGTTAAACTGGATCGGCCAGTGCAGGCACTGGTGGAATCTGTGTGAAAGAGTCACCTTCCAGAGAGGGTTAATCAGAGGCTGCTTGGTGTGGAGGAAGGTGTGCAGGAGTGCTGGGGTTATCCCAGCAACCTTGCAGTGACTGTCTCACCTGATAGGTGTTTTCATTCCTTAGGATCTTTCTAAGCCACCTCTCTGCTCCCTTGGCGGTGTGAATAAGGTTGTCTCCACAGGGCAGGCAGATAAAGTGTCCCCTAGAGCCAAGAGATTTGCAATATTTTTCTTGTCATTTCCCTTTTAAGCCTCTGTCAGTAACAATTGAGTTTGGCCTGCTGTATTCACCTTAAGAAATCCAGGGAGGGGATTTCTGTGAATGTTTCTGTGTTCATGTATCAACCCCACTCTCCCTGGGTGTGAGAATCCCTCCGAGGTGAGAGTATCAAGTTCCTGTAGCTGCCTCTGGCCGCAAACCATTACATGTTGAACAGTTGACTCCTGCTGTGCTTGAAAAGCACCAATAAAGGACTGTAAAGAGTTAAATCCTACTGTATTTCAGTTTTTTTACCTTTAGTCATGTTCCTCTTGAACCAAACACTCTTCAGAACACCTCTTCACAGATTAGGCTCTCTTTTTTTATTCTCGCCTGTGCCAAGGTAAATTTATAACAGAGGTTTTCTTTCACTTGTGTATAACATTGAGAAAGATTCTTTCAGTCAGTGGTTTGACCAACCTTACAGACAGCAGAATTGAGCAATTTTGTCTAATCTCATCATGTTGAAAAAGATGTACTAAAAAACTATGAGATTAAAAATGCAGTGGTTGTGCACAAGTCCATTCTCATTACATTTTTCCAAGTAAACATTTCAAGCTTTTATCTGTTGTTGAGCATTGTTTCTATACCTAACAAACCTGTATGAGACAAATAATGAAATATTGATTTGCCAACTTGAAACTTTTTCAGCTGCCATTTTATTCAGTGCATCCGTTGCAGCACAGCAGAATGGAGGTTTTATTGTGGGCTGAGCAAACCCATTGGTTTGAGCATGACACGGTGAAATTGTAACGCAGCAATAAAATTGCAGGGCACATTTATGCCATCTGTTTCATAGTGGAAAACCAGAACATTTTAGTGATGGCCTCAAACAATAAATCTGGACTTAGAAAAGAAAAATAATTGGCGCTTGTAATGTTCAGCACAGCCTATGATGTTGCACGGCCTACTTCCCCCCACTGTTGCTCAGCTGCAAAGTTCCCCCAGGTTCTTCTTGGTTTAGGCATCCTTAGCTGTTATAGTCTGCTGGGTTAAGGCTCAGAAAAACATCTCTTAAGTCATAGAACACTGACTCAAGAGATGTTTGCCTCCTCCTATCTCATCTATCGCTTTTATCAGCTTTCCATTTTTGGAGTGGGCAGGCATGAAAGGGGTCAGGTTGCATTGCTCCACCATCAATCAGTGATAGCAAACAAAGTTAAAAGGTCACAATCGATGGGCAAGAGGCAAACATGAAAGAGGTTTATTCAATCTTTCATCAAAACAGCATAAAATCTAAGACATGAGCCCTGTGTTATCAGAAAAAGAGGGAATTAGATTATTGTAATAAACGTAGAATGTGCAGAAAAGGTTTTTTCCCTGGAAAATCAGTGATGTAAGATAAGAGGGTTCTCTTATTCTGTTCTCTCATCAAACATTTGATATTGTGATCCTTGTATTTTTAAGTAACCTGTGACCTGAAAGAATGGTCCTAAAAACAATGTCCTTGTAGCTGTGGAAATCTGTAGATACTGAATGCTATTAAGATGTGTAATGATTCTTGTTATTAATTATATTTGTTGCAAAGTTCTAAATGTTATGGTTTCTCTACCTAATAAGAAATAAAAAAAATGTCTTTCTTCACCTTCAAACTGAAAGTAGGTTTAGATTAGATATTAGGAAGAAATTCTTTACCATGAGGGTGTTGAGGCCCTGGTACAGGTTGCCCAGAGAAGCTGTGGATGCCCCATCCTTGGAAGTGCTCAAGGCCAGGCTGGACGGAGCTCTGAGCAACCTGGTCTTGTGAAAGGTGTCACTGCCCATGGCATGGGGGTTGGAACTAGAGACCTTTGAGGTCTCTTCCAAACCATTCTGTGATTAAATTCTATGATTCTTTGATGGATGGGATCTCTTGCAGGGAGTTTCTCTGCAGTTTCTTATGTTTTCTACGCCCTCTTTCCCAATCCTCTCTGATGTACCTGGATGACCTTCTGCAATGGTATCTGTCCAAAGTCTGCATTGTCTCTTATGGAAGAGGAAAGGAGAAGACAAAAGATGTCAGGGCTGTTGAAGCCACTACTTTCTGGTCCAGCTACAGCACTGTGATGCCCCCCACTGTGACACTCCCAGTGTCAAAACCCCTCACTGGCATGTCCTGCTCTGTTCAGCTATGCCATCCCCAGTTCCCAGTCCTGGTTTCTTACCTGCCAAAACATGGCACTTTCCTACAGCCTCCCCCACAAAACGCTGCTTCTCAGGGTGAGACCTTCAGAGCTGATTGCCTTGAGTCTAGCACCACCTTCTGTGAAGGAGGTTTGCATCCTCGCCCAGCTGCCTCCAGTAGGCACCTGGTTACCTGCCTGGCACAAATCAATGCCTGTCAGATAATAAATGAGAAGGATGGAAGCAACTGTGTTTGTTTGTGTTTAAGCCACAGAAGGAAGAGGTTGTTTTTTTTTTTATAGTGTTTGCCAGTTTTAAGATGAGAGCTTGAAAAATGTCATTAAGATGAGGAATGGTAACAAGGTGATAAAGAAACAATCTTCTCGCTTTAATGACTTGAGCTAAAAGCTAAATGACTGTAGCAGCTCAGATTGTAAAAGCAGTGGGAAATTTAATGAACAGTGACCCCACAAGAAAGTCAATCTGTCTGTTAATGTTTAGTTTTGTCATTTCTTCTGAAAAGTAATAAACGTCTATTATATAATCTATTGGTTACAGAACCTGGGGTCATGCTCCCATGGAGCTTAACTCTGCCAATCTGTCTCAGCTGAAATTACTGACCTTCCCCATGAAATAGGTAAACATCCCAAGCAGGAAATAGCTGTGCAGGTACTTGAGGAAATAGCTTTGGTTGTGGGAAAAGAAAATTGCCATGAACTCGACTGCAAAAGCTCTAAATGGATTGTGAATTCCCTTAATGATAAGCTGATTCATCCAGTTAAATTATGTAAAATATAATGAATGAAACTGTGATTAGTCAGTAATGGCTGATGCCCCAGTTCTGTAACATGTCATTCATCTGGATGGTGTGGAATATTCACTGCAAATCTTGTAGCAAAGGCAGTAATCAAATAAGAGATAAAAATATGAACCTCTTTGCTTATGTTTAGCTACTGAGAACACGTATTTACTTAACCAGATGGTGGGAAGAGGCATCTTGAAAGTTGGGTGATTTAGAGAAGTGTATTTTAACTGCAGGCTAAAAGCTGGAAAGCTGCAAACTTGGATAGCACCATCCACACAGGTTGCTTCTGTGAGCACAGGCCTGGAAGAGGCTGGAGCACTCTGCTTCTGTCCCCTGCCACAAGGCAGAACCAGCCCTGTCCTATAAAGTTCTTCATTTGGGCTAAACTTTCAGGTTGGCTTTTTTCTAGTCTTATCTACTTCTTAAATCAGAAACTGATCCTGTTTGTTTGTGCTTTATGACCAGCATGTTTGAGTGGCTTTGCACAGCAGCTTGTGCTGTGAGAATGAGACTGTGCATGGGTGGGAGGTCACTTTGGAAGTGGCTGAGCTGACAAAACTCTTCAGGCTTTGCCTCTCTTCTTTTTTTTCAGCAGTTAAACAGTGGCAATTATCCAAAATCCAATCTCTGCACATGCACATCCATCACAGTGCTCAAATTTAACTGGAGATTTGTGAATTGTTTACAAACTGCATGTCGCACTAAGTGTGTATTTTCTTCTTTATGATGCTTTAATAAAAATTGTGTAGCCCTATTGACACGTATTTACATGTGTCTTACAGGTAACATTTCCTGTAAGTGCACTCAAGTTTATTTTTGCTTAAAAGTCTATTGCAATTTGCTGTCAAATATTTAACACAAGTAAATAATCACATTTAAAAAGTCACAGAACTTTTTATAATTTTCATCAATTTTTTCCTCTTTTCTCTTTTTTGTTGGTAGCTGGCAGTTGGTTTTGAGGGCTGGAAAAACTGCTTTCCCCAGTGGTAACGTCCCTTTCCATTAAACAAATCTTGTTGATGTAAAGGAAATTTTCCATCCAGTAGTTCGTTAGTGCTGAAGTACACTGAAAAGTTGGTGCAAATTTGTCTGGAGGCCATTATTTTCATGAAAAGGAAATGAACCTATAAATGGTCATATTGGTCTTCCACCAGTTCTGGCACTGCAGCAGCCCTGGGGCAGAACCAGGATGGGAATGGTGACCAGGGACCACTGCAGACCTGAGGATGGCCATGCTTGGCTGCTGCTATAGGGCAGCTCTGTGGCTGAGCCAGGGACCCAGCAGGTGAAGTTGGGACAGCAGAGTCTGCCCCCAGACCAGGACAGAAGCCCCCAGTCCTCTTCCTCACTGGCTTTTCCTACTGGAGCCAGCCCTGGGCAGGGGCTGCAGAGCCCCAGGCACCCTGGCCCTGGCTGGGCAATGGTTTGGTCCCCATAACCAGCAGGATCCTCCTTTTGGTGCTGCTTGTTGCCTTCTGCCACCTCCACAGAGCGTGACAGGGCAGACAGGAGGATGGCAGCCTCCCAGCCGGGCCCCGGTGTGCCCTTTGTCCCTTTGGCATGCCTGATGTATGACTATTTCCACTCATACTTTAATCTGCCTCACATTCTCATCAGAAATATTTTCTCTCTCCTGGCAGCACTGAGTGTGTTCCATGTGTGCAGCCAGCAGCAGCTGCTCAGCGCCCTCCACACTGGGCTATGCCCAGCCTTGGCTGCACTGCTTCACCTCACTTTTTTTCTGAGCACAGCTTGCTGGTGCCTTTCCCAAAGTAATTTTGGAAACTACAGACTCATTAAAGAACCCTTCCAAATACACCTTGTGTGTTGTAACCACTAGATTTTGCTTAGCAGGCTGTAGCTCCCTGAGAGCGCCTCGGCAGTCACCCAGGGCAATGCAACCCAGTCGCACCCCGCAGTCCATTTCGGACACCCCTGCAATCTTGATCTGGTCAGCTGTCAGCGTTATCAGTGATGATGAAGGAAGTGAGAAGGGTCTCTCATGAGGGTTGAGATGGCTTTAATTACACCCTGTCCCTTCGATCTCCAGGGGCAGAGAGACCTCGTGATCCGGGCACAGGGGGGTTTTGTCAGGGGCTCAGGGGCGGTGCATGGGCGGGGTTGGGGTACAGGAACCAACAGGGAGAGTCCAAGGGAGTGGCCACGGCTAGGGCAGGCGGGAGCAGGAAGGGGAACGTGGCATCACGAAAGCAGTGAGTTAACAGGCTACCGCTCTTGTGGGGAAAGATACCAGATCAGTCTCCTTTGTGAGAGTACAGTGTCTCTCCAGTCAGCAGAAAAGTCATGGGCAGAGATGCAGAGGTAACAGTGCTCGCTGACCACCCATGGTGTCCAAAAGGAAGGCAAAACAAGACAGAGAGTAAATTAATTTTTAATTTTTCGTGATGGCAGCACAGCCACTTCTCACAGCAGGGCACAGAATCATTAGGGACTGACCTGTCCTCATTGATACAGAAGTTCTTCATCCAGGCAATTTTCTGACTACAGTTTTTTCCAATCTTGTAAGGCTCACTCTCCTTCTCACCCCAGCACTGCTGCAATCCCTGTGGCATAAATGACTCTGCTTTCCACCATCCTCACTCCTGACCTGGGAGGGTGGCAGCTCATCCTCACGGGTAATGACGGCCTCATGCGCGTTCCTAAAGCGGGCTGTGCAGGGACACGTGCACCAGCCACAATTTCACAAACGGTGACTAATCAAGCTACTTAATTCCTCCATTCCACAGAGCTGCCCAACTGTTTATAGCAATTAAATAGCAAGAGATGTGGGAGAAGCACACAATAATGTCTATGCCATGCGAAAAATGTTGACCCTTTTGTGGCCGTGGGCCTGGCAGAACCTGCAGCCCAGTTTCTGCTCATGCTGGCACAGCTGGCTGCAGGCTGACACTAGAAGAGCCAGTGCTGCCAGGCCTCCCTGCATCCCAGCTTTCCTGTCCTCATCATCTGCAAACAGCCCAGTCACAGCCAGCAAGGTCCTTTATCTCACCTTACTTATTCACTCATTTTAAGCAGTTGTTTGTAAGAATGTGTTTCCTCCTTCCCACAGCGTTCCTCACAGTATTGCTGATGTGGTTCTTCTCTCATTTACCTGCCAAGATCTGTTTAATGACTCTGCATTCTCCTTTCTAATGGCTGGTGACACTGCAAATCACTACCAAAGCCTGCAGCTGGCCAGTAACTTGTGTGTAATGCAAAGCAAAGAGAAATCACTTGTACAATTGAATCACTCAGAACCAAATATTTCAGCTGCATCTGATAAGACAGCTGCAAAATATGCACAGTCTTTTGGAATATAAGACAGAACATGAAATCTGTGGAAAAAATGCATTTCTGGTTGGCGTTATCAACAGTGTTTAGCAATAGTAAGCAATTTCCAGTCAAGTGGAAGATAAACCTTTTATAGACCACAGTGATTTGCTGTCAGTGGCACTTTCAAAAAGCTCATTTGGATCAACCAGGTTAGGAGGTGACACAGACATTTGTCAGCCAAACAAAAGAGATTACAGACCCGAGGGTGAGACAAAAAATTTAATTGCATAAAGGTCAGTGAAAGCAACATGAAAACCTATAGAATTGTACTCAAACTGTTAGTCCTATTAAAACAGCTGATAAATAGGCTACTTCCTGAGGATGAGTTGTAGCACTGAGCCTCCAGTTTAATTGTCTGATAGTGTCCAGGATATGGAAAAAAAAAAAAATGGGGTTTTTTTGGTGTTTAGGTGTCCTAGATTGGATAGCAACAGAGGGCCATATTAACTTCTGTGAGATGAAATTTAATGCAGACTGATTATATTTTAATGCTATAAGCAACACTTTAAAAGAGTAAGTTCTCTTTCTATAAATAGCACGCATACATTGTAGCATGGAATTCCTGGCTGCAGAGCCCGATCCTTTCCTGTGAGGGAGGCAGTGGGATGGATGTTGCTGTATTGCCCTCTTGTGGGACGAGCCTGCAAACAGCAGCTGAACGAGCCGGAGCTGCCACTCGGCGTCACTCACGGGTTCCCGGCGGCCTGAGCTGACAGCCAAGGGGTGCCCTGCCTGGAGGGAGAGTGTTCAGAGATCTGCACGTGCTAAATATTTACTCAGATAAGTCCATTTCCCCCTAAATCTTCTGTTCCTGCATTTCTGTAGGACACAGCTCCGAGGCTGTGTCCCTGAAAGAATTGCAAAGATTGTCCCGTAACACCAAAATAAGCAGCACAAATGCGGTACCACTCCTATCCCAATTCCCTTTCTGCAGGACTTGATGTCCCAAACAAGAATGAAAGAGCAGGAGGACGAACAGCACTATTTGGTGGCACAGAGTGCAGATGAAGCGCGTGCCAGAAGTGAAGGGAGCGTACCAGGGATGGAAGTCTATGCACAGTTCCATTTTACTGCACTGGGAATGATGCCATCTATCACACAGAGTGCTGCAATTGCCTCCCACAATGCTGGATCTCATCTCTATTCTGTCCTGCTCTTCTGGGAATTTTAAAGAAGCGTTTTCCTGTCTAGCCAAAGTACTTTTGTCACCCGCACTGAGTTGTCTGAGTACTTCATAGTCTCTGAAATATTTATCCTCTCACTTTTCTTGTCAGGTAAGAAAATTCTCCATTTTGCAGATGACAAAGTGAGGCACATGGATTAATCCTCAGTTCCAAAAAGAGATTTATGTATGCAAAGTGGTGCTTAGGCAGAATTTAAGAGTCTATATCCAAAATGTACATTGTGAAAAGCCCTGTTCGAGGACTGGAGGTGCCTGGTGGCATGCAAGGAAGCTGTCAGGGAGTTCCCTTCTCTGCCTGAGGGAGAGGAAAAGTGACAGCGGTTCAACCCCTTGTTATGAGGCATTTATTTCCATATTATGAAATAACATTTTCTAAAAACTGCATTCAGATAGGACTTCACATGCAGCCTGTGCTACTCGTAAACACCTTGGGGTGGAGGAGGAGGAGGAACAGCTTACAATGCTCCCAGCAGGGAAGGAATCAGGGTAAGATCTTGTCCTACCCTGCTGTGACAAGCTGAGGGAAATGCTGCCTCTCTTGTTTTATGCATCTAAATCCCCACAGAAAATCTCCCCTGAGAGCCTACTGCAGCACCAACAGGCACAACACCTGGCTGAGCTGAGCTGACCAGCTAGGCTTATGCTGAATTTGTGAGGCTGTTTGGGTCCTGACCTGCTGTTCAGAATTCATTTCACAAATCTGAACTATCCTGGAGCTCACTTAAGAAGACTTTATCACAAAACACGATTCCCTACTTCTGACTGATAATGGAGAGCCCTGCTGTGAAAAACATGAAACCTGCATCCTAGGCTCTTCTTATCCTGTGAAAGTTTGAGCCTCCCTGAGATTAGAAAAATGCTCTGACTGTCAGGTGCTGCATATTTGGGGTGGGAATGGTCCTCATTCCTCTGGGGCCACTGAGAAAGGCAGGACTGCAGCAGCAGCCGAGAGCAGCCATAACCCAGGGCTCAGTGGGCTCTGATTTTGGCAGCAGAACTCTGTCTCCCACTCTAGGGCATTCTCTGTTTTATAAGTGCTGTGTTTCAAGTTTCTAAGTAGCCTGAGGAACCACACAGTTCCCCTCCACACGCTAAGTCCCTAAAGCCAAGGCTACTGATTCAGTCCCCTGCAGGGACCTTTGCCTTCTCCTCTCACAAATTCACACTTCTGACTACAGAGCAGTCTGAGTTCAGTAAGAGGTGACAATCCCCTCTGTGTGAAATGCCCCATGAACTGGCAGCTTTTCCTATAATGCAGAGGCATTTCTTCAAATGACAGGAAAGGTGATGCTGGTTTGGGAATCAGCCTCCCGGGCACAACATTTTGTAATCCCTGATTATGGAAGACAACAGGCAAGACACTGCAGATACTGAATCCCTCTTTCTCCAGGGAAACATCAAAGACAAGTGTTTAGTTCCCTTGGTGTTTCTCATTGACCAGTTTAAAACTCTCCTGTGCTCAGCAGCTTGGCTTTTGGACACTCCCACCTGGAAGCCTGATTTTCTGTCTTCAGTGGAGAGTGACTGTCACCCCACCAAGTCACCCCTGCAGATGGCATGGCAGGGCAGGTGCTGACAACAGCTCTGCCACAATTGCTTCTCTCAGTTCCTGCAGCCCATTGCTGGGTGCCTGCTAAAGTGCTCTCAGCTGCTGAAACCAAACAGCCACGGTGGACAGAGAGTTTTGTTTTCTTTCTTGCATTTGGGATAAATAGTGACCTTAGAAATCATTTCCCCTAAAAAATTCTGTCTAACAAAGGCTAGTCATTACTAACAGCACTTAAATTTAGGCAGCTAATTTAGACATCTAAACTGGGAGACTGTCCTACCTAATTTCCTTTGTCTGGTGTGTGGAGAAAGAAAAACTCACACAGAAACTTTTCAAAGTTGGAACTAGAAGTCAGGGGCTGTTTTAAAGTCAGTGTTGAGTTACATTAAAATGCAGTGGAACATCTGGATTTTCTGATTTGTCCTCCAAAGGACTATCTCCTCTGCAGTGGTAGGAATAGGCATATACAAGACTAGGCACCTCCTTCCATTAAGTATTGTATCAGTCTCCTAAATGTGACCTGTGAAGAGGAATAGCATTAGCACTTTTCTATTTGATAAGGCAACTCAGCAGGAAGGGAAAATGTTACATTAGAAAACAGATACTGATTTTACGTAGACTGCAGGTATCTTCTGTGGAATCTTCATGCAGCAAATCACTTGTAAGTTGATTCAAAGCCCACAAAAACAAGATCAGTTCTTACTACCTACATGTCTTCCTATGTGCACATCTTACTATGTACATGTCTTTAAGGAGATGTTTAAGGACATCTCTATTCAGCAAAGCAGACTAACGTGCATTTAAATCCCACTGAAGGCCAATATTCCCCCATAAGCTCATTATTGAACTGCGATTTTGAAACACATCATCACCTCTGTTTGAAATCTTTCCTCACTTTGGAACTCTACTGTTTCAGCAAGAAAAGCCATATGGAACTAATCTTGCACATTTTGTCTAGCAGATAGGCATTATAGCAGATTGTGTTTCCCTTCAAGTGCTTGTCCATATGAGCATGCAGACTGTGGTGTGCATATAGCTGAACATGCAAGACAAGATTTTTAGCCCTAACAACATCCATACTGATGTACCTCCTGCTTAGCTGCGTAATTATGAAATGAGCACACTCATCACTGCCTATCTGCCAGTCAAATGAAGCTTTTCTTTCTTCTTTTCATTTTCCTTTTCCTGACCTCACAAAGACCCTACTATTTTTTAGCTTGTTTTCTCCTTATTTTCTTTCATTTAACAATTGGTCTTTCCCCCTTGTCTGCGGGCTCCTCACTCAGAAACATAGAGTTCAGATTACAGGAGAGAGATTTCTCTTTCTGGCAGATATTCCATACACTACTACATTGCCTCACAGAAAAAAAATCTTTTACTGGGGAGTAAATGGTTTCCTGAAACTTCAGTATTGGCAGAGAATACAGAGAATACAGAGAACCAAGAGAGGATGAACTCTGCAGGATTTCTACCAACCATTACCCCAGGACTGGGAAGGAGGCATCAATCACCACTAATCCTTATATGTTGAACTGCGTAAGTCAGATGCCAATAAAGACCAAATAGTAAAGTTTAATCAGCTCACAAAGTACTGTGGTTTTTTCTCTTTCAAAGGTGATGGGTATAGTTCCAACTCAGATTGGCAAAATGTCTTACATTGTGTCATTTTTGTTCGTGTCACAACACTGGGCCTACAAGGCAAACTCATCTCAGTTCTTTTCTCTTAGGGCTTCTTAGTCCAAGGCATTCTAAGCATTTTTTGCTCAGTTGTTTGGACTCTAAAGACAATACATTCATCCCAACCCTTGCAAATAGACCTAAGCACTATGTCATGACACCAATTTACACACATAGGAACACATCTAGTACAGATAGATAGGTGAGTATATTCTTTTCTAATGGAAAATTTTATTTTAAATATTTTTGAGAATATATGAACCATATTTTGGGAGGTGAATATTTTAATACTTCTAAGTGTAAAGATTTATATTAATCCTTGTCTGTCAAACAAAGGGAAGAGAAAATCCGAGAGCAATACAGGTAAGATTTCTCAAATGTGTCTTAAAGTATTTTCCTATGCACTAGGCTCCTCTATGATTAAAGCTGTATATCTGAGCACTCTCCAGTTCTCTAAACTAGTGGATATACATTCTGGGAGACTCCAAAGCTCTTTGTTCATTAGCATTTTATCTCTGAATTGCATTGCATTAATAAATACTTGTCCAACATGGAATATTGAATGCCAGGAGAAGGTAATATGGAAGAACTTAAATTTCCTCCAGGGCAGGTGGATATGAAGGGAGAGGGTAGGAATTTATGGCAGGGTAAAATCTGAAACGTTTTTGTAATGGCCACCATTTGGATTAGACAGAGGATTGTAGTGTCAAATGGGCTTCTAGCAGAGTGAGATGGAGAAGTTTTTAGAGCAATAATTTATGATACAGCTGTACTTGTGAGTGGTGTATAACTATTTCCCTTATACATATGTAAGAGAATGAAAAGGGTATGTTACCAACATCATAACCAAGCATTCATATTTTACGGTCCCAGCTGGGACTGAATGAATATTTTATGAACTGAAAACGTAGTTTGGGTTCACTTGGCACAATTCACATGGCAGATGATTGGGAGCTGGCCTCAATTTGAGCTGTAAGGTTTGCAGTGAGTGAGAAAGGAATCAAAGGCAGTAGGTGTGTGTGCTTCCACATACACTGCTGCAGAACTTGGCCTTGAAAATTCTCTGCCAATTTTATATGAATTACCTAAAAAATAATTGGCATAATGACTCAAATTCATGTTGACCTACAGCAGGTCAGCTGTAGATGTGCTTAGACCCTAATTCTGGCCAAAGAATAGATTTCCTTCACCAGGAACAAGCAGCAATGGTGATGCTTGCCCTTGCTTCGTAACTTCGTACAAGCGTGGGGAGTAAACAGTCCTTTGAGAGAGAGCAACCACTGACCCAAATCTGAATCAGCTCTCTTAATCAAGTAATGAAAAGTGCCTGAAAGCAAACTGTATTTCCATTTTTCAGTGGTCTAAAATACAGGGAGGTTGCGTTGATTTGCAGTATTTTCATTGTTTGGCCGCTTCAGTGAGAAATCAATCATTTGAAAAACATGAGTGATTAGAAACTCTCAGCTAGCTTTCAATTAATAGAGAATAGGAATATGGCAAAAATTTTCTTTTATATTTTTCACGTGAATTATGTTATATATATTATACTGCTGTTGAATTTGAACATTCTGACAACTTTCTCCATAGGGCGCAGAACTCTCCATGTAGAAGAAATATTAATTCATCTCCCTTATATAGAATAAAAAGAACAGCAATGGTTGAGCTTATGCCTGTGAGCAGAAAAATTGTGCTGCACTGTCTGAGGATGTGAAGAGAACAATATCTAAAGGAATTATTCTGGTCTGATTAAATAATTATAAAAGATGTGAAAATTATTGTTTTATCTTTGTTTTTTTGTTTACCTTTGTTTGATTTTCCAAACTGATTGCTGCATTTATTCAGTACACCAGCAATTTTAAACAGCCAGTGTGCATATGGGTGTGTTTGACAAACATGATAAATAAAATTAATATAAAATATAACATTTATATTATAAATTTATGAATATAATTTTATTTAAAGTTTATTTATAGTTTTAATTCTCAATCTTTGCATTCCTTGCAATAAATACATAAAAGATAAGTGTGCCATTCTTTGGTTGCTTCAGCCATTACTCAATGATGCTAAAAAAGTTAAACATGCAACTGAAAGTTGTAGATTTATATCTTATTTGAAAAAGCTCTATACGAAATCAGAGGCATTCAAAAAAACCCTAGTTTGACTTGCAAAAAAAAATGTCACTTTTGTATGTCTCAATAATATTTCACTTTTAATTTAGAGATATTATTGGTCTTTATCATAGGAAATTAAAATATAATAAAATCACAGCAAGATTTCAGAATACTTTTCACCTGAGCAGCTGTCAGGTCCCGTGAGGGAGGTCCTGGGCCTCCTGCTCTGGCATAGGAAAATGTTGGATCTGCAGAGAGCAGGCCTGGACTGCCTCCTCTGGGACAGCTGATGCTGAGGATACCTTTAGACTAAATTAAGGCAAAACAATGCCAAAAAACCAATTAGAAAGTTTCAGCTATGGAAGCAACAATTTAAACTTTGATTGGTTGAACAGCCCATGTCAACAAAAACTTAAAATTTCTCAACAGCCCACAGCAGCATCAAATCAAACTCCTCTGAACCGACCGTAGCAGCAGCACATTAAACTTCTAAGGAGAGGAAGAAATGAAGAAGGAAAGATAGGAAACTTAGAGGTAAAGGATCCATGTCACCACCCAGGGTTCCAGCACCATCTCTGGTCTGGTTCCTGTGGAGGGTGGGTGCACACACAGCCCCCTCAGCTGTGCTACTTACAGAACAGTCCTTGAGCAGGCACATTTTGTTTTCCTCAAACTTTTCAGAAGGGAGTTGGGTTGTCTCTTAAGTTTCAATTCCCTTCCCCTGTCAGACACACAACTGCAATACTGTCCAAATTTGGTTTTAGAGATAGTTACCCAAGATAAGGAGGGTGGTCCCAAAAAAAAGCACTATCCTGCCTCCAATACCCTCTTTCCTAACATGACCTAAACTCATTGGCATAACATTCCTTTTCTCCTCTGCCCAGTGTTTGACACATTAACTCTTTCAGGTTTACATTAACTCTTTCAGGATTTCAGCCTCTCACAGCAGCTCTCCTCTTTAGGATGAAAATCATATCCTACTCTCCCTACTCTGTAACTGAGAAATTGCCACACACACTGAAAGCACACAGAAGACCATTAGCTAAAGCTAGAACCAAGATGAGTTTCTCCAATTTGTGAATCTTTATCCAAGCCACCTGATTAGCAACTTTTTTCCAGGAGCGTAGGAGCTTGGGTGGGTCGGACGGTCGGGACGGACGGAGACGAGAGATCTCTGAAGTCAGATCTTGGAACATGCGGTTTATTGCAAAGGGCGTGGGTACAGGGGCACTGCTTAGAGCTGCCAGCCGCAGCTCGGAGCAGGCCCAAGAGAGCAAGAGAGTAAGCGGGTAAGTAAAGAGAGAGAGAGAGAGAGAGGATAAGAGTGCGTAAAGTCCTGGTTACAATACAATAAATCATCTTCTGTACTGAATATTCTAATTGTCACTAACCAATCTAATACAAGATACAAATCCTATAGCATTTACATACAGCCTATAAGAGTTCTTATATTACCATAGAGTGTTACATCTTAACTCCTAAAAACTACTCTTTGGACCCCTTCTGCTGAGCTAGTAGGGTCTGCTCTGACCCTTGGACCTGCCTGCAAGCAGCGGGTATTGTTCAATCAAGAGGGGATTACCTTCAGTCAGCCATACCATTGTTTTCCAGTTGTTCAGTAACTAAGACTTGGTATCTCAAAGGTGGCCTTCATTTCGATGTCGCTTATAGTTTTCATATTCCCAAAATATTTTGTCAGGCAGTCATATTTATAAGGCTTTCCTGTTTCATCTTCCCCAACACAGGAGCAAATATGTGCACTGTGTACACTGCAGTACAATCTAGGAAGCTACAAGCAGAGGGCTGAAACCAATTGTTTTAGGCACTGTGACAATACAAGCCAAAAATACAGTATAGCAGAGGAAAATGGAAGATGGAAGAGCAGTGCACAGCAGCATATTTATTCCTGAGGGCATTTTTCCTTGGTTTGCCACATATCCTCACAATACTACAGCCTTAAGATGAATTTGACAGACAAAGTTCGTTTGGACAAACTTTGGTTGATGAAATAACAACTTTGATAGCAATCAGCAGCCACACAGAAGACACACATTGGTTTGGGGTTTTTTTGACTTAGATATGTACATAGGAAGATATATGGAAAATGACTGGAGTTGCCAAATGAAAACCAGGTGAGGATTTGCATTGAACCTAGTTATTACATTAGACTGCTACAATAGAATCACAGACTCAAAGAACCGTTTAGGTTGGAAAACCCCCTAAGATCCAACCATTAACCCAGGACTGCCAATCCAGCACTAAACCATGTCCCTAAGTGAAATATCTACATGTATTTTAAATACCTTCAAGGATGGTGACTCAGCCTCTTCCCTGTGCTCTTCCTGTTCTAATGCTTGACAACACTTTTGATGAAGAAATTTTTCCCAAAATCCAATCTAAACCTCCCCTAGCACAACTTGAGGCCATTTCAATTTGTCCTGTCGCCTGTTACTTTGGAAAAGATACCGCATCCCACCTGCCTAAAACCTCCTTTCAGGTAATTGTAGAGAGTGACAAGGTGTCACGATCCGCTAATGCAAGCGGGGGTCGTGATGGTTTGTTTATCGATCTCAGAGCATAAAAGGACACAAGAGATTTCAGTTTTAATCAAAACAGTGCACCTTTATTAAGTGCCCACAACACAGTAATGCAATAGAAGAGAGTAAGAGAGAGAGAGAGAGAGAGAGAGAGAGAGAAACAAAGTAGAGAGGGGGAAAAAGAGGGGCAATAGCTACCAACGGATGAGACGAAGTCCTCGTGGTCTTCTGCCAATAGATTCGTCTTCTTTCCGTGGGGAGATCTCCGACTTGGTTATTTTAGAAGGTCCCTTTATAGTCCTTTTCAGAAGCGAGGGGCAACTGGCCAAGAGGTTGGGAAATCTACAGCCATTGTTATGGGGTCCATTGCTTTGGGAAGCAGGTACAGGACAGACGTACAAGACAGGTGTACCGGAGAGATGTACATGACAGGTCATTCCTTTCCGCTTCGGTGCAGTCCTTCCCGCCTGGGCAGCAAGAACGGCGCAGTCCATTGTGACCTGCACTAATTTTCCTCAGGAATGCGTACCAGTTCCCAGTGGGCACACCCATAGGCCACACTTGGCAGACAATCCCACCTCAGCCAGGCCAGGACTGCTGTGTTCAGTCTCTGTCTTCGGCGATGATCGTGAGGCAGATGAGGGATTTTCGGACCGTCTCTTACACAAGGTCACCCCCAAGTCCCGATTTCTCCAGCTCCCTCAGTTGCTGCTCAGAAAACAGGACTGGCCCCAATTCTGAGCCATGGGGAACACCCCTGGTGTTTGTCCCCAGCTGGAAGTGACTCCATTCCCCACCACTCTCTGGGCCTGGCCCCACAGCCAGTCTTTTACCCAGCAAAGACCACACCTGTCCAAGCCAGGAGCCATCTCCAGGAGAATGCTGTGGGAAATGGTGTCAAAGGCTTCACTAAACTCCAGGGAATCAGGACCCACAAACTCTCCCTCATCTGCTGAGTGGGTCATCTTGTCATGGGAGGAGAGCAGAGTACTCTAACAGGCCTTACATTAAGAACTTCAGATCTTCCTTCTCTTCCTTCGTCACTGTGTTTCCCCTCATCCAGTAAAGGCTGGAGATTCTCCTGAGCCCTCCTTTTGTTTCTAATGTACTTATGGAAGCAGTTTTTATTATCTTTTAGGGCACTTTTAGGGCCAAATTAACTTCCAGTCAGGCTTTGGCCCTTCCAATTTTCTCCCTGCACAACCCCATGACAGCTGTGCAGTCACCCCGAGTGGCTGCCCCTTCTTCCAAAGGTCATGAACTCTGGTTCCATCCGAATTCCACCTGAGTTCCATCCAGTGCCCCGGCTGGCTGGGCGGGGTGCGGCCATGGAGCCCTGGTGTCTGTGACATCGGAGGGGACACGTCCCCACACCGCGCACGTTGCGGTGCCGCCGCTGCAGTGCGGCTCCAGCCAGCGGTGAGTGCGGCAGGCGGGGCAAGGCTGGGCTGAGCGGGGGCCAGGCCAGGAGCACCAGCACCCGGGAGAGCTTCTGAGGCTGGGGAGAGGGTGCGGGGCTGTGGAGAGCACCTCGGGCAGGGCAGGTGTTGCCCTCGGGGCCAGTGCTCTCAGGGCTGCGGGGATGTGCCCTGTGCCTGGGCCCTGCATTTCCTACCCCGCTGCCCCAGCCACCATCTCCCTGCTACCCAGCTCCACTGAGCCCCTTCTCTCCCTTCTCCTCGTCCAGGCCATGGCAGGAAGGATCACCAAAATCCTGCTGGTGCTGGCCATCCTCCAATATGGGCTGAGGGCAGATGCCCAGGCAGTGAAGGCCACAGAAGAAGTCCTGACGCAGCATGAGGAACAGCCCAACCAGGAGATGACTTGGCTGGTGAGAAACACTGTAAATACTCAAGTGACTGGGCAGCTGGGAATAACTCTTGATTAGTCTGTGTGAACAGTGAGTTTAACAGTGCCTGCATCCTGCTTGGGTGCCTCTGCCCAGGTGTTGTTTCCTGCCTGCTCCTCATCTCTGTTTTCCAGTTCAGGGGCCTGGGTACATGGAGAACAACTGGCCTTACTCTAAAGACTGAGGCAAAGAAGGCATTAAATACCTCAGTCTCTTCTTCATACCTTCTCACTATATTTCACCCCCATCCAATAAAGGATGGAGGTTCTTCTGAGCCCTCCTTTTGTTCCTAATGAATTTATAGAAACATTTTTATTCTCTAATAGGGCAGTTAATATATAACCAGATTAAGTTTTAGTTGGGCTTTGACCCTTCTGATTTTCTCCCTGCACAACCCCACAACAGTTGTGCAGTGCTCCTGAGTGGCTGCCCCTTCTTCCAAAGGTCATAAACTCTCTGGTTCCATGTGAGTTCCATCCGAAGCCCCAGCTGTCGGGGTAGTGTGTCGCTGTGGGTCTCCGGTGTCTGACACAAAAGGCGACATGTTCCCAGATGCCCTCTGTGGCAGTGTCACCACTGCAGTGTGGCTTGGGCAGCAGTGAGTGGAGCAGGAGACAGGAAGCCTGGGCTAAGGGACACACAAGAAGCACCAGCACCCAGGGGGAGCTTCTAAGTCTGAGGAGAGGGTGCAGGGGCTGTGGAGATAGTTTTGGGAACGGCAGTTGCCTCCCTCAGAGCCAGGCGCAGAGGTGCCCAGGGCTGTCAGCTACAGCCAGTGCCCAGGGGGATGTGCCCCCATCCCCAGGGAGTTCCACAACCTTCTCCTGGCTGCTTCCAGGCTTCTGCACCCCCTCTCCCACCCATCCCTGGACCCTGCATCTCCTGCTCCCACTGCCCCAGCTACCATCTTCCCGTCACCCAGCCCTGTTGAGCTCCTTCTCTCCCTCCTCTTCCTCCAGGCCATGGCTGCAAGCATCACCAAAATCCTGATGGTGGCAGGCATCTTCCAATACACACTGAGTGTGGATCTCCCGGCAGTGAAGGTCACGGAAGAGCTCCTGAGGCAGCATGAGGAGCAGCGCAGCCAGGAGATGGCCAAGCTGCAGAAGATGGAGCATAGGATGGAGGAGCAGAGGATGCAGGAGCAGAGCATTCTCCTCTCAGCCTGCCAGCAGTGGTGGTTCTGGGACTGTGTAGAAATTATCCTCACACTCTTTGGGATCTACTGGCTGCCCAGTCAGAGGAGAGCTGGTTCTGACAGTGGCAGCCAGGGGAAAACCACCTGGAGTGCCCAGGAGCAGATGGAGGAGGAGGACAAGCCCTTGGGTAAGGTAGGGACCTTCACTGCTTTTACCTTGTCCTTCTCACAAACAGCATTCTGATGGCTGCATCCAGCCATGGGAGCTGGCAGCACTTACAAAGTCCTGAGCACTTGCAAGAACAACATCACTGACTGCCTGCTGCTCATGCCCCTGAGACCAGTCACTGTGCACTTTTTCCACCAGAGCTGGGCGCTGCGGAGGATCTGCTGACACCATTGCAGCCATGGGGAGCAGCAGCCACAGAATGTGCCGTGCTTCTTCCTCTCCCACCTGAGAAGGCAAACAGAGTCCAAGTCCCTGCTTCCTGCACAGCCTCTGCAAATGGTCCCAGTTGTGATGCTCCCCCTGCCAGGAGGCACAGAAGAGATTTCCCCCTTGTCCATTGTTAATAAAATCGTTGATTTGCTTTGAGAAATCCAGTGTCTGTGAGGATCTGGGCAGGACTGTGTTGGGGGATGGTGCCCCTTGGCTCCATCTCCCCTCTGTAGCAAAGAGATGAAGTTTGTGCTCCAGTTGATGTTTAGAGTGGTTACACTTGTCCTTAGACACTTGGCACCTCCCTGTCTTCTCTCCTGGTGCTCTTGCCATCTCTTCCTCCCTGCATCCTTTCCCATGCCCTGGAACATCTCTGAACTTGCTTCAAAAGATGCTTCTGAAATCAGCAGTTGCATTGCAGGGTCTTTTCCTCAAGCTGTTCTTTATCGGATGGTTGTTCCATAAAGTGAACACCCAAAGGCCTATGGAAGCCATCGCATTCCCTATTTCTGCCCATCGAATCTTGACTCACAGCTGGAGGCTCAGACACCTCTGAACAGAGTTCGGGTGCTGGGAGATGGCCTTGTGTACACAGATCTCCTACTTTTCTCCCTTCACTCCTCTTCCAAAGTGGGAGCATTGCCTGAGTCTCCCAGGCAGCTGAGAAGTCACTCTAGGCACAGGCAGAGCTGTGTCTTTGGCCCACCCTGGCAGCGGTGGAGCTGGAGGGGAGGCCTGTGAGGAGAGGGAAAATACTGCAAGGGGAAGTGAGGATCTGTGAGGAAAGAACTGTGAGGAAAGTGAGGAGGAGAAGGAGGGAGAGGAGGAGGAGGAAACAATAGTAAAAATGTCATTTCCAAACAAATGCTTTTAGGACTAAACTTCCATGGCAAGCAAGTATTATTAGTCTTTCATATATTTATTAAATTTTGACTTTTATAGTCTCGTGTGTCAAGGGACCTGAGTATGGTCTCATGGTCATCTTCATGGATGTCAGTCCTGAAAGCAGGCATACCAGCTCCCTGTGCACTATCATACAGGTAAGCTGCAGAATAAAATGAAAAGCATTTTCATTCCTATCCCCATTAAACACAGCAAATTTCAAGACATCCAGAGTTTGTATGTATAATTGGGAGCATTGGACATGTCAGCATGTAAACAAAATGCAATATGCATTTTTAATTCTGGGAGAGTCTTGCTATCCTATAACATCATTGGCATTCTAATTAAGATGCCTCAAAGGAAAGAATAACATAGAACCCTGGACGAAGGGATCAAATGCATCCTCAGCAAGTTTGCTGATGATACAAAATTGGAGGGAATGCCTGATACACCTGAAGGCTGTGCTGCCATTCAGTGGGACCTTGATAGACTGGAGAGTTGGGCAGAGAGAAACCTAATGAGGTTCAACAAGGGCAAGTGTAGGGTCCTGCACCTGGGGAGGAATAACTCCAAGTACCAGCACAGGTTGGAGGCTGATCTGCTGGAGAACAGCTCTGCTGGGAATGGGAAGCACCTGGGAGTCTTGGTTTGTGACAAATTGACCCTGAGCTGCCAGTGTGTCTTTGCAGCCAGGAGAGCCAATGGGATCATGGGGTGCACTGAGAAGTGTGGCCAGCAGGTCAGGGAGGGGATCCTTTCCCTCTGCTCAACCCTAGAGAGGCCACATTTGGAGTGCTGTGTCCAGGTCTGGGCTCCTCAGTACATGAGAGACATGGAGCTATTGGAGATGGTCCAGCAGAGGCCACAAAAATGGCCTGGAGGGGTCTGGAGCATGTCTCTTATGAGGAGAGACTGCGGGAGCTGGGCCTGTTTAGTCTGGAGAGAACACTGAGAGGGGATCTCATAAATATCACAAAGCAGGTGCCAAGAGGATGGTGACAGACTCTGTACAGTGACCCAGTGACAGAACAAGGAGCAATGGCTGTGAACAAAACCACAAGGAGTTCTACCGCAACATGAGGAAGAACTTTATGTCAAATCTGGCAGGGCACTGAAATAGGCTGCCCAGGATGGCCATGGAGTCTCCCTCTCCGGAGACATTCAAAACCCACCTGGATGTGTTCCTGTGTCACCTGCTCCAGGTGACCCCACTTTGGGTAGGAGGGTTGGACTGGGTGATTTCCAGAAGTCCCTTCTAACCCTAATGATTCTTTGATTCTGTGAACTTGTAAAAATGATAATAAACTGCTTGTGTGTGCAAATGTCAAAGAGAAACATAAAATGTAACACGTAAATCATCTTTTTTTCCCTCTTTGTTGTTTTTCTTTCCCTGTTCCCTTGCCTCTTCCCCTTCCTTTTCCCTTCCCCAGCTCTCTAACTCCCCGAGGCCTGTATTAGAAATACTCCAGCGGCCAATTCCTAAGGGAGAAGCCGGGCTTTTCCCAGGATTTTCCACGCGCGCTTGAGGAATCGCACGGCGCGCGCCGGTCCGGCCATTGCGGGAATTGGCCGCCAGGGGTCGCCCTTGTACCAGAGCCTGAGGTGCGACGCGTGGCGATGGATCGGGAAAATCCCCGCGGATTCCCTTTAGAAGACGCTATCTGTGACTATGTAAATACTGCTGCATAATCATTCCTTCACTAAAGAAGGCAGTTTTAATGTAGTTTCTCCATTTTGAAATTATAATGTTCCTTGGAAGGACATAATTTGCTGATTAGAGATATGTTTGTTTAGCTGCAGCGCCTCAAGCTTCAAATTTGATTGCGTTCATTTTAATCACATAACTGATCTTATTTTCAGTAACAGGGAGTTGTTTGTTCCAAATGCATTTATGAATTCTTATCTCAGTTATGTCACCTGCTGGTAGTGATATTACTAATTCCTAAAACCATAAAACCTCAACTTACTCAGAGGAGAAAGTGCTGGAAAAAGGAAGCATCTTTTGAATTTATTTAAACAAAAAGGGCTCAATTTTAAGTCTTTAATCCTTCTTATGCTGCCCTAAGGGACAGGCTCCAAAATCCCACATGATTCTTGTGCCTGATGTGAAAGACCTGTCAAGTGGCACACACTGAGTGTGACACGGATACACTTGGCTCATGTCACATTGCCCCTGCCCGTGGCTACATCTGTTTTGTCTGCCATGCTTTACCATGTCTTCCTTCTTTCTAGATGCAACCTTTCCCCAGAAACTGCCAGCTGGTCCAGCTGCCATCCCTCTTTCTTACAGCCTACAGGACAATAGAGGAGAAAATAAACTAATTGAGGCAGTGGCATTTCACAGCAAAATTTCCTCACTCCTGCACCACCCCCTTCTGCCCCGTGATCAGAGTGCCTGTTCATCCTCTGCTTGGAACTCTTTGGGAGAAGAAAAACCTTTCTAGGCCTGCAAGGCAAGCACCAAAGAGTGTAAACTTTTAACAAAGCAAGGCAGGGAGAGGTTTTGGTGATGGAAAAAAATTGCACCTGGCGAATCACCTTTTACAGAACTTGTCTTCCCCTCTGCAGCGTGCTGGAGACAGAGACATCTTTTCAGAAACCTTCTTTTTCATCCATGGATTAAAGTGGGACCGACAAAGAATTAACTAATAATGTTACAAACACATGTAACCCTCTGTCCCAACCTCATGTTTAACAGTCACATCTGTGGGCCATAGGGTGAAGAACAGGGATCCAAGGACATACAATGTCAGCAGCAAAATGTTGCTCAAGTTCCACAGAGCTCCTTTCCCAGCCCACTTCCAGTCTGACACCAAGCAGTGTCCATGCTCTCCATGACGTGTGTGCCAGGTATCGATATGGGGCTGGAAGAGTAGGAGGTTCATTACCTTGTTCCAGAAGTTACTCAGGTGCTACTTTAGGAAGAGGTCATCACTGGGCCATAAAGTGCTTGGAAGATGTCCTCTCTCACCCTTTCTCTCTGACAATGGTGGCGAGAATGCCAGTGGAAAATTCCTGTGTACAATGAGGTCAGATACACTAGTTTTCCATCTTTTTTAACTACCCAAGCCGTGAAAAGCAACTGGAGTGACAGCCAAGGTTGATCCAGATGCAGCTCCAGGAAACATTATGCAAGAACAGGACCTTGATGTAAACAGGAGTTCAGGACCTTAATGCAAATGGGAGTCCCTGAAAACACCAGGCTGATCACCTACTGAGATAGAGTTGTTCTAATCAGAAGAAATATTTGAAAGCTAACTTCATCTGCTGAGCACAACAATGCCTAAATCTAAAAGGTGGATATGGGAACATGTGACTGAGCACCCCAGCTGGGCCTTGGAGCCTCAGAGCCAGCGTGGACTGGAAGGCGAAGTGACATTAAAGAGAGGGAACAGTTTGTACACTGGCCAACCTGCAGAGGTTCAATTTCTCCCCAGTAGGTAACAAGCAGTGACATCTGTGAAAGTCACTGTGCAGTGAATAACAAACATCCAAATGTGGGGCATCCAGAGAGGCAGCCAGTCCAGCCCCGCCAGCATCAGCAGCTGCACTCCAAGCACAAAGTTTTTATTGCAGTGACTATTGACCGAGCCCAGCATCCCTTTCAAAGGAGAGGCTTCTCATCGAACTGTGTATTAGTACTTGACTTGGAGAGCTGATGGCTTTGCTTCATAATTTGGCTCTGAAAAGAGGAACAGGGGAACAGAGCAGCAAGAGAAGGCAGCAAATGCAGGCACACCCTTCTAAACAAGTTGTGATTCTAAAAAATACTGTTGAGCTGTTTCTTTGCACAAATGATGAAAACAATGCTGTGGCATGAAAAAGGCTGGCTTTAAAACTGCAGGGTGGAAACCTGCAAGTAAACCAAGCACTAAATGAATAGGAATAACTGGATTTGTTTGTTTTTAATGAGGTGCAGTAATAAAGGTAATAACCAGAGAAAGGAAGGGCTCCGTTTTAAAATTATTTTCAGACCCCCCCAAAAAAGTTTTATTTTCAAATTTGATCATATACATCCATATATATATATAATGTAAGTTTATGCATAAATATTACATACATATAATTTCCTTTATCGACATTGCCTTTTTCATCATTGAAGAATTTGAATCATCTGCCTTACACAGAGACGTTTTAATAACCATGTTTGTATGGGAAAGACAGTAGGTTTTTTTCAGACATTCAGTATCACTTTGTGAAGCCTTAAGTGGCTTTAAATGGCCTTTATACAGCCTTTATTCTGCTTACTTCAGAGAAATCTCAACTTACAGAAAGCTGGAAGGGGGGAATCTTGTACCAGAGCGGTAGAGGTCTGATCCACTCAAGCATGAGCTTTTTATATCAAGCCTGTGAGCAAAAATTCTGACCCATATGGTTTACTGAATCAGAGCCTAATTTTGTAATATCCCATCCAAATTTATATCTTAGTACCTGAACATTTTGCCTTATCAACTAGAATGTTTCCCTGCATAATTCATGAAGCTGTGAATTATTTTTATATATCCTCTGCCTCTATTTTTTTTAAGAAAGCTATTTGAAAATCAAACACTAGAAAAACAAAAATGCTTAACAGCATTCTGAAACAAACTTAGACCATGATGTTGTGAAGAGTACTGACAGCAGTGAGGGACTATTCACACATGCAAGATAAATCCTAGATATAAGTATTTCCTTGATCATAGCTTACACATTTGAGGGTGCAAAAATAAAGCAAAACATTTTTGTTCAAAGTCCAATAATACTTCATATTATTTTAATTTATAACTTCAAAATACCCATAAAACTTGCTCCTACTAAAAAACCCAAATCAGAGTACAATACATTTAATATTTGTTACATCCCTCTTGGATGCTTAACATGCAAAATAGTATAAACTGCTACAGATGGATCTTTAGCACAGTTCAGCAGAGCTCTATGCATCCCATCAGAGTAATATAGAGCAGTGAAATGAAGACAGACGGTGTAATAAGTGCAAGAGCTGTAAATGAATGTGAACAGAAATTGATTTTGAAATGTTCTTGGCACTTTCCAAAGAAAATATCATCACTGTATTTAAAAAGAAGCATTCTATGCATTGTTTCGGGATTACTAAGAGTAAACTCTGGCCTCCTTAATTATTTTCTCTTCTGAGACCTGTTTTCCGTTCAGCTACAACATTTACATAAAAAACAAGCAAACTTCTATGGATTGTCAAAATTAAGTAGAACAAGACCTGTACTTGAGCACTGTGTCCAGTTCCAGGCTCGCCAGGACAGGATGATATGGAGCTACTGGAGAGAGTCCAGTAAAGGATCACTGTGATTTTAAAGGGACTGAAACACCTCTCCCATGAGGAAAGGCTGAGAGAGCTGGGACTGCTTGGCCTGGAGAAGACTCAGGGAGGGACCTGGACAGTGCAGAGAAACACCCGGAGGGAAAGCGCAAAGAGGACAGAGCCAGATCTCTTAAGCAGTGCTCAGTGACAGCACAAGATGTAAAAGGCACAAACTGAAACACGTGAAACTCTGTCTGAACATCAGGAAACACTTTTTTACTGGGAGGGTGTCTGAGTACTGGCACAGGTTGTCCAGGGGTGTTGTGGAATCTCTGTGCTCATATATTCCAAAGCCACCTGGACACAGTCCTGGGCAACTGGCCCTAGGTGACGTGCTTGAGCAGGGGAGGGGAGCTGGACCACACTGAGGCTGGACACTTCCAACTTCAGCCATTCAGTCGTCCTATATAGTGAATTGAGCTTTAAAAAGTGTCAACCAAAAAAAAAAAAAAAATCCTGAGGAGACTGCAGTATCTTGAGTATCAACTTCATTAATTTTCAATGTTAGTTAAGCCAACTGTTTCGTTCCTTGAGTGGAAAATAACTATACATCCAAAGTCAGGTTATTTTGTGCTTGCTTAGGTTTGCAGCTGTAAGTGACGTGTAATGCGTCAGCATCCCATGGAGAGCAGTCAGTATTCTGCAGGTGTATAAAAGCATCTAGACCAGCCTGCTGTCAGGTGCACAAAGCTGGACCTGTGTGAATTTACATAACTCTGTGTTCCCTAACCTAAGCTGCCTACTCCTTAGGGAAAACAGCTGGGATAGAAGGTTCTCGGGAAAAAACTCATATTAAAGTTTTCATTTTTGTAAACCTAGCCTTGTTTACGGTTTTGTTAGTTTGACCAAAAAAAAAAAACCAACCAAAACAAACAATCAAGCAAACACCAAAACACCTGAGAGTGGTTTTGCTTATGGACAATGTTGTATTTGTGTGTGACTGTGTATGTGTACACGTAACACACAGCATATCACCTGGCACTGTGAAATATGTCAAGCTGAGAGACGTAGACCTGGTCAAAGCATGGCCAAGATGGAAATTTTAAAGAAGGTCAAACGCTGCACTAGTTTTGATGATTCAGAAGTTGGAAATTTTCCATCTCCATTATCATGTATCTAACTTCCTTAGCATATCATTAAAGGATAACTTGTTTCTGCAGGTGCTATCTTTCCTCAAGGACATAAAACCATTATTATCATCATTAGTTGTATGCAAGACTGCAGGATATCTTCTTATCACTCTCAGTGTTACAGCCTGAAATCCCAACAATCTGCACCACTCCTCAGTGCCTGTGGCTGTGCCCAGGGCCCAGTCACTGTCCCCAGCTCCCTTCATCACCTCCTGGTGAGGTCCCTGCCCTGGTGAGTAGAGGCATGGTTTGTTAATAAAAGTCTATTATTTCCATCACAGCAATTATTGAGATCAGCTAACACCAAGGCAATAGCAAAATGTACTAGTTGATTTCAGATATTGATTTTTTTTCCTGTATTTTGAAATGTTTCCAAATTCCGGCTGTGACAAAAATGTTACAATTAAAATCTTGGATATCACACTGACATCTATTGTAGAAAAGATGCACTTAAGGAAATTTAGAATTTAAAATATACGTTGTACTGGCAGACTAATTAGTGAGACAAAAAGAAGTATTTGGTTTAAGTATCAACAATAGAGTGTCCAGAGGGATTCTTTGCTTCCTTATTCTATCAGACAATGTCAGAACCATGCAGAGAAATGCAGATGAATGACTGGTTTCCAAGCATACAAGAGTACTTGTGTTCATTAGAAATCACCTTGGACATAAAAAAAAATTGAATAACCTGCTGGACAAAGAAACTGTGGATTTGACAGACATGTCTGAGAAAAGAGTTCCACCATCCTGTTAATCTGAGCAGGTTCAAGCCAAGGGAAGAAACACTAGGGATTACAAAGCCTACGGAAAAAAGGTCAGGACAGGGTCAAGGTAAGGCTATGTTGAAGTTAGAGTTTTACCAGTTAAGCCAAAACTCTGAATTTCAAACTTCCTGCTCTGCAGAAAGCCCTGGCAGCACTCTTCAGCTTCAACAGTTGAAGAGTGATTCACTCATCACAGGTAGTTCTACATAAAGATGCTGAAAAATGCAATATTCTCTTCAGAGACTCTGTAACAGCTGTCATGTTCTTACCTAAGCTGAAACCCTTACCAAAATTAGCCTATCTCTCCAAATGGAAAATGTGACATTTTGTAATAAAAATCGATTATGTAAGCAACGAGTACATCTACCCACTCTTTCAGCATCTTGTTACAAAAATCTGTAAGTTGCCACAAAACAAATCCCAAAACCTTCTAGTCTAGTCTCTTAAGGAAGAGCCATGCATAACTGTACAAGTACCTATTCAGCATTTCCCACTATCCCATAATTTCTCATGTTGGCCAATTTCTACCATATTTGGTCATTAAGACAAATTCTCAAAGAAATTAAACTCCTGTTAAATTACTAAATTTTATCAATCTGAGCAGTGAACAAAAATTCACTGTGCTCTTGGAGCAAAAGGTAATTCAGTGCAGCCCTGTCTTCTTCTGATGTGTAATTTTCATTGTGATGAAATTGCAATACATGCACCAAAACTTAGCTTATGCAGAAATTGTATTATCAACTATACAGAAGTAAAAGGAGAAAAGGTTGACTTAGGAAAAGAGATTCTGTTGTGCAATGCCAAGAACACTTCATTTTCAAAACGTGTTCATATCACTGTAAATTGATCGTCACAGAACAAAAACCACAAAACCTTTGTGTAGCTTTGTAAGTGGAGTCCATACAGGACAGGGTAGCTCAACCTGAGAAATAAAAAAATACTTGTGGTAAGAAACCAGAATATACTGAGCAACCAGAGACTGCTGGGGCACTGTGGCTACCAAATAACAATGCTGTGAAACCCTTGGGGCTGCCTCCACTGCATGACTCCTGATCAGACTACTCCAAATTTTGGCTACCAGCATGATCTCTCCAGTGCAGTGATAATTCTCAAACCTCTCCACCCCCCACCCCACCCCCCTCACCAAAAGAACCCTCAACAGAGAATACTGGAAATATAAACACTTCTTTTCTAATGTGGGCATGAAACAGCTCAGCCTAATTCATTCCTTTCTCCCAAATGCCCCAAGGCCAGCTGACCATCAAAAGTGAACTGACTGCAGGGCCGTGATGGAGGCAACCCTGTAAACCCAAAGCCCCTTGGACAGGAGTGTAGACAAAGCCCAGCCAGGCAGTGTCATGGTTTGACGCAGCTAAGTGCCAAGCACACGAAATCTGTTATTTCCATAAGGGGAAAATAAGAAAATATTGAGGAAAACTAGAGAGCTGCAAGGTAAAACAGGTTCAAACTTAAACAGTTGCAGTACAAAGAAAGAGTTTTATTATGAATAGAATTAAAAGTAAAAAGAAATGACAAGAAATTAAAGCAAACCTCCCCTCTCTTCCAGCACTTCTCTCACTTTTACCCAACTCATGAAAAGGATAACAGAACATGGGATTTTAGTCAGTGTTGCAGTTCTTGAAAAGTCTCTCTCTTATGCTTAAGGAGAAAACGGTTTTCTTCTGCTTCACGTGGTTCCCAAACTGCCACCAACAGCAGACCCGCCCGGAAAGAAACAATCTGCTGTGGTGTAAAACATCTCTCCCATGCAAAATCTCACAGTTCCTTCACACTGCCAAACATGGGCCATCACATGGGGTTATTAATCTTTTTAAGGATGAGTTATTTTGGCCTGAACACAAAGGCTTTCTTCGCCACAAGTCTCTAAAAGCCTCTCACTGCTTCTGTATAGCCTGGCATAGGCACTCTTCACAATCTTCATGGGCCACATGTGAATTCTCCATCCCCCCATGTACTTCAAATGGATTAAAGAGACAAACAGTTTGTGGTATTACAGTTTCTTCCCATAGCATGCAAGAAGTTTTTTTAAGCTACACGCGAGAATCGCGGCACCGCCCTCTTTTCTCCCGTCGCCATTTCCAGCTCCGTCCCACGTGACTCACTTCTCTTCCTCTCTGACTGTGAAGCTGCCATGTTGAAGGGTGTTCTTGTTCAGGCTTTACGATGGAGGAAGCCTCTCTCCCTCTGTGCTGCTGGCTGCATGGTGTCCTCTTCAGTTCAGCACGAAGTGTGCTGGCTGCAGACAGGAGGCTCTGCCAGCTCCCGCTGGCTCCGCGTGGAGAGGAGAAGGACGCGGCCGGTCGCAGGAAGCCGCACCGGATGGGTTTAGCTGTGAGCAGTCCATGGCTGGTTTGAGCTGTGAGCAGTCCATGGCTGGTTTGAGCTGCCTGCTGCTCTGGGATAGTTCCCCCTCCAGCAACCCAGGGTCCGTGCTGCAGCGTTGGGAAAAGGGGAAGGGGGTAGGGGTCCTGCCCTGGCCCAGCGGGGCCCAGAGGCTTGGAGGCCCCCCCACCTTTCGGCAGGCAAGCTGGAACAAAGGAAATTCCCACCTTTCTGCAGGGTTTAAGTTGTAAATTGTGAGAAGCGTCATTAGTCTAAAAGACTGTCCATTAGTCTAAAAGACTTGAACTCAGGTTCAACCCACTACAGGCAGGAAAGGAGCTAACTGCAAAGCTGATCTGCAGTGGCAAAACTCTCTGGGGAGGGAAGAGCAGCACTGGGCAGTAAAGGATACTGAGGGCTGATTTTGATAGGTAGAGTGGGAACTGATTTTGGGTTTAATAGCAGGTTTGCTCAAACCAGCCTTGAAAACCCTCTAGCACAACCCTGTTGATGTGTTCACACCACTTAATACAATTTTGTTGCTGAAGCTCAGCCTCTGTACAGAGCCCAGTGTTCACCTTCAGCTCAGTGGAGATGTGGAATTCTGGGTGAGAACAAAACTTCAGCCACGTGGGTATCCCAAAATCCTGAAGGCATACAAAACTGTTGCATCAGTAAAAAGTATACAAGACAAATGACAGACTAATCCATAAGACATTTGTTTGGAGATGCCTCCAGTCCCTACACACCAGCTGAAGACAGACTACTGTGCTCTGTTGGAAATAGCAGGCGCCTGGATTCCCTGAAGGGATCTGTAAACAAACAAGTAGAAATGAACAAGCACACATGAACAAGTACACCAATAGACCCCACTTTGAGCATGGGTGGGACTAGATCCTAAGGTTCCTCCCAGGCCTATTCATTCTATGATTAGACATTTTATCAATATATACAACAAGCCAATCTCCAGAATATGTGTTCTAGAATGGTGGATTTACTAAAACAAAACAAGCAGCTTCGAGTCTCCAGCTCTCTCCTCCACCCACCACACCAGGATCATATCCCTTCCTTGTATAATCCTTTTTTTTTACCTGTTCCTTGGCTTGTGGCATCAGATCTATAGAGCAAAGAGGAGGTACAGCATGACCAAAGCACACAAACCAAGGAGCTGCAGCAGTGCAGAGGAGTGAGAGAGGGGAGTTCACATTTATTCTCAAGCTAAAGGCCCATATTGAAACCTGAATATACCTGAAAATCAGCCCTACTTCTCTCCCTTTTGTATTAGGACTGCACTTGTGCTTGTTTGAGAGAAAAAGATACAGAGCACAATCTGAAAGCATGAAGCTTTTGTACATGAACACATGAGCAGTTTAAGATTTGGGGGGTTCGCAGCTATAAGAAGCATGTGTTTTTTCAATGTATTTCTCTCTTTGGCTTTGGTGCTTTAATACTCATACAAAAGAAGTACAGCAGAAACTGTCATCCTCATTTCTTGCTCGATTGCTGTGTGGCATTTGCTAAGCTCTATTTCAACAGAGGACTCCCCAGAGCACAGAAGGTGTTCCTTTTTGGTATGTCATTACTGACTCCCTTTTGACTCTCTTGTAGATTGCTTACCCAACTGATTTTCTTATGAAGTCTATATTTTTCTTAAATCCTTTGCTGCTGAAACTGGCAGAGATCCAGTTCCTCTTGCTGAGGTTCTCAAAATGAGAGAGCCTTTTCAATTTGAAAATAAGATTGAATAGATGAAGCAAGCATCCCCAAATTGTAAAATAAATTATGTCAGAATGAAAAATAAAACTCCCAAATTTTAACTTAAAAAAAGCCTTTAGGGAATACACTTTTCTAGAACCAACAGAAATTATGGTGGAAAACCTTTGGCTACACCCTCAACTCTATCAATGGGCCAACAGAAGCCAGTTTATGACAGAAAATAACATATGAATGAGACATCTTAGCCATTTGCAGGGCATTTTCTCATTTTTAATGTTCTAGACTGCCAAGGTCTGTGTGGTACAAACCACATATGGTACGATTGTGAATAAGCCAGAAAAATGGGGCTTTAGGGAACACAGCACAAACACAGACTATTGGGCAGGTATCTGGAATGTAAACATGGCAAAATGGTACTGAAGAGAAGTGAAGAAACCAAAATCAGAGGGTGAAAGCAAATATCTCTAAGCAGATCATAAACCCCATAAAAAAGAAGGAAAGAGAAAGGACAGGTGAGTTGAATCAAAAAGGTGTGAAAATGCAAGTGAGGAGCTCCACAGGGTTGAAAGCATTTGTCTGAAACAAGAGGCCAGCACAAAGCTGAGAGAAGACAGCCACAACTTCATAAAGGTGTTTCGATATCCAAAGGACAGTGCTCTGGCACTTGCTACTGCTGTGCCAGCTGCTGGTTACTGCCTGGAGCCTCCAGCAAGCTGCTCCTTCCACCTTTCTTTGGGAAGGTCCTCAATTACTGAGGCTGCATCTCCTGAGAAAGTACCAGAGATTACCAGGTGCCCATAAGTCACAGATCTTTGATTCACTTATGCTGCAGAAGTTCCCATCATCAGGGGAAGAAGCGACAACTGTGTATTTGTATCATGAAAGAATTGCTCTTAATGTCTACTTCATGATTCTCCTTCTTTTCTTCTTTTCTTTCTTTTAACTGGAATCTATTCAGTGACCTAAATTTTCTGTTCCTCATAAGCTCTGCTTGGCTCATGCATGAAGGAAAGGGGCCAAAGATGGCCTTGTGCCACCGCTGGTCTGCTGGGGACTTGCTTAGCTTCCCATGTAAATTGGCCTCGGGCTGCCCTCGTTTGGATTTGGCTCCATCCTTCAGCTTTGGCTGCAGCAGCCCTCAGGGGCCGTTCCACGGCCAGGAATAACTCTGCAGCTCTCCGGCCACCCTTCCAGCCCCTGGATCCCTCCAGCAGACCCAGCATTCATCCCTGAGCCAAACGGCAGCATCCCTGAGAGCAGCGGGGTGGGGGAACATGGAAAACCCAATTAACCCTTTTCCCCCGAGAAAATGCAGGGGATACACAGACGGGTCGGGCAAAGATGATGCACTGGCTTCCCTGTGTGGTGGAAGAACCCCACGGCAGGAAAAGCCGGACACCAGAACCGGGTCGGCCCCTCGCGTGGCTTAGCCCGGAGGTCCGGAGATCCGGGTCAGCCACAGCCACCCCGGGCGGCCGCCGAGAAGCGCTCACCGAGCGCAGGTGGGGCGGCGGCGGCGGGCGAGGGGCGCCGGGCGGGCACTGAACGCGCTGTGCCGGACCCGGACCGGCTCCGCGGGGCCTCCCGGCCAGCACCACCCATCGCCTCCGCCGCGGCAGCAGCGCCTCGCCCGCCCCGTCCGGCAGCCGCGGGCGGCGGGAGCGCCCCTTTCCCGCCTCTCGCTGCCTCCCCGCCCGCCTCCCCCGCGCTCCCTCCGCCCCCTCGGCCGGCAGCTCCCGCCCGCCGCTCCCCGCTGCGCAGAGCGGCCGTGCCGGCGGGGGATGGAGAGCCAGCGCTGCTTCGCCAACCGCTTCGATGACTACCCGGGCAGCCCCGCGGCGGCGCCGGACAGGGAGGCGGCGGTGCCGCTGGTGACGGCCACCATCGAGCGCATCCTGCGGGAGCTGCCGCCCCTGGGCGGCCCCCGCGGCTGCCCGGGCGGGCTGTACGGCGGCGTGGCCGGCGTGGCCTACATGCTGTACCACGTCGCGCAGTGCCCGCTGTTCGCGCCGTCGCGGGACTCGTACCTGCGGGCCGCCCGCCGCGTCGTGGACGCCTGCCTGCGCTACCAGGAGGGATGCGGCGAGGCCGACGCCGACACCCGTGCCGCCTTCCTGCTCGGTGGCGCCGGGGTGTACGCGGTGGCCGCGCTGGTCTACCGCGCCCTGGGGCTGCCCGACTACGCCCGTCCGCTGGGCAAGTTCAGGGAGCTGAGCGAGGTCTGCGCTCCGCTCTCCTTCCTCGAGTGCGGCTCCGACGAGCTGTTCGTGGGCCGCGCCGGGTACCTGTGCGCCGCGCTGGTGCTGAAGCAGCGGCTGGGCATGGAGGTAAGGGCGGGGCCGGGGGCAGCGGAGCAGCCCCGGGGGCACCGGCCCTGCCGTCGGCGGGTCCCCGGGAAGCTGGGGCGGTTCCCCGCGGCGGCTTCCCGCGCTGCTGCCGGGCCGGGCCGGTGCCCTCGGTGCTAGATGGGGACGTAGCGGTGCCGCGGCCATCTGCAGCTTGCACTTTGGGGACCAGCTGCAGGAAGAGCCCCCGGGAAGCGGGGGCTTTCCCTGGTAGCTGCTCCTCCGCAGCGCTCCTCCCCGAAATGAAAAAGATGCAGCTTTGGCCAGCGGGAGCGGGATGGGGTCCCGACTGTGGAGCGGAGCGCTGCATCCCGGGGCACGCCGAGAGCAGCAGCTGTTGGTTGCCAGGTGGTTAATTACTTGGCAGAAGCCACCCCGGGCTTTTCAAGAGTATTTCCGTAAAATGAAGTGGGTAAGAAAAGAAATAGCGTTGAGTAAAACAGAGTGAGGAACCCTGTAGTACTAAGCGGTGCTGTGCTGTAATTTGTCAGCGAGGAACCAGGTTTTGAGGGGCATTTGGTCTTGCTAACCCCAGCATTCAGACTTCCGGAAATCTGGTCGTGTATTTTGGTGCTTTTCATGAAAGAGAGCAGGGGATTTTTTCCTGGAAACCTGAGATGTGGTTATGGTTCAACATAGTATTGGTTTCAGTGATTGGGACTTTACCCCTAGACATTGTCATTGTCAGTACAATTTAGCTGACAATTCAGAGCTTCCACTGATTATGGCATTACAATTATTGCAACTGATTGTGTTTGCTGTGGTGATTGTAACTAAGTGGTCAGTGTGGTATCTGACCAGACAGTTGGTAGATTTTTTTTTTTTCCCCCTGTCCTCTTGTCAGGTCCAATCTGTGTTTCCTCTGTTAATCACTGATTTGCAAGTTCATATGCTTCTGGCTTTCTTCCCTCCCAGGAGAGGAAGCAACATTTATTTATAAGTAAATAAATGATGTAAAAACCAGTGGCTCTGCCCCATCCAATACTAGTCACTGCAATTGGAGTCTGAGGAAATTCGCTTAATGGAGGTCTCAGGAGGCTCGAGGGTATTCAGAGAAGCCAGGAAGAATGTTAAGTCAGTTAAATACTGTGATTGCCTTCAACTAGAATTCTTACCACGCTAAGCATTTCAAGTAGCATAGCAAGCATGCTGTTTCTTTGTATAGGATTGTCTGAAGACCATCACCATAAACATGGTTCTGTTATGTGTAACCATAGCCGAACTTTTCATTCTGGTGGCATTTCCCATGACAGGAAAGTTTTGTAGAGACATCACAATCCTATGTGCAGCAGTGCCTGCCTGAAGGTGGTTTCTCATGGAGAAATAAGCCATCCCTGTTGGTTCAGTTTGCACTGGGGGAGTGTGTCCAGCACCCATGTCAGTGCTTATGATGGTGTCGTGACACAACAGCAGAAGGAGGTGGCACCCTGCACTCTGCTGCTTTATTTAATGCCTTTTTCTATTTGTCTTACATCCCTGAGAGCAACTGCTGAACAGTTGGGAGAGTGAGTGCAATCACCTCTCACAGGCAGCGTGAGGAAGGGGAGAGCTCTCCTCTGTTTGCTTGCTGAAAAATCATACTAAAGGCAGCTGTAAAGAGTTAAACATCCCCACAGATAAGCACAGGTATGCACTTACAGAGGAATCTATTTAGCAGGTGGGTTAATTGCTGTTTTGCCAATAAAACATGTCCTGTAACCCCTTGCTGATGTTTTCATTGATAAGATGATGTCCTTCTATAGTATTACTTCTGTCAAATATGTCGTAATTTTAAATGCATAGTGCAAGAAATAAAGCACACTGTTAATTATTTTAAAATTCAAATTTAATTTTTTTAATTTAAAAAAAGATTTTAAAAGCTTGCAATTGAAATATTTTGTTCCTTTGTGAGGAAAATTATGATTTCTAGTCTATATGTACTCAAGCTTGAGCAAAATTTGTGTCCTTTGATAAATATTCCCAGCCTAGTACAGAATTATTTTAATTAGTACATTGCCAGACCAAACCCTGCATCTTTTTACAAATGAAGAAAGGGATGCCCAGAGAGAGTGCATGTCATTTATTACCCAAGGTCAAACTGTAAGCCAGGTACATCCCAGAATAGAAGCAATATCTTGTGATTCGAACCGCTGGAAAATGCTACCTCCTGTAATTTGATTGTGCACAGCCTCACATGGCTTATTGCATCATGTTTTCTTGTTTCCCACGTTTTGGTTTTTCTTTTGTTTCTTTTTTTTTGAGGACACTCTGCAAACATTTGCAGCACAAAGTGAAATCCATTCCTTACATTGAAACAGCCGCTGCTGCCCGCATGGTTTTTTCCTCTGAAGGAGTCAAATGGTGACCTATATATGAGAAATCGCTTGTCCTTGAGAAAAGCCTTTTGAGGGAATTTTATAATTTATATCTTGGGTTTGTTTTTTGTTTAATCCAAGCAGGGACGGAAGGAGACAGCTTTATTTCAGCAAACACAAATTTAGCTCAGCTGCTGGGCCCCAATACTTCAGTGTCTTGCTAAAGAGTCCTGGCATCTTTAAGCTTCACATGTTCTTCATGAAATTAATGGACTGTCCTGAAGGATCCAGTCTATTGGATAACACTGACCTCATGTGAAGAAAGCATTTACATTCATCTGGTTTTCAGATTTTTAGGCTAATACAGCATTTTTCCCTGATGAATTAATTGGGATTTTTTGCATGAGTAAGGATTACTTCAACAGTCAAGGCTTAACAGGATTTGACTTTCATGATGCACTGTGCATTAGGAAAGATGTTTATTTTCATCCCTTCTTTAATTTCCGTTATATTGCAGTCAGTGCTTCCCAGACAGAGAAAGGTAAAATATTGTGTTGGCAGAAACAGTGTGTTATTTGTACAGGGTGCATGTACTTTAGCTGCCCTTAACTGCTGTGTTTTCACCATTCAAGGAAAAAAATTGTTTTATTCTCTCTTAAGTACATCTTTTCCTATTTCTTGTAGTGTTGGTTCATTGTGTGTCCTTGGGGAAATCTGTCAGTCCTGCTTTTAATTACCTTCACTCAGTCTCTGTTTGCTTGGGCAAACAGCAGTAAGACACTGTTAAAATGATGGTCCCGTTCCTGTGTTCAGATGATATTTTACCCTCTCCTCAATTTTTTTCCGTGATGCTTCTGTCCCATTTTGTGGTTGGTGGAGCATGGTGTGCCTCGGTCGTTGCACTCCCTTCTGGCAATGTAACTGTCAGATGACAGAGGAAAAGGTACAGAAGTTCAAGTGGCTCTTTGTATCACCATCTGCTAAAGATGCTGCTGCCTTTTAGCACAGCTTGGGTTATCTTTTAATAACTGACTGTATGGATGGGCTCGACTGACTTCCACTGGCTCGGGGTTGCAGCAGCACAGACAGCAGTGGTGCCCTGTAGGAGACAGGGCAGCATTTTGCACAGCCTGGTGCTGTGATTTCATTGGAGACCGTGGTTTCAAAAGACATTGGGGACCCTGTGAGAGACCCTTGCCTGCAGTTGCAGGGGTGACAGGCTTAACTAGCACACTGTGCCAGCAGTGTGGCCAAACCTGTTCCCTCAGGGACTGAGGCGCTGGGGAGTCTTGAGAGCCTGTAGAGGCTCTTCATGCCACAATGGTCAAGCTTTCTGTTGTCTGTGTGGCAGAGGGGCATCTCAATTTCCTTTTCCAGCCAGTGCTAGGTCATGATTTGGTGTGTGTTTCCAGTGGTGTTGTCCTGTCAGAGTGTACACAATCCTGATATTCTGTCGGGGCCTACCCTGAAAGGGCAATGGTCTTTCTAGCAGGACCTCATTCAGTGTAAGGCCCTGCTAAAAACCATTCTTACCCTGCCTGCCCTCTGTCACTGAAGCCTCTTTTGTCTTGGATCTCACAGGATTGCAAATCAAGCTGAACGAACTTCACCTGGTATGTGGAAAGCAGGAATGGCACTGCTGTGGGATGTCTGGAATCTGGATGCCAGAGCAAGGGAAGCATCAGGTGTTATTTTAAAAGGCAGTGGAACGGAGGGATGTGCAGTGTGTGGAACCTGATGGGTCCAACCTTTGTATATTTTGTAATATTCTGGGAGAGAAGATACAAATGAACGAAAGTTATTTTCTTTCAGCTCCTCAGACAATTCTAGATGATGCTATTTGTTCCTTAGAGTCTTCCCTCCAGATAGTAAGCTAGGTTTTAAAGACTATTGTAGGTTACTTTGCTCCACTTTTTTCTTTTTTTTCAATCTCTTAGGAAAAAATTCAAAAGTATGAGGGGAAGAATCTTTCTGAGCCCTGCCTGGAACATGTTCATTTGCAGCTCTTTAAAGTGGAATGTAGCTGTATTAATGCTGAACATAGTTTTTCTGAAAGACACACAAATTATAGATCTTAGCAAGGGATATCTGCAAAATACCCACAAAACTGAGGCACCTCCAAGTGCTGTAGTGCAGAATCTCTGTGTCAGGCTTTTAATCTCACCTGTGCCTGAAAGAGGAGAGTTGGCCTTTGAGGTGAGATTTCATTCCTCCCCTGTGGCCATTAAAGTCCTTTCTCTCTGTTGAAGAATTTGCCAGTTTGTCTGAAACGTTGTGGTGTTTTAAATGTCAGATATCGTGGTGCTAGCTGGGACTGTGCTGATTTCATTATTTCATTTCACACACGCCACTACACAGCCAGGAAGTCTTTTTTTTGCCAGGGGATTAAAATGAGTTAATAGTAAAGATAAAATCTTTTGATCCTAGCTGGCCTCTTTTAAATGTACAGTCTCCTAGTCATGATTTCCGAAACTACACACGGGGGATAAATTTTGCATTAATTGATGAATTTAAACCAGGAGTTGAAAACTGAGTTTTTCTAAAGTAAACAGTGAAAAAGGGGAATTATTTGCATCTGGATTTTTTTTTTTTTTTAAATGAATCTGGATAATTTGGGTCTACATTTCAGAATTTCCCTGTTTCTGTTCAGCAAGGCAATGCGAATCCTTTTTATTTTAACAGCCTTTAGACTGGGAGATTGGGACATCTTGATAATGGCTGCCTGGATTCAGTTCAACGCAGTGGACACTGAATATTCAATTGTAGAGTCAAAGTAGAAAACTGGAGGTTGAAAATGTTGACTTTCCAGTGCACTGTTTACCGGCCAGCAAAAAAGCACTGTAATACAGACTGGATCCTGCTGGAATTGGAGGTTTGATTGACACAAGTTTAGCGACGTAAGTAATGTATTCTGCTGCAGAAATACGGATTTCAACCGCTTATGGCTGAAGAGTGGTATTAAAAAGACAGTTCTGTACAAAAGCAGTGCTGCATCTCTGTACCTCTTTTTGCTGTCGGAAGAACGTTTGTCTATGCAGCAGCTTCTTTCTGCTGAAAAAGCAGCCCAAGCAGTAATACTGATGATATAATAAGAGATTTTAACAGAAAAAAGACATGTACTTACGCAGAGGCATCTCTTGTATCCAGAATAGGTTTCTACTTTCCCATCCTTCTCCTAACTCCTTTAAATTTCATACGCCAGCATTTAACTCTTAAACTTTGTCAGTTCAGTCACCTTGCTCATCAACCCCATGGAGAACTTTGAGGTCACCCTTTGGAGTTTGTCGGTGCTGCTCAGAAGCAGAGATGTTCAAGGCAGTGTGCCTGCCCGCTGCTGTGCTGCCTCTGGCTTGAAGGTGAGACCTGCAGAACAAAACACAGGAACTGGGATGAGGGCATGTTTGTGGAAAGGTGCTGGGCACTTGTTTGGACCTGTGGTGTCTGGTGACTGAATCTCTGGAAGCATCTGGAGTCACCAGTGTTTGAAGCAGAGATGCAGGGGATTTCTCCAGCAGAGAGGTGCAGGGTTGGGCTGGGAGCTGCTGTTTTTCACAGCATTCGTTACGTGGGGTCACTTTGGTGGCACAGGTTTCTTAAATCTATTGCCTTGGGTTTTCAGATTTTTGTATGTTGTGTTTTATGTGTACACCAAAGAACTTTATTACAATACTGTGTTTCCACAGGCAGCAATATTTGACATTGATGTTTTCCCTCATGATTTTTTGGCCTGGTGCTTACACAGGACCAAAAGCCACAGTTAACTGTGCTAACTCACAGGTAGCACTGGATGACACAGCAGAAAGGAGGAGTGTGCATGTCAAACATGCATATGTGATGGAGTGTGTGGAGGCAGAGACAGGCAGGCATGGGGAAAAAAGACATTTGACCAAGGCTGAACAGAGAGGCAAAGAAAGAGACAATTAAAAATTATTTTAAAAGCAAAAGAATTAGTTGCTGGCAAAAATAGAAAAATGAAAAGTTGCAGAAGGGTAGCAGAATTCAAGGATGAAGGGAAAAAGGCAAGAAATAACATAGACCCCGGAGTGGGGCAGATTTAAAACTAAAATCAGATTCTTTGACAGACTGGTAGAGATCTGATGGCCAATGTACTCAATTTAGAAGAAGGTAAAAGTTCAGCAGAACAGTAAACACAGAGAGAAGAGGACAGGCAGAGGAGTAAGCTACATTTTGCTGAGGAAAATTACTATTTTTGTCTGCTTATTTTTTGTTTGTCACTCTTCTGTCCCTGTATTCTCTTTGCATATGCTCATACATTTACAGAAATAGCTGTCATCACATTCAGTGCTTACAAATCAGAGCACAACCTTATGTGTTATATTCCATATTTTCTTTAAGGAATAACTGAGACTACTGATGTCTGGGAGCAAATAGAGGCTTTTTAATGAAAATTGCTGTGCTTCTGACACTGACATTTTCCTGTTACGTGCATATAGTACTATAAATTAGTGTGTAACCTAAACAGTAATGCTGTTAGTAAACTTTACTTTGGTACCAGGCTAAAGAAGCAGGAATATGAAAGAATGAGGAAGAAAAGAGCAGCAGGCTAACAACAATTACACTGTAAAAGCATAACATCCTCAGCACTTTATAGCACTGAAATGGAGGGATAAAAGTAAACTGCAAGTTCCTCTGTAGCCATTTAATATACATTGTTAGAACATTAGATTTTTACATAAAGAAGTAGGACAGCTATGCATCACAGCTGGCAGGGTGCAAATGTAGAAAAGATCCTCTTCTTTTGTCTCGCCTTCGTTAAATCAATAGGTCCCACTTTACTTTGTTAATTCAGCTGGACAGTCTTAAAATCAACCTACAGCCCCAGTGGCAGGCTGTGTAAAGATTGCAGAGCAGGTCCTCAGCCTTGCCTCTGAGCAGTGTTGAAGCTCTGTAGAGAGGATCAGGGAGCCAGTCAAAATGGGCAAGTCCCATGGTCCTGCTGTCACCCAACTTCTCTATTCCATCCCCTTTTTAAAAAAAATTAGAATTCAATATATGCAATCAGGTCACTATTTTTGATCAGATGATTTGTCAAAATATGTCTTTGTCTGTGTCTGTCATGGCAGGGAGTTCTTTGACCATTGACAAGCATGAGATTAAGCACCGAGTGATGTTGTGTAACCTTCTGTCCACTCCATTACAGCAGAGCTCAGGGACAATACCCTGTCAAAACGTTATTTCTTATCTGTGTTGTAGGATTATTCTCAATTGACAGTGAGCTGGAGTACCAAGGCAAAATAATTCAAATAACTGTTTCATTTTAGGTAAACATGATCAAAAAGTATCTTAATAGCAGTCCAAGCTGTGGCTGAGTCATTTGGTGTTTCTCAGCTCAATATATTTTGATGTCTGAGAGAAGAACCATAAATCTATTTTTGCAGTACATCAGCATTCCTGAATTCTTCCTTTTATTGGCTTAGTATCTCTTGTTGAAAAACAGTGGATCATGAGTGAGATGGAATGGATGTCTGATAGCACTGAATTATCTGGGAGAAGAAAAAATGTGGCAGATAAATATACCTTCTATCTGTCCAAGGCATTTAGTTATTTTGTGTGGCTAATCTTTTTCTTCGCAGGATGCTTCCAATCCCTTGTTGGTACAATGTTAACATGATTGAGGATTATAAATTGGGGATGTGCTGGTCCTATTTAGATTTCAGCATCAAGGAAATGAAGGCTGCTCTTAAAAATGTGTGGGCCTGGGGCTAGAAGCAGCACAGGACAAAGCAGCCCTGTGGTGGTGGGTGGGTGCAGAATTGGAGAATGGTAATTATTGCTTATCCATACTGGTGTCGTTCTGTAGTTTGTCTGCTCAGTCCTGACCACCAGATAATATCCCTACCACAATCAAAGAGCTGACAAAGACCTTGAGGGGTAATTCAGGCTGCCATTTAGCCCACAGGAAGATGTACCTGTGCCTGTCATTCCTGGCAGCCGCTCTCTAACCTGCTCTTCATACCCCCAGTCAGTGATGAGGGATATGCAGCCTGCCCTGGATGTCTGACACACTGCTTTTTTAGAAAGTCCAGCCTAATGACTAATCTGAATCTTGCTTTTAAGCCTGGTTTTCTTTGTCCTCTCCATTGAAAATAGCAAAAAATTTTTTTTCTCTGTGCAGAAGCTCTTTATATATTTCAAGACTGTGATTATTTTTACTCTTATTTTTTCTTCTCTAAACAATCCTAATCCTTCCAGTCTTCCCATGTGTGTCATGTTTTCTATGTCTCTGGTCATTCCCACTGCACTCCGCCAGTCTCCCTCCAGCCTTTCCTGAAGAGTGCCAGAAGTTGGACACATGGTTCTGGCAAAGACCTTTCTAGTTTAACAAAGAGACAACTCTCTTCCTTCAGGCCTTTTTTCCATATATACAGCTCAGTAAGGTGTTTGCATCTCACACCAGCGTGACACTGACTCACCTCCTGTTCATGACCTGCTATTATCCAGCACCCTTTTAATGGGCTGCAGCTCATGGACAGGTATTCTTTAGGAAAAGTCTCTGAAAAAGTGAAGTAGGTAGGGGTCATGTAGAGACAGGGAATCATTGAACTCTGTGCTGTGATATGCAAGATGAGAAGCTTCTTCAACTGAAGGAGCTTTGTGTTATTAATGCCAACTAGAGAATCTCTTTTCCTTTGTTCCCTGAATAAAGCTGGGAATGTGTCATTCTACGTTGTAACACGAGGTGTGCCATTACATATCCAGGGGACTTCTGTGAAGTGACAGAGTTCTTTTGTGGAAGTAGCCTTGGAACAATATATTTGAGAGGGCTGTATTAACTCAATTATTTTGTCCACGTTAGAAATCAAGGAGTAAGTGAAATCTGAAGTGTGTGGAGGTTAAATTTAGTCTGTTCTTGTGATTTACTTTAGTTGCTAATGTAAAGATAAAGCTCAGGGTTGTCTCTTCTTCTTACCATCTGTGGAATGGCTAATGCTATACTTGTTTTAGTATTCTAGGACTAAGCCAGTGATTAAGTAGTCAAAATTCCACTTACAATAACAATGGACTGCAAGATACGCATTCCACATGGAGCTGTTTAAATTTGATCCGAGCTAAGTCGGTCAAATATGAACTTGGGGAAAAGTCTTAGCAGTAGAACAGAAAAAGAAACTTGTTCAGGCTCTTTAAATAAATATTGGTTTGTTTGGTTTTGGTCTTGCAGAGCTAAATCCATCATGAGCTTTCTTATTCCAGGCTGCCATTTTCATCCATACATGTTTTTTATTATGGCATCAAGAATGCCTGGAAATAATGCCCATTTCGCTGCTACACATCCAGGAGACAAAATGTAGACAGAGTTGTAGTATGAATGCACTTGTCCTATTTTAATTTTATTCTTTAAGCACTGTGGGACTGCTAGCTTATCTTGGTAAAACAAATATTTTTAGGTAAATTAAAAAAAAAGTAACACACAGGTAAGCTGAGTCAAACTTGGACTTGAATCTAAATGTCTCTAAATTAATAAAATCCACACCATCTATCTGAACAGTGGATTAGCATGCTCAGATTTGGATTTGGCTCAGTTGTAGAGTCAAACCATAGCCATGGTTGGAAGGGACTTCTGGAGATGTTCTGGTCCAGCCCCCTGTTCAGAGCAGGGTCTGCCAGAGCAGGTTGCCCAGGGCTGTGTCCCCTTGGTTTTGAATATCTCTACTCCATGCCTTTCCTAGGCAACCTGTTCCTGTACTTGGGCAGTCTCACAGTAAAAAAGCTTCTTTTTATATTTAAGTAGAATTTTCTGTCAGTGGGCACTGCTAGGAAGATCCTGGCTCTGTCTCCTCTGCTCTCCCCTATCGGGTGTTTATACACATCCATGAAATCTCCAGAGAGCCTTCTCTTCTCCGGGCTGAGCAATCCCTGACACAGTACATAGAAAGCACACAGTCATTCCTGCTCCATTTGCTTTCCCCAAAAGCAGGCTCACAATGCCATTCCACTTCCTCTGACTTCCTCTAGTACCTTGAATGGGTGAAGGATTGCAATTTCTTTTCCTTGCACTTGCAAGCATGGAAGGGCCTAAAGTCTAGAAGGGTCGAAAGGACCCACTCAGCACCATGGTCCCCTTGTCAGTCTGCTGTATAAAGGAAGGGCAGAGTCTTCTCTTAGCACCTAAATATTAAGGTTTGATAAAATTGTTCTGGTTCTGGCAGGCAATTGGGAAGGTTTTGGATCTGAAAAGTTTTAGTGTAACGATTTCTTTTTTCCCTACAAAAACAAAGCTGGTTTAGTGGATGCTGCAGCTCAAACGCTTCTCAAGGGCCTCGCAGCCCTGCAGCACTGAGTGTCTGCTAGTGAAAATGCCTGGATGATTGGAGGAGGTAGACCATTTCCCCACCATTGAAAGAAAACAGGAAATACCCTGAAAGTGCCTATGCCCCTACACTGTTTGCCAGTGGAGGAGGAGAATTCCCTTTCCTATGTGACGTATGAGCAGCCAAGGATGCATCAGGAGAAAAAGGCAAAACCTTTTTCTGAAAGCTGAGTTACAGGCAAAGGAATGATAAAACATTCTTTCCAGTGTCTGCAGATGGCCAGGACACCCCTCAAGCATGAGGGCTATGGAGGGAGGTTCTTTCCTGTCATTATTTTTATGGAATTTCTTTCAGATTCTGCATGACAGACATCAGAGGACTTCAGTGTCCTTCTGGGCCCTTGAAGTGAAGCTGCTTTACTCCAAGGGCATCAGAATATTAAGCACACAAAATAGGGTATGAAAGGCATATGGTAAAGAGCTTTAAATCATGTATTTTGACTTAACAAGCTTGCCTTGGAAAACACAGTTTGTGATCTGTAAGTCCCGAAATAGCTGTGTGGGGCCCTCCTGTCTCACTTTGCTCAGTTCCTCCTGTGGGGCTGCAGAGAACAGTCATGTAAAGTGACAAATCCTGCAAAAGAAAGGATGGCATTAAGTGCTCCCAGGGCACCATGTGTCATCTGTAACATGAGGTAGTAGTAATTCCTGTTAGTTAATTACATGCAGCTAATGGCCAAATGCTGTGAATATTTCTTTATTACTGTTAGAAGTGGTGTGATTTTTCTCATGGCTGTTTTTCTTCCTCCTTGCTGTCTGAGGTTAGAACTCTTACAATAATCTGAACTGTGTGTTCTGACACTCTTTTCCCCAAACTCAGCTTGGTTTACACCCAGTCACAACTGAGAATAAGTAGCATAAAGGGAAGATTGATAAAGTTTTCCTAATTTTATTACAGTACCAAATGGCAATCTTTTAACTCAGAGAAAAGTACAGATAGTAATCCCATTACTTACCAAGTAGGCTACGTTTTAAAGAGCAGTATTCCACACTTCTTCAAATAAATCCCGTGACTCTTACTGTGCCCTTGAAATGTGGCAGTATTGAATTATAAGTGACTGTCTGTATTTGAAATATGACTTGGATTGTATTTGGAGTTGTGGGCATATTTCCAGGCAATGCTAATGGCACTGTATGCCACTGGAAACTCTTTTGTCTTTTGCTTCAGAACCATCTTGTCGAGGTGCCCTGGAGTATCTGGGAGCTACATACAGAACATCAGGATTTTTACTACATCAGTCTGCTACCACAGTCTAAGGATAGAGTAAAATTCAGATGACTCAGAGGACTTGATCACCTTCATCTGGTTTTCCTGCATTATGCTGTCAGCATTCTTCCTGTAGCTTAAGTTGATATTTCTATTCAGTGACTTACTGGCATGGCACAAATTGCAGATCACACAGAGTAAAAGTGACATGATGCCAGCATGGAGTTCTCTAGAATTCCCTCCGCTTGAAGGCAGTGCTGGTGCTTCTTTAAAGTGACTAATTTATGTCTTAGTTAGCCTGTGAATGATGCTTTTGTGTCGCTTACCTCATTTAACTAATTTCACAGGTAGCCACATTGTTCCTCAGCAGCAAATACTTAGACATATTTCCAGGTGTCACATGCCTCATAAAGATCTGCATAGTAGAACTGTGCATATAAAGCAGCATGACATAGAATAAAGAAGTCTTCTGAGACAACCAAGATCACATGTTGTAAACAACAGAATCATAAAATTAGTGCCTGATGAAAGAGCAGTAGCCAATACCTTGTTTACATTTGAATAGGTCTTTTGATGCAGTGTCAAAGATAATTTCTTTGAAAACTTAATTCATTCTGGCTTGGATGGGGATACTGGGGATTTGGAATTGGCTGAAAGACCGCAAGCAAAGCTAATCATAAGTACTAATAAGGGACTGATGTAGCAACCAGCCTTATTTATTATCTTCATTAATGATCCAGAGGAGGCAGATATCTGGATAAGAATTGCTTTGGCATTTAAGCTGAAGCAAGTGCCAGACACTATGCACAGGCAGAGGGAAAGTATGAAAACAGCTCAAGAGATTAAAAAATGAGTTAAAATAAGGTTTATTCTTATTTTTTAGTGTAAGCACATGTATCTGGGAAGAAATATCTGTAATACTTATCCTGTATGCTGGGAAGAAACTGAGGTTCAAGTAAGCTGGACATGACAGGGCCTGAGTACATCAGAGTTCAACACTGACTTTAATATAAATTCTTATGTTCCTTTGCTTTTGTTCTCCAAGGGAATGAACAGCTAATACCAGTGAAAAGCCATAACCAGTTCTCATTATCACAACATGGCAACAAGGTCAATGAAATTTGGGCTCCCTACAGGGCTGTACCATCCAACAGAGATACTATGTATTCACTCTCTGGGATTCCTCAGACCTTTCCATTACCTGAAACTCACCCAGGATGCTAAGATACCAAAAGTTTTGCAGTCAAAACTTTCCCGGGCTGGTGACTAAGGTTGGATTTGCTTGAATGGCCAAGGCACCTGATTTATGCCCTGGAAATCTTTTGGGCATCTTTTGATAGGTGTGCAGATCCTGAGAGTGCTGTGTTGTGGGTCACATAAGCCATGCCAAAATTCATAAGCCACCAGCTACATTACTCACCATCTGTGGAGCTCTGGTACAGATTTATAGTGCTCTCTTTTCTCCATGGTGTTTATGCAACTCCTTCCAGTCTTCCCACAGGTAGTGGCAGTTTGCACTCCATCTCACCTGCCATAACTCATCTCTACATCCTCCAAACGAGGTTGTAAAGCTGCAGCTGGGGAGCACATCCCTCCCATTTTGCTGGAAGTGCTCTTCTCACAGAGCCCCAAGGGTCTGACCTGCTGCGGAGTAAAAGCAAATTTGGCGTCTTTTCCCAGTAGCAAGGGCAGAATGTGTTCACCTGTTGTCACCCTTACAGGTTTTAAGACCAAATGGGCTCTGAGCAAATTACAGTACAAGTGGGGGTCTTCCTTTTCATATGCAATAACCTTGAGATTTCATCACAGACCTGGTAATTCAAATTCACCTCCCTTCTTTTTCTGATACAGTGCAGTGGTTTAAGCTGATGCCTCTAAGCGGGGTGTGCTGATGGCTAGAGCAAGTGTCTCTTATTGTGCCTCTGATTGAAATTACTCCCATCTAATACTCAAAACATTCTGCGCAGCAAGGCCTGGAGGGAAGTGCCCCAAACTGTGTCTTTGTCACCTGAAGTGACAGCATGGGAAGAAGCTGTTGCTGCATGGCAGAGGCACGGTAACTGCACAACAGGTTTAAGTAACAGTTTTCAAACTGTTTCACACACAGCACAGCAAGGACAGTTGGATGCTTCCACGTGATTGCAGTCAGGGGCACTAGTGTATAAACAAATGTTTCTCCTTCAAGATTTGTTTCCAGTGCTCCATCTGGTTTAATGTCTTGTACCAGTGCTAGATGACTCAGCTACACAAATGTCTGTGGAAAGTGAAATGTGTTGTCTGTAACATGCCTAACTTGCTTTTTTAAGGACTGGTTTTATGCTCTGAAACACGAGGATTTATTTTTCTTCCAGAATTGATGGGCTAAGTTCTGGGAGTTGATTCTATGACTTGGCCTTGCAACATCTGTCAGTGTTACGACCCACCCCTGAAGGTGAGAGTAACCCAGGTTCTTGTTAGGAGATCCCTTGGACAGATTAGAGTGAAACAACACTGAATGATTGGTGTTTGTAAATGAATATACATTTATTATTAGGGTTTCTTTTGGAAGAGTTTGGTTGCAAAGGAGACCAGGTATGTGGCCATTTTGATTAATATTATCTATAGTAATATAGCAATATAAGAGCATAAAAATAACACTTAAGAAAATGTATGAGAGAAAAGAAAGAGTAGAAAGACATCACCACCAATGGATCCTGTGACGAGACTTGATTGTTGCAAAGTGATGGCAAAGTGGTGGTTGCAGTCGTGATCCATCAGCAGTGGGTGAAGCCCTCCCAATGGGTTAATATACACTCAGGCTCGGTGGGAACACCCAGGTACTTCCCCTGGCAGGGGGAGCTTTCAGTCCTTTGGTGGGAAGCCTCAGAAATGAGTCTGGGGGCAGTTCAGGGGTCTTTGATGGTTTATGACACCTTCTGAGACTGGAGAGCTGCCTCTCACGTCAATGTAGTTCAGTCAGCCTATGCCCCATCAGAAGCGCTGAACACCCTCAGGACCTTTCCCTGGGGCAGCAGGGGGAGTTTTACAACTGAGGGAGGACAAGTGGCCCAATAAAAAGCACCATTCTGCCTTGCAGGATCTGGCTCAAGGCCTGGCTTGTAGCCCTCGGTGGGTGCTCACCTCCTCTGTCTTATGCAAGCAGGGAAGGGCCACCACACGCCCAGAAATTCAACTCCCTGCCCCTCAAGGGGTGCAAGCCTGGCCTTAGCAAAGCACAGATGGGCAATCGTTTGAGTCATTAACCATTAACATTCCAGTCTCTCGAAGTCAGGACTAAATGTTCTTATATTGTAATATTGGATTAATTGGAAGGTGATAAATTATTTATTTACACAACATGGGTTCTGACAAATTCGAATTTAATTCAGTTGGAGTGGTGGAGCACTTCAGCAGTTAAGCCAAAAATCTTTCTAAAAATTCTCAATTATAGAAAGGTTCATTTGGTTTGTTAAAATTGCACAGTGTAAGTGGACCCAGCTAAATTTTGCAGAAATAATTTCCCTAGCTTACTTGATTCTTGGGGGAGCAGAGAGATATTTTGCCTTTAAACTTGACCTTTTCATAAGCTATCATTTTGTTCGTCCATTGCAAGATAAAATAATTTTTTGTTCTTTAACGTGTTATCTCCTTTAACACATTATCTCCTGTCCAGAAAACAGATGTTAACTTCACTTAGAAGAATTTCATAATTACCTCTTAAGTACTTGTTTCTGCTTGACTTCTTTTTTTGTTTGTTTTGTTTATTTCGATAATGGGAGAACAGACCCAGAGAATTATTTGAAGAAAGAACAAAGTAATCTCAGCTCAAGTAGCTGTTAAATAATCATTTCATTATTACTCTCATGCATCCTAACGCTTTCTGTTTGCTCTCTGCAGTGCTGCAATACACTGAGCAGGGATTTCACTGACCTGTCCACAGCTCTAGGCAAACTGTCACACATAGTTTAGGTCCTTCTCCTCCGTGAGTGTTGAGTTTGGTGGAGGTCAGGGACTCTTCTGATGTACTGAGCTGTTACAACTGTACCCATATTATACAGCCACTGTCAGGGCATTCTGTGCATCCCTAGGTAGCATGTTAGGATGGAAGCCCTTGCTTTTATTCATTTTAAATGTGGAAAAAAAACCCACTGCATTGAAGGCATTGTGGTTAGGAGCCGCTGATCCTGGCAGCAACTGCGTTCTCTTTCCGAACCTTACTTTGAAACGAATGAAGAAATGAGTAGTTGGTAATTTCTGCAAGTTTTAACAGTAACAAGCTATAAATGCTTTTATGGATAGTTTTCCAAATGCTACTTTCTGCAGCCTCTCCTCCTCCTCCTCCTCCATCAATTTTTTTTTGTTCCAACACTTCTGCCACGAGGCTTTGAGGAGACATTTCTGTTTTCTTATTTAGTTTGGTAAGCCTGTGAATGACGCACATTCACTTGTACAGAGGGAGGAGGTCTGAACACTTACAAAACAAGCCTAAAGGCACTGGAAGAAGACTGGGAATTCTTGTATGAGAAAGATAAAAGGACTAGATGATGGTGACAGATAAGGAATGCGGTATTTTTAACGTAAAGAGGGAAAAAATATAAGGCTGCCTAATAATGTATAGAATGAAGTGTCTGTTTTCTGAATTCCAAATGTCCCTGGAATATTTTGTGAGTTGCAACCATGTCAACAATGCTCAGCAAAACACTGAGGAAGCCAAAAGGAGAAGAAAGGAATAAGTTATGACATGCAGCAACACACTTCATATGTAAAAGTAAATGGATGTACAATTGCTTACATTGTGATATTTGATTAGTCGAAAAGTGGTAAAATGTTTTTGACAGGTGTAGTCCAGGCCAAATCCTGTAGTCCTGAGAGAAAAAAAAATTCCCCATGGAAAACAGGCATGTAAATGTCTGACAGTCTCAGTTGCATCTGTGAACCTAGGATACCTAGGATAACAGTGTGAAAGGCAAGTGAATTCCTGTTAAACTGACTATCAAGCAAGATGAGATATAGTTTGATCCAATACAATTTGCTGGTGTGTGTATAAACTGCAATCTTTTATTTTAGTTTTTTAAACTTCTTAATTCTTCAAACAATATATTTGCAATAGCAAAGAAGATTCACAGCAAGAGTGCAAAGCTCTGCCTCGACAGAAAATATAGACCATTATTTGGAATTCTGGCTTCAGGGGAGTGGTGCCTCATACCTCAACTGAAATTTTTAATCTGTTTCATTTAGATGCAGAAGACTGTGTTGCCTGGCTCATCACAGGGGTCAGTCTTCTTGAGAATATTTGTTGACAGCTCTTTGAGAATCTGAGGGAGAACTACTGCTTATAAATGCAGCTTTATTCAATAGAGGCATAAAGTATGCACAGCCTTGGAAAAAAGTGATTAAAAAAACCCAAGTATTTTTATTGTCTATAAGTCATGCACTCCACATTGGTTTAGAGCAATGAGTGAGGATGCATGTGCTAGTCAGTTCCCTCCAAACTGACTGAAATGAGAGTAGGATCGATTCTTGAAGAGCTGGATATTTGCTCAGCTGTATCTGTTAGGTTTCTCTACTCAGCTTCTGCAAGCAAGGTCAGCATTTCACTCTGTCAAGTAATTCATGTTCCCGAAATCTCAGTCTTTGAGGGCCAACTTGGACAGAATTATTATCAGTCCCAACAAACTATGAGGCATCCCTATGGTGTTACTAGCAAGACATAGAAACCCTAATAACTTGTAAAACTTTCAGCATTTCTTACATGATACTTGCCAGGAGTAACAGTTTTCCCAGTCAAGACCCATTCAGGTCAATGAGGACTTTGATATTAAAAGCCATACAAATGATCTAATAGGTGAAGTGACTTTGAGAAATTGAAAAATAAAGTGCTGCATGAGGCTGAAAAGGCTCTTTTCCATTTGTGTGAGTGATTAAGATATGGTGTTACTTAAGATGAATTGAAGGATGAGCATCCTTAGAGATATTCTCAAGGAACTAGCAATCAATCTTCCTCTGTCCTCATCCTGTACTTTTAATTTATTGTATTACATAGTTGCTTTTAAGTGTAGTCTCTTATTTTTATTTGGTTTTTTTGGAGATCTCACATGAACAACATCTAATCACTGTTGTTGAAGCAAATGAAGCTTTAATGTTATTTACAATTGGAGCACGAGAATGGCATGATAAGCTGGAAATAGAGAAAGGTGGTGTGATCATAGAGGTTCTGTGCAGTAGTTTGGTCAGAGAGATCCCTCAGCGAAGGGTACAGGAGAAGAACATTTATTCATCCAAATAGGCTGTATACAAACCACTGACTGTTCTCTCCAGCCCAGGACCCACTAAATTTGGATATAGACTGTTCTCTTCAGACACAGCCAGCTAACATAGCCTATGGAGCCCAGGAGCTCTTTCACCTCTCTCGCTCTCTCTACCCTCTTTCCCGAGGCCAGTTAGGCCAACATCTCTGTTTCGTCCCACCTTTTGCCCTGTGTCACCCAGCTGTTCCTTCCCAACCCAAACAAGGAACACCAGCCAACCAGCAAGGACATAACTGCTACCAGGAGTGGAGTTTTGTTAATTGTGAAGTGACATACAGTGCTGTTGTCCCTTTGTCTTCCTTAACCAAACACCAGTTTAAAGGAACTTCACAGGTATTACCAGTTTCCCAGAGAAAACTAGACAAAGTTTCTCAGAGCTAAAATTTTGGAGGTGCACCAGAGATGTCCTCATTTCCTGTTACTCCTTGCCAACAGTGCTTTTGAGTAGCTGATTTGACTTCTCTCTTTAGTGACATCTTTAAAGTTAACTATGTCTTCATAAACTTGGCAGCTGTACAATTCATAATCTTAAGAACTCCTAGCCATGAACATTTCTCTTTGCAAATTTGTACTCCTCAGAAGTAAATACATTACTTTTTATTAGATCACTGGGTGTTCTCCTTTACAGATGAAGTAAAAGAATGAGGAAACTGAAGTGTCCAGTTGTTTCTGGAGACCTTCAAGTCATCCTCACTTATGGCTCATCAGATTTCTTTGGTCTCTAGATACAGTTGTCATTTTCATTTGTAGAGCTCTGAGCCTAGGTCAGCTTCCCTTTGACCAGTGTTAGCCTTTACTGACTGACTCGAGATCGAGTTCTGCCCATCTCATGCTGACCTGCAGATGTGAACTAATAAATTCCTTTTCCCAAGAGCAGCCTGCCTAAGTTCCTAGTAGCAAATGGTCATGCCTAGTTGAACTGGACTTGCATCACTTTTTAATGCAGACTAAAGGCACAGGTTTATGCAGTGTTTGGGGAGGGTCTCTCATTTGTGGTTACAAAGATTTTGTCTCTTGCCAGTTTCATGAATCCTGTTTCCTGCTGCTCTGGAGCTGGAAGAATGGATGGTACTTCTTATGCCTCTGCATAGATTGTGTTCATGAACCAGTCCAAGCACCAGCACAGCGTTGCTACCACAAGAAATGTCTGTGGAACAGATGAAGGCATGGAATCACTTCCAAAGAACCAGCAGACCCGCTGTTAGGGGGAAGTAAGCTGATCCAATATACACAGGCAGAGCAGATGTTCCTTGCTTAGTAGTGTTATAAATGGGATGGGATCCTAGGGCAGCACAGCTACAGCATGCTGGGCTCCCTGTTGCCCCAACTAGAGTGCAAGGTGCCCAGCTTGGACGGTGTTTGTCATCATAAAGCAGTCAGCACTGTCAGGGACACGTATCTGGAGTGCAGAAGGATAAATCTCCCATCAGGAATTGATAACTCTGTGCTGTGTTTTTGGCGTGAGCTAATTACAGAACTCACTCACTGATTTACTTTCTGACTGAGACTAGAGAGTCAAAGGATTTCCCACTGTGATGAAGTTTATACATGAATAATCTTCTTCCTACCTGTGAGGAGAGAATGGGAAGGAAAGCAGTAGCCATGCAGCAGTAATCTCCTGCTTATTTGCAGCTCTCATAAACTGCTCCAGTGTCTGATGAAGGAGTGGTTGATACACAGGAGCTCCAAACAAGGGTTTGGATTGCAGAAAGGTGATCTCTGATACTTCCATTTTAGCCAGTTCCCAGGGTCTGTGTCCTCATAATTGCTCAGCCATGCATTATGTGGCTAGTCAATAATAACAATGAAAAAGGAAAAAAAAGGATTTTACACGCCTCTTGAAAAACATTGGGGTAAAATTCTGTAATGTAAGAAAAAGCCTCTCCAAGCAGTGCTGGGTTTGTTTCTCACTTAATTTGCAAATCTTTTAAATGTTTTTAAACACGCTTTTCAATTCACACTCTTGAATTTGGGTGCAATTCTAGGGAGAGATGCTTGAAATTAAATTGTTGGCTCTCTGTGCTCTGTGGTAACTCTAACCCTCGGCTAGGCAGCAGAGAACATGCAGCTGGGGTGCAGACAGCTGCTGTTCAAAAGCGTCAACACAGGAGTGCATCCCAGGATACCTCATTTGTCCTGTGATCAGACTTGTCCTCCTGAGAAATGCCCTGCTGGCTTTGCTGCTGATCAGCCACCTTTGGTGTTGAGCTTTTGACGGGGTACCTGTCCTTCTGGGACCAGAGTAACAGAGCAGAGGAGGCTGCTGCTCTGCTAAGCTCTTTATTTCATAGTCTCACAGCTTTCTTGAAGGCAGAGTTCGAAGGGGGTTACATGATAAAGGCAAGCAGCAACAGCAACAGCAGGCAAAACCAGCTTCTTCTATATGCTCTATACTCTATATGCTCTGTACTCCAGACTCTATATGCTCTATACTCTAGACTCGATATTTTTTCTTACAGAAGTGTGGATTATATTTACTAATTGACCAACAAGATTAACACACAATTCTAGTTTTCCTTTTCTTAACCTATCCTGGTCTAATTCTAACAATCCTAAGTCTTGCACCAGTGTTACATAGGTATTACACAGATTTGTGTGTACAGTTTCTATCAGTTCTTATTGTTTACGTGAACACTCTGTCTAAAAAATGTGAACAGTATAATTCTATCTATATTTTGTCTGAAGTAAAGAATTCTGTGAAAATTGTTCTTGCTGCAGCAAGAACTGTGTTTAAGGTCTCTGCTACAGCTTTTTAACATTTCAGGTACTTAGCATATATTTCTACTAAAAGTTAAAAAATCTATATTTCTGTTTCACTTTGGTGTGGCTTCATGTATCTCCGCTTATCCAAAGGTTTTAATTCAACCCCTGTGCTTTGGCTTCCCTCTGGGCCTGAGTCCAGAGGAGCTTTCACTCCAACACTTTGGCTGATCAGGACCTCAGCTATAAGGGCAGACTGATACCTCCTCAATCATGGTGATTATCTGAACTGCTCTGATCTGGGATCTGTTCCTTGACATCCTCCCTGCTTCATTTCTCTAGCAGCAGAGAGCACAGTGGTTGTGCTTCCATACTTTTTTCAAGTAATTACTGTGATGAAGACCTGTTTTTTCCTTCCCAAGACCTAGGTGAGCCACTGTATTACAACTGGATAGCTGTATCCAGCCACACCCTGGTGCAGCAGAGTAAGAGGTGTTGGGAGCCTGAGTGTAACTAGGAGAAACTCATGTTTCCCTCTCTCTTCATTGACCCAGGATAGGGGGAGCTTGAAGAAAGGTATGGCAGCAACGAAAGATAGTCAGGTCTTCTTGTGCTTCCTCCCCTTCCATACCCACCCTCTCCCTTCCCATTGTCTCTGCTGGGCATTGTGATTTGTCCTAAGAACACCTAGGGAGAAATGTCCTAAGAAAAGAATACCATGCACAAATTTCAGGAGGAACTATGTGGTTGCTTGCATAAGTACAGAATCCCATAAAAAAGGAGGCTGGAAAAGACCTCTGGGATCATTGAGTCTGACCTGTGACTGAACACCACCATGTCAACCAGACCATGGCACTACATGAGTCTTTCCTTAAGCATTTCCAGGGACAGTGACTCCCTGGGCAGTCCATTCCAATGTCTAATCATCCTTTCTGTGAAGAAATTCTTCCTAATGTCCAACCTAAGTCTCCCCTCGTGCTGCGTCAGACACTGTCCTCTTGTCCTGTCGCTGGTTGCCTGGAAGAATAGGCCAATCCCCACCTTGCTACAACCTCCCTGCAGGGAGTTGAATGCATTCCAGGGATGGGGGAGCTGTGATTATTGCCACTGACTGTGGTACACATCAGCCTGCAAAAGGCTGTAAAATGCTGCTGGAGATTGGGCCATCTGGGCACTCCTCCAATTCCTACCTGGTGTTCTTATCTTGGGACAAATCAAAATGCCCATCGGTGACAATCACAAGGGAGAGAAGTGTGTGTGGAGGATGCACATGAAGACTCGAATGTTGTCACCCATCACAAAAGTCCAGTTGTTGTTTTTTTCTTTGAAACTCTTCATTTTTAAGTGGAGACATAAGGAACTGAGATGCTCATTGCACTTGACCAACTGTGTAGGAGCACCAGCTGCTCTCAGCCAGCCACATGTCTACAGTGAGAGTTGTGCTCCATCCTTTTTGCAATACTTCATGTTCTCCTTCTGAAGGACAGGTTTAACAGCAGAATTTGGTGGGTTTAGTGCTACACAGTCCTGGCGAGTAGCACCTGATAACAAAATATCAGCTTTGTCTTATCTACCAGTAATCTGATTCATCAGGAATAAAGGCAGCTTTCAGTTTCTGACTGGAGTCATGATTAGTGACCCACAAAACAGGACAGGATTGGCTTCACTGTTTCCGTGGTGCTGAGGCAAAGAGCAAGCCCCAACCCCCCCCAAATTTACATGTTAAAAACAAGCAATGCCATTGGAATCTATAGGGAAGTCTGACTTACTCGAGATTGCAGTCAAGTACCATTTTCCAGTGAACTGACAGTCACTGCCTTTCTGAGTCTGAACACACTGCCATGTAGTTGTGTTAGTATGAGAAATTCGGGGAAGTACACTCTCAAGACAATACATGGTGCTGTTACAGCATCAAACAGACTGCATTAGGAACACTACTTCTGGAACTAATCTAATATATTGACCAAAGTTTTCAGGACATTCAAAACCATATGTTTTTTATCTTTAAAAGAAGGGTGTCCTTGACAATGCTCGTGAGGGAAGCAAACTCATGAGCTTCTGTGTCTGTCCACTTGGAGCTGGGTTTCCCACTGTGCCACAGGAGAGGTACATCAATCAAAGTGGAATAACACTAAGGGGAGGCAGACCCCTGTTTTGTACCTGCTACTCTTCCATGGCTTCAGGTGTTACCATTGTCTGAAAGGCAAAAACCTGGCTGTGACTTTGCATGGAAAGGTTCCTAAACAATGCCCATCCCTGTCTTTGGCAGAAAAAGATCAAGCTTAAGGAATGAGCTTAAATGTCATGTGCTGTAGTAAGTATCATGAAATTACCAAGTTGACTGTAGTGTCTGCTGTCCTGCTGAACACAAATATGTATGCCCTTTTTTGCAGCATTTTGGGTTATTATGACTAATTCACAAGCTCCCTCTGCTGGGCTATCAGCATAGGAGAGCAATGGCAAAGCTCCTGTTATTTGCAGACTGACCCATTTTCTTCAGCTTATTTTGACAATTCGTACAGCATCAGAAAAAGTGTACAATCAAATTCATGTAAATGGCTTTTTAGAAGTGTGTCAGAGAAAGGTTTGATGTGTTAGGTGCATAATAAAATGGTTTTATGTGCATAGAAGGTTTTTTCCACAATAATGTAAATGTAGCTGTTACCTCCTGAAAGTGCTCATGCATCTATCAAAAGATAATGATACTTGGATTCAGTAATGCCTTCTGTTACAGGAAAGAGCTCTAAGGAAATAAATACAGATCTGTTAAAAGAATTAAAAGCTTACAGTCATCTAATACACTCCATGCAGTATGCAGTTTGATGTAGCAGTGGTTTTCAGAATGAGCCAAGGGGTTTGTACAAGCATTCAGAGGAATGAAAAAGTGCTGAAAATGTTACCCTAATCAGAAGAGCTTGTCCTGCTGCTTTCTGCCTAATCCTCAAGGTCAAGATTTCTGTCTACAGTTTTCAAAACACAAGTGTGGGGCTTAGCACTGTCATAACCGGTAATTGTGAAATCTCTTTTAATAGGTTAAAAGGAGTTGTGAAATTATTGACTTCCAACTAAACAATCTCAGGGTGAGAGATTGCTAACAAAAAACAGAATGATTGCTGTAGACACAGCACTTCCTGGCTGGCTTTTAACAGGGATTTACTGAATAAAGGACCTGCCTTAAATAATTCACAAAATTGCGCAGTGCCTTTATGGGAAAAGGCATGTTGTCTGCAGTGGCACCAGAGAAAAATTGAGAGACTTTATGAACAATCAAAGTGGCTTTTTTACTGCAAGTCAGGCTCCTAGACACGGACAGTGGTAGAAATAGAAGGTATTGTAGTGCTACTGATGTGTTGTGCTTAAAGTAACAGGTATATGGGAATGTAGCTGTCACCAGTGGGAGTGGAGCAGTTATTTGGCAGCACTCAGCATCACTGAATAATGATGTAAAACAAAATCTAAAGAACTCCAGTGACCAATTGATACAGAAACTGCAGGGGGTATGTGGAATGCATGTATTCCAAACTTCAATCTAGTGAGGAGACCAAAATGAACATTTCTAACATCAACTGAGGCAAACTCACCTAAAGTGGGCAGGCCACCTAGACTTAACGTGGAAAAGGAACATGTGTGTGATAAATAGCTGAAAGCTTAGGAGGGGCTTTTTACATGGGCAGGTAGTGATAGGACAAGGGGGAATGGCTTTAAACTGAAAGCAGGCCAGTTTGGTCTAGATACTAGGAAGAAAGTCCTTGATGTGAGTTGTGAGGAAGTTGTTCAAAGCCAGGTTGGATGGGGTTTGGAGAAACCTGGTCTAGTAGAAGGTGTCCCTACCCGTGCTGGGGCACTTGGAACTAAACCGTCTTTAAGGTGCCTTCCAACCCAAGCCATTCTGTAATTCTATGGTAGAACAGGTTGTGATGCCTTTAAAAATACGAAAAGGAATTAGCTGAAATTTTAAAGCACTAGCAATGTATCTGTTGGTGTCATTAGTCTTCCATTCAAGTACTGACATGCTTAGAGAGTAATTTTACATATGCTCCTATTAAATGACATTCAAGAATTTTCTCAAAATATGTATCTTATCTCAGGCATGAAATTCTTGTCTAGGTAGCATATTCTCATATTGGCTTTATTTGCATCAAAGCATCTGACAGCTCCAGAGGATGTTATATCAGTATACAATGTATCCTTTCAAAGCCTTGAGTATGATCAGTCTGTTTCTTTTCTGTCCCTGATTAAACATTGCTTCAGTAATTCCCAGGGGCAAGGAGTCATTGTGACTACACTGAACTGAAAATGAAGTTTGTAAGACCACAGTTGTGCTGTCTGTGGTTATGATTAGTGTATTTTATGATTTTTGTTTTGGTAATAAGATTTAGCTGTTTTATTAAAGTGTGCTGTGAGGGAGCATACAGAGACAAGCCACAGAATTTTTTTTTTTGGTAAGGTGACAGAAATCTAAGGGGATTTTAACACAAAATTGGTTGAAATATAATGTGTCAGACCAATGGAGATCTTAAATGGGATTGCTGATTATTCAGCCTTTGGCAGGCAACTAATAGTGATGGTAAGTGAGAGTTTCTGTTCCAGCCACCCATTTCCCAGAATAAGGAGCAAATGCAAATCCTTCATATTTGTTCTGGGAAACAGGCAGCAGCCCTAGAATTAATGTGGATTGAGGGACTTAGGAAGAGGTATTTGTAGTCAACATAAAGATTTTTTTATTTAGCTGTTAGTTAGGACACATCTACCTGGTGTAAGCCCAGAGGTAAGTCTGAGCAGCCAGAAATAAGGCTGTTTTCAAGATACACAGGTCATTTTCTTTCCCATTTTCTTTGGTCATGTGGAAGTGGATCAGGTGGGTTGATTTCTGCCATCCATTCATGATTTTAAATACCATTTTTCGTCTGTCTTTGCACATGGGCTGCTTTTGCATTCTGAAAAAGAGGTGATATTCATTAGCATATTTCATTATGCCAGCCAAAAGGGTATATACTATGTATAGATGTAAGTATTCACAGTGCTTAAGTGTTTTGACTTTTTACACTTACTTTATATTAAAAAACAGTGAACAGTGCATTCCTCTCTAGCTAATACTTCTTTATGCAGCACTCTGAAAGGCTGGATTTGGATAGAAGTTTATATCCATTTAAAATACACATTCAGCATTCTAAAATAGTCATTAGTTCAATTTAAAAATTAAATGTGCCAAACATAATAATAAGCTTAGCAAAACAGGCTTTGTATTGAAAGCTAGTTGATAATATTAAGTGAAGGAATCATTACATACAGAAAGTGAACTGATTAAGATTTTTCTAATCCACATGCCTTTGCCTTTCAGAATTACAATTAGTAGACCTTATCTTTCACATTTATTTTTAAAAGGTGACCTTATTAATGCTTTTACAAGGTATGGAATTTGGAAGAGTAGGTGCCAAATTTCAAGACAGTCAAGTGAGAGTTCTGGAGAGAATTCAGTGTTTCTCACCGTGTCTTTGCTCTCCCATTTCCTTTGGATTCAAACCATCTCTTTAAATTCTGTGAAGGTAAAACAATTAATTTAAACATTACTGGAAATGAGTGAGATTTCCAGATGTTAATGGCTTATTTAATTCTACTGCAGTAACATTAAAGAACACTAATCAAAATCAGAAGTAGATTGTTCTCCAGGTTGTACAAATATCAGAGTCATTTGGAGCAAGGTTGTAATAAAATCCCTTGTTATCAGGGAGCAAGGTGAGACACACAAACAAGATATTTCAGCCATTAATTTTCAGTCAAGTTTTAAGTGAAATTAATTATCTGCAGCATCTTGTGCAGTCCAAATGAGAGAATATAGTTCAAAACAGATGTTGTTTCCATATTAAAACTATCAGTATTTTTTAAACTTGAAGAACTAATTGTAAATCCTATATAATTAAAATTATAGCAAACCCAAATGTGTACAGAATCATTTCAAAGATATTCTAATATTCCAGTTAATTTTAGGATTGCCATTTGTCTTGTCAAGAGTATTTGTACAGCCTTTTCCTTTTTTCTTTTTCTGTGTCATTTTACTTTCTTTCTTTCTCAGTTCTGTTTTCACAAGTTGAAATATATTTCTTCAAAGTACTGCTGCCATATGAGCTTTCCCCTAAAGCCAAAACACTGCTTCAGTTAAATTACATAATTGGCCTAGGTATTGGTCAGTAATGTCCAGGTGTGGCTGACACAGGAGATTGCTGATGATTGCAGTGAATTGCATGTAATTAGAGTTGTAGTTAAAACATCTAAAACTGATTTCTCACTGAATCCTTTAGGTCATTAACGTGGAAAAGTTCATGTCTCATGAAATACAGGATTTGTCAGTCTTACTTTGACACCTCTAAGAGTAAGGCACTAGTCATTTTTTGGACTGCATTAAAGGCAGCATTGGCCTGTTTATGATGCTTAAGTCCCACAAGAATAGGTAGCCTATCTTCATAGAAGCCTGTCTTGCACTTCATTTTTCTAAGCATTTTCTGTACTAAGAAAGGCTGATTCTTTTACTAAGAGGTTTCTGAACCCTCATATATAGTAGTGATTTTCAGTAAAATTTAGTACCCTCTTCCTTGCTTCCTTTTTTTTTTAATCTTATCTGTAGAAAAATCTGTCTAGGTTGGTGTGTCCCAGTAAAGCCTGTAGCATTTACTTCTTTAATCTTTCCCTTTGTCTTCTCCTAATGCTTCTTCCCCCAGTCTGGAGGCTGCTGTTCTGCCTCTTGCCTGCTGCTTGTTGTCAGCTTCCATCAGACTGAAGGATCTCTGGGAAGAAAAGACTCTTAGAGGGCCTCTTTTCACCTCATCTGTGCAGCTAAAGGTTTGACATTGACTTCCTGAGACAGGATGAAACTCTGGTTTTGAGAAACATTATGTAAATCAACTGTGTTATGTAAGGAGCTCTTAATAATGATGTACATTACAGCATATTTATTAGATTAAAGGCAGTACTTCATCCTGTGCACTGGCAAAAAAGCAGAGTCCTGAAAAATGTCTTAAAGAGTGAAATCATTGTAACAGACTTGACGTTTGTTTGATGTTTCTGTTTAGGTGCTGACCGCAGCACAAATTAAATCCATTTGCCTGGCCATACTAGAATCAGGAAAACAGTATGCAGTGAAGAAGAGAAAACCAGTCCCACTCATGTATTCCTACTATGGAACGGAGTATCTTGGTGAGTAAAACACACCAACACCTCTGAGAGTGGTGCTGTGTGGAGATGCTGAGCTAGCAGGCACTTCAGAAACAAAAAACATAGAATCTACAGTGTGGGATTTCTCCTGAGCCAGTTGGGACCATCCAACCTCCTAAAACTGTGAAGTGGGACTGAGGAGCTGGAGGGAAGGGCTGATGCTGCTGAGCTCATTCCCTCTTCTTTCTGCCCTGGTAAATCTGCCTTGCCAGCAGAGGCTGTGAGAGGTGTGGTGTCCGTGCCTGTATGGAGCAGGTTACTCAGGGCACTGTCAGGGATTTTCTCTCTAAGCTGCTGTTGCCATGCCGGGACTGGCAGAGCGGTTTTGGCCGTAGCAGTGCGACTCAGGCACGAGGTCATCTGCTCCCCTCATGGGCAGCTTAGTTGGAGCTCATCTGAAGCAGTGGTGAAAGGCCACTGAGCAGCTCCCTTATGGGTTTCTCAAAGCACAGTATCACTGCAGCAAGTGTGAGCTTGGTTCACAATTCCTTGGCAGGGGAGCAGAGAGCGCAGTCACTGAGCAGTGTGTTCCACAGACTCTGGCAGGTACAGACAGTTCTTGCACGGAAATTTAGGTGTTAGGTCACTGATACTGTCTGTCAGTAACTGGGAAATACCCATTTATGGCCCAGTTTCAATTTGCATTCAACAAAGACTTCAAGATAATGGCCCAGATTCAGCAGTCAGTCAAGAGGAGTAACACCTTGAGACAGAATGCAGTTCAGGTTTGGTTTAACTTCACACAGTGAGATTCAGTCATATCAGAGTGAGAGCAGAAAGAATTCATACATATTTTTGCAAAGTTAGAGGAACTAGAAATGACAGAAGTAGTAAAATATGGTGTTATGCACCTAGAAATATTTTATTCCAAGCACTATTCTAATATGCATAAAGAAGATGAAGGAGCTCTGCATTTGACAAGGAAATCTCTCCCAAGGGAAAGTTGCAATGAGGTGGAGACAGGACCTAAGCCCACCCTCTAATTCAATTGTTTCTACTCTTTACAGGTGCAGCACATGGGCTGTCCTCAATCCTGCAGATGTTGCTCTCCTATTATGAGTACCTGCAGCCAGCAGACCAGGAGCTCGTGTGGCAGAGCGTGGATTTCCTGATGGACCAAGAACAGAACAGCAACTGGCCCCCTGAGCTGGGGGAGACAATCGAGCGGGAGAACGAGCTGGTACACTGGTGCCATGGAGCTCCAGGTTCTTTTCCCACTGATACTATGAATAGCCAGATGTCGATCACATTGCTTTTCCACATTAGGTGATTCCATGTAGAAGATAATCTCAGGTTAAATTCAGCCAAAGTGACAAAATCCCAAGGGACGTAAAGAAGTTAAACATAAGAGATGTGCAAATGCAGTAATTGCTATTGTTCTTCCCCAGTAAAACCTGTATCCCGTCACTATTCTTGGGTAATAAGACAGATGTAGCTTTCAAGAACACTTCAGCTACTTCAGTGTTTGTTAAATTCAGACCACAAGTGAGCTAAACATTTCCTTAGGCACTTGAGTTGGTTATTTGTTATGTGCATTCTCATAAGGTTACCATGAACTGAGCTGTGCGGTGCTCTGGTGAAGATTATGATTAATTTATTTAAATCACCTCTAAAAATAAGCCAAATCGCCTTTTTTTTTTTTTTTTTTTTTTTTTTTTTTTGGTAAACAGAAGTTAGTATGCATAACTGCATATAACTAGAATAAAACTGTGTGGACCTCATTGGGGGGAAAAAGGGAGTTTCTTTTTCTCATGTAGTAAAAAATGGCATCTGTTGCCAGTGTAAGAAATTATCTTGCCCATCCTTGTGTTTCTGTCAGTTTAAGCAGGTGTGATGAATGGGGATTTGAAACCAATAGAAGACACTGCTAAGAATTTACTGTTTAAAGTCAAAAACATGACTGTGTTTTAAAATGATAAAAGTCTGGGAATGTTAGAGTAAACCCTGAAATTCAATAATGCCTTGAAAAGATTCAGAGTGCTGTTGTCGCAGGGGTGGATAAGTACATCTTGCTGTGTGTCTTTAGCATAGCAGATACTCCCCCCTCCACACGGAGCATTTAGAGGCAATGTTAGAGGCAGTGTTGACATGTGTAGAGCACAAGACTGAAGATTTTTAGTGCATTAATCTTTCTTTTCTTACATGTTCTGTGAAACCCTTGGTGTACCTATTACAAAAGTCAATCTTGCTGCTCTTTTCCTAGGCATTGCATATCTTTTTGCCAAAGCTTACCTGGTTTCCAAGAAGCCTCAGTATCTGGACACTTGTATCCGCTGTGGAGAGCTTACCTGGCAGAAGGGCCTGCTGAAGAAGGGCCCTGGAATATGCCACGGGGTGGCTGGTAGTGCTTATGTGTTCCTGTTGCTGTATAGGCTCACTGGGAACTCAAAATACATATACAGGGCACAAAGGTTAGCATTCCTGTCTTCTGGATTTAGGGTAATACCAGAAAGTTTCCGGAACATTTACAGAGTAGAGTCTGATCACCAGCCTTGGATGTAACCCAAGTGTTGAAGCTTCAGGGTCAATTCTAGCCAGGTTGTGGGGTGGGTGCACTCTGTGGGAGCTCTGCAGTCTGGTTCCAGGCTGCCTGTGGTGGGAGAACATTGGGTTCTCCCAGGCTCCCTCCCTGCCCGAGAGCCTGCGTTCCTTCAGAGGGAACTGGGCTGGATGTGGAGAAATGATGTTCATCCAGGGCTCATCCTGATGTGATGACAGAACTCAGACAAGTTGTGTACCTAGGTCCAGGAGCAGAGTAAAACATGATTTGTTAGGTTTTTTTCAGAGCATTTTTTAACAGTATTCCATATTACTAGAAGTGGAAAGTAAGTGTAGGATGTGGTGTGCAGTTACTTTATATTTTTTTTTAATTTATCATTCCCACCTTTAGCTTAGCTAGTGGGGTTAATTCTATTTTGTCTGGATGCAAGCACATGTGGTCCAGTGAAAATTCTGTCATGGTGCTGCAATTATCTTTAACTATGTATCTCTAGTTTACTGTGCCTGTTTAAAAACATAGTATTCAATGTTACTGTTTTCCTTACAGCACAGAATAACAAGGGGAAGTGGTATAGCAATTAGGATGACTGATTTTCAGCCATTTGCTTATTTTTTAATTTGTGTAGCTATTTCAGCACTACAGAATTTCTTGTCTTGATGTGAAACATTGCTTGCATCCTAAAACTTATCAAAAAGTATTTGTTTAATGATATGTTTTACAGAAGTCAGAAAAAGTTTATAGCTCTTAAACAAGCATAATGCATGCACAGATTGCAAAGGTTTGTCTCTTCTGGATCTAATGGACCTCAGTTTCTTGTGGAAATTGGATAGTGTAAAATTTGCAGAAAAGGTTAAATACTGATCATTCTGGTTTTTTTAATTATTGAACGTTATTAAAATGATGCTTCCAAACAACAAGTAGACTGAGAGGGACATCAAGTAATAACAAACTCTTTTTTCTCTCTCTTAGGTTTGCAGAGTTCTTATTTACAGAAGAATTTAAGTCTGGTTCCCGGGCACTAGAAAGTGTATATAGTCTCTATGAAGGTTTCTCAGGAACTGTGTGTTTCCTGACTGACTTGCTGCAACCCAACCAAGCCGAGTTTCCTCTCTTCAGTGTCTTTGTCTAAAGACTGATGTTCTTCAGAGCCACATCCCGGTGGTGATGGGAGAGGGCACCTGCAGTTTCACTTACTTGTCCAGACAGGCTATTTACAAAACGAGCCGGGGTACCACTAATGCTAGCCTTAATGTAGCTGGGAGTCAGATCAAAAAGAAAATACACTGGGGCTTGGGGGGTGGGAAAGTGTGTGGTCAAAATAAATGGGTCAGTGGGGAAAAAACCCATGGGGAACTAACTGAATCATAGATATTTATCTAATTATTCAAGTGAGAGAGAAGGGGGCATTATCAAACTTTAATTTGGTGAAAAAAAGGCAAGCTAGATTTGCAGGATCATGCAAAGAAACAGTGATGCACCCAGTAGGTTTAAAAAGAGTCCTGCAAAAACCATTTGTGGAGCAATGCACTTATTGGGGAGGGTGTTGTAGACATGTCACTGCACTCCACAAAGGCAAAATCTGGAATTTTTTTTTACCTAAACCCCATCTGCTAGTTTTAGTAACATGTATTAGGAATACCTGTATCTTGGAGCTCTTTGGTCTTTATATGATACATATAATGGCAGTTCTGTAGATAGCTATGTGTTCAGGCTGCAGTTTCACAGTTCATCTCAGCAAGTGGGGTCTCACGTGTGTAAATTAGCACCGAATTGGACCCTTCGTTTTAGAGCTCAGTCTGTGGCAAGGAGCTGGTCTCCTTTCTGATCTACTGAAACTGTGTCATGTCTTGTTGGTGTTTTCCCAGTCACATGGAAGATAGGTGGAGCCATGGAGAAGACTTGGATTGAAAAGTTCTGTAGCAAAGATACAGCAGGCAGATGCTTTCTTCATGGTACAGCATTGCTAGATAAGTATTGTTCAGTGATACAAAAGCTTCCTTTAAAACTTAATTACTTATAGCAGCATTTCTGAACAGTACCCTAAGTATTTCAGACGATGGAAAACCTATTTTCCTTGAGAAATTCTTCACTAAAAACCCTGCAAAGTGAATACAATCCTGGGATGGCATACTGATCCTCAGAAAAAAACTGATAACAAAACTCAAAATTGCTTCTTTTCCTAGTTAACAAAACCATGTATATGCCCAAATGATTTTTAGCTAGAAAATAATTTAGATAGAAATAAATGGGTTGCTCAACAGTAGTTGCACTAGCACTTAAAGTTGCAATTATATTCTGTTTTCTATGTATTATAGATATGATGATGTGGTACTTGAAAGCTAAAGAAAACACTAACATAGATTTGTACTAAAAAGTAGAAAATTAATATCTGTATTTAAAATATATTTACTATTTATGTCTTTATTTTTATTTATATGGGAATAATATCTGTAAAGACAAATCAGGAAGACCAATATGTCACAAATTGAAGTTAGAGAGAAAAAGCTGCTGTACATGTACTGCCAAACAAAGCAGTGTCTCTTCCTGCATTCTCAGCTGGAGGAGATTACAATTTCTCTATTTTTAATGCCTAATGGATTAAAGTTCCCATTTCATTTCAGTGGGCTTTGATCAGGCTATAAGCTGGAGCCGGGTCTTGCAATCCTTCCACATTTTAATATAATAATCCCATTCCTGGTTTTGCCACTGTTATTTTAATGAGATAGCTTGCATTATTATGAGCTGCAGATAAGGATTTCTGTTACTTTGTCTTGCACTGTGCAGCTTTAATTAATTACTTAATCATAGAAATAACCATATTTCATTGGTGAATAAAGCAGTGCAGTTCTGTATCAGTTTGACCAGAATTTAGGTATCTTTTAACGAATGGAAATGTTAAAATTCAATATACATTTATGTGTTTATTAAAACACATAAGTTAAAAGGTTAGATGGTCTTTTAAGAAAGCCACTAATGTCACTAACTTGGTTACTCTGAGCAGTGAGATGTGTGCACACAGAAGGGTGAATTCCATAGGGAGAGTGTACACATGAGGCTGAATCAAAAAATCAGTGGAGATGTGAGTGTGCTCTGCCCAGCCCTGTGGAAATGCTCCTGTTAGAGCAGAGCAAAGTCAATTGTCAGTAGTGAAGATCCCAAACCCATTAGGATCTTTTATCTAGTTGGTTCCTGCAATGCATTTGGCTCATATATTTCATAACTGGAACCTTCTTAAACAAAAGTTTAAGGAAGGTAAAACTTGGCCTATACATTTCTTCCCTGTGGTCAATCACTTTTCAGTCTCAGTTTTTATTGTAGGGTGATGTCACTCAGCTCAAACATGTAAGTAGTAATATTTGTGCCACTGCATTTAAATAGCTCCTGTAATTGTGTTCTGTCTTACTGGAAGACAAAGAAATAGGTTCTGCTGTGATACAGACTCACACTTTAGCAATCCTTCATTTATTGCTAACCCTTATATTTAGAGATGCAAACATAAACGAAAGCTGTCTTATGTTTTGAAAACTACACCCTAAAAGGAAGCCCAAACAACTCCGAACTTAAGCCTTAGCAGAATCTACACATCACAGTAGTAATCATGATGTTTTGATTTTGTCCCCAGTGCCTATTCTTTAGTTATCAGTGGGCCACAACTGTTAATGTTTCCACTTAGTTATTTTTTGGGAGTGTCTTGAAAATGAAAACCATTGCCAAAATCTTAATAAATCCAAAGCATTATAAATCAGTAACTTAGATTCAGACCAAGTTATGAGTGCTGATACTATAACATATACCACATGTATATTAAAACTTACCATAATAGCAGTAGATAAAATCATTCTGTTTTATTATACTTAACTTCTAGTGGCCAAGTTTGCATTTATTTTTAAATGTGATTCTTCATAAGTGCCAGGAAATAAACATTAAGAGCTCAGTGTCAGTTTTCTAGTGGTTTTTCCTGTGTGTCTCTGTAGAATTTCTTCCAATTCACATTTAGAGGAGACTCTGATCTGCTCTGTGTTGTGATCAACAGTACATGCAAAACAGATCTTCTGTCCCCATTCTCTGTGTATGAAGCCACATGTTTTGGCTTCCTGAGAGAAAGAAAACAGTTATTTGAATAAGAGTTAGTCCATTCAACAATGAGAAAACCCATGGAACCACCCAGTTTTTGAAATCTAGATCCCAAACATCTCTGCAGGTTATGTGAGTTCGGCGCTGACTCTGGCAAGGGCAGCACACAAACATCCAGTCTCATGGGATACATCTGGTAAAAATCTTGGAACATAATTGTTCCTCTTATCAGACATGGCAGTTTGAGCTCACTCTTAGAGATTTGTGGCTTTTCTTACCTGACCTGGATGGGTAAGGTGGCTACTAGATGTGCTGCAGTCACAGCTCCTAAACACAGTGCAAATACACCCCAGAGCTCTGCAGAAAATGCCACTCATTAAATGAGCAGGGTTTTTTCATCTTTTCCCTCTTTATTGTCTATCTCATTTTTTTCTCTGTACTGTATATGCTGTTACAAATGTGCTGTTGCAACCTTTGTTTGTTTTTAAGACATTGACAGGAAAGCAACCTGAGTAGGGCTGTCAGCACTTTCCAGTGTAACAGAAAGTAAGGTCCTCTGTGTACCCTTCTTCCTGCTTTGAGAAATCGATCGTGCAGCCTTTGCTAGACGTTCTCCATGGGATGCTGTCTCCTCCTGCTCCCAGACTGGACCCTTATGGACTGAAAAATGTATTCCTGTACAGATTCTGCCATGGTGCTGTGACAAAAGTGTGTTATGGGAAACTTGAGAAGCCTCTTTCAAAGTGTAAAACACAGTAACTATGTCATGTTTGCACATTAGTTTCTTGGTTGTGTTTAGTTTCTGAAGTGTAGGCAATAGGAATTTAAGTGATATAATAGTATTTCTGATTATGCTGTTAAAGCAAAGAGGATGCATTGTGTGGGTATTGGTGCTTATTTGTGATGTACCTGTGTTTGTGTGGTGCTGTTTGTGAGTAAAGCTGTAGATTACACATCAGTTTAAGGAGCTACACACTGTTCATGACTTCTAGCCTGCCATCCATAGATTACTGTGAGGGAATAATTTTGAGGGAAACTAGATCTGTAGTATCCAGATTTATTGATTTCAGGATTCATAGAACCAGATGCAGTAAGTTTTATCAATAGTACAGTTCTAACAAATACATCTTTATTTCTACCTGCTACTCACAACTTCTCATCGTAATAACGTGTTTATTTTGTGCCACTGCTTTCAATATCTGCTTTGTTTGCATCGTTGTTGCCTTCAGTTTCCCTTCCTTTGTTTCCCAACCTATGAATAACTTGAGGAGGCTGAAGAAGCAGCCCAGGTCTTTTGTTCTTGAAAATAAGATTGATTCATTTTCCTTAAGCAGGGTGTTGTATTAACTTGCATTACATTGTTTAATGCTCCCAGATGGTCTCTTCTCACTGGCTGTGCCATTTCCCACCTGCTAAGGAAAAATCAGTATCATGTGTTACAACTGTCACTGGAGTTTACATCATTAAATAAAACAGAGACTTTGTGGGGAGCATGGTCACTTCTCCAGTATTTCAGTTCTGTTAGGACAGTCGAAACCAAGTGAAATGGCTAAACATTCCAAAATACACTTTTAAATAGTTCTGGGAAATATACATAAGTGAATGCAAGTAAAGGGATCACCTTTATTGCTTCTCTGTCAAATTAAGTAATGCCACTTTGATGTTCTAATACTGATTATATATGGACATGGAAAAAATATGACAAGAATACTGATTGGGTTTTTTTTAATACTGTGGAAAAAGTGAACTGTAGATCTCTGCTGTATTCAGAAATGTAGAGGGGCAATATGTGGAAATGGAAACTTTGATAAGCAATCAAGTTTTTGTACTCATATAGTTTTCTGCATATACAGTTAAAGCATCTGCCAACATATTGCATGTTTTATGCCAACAGTGACCTATTTTAATGTATGCATGCATTTTGAGAATATATCCTTGTTCTTTGGATCTCTGAGGTCTGCCAGGTAAATCTCAGGTGCAGTAATCTCCTACATACCTTGAATATTCACTGGCATGAGTGCATATTCTAATCTGTAGGAAGATTAGTATATCAGGACTAAAATTGCCCTATAGATTTTCAAAGAGTAATCTTTCTCTGAGGAACTACATTGATAGCAATTGCTGGCTAGCAGCATAGCCTGGACTGCTCTGAGAAGACATTTCAGTTTATATAAATATGTCTTAGACTAAGCAGTAGCAGCAGAAAGCTAAATTGAAAAGAAATAAGAAAATGACCAAAAATCCCACTATAAGGGGAACAACATACTTCAAAGCCATAAGCCAAAAATGCTCAGGGCCCACAAAACAATACAGCAATTTAGGGATGTGAATAGGCATTTTCCAAGGGAATAGCAGTGTTTCATTGCACAGGTAGTGGTACAACAAGCACTGTTCAGGTTTCAGCTGCCTTGAACAGCACTTCATTGTCATTATAGCAAAGTCATCAAATGTTGAAAAACATTTGCCTGTGAAGGAGTTGCCTGTAGCTGAACCCACTGCCTACTCCTGTCTGTTAATGGAACAGAATTGATGTGCACTATCCATGATGAGGCAGTTTAAAGAAATACATTCAAGAAGCCAACAAGCACCAACTTTTCAATCTGTCTTTGAATTATTAAACCTTCTGACTAATTTTTACTGTCACCGTTGGTCCTATACCCCGGATATTTGAAATTCTACATCATGCTCTCAAAAAAAATTCATTTATAAATAGCAATCTGCTTGAAAATACAGACCATATTTATTTTTAATTCTTAGAAGGGAGTCTCTTGACTTTGTTCATTGCATGACTCAAAGAGAAGATGGAGGCATTTAGGTCAAGTATGGCAATACCAACCAGAATGGCAGAAAATCAATTAAAAACTCATTTTGCCCAGTGGCTTAATGATATTTGAATAAAAGAGATTTTATAGTGTACTGATATTCAGCAACAGCATTGTAGGACTATGTAGAAGTCCTTAAGTCAGTTATATCCCATAGGGAATAGAAAACAGATTCTAGTCAAACATGTATTTTTACTTCATATAGAAGAGAAAGGCTGTCTGACCGGAAATTTAACTCTGCTTCTGTCTTCATTACCATGACCACACATGAGAGAAGAAGGATTTTCTTTAACAGTGGCCTGATTCTGCCACTGAATTGGCCTCCTGCCCTCATTTTAAGGGCCTGATAAGCGACCTGCTGATGTCAGTGATGAACATCCACTTGATTCCAGGCATGTAAGGCAGCTCCTTCCACACGTGTGAAGCAGGGGTAAAACTATGTCATTCCAGACCCCAAGCCTACAAACTTTCCTTTACACATGAGTCCCATGGAGTTAGTAAGACTTGTTTGTACAGTATGAGGAAAGCACAGATGTTTGCATATGCAGGGCCCTATTTGATAGCAGTTTATACACATTTTATCTCAATATCTCTGCAATATACATGAATACCAATACAAATAAAAAGTACAGGGAACTTAAATGGCATTATTTCTTGTCTAGTTTGTGTTGGTGACACTTGATTATTAGGTATATTCCAGTGTGTGATGTTCATTCCTTGAGTATGTGCCACACCCTAGATTGGTTTCTCAGTGTTACAGCCATTCACAGCCGTGATGTGGTACAGGCCTGTAGAATCAAGGTTGATTTGATTCTTTAGAGATGCACCTTATTGGTTGAAAGCAGGACCCCTGCTTTTCTAATATTTTAAACACTGTGATCTTTCAGAATGTGTTTATTGTATTAGTTTTGTATTGTAGAATATGATAGAAACTAGATTTTATAGCTTTTTAAAAGCAGTGATAATACTAAGCTTCATAGTGGCAGAACAAACTGTGTATATCCATATTATGAATATTAAAGCTGTGATTATATTTTGCCTTAAATAAAAGTCCAACCTTGAACAGTATGATTTTGCATTGGATTGTTTATTTCTGTACTTACCTTTCATAGTGCTGGGAAGTCTTCCTTCCAGAATAGTCATGACTCAGTGCTCCAAAAGCTTTTCAGTGGTTATCAAAAGTAAAATAAATCATTTTAGAATGAGATAAATCATCCAAGCTGCGCACAGTGCTTAGGTAAAACACCTCATGGTAGTTTCCCACAAGACAAGACAGGTTGTTTTTGACCTGTAGATTAAAGTTTCCCACTCTAGGTATTTATTGTCAGTCTGCTTAAATCTCAGTTTTCATGGCCTCTTCCCTTTGCAGAAAGACCTCTCCATTCCCAGTCCAGGACACAAGCATTAAATTCACCTAGGCCTGCCCACAACGAGGTTTCCACCTTTGTCATCATGAGCAGAGCTCAACTTGAGCTGAGCAATGACACTTCAGACTTGCCAGTGCAGCAATTAAAGAAATGGCCAAATGTTTACTGGCATTTTTTGTGTAAATCTGGTGACACCCTAACTTGCATTAAACAGTAGCAGATAAGCAGAAGTAGACAGTAGTGTTACTCCATTAATAATATCTCAGACTCCTTATCTTGCCTTCCTCTTGTGCTCCTGTAGGTCCCAGGCCTGTAGCTAACCCCCACATGCAGATCAGCAATTACCTGGGAACAGGCAAGGAGAAACAAGATCTATCACCAGAGGCAGCTGAGCATGAACCAAGGACCTGCATCAAGAGGAGGAGAGAAGCTTATGGAGACTCCTGTGCAGGACAGAGGCACCATCTGCCAACCTGGCTTGGTACCTCAGTTTTGTTTCTTGCCAGGTGCTCAGGTTCAGGATCTCACGGAGAGACTAAAAAGGTTTATCTTTTCCTCAGGTTGTCACCTTGTGCTGCTCATCCATGCGGGCATCAGTGGCACTGCCGGGGTGACAGTATGCATCTCCAGAAGGACACCAGAGCTCTGGTGGCACAAGAGACAAAGAATCCTGCTGGTGAAGGGGAAAGGCTCAGAGGCAGTGGGCAAATGCTGCAGGTCAACAGCCGGTGTCACAGCAGGGCTTACAGGTCTGTGGCCCAAGGAACCATTGAAGGAAAAGGTCTGGCAAACAAGAGAGATCCACCTGGCAAAGTGCTAAAAGGGGACCTCTGACACTGCTCACTGCCCTGCTCAGGGGGTCTGAGCTGGGTGCATCAGAGGAGGCTCCACAGCTCTCACAACTCTTTTTCTGCCTTTGGTTGGTTTAGTTGTGGGATTTATTTGTTTTACTTATTTCTTTATTAAATCATCTGTCTCTCAGCCTTTATTGTTGCACAGGGTTATTTTCTTCCTGGTGCAGGACTTTGCCCTTGCCTCTTCCTTTCGGGATCTCTATTTTATCACTCTCCACAAGTCCCTGACAGGAGGGTGTAACCAGGTGGGGGTTGGTCTCTTCTCCCAGGAAACCAGTGATAGAACTAGAGGACATGGTCTTAAGCTGCACCAGGGGATGTTTATGTTGGACATTGGGAAGAATTTCTTCACGGAAGGGATGATTACACATGGGAACGGGCTGCCTAGTGAGGTGGTGGAGTCACTGTCCCTGGAGGTGTTTAAGGAAAGCGTGGACGTGACACTCAGTGGCACGGTGTGGTCGTCTTTTCCAACCTAAGCGATCCTGTGATTGTGTGATCTCCCCAGCCTGACGAAGTGTCCTGAGGGGCACCCGCTCGCCCCTTCCCACCAACCCCCCTCAGTGCAGTTCTGTATCTTAGGGCCGGAGGAGACACGGTGAGGGGGAGCCCGCCGCGCACCGCCGGGGAACCTTCCTCCGCTTACAGCCCAGCCAGGGTCGAGCCCCGGCCAGGATCCAGCCCCAGCCAGGATCCAAGCCCGGCCAGGATCGAGCCCCAGCCAGGGTCGAGCCCCAGCCGGGATCCAAGCCCGGCCAGGATCGACCTCCGGCCAGGATCCGGCCCCAGCCTGCAGAGGCCGCGGCCGGCGGCGAGAGCGGCGCTCCCTCTGGCGGGCACTGGGCCCTATCGCGCCTCAGCGGCGACTGGGCGGGCCGGGCTGGGGCGGCCGCTGCGATGAAATTCCCGGGCTCCGTCCTCGTCTCCCTCGTCCTCTTCGTGTCCGAGACGGCGGCCGCGCTGTGCCTGAGCGCGGGGTACCGCGCGGCGGGGGACCGCATGTGGCAGGGGCTCACGCTGCTCTTCGCCCTCCTGCCCTGCGCGCTGGTGCAGCTCAGCCTGGTCTTCATCCACCGCGACGTGAGCCGCGACCGCCCGCTGGTGCTGCTGCTGCACCTGCTGCAGCTCGGGCCGCTCGTCAGGTCGGTGAGTCCGTGCCGCCCTCAGCGGGCCGAGCCCGGGGGCGCCCGGAGCCCCCCGGCCTTTGGGCGATGCGGGCGGGGCCGCTCCCGCTCTGCGCCGCCGGGAGCCGCGAGCTCGTCCTGCCGCAGCTGCGGGAGGAACAGCATCCTTTGGGAATGCCGCGGGCAGAAACCTGCGGGCTGACCCCCGGGGAAAGGGGGCTCAGCCCTGCCGGGCCGCGGGGAGTCGGGAGAGCCCCCTCCGCCTCCCGCTCTGCTCTGGGTTTCCATCGCTGTGGCTTCTTGCAGATGGCTGCGTCTGTTCGCTGCCGCCTCTTCTACAGCGCTTTGCTCTCAGAGCACTTCCAGGAGAGAACGGGAGATTCTTCACTCGGTTGCGAGTTTAGAACAACTATAGTACCCATCCCATCCGTGCATCTTGGAACATCAGTGGTGCTCTAGTCTGTCTCTTCTCTCCAAACGTGAGCTTCCTGCCCAAAATTGCTTTGGAGATTTTTTCTACTCCAGTTCAATGTTTCACTGAAAATACTGCCAGGAAAAAAAAATTCAAAATGTTTCGATGAAAAGTAACAGCAGTGTTCAACTCCAAGACAAAATGTTTCCTGGGGAGGACATTAATTTTAAATTTCTTTTCAAATCTTCTCTTTAAAAAGAAAGGGAATTAAATGCAGTGTGTCTGTAGCAGAGGCTAGGAGAAGTGTCACCAACTTTCTGAAATTCCTAGATAGTGTGTAAAAGAAAGATTTGTTCACACTAAGAAAGGTGAACAGTCTGGATGTTACAGAATATCTTACACTTCAAAACCATTGACTTCTTCTGTAACTATGAATGGATTTTTTGTTTGCTTTGTTAATATTTTAAAGATGTTTAAGTTATGACTTAACAGTTCTTAAAGAGCTCTGATTTTCTACAAGCTAAGAACAAAATGATTCCACATTCTTGGAAAATAAGAGAGGAACCAAAGAGAAAGAAACGATCAAAAATTAATACATGACTTTTGTCATTTGAAATTAATTTCTTGAGGTCAGACAAGGAAAGAATAATGTCAAGCTAGAATATGTTAAGAAACAGAAAAAGGATTTGAACAACAAGAAGAAATTGAAGGATTTTCTTTTTAATTATATGAAAGAAACATATATTTATATTTTGACCTTGAGCACCAAGCCTGACTTGACTTTCTGTTTCTTTCTCAACATCAAGTTTTGTGTTTGCAACACAAATCTTATCTTGTGCAGAATGCAGTTCCTGCTCTCTTGGTGAACTCCCAGCTGCAATCACTGCTGTAAAACTAGTGAGCATATGGAAGCCCTCTCCTTTCCTCTAGTGTGTTGCCAAGTCTGCACTTCTTCCTTTCTCAAAGATTTACAAACTTAGCGTTTCCAGAAGGTTTGAGGATGTTCTGGATGTGCTGCAGCATACTTGTGCCATAGTCCCCATGGCATCATTTAGGCATGACAAAGTGATGTATGTTGACCTCTCTCTAAACCCAGGATAACTGGAATTATAATTACTAATTAAAAAAGGGTAGTACATTCATGCTACCTGAAAAACTTATTTTCTGCTAAAGGCTGGAAGGACTCTACAAATTAAAAGTTTAATAGAAAACAACCTCTCTTTACTTTTAGGGAAATGTGCCACTTTGTAGGATACAGCACAGAAGTGCGGGAAGGCAAAGTGCTCTGAGACAGACTTTTGGGATCTGAGACAGGATTTTGGGGTTTGGGGGATTTTTCCTTCCTTGTCTTCCTGCAACTAAAGCTTGCTGTATCTGTCAGAAGAGGAAACTGATTGCTTCCTGTCAGATATAGCTGTGTGCTGTAAATATTGTCCTGTTCTCAGCACACAAAATACCTTCCCTTTGCCTGCTTTGCAAGGAGGCTTTCTACCCTGTGTGGACTGGCATACACACAAGGCTGAGGTGATAGCTAGAAGGCAAAGTATTTTTTGGTTGTATCATCACTGCACTGTGGTTTTAACTTTTGTAAGCTGAAAAGGACCATTGTCCTTGGAGGCATTTTACTCCATCCTTGTAGGCAAACTTTTGCTCCAGAGAATCTTGCTGCTCTTAGTCATCTGCCTCCGTTGTGTGAAGCCTGACTCCATCCTCCCTGCTGGGACTCTTGTGTCTCACTGGCGCAGCCCAGGGCTGTTTAGGGAGGGCTGGGTCAAATTAGGTCAAATAGGACACAGACAGTAGAGCCCCCCCAGGCTCTCTCTGCTTGTGGCATGGGAATGAAACGTTTAAGAACCTTCAGGCTGTGTGTGATGACATTCTGCAACAGAGCTGGCAGCTTTGGCTGGCTTTAAAATAAACTTAACACCAACTTTTTAACTATCTCTATTTGGTTTGGTAAGATGTAGGATAGTCAGGATTTTTCTGTTCAGACTCAAATACTCAGAGATCAGTGCACTGCTTTACCAACAGCCCATGTATGTTGTGTGAGATTTTCCTCATCATCTTAAATCTAGATTTTTTTTTTCCCTTTCCTTTTTGCCTTAAAAAAACCAAAACCCACAACTTTAAATTTTGGGGAATGGTTTGGAAATATCTTGGCAGGGAAGGAGGGTATTTAGCCTTGCAAGCCAAATGATTCAGCCTATTTTGAATCATCTGAGTGATGGGTAAAAAGTACTTTCTCTCATAGAACTTCTTGCATGCCACCACCTTCCCAAACACCCACACTCCACCTGTTCGGGAGGCACTCGCTGTCCTGCTGCTGCCACTGGAAGGACTAAAATTAGGTAGCATCCCTCTTCCTAGAGAGGACTTTTGGTGTACTGTTAATGTACCCTTTTTTAACTTCTTCTCCCACTCCCTGGGAGTTTCTCTATAAATTTGAGGCAATTTGTAGAGCAAAATTCCTATCTCCCTTAGTGGCCTGGCTGTGATCCTCAGGATACAGGCATGCCAGAGGCTCTGCAGAGACTTGGCTGGAACAAAGTGACTGCAGGTTTCTAGGCATCATGGGGGATTCCTGCAGCATTTCAGGTCAGTGCGACTCCTTACAAGTGCACTAATTTGTCTGAATGCTTAGAAGATGTATTTGGATAGGTTTGGTGTTGGTTTGGTTGTTTTTTGTTTTTTATTTTTATAAAAGGAGATTATTTTACCACATTAAGTAAATTATAACAGAAAAAATTACTTAAAACAGTAGCCAGTGTCAATGAGAGTTTTATTACATTTGTCTTTTCTCTAAGGAAGGTCATGATGAGCTTTCTGGCTCAGGCTGCTCCTCTGATAGGGTCTTTCTCTTTGTTCCCTTCATTTGGATGGCACTTGTAACGCCAAGGTCATCCTGAGATTTTAGGTGCTGCTACAATTCCAACACATAATAACTACTACTGGATGTAGTTTTGCTGGTGTACTGCTCTACACATAAGGATTTCTTCCAAGTGTAAATGACCCCTCAGAGAATCAGGGAATTGTTTATGTTGGAAAAGGCCTCTAAGATAATTGAGTTCAGCTGATAACCCAGCACCACCGTGTTCACCACTAAACCATGTCCATGAATGCCACATCCACATGCCTTTTGAACATTTCTAGGCATGGTGATTACACCACTTCCCTGGGCAGCTTATTCTGATGCCTGACTGCCCTTTCAGTGAAAAAATGTTTACTAGTATCCACCTGAACTTCCCCTGGACCAACTTGAGGCCATTTCTTCTTGTCCTGTCTCTTGTTATCTTGGGAGAAGAGACTAACCCACCTCACTACAACCTTCTTGGGAATTGTAGAGAGAGATAAGGTTCCCCCTGAGCCTCCTTTTCTCCTTACCCTTCATGAAAGGCACTAGACGACCCCCTGTTAACTTGCTTGCCATTTTTACTTCTGCAAGTAACGAGTAGATCAGGAGCTGAAGTGCAGATTTCCAACACATTTTACTTGGCCAGTTGGGGCTTACAGTCACACACTGGGGATGTTGGTGGTGCTGGACCGTGAGTCTGCTGGATGCAGGGGTTCCCTCCCACCTGATTTACTGAAGGCTGTACTGAAGCGGCATCATCAAAAGGGACTGGTGTGAACCTGGCAGTGCTTCCTTCTGGTATCACCTTCATGGAGAGCGAAGCTTGAGTGACTGCACGTGTCTTTGGAACTGTGTTCCCTGGTGCTCTGTTAGTGCAGTGTGAGCCCTGTTCTGTGTGAGGAGATGCAATCAGGGGAGGGCTGGGTCAGCAGTAGGACAAACACTTGCAAAAATCATCTCAAGCAAATATAACAGGCCCCCTATATAGAGCACTAATGACTGTTTTCCTCAGGTTATAAAAGGACAAGGATATAAACAATAGACTTTTTTTTTTTTTTTTATGGAATCAGGCTTTGTTTCTCAAGGCATAAGAGGAAACAATTACATGTCTCTATGTACCATGTAGACAGCAGCACAGCAGATGCAGGAGGAAGCTTGCACCAAATTGCCAGAGGAGCTGCTGTTATGGCCAAAGTTTGATTCTGTGAGCTGCAGGAAGTAAAAAAAGAAAAAACAAAAACCCCAATTTTTTTTACAGTCATTCATGTTTTGGGCATCTAATTCTGCAGTTTGAAATCTAATAAGCTCTAATGGTGCAGATACTGCTTCAGTGACACTGTGCAGAAGCCTTGTCTCTCAGGGGGAGTCTGTCTTTCCTAGTGACCTGCTTAATAGTTAAAATAGAACAGGTCTGAAAACTTCCCTTCCTTGTAGGACTTCATCAGCAGACGTCACAGTAGGAGATCCTGATAGCTCTACACTTTACAACTGTTTATACACCTCCCTCTTTTCCAGATGGGAAGAATATGTCTAGACTCTCTTCAGGGTATTTTCTTTCCTTTATTCTTGAGCAGGTATGTTAGGTGTCCATGGTGAGATGAACAGAAAGTCAGTGCAGGTAAAAGGTAGAACAATGAGTGAGGAACAGATCTTTGCCTGGTGCAGGTGAGTAAATCTGCAGGACTGATAAGTCTTTTGTACACTTCTTTAAAGAGAAGGAATTAGTAAAAATTAAGTAATTAGAGAAATCTGCTTGTACATTTGCAGATGACATGTGTGGATAGGTCTCAAATAGCCATTTGCTCTTGGAGTGCTGGTTGGCTGTGGAAAGTTCCCTGTTTTCATTGCCTTCTCCCTCTTCACACTACCATTATTTTGCCTATGTTCAAATCCCACACATCTGTGATTAAAAGAGGGAATGAGGTGCTCACTCTCAGCAAGCATATAAGGGTAGGATTAGTCCTCCTACTTACTGTGTAGAAGACAAATGTGTTGCGGCTGAATCACTCCTTGTGGGCACCATCAGGATCCCTGAAAAGTATGGCTCTTCTTTCTGCCAAGATATGGTAGCAGGAGAGAAAGTAGCGCCATCCTTTTCTTACCTCTCAAATTTCACTGTAGACAGTAGATCTGACTTTTTTTCCTTGGAGCAATTTTAGTTCCTTCAGCGGCTGTACTGTGGTTGTCAATGCCTTACATGCAGAGGAGACAGCCAGCTGCTTGCCTTCTGCTCTTGGCACCATGTAAGGGCTCTTGAAAGGGCCCTAAACATCACTGCATTGCAGGAGATGGATTGTGCAGAAGTTGGGATCTCTCACTCCTGTCCCTCTGGAGCAGAACAGCAACGAGCAACAAGGGCTTCTGTGGAATTCACCATGCTGCAGGAGTTTGTAACTGTGGGGGAAAGCTGCATGAAGCAATCCCCTTCTTGCGTTGTCTCTTTGTTGTGTTTCATGCTAAAAAAAGAACAAGCCAGGTAGTTCATTTAAAGACAAGATGCCCAACCTCTCAGCATGTACTTCATAGGCAAAGTCATAATCTGGCACAGGTACATGATCTGAATTGATTCTTCATCACAGTTCTAGACCCTTCTCACCTGGATAGTCCTTTGAGTGCCTGCGCCCCTCCTACACTCTATTCCTTAAACTTTTAGATTGGTACTTGTTCTTTCTCATGTGTCAGCTGCCAGCCTGCTCCTATTTGAAGCAGTTTCTTGGGCAGTGGCACCAGCTAGAATCTTGAGTGTGTATTTGTCCCAGAAGGCTTCACCTCTAGAAACACTCTTGCATGGGGCTGGCAGGGCCTGGGAATAAATGGGCATCATTATCAATGTAATCTGAGTGCTTGCACATAACATTTTTATTACTCTGTTGTACTGGTAAAAGCCCCATTTGGCTCTAAGGTTTGCTCATCAGACCATTTCACATTATGTTTGTTTTTCTATATGGACAAAAAAATCCCCATCACAAACAATATTCTGCTACTTAATACCCCACTAATAAATAAAAATCAAATGCTTGCTCCAAAACTCAGAGTTTGGTTAATTATGTTTGCTATTGTCAGTAGTCTCATAAATCTGATCTCTTTTATAGGATCACTGCATATTTTTTAGATGGGTCCCTAGACTATATCTGCTTCTAATCATGCACTGCAAGAGTTCAGAGCCTGATGCTGAGATCCAATTTTCCATAATATACTCAGGCTTGCCCTCAGCACAGGGTGAATACATGGCTGTGAATACTAAGAGAGACAAAAATAATCTAGGATCTTTCTTTTGGAATAAAATCAATGTGTTGGTTTCAGAATCTATGCTGACTTCATAAAGCCACAGTGCTTTATTAATTTTTCACACTTTATTTTTGGCTGTATGGATTCTTTCATGTGGAACAAGATTGACAGGGAGTGAAAAGATTAATGAGGGGAAGACAGAAAGTCACCTCTGTGAATGGAGCCTCCAGAGCAGCAGGAATGTTGAATAGCTTTAGTGATAACGATGTCTGAAGCCTAATGAATCAAGAATAGTACTACACAATCCCAAAATTACTCTTCATCTAGAGCAGTTGAAACTTGCTAGTGGTCCAGTTAGAGGAAAAAATTAAGTGAAGTTTATGAAAATAAACAGAAGTATTTTTTTCTTTCATCTCACTTCCCCCTCATCTTGTGATTTCACCTGTACCTCTGTTGTTCCTTGCTTGTTATTACTTCCCGGACAAGGGTGACTATTTCCCTGTGTGTTTTGGGTCCTGCTTGATGCCCAAGCCTGCCCTTGACACCTTCATACTCAAGTAGTGCTTAGGTTTCTAAAGTTTTTGACAATTGAAAAACAGTCATTGTAAGGAATTTGCAGAAGCTGTTCTTTCCTTGCAGATATCTGTCTGGGGCTGTTATGTTCTTTAATACTCCAGGAGCCAGGTTGTCCTTGTTGCTACAGCGTTTTCTGCAGACAGCCTTTTCTACTCCCTCCCAAATGTAAGGATTAGTCTCTGTGCATGGATAAAGGCAGCAAATAGTACAACAATATGTAATTTATTAACAGAACTGTATGTGCTGCTACCAGTTTGTTCCTTGGAAGCCAGTCCGCCGTAAGTTAGACCTGCATAAACAAGAGGGTTTGGCTCCCACTGTGTTTAAAGTAAGAAGAGGTGCAGCAACTGGAAACACTGCATCTTCTTACTTAGAATCTTTTTGCAAGATTATATGTAATATTTCTTTGACAGCGCAATAAACATAAGCAACTTAAGAACTAAAGCTCCTATCCTTGTGTCTTTTTTTTAAAAATGTTTATTTCAAGGTTTGTGAGGCTCAAAACTGCTCCTTTTCACTGCTCTGGCATGTTACTGGTGTTTTGAACCATTGCTTGGTAAAGTTTTGAGGTGTGTGCATGTGCTTGCACCCTGAGCTTCTCTCTTCAGATATTTTAAGGCAAAGGTATGAAAAGTGGGTTTATTGCCATGTCCCATTAACATGTCACAGATGTATGGATAACAAGAGGAAAAGACATGAGAATCTGAAGAAATACACTTCCAACCTGGGTCCTGGATTTGGCAGCCTAGTAGTAGATGAGCAGTTTAAGGGCATTAATGGGACACCAGAGAGCAAGAGCAGCTCACAACTAAACCTCTGCCCAAGTCTGAGTACCACAAGCAGCCCAAAGGGCACTGTCAGGTTCTTGCCCTCTAGTAACATGTAGTTCATGTTTTAAGGAGTGCAATCTGTCGTATTCCAAGTTTACCAGGAGGAGAAAACCTACAGGCTTTGCTCTATGAACAAATGGCTTAGGACTTAGTATGTGTTTGCTTAAAATACCAGGAAGTGGGGAGACCTTTCATTCTTTCATTTTGCCCTGTCATTCTATTTACTTGTTTGCTTGTAGGTGTGTGGAGGCCTTTTATATTTACTTCCATGCTGGCAGAGTTGAGGAGCCCTATGTCAGCATCACAAAGAAGAGGCAGATACCCAAGGATGGGTACTCAGAAGAAATTGAGAAGGAAGTGGGACAGGCTGAAGGCAAGCTGTGCACACACAGGTCTGCGTTCAGCAGGGCCTCCGTGATCCAGGCGTTCCTCGGCTCAGCACCCCAGCTCACGCTCCAACTCTACATCTGTGTCCTTCAGCAGGAGGTCACGGTTGCCAGAAGTAGGTAGAGCTGTTGTTATGACCTTTTGGGTATTTGGGTGGGAGGGCAGTCAAGTGTGTCTGCCCTGGAGAACAACCAAGCATTTTGCAATGGGTTTCATCTCCACGACAGATGGTGATGCTGTTTTCAAGTTTATATGATGTTTTAGACTATGACACCTTCTGTAGGATACTTGCGTTGCTATAAAAACACGGATTTGATCAAGTGACCATTATGGCATGAGAGGGGGGCAGCTGGAGGGACCAAACTGTCTTCATGAAGAAGTAAAAAATTACCTCTGTTCCATTTTGGTTTTTGAGCAAAACTTTCTGGAAAATTCCTTGGGGTACACTGCAGAGCATGTTTTGTCATGCTGCCTTAGGGAAGGTGTACGTTCAGGAATGCAGTTTTAAATATGGACTGAGGACATGAACTATCTTCACTTGTGCCAGACTCTGATTTTGGAATCAAAAGGCAGGACTCAATAAGCTGCTATGGAAGTGTAACCATCTCATCTCTGGACCCAAGCTGTTAAGCCTTCACCAAGCAGTGCTGCACCACATGGACTTACCAGGACACATGTCTCTTACTGTGGGACTCTGCATCTTGCTCCATGATGCGCTCTTGATTTGCTGGCTTGCTGCTAAATGAAGAACTGTCTCCAGCTGGTCACGGGACAAACAGCTTTTCAGTGCAAGAAAGGACTGGCACCTGGGTGAACTTGAAGGTGCATTTCCACTGAAATACAAAATAGCTCTTGTTGTATCTCTAAGGCCCTGAGAGGCCAGGGATCTTTACCAGCTTCACAGTTAGGGAGGCTGAGGCTAAGGTGACAAGTTAATAATTGAAATAAAGTAAAATATAATAATAATAGTAGTAGTAGTAATGAAGGGGATGGAGAGGGGTGAGAGAGGCAGAGGGAGAGAGAGGGAGAAGAATAAAGCCCAAGAAAGACAAGTGATGCGCAAGCCATCCCCCCAGCACCGATTGGCCCCTCCCACACAACTCCCCACAGTTCATACACTGAGCATGATGTTCTGTGGTAGGGAGTATCCCTCTGGATAGTTTGGATCAGCTATTTTGGCTGTGCTTCTCACAGCTTCTTGTATACTTCTTCACTGGCAGAGCATGGGAAACTGAAAAGTCCTTGATTTAGAGTAAGCACTGCTGAGCAACATTATTCTCACACTGAATCCAAACTCAGCACTGTATCAGCTATTAGAAAGAAAATTAACTCTACCCCAGCCAAAATCAGAACATCATAGCAGTAGCTTCTCGGAAGACATTTCTCCTAAGTTCCTGAGTTCTTCATAACTAAGGTAGATTCTTCAAATAACAGTGGCATTTGTAATGTGGGATGAGCACAAAGCAATTGAATTCTTTGCTGAACGGTGCAAATAGCAAAATCTCCAGTCACTTTGCTGTAGATGGCATTTACTTGAGAAAGATCCCTCTTGTATTGTATTTCTTTTATTACTGGTTTTGACTTTACTGGTCATGATTGCCAAGGAGAAGTCCTGTGTTCCAGATGGTGAGAGAATCACATATTTAATAATCATTTGTAATGCTCTATTGCTTCTAGCTTTTTCAGTCACTGCTGAGATAAGTTGTAATCACAAACTGGTAAGTGACCTTCCTTGGGTGAAATGAGCAGAGATAAACTGGCTCACCAGAGAGTCTGGTGAACCCACTTGCAAATGCAGCAGTTATCTCATGCTTCCCAGGAGCATCTCCATGCAGATGTAATTCTAAAAGACAGAAATGCAAAGAAAAAAAAGTGGTAGGAACAGTGTCAATGTCTGTTAGAGCTCATTCATCAGAAAAACAAGAGTCCTAATCTTATTCTTGCTGTGTGTATCTTAGCTATTGAAATACTGAAACTTTCTACAGTCTCTTTATCCAGCCAGTCCAGTTCTTATTCCATACTTCAGATGTCTTCAGCTCTCCTGTTCTTTGACACTGGTCCTCAAAACTTCAGGCTTTCTTCCATTTGCATCTGTTATAATTATCACTTTGTATTTTGACTTCCACATATTTTGTCTTGTCTCCTCATCAGTCTGTTATTTTTCTGGATTCCTACATAGGCCATCATTCTGTGTAAATTCTGCTTGTTCAGGGGCTATGAGGTTTGATCAGAGGTAATGAGGTCTGTATCACCTGAGAATCAAAAGCTGTTTACCACCATGCTGGGGGTATGGCTTGTCCTTTTCAAATCTGTTTGAAACTTCTTATTGCTTCCAGTATTGGCTTGAACATTTCTGAAAAGAGCATGCATCCTTGCCTAGCCTTTTGTCAGCCAGAGCCATGCTGTGTATTTCTCGTGTATTTCATGGCATTCATTAATTTCTCTGGATGTTTTCTTCTGCATTATTGGGGTCTTGCCAGTGTCTGGCATTCTTCAAAACTGTCATTTCACAGTCTGCCGAGAATGTAAGACCAAGATAACCAGAGAGCTGCAAAAGCAGGACCAACTCTCGAGGTTAGTGATGAGTGACATAAAGCTTTGGTGACTGTTTATCATGAAAAGTGTAAAAATGTTGGATGTAATACAACATTGGAAACCCACACGTATTAGCCTAATCTGATTCCTAGTTCTATTTTGTATACATATAACTATAGTATCTATAATACATTTCAGTGGTATTTGTGAGGTAGCTCATCTAGAGCAGAATTCACTGTCTTAGCAATTTCTGAAGTGGGAAGGATCAGGTCTTGAAAGGACTTCAGATGTAATGAAAAAAACCAAAGAAAAACAGTGCTTCCCTGGATGATTCTGTGAGTGTCCACCTCCAATTTGTAAGAAAAATACAGCCTTTTGGGAGGAGGAAGGAAGAGAAATGCCACCTTTATAAGGACTGTAGGAGGATTTGGACCTGTTCCAGGGGAAGACACTTTGCCTTTTAAATTTACATTTCTTTGCCTGCTCAGGATGAGTAAAAGGAACAGTGTCACCCTCCCACATTTCCCTTTGTGGTTGCTTCAAACTGTCTTTTTCACAGAGTTAAAAGTGATGTTTGAACTGAAGGTTTGGTGACAGTAATGAGCTTTTAGGAAAGGAGCAGGACTGGATTAGTCTGTTAGACTAATGGAGTCAGCATGACCTATTTTCTATCAATGGAGAAATGCCTCTTTTGAAGGCATGAGTTTGTATGATAGTTTTGAGATTAATATAGATTCCCTAAAGTGAAATTGGGGAATAAGATCAATGTTTCAGCTTGTCAAAGCAGAAAGCAAGCAGAGTTCCAGGACAGCAGTACTCAGTCCCTGGTGGGTAGGTCTTAATGTTCCTTTAACTCTGAGAATATTCTTTTGCTTCATTATCTGCTGGAAGTTATGTTCTTTCACAGCTCAAAACTACAGGAAAGATTTTGTAAGAAACCAGAGGACATCAAGCAATATTCTTTACTGAATTCACCTGCTCTTCTGCTTTCAGCCAATGTTTTTCCAAGATATAACATTTAAAAATTCTCAGCTTAAATACAGTGCTGTAAGAAAGATGTTTAAAAACATCTACTAACAATTTGAACATAAACATTTTCAGAGAATATATGCACCACCAAACTGGCATGTACAAAATTACCATGTAAAATGGTAAATGCTTTTCACCTTACTGAGTGTCTTGGAAAATTAGATATAAAGACTTGATTATTTTCCAAAGTAATTCAGAGGTGTTTGTGGATCAGAATGGAAGAGAGATTAGCTGAAGTGATACAGAAAATTCTCTTAGAAAAGTGTTAGAGATCTTAAAATACACTTGTTTCTCCCAAAGGATTGTTTAGAAATTAATGATTTTAATTAGGAAAAAAGCCCAAACCCTGATAATTTTGGCCATATAGCTATAGCAAAACAGGGAATCCAGTTTATTTGTAGGATATTGGCACACAAACTAATTGAAGGCCTCAGAAAACACTGGTTGCTAAGCATTGCAAATGTAATTGACATCATTAAGAATTCCCAACTCCGATTATTTTATCTGACGCAATATCAGCTATTCAGCATGTTGGTAAAACTTGTGAATAAATATTTATATAATTGTGTATGCAAATACTAAAATACCTGTGGGCAGTTAGCATTTTGTTTATTCTCTGTGTCCAGTGTTCATGTATGTTTGTACCTACTTAATATGGCAAGATGGGATGGCCTCCTGCCATGCCAGGTAACATCTGGTCTCCGCCTTCACTTTCTGCAGAATTTAAATGTGAAACCTTCCTTTCAGGGATTTTAGTAGGTGGGAGATACTGACAGTTGATCTGAATTTAAAGACATTTTTAATAGGAGTGGTTTTTTAAATGCATGATGCAGATGGATGTATAAAGAAAATTGTTGTACAGGAAAACACAGTGCAGGCAGGTGAGTAAATATCTCTCTACACAGTCAGAGACAATGTGGATAATGCTGGTTTAAATTCCTTTGGCTTTCAATTTTGAGCTGTATCATATAGCTTTTTTGTGATTTGCTTTAACATAGAACTTCACAAGCAGTGAGTTATCTGCATGCTCAAGTTACTCCAAAGTTTCAGCTTCTGTTTTCCAGTTTTTCATCTGTATGGAAAGGGATTAGCACCCCTGTGCCTTGTGGAGTACTGTAGGAGTTTGGGAGCAAGTTGGATACTCTTATGACTGAGCTGTGAAATTACCAAGGACAGAATATGTATGAACAGCCCTTGGCAGGGTGAGGAGGGAGAGACGCTTATGACTGCTAAGTGCCTTCTTTTTCTTACTGGCTACTTGGATAAGTATCAAACAGGGACCAAAACAGGAGGTAGGATTAGAATAATGTGCTGGGTTTGACTGGGGTAGAGTTAATTTTCTTCTCACGAGTGTAGGCTAGGAATGGCTCCTGCGGCATTACACCCTCCTGGGAATCCCCAGGAGTGCAGCGAAGATGGCTGCACCTGCACTCCTCTGATGCAATGTCTGCTGCTAAGCTGAAGGGCCTAATTTGTCTTTTGTCTTTGTAGGTATTTTTATGGTCCTTTCTCTCCTGTCGATTGTTTATGGCGCCTTACGCTGCAACATCCTGGCTATCAGGATAAAGTACGACGATTACGATGTCCGTGTGAAACCTGCTGCCTACCTCTGCATATTCCTGTGGAGAAGCTTTGAGATCGCCACGCGGGTCACAGTGTTGGTGCTTTTCGGTTCAGTCCTTCGGATCTGGGTTTTCCTCGTCGTGCTGCTGAATTTCTTAGGTTTCTGCTTCTACCCATGGGTTCTCTTCTGGCTTAGCAAGTCCCCGTTTCCTGAGAACATAGAAAAGGAACTGAGCAGGGTGGGCACTACCATCGTCTTGTGCCTTCTCACATTCCTGTACGCTGGCATTAACATGTTCTGCTGGTCGGCAGTGCACGTGGAGCTCAGTGACCCTGACTTGATTAGCAAATCCCAGAACTGGTACCGCATGACTGTGTACTACATTGTGCGGCTGATGGAGAACGCCTTCCTCCTGCTGATGTGGTACATTTACAGAACAGACTTCTACCTGTATGTCTGCGCCCCAATGCTGGTCCTGCAGCTCCTGATAGGTTACTGCATGGGCATCTTCTTCATGTTGGTGTTCTACCAGTTCTGCCACCCATGCAAAAAGCTTTTCTCCTCCAGCATTACCGAAGCTTTGCTGTCCTGTTTCAAGCTCCTCTACTTTATTTGCCAGCATCAAAAATCCACTCTACTGACAGGCAAGGTGATGGTGAAATCTCCTGAAAATACTGATGAAGCAAGGGGCAGTAGCAAGACAATAGATTCTCAAAACAGGAGTATTCATCAAAGTGTTTCTTCCAATGCCTAGTACAACTGGAAGCAAGTAGGTGCCTTCGGAAGGTGGCAGATCAGCTGCTGGGAACATTGTGTATCTTAGATATTGTGTCTTGTGGATAGGATTTCTTTCTTGCAGGTGTAGCACTGCACGATGGCTGACAAGCCTGTTTTTGTGGAGAACAGTGTATGAGTATTTGTGTCTGTGTGTGTTTGTGTATGGAGAGCAATCGTTTTTTGTAGATTTCTATTTCAGAGCCTTTTTGCACGTAAGTTCATTGTCATGTGCTTATTTTAAGTCATTACTGGAGACATCCTTCAGAAACTGGCCTGATGCTCATCTTACTCAGGAATTCTGAGGATAGAAGGCAATGAATTTTATTTTAGATAGGATGTCCCATGGCATGTCACCCTAGCATGGAAACAGAGCTTAGACCTGGACTACGTATGGACCGTAGCTGTGGTCTGCTTTGATCAAAATGCAGACTATTTTACACTCTAATTAGTGTAATAAGATAATACTTCTCTCAGTGGTTGAAGAATTGGACTTGCACAATGCACTGTAGTCTGGGTTGCCATGAAACAGCCAATTAGCCAGCACTGATACGGAAATGCGACTGAGGATGCACAGAGGGCTTATTGGCTTTGCACTGTTTCACCCTTCATGTTTACTGCTTATTAGTAAGGGAATTAAATTTAACACATTAATTGTGATGTTCTGGAATAGCTCATTTTTTTTTCATTATCATTTATTTAATACTTTGTGACCTTCTGGTGTCAGGGTGGTGTTCACTTTATGTAAATATCTAGAGGCTGGGCAGACAGTGTGTACCAGTCATGTAGGTGCTCTCCAGTGCACATCTCCAGGGAGTGATTCACCCCATCTTAAAATGTGGGTGATATGAATCACTCTCTGGAGACCTGTTACTCAGTGTTAACCAGATGCCTTCACAATTAGTTCTGACTATCCATCTCCTTTTCAGATGGCTGAAGTTAGAGGGATAAGCACTACCCTGATTGCGAGGGGTTTGGCAGTGCACCAAGTAGGCAGCTCACTGACTTTTTATACAGGGATAGAAGTCACCAATTCCTTCTTTTTGAGCTGTGATTTGTTATGATTAATTTAATATCATTAATTCAAAACCCTCTGACTTCTTTACCTCAGGAGTATCACAGCCTTGAAGTCTGAAAGAGAAAATGGAAGTCATTGACTTTTTGTTCTCAGCAATACATCAGTACAAATAAAAGTGTTTCTGTATTTTGCAAGTTTCTGAGAAAGGTTTTAGCTTTAGCTTCACCCAAGAATTTAGTGAAAATACAAAAAAAAAATATATTTTCACAAATTAGGTGAAAGCTTTTTGCACTTTGCTTGCTTAGCACCTTCCTAACATTTCTTTTGAGTGTTAAACATTATGGCTGCTCATGGAAACAAATAATTGATGACCCAAAGCATATCCCAGTGTACAAAGCTTGGCTTCCATTCTGTCATCATGCAGGATGTGAAGCTCTTAATAAGGACGACATCAGCATAATTGTTTTAGAAGCGTCTCAAAACTCAGGTCTGGGGTCATTTATAATGAAATATGTCACCTGCAGTGCTGCAAAGACCAAACCTGCTTTTATTTTTTTCTTTACTACACTGTAAATTAATGTCTTCATATTTCAGTTTTATTATGGAGTAATGTTTTCATTTTGATTAATAAGTGTCTGTGTATGGTATGTGTATGTAGATGTCATTAAATTATTGGTGGGTGGTAATGGGATTTTTGGCCTGATTTTGCCATGGGAATGTACCTCATATCTGGGGAAGACACCAAACACCTCCATTCTAATTTCTCTGAGGAGAATAGAATAGTGAAGTGACTCCTTGAAGACACGACTGTGTTTCTCTGTACCTTTGTGTGTAAAAGTACAGTATAGTATTTCTGTGTGCTTTTCTAGATGCAAAAGACTTTCTTTTTTTTTCAGTAGTGAGTTTAAGGAGCAAGGGAAAATGTAACTCTTTATTCCAAACCTGTGGAGTTCAGCCCACAGGCTCAAATTTTCTTGTGTTCTTAGCCAAAACTGAGTATCTGTCTTTATAGCTGGACACTCATCAATATCAATAATCAGGGAATTACAGTGGTTGCCTGTCTACAGATGTACCTGGGTCTGAAATGTTAGTCTTTGGGGGAAAATTTTAAAAGTGACTTCATATGTAGAAGTAGTTCATATCTAACAAGAGAGCTTAAAGCAGACTTTGGTCACTGTAAGTGGTGGTGCAGTTGTGATTGTGCCATTTGGAAACAGTGAAAGCTTCACAAACCTCAGGCAGGTTGGTGCTACAGTGAAATGTTGGTGCTGCAGTGAAGTCAAATGTAGGGGAGTTACACAGCCAGGAGCCCAGAATGAATACACAGTGAGTACCATTAAACCTCACAGAGTACTGTATATGCATATTTAGAGTGTGTGCCATATTACTTCTTATTTTTATACCAGTCTCCTGAAGTGCATGCATAGGGAGCTGAATATTTAAATCACTGCTATGAGAGGGAAAAAAAAAAAAATTATATGGGTTCTATTACTGTCCTATAGTTTTGCCTTAGTTGTGCAGAATAACCAAACACAGTTCAAACCCTCCACCAGCACGAGGGGCTGTTGCCTGTGCAGTGCCTCGTGTCACCATGGGCCGTGGTGGAGCCCAGCCAGCAGCGCGGCTGCTCTGAGGGGTTTATCCAGCTGTGCTGCCACTGCTGGTAGAAAGGTGCAGGAGGGAGGTATGGAGACGACAATAATGTATTAGATCAAGGTTTTAAGGGACCGGCTGATTTTTCGGAAGTGTGCTGTAAAGCTGGGAGAGGCAGTTTTTCTCAAGATGATGACAGTCTGGAGGGTGTTGTTATCAGTGCACCCAGTGGCTGCACAGAGAGGACAGTGTGAGCTACAAAGTCTGTCTGTGTATGAATGAGTGATCTCTTGCTGCAAGTTCCCTGTGGTTTTACTCTCCTCTATGAATGTTAGAGGGGCCTGTGTTTTCCATGGAAGGGTTTAGGGCTGCTGCTGAAAACTGTATTCTTGAGTAGTCTTGAGTCACACAAAAGATGGCTCAGCAAGGGTTATTCGTGTGTATAAGAGTATGCAAAGTCTGACGCATGGGCTTTCTTTTATACTTGTAAAACAACACAAATTAAATTATGTTGAAACTATCCCACAAGGTGTGTTGGTATCAGTTCTTAGTGTGCTGCTTGCAAGAAATCCAAAGTAAAGGTTACAGAGCATGCTGTCATCTGCCACCATGCAGCAGCAGAAATGTTTTCAAGAAGACCTGACAGAAGAATTAATCTGTGATTGATTTAGGAGCTCTTTATCTCCAAGCTTCCATTGCTGTTTAGCAGAAAATTTTGTAAGAGGGGGCAGCTTAAGAGACCAGTGTTGTATGGAGCAAAATTAGTATAGGTTATTCATTGTCAGTATGAGAATATTTACTGGTTTACATTGGGAATTGGGAGGAAATTGTTGCCTTATAAAGAATATTTTTTAACTTCTTTTCTGCACACTTGTTTCACACTCATCTGGGTTTACCATGTACTTATATCTGAGCCTGGGAACATCCAGCAAAATCAATGCTCAGGATTCTTGTGGAGGTATAGGAATGCACAAAACTTTGCAACACATAAGTGTTTCTAAATTTAAATAGATAAAATAGACACATATTTTTAAAATGTGGGTGTAAATAGATACATTGCAACAAGTTGTAATGTGTGTACATCACTTACATGAGCATTGAGAAAAGATTCTAGAAGTCCTGGTGGTGATTGACACTACTGTCTGCCTATAACACAGAATTGGTGGATACTTGGGACTGGTAAACTGAAATTTAAATTTAATTTTTTTTTTTTTAATTTACAAGTAGTTCCTTTATTTTTTCCCCATAGTAACTGATAATATGTAGCCTACAACAATGAAACATTTTCTATCTCCTTCTACCTATTTGAAGGGCTTATACCGAAGAAAATGGGGTTTTGAACTCAGATATTTGCAAGCCAGACATCATAGTACTTATAATCTTGTATTTTAAAATGAAGTTGTGGTGAGTGCCTGAAGTCACTCAGGAATCATCACAGAAACATGAATAGAGAGTAATATGGCAGAGATGGTAAGTTTGATTTACCAGAGACAGAAGACTTGAAAAGCAAGATGTACTAAGGATTATGTAATTTCCTACTGACCAAGAAAACAATGTATAATAAAACTGTTAGGTCTTGGGGCCACCCTAAAATTAGACTAAAAATGAAAGGTAAGTGCTTCAAAATGACAATATGAAAGCTTACTGAATCTCTGCCCTTAATGAACAACTTCATATCCTGGACAAAAAGGACAGGTTTATCCTTTTTTTTTAAAATTACATGCAGTTACAAGGAAAATCTCTTGCCACTGAAATAAAGTTTTATGGAAATGATAAATGTCTGTATTCAGGTATGAAAATTTTGCCTTTCAGATGTGAAATTCAGATGTGAATGCATCTGTGTGTAAAGGTTTCTAATCACAGAATTCTACCATTAATGGGGAAACACACCTAAGCAGAGGGTGGATGCAGTTGGATGTTGCTTACTGAGATCCTTCTGGAGTAACATTACAGTTGTAACTTTTTGGCCCTGAAGGTGAGACCTGATTGACTTAATGAACTAGATGAACTAATGTCTTAAATGGGGTATGTGCCTTCATGTTCATAATTGCTTAAGTTCCTATTTTGACAGAGCAAACAAAATGACAGCAGATAAATGTTACATTTTTTAACTTCTGAAATGTCTCTCATCAGCTACTTGTTTCATCTGATTAATGTGCCCTGTCAGTACAGAGCTTTAATCAGCCACAGACACTTTCTGGAAAATGATCGGGAGCAGATTTAGATGAAGAGCAATGCCAGGGGTAGTCAAGGTGAAGATTAATTCACATCTGCCTTCTAGAGGGGGAAGCAAATGTCAAAAACGATAGCACAGCACCTTACAGATGAGGTGCCAGCATTGCATTCTCTTGTGCTCATGCATGGATTTGCAGTTTTTGTAACTGGGTAAGTTGTGTGCTGGACTCAGCAGCAAACAGAAGAGAGATGTTTGTGATTGCTTCAGTTCTGCAGCTGCTGGCCCTCATAGCACCAGTTATATTCTTCAGAATGTGTGTCCTGGCTACTCCTCCTCCCTCTCTGCTACTTCATGGAGGACATTTTAAACAGAAGTGGAGAAACAAGGCACAGTGAAATGCTCAGCTGGATTTTTCAGTAGGGCTGCTCTTTTGGAGCCAAAGATGTCTGGCAATGAAAAGGGCTGAACTCATGGAATGCATGAATTCTTCATTGCCATTTTAAATATTTTAATAATGGTGGGCAGTGCAGTACCTCAAAAGCATCCAGATGTCATTTAAAAAAAAAATTAAAGGGGAAAGTGAGTTTTCTAAAAGAAGTAACTTCCGCTTTGGAGCTACAAAGAAAGGAAGCGAGCCCTATGAAAGCACAGTAATTAGGTGTTTCTTAAACTTTTTTTCATTGTGTTTATTGTGGTCTTCCCTGCCCTTCTTCTTATTTTTTTAAGCAACAAGAAGAAAAAATACCAAACAGAAGAAAGAGAAATATTATATGAAAAAAAAAAAAAGTCACTGCAAACCTATGGAAATGTGTGTGGCAACTCACAAACAGGTTGCATTGAGAGTAAGCCTAGATTTCTCCACTGATGCTCTTGGAGAGGCATAATGCAGATCCCAGAAAGGAATCCAGGTACAGTGAGGCAGAAACTGTGAAGGTCATACTGATCTAGGACATAGCATCTTGTTAAAAAAAATCATTATCTATCTTTGTTGTTTGACTACTTTAATAGCAGCAGTCTTAATTATATGTATATGTCTTTGTATATATGTAATACACATAATATAGAAATATGTAATTATATGTATATTTTACGTACTAGATGTATTGTAGTACACACATTAGTGCTGATTCTGCATCTAAGCACAGACAGGCAACTTCCATGCTAATGGTCAGAACAGAAATGTTACCACTGCCATGTGCAGTTTGCTTACACAATTCCATTATGCATGGGAAGAAAGAAAAACAATGGACCATGTAATATATCAGATAGTTTTTTAAACAACATGGTAGCTGGATGGTTCCTGCTTTGGTCTTGTTTTCTTCATCAGCTGACAAGATGTGATATGCTGAAAAAATCTGCCCTTTACAGAAAGATAAAGGATTATAGGTTGAAGAAACCTGGGACGCTGCACGTGCTAAGCCTTGTTCATGGTGATTTGGCTGTGTGGATCAGAAATGAACCAAGATTCCTCAGATTCGAAAGAAAGGGAAAGGAGAAACTTTGCAGGGAAGACAGGTTATCAGGTGGGAGCAGGCAAGGAATGTAATAAGTGAAAAATTACTTCTGCCTTGCCATGAAATACAGGCCTCAGTGAGGATGCTGGTGTTGTGCCATGAGGATTGATGGTAAGGCAAATTCAGGGAAGGCTGCAGAATGCTGTAGCATTAACTCATCAGACAACTCAAATGTCAGTGAGAGATTGGCACAAAATGCAGTGGAAACCCCCAAGGACACCAAGCAGGAATCTATTAGCCATCAACTATCAATCACTTGCCCTACAGTGTCCTTTAGCAGTCAAGGGCTTATGTGTTTAAGCTGCTATCTTAATAATCTACACATCACTGTTCTTTCCAGGGCACAACAGCAAGTGAGCAGTTGTCTCTTCAAGCAAGAAAAGAAAAAAAATCACTAGGGAAAGGGAAGTTTTACTAGTGGGAGGTCTAAAATTAACAACAAACTGTTTATGGTCTTAAATGTATCACTCATTCAAAAAAACTTCTAGTATAATAGAAAACTAAATGCAATTTTAGCATGTGTAGGAGTGTATTTGTATGGGGGAAAAATACTGACAAAGGATTGGAGCATGATTTGGCAGACAGTCCCTGCCAGGTAGCAAAAGTCTCAGGGAGATGGCATTGTGTCCCTTAATGCAAGTGTCATACGTCACTGTAATTAGCAGTCAACAGCTCTGATTTTGATCAAGGTGGACACAGCTCCTTGAGCTTTGGTAGAAAGCTACGTGAGAGAAGGATCTCTAAATCCAGCTGAGAAAGAAATTAGGTATCTCCAGCTATTGTTGCTCCCATGAAAGCCTGAGCAGTGAAAATAGCAGAACATGATTAAACCATCAAAACTTAAACTAAGAAGTCATAAATACAAGAAAGCAAATGAATAAATAATTTTGTGGGAAACTGTAGTCCCTAATCTAACCCATTCATTGAAATTTTGTTTTTCAAAGTGATTTCTCTGGAAGTGCTAAAAATGGGTGACAGGAGGGAGGGGGGTTTTGTGTATGAATAAACTGCTGTAAACTGTCTTGCAATAGGAAGATTCAATAACTACTAATCCAGTGGTAATTTAACCTGGAAGAAATTCATCTCAGTTCAAAGCTCAAGTTATATGACACTTGTGTCTTCACTGAGTTTCCCAAAGAGATGGATGGTTGCTTCCAAACTTCTCTTGAGTGTAAATTAAGCCAGATAGCGCTCTGTGAGATATTCTCAGGCAAGTGTCCAAGTTATCAGGGAAAATCCAGAAGTAAAAAAGCGTTATCAAGACAGATGAGTGAATGGAAACATATAAATCCAGTGATTGTGTGGCTGGAGCTGTGTAATTCTATAATAAGAGGCAGTTTAGATATGATTTAGCAGCATATAGGCTTTATGCTGAATCTTGGCACAGGGATGAACCCTCTTTTAGTACTCTAGCTGAAGGATAATTTTAAAGCAAAAGCTTCTTCCTTGGTGCCATAATTTATTGTATCATGTTATCTTGCTTAGACATGTCCATTAAACATGACATCATTCCTCAGTGTTTTCTCTAATACATTACTGAAAATGATCATAAAACCAGGGCTGAGGACTGTGTCTGTCAGGTGTCTGGTTGTGGACAGTTATCTAACTGAGCAGGGTCACCCCACACCTCCACACTGAGGACTGGGAGAGAGAAAAATCAACAAAAAAGGTATCACAGCACTCCTTTGTATTTTACAGGACAAACTGCAGCATTGTAAAGACCTGTAATGTTACCCTGTGTTGCAGGGTTTGGGCACTGGGGTGTTCACACCTGGGGGCTGTTCCTGGGTGTGAAGGGGGACCCTGGAATACTTCTATAGATGTGTAGTTATACTGATACCACGATCATGAGCTACCACAGCACAGCTCTAGCAGGCTGCAGGCACCTCCTTTATTTCTGGTTGTGGAAGTGGGGATGCAAACGTGTGTCAGGAGTAATGCAGCTTCAGCAGATCCTATTTGGAAGAATGGAAATGGGCTAATGATCTCTGGAGGTCCTTTCCCAGACTGTGATCATGAGCTGCTAATTAGAAATGGGATTAGACAGCCCAGCGCTGAAAGAGAGAGGGAAAAGCAGGAAAGTGGTTTTGAACAGGCGTGCAACAGGAAAGGAGACACGAGGGCAGGGGCAGACGGAGGGAAGGCCCGGGCCGGACTGAGCGGGGCTCCAGCTCCGTCCCCCTGAGCGGTGCGGGGGCCGGCGCTGCCGGCGGGGGGCACCGCGGGGCTGCCGAGCCGGGCGAGGCGGGCACAGGAGAGACTGCCCTCTCTCTTCTCCCACCTTCCGAGGGGCTTGGAAATCGCCGGTGGAGTCCTTCTCTCCTGGCAGAGAAGAGTTACCCTGGCTGTCACCAGCACGTGTAAACGAAGTGGGTCTGCAGCCCTGGGAAGAGAAGCCTCGCAAACAGATGATAGCTGCGTTCCAGAGCCGCATTAGCACACCATAAAGCTGGTAGCCTGCCCATGGGCTGCCATCTGGGCTCCCTGTCCCTCAGTCCCATGCAAAGCCCGGTTATTTTTACTTCTGCCTTTATGCATGGGAGGTTATGCTGTCCCAGCTTTACTCCAGCTCTTCCTGGAAACTGTTGCCTGCTTAATGAAATGAAATTTCTGTCTGTACTTAGGGCACGTTGCTGGTGGTGGCTCTTCCTTCCACTAACTCAGCAGTGTGCAGCCATTCTAGCCTGTTTTGTGGTGGTGCTGCTTGACTTCAAGCCAAGACTGGTGCAGCAAACAGCGTCTGGATCAGACACGGATTTTTTTTAATACAGCGTGTGGGTCTCTCATGATCATTGCAAAAGAGTGAGGAAGTACTGGAGCAGGGAACTGCATTGAGAGTTGCATGTACAGCAAAGACCTAGAAGCAGCTGCCAGTCCTTATTGGAGTCTCACTGATATGTTTTCCCCTGGCTCATATCCATCCCCTTTTCTTCCCTCATCTCAGCATGGAATCATTTATTTTGTAAACAAAACAGAAAGGGCAGAAGTTTCAGACTATGTCATTCCCTGGAGTGAAGGCAAGTGCACCCAGGGACAGACTCAGGCTGCTTGTGAAGAGTCCTTTCAGGGAAGACAGATTGACAAGTCCCTTTTTTCCTTCTTCCTCTTTGGTGTAGAATGAAGGGAAGGTTGGTAAACAGTGATTGCACAGCATTCAAAATAAAGACTTCAGGCTACAAAATAAAAAGAAATTAATCAAGGTCTCTACTTGGTTTTCCTCCTGCTAATGGGAAGGAGGAGCTGGATCTCTCTCTCTGTTCTTCACATCACTCTCTTTTTTGGGGTTTTTACTTGCAGAATTTTTCATTGTCCCTTTTAGGGACATGTGTGAAACCCCTAGGCCTATTGCAAGCACCTGGCATTAAATTGTGCAGCAATACACAGACCATTATTGCACAGAGAAGGACAGGAACTAAATTAATTCCTATGCAATGGGGTAAAATTACTGCGAGGAAAGGAAGAACCCTGAGACATGAATACTTTTGGAATACTGTCATGCTGCAGAAGGATCAGTGTTCCTGAACTTTTCAGCACAAAGAAGGATGAAAAATGCTGTATGTAATCAACTATCTTGAAATAAATTTTATAAACAGAGTGAGATAGCATTTAAGTTTTTGCATACTTCAGTTTTACACTCCTACATAATTAACACACAGCTGCCGACATTGTTTTTTCTTGTACAGGATGCATTTTCCAAATTAGTACAAAGTATAGAGTATTCGGGGTTTTGTAACAGCAAAGATGTTTCATTCATTTAGAAGGTGGAACCACCAGAATTAAATCAGGGGCGATGCATGGGTGGTTTTGGTACCATTTCTACTCAAATTTGTCACTTGCAGCAACAGGCAAAGTTTCCTGTGCTTGTCACGTCACTTTCGGAGTTAACAGAAAACTCACAAGCATCAGGGAGCACCAGAATTCAACAGCTGTGGAAGGGCCCAGCACCTCTGCCCTTTCTTTTCAGTTCAGGCAGGGAGATCAGCTACTGCATTTGGCAATTGCTAGGCTGAGGGCAGCTGAAATATACTCTGTTTCATGGTCTGTGTTCAGGCTCTTAAAAGGACATCAGACTTTGCAATTGTTGATCCAAGATCAGCCCCTGCTGGATTTGTGGTCTGCCAGAAACCTCCTGATCCAACAAATTCATGTTTCAGGGGCTATGGTGCCTGAGGAGCTTCCAGGCAAGGCAGAGCTGCACTGGCTCACCCCAGAGAAGGCACAAGTTGCTTGTCCTGAGCTAAGGAGAAGAAAAAGGCAGTGAGAACACTGCCAGTCCTCAGCAGGGAGAGTGGGCTGGTCTTCACTGCAAGAATGGACATCCACGAATCAGAACTGCCCCCCTCCTTTCCTTCCCCAGCCATTCCAACTATTTAACTTCCAGAGGCTACCTCCACAAACAAAAATATGGGGGCCAGACCCTCTGGTGATATCCAGCATCCCTGGAAATGTTACCCCATCCCTGAAAGCATCCAAGGTCAGGTTGGATGGGGCCCTGAGCAACCTGAGCTAGCAGGTGGCCTTCCTGCCCATGGCAGGGGGTTGGAAGTAGATGATTTTTAAAGACCTTTCCAACCCAAAACATTCTATCATTCTATAATTCTGTGATCTGTTTGGGATGGAAACCAAAGGGGATTCTGCAAGAGTCAAAACCATGAAAAAATAGGTTATCCAGTGACACGTTCTCAGTTTTGGCCAGAGCAGAAAGGCATTAGCAAGGTTTGAATGTACCAGACAAAGAGGAATGTTAGATTTCTCTTTGAAGTTTCCATGGACATTGTTGATAAATAATCACTAGTATTATTTCTCTTCCAGTAATTCAAAGATCAGCATGAACTGCATCTCAGTCCTGAGATGATTAAAAAAAAGACAGGTCTGGGCAGAGGTAACTCTTCTGTGCTTTCTACATTACACTTCAGCATTAAAAGTTATATAAAGTGGCAATACATTTTTTAGCAGAAAACCTGACTGGTTGTACAATTTTTTCTATCCTTTGTATCACAAAGAAAAAATCTATTTCAACAATTTATATGTATTTGAGTTATGGAATGTTATATGTAAAGATGGTAGAAACATATTTGAAACAGAATGGGGGTCATGATTAAATGGTTAACTTATTTCCTAAATGAATGAGAAAGGAAACAGGGTGCTGCAACCTTTTGCTCTCACTTCCTCATGAGAGAAGACGTAGAGGCTGTCCCAGAGAGAGTGGGGCTGTTGTGCACACACATCTCAGGCAGCCATGGGGAACTGGGTGGAGAATGAAGGACTGTCCATCTTTGTCATTGTAAGTACAATTTTTATTGTGATTTGTGTATAGTAAAAAGTTCTGCAGAAAGCTGTGCTAAGCAGTTCTCACTGTGCCACTGAGAGATGCACCTGATTATGCTGAAACTGGGGCAGCAAGTGCAGGGAAATGCTTCAAGGGAATAATTTTTAAGGAGCTCTCTGGTATTTCAGTTGCTGTAGGTTTCATTGTTAACTGAGAAATGATCATGTATTAACTTTGATTTGTTAGAAATATTTTAGTTAAACGAAACAAATAACTTTAAAACTCACTTAACTATATGCACTTCAACAGAAAAAGCAGTTAAAACCCCTTCTTGCACTTTTATGAACAAAAGTGTGTGTAACTGAAAGCAAAGTGTCTTGACGGTATAAAATATTTATTAATGTCAGATTCAAGAATTTAGAGCAGAGATTCATGAATCCTTCATTAAGACAACTAGTATTTGAATGGAATTTGTTTACAGCTTTCATAGAGGGGCTGTGAAAATAGGTTAGATTAACTCTGAGCAAGATTTAAAAGTGTGGAAAATCCCAGGTGCATTTACAAGTGCTACGGAGTAAGCAGGGCAGTCCTCCTTGGAGAAAACTGAGTTTATGTTCTAGTGTTTTCTTTTTATCACTTCACAGTGTGATACAAGGGCTATAGGTATACCTATATACGTATATGCATATATATATATATATGTATTGAAAACATAACACCAAAATGTAAGAGCAGTTCATGTATCGTGGCTGCGTGTTGTTAGTAGATGTAAATATTGAGAGGAAGAAAAAGAAGGCATAGAATTTGCATGCTTGTGGTGACTGAAATGTGAGCATCTTTAGTCCAATAACTATTCCTGCTGCTGTGTACTTGTGTATTAACTCGTAATTTAGGAACATAACCCCATAGCTGTGGCACTTCAGTGCTTTGAAAGGGAGTGACAGTGTTTGCTGTCACCTTCAGTGACTTGAGGAAGTTGAAACTACCAAGAGGTGAATTCTGGCTTTTTCTTTTTTTTTTCCCCCCCACCAGAACTGAAATATTAAAATAATTATGTAAGAGGCCTTTATTTTGTTCAAATAAGGAATTTGGTTTTTGAACCTCAAAGCTGTAACAAGGTCAGGGAATAGGGAAGGAAACTAACTGAGATACCGGTAAAGAAACCAGATAAAAGGAGAGATCACTGGAAACCTTACCCAAGGGTTCTGCTTTGCCTCTACATCTTTACTGCACATGAGCAGGCACAGAGCTGTCCAGTGCTTGGCAGAAACAGGAAGACACCATTTCTACTGATGTACCTCAAGCACTTAATCCTGAGATGAGCTTGGTGTTTTAATGAGGACTGGGGGATTTCCTGAATACTGCCTTACCCTGATGGAAATCCCTTCATTTCCCAGTATTTAGTTACATTTTAAAGTTCTGAAATAATCCCAAGTTTTTTTTCCAATGTCATTTGTGCTAAAGAACTAGCAAAATGTATGGGTTAGGAGGGGCAAGGGACTGTAATGTCACATTTCCTGGGGTATCTCCCTGTTCTCAGACTTTATCTCTGTTTTCATGCGCCACTTAGTATACTTAGACTGAGTGTGCAGTGACACAGAGTTGTTTCAAAATGGGATGTGAAATCAGCCAACCAGCTCCAGGAGGGCAAATATCCAGATTCACTATGATCTTTTTGGCCAGATGGACTTGTAGCTGCCTAAGAGTTAATAAACTCTTTCCCTAAAAAAACCTGCACCACAGGATGTGTTAAATGTGAGAAAATTATCTTCTTGAATTCAGCCTTATGTGTAATTTAGCCCATCTAAATTTAGATCTCAAGCTTCTTTGTCACAGCTTCCAAGTCTTCCTCTCACATAGGTTAATGTGCCTGTGGAGCTGCCATTTGGAAGAGTCCCTAACCTTCAGTGGTATTTGGAGGTTTAATTGGACTCACAGAATTAAACACTTGTAATATGACAGTCCTGACACCACCATGTCTAAACTCCTTGACCTATGAAAATATTTCAGCTGCACATTGCTGTATTTTGCTCTATTGCCACTCCTGTACCCTGTGTTCACATATCAGAGCCCATTTACACCCGAAAGATTTCTATCACCCCTGCTGAAAACTTTATATCCTGCAGTACAGCTCTCTGTGCAAACAGCAGCACAGGGAACTACTGACTCTTACCTGAACTGTGTAAATTCAGATGGATTATTTCTAAGAACAAACTGTAAGCTTCCTGTTTAATTCTCTTTCAGCTTGTGTGGCTGGGCTTGAATGTCTTCCTCTTTTGGTGGTACTATCTTGTGTATGATGTCCCACCAAAATTCTTCTACACCAGAGTGCTCCTTGGCGTAAGTACATTATTATTTTGTCATAGACAGGACACACAGCAGTTTTGAATAGTTTTAGTTGATCAAAACTAGATCTAGTGGCTGGAGCAGCAGGCTCATGTAGGAGTTAGAAGCCACATGCAAACTGAATGAAGACAGATGTCTAGTGTTTCTGAACATAAAGCTGGTGCACAAAATAGAGAGATCTCATTCTAAAGATGTTTTCACTTAACTATTATGCTCCTGATAATTAAAGTAAGCATTAATTGTGGCTGCTTTATTAAGCAAAATATGAATAAAATATTGCCATTGAACTGCTGTGCAATCATTTTCCCTTACAATTATTTTTCAGAGCGTGAATAATTTATAAAGATATTGGCTCTGAAAAGCAATCATCATTCATATATTCATCAAGCATGTGAGTGGTAGTCAAGTAGTGAAGTGATCCTGGATCCTGGGCTACTCCATATAATCCAACTGGTTAATGCAGCATTATGTGTCCTACTACAAACTTGCTTCCAAAGCTACCACGGGTCATGACCAAATGACAGGGGAAATTAACTTGTTCACATATTTTAAAATCCTGATCACAGACATAAAAATCAGCCTAAGCTTCAGATTACAGAGCACAGCATTTTGCCAAAGATTTGCAAAGCCGTGGTTTAATCCTACAAAGCATGAAATCCCATTCTACTATGGCTTCTGGTCTGTGGATCAAATCCTGTCCTTTGCAATCATGGTGCAGTTGCCTTTGAAGTCACAGAGACTTGTGCTTGGATAAGTAGACCCCAAACAGCTGTGGTCTAAAACCTAAAAGGGTCTCCATGCAAGGAGAGCAAACATTATTTTTCCTTCTCTTCATTGCTTTTGGATTAATATGGTCATTATTCCTTCATTTCAAACAGTTCAAAAATCTTAAATAATTCAGGGTGTAAAGACCAATATTAAGAAGACAGATTCCTGAAAGCTGAAGCAATGAATTTTTGTAGACTCCTTTACTGACAGAGAACTTAACCCACTTCCCTTATAAGCTGTCCATCTACCATAACCCCACCAAACTGAAACCACAGACTTTCTTTACAGCCTTGGGACACAAAACCCTACTAATGGCTTAGCTTTGCACCTGTGTTTGACTGTTGATTGCCAGAGCTTTTTATACAACCATATTACTTCAAAACCGAAAACAGAAGGTGTCTGTCTGTCTGCAGGAGTGTGTTCTGCCTGCACATGTGTTTCTGACTTGATCAGAGCATTGTTCCATTGAACACTCACGGTGTTAATGTGAACTCTAGATCTCACACTCTTTACAAGTTGCAATATAATACATAAATGAAGTCTGTGCCCATCCACGCCCTGAATAATGTCTTAGGTGATGCATTTAATAACAGCATCTCTCTAATTACAGCGTGCTCTGGCTCTTGCAAGGGCCCCTGCAGCCTGCCTGAATTTCAATTGCATGCTGATTCTGCTGCCAGTATGTCGAAACCTGCTCTCCTTCCTCAGAGGATCAAGTGCGGTAAGATGAAGAAAGAATTTCAAAATTTAGAAAGATAATAACCTAAACAGCCTTGCAAATATACCGAGAAACTTTCTCCAACTTCCCCAAATATACCATATTTTGAGGATGTCCTCTTATAAGGAGCAGATAAGCCTGGAGCTGTGAGCAAGATGGAGGTCTAATGCCCATGGGGTATCTAGAGCTCTTTTGAGTGTTCAGCTTTGAATTAGTCTCCTTTGAGTCCTCCCTTTTTTGCTGCCTCCTGGGCATGGTCCTGCCCTGGATGCAAAGTCTGTCTTTTGGCTGGCAGCAGCTGTTGGTGCTCACCCACATCCACCCTGTTTGTCACTGATGCTACACCAACTTAGGGAAATATTAGCCCCTGTCTAATACTGTCCCTGCCCAGCTCCGTGGGATCCCGCGTGCTCCCACAGACGCACGGGTGGGTTCAGTGCTGCAGTCGTCAGCAAAGCGTCCAGAAGTGCATTTGGGTGCGTTCTGCCAGGAGCATTTATTGCTGCTACATTGTCAAAGGCTGCAGAGGCAAACACCAACATGATCCCAAAACTCACAGTTTTATCTGGGGGCGAGGAAAAGGCTGGACTAGGGAACAGGGTCCAATGGGGAACTCTGGGGGAATGACGAGGGGGGTAGAGGCTGACAGGCAACAGGGGAATTCAGACTGGGATAGATTAATGTAACAGAACAATGCATCCTGGGAGAAGCCATTTTGGTCACCCTAACATGAAGTGGTTCTTGTGGTACTGGGGACTTGTCTTACTGAGAACTCTCTGTCCCTTGTAATGTATGTTCACCGGCCACCACACCTGTCTGCTGTCTTTGCATGCTCAGGTTTTAAGGTAAATGTAGCCTTTTATAGACTTTCAAAATGGGACATTTTTTCAGTTGGCTCATAAATTACATTCTTTCTTGTCTGAATTGCATTTCTATCTAGGATGAAATAGTTCACAGGCCTTTTGACTTTTTCTAGCTCCCAAATGCGGATGTGTATACACAGCACTGAGGAACTGACATTAAGAAAAGGACAACTGATTCTAAGTGACAGCTGGAGAGGCTTCCTATGATAGTACTGATTGTATCACACTGCCAAAATCTAAATTTCTGGCTATTACAGCAGAAATAATGCAGACAATGCAGGCCATGGTCCAGTGAAAAAGCAATATTCTCCTCAAGTTCATGAATTGCCTTTCCAAATGTATAATGATTCCTCCTTTCTTTTGGGATGCTTTAACATAAACACGATCAACAAAACCAGTTCCCAGAAGTTGCTTTTCATCTCTAAACCCAGTATAAACTCTTTAATGCAAATGAGACAGCCTGTGGGGGCTGAAAAAGCAGACCAGAAGAGGAAGTGATAAAATAGATGCAGTGTTTCAAGTGTCCTTCATAAGGGAAGAAAGTGGGATATGAAGCAATAAGAAAATAACCAGAGACAAAAGAGGCTGCACTTCCATCTAGTACATACATCCTCACAATGAGTGTGGCTGAATAAATGAGATGTGCCTGCCACATTAAACTCTTAAATTACATTTAGGAGCAAGGCCAGTGCTCTAGGCTTTCTAAGGAATAACACTTAGAAATATAAAGTTGGAACTACATGTCAGGCTTTCAGTCTTTTCCTGTACTCCTTCAGATCCTGGGATGCTACAAAAGCAGACAACCAAACCCTCCATGTACGTAAAAGGAAAAAGGATAGTAAATAAAGCTGTAGGGTTAAAGTTGTTATTCCCCTGCCCTAAGGAATACTGCAGCTAGTATCAGCCAAAATTCAGAGCTGACTCCTCTGGCTGCAGAAGTCAATAATGAACATAAATTTAGAAAGAATTAATGTTGCTATAGATGAATGCAACTGGAAAATAATTATGAGTTCTTGATCATACAAGGCATTTTTGAGATTTCGCAGGGTCTTCTGAAGTCAAAGTGGTGAAGGAGCTCAAGATACATATGGAGACACTACTGGAAGGCTAAAACCTGGTTTTGAGGTGTTGAGAATTGTACTCCAGCTGGGACTTTATGCTACTTGTAGATTGCTTCTCTCCTAATATCTGTAGTTTAACTTTTCTAACCCAGACCTTGGGGAAGCTGTCCCTCTTGGTATTCAAGCTACAGAGTCAGTCCTTCTGCCTTGGGCACAGTGGTAGAGTCGCTCAGGCTACACCCAGCATCAAAGTGAGTCCCAGACAGGGAGACACAGTTCCACTCCTGCTGCCTGCTGGCAGCACACTCTCCTGCTGACAGCTGGGAGTGAGGAAGCAAAGGGCTCTGAGGGTGAGCAAGGAGGGCAGGGAGTGGCATAAAACAGGACTCTGGTGTTTGTTTAGCTTCAGTTGCTTTTCTGCAGTAAAGCTACACCTCAGGAAGGATGTAATTTTAGGTCTTAAGCAAAACACACACAGTCCAGTGAGCCACTGGCAGCGGTAGCACGGTGGTGGCCTTAGCACAGGGGCACAGGTGCTTGTGCTTGTTGTGCTGTTGTCTCTAATTAGCTGTGTTCTGAAGGTAACAGCTGTGAGGGTCTATAAGAAAAACCATTTAAATGTCAAATAACTTATTGGAAGAGTGGTGACCTTCCCAACATTGTCATTGGGGTCAAGAAGAGGAAAGAATTGTTCAAACACAGTGTTCAACAGGAATGTACTGAAAAATCTTGCGCTCTCCATCCTGCCACCCAGAAATCATATGTTACAAAGTTATTTGGTTTTAATTGAAAGAATAGCTGTGCTGTCTTTGTGTGCCCATCATTGCTGTATTTATCACTGTTGTTAATGAGCCTCACGACTGAAGGCAGCAGGAGCCCTCTGCCATTGCTTGGCCTCCGCTTCTTACACAGATCAAGGTGGCTTTTGCCAGGGAGTCAAGCACTGCCTCACTGTGCTACATTTTATTCTACAATCTTTTTTACTGTCTCTCAATAGATGTGATACAAAAAGGCCAAATTTCTCCTGGTTGTTGTTGTTGTGGTCAGAAGTCATTGTGGCAGCCCCAGAGTGTTTGCGTCTTCTGAGGAAATATTTGTGGTAGTTTGCACAGTGTTTTCTTCCCTTATCCACTCAGGAAACGCAATGCAAACATACAACACATGACAGTCATGCCTTCTACTGTGTGGAGACAGCAAACGGCAGCTTTACAGGAACTTAAAGTCCTAGGAAAACTCCCAGTGATGGCAGCACAATTCAGATGGGGCCTGTTAGGAACTTCACATCATTAGTAATGAAAATATCATTCTGTTTTTCTTGAGAACCAATTTCTTTGGTTTGTATCTGCAGAGATTTTTGCTGTTTCTTTTTGGGTAACACCAAAACCAAGCTGTAAGTGAATGCCTGGGAAATATACCCTGTATTTTGGGGAAGGTATGCCTTCATATCACCGCCATAGGTGACTAACACATTTGGGGTGGGAGCTCCCTGAGACAGTTACACCCAAACTTTGCAGCCTGTTTCTAGATTGTGAATCACAATAGGAGCCTGATGCTACCAAAGCAGTCACTCTGACATGTCAGACTGTGATCCCTCCTTCTGTATGTAATGCGCAATTTAAAACAGATAAAATGCATTCCTTTGTCCTACTGGATGTTAAATTTTTTCTCATTATCAAATACTTTGTTTCAGTGGGACACATTAAAACATCATATGTAATTCCTGTTTTCTGAAAGACAGGAGACAGCCATACCTATATGTCTATATTTAGGAATTCTAGATCTTTCCTAGCAATGCCAGCAATTGTTGTGCTCAGTGCCTTTGTTTTTGTCCCTGCATTTAAAAAGTGTGCATAGACAACACAAATAGTCTTCAGATATCTTTTTTCTTCAAACCCAAAGTGCTGCTCCACCCGTATCAGACGACAGCTGGACAGAAACCTCACCTTTCACAAAATGGTGGCCTGGATGATCGCCCTTCACACTGGTTGGTACTCTAATGTTTCTTTGTTTATTGCTTTCTTTGGTATTTACATGGAATCCAGGTGAGATTCAAGTTATTAAGGATATGGGAAGAAGCCTGATTTCATTAAAGGAGTCAGCATGTGCCAAGGCTTAAATCAGCTTCCAAACATGTGCCAACTGGCAGAGAGCAAAAGATTAAACCAGAAAAAATACTTTTATTTTGAACCGTCAGTACCATTTATGACAGTTTAATAAAGGGTGTTTAGCAGTGCCCTGAGAACCAGATACCCTGGATTTAATTCTTGTTTAGACTTATTTCTTATCTGGCATGTCTGAAACAAATAATAGAAATTATTTTTAAAAAGGGATATAAAAAACTTGGACCTGTTTTGAAGGTAAGTACCTGCTTATAGAAGGTGGTTCAAATTTTGAAAAGCACTGTACAGATTTACCCTGCAAAAACTTGTAGTGGAATTAGTGTGAACCCCTCAGCTGGTTTAGATTTTTGGATGCATTCAGCTCAGCAAGAATATTACAAATGATTGTTAGCAAAACTGCAAAACAAAGCAGCACTAACAAATGTGACCCCAAAGAAATCCAGGTTCACTTCTCAGCTCTTCTACAGCAGTCCTGGATGAGAATGATCATGACAAGTAATTTAAGCCATTCCATGCTTCAGTTTCCCATTTGTTAGGGTACTACTGCTGGAATTGTTGAAAGCCTTTGTTGAACAAAAATATGCTGGAAATTTCCCTTTACTTCTTTCCCTCCACCATCCAAAAACTGTAAAAGTCACGTGTCAAAACTTTAATAGTAAAACACATCAGTGATTTGAAATTGTGATGAAGAGGGCAAGAGCAGCAAAGCTCTTAAGCTGCAGTTGACAAATGTGACAAAGTTTCAAATGTTACCCAAAACCACCAAGTACTTGTGGTCAGTGCTGATTATTCCTTTCCTGTCACTCCTAGCAATTCACACCATTGCACACTTATTCAACGTCGAGTGGAGTGTGCAAGCTCGTGTGGAAGAGAAAGGCACTCTGGCAGCTGTGCTTTCTGGCCTTGGAGACAAACCAAATGAAAGCTATGTCAACTTTTTTAGACAAACTATTGGGGTAAGTGACATCAGACTCTGAAGAATCATATTAGACCATTTGAGCAGAGTGCCTCTGGGTTTGGGTTTGGGGCATCTTGCAGAAAAACCTTGTAGAATCCATTCTTCTATATTTGCCAGTCACATAGTTGCTGAACTTTGGTAGTACTTTAAACTTTTTCACCTGAGGATTGCAAAGTAGTTTTAAAACATTATATAAAAACATACCTTGTAAAGCAGTGTTCTGACTTAGACAGACATGGCACTCAGAAAGGTGCACAGAAATCAAGACTAAAGTTTTGAAGCTGGACAGCTTAAGCTCTGGTCAGTGGGGAAAAAGAAGAGAAGGGACTTGCTTACTCCTCAGAAGAGCACTGAGCATCCAAACTCTGCATGAGTTATGAATCCCACTGCTGTGCAACACCAGAGAAAATGGAGAGTTTTCATTTAGCTCCCAAAATATGAATGTAGGACTCCAGTTCTTAACACCAGAGCTGTGCAAATGTATTCATCTTCCCCAAACGTGTCCTGCTGAGCCATGGCAGAGTAAGAAACCATGTTTGGTGTGTTAATTCATGAAAAGCCCTTTCTCTCTACTTCCAATTACCTTAGTAAAGGTAAATCTGCAGTGCAACAAAAATTAAGTGGGATTTTGGCATCAGATGACTTAAAGATTTATAACAAGGTAAAGGATTTGGTGAGTGGTGGTTCAACTGGCTCTGCTTTGGTGCAACCGCTTCCTTAGACCAACGTGTGCAATTATTTCACAGAACCCCATTGGGGGCCTATATGTGGCTTTCACATACTTGGCTGGCATCACTGGGGTTGTCATCACACTGGCTCTCATCCTCATCATCACCTCATCCACCAAAACTATCCGGAGGTCATATTTTGAAGTCTTTTGGTACACCCACCATCTCTTTGTCATCTTCTTTATTGGCCTCGTCATCCATGGTGCTGGGTAAGTATTTGCATGCATCACTAAATATCTGATAACTACTGAATCTTTACTTAAAGCCCCCTGCACACATGAGTGTAGGGACTTCTGTCACTGAGCAGTGATTGTTTTTGCTGGGAGTGATGGGCCAATACAGGCTCTGAGAGTCAAGAGGCTTTCACTGATATGTGCAACAAGCTGTCCACATGCAGGAGGTTTTATGTGACTCTGACACACCTAAGTTCTCTGGCACTCAACTTCTTCTGATATCTTAATTGTAAAGCTCTTTTCCAAGGTTTCTCTTTCTATTTGTTTCTTTACCTTTCTCTCCTAAAAGGAATTGCATCACACACATGTGTGTAAGAGGATCTCAGTATAAAAACTACATGGAGTCTAGAAAACTATAGTAATATAGATTTATGTTTCAGGTTTGGATGAAATTCTAATATCAGCAGCATTTAAGAATAGATTTTTAGCTGTTTCCACTTGGATATAGGCATTTGTAAGGTTTTCTAACTTTCAAATGCCAAACAAATTTTTCTGCTGTTGCCTCATTCCATATCTTCTTCTGAAAGAGCTGAAAAGGCTAATGAAACAGTTTTAGCTCTACAAACACAATTTTATCACTTAGAAAAGTGAACTTTAGATCCACTTCATAAAACCGAAGACCAGATGAATAAAGGAAAAAGACTCAAGTATCCAAGCTACATTGCAATAGTTCATAATTACACTACATTGTCCATTTTAAAGGAAATTCTTCATGCAATAGAAAGTGTGCTTTAAAAATGCCCAGCAAAAATGGCTATTCAAAACCACTTCCTTTCAGTCCATTAGTGCCATAAAAAAGACAGAAATGAGAATAAAACAGGAAGAACAAAAATAGAAGGCAGATCGGAATCACCCCCAGCATATTTGTCCATTCCAATTTTCGTAACAAGGAGAGGGTTTGAGCAAAACCTGTGGAAGGAAAAGAGCAAGAGGTTCATGTTTTCTGAAGCAAATATTGTATAGTTACTGACACAATGTCCAAACTTGCCAGTAGTTACTGAACAATGCTATCAGAAAGCAAGTATTGCTCTTCCTAGAGGTCAGTGAAGGGCATGTATTTCATAAAAGTTGACTTCATTTACTTTGATGTTCACTGTACTCCCACCATTTTAATTGTACTGGAATGAAAAGGCAAGAGTTTGAGCAGCAGTGGTTGTCAGCGAAGTTCAGCTGTCCTTTGGAAGCAGATAAACATAGGAATATTCTCATCTGTAGAGGGAAGGATGCTTTCTGGCTGTGAACTCAGTGACCTCACTTATTTGGCCTTTAAGGCAATAATGACATTTTGAGTTCAAAGAAAATACACTGAGAAATATGAGATGAACTTGTTACACTCATGGAAGGCATCTCAGGTGTGCAAAGATGGGTATCATGGAATGAGTATGACCTGACAATGTCAAAGTAACATGTTAGGAAGAGGCATAAATGCAGGTTTGTCTCAGGGGAGAGAAGGCTCTCACACATATGTATCTATACAAACACACATCTGTGTATACACAGAAAGCTGAGCCAAAGGTTATTGATAGCATCAAAGGGGCAGATTCAAGAAAGATAGAGAGGGACTATCTACAAGGGAACAGGGGGGAATGGCTTCAAACTGAGAGTAGGTTTAGATCAGATATTAGGAAGAAATTCTTTACTGTGAGGGTGATGAGGCACTGGAACAGGTTGCCCAGTGAAGTTGTGGATGCTCCATCCCTGGTAGTGTTCAAGGCCAGTTTCATGGGGCTCTGAGCATCCCGGTCTAGTGGAAGATGTACCTGCCCACGGCAGGGGGGCTGGAACCGGATGATCTTTAAGGTCCCTTCCAACCAAAGTCAATCTTTGATTTGATTTGATTTTTTGCCTGTACAATAATTCTTGTCTGTTACAAGCTGTTACAGCACTTTCGTAACACTGATGGTTTTTGTGCATGAGCTGTGTCACAGACAAATGTCCCAAATTTCCAATCATAGTAAATGTAAAGAGAGAGTACAGAGGTGCAGTTCATTCTGTTTTTAAGTTAAAGAAAAACTTTCAGCCAAAGAAGAAGTAATTGTAATGTTATACTGCTGAGAGCTTAATTACAGTACTAGAAAGAGCATCTACACTGACTAATAAGGGGAAATAAGCTTTTCTTTTCTCTTGTACAGGGTACTGACATTGTCAAACCTTGAACAGACCATAGGGCAAGGCAAAAAAACCCCCAGGGCCTCTTTCCCTTAAGCAATGGGGTGGGCAGTGGAGGAAATGGACTCCTCCTGTTCCCATAACTCATCCCAGAGGCGGCTCAGCTGAACCCCTTGTCATTAGTGGGGAAGTGAACTGTAACTGCTGACATTCCTGCAAATTGCAACTCGTGATGCCCCTGGGACAGTCTCACTGCTTCCCTTTATTTTTCAGACAGGATATTAATCAAACATTTAATGAAGAAGAGGTTCATTAGTAATATTTATGAGCAATATGTTATCTCTCAACACTATGCAGAGGTTTTCTAATAGTCATCTGAAAAATCTGTCGCATGGAGCTAGGTATGCATATGGCTTAGATACCATGGGGGGTTTTTTGAAATATCAGAAATGTAGTCTAGTCCACAGAAACTGAGCTAGAAAAGCAGAAAGAGAAGTCGTGGGGAGAAGATATCACAGAACCATATTGGCATGAAACTGAACAGCCTGATCAGAAGCAGACTGTTTCTAGGGAAAATTCAGCAGATCGTAACCTGAATTCTTCTACTAAGATCCTGATGTTGACAGAACTCCAGAGAGAGGCAGGAAATAGTGAACAAGACCCTTGAAACTGAAACTACCTCTCGGCACCAGGTCTGCCACTGGAAATAAATCTGTATTGGATCAGTCAGGATTCTTTATAAGAAAACAAACAACAACAACCAAAAAAAAAACCCAACCAAAAAACCCCAACCAAGTAAGAATTTAGAGGCCAGGTAATCAGCTGATGCAAGCTGGTATAGCTGCAATAGCTGCTTTGTGTCAAAAGCATCTGTGTTCTTTCATACCACCTGAAAAGCTGCTCCACAGCATTAGAGGAAGGGCCAAAGGAAGAATGTATGTTGGAAAGGGATCTCCAAATTTCTGAAATAAACAGCAGAAAAAATCTTTTCAGTGGTCAATAGGAAATTGATTACTTGTCCATTCCAGGTTTTGGTTTTTGGTGGTTTTGTTTGGTGTTTGTTTGGTTTTTTTTTCGGTCGAGGTTTTTTTTTAATTGAAGAAAAAGGCAGGATAACTCAGAAAAGATTGAAGCTTTCTAATTGTGACCACATCCTGAAAGTGGTAATGGATGTAACTCTCAGTTCCTTGCCTAATCTTGAAATGAGGATTTTATCCCACAAACTTCCCTCCCCATTTTTATTTCTTTCATGGTAACTTTGTGGGTGGATTAAAGCGGTAAAGCTGCATGAAAGCTGTAGCACTGCAGAAGCTGACAACTCCATATAAGCAGAGTAGTACATAAATAGAATAACAATAAGGAACAGATACTTTCATTTTAATTTCATTGCCTTAATGATCTTTACTTTTTTTCCAGTCGTATTGTACGGGGACAGACAGCTGAAAGTCTGGCTGAACATAACCCAGAGATTTGCTACAAGAACTTCAGTCACTGGGGGAAGAATGGGGCTTGCCCAATCCCCCAGTTTTCAGGGAATCCTCCTATGGTAAGAAAACAGCTGTCTTGAGTGTAAATCCAATTGAAAATGTTTACAGTTTGCTCTTCTTTTTCTTAAATAATACATGCAATTGCAGAGAAAAACAGCCATGTAACCCTCAGCACTCTTCAGTGGCAGCTTTCTTTACATGTAGCAATAGATTTTGACACAATGGATTATAACCAGAAATGGACTCCAGACGGACAGCACACTGAAAGTGTGCTGTAAAATAAACACAATTAACAGATAAAGCAAAAGAGCAATTGGTATCTGAGAAATGCTTATCCAAAAAGTAAACTGCTTCTGGGGATATCTAAAAGTTCTATAATTCTCATAATAAGTAGTTTAACATTATTAATGGACTGATGATCATTAACAGAAAATAACACCCTGGAAATGTGAAATTGAAGCTTCAGTTTTTATTGACTAACTAGGCTGGTTTTTCTTTCACATTTCAGACTGATCTGTTAACAAAACCCACATCTTTTACTGCAGTAATACAGACCTGAGTCAATAATAAATTAAGAATTTTACTCCACATTTCACTTATTTACATTCACTTTTAGATAGAGACAAAATTGTTTACAGGAAAATACCTTGCTGTAACTCTAGTAGAAACTTAAAGTCCAGCTGCAACTCTCAATGGAGAAAGAAATTCCCTCTCTGACCAGAATTTTGAAGGTGTCATGTGTCTTAAGGATTCCCTCATCTGATTAATAAAGAACATGGATTACTTGAGCTTCGCCTCTGCTTATAGATTTTCCAGGATTTGATTTGATCTAAGTTGCCATGTCGTCTAGCAGAAGATGTCCCTGTCCACAGCAGGGGGGGTTGGAACTAGATGATCTTTGAGATACCTTCCAGCCCAAACCTTTCCATGATTCTATGATCTTCATCACCTGACTTATTCTCTTCTGCCTACAGACGTGGAAGTGGGTGGTAGGTCCCATGTTTCTGTACCTGTGTGAGCGGCTGGTGCGGTTTTGGAGGTCACAGCAGAAGGTTGTTATCACAAAGGTAAGTGCTGATGCTACACTTAATACCAAGCAAAGCATCACCTTCTTTCCCAAAGGGTGCAGCAAAGCCAGAGGTTCCTACACAACAAAGTTATCAGTGAAAGGAATGTTCTGACATCTGAAAGTAGCCTCTAAAGATGAGCGAGAGGAGGAAGTTAGCTAAGGCACAGGACTGAATCTTAGGAAAGAAATGAATTTTCTTTGTTTTGGGTGAAAAATTCCACAATGCAGAAATTTCACAGACCTGAGACTAATTTAAGGCCCAGAACCAATGACCCCTGAAAATGAGTTAGAGGATGCTTATTTTACTCATCCAAATCTAACGTGGATCTTCCATTCTCCATGGTGTGTTCTGAAATTCTGACAGCCGAATTAGCACAGCGCTAACTTCAGACATATGAAAACTATCCTGGCCTTTCCCAGTGTAATTTCCTCACATGGCACTGTGCTCCATCCTAGGACACACCCTGTTCAAATCACGGCAGCGTTTGGAGGATGATATCAGATGTCTCTACCACGCTCTGTAATGGTGCTGACACATTGGAAGGCTCCTAAATATTAGTGTGCTTTTGGTAATTTTACCAAAATATCCTGTGATATTCTACACTATATTTCTATGGTGTCTATTTAGTGCCCTGTTGGCAGAAAATTTCCTTCACAATCCTAAACACCACTATTAATACCTAAATTATCAGACAGAGAGACTTGATTCTCCCTCTTGCAAATCTCTTTTGAAAAATGAAAATAATTTTGGCAGAAAACTTTAGGATTAAAAATTACAGTGACAGAATTACTGGTCTTGCTTCTATAATATTGTTTCTATTTATTCTTGGCTAAAGAATAGCCAAGGTCCCACCCAGCTATAACCAGAAAACATCTGTTTTCAGTGGTACTACCTATCTGTGTGCCTATCTGTGGGATAGCCCTATGTTTTTGCCCCTATGTTTACAGTCAGGTCCATTAACACTGTGCTCTGTGCCATGTGTAAGGTCCAGCTGGAATTAACAGTGTGCACACATGGATCTGGTGATGTGTTACAAGATGCGCCAGCCTGGTCTGTTCCCTTTGGAGTGACTGAAGTGTGGTGTGAAAAAATACTTCAGCCAAAACATCAGCATTCTCTTCAGGCTTTCATCTGCCTGTCAGGTGCTGTTCCTCCCTCTCAGTTCTGCTAGGAAGAAAATTTTACCAGCTTTCCTTGCTCTCATAGCAGAGGATGATGTTAGTGATGGTGGATATAGATACATCAGTGAGATACACCAGTGATTAGTGAAAACAGACGTTTTCTTTTCCCTTTTTTCCCCCTTGCCTTTCTCACTGTAGGTGGTCATTCATCCCTTCAAGACAATTGAGCTCCAGATGATGAAAAAGGGCTTCAAGATGGAGGTTGGACAATACATTTTTGTCAAATGTCCAGCAGTGTCTAAACTGGAATGGCATCCATTTACATTGACTTCTGCTCCAGAAGAGGATTACTTCAGCATTCATGTCCGTATCGTAGGAGACTGGACAGAGGGCTTGTTCAATGCCTGTGGGTGTGATAAACAAGAATTCCAGGAGGCATGGAAGTTACCCAAGTAGGTACAAAGAGTCTCCATGGTAAAATCAATAAACACCTATGACAGTTTAAATTTTGCTCAACCAATTTGATGGCACCAGTGATACAAACCTTAAATGGTGACACAGATTTGGGTCTTTACAGCTCTTTCTATCAACTCTTTGCCTCTTTACAGCTTTTTCTATCAACTCCACCTCTCCTTTTGCTGACTAGTATTCAGTCCAAATATGCATTGCAGCAGACAAATCCCTTTTTTACTGGTATTTTACATGGTGTTAATAAATATTCACTATTGATTTAATAAGCATACTTTCAATTCCAGGATAGCTGTGGATGGCCCCTTTGGAACAGCAAGTGAGGACGTGTTCAGTTATGAAACTGTGATGCTGGTTGGAGCTGGAATAGGGGTCACCCCCTTTGCATCTGTTCTCAAGTCTGTCTGGTACAAATACTGCCATGATGCCACCAACCTAAAGCTCAAGAAGGTATTGTGTCCTCTTTCCCAGAACCCCTGCAGCTGTTCAAGGTCCAAGGGCCTAAATCAAAGCAGGCACTGCAAAGGTGATCTGGCTCCAGGCACGCATGAGTCCTAAAAGAAAGAAGAGTCCATTTGCCTCTCAAGGTTAGCAGGAGGAAAGCAGGAGGATCTAAAGCAAAAACATAACGAAAGGAGAAATAGCCTACAAGCCAAATTACACATGCTAATCCTGACTGTGGCCCTGGGGATTTCCAGTTGCAGTGGAAATAGTGTTCATCTACTTGAGAAACACAAAGTTCAAGGCGCTAATGCAGCCTGGGCAAATATTGCATTCCTTCTGCCAGCACAGAGAGAAAGGCTTCTCATCAGTGGAAGAGCAATGGAAGCATCCTCCTCTCCCCTCCTGCCCCTGGAAACTCCCTGTGCAGAGATGTGGGGTCACACTTTGCAGTTATGGTCAAATTCAGGGAACAGAACTGGTTTTGTTACCTACTTTATCTTGCCTGCCAGCAGACAGAAAGCGAGTTCACTTCTAGATCATTTATTTATGTCCTAACAAACTGTTTTACAAGGAGGTAAGTGGGGAAATGTTGCAAACTAAAAATGTGAAGATAAATAGAAAGATATTTCCTTGTTCTTGCAGTCAGTCATTCAGCTTTATAACCCTCCCAGCATCAAAATTCCTGAGTAGCTTCAATACCATCCTATCCATCTACTGAAGTGTTCAGAACATTTTCTACAAGAACTCTATAATCCTCATTCTGTCAGCATACATAAACCCGGGAAACATAAGTGCCTGTGTCCCCTGACAGTTTATTCTTGTCTCTTCCAGATTTATTTTTACTGGCTTTGCAGGGACACTCATGCCTTTGAATGGTTTGCTGATCTCTTGCAATCTCTGGAGGCTCAAATGCAGGAGAGGAATAACGCAGACTTTCTGAGCTATAACATCTACCTTACAGGCTGGGATGAAACTCAGGTAACCACACGGTGCAGGATATCACTGCCATAAAACTGGAGTTAATGCTAGCAAATCTGTTTTCATAACTATTCAAATGATATTTTATCCTGGGCATCCATCTGGCTCTCAGAGTTTTGAATGCAGACAGGTGTTATCCATCAGAAGTTACGTGGGATCCGCTGTTCATGTGCACTGACTTCCTTTCTGCTTTACTCTGGCTGTGCTCTGTGGGAGGCAGGCTTTGTTCACAGGAGCAACCTCAGCTGCCCATGCACGTCTCTAAAACAGTTGGTGCTGCCTAAAGCATGTAATTAAGAGCTTTAGGGAGCAGGGAAGCCAATGCACAAAGTTTGAGCAATAGCAGCATATTTGTTTCAGGACTCATGAGTTCTCTGTCTGGTTCTGTGCTGGCCAGTTGCTGTGGGCGCGCAGAGGAGCAGACACTTGAGAATGTGTGATGAGTCAGGAAAGGCTCTCACTCTGTTACTTTTAGTGATGTTTTATACCACTTTTCTCTCACCATTGCAAAATTCACCATGTGCCCAAAGTGCTGTAGCTCAGCTAGGGACAGGGAGGGGGAGCAGCAAGGAAGCTATCACATATGCAATATCAAAAAAGCAGAAAGCAAAGAAGAAAAGTCCCACAATTTTTCCTTAGGGATAAAGTTACCTGTAACTTTTTTTGTCTCATGCAAAAGGGCTGCAGAACTCTGCAAGGCCTGAATTTATGCCTTTAACCACATCTTCTCTTTCTGGCTTTACTTGACTTAGCTGGTCTACCTGGAAGTTACACAGGCAAGACCTGCTGATATGGATCAAACCTCCCAGAGAACAAACTGGCAGGACTTAATTATGGTCAAGGAAGTAGTGTTATTGTATCTGAAAGGAAAGGGTTTTTTTCAATTTGCAGCCCTATTTTGGAGTTCTTAGACTAAACCAGTTCATTGCAAAAAACTCCCACAATTAATTGCTGGGTTCAATGTTTCGTAGCTTTAACTCTTGAGGTCACCCAGTGTGGAGAGAAGGAAGGGGTAGACACTGATAGTCAGGATTTTATCAGTCTTAGCTTTCCTTGCAAAACACTGTAAATTCCACAATCTCATCAGGGAAACAATTCAATGAGTATTGACCTGATTATTATTTTTTAACAAGAACACAATGCTGCTGTATTTAACTGTCCTTTGTGCTTCTTTTCCCACAGGCCACTCACTTCGTAGTGCATCATGAAGAAGAGAAGGATGTGATTACAGGACTGAAACAGAAAACCTTGTATGGAAGACCTAACTGGGAAAACGAGTTCAAAACGATTGCGGGGAAGCATCCTGGGTAAACCTGTGCAAATTTATAGTGTCTGTGGACTTCCTGTATTTAATGGTTGTACAGCACAATCTTGTTCCTTTAGCTGATAAAATTTGAGGAGCGTTTTTTTTTCTACCTACCTCCAGGTGTCTTCTATTCTTTTTTTGGCCATGGACTTGATCTATGATCTTGACCAAATTTTTTTGACCTACAATTTTTTAAAAAATCGTTTCTTTTTCACAAGATACTTCATGGAGTGTCTAATTACTAGCAGAATATTTAGAAAAAACTAACCCTAACCTTCCAGCTGAAGTAGATAGGAATACCCAAAACCACTTTTTACCTCTAAAACCAAATCTGAATATGGATGACCTTTAGCTAACCACCCAAAATTTGTAGGAAAAACCAGAACAGCTCCTCTCAAGAATTTGTGCCATAAGCTGTTTGAAGCTCTATTTCTTTGATTCAGTGGGGTCAATAAACTTTTCTTCACTGACTTAGGCTGAGATTTAGCCCAGCATTTATTTTAGAAGCAGCAATAAGTTTTAAGGGGTTATAAGGTTTAAGGGGTAGACATCCAGTTCTACTTCAGTTCCTGTAATTGTGAAAAAAACTTTCATCTATAGAACATAAAAATTATTTACATGGAGAATATCCAGCTGCTCCGTGCCTAGTTTCTGACCCTATTTTCATTTTCTTAACAGCTCCAGAATAGGTGTTTTTCTCTGTGGCCCTGAGGGCCTGGCTGACACACTCAACAAGCAGAGCATCAGCAACTCAGAAGCTGACCCACGAGGAGTACACTTCATTTTTAACAAAGAAAATTTCTAGCTCCCAAGCACGTGGGAGTCGTTAAATGCAAGGTCTAAAGACTGACTCCGTCTGTTTGGAGTCTGGGAAGGACAGCCCAGCTCGTAAATTTCAGCTACACTTAACGCAAGTCCCTTTGCTTCTTGGGAATTATTTTGGCTCTGTAGTAGAGTAAAAGAGTCAAGTTGTACCTTAGGGAAGTTTTCACTGCCCTTTGTGTGCTGGCTATTTAGTAGAAATCTGTTTTCTTTGTCTGTGTGAGGGGATTTACCCTCAATTAACTGCCTTTATCCTCCTATTATTCACCATGACTGCTAAGAGTGGAGGCTGCCGTGTGCTTTTGGGAGCCAATTCACACTCATAAAGCTTAGTGCTATTAAACAATAAAGCATTCTAGCATAAAGCTTGTTATTAGGAGACAGCTTATCCTGGCTGCAGCCAGCCCCTGGAACAAGGGAAGTTGGAAAAGGGTGACTGGGAAAGTTAGTTCCTTACAAGAGGAAAACTCCTTTGCGCACCAGCACCTTCCAGGCTTCCAACATAAGCCTCAAACTTCCTCTGCAAGAGAGAACTGCAACATGCAGCTGAGAAGAAGTTGCTTCTCCTCGGGAAAGGGGAGAACTGAAAAGGAACCCCCTGGGCTTCCGAGAGCCACCCCAGCTGCAGAGGGAGGGCAAGGACGGATTCAATCCAAGTCCCGCACCTGGCGTGTGAGTCATTGCTCGGCTGCTTTGAACACCCTCGGTTTCACATCTTCAGGCACACGGTGGAGCGGGGATCCATACAAGAAGAGGTTTTGTGTTTTCAAGATTGCCATTTCTTACTTTCAAGGCTGAAACAAGCTGTTGCTGAATGATTTAACGGGTATTTTCTGAAGCACTTGTAAATGCAAGCAGTGCCTTTGGCCCTATTGCTCAGCTGCTCCTCTTTGATGCTGAAACAGGCTCTGAGAAAGCAATGGTCAATTTATTCACAGTTATGAAACAGCTGTGAGTAAAGTTTCTCATGTGCACAAGACTCCCATACACAGCACAGGGCTTCCGTGTGTACACTACAGGTAGCAGGTTCTCAAAAACAAACAGAAAAAGGGAACAAAAACTTTTAATACTGGCAAGAGGGAGTAAAAAAGTATTAAAAGCAGCAGCATAGGAAAAAAATTGAAAATGCAAGTGCAAAAAGCCTTGAAAAAGACACAGTTTAGTATACCATGTCTCCTGTTTGTCCCAGCTGCCTGCTTAGTGACTTTTAAACTCCACAGCCAAGCCCTGCATTAGCTCCTGCACAGCACAAGACATTCTTGGCAGGTTTTTGCAGCCACAGAAGAAAGGCTGATTCTCCTTCTGCAATTTCAGGCAAGCTTGTGCAGCCATCTGTTTGCATGCAGCATATTTTACACCTCAGCTTGCCAGACAGGATGTGTTCTCCCTTTAGAGCATTTTAAAATGTTATCCAGGCTCTGAATGCTACTTCAGAAAGCCTACCAGTTCCTATTTATTAATATCAGTTATCGACGAATGTTGGCAAAGATCAACTCTTGGTGGGAATTTTACAGTTCTTTCCCTCAGAATGGCCATATTCAAATCCAAGTAATTCTGTCTGAAACACACCTATTAAGTCAGAATGGAACATATGTATAGTCAAAAAAACTTCTGTGGAGTGAAAAATATCGCTACTGAAATATATTAAGGGTCTCATCCTGTGCAAAGAGCACTGAAATATTTGCCCTTGATTTTAATGGAATTGTGATCAGGCTTTTATAATCGTAGAAAGTGGGCAAAGAGGAATTGCAAGAGGTCACATGGAGACAGCATGTTTATCATAAGAGTGTTGGAGGAGTGTATTTTAATTCACCATTAATTTTCTAAATATTGCCATGTTTATTCTTAAAACAACAGGGATCTTACATTAGTCAGTTGCAGTGACGTTCTCTGACCAGCTGCAAACTTGTACCAGGGCTTGTCACCTTGAACTCAGAGAATGTAATTCTGTGTTTATTAATAAATCATTGTCTTCCTAAAACATATGAAAGAATAAGTGAGAGTCTTTCAGTTTCTTTCAAAAGTTTGTTATATTAAATCCTGCTAAAATAGCAAGCCATGCATAATCAGTCATGATCTGAATATGAATATTTTCTTAAATCTAGGGTGCAAGAGCACAACAGACAGCACTGAAATACAAATATAAGAAACAAACTAGTTTGAGTCCTAAGGGTAGTGGGCTACAGGTGAGCTGCAAGGACAGTCCTTTTTTGTGGCCAAATGCCACTGCTTGCAATCTGACCATTGCTATCAGCTTGGCTTTTGGCTGAAAAATTCCTGCTTCTGTGTATTTGGGGGTTTTCTCTCAGAGATGGGGAAAGGGTCACTTTCACAATAAACTGGTACTTTTGCTGTCAAGTTGCTGATTCCAAAGGGCTGCCCTGGAAAGAAGGAGTGGCCTCTCACCTTTGTTTGAGGCACTACACATGGTACTCCGCAGCTTTGTCAAGGCTATCAGGCACCAGGACCCTGCTGCAGTAGCACCAGCAAGGTTTTCTAAAAGTCAGGGCTGTCTCAGACTTGCTCTGTGAACCGCTGAGAGAAGCAGCACAAGAGGGGTGGCACTGGATGGTTGAAAGCAGGACTTGAGGGAGCTCCATATTTCATTGATGAGGGTCAATTGCCACCACAAAATTCTTCCTTCTGTCTTTACTAAGCTCCCTATTTGTTGGGAGCCAAAGTAAATGAGATAATGTGCTTGCTCTGGCAGCAAGCTTTCACACGCTGTTGAACTTACACTCTACCTGAGTTTACAAAGTGGATTGAAGTCTGATCTCTGCTTCAGTTCCAAAAAATTAGCTACTCAAATGACAAATTTTTCTTTTTTCTGCTGAGGGCAAGAAAAGCCAGTTTTGGATTATTAAAATAACTGTTTCAGCTAATGGGAGCAATTATGGGTTCAATTCAAAGTAACGGGATAGAAAAGTTGGTGTCACTTACGGCCTCAGCCTGGGATGTTTTCCTTCCCTTCTTATATAATTTTTCTCTGTCTTCCCATATGTAGTCATATGAAATAAGCAGTTAATTCATCGGTATTCTCACTCTCCAATCCACTGTAGTTAGTCTTACATTTGAAGACTGTGACCCTCTAGGGTGCTGGGCAGCTCTGGCTCCCAATGGCTTCATCTTGACTTTGGAAACTGGAAGGGGGATTTGGAGAGGACATGGAACTGGGCCATACTCAGATAATGCATTCAAGCAAGAACTTGATATGTCTGGGTCTCATCTAGCCCCACTTCTCTCTGCTCCCTACTTGCAAAATGTTAATATGGGCAAATGAAATCCAAGTTTTCCTAAGTTTTAACCTACAATAAAAGTGCTACTGTGCTTGGTGGGACACCATCCCATTTGAAAAAGAGACCTTCCTCTTTGAAGTCTTGTAAGACCTTCCCTGCTAGGTGGGGATTTTCTGCCTTTCCATTCTCACATGGTGGGTTAAACCAAATTAGAAACAGAAAAAAAAAAAACCAACAAAAAGCTGCCTATGAAACACAACATGTTTTTGAACAAAATGAAATAATATTAGGGTCTCATTATGGCACTTTTTCTGAGGATCCTGCTCTTTTTTGGAGTACTCTTAGCAAGTTAATGTTGACTGCTTATATTTTTTCATCTTTCAATGAGTTCTTTGTAGAATTCAGAGCCAAGTGTCCGAACACATAGTTATATATGCTCAAAGGAATTTAGGAGCATACATTAAGATGCTACAGCTGTAAGGGTTGGCAGGATCAAGATCCTCATGCCTGACTCTGTAAAACAGCATCAGTTACACAGACACAAGCAACAGTATTTACTTGTCATGAACCAGACGTTCACTTTTGCATTTGATACAGATGTTAACAACCTACTGGTCTCATTTACATTCACCACACACAAACCAGCCCAGACTAACAGCAAAATTAATCACAGTGGAGTGGAAAACTGTTGAAAGACTTGCTGAAAGATTACAAATGCTTTCCAGTCCCATTCTGCACCTCTGCTGGCCCCTTTTCCTCCCTTCCCACTGGTACTCTTCTGCCTGGCAAACTGGTGCCTTTCCGCCCCGAGAGCTACTGCTGATTTCTCTCTGTTCATTTCTTCTACCAGTTGCTGCTGCCCCAGCTTCACTTGTCCATTCCTTCCTTCTCCCAGTCTCTGCAGATTTCCTCTACATCTCCAGCTCTCATGATGTTTTTGCCAATGTTATAAGTGCTTGTGCCCAATGCAAGTTCAGGGAGAGACACGAGGGCTTCAGCCCGAACTCTAACCACTGCAGTGCACATCTCACAAAACATGGTTCTGCTGCAGCCTCCCCTGTCACTACAAACAGACCAGGGCAGTAGCCACCTCTGGATTGCCAAACCAGACTGTTTTGGACCGCTCCAGTAATATGATCTCCTTCTTCTTAATGATTTTAATGTTAAATTCTAAAATGAAAGAAATTTGTGAGCTGCGGTATTCTAGATTTTCAGCGCGTGTGAGTCAAGTTTTGTACATTTATCCTGTAAAAAAAGCCTTCCTTTTGACTTTTATTTCATTTTCATTGTTCAGAAATGAGGGACATGGCCAAAAAAACCACCTCACTGCCCCCCAAAATACTGAGCCACCTTGCAAATCATTATCATAGAGGGAGGAAGGGATGTAGGAAGGAAAGGCCAGTGAAGGGGGAATCTCTACTCCTTGGAAGGGATGTTTTCTTATTCTGGAAGTGATCTACAAAGCAAAGTGTCCTGCAAGGAACTTGTAGGTCAACTGGGTTTAAGACCTAAAAATATGCAAATACCATTCACTGTAAGTTTTATGACCTTTGCAACAAACAAATTGCAGAGACATATTTGGCCAAGTCATCTTTCAAGTAAAGTGTGGATGCTTCCTGTATTAGTTTTGACTTTTCACACTCCTGTGAGTTAGACTGGGCCCTGCAAAGGTCGGGGATCTGCACTGTGGCTTTGCAAGATTCTCTGTGAATGATGGAGAGCACTGAGAAAATTCAGGTGGAATTTTCCTGGGTGCAGAAATGACATAGGGAAGAACTGGCACAAGGCAATTGCCATAATCTCCTTGCAGTTAACAGGCCAAAATGTAGCTGTCAGTACCAGTGTAAATAGCAGGGCATTTTGGCACAGAAATTGTCCAATTTCAGGTCACAGACTCTTCACCTCTATAGACCAAAGAGTTTTCTATCCTGCAATGCCATGGAGCCAGGGCATAAGTGAATATCCCTGCAGGACAACCCAAGGCCGGGATACTTCCCGTGAGCAGTCAGTGAAGGCAACTGCTGCTGAGGTTTTATCACTCTCCCTGCTTTTTTCTTATACTTCCCTTTCATCTGAGGCTACCAGTGCTAGCTCAAGCCTGTTTTCAGGTGGTGAATTCACTCAAGCCCTCTGAAACCTTACCCTTGCTCAGACAGCAGAAAGGAAATAATCAGCAGAGACTGCAAACCAACTGTGAGAAACACTTTCTAAAGCAAATTCTCCTGAGGAAGCAGCAAAAGAACCCTGCAGGTTGTGAGCAGCCATTTTCTGACTCAAAATTATGAAAGTTCTTCTCAACAACTGTTAGAAATTCATGCAATACTCCCACTGTAATAAAGCTGCAAATGGTTAAGTAAATATGTGGATCATTGTCCATCACTGTTGTTCATCTCACATGCATAAATTAAGGACCTGATAGCAAAGACCTATCACTACAAGCCAAAGGAAATAATGATAAAAACTGTGTGTAAAGGGCAGCAACATGACTCACATGCATAAATTAAGGAATTGATAGCAAAGACCTATTGCTACAATCCAAAGGAAATAATGATAAAAAGTGTGTGTAAAGCACAGCAACATGAGTTGCAGTGACATTCTGCTTGCAGATGACTAACTGATGCTCAGTTTCCCAGTACTAGCTTGTACTCATTTTATAGGAAACCTCTAAAGATTATGGTCTCTGCCCAGTTGTTGCTGCACCTGGAAGTGAGCCATTTCCCCGCCATTTCACATCTTCTGAGGCAGGGAGCTGAGTCTGTGTTGCAAACATAGCCAGGGAATCTTGCCTCAAATTAGTCATTGTTGTTGGTAATTTAATGAATGTTCCAATGCCTGTATTTGCATTAATCTGTCAGATGATCAGCAGGTACCACTGTAAAAGCCATCATATTAAATGAACTGACTCTGTGGGTTTGTCTGTTGTGTAGCCTCACATCACTGCCTGGGGCATCCCAGCAGCTTTTCCCCAAGCAAACACTCTGAACCCCCACACTGTCCTCCTGGGTAACCACAGTGATGAGTGTTGGCCTGAGCACTGCAGTACAGGGCCAATACACCAGTGTATTTACAGCATTTCCCACTGCTCCTTGTATATAGCCTGCAAAAAGACAATATCCTATTAAAGCCCTTTATGCACTGCTGCCCTCTGTAAGTGCTTTATGCTCTAAAACCTCCATGGGGTGGGGTGGTTAACTGTGAGCAAGCAGGGTACAGGTAGCAGTGACGGATTAGAGAGGAGATCTTTGTAGCAACATTTGGGGAGAGATCTTGGAGGGAGATTATCACAGAATCATACAGTGGGTTGGGTTGGAGGGGGACCTTGAAGATCATCTCATTCCAACAACCTGCCATGGACAGGGACACCCTGCCCTAGACCAGTTTGCTCAGAGCCCCATCCAACCTGGCATTGAACACTTCCTGGGATGGGGCAGCCACAACTTCTCTGACAACTTGTCCTGGTGTCTTACCACCCTCACAGTAAAGAGTTTCTTCCTAATATCCAATCTAAACCTACTCTCTGTCAGTTTGAACCCATTCCCCCTTGTTCTGTCACTCCGGGCTCTTGTAAAGGGTCTTGCTGCATCTTTCTTATCAGCTCCCTTCAGGTACCGAAAGGCCACAACTAGATTACCCCAAAGCCTTCTCCTCTCCAGCCTGAACAATCCCAATTCTCTCAGCCTTTCCTCATAGCAGAGGTGCTCCATCCCCCTGATCATCTTGGTGGCCTCCTCTAGACCCTCTCCAAGGTCCTTCCCGTGCTGGGACCCCAGAGCTGGATGCAGCACTGCAGGTGGGGTCTCACCTGAGCAGAGCAGAGGGGCTGAATCCCCTCCCTCACCTTCTGCCCACACTGCTGTAGATGCAGCCCAGGCTGACATGATGACAGACACTATATGAGTTTTAGCTTGTGAGACTGGGTAAAAAAATCCACCATCCCCCAACTGTTCACACTGCATAAAAAATCTGCATTTCTCAGACTTAGTCAGAGGGTGATAGATATAGGCAACTGACTACCAGGAAAATGTACCAGGCACACTTGCGTTTATGTAAGCAACAGAAACCAGCCCCAAACCCAAGAAAATTATGAAAGCCATCATGTTACTTTCAAGTCATTTGCAAAGACTAATCTGTAACCTACTAAGATGTCACTTCCCCTTCAGAAGTAACAGATGTTCCCTCCTTATTTAGGTAATGTCCACAGCCCTTTAATTTCTTTCAAGCTGTTGAGTCTTTCCCTACCAAATGATGAAAACACTCTTTGTTGCCAGCTAACAGGGACAGCTTTTGCTTTTGTAACTACATAAGGAATGGTACAGCAGAGAAAAAACTGGCAGGGCAAGCTGGCTACCAGCTGCCTTACATGCCAAATAGGTATTTACTCCTGCCAAGGAAAGTGTCTATGGGAAAGGTCGCCCAGGACTTTGTGTACCTTGTAAATGTCACACAAGCTACAAAGGGAACCTCTCACCTCATTGTCCTGTTCTCCACCCAACTCAAGAATGCATTCATATTTTAAAAAGCTAATAGAAAAGATTTCTTGTGAATAGAACTACCAAACTTTCTTTTCTTCCATCCATACCTGAAAAAGTATTTTACACTATTGTTGATTCTTCCGTTTTCATCTTAAACTTTCTTCTCTCTGACTTCTACCTCAGTGTGACTCTCAATGCTGCGGGTAAATTTTCTAAGCAGGAAAGTCCCTACCCCTCAGTTGTTGTTGCTCCCAACACTCAGCACCAACATGCTCAGCAATGACCTTCCTCAGAGACCTTCATCTCTGTCCTCATCTTGAGACGACTGCTGGGCTCAAATTCCTTTCTAGGACTGCTGAGTTTGGAGTGCCTGATATTACTTCTTTGTGTTCCTAGGACTGGCTGTGTCCATCCATTTCAGTTTTCTCTCCACAGTCAAACTGAATGGTTTCGAGACTGTAGTTGGGATTTTCTTTTATGTTTGAATAATATCCAGTGTAGCTGGACATAGTTCCAAACTTAGTGCTTCTGGATGATACAGTAATAATACTATGGGAAGAACAATACTACTGGTACTGCTATTGTGGACAACCAGGAACACACATTCCACTGGCTACTGTTTGAGCAATGCTTAAGATCAGTTTCCAAGCTAGGCTTATTTGTTTAATCTATTTTCCTAAAGAAATGAGACAGGAGCTGTGGGAACAAACAGATTACTGAAAAAGGGAGAGATGGAGACCAGATTTTGTAAATTCAACTGCATTTCAGGGCTGGCTCTTTGAGTTGGAACCTGGAAAACAGAAAGTAAATTGGAAGGTCAGTTCTTTCTTCAGTTTCTTTTTCAGTTTTTGGTGTTTTCCATGCCCCTTCACACTGCTTCTCTTCTTTGCTTTTCTCACTTTCAGGTTCAGCTTATAAAGAAGAAAACATTGTACAAGTTTTTATGAGACTGTACAGCCCCTTGACCAGCTGCAGCAGGTGGATGAAGGAGGTTGGAAATATGTAACACCAACTTTATATTTAATTCACCAACCTCTCTTCAATATCAATAGATATCATTACTGTTGTGGTCTAATACATGAATGTCAGTCCTGTGTCTCTTCTAAAGGGAAGGCATTTTTAATAGCAGCAACACTGCTATTAAAAGTATGTAATATCTGTAGTTAAGCATGTGTACAAAAGCTTACTTTTACTGGGCCCAACAGGTAATACCAAAACAGTCCAAGTCAGAAGATGGGCAGGTGACTGTTGCACCCAGCTCACAGCTGCAGCTGTGGCCCCGAGTCTGAAATTCCCAGCAGGGAAGAAAAAAGAGCATCTGTGGGGTATCTGCGAGCCAGCAAAGACAGGCAGTTGGCAGCCTCCTGTTTCCTGGAGGCTGTGAGAATTTCACAGAAAATATGGGTTTCAAGAGGAATGGCACAACCATAACTGCCCCTGGCTGTTGTGTAACAAATTTCTGTTACGTGCTATAGCTACGACTCCTAAGCCTGCAGCTGGCTGGGCCATTTCCTCCTTGGCTAGCCCCACCCCAGCCACCCCAGCCCACTGCTCTCCTGCTGTAGCTGTGCCTGGAACCAGCAGCAGCAGAACTGCCAGAGAGGTCTGGGTTTGCTTCATGTGGAGCAACCCATGGAGAGCAAACTGGAAAGCACGCATTTTCCAGTTGTTATGCAAATGAAACCTAAACTTTGCACAGACACACACGGACGGCCCTAAGGCAACTGCATAAGTTGCTTATGATGTCAAAGCAATGCTACAAAGAGGTGAGCTTGGAAGGTCTCATCTCTGATCCCTAAGCCTCAGCTGATCCAGATATAAACCTTAAATTAAAGCTACTCAATTCCTTCCTTTCCAAAACCAGCTTTTGCAAAGCTTTTCCCGACAAAAAATCATTTCAACTATCATTCAGAGGACCTGCAATGAGTACCATGAAATAGGCAACTATAATTTGCTCACAACATCACCAGTCCACCCAGCTACAACTGTGCCTACTGTTTAAGATTCATTTCCTAAAATATTTAACTCAAGCATGAACACTATACAGCTATTACAGCATTGATCTGTGAGGTTCTTACATAGTCTTGAAGATATTTTAGATGAAAAAATGACCTCACTTGAAACCCTGCAGCAGATTCTTGTGAGATTTGGCCAGACCACTTTCAACAGCTGCTGTAGAAGCTCACACAGCAAGAAAAAAGTCCCCAGAGTTATTGACAGAGGTTGGATAAAGCCATGACAGCTTCAAGCAGAGTGCTGTGAGCACCGGTAGAGGCAGCCACAGCCTTGCTGTTGCCTCACCCTCTCACTTCTGATGGCTAATACCTAAATGCTGAATTTTATTATCTCTGGTCAGGATATTTGTTTGTATGAACGCTGTTGGAGTCCTTGTCTTGATACCTAGACATGGGTGAAGTGGAAATAAGCAACAAGAGATGAAATTCTAAATGAACAAAATTGTCTCAATGACTCCAAATTTTTAGGGAAATGGATAAATAAAAAGAGATGAACATACTTAGATATATATGTGTGTGTGTGTGTGAGATCATATTACTTTTTGTCAAATAAGGATTTAATTTCATTCATCACCCTTCCCCCAACCTCTAATTTTATCCAGCTGGTCATGAATAAACACTGAGTAATGGATGCCTCAAAAATTGCAGTAAACTACAAAATCACAGAGCAGGGCATGTTTAATTTCTTCCTAAGGTGGTTAAGCATATATGGATGTTTTGCAGTTAGCATGATAATGTTTCATACTCTAGGAGGTGCTGTTCAGAAATTATTTTAATTATATGCTATATAGGCCCATGGGAACCTGCTGACTAGAAAGATGTTTGAACATGTTGCATCTGAGCCAGTTAAGTCCATCTCACCACCTCCCTCCCTGGATGAGGGATTTTAATGGCTTTGATTCTGAACTCTATGGTCTCAATGCTGTGAAGCCTCAAAAGCATAGATTACAAACTCTGTCATTAATTTAAAAATATAATAAAAATTAAAATTTTAAAATGCTGGTGTCACTACAAATCTTCCCTTTCCCTTTTGCTTCAAGTACTTGTGCTCTGTGACCCTGGCTGCTCCTTTGCATGAGGGTGACTGTAAGTGCCTGACACAAACCATAATAACCAGTGAGGCGTTTCCGTGACTGATTCCCCTTTTCAAGTCATTCTAGGTTAGTTGTGGGATGGGAGTTTCAGGGTGTTTGCATGTCCTCTAGCATGCAATGGGGATACTGCACAGCTGCAACACGTGTATTAGACAACGAGGCCAGTGGAAAAGAAATATATATGGATGGATTCTTGATAGATGTTTCAGAGATGTTTATTTCTCCAGCTGCATGGCCGGGGCTCTGCTGAGGAACTGCGGCAATCACGGGACCCGAGGGTCCTTGCCCGCGCAGGGGAACACAAAACAACCAATGGGGAACGAGGCTGACCAGGGGCAGGGAAAGCCCGTGCCTCCCCTCAGGGCCCCTCTCCCAGGACCACATGGCAGGGGGGAAGGGACCCTGACATTTCACCCGTTTATTTTTAACAAAAAGAGATTTAAAACTTAACATTGAAAACAACTAGGTAAACATGAGATAACAAGGACAGTTTCAAAACAAAACAAGCCACCCTCTTGAGTCTTTAATGTCCAAATGGATATTTTCTGAGCATGCTTTGTGGGGAACTGAGGCAGGAGAGGGTTTCTTCAATTTGTACTTGTTGGAACTCTAAACAACAATAATTAAATTCTTCCCTCCCTCTCTTCATTCCTCCCTCGACATCAGAGAGGAGTTGCAGGGAAAGGGAATTGTATAGGGAAGCCATGGGATGAAAAACTGGTTGGGGATAAATTGGGGATGGGGTAAACTTAGGAAAGGGTTCATATTGGGTATAGGGTAAAAGGGAAAGGTGGGATTAGGAAAGGGAGGCTGTACGGGGTGCTTATAATGGGGATATTGTCTAACATGACTACGATTTTTAGCATATATACTGCCTTTCACAGAAGCACCACGAGGCCCAGTGACCTCTGCTGCTTGTAACCCTTTCTTTCCTCACACTATCTTAAACTCTACTACTTCTCCATCCCCTAAGCTTGGGATATATTTTTCAGGGTTATTCTTTTTAATGGCAGTTCTATGAACGAATAAATCTTCCCCTGTATCATCTCGTGTTATAAATCCATAGTTGTTTTTGACATTGTACCATTTCACAGTTCCTGTGATTTTCATTGCTAGAACTTCCTCTATCACGTGCTTGCATGTTTGTCGTGACTGCTCATGACCCTGTTTCTTTTTAGAAAACTTTAATGTACAAATAAAGCTGCTGCCACATATGTATCCTGTGTCTGAAAACAGATGCTTGGTGGAACATGTGAGCTAAAACCTCCAGTTACTCAATGGTGATTTAGATTCATTGAAGTATAAAAAAATCTCCTTTTGTTTGGCTGCAGCCGTCTGTGAGGAAGAAACCTTTCCATACACTACCAATGTCCACAGACACTCACCTGGCATAGACCCAGCAGGCAGAGCAGCTCACAGGCAACAATATCAGGTATAAATGTGACTGCACAGCTTTGGTGCCACTGTACAACTGGGTTTATTGCTGCATATACAGGATATTGCATCTGAGCTCAGATACTCCCAGAGAGACAAACTGGTGCTGGCTTTGAGCTGGGAATGTCCTGCAGCACACAGGCAGAGCTTCCTGAGTCAGAATATTCTGATGGGGGTGTAGACTGGCTCTGTACTTGTATCACAGCATGACTGTGCTAAAAAACACCTCTCCAAATTAAATGGGAACAAAATGACCTGGTCAGACTGCACAGGAGGCAGCAAGGCACATCCCAATAATCAGGTAAGAATTGCTCATTACAGGAACTGCTCTCGAATTAGAACAAACCCTGTCTGCCTCTATATGGCAGCCACTGTACTGATGCATACAGGCTACCAGGAGCTAATGTTCTCTTTTATACTGTATTTAAAATATCAGTGTGCTGACATTCACATCCAACCCCACATTGCCTTGCTGTGGGCTGGGATTTCAGTGGCTTCTGTGAAGTGCTTTAGATTGCCTGAATCTGAGTTGAACACATCAGACTTCGTACTGGTGGCACAGATCGAGTGTAATGGTATCACAGCCATCAGAAAGGTAATGAGTCACTGGCAGACACCCGGCAGGCAATGAGAAGGAAAGTAACAAATCTGCTCCCTAACTTTCACACTTCCTCTGTTTACATTACCAAAACCTGGGTGGGAAGAACAGCAGGTGTCTTTCATCATGAAATCATACGTGGGAACACACAGCTCCATACACGTGGGCTGCACCTTAATGCAAACCCTTCTGTCCCGTTAAAAAGACCCCCATTGTTAACCATAACTCATACCCCTGATTGCCACAACAAAGAAAACTTGTATTTATAGAAAATACCAGTGAAATGTTGTGGGCTTTCATAGTCTGCAATTCATAACTTTTATTCTTGAAATTAACTATTTGGAAAAGCAGATAATAATGTTCAGCATTTGTTAGGAGAGTTAAAAGTAGCTCTTTGTACCTACAGAGTGGGGGAAAGATGGAAAACTAATTAAGTTTACTAGGATGTGATGCAGAATGAAAATACTTTTCCCAGTTTCATAATAATTTTTCTGTAGTAAAAAAGCTTTAACATGCATCATCAAGACACAGTAGGGGGAAGAAGTCTGAGAAATGAGTAGACCAGAGGTATAAGAAATTAGGGCAAGCCTGGGAACAAGGCTTTGACAAGATCTTGTCTCTAAACTGCAGCTTCAATGTATTTCCCAAGTTCTCACTGTTATATACAAGTGAAGGGAAGTAAGAGGAATATTTTTCTCAGTTACTTTTTATATTGATCAAGAACACAAAGCAAAAATACAACTAAGGCAAAACTTTATTTTTTTGGTAGAAAGAAAAATGAAACAGTCATATAATTAAGCAGTATTTTCTAGGGTTCTTCTGCAGGAGGACCTTCACCAAGCCTCATTAAACTGATAGTCTCACTCAGTGCATCTGGCTTTCAAGTAAAGCAAAAATACTAAATGAGATTACAAGTGGCTATGTGGAATATTTCTTCTGATCATTGCACCTCAATACCTATAAAAGGAGCACAACAGCCACCACTGTTTTTACTCACCCACTTCTTTAACCATATTGATCAGACCAAACCTTTTCCAGTTGCTACCCCACATATTTTTTTCACATTGCACAATCCCAAATATCGTAAAACTAATGTATTTTTGTCAGTTCCACAATTTGGTTCTTGAATGCTCGTACCTAATTCAGAAATTTCTGTTCTAACCCAAACAATGCTTAATTATTAATCTACATTTGAAGGTCAGTACAACATACACATACATCTTAACACTTGCCTTTGGCAAATGCAGTATTACAGTATTCATTTTACTCGCACTTCGGTAAAAGCAGAATTTTATTTGTCTGCAGAGCAAGGTATTTTGAACAGTATTGTAAACTACACATACACAGGGGTCCTTCTGTAGTGTCACACTAGCTATACATATACACAATTTAAGCAGCAAAATATTCTTTAGCTTGCTCTTTGCACAGGACACTTGTTTCATACCCTAATAGTCAGTTATCTGAAAAACAACCAAAACCAAACAAAACTGCGTAATAGTGCTTTAATATTCATTTCTTAAAATTCAAAACAGCCCTACAGTAGCTGTTAGGTAGTTACCAGCCTCTTTCAAAGACATACAGTATAAACAAAAAACTCTATCCTTAAGCAGCATCTGAGAAAACAACTTAATGCAGCTGCCACTTAGTGGCAGCAATCATTTAGGCATTTTTGGTATTGATACATCTCTTTATCATATAATTTGTGCATTTATCAACAAAAATGTAGGCCCCAATCCAGCAAATACTTGCAGGTGTGCAAATGCTTTTCTTCCACGTGGAATACTTCAAGTTAAGACTCATCAGATGAGCAAAGTTAAGAACTTGCATAAATCTTTAAAGGAGGGGAATTCTTAGTGCTCAAAACTTTACTTCACAGGACTAAAATCCAATTCTAGACCTAGAGAACGTAGGAAAAACTCTTAGAAAGAACAGATATGTTACTTTGATAAATGCTTTCAAAGCTAACAAGAGCCTCTAGAAATGTGTGTGCCTTCTCACTGATCACTTTAATCCTACTTGGAGTGTGGGTGCAGTCATATTGCCCTAGCTCCTGGCTACTGCATAAGGAATCAATAAAGTGCTTGTCACAAATTCTGTAATCATGGAATAAAATCAAATTTAAGTACCTTCAGAATGTTTTCAGGTCTATAAATGATGAATTAAGGGCTGGTGTCAGATCCCCAGCATGTTTCCCTGAATTGCTAACAAATATTATGCTCTTCATTTGAAGACAAATTAGAATTCTGCTAGGACAGGGTATATTTCACCTCTGTCCCAGCAAAGTTCTCCTCTGCCTCCAGGGGAAAAGCTTACCTGGATTTAGTGTCCACGTAAACATCCATGCTTCACCAAAAAGTGATGCTCATGCAATTTCACAAGCACCAGCATTCAAAGGGAGAGTTTGCTTTGTTTAATGAAGCATGGAGAACCAGTATTGTTTACAGTATATCCACTCTGAATTGTGTTCATAATTTGTTCCCAAAGGCACCATAATCCTGAGAGGTCTTGCTTGCCTTTTGATATTTCCTTTGATTTGATGTGTTTTGTTCCTCTGGAATAAAATATCTTTGATATTAGCTTTGACATAAATTCTACTGATCTTTGTGGCACCTTCTCATTAACATACTTCTAAATATTTAAATTACTAAAACTTTCTCTTTAGATAGATACATATATATATATTAAATTTCTTTTGCTAGCTTTCACATAACTAATCTATGAGAACTGGCTTAGACTGTATGCTCTCTGTAGAGAACTTCTGTATGCTCCTCATACAGAAACAAATAAGAGTTTGAAATATTTAGCCATATGTTACGATGATTTTTTTTTTAAAGGCTTCGGTGTTGCTTCTATTTCTCTTCCAGTCAGCTACAGGACAATAGCAACAGCAAATACATTGACAATGCAGTTCATGGTTCTGTTTTCCCATCTCACTGTGCAGGTTCCTGGAAGAGATTATTACAAAATTAAAATAGAATTCCATTGTCTTTACTACAGTCACATTATTGCAGTGTAAATTATGCCAGATTAGTATAAATATTTAAATTGTAATTTAAGGGAAATATGTTATCTTGGCTATAAAGAGACTAAACTCCCCCAAACATTTTCATTAACTTATACATTGTTTGCTACCCAACATGAGCCTTGAATGCTTAAGACAGTTAACAGGACAACACCATTCCAGTATCTTTCTTTAAAAGCTGGACTTGCAAAAATCCTTGAAATTCCCATACTGAAATTGTCATGACAGTCAGACAAGAAATCAGACAAGGAGACATGAAGATTAAACTGTGTTTGTTTACTTAACTTCATATCATGATTTTTTTTTAAGCTTGGTTGACTTTTTGAAGCTCTCTGTTTTAAACCTTGCACCCTCCTCTAAAAAGATCATTCTGAATCTGTGACAGACAACAAATTATTGTAATATTGTTTCCCTGTAATATTCTCAACCTGTGAAAAAGTCCATTTAGAACTAATTGTGAAGCAATACAATGCATCCAAAGCCTGGCTGACAGTTAAGCAGCTGAAACACATACTCTAAGTCAAACTATTTCTACTTTTCACTAAGTTCTTTTTTCCTCCAAAGTACCTGTCCCCTCACAGCAGGCAGATATGTTTAGGACTACCCACATGTATTTACTATGAGCAACGTTTTCTGCCGCTTCAGCTGAGAGAATTAAATGTTTTGACTCTTGTTTCAGAATGAAAGGCTTTCCTATTCCCACTTCTCGCAATTTACAAAGCAACTGCTCTTAATGCAGGCACTGACTGGTAACATTTCTATTGGGATTGTAAACAAGCATCTCATCCTGAAAGATGCTGTTTCCACAGCCACTCCTGAAAATGTTCAACCCAACTACTACAGCTGAGCAAGAAGTAATGTTTCTCTGACCACAAATTTTCTGTTCAGACACAGAAACTTACCATCAGTTGTGGTATCCCAGAAGCATGAACTTGCTGTGTGGAGACCAGCTCCACTCCTCTGCATCACTGCACAGGTAACTGCAAGACACAGTCATAAAACCAGGGAATTAATTATTAAAGCAGAAGAGGTGAATCACTCAGCATTTACAAACTCAAGCCAGTATTACATTTTCAAAAGGCTGGCACGTGGCATTCAGGTAAGACAAAACCTTTTTTGACAATCCCTTTGCCCCCAGTATTTTCCTTAAGAACTTGTTACTTATTTCATCATTATTTTCACTCACATGAAGACAACAGCTTCAACAAAACACTTGCTAATAGGATTATGGGTTTTAATCTTTTAAACTACTTAGATATGGCTTGGCCCATCAGAATGGGATTGCAGGTGCTGTCCTCACAGGTACAGCAGAAGTCATACTTGATGAGAGTTGTTTCCCAAAAATACTTATTGACCCCTCTCTGAAATCACACCCCAGTAATGTGCAGCTTTTCTAGATGGACCTGCAATGGTCACAAAAGTACTGACAACCTGAGTCCAAGACTTTCAAAACAGAACAGAGTGTAAACACTTGCCATTACATCAGCACCTCACAAAAGGACCAAAGTGGCTTAAACTTTTTTATTTACCTTTTTCCTTCCACAGGTATACACATAAATATAACGGGACATGACCTTGCATACAGGACTAAAGTCTTCCAGAGGTTTGTATTTATAGGAGGCTTAATCCGACTGAAAATTTATTTAAGGTAGCAATTTTTTCCTGAACTGACACTAAAAGGTTGACACAATTGTCTTGGGGTTGCTCAACAATCAGGAAAGACCATGTAACATGTAATCTGTGTTAAGTGTTGCCAGGATGCTCAGCCCAGGTAAAACTGCCACAGCTTTACCGCAGGTATTACTAAAAATCTGTGTAACAGAAGAGTTCAGGTACCTGCTCTGCTTTGTTTATAGGGTTCCCCTGAACCTTTTGGCAATTATTTATTGTGACTGCCTGTGGTACAAGTACAGCTGCTTGTACTTACCAATGTACTTATAGGTTTTCCCAAGTTTCACCAGATGTGTCAGCGACTGTTCTACTATAGCAGCAGTCCATTGGTTGACTTTGTTGTGATTATAATCTGCCTTGCCTAAAACACTTTCTATGCACTAAAACAGAGGGGAAAAGATATTACAGTAAACATACTTCAAAATGTAGAGTCTTAAAATGTTTTGCATAATCTGAGGAATTTTTTTCTGACAATTAGGTTACTTTAAATCACTCAAGCTCATCAAGTATCAGTTGCTGAATGGGAAGTCAAATGACCCTTCTTGAAAATTTATTTTTAGTACATATTTATCACAATATCACAGGAATAAAAATGAGGCTCTGACTAAACATTTCTTGCAGGAAATGCCTCAGCCATATGTTTTGGATACAAGTGAATGGATCTATTTACCAGTGAAAATCCTAACGCTGTTCCTAATGACTGCCTGCTCCAGCTTGGCTTTCAGAAGCTGCTGTAATGGGGATGACACTAATCAGCTTGGGCTGGCCAACCTTTCAGCAAGATTCCAAAACCTTTAGAGCAACAGTGACAGCAGTGAAATGCACATCCCTGCTTAAAAGATGGGAAAGGTATGAGAGATACTCAAGGATCGTATCTTGCAGCACAAGAAACATCTGAGCTGCTTGAAAATTGGATGATCTCTCACAGCTACAGATTGGCCAGTCTTGCTTAAACTTAAAATGATTGAATAAAAATCCTTCTCTCAAACTGTAACTCTTAAATTGCATTCTCTGCTCCTAAGAAATTCAGAATTATGTGCTGATGGATACTTCTTAAAGTTGAGGAATTCGCTTAAGAAACACAACCCTGGAAAAGGTGAGGGAAATAAAACTGTGTTCTCCTCTGATTCAGTGAGATGTATCCCATGCACTAATCCTCCATTAACAGGCTGTGTAAGAGAGCTGTGTCCCAGATTTTGAAAAGCTCAGTTAATTCTGACCACATTGTACAAAGTTGGCCAAAGGAATCAGCGGAAACAAACATTCACAAAACACAACAGAAGGCAGAAGAGGGACAAGAACTCTCAGGGATTTTGGTCCTTCCAGAAATATACCCAGTGCTGGAGCTCCTTGGCCCTGGTTAAGCTTCCAATAAGAGGCAGAAACACTTGGCTTTACTCCCAGTGCCTGAAGACTGTGTCACACCGTATTTGGCTTTACAAGGCAGGAACAGTTACATAAAGGGCTGAATTGTTGTTTATCTGACATCCAAGAGCTTGCTGTTGTGTACTGGAGCAGCTTCAAAAGTGCAGGTGGGAGAGGACCTGCAGAGCCCCTCTAGAAACTCCTGTCTCAAAACACCACTTCCCCACAAAACCTCAGAGCATCTGTAAGCCCCAGGCTCCTCATTAGTCACTCTCTAGTAAGTAGGTATTTAATTTAGACTATCAGGCTGCTCATTCCAGCCTGTTCTTTCTCTGTAAAAATGTTTTTTAAAAGCTAGAACAAGGAGCTCATAGAGTGCAACCTCCCACACATGCCAAGGCTAACTCCCAAGTCCGATAACACTGTTCAAAGCCTTGTCCAGTCAAGTTTTAAAGATCTCTAAGGATGGAGACTCCACAAGCTCTCCCTGCAGCCTCTCCAGAGATTGGATTCTGTCTAGCTGGATATAGGGGAAAAGACAAATCAGAGTGGATTTCCCTTGCAGCTTGTGACTGTCACCCAACTCTTTCCACTGTAATACAAATCTGGCTCTCCTCTCATCTACCTTCTCCTCTTTAGGCAGTTGAAGACAGCAATCAGATGAACCTTAAAGCAGCTCCAAGTTAATCACTGTCTTTATATAAATACTAATTCTATATCATTTTATATTTATCTGGGATGGTCAAGGAAAATAACTGCTTTCACTACAGGGCAAGGTATGGTAAAGAATTTCTTTAAAATACAGCTGTTAGTTAAAACATACCTCTTTAACTATGTTGTGGGCCTCGTCAGCATTGAAGATCATCTGCAACAGAAGTTAATTATTGTGATTTTTTGTCAGAAAAGTAAACAAAATATAGTTTTACTCTAAGGAACTGATTAGGGTCTGGTTATTTGCATTGTAGTCTGTTAGTATAATTTTTAAATCTTACTTTTTTCCCCCGGTTCCATACATATATTATTTAGTATTGCTTTTCTAGTATGCTTGAGTGGGACCAAAAAGCTCAGACCTCAGTGAACTTCGAAACAGGTTCACTTTACATTTTCCGTAAAGATCAAATTCCACCATGTCTATGCTTGTCGTGGGAATATTCTCCAGGAAAAAACTAAATAACAAATCTTCTCCTCTGGGTCTTAACTTGTGTTTTTACTGGAGTCACAAACTTGCTAACCCACAGGTTACCTCTTGCTTCCCGAGGGTAAAACACGGTTTTGCAAACCTAATATCAAAAAGACTGGTACGCACAGTTATTACCATACCCAAACACCTTTCTCAAGCACAGAAAAAGCTTGCAGGTTTTAATGTCTCCTATTTTCTACTCTATCCTGCTCATGGGCACTTGGCTTGGCTCCCAAAGGAATCACAGCACGTTCCCTTGTGCCACCCGCCACTTCACAGCCACGCATTCCAAACACTTGGGCAGGGGCAGAAACCTCAAGGGCATTAATGTTTGTTTGGGGTTTTGTTTTATTTTTAAATGAAAACTGGTGGCCAGAGCCCTGAAGCGGCGGCCGGGGAGGGATCGGCTCCTCCGCTCGAACCGGCAGGACCAGCCCGCGGCTCTGACCGGGCCCGGCACTTCTCGGGGCTCTCCCAAGGAAATGGGATTTTTCCCCAGGAAAAATGGCCGCGGTCTGACAGCCCCGCGGCAGCGTCCCGCACCGCGGCTCCTTCCCAGAGGGAACATCCACCCGCAGCCCCGGGCAGGCCGGCGGGCCGCGGGCCCGGCCCCTCCGGCGCGGGGGGCTGGGGCGGGCGGAGGGTCCCGGGCACCGCGCCGGGCGAGGCGACGGCCCTACCTCGTCGTTGTGGGGGTGAAAATCCTCCATGGCCCCGGCACGGGCGGTGGTGCTTCCGGCAGCGGCGGCGGCGGTGGCGGTGGCGAGTCCTGCGCGGCTCCGCCTCCGCCGGGCGGGCAGGGCCGGGCCGGGCCGGGCCGGGCCGGGCGGGGCTCCCGCCGGAGGCCGGACCCGCCCGCACCGCGGGGACCGGGAGCGGGACAGGCCCTGCCGAGCCGGGAAGGGAAGGAGTGGAAAGGTCCCCAGCACAGCAAGGACAGGGACATGTTGGAGAGAGGCCAGAGGTGCCACCAAGTTGGTCAGAGGGATGGAGGAAAGGCTGGGAGAATTGGGGCTGTTCAGCCTCCAGAAGAGAAGGCTTTGGGGTGACCTAATTGCGGCCTTCCAGGAGCTGAAGGGAGCCTACAGGACAGATGGGGCTATTTACAAGAGCACGTGGTGACAGGCCAAGGGGGAATGGCTTCAAACTGAAAGAGAGTAGGTTTAGGTTAGATATTAGGAAGAAATTCTTAACTGTGAGGCTGGTGAGGCACTGGCACAGGTTGCCCGGAGAAATTGTGGCTGCCCCACCCTGGCAGTGTCCAAGGCCAGGTTGGACGGGGCTTGAAGCAACCTGGGCTAGTGGAAGGTGTCCCTGCCCATGGCGGGGTGGTTGGAACAAGATGGTGTTTAATGTCCCTTCCAAGACAAACCATTTTCTGATTCTGTGACTCTCTGAGAGAGTGCTCCTCCCCTGGCCCCTCCGCCGGGGGCAAGGGATATCGGGGCTGCCGCTCCTGCGGCTCTCGGCATTGCCGGACAGCCTGGCACAGGCACTGCGGGTGAGAACAGTCCCTGAAAAGAGCGGAGAACTTTTCTCTGTTGTGTTACTGCTGTGGGGAAGCCCTTTGCTGGGCTTCAGAGCTCGCCCAGGAGCGGCTTCTCCAGAGGAGCCCTCACACCCCTCTGCGTTCGTGCGTTCCCCTTCCTCTCCCTCTGCTTGGAATGAATTTGTGTCAGTTTCCGACACAAAGTTACCATTATGCACCGGTAATGTTGCCACCAAAGTTACAAAAATGGCAACGTTTAATTTCAAGTTCTTTAAATTCTCCTTCATTATAAAGAATTGATCTTGAGTTTTATTTCACTCAATACACATATACACACACACACACATATATATAAATATAAATACATCAGATCTTTGCTGTCTCTCTGAAGTTGCCTGGGAAACAGGAAAGGCACCTCGTACAAAACTGCAGAATTTTCAAAGGGCGGGGTTGCTGTTTCTGTGTGGGTTCTTTAAATTATTACTATTATTTTTATGGGGGGGGGGGGTCTTGAAATATTGTGTAGGTTTCTCTCCTGTGATCCGTCCTGCATTTTCTCCTGATTTCTCCTTTATTTCCAAACCAGATTAAACAAGAAACTAGAAACCAAGGCTTCTAGTTTCAGTATCAGTGGAATATGTTTGGACATACAGACACCTATTTTAGAAAAGAGTCTCTTGTTCAGTCTTAATTGGACATTCTTTGGAAAGAATGTGTTTGAAAAACATGAAAGTACAGGGGGAAGTAAAACTAAGCATTTTTTATTGTCCTGTTCTCAACATAGCTTTCATGTCCAGTATTTGCTAATGGCCATGGAAGGAGAAAACTGAAGACTAAACCTCTTCAAAAGCATATCTTTATGAACAAGTGCAGATGGATGTGGTCATAGGAAAACACATGAAAGAAAGTCTCCTGCAGTATAAAAGGTTTGGGGGTTTTTTTCTGTGATCTCTGCAGTATTTTTGTGAGCTAAGCTAGGGATGAAACTGCATGCTGGTTTTTAAAGAAATAAAAGCTAGTGGAAACATTTGTTGTATATGCATTGGCATCCTATAGACAAAGCTAACAGTGCTTAAATAACTTATCCTTGCATCCTGTGGCTTTTTTTGTCCTTTATATCTTTCAGAGATCTCACATCTTTACATTTGTATCTTTAGATGCAGTACAGTATCAAATGAAAATAGTTCCTAGGCTGTTTTTCTGTTCTGTTTAGAAATATTCAAAGAAAAATAAATTTTTGAAATATTGTCAATAATTTCATCACTGAATTACATGGAAAAGAAAGAGGCTTCCTGAATGACTGATGAATGTGTGTGTGTAGGTTCTAATGCAAAAAAATTGCTTATCCTTCCTCTCCAGCTACCCTTGGTAGATAAGAGAATAGCAGGAGGTCCAAGGAAATGCTGAGTCCATGAGGCTCAGCTCAGCATCCAGAGAGCCACTAGAAAAATAACAAAATGACAAAACTAAATTAACCCAGGAAGTTTTACAAATAAACACTCAGCATACCCATGAGCATCCAACACAGATGTGTCAAGAGTATATGTCAAATAACCTGATTTTATTCTTTGGTAGGACAGGTGGTTTAAAGGATGAAGAGGAAATGCAGAATAGGTGTGTTATTTTGTAGTAAATTTGTCTTTTTATGCCCCCCCCACATAAGAATGTATAATCTGGGGAAAAACTAAACAATCATTGCTAATAAAGATTTATGAAAGTAGAAGGAATAAATGCAAGAAGATGAGTGGGTTTTTGCTCTAAGGACTAATTAGTATTAGTCACAATAAGTTGAATAATGGAATAAAAAGAGTGCCTATAAAAGCTTGTTATTGACAGCATGTTGAAAGAAGTTGCAAGCACGCTGAATGACAGGATCAAAACTAAAAATACTGAATAGCTTGGAGAAAACAACAACAAGAGATTCCATAAAAATTATAAAGTACTGTCTGTAAAACCTGGACGTCAAATGCACAAGTACAAAATGGGGTCTAATTGTCTAGGCAGCAGTGCTGCAGAGAAAAATATGTAATTACAACAAATAGGAACCCAAGTATGACGTTATAAATAACTAATTAAATTGAAGGGTACCCTGAAAGGCACAGAAAGCAGTCATTTTGTTCTGCTTGGTGTTGATCAGGAATTGAATGTAACTCTGAGCCCAGTGTGATGGTGGGACAGAGAGAAGAGTAATTCTTCCTGAAGGCAGCACCAAAAGGAAGCTTAGAAAATGTGATTAGTGGAGGAACTGCATTTATTTTATCACCCTTGTCCAGACTTCTTTATAGACGTCTCTGACTGCACAGTGATTTACTGGAAAATGTAATTAATGAGCCAATGCATGATGAAAGGTAGGACCAGAAATAATGCCTTTAATTAGAATTCAAGGAGATTTATGTAAAATATTAAGAAAAAAAAATCAAAGGATAAGAATAAGCACTGAAGCACACCTGCTTTTGAAATCACCTTCTCTGGATCAATAACACATTGTTAACATCTGCCAAGCATCTAGGTAACCTTTAGAGAGGAGGAAGTATTAAATAATTCTTGAGCTAATTTTAGACAGATTTATTCAACTTTCACAACTATTGAGTGGTTACTTTCCTTTCTTTCCTAATAAAGTCACTATTTTTATCTAATATCAATAACATAAATCACCATTATTTTCCTTTTTTTTTTCTGAGGATGACTAATTCTATGACTGATTTCACAAGAGCAATACTAAATTGTAATAAGAAGCCAGCACACTTCTTTTCAGGAGGCGTTACCTGATAACATTGCTTAATTCTTTATTACACTACTGCAAATTGCAGACTGGAAAACGTAAATGGGTTGGCAGTATAATCAGTTCTGAGAATTGTGATAGGAGATGTGGAAAGTGCTGAAAGTGATGGCTCAGAAATACAACCCTAAATGTGAAAAAACTGAAGGCTTTCATCTTTCAAATGCAGAACAGGAGCTTTTAACAAGAAAGAGAACAAACAGTGAGGTTGAAATTACTTGTTGATTAAAAAGCAAATATTTGAAGAGGATTTGGTGCTCTGGAGAGGTGGCAGGCTGTGCAGATCCTACACTGCCTGAGCACAGCCAGGAAAAACTGTGAATACTAAAGCAGCTAAAATAGTCTACCTCCTGTCTTGATTTATCCTTTACATTGCTGTAAACATTTTAAACCTCCACATCCACATTAAACTGTGGAATACAGAATCAGTAGAATTCTGTTTAATTTTTCTGACTTAGTTCCTAAGCTACACGTGGCTGGGTGCTGGAGGAAGGATCACAGTGTGCTGCTCTTGTTCTTGCTCTCTTCCCACACACTCACTGCTCAGTACCACAGGGATTGAAACGGGATCAGATGGACTCTTGGGATAATCACTATGGCACCTCTTTTGCTGGCCAGATCAGGGATGCTTGACCCCAGCAGAAATTTTAATTATTTGATTATCTGAGATTTGGGGTTTTTTTTCTGAGAGTTGTTTTAATATTACTGCAGTGACTTGCTAGAAGTTCTTTGAAGAGCTGAATGGCCACTAAACAACTGTTTAAAAAAATTCTTTCTTCTAACACTGCAAGTCAGAAGCATTATTGATCCATAACATGGCTACTCAAACAGGAACCACTGAGCTGGAGGGGGAGCAGAGCACTGCCTCCTTCACTTCCTAAGCTTTGAAACCTGCTTTAGCAAGAAATGGACAGAGCAGTGTCTTGCCTTTGTGTCCAGGAAACTGTACAAACATACAGGGATGTAAAATATGTACAAATTCTTGGGAAAAAAAAACTGATTAACATTTTAAATTTCTACTTCATGGGAAATGCTGACATTTCAGAGCTTAGAGTTTCAGCAGAAATTTGAATGAAATGACGTTTGTGGGAACTGCTCACCTGCTCACCGAAGGCAAGATGTTTGTTGTGGCTTTCATGACAGGACAAAACAAACCATGATAAAAACAACTTGCACACTTTCACACTGCATGCACACATTCGAGTTAGAGCCACCTGCCAGCAGCAAGCAAATATTGCAATGAAGAACAAAAAGTTTTTGGTGAAGGTAGGACAAGATGTAGAAAGAAATTGTCTAAAGAACTGATTGCTACTGTACATGGCAGTGATTAATCAGTGCAATGAACTACCTCAGGAGAGGTTGTTACTTTTCCTTAAGGATGTTCTCAGGATTTTCATGTTCATATAAGCTTCCACCATCTCCAAAATTAAAGCTGGGGAGAAAAAAAAAGGGAAAGGATATGAAGAAGAGCTGTCCTGGGAACCAGCTCTTCATTATTTACCTTGGCACCAAACAGAAGAAAAGTTAGTGAAGTATCTAATTAATCTTTCCAGTTTTTAAATGTAGATGTTAGCCTCAAATAAAGAGATAGAGGGTCTTAGGCTTGTTGATACAATCAGTGGTGGTCCTTGAGGACAGTTCCCTCTGTTGCTTTTATGAAATAGGCGAACTCTTGCCTATGGAGAGAACAAGATACTTACGGCTTAACACAGGGATCTGATTTCCCACTTTGTTTCCTTCTGTGCTGACAGTGAGGTCCCAAATAATGGTACAAACCTTCTGTACTGAGTTTACATGGTGATGTGTTGGCTGTGGCTGGGGGGCTGCAGGGGTGATCTCTGTGACAAGACACCAGGAGCTGTCTCCATGTCAGGCACAGCTGGTTCCAGCTTCCTTAAAAATGGATCCAGCACTGCTCAAGGCTGGGCCCATGAGCCAAGCTCTGCCTCAGCCCAGCACACAGACAGACCACAGCCCCCTCTGCACATCACAGCTGAAAGCAGCACTTTTCTCCAAGCTGCTGGCTGTCAGCATCACTTTATTCAGCAATACTCAGCAATTAGAGACACAAAAAGGCAGCAGGATGGCAGGTATTACTTGAAGGCCTTTGAATATCAACTTTCTTAGAGCAGGAGAGGAAGATGCATTGTTTATTATTTGCTCCACTTCAGTCGTTTTCCTCATTATGTGATAAATACAGAACAGCAGGAACAGCTCAGGAGCAGAATGCTGAAGGAAAAGCCTAACACATGTAACAGGACTAGGTATTCTCCATCCTATAGTTTGGGGTTTTTTCAGAAAGACATGTCTTTATTCCGGGAAGATAAAACCAGTCAAAAGCAAGGGACATTGTATTTTGGATATATCACTAGCTTTTTACATCTGTGACAAAGGCATTATAGTGTACAACATTTTTTGGACCAATTATAGCTGTTACTTGGAATTCAAAAATTCAATGTATAATTGCATGTGTGAGTGGAAAATACATAATTTCCCAAGTAGATAAAATGAGCACTATAGAATATATTTTACTTTTCCAAAGCCACTAGCAAAGCAATGTGCAAAGTAATTTAGTGGTAATTTCTAGTGATCCAAATTTAAAAATAAATGCCTTAAAGCAAATAAATTCCATGAATTTATACACTTTTTTTTTTTTTTTAAAACAGAAATTGGCTGATTTCAACTGAGAATGGCTCCAGATCTATTTGTTCAAAATGTATTGAATTACTTCCTCCTACAAAACAAAATTTACCACAGATGGTTCAGGAACAATGTGTGATCTCTCTATTGCAATATCAATTTATTTGGTTTACTTAAATACAAGGGTAACCTCCCAAGTCAGAGAACCAGAAGTAAGTTAAGTCTTAGATAAGGCTATTTATATGACTATGAAGGCTCAGAAATTTGAGTGATTTCTGAGACAACTGTTTTATTTGTCAAGATTTCTGTAAATAGTCATGTGTGGTAAAGAAAATGACCTTCAATGACCTTATTGCACAAACATCAAAATGTACCAAGGCTGCCTATTCACATATTTGTAACTCTTCATTTGCTTCTGGAAAATAAGATTAGATAATATGTTAAAATACATGGAAATGGTGTTATTTTAAATGTTATTCAAGCAGACATCATAATGCTGTTGTAAGATTATAAATTTTAAGAGCTTGTGCCCAAATACTCCCCCAACATGTGTGTTTGAAGACGACAGATTTCATGATGTATAAACATTTAAGTGAAAATAAGAACTGTTTTTAAAAGGTTTTGTTTAAAAACACCCAGCCTGTGAATGTTGTTATAGTGTGCTGTGCATAAAAACATCTTAATTTCAGTCTTAACCTCAGTCTTTTATAATTTACAAATGCTTCAGTGTCAGCATTAAAAGCAGGCACACTGTTGTCCCTTTCTGGAATGCAAGACCTTAATTGCATGAAAGTTAAATAAAACTTGTGGCTCTTTACTATGACCAGTGCACTTATCTTTCACAGTATTATTTGCTTTACTGAGGTGAAAATAAGTGTTACAGGACTGGGATACATTCCTGATGTTTTCTTGCTGTGACCGATACAAATGCCACACCATTAGATGTTGAATTCTCTTTTTTTTTATTTTTTTTATTTTGTGGTTTGGAAAAACCCCCAAACACTTTTTTAAGGTGGAGCAAACACCACAAGACAGCTGAGCTGATGGGAAAGCTCAGTGCCAACAGACAGAGTGGTCCAGCCCCCATTCCCTGCCCTGTGCTGCTGGGGAGGGGAGGAGGTAGAGAAATTAGGAGTGAATTTAAGCCTGGCTAAAAGAGATCAAAGGGAGGAAGATGTCTTTAAGATCTGATTTTAGTTCTCATTATCCAACTCTGATTTGGTTGGAAATAAATTCATTTCCCCAGTTAGAGCTTGTTTTGCTTTTGACAGCAACGGATGAGTGATCTCCCTCTGTCCTCATCTTGACTCACAAGTCTTTCGTTATATTTACTCTCCCTGTCCAGCTGAGGAGGGGAGTGACAGAGAGATTTTCATGGGTACCTGGCATCCCCTACAAGTGTTCAAGGCAACACACTTGGACTGTAGTTATAAGTCACTTAAACCATGTTGGAGAAGCACTTGATTCAAGATCATAGAATCAAAGAATTTTAGAATGGTTTTGGTTGGGACGGGACCTTGGAGACCATTCAGTTCCAACCCCCTGTTGGGGACAGAGACACCTTCAGCTAGACCAGGTTGCTCAGAGCCCCTTGTGAGTTTACGGCTTTTCTCTTAGCAATAATCACCTCATAAGAGTGCAACTGTGAACAAGCGCATTTAGCAAAACATCATGCAAATGAAAGAAAAACAAATTAGAGACTTTTTCCATCTCATTGAGCTTTCTAAAGGGTGAAGAATTAGTTTATAAAAGAAATGGAAGTACTTTTTGCTGTGCAGATATAAGTTTGTCACCCTAGTTATTTTTCCAAACCCTGTTTTAAATGCAGAACGCAGCTTCTCAGTTCCCAAGCAGTGTTCCTTGTCAAGGACAAGTTGAACCAATTTGTTTGAGCTAATATATCCTTCCAGTTTCTGACCAGAATGAGAAGCATGAAGAATAAAGCCTGCCTTAAATGTTTCTTGCTGGTGTTAACAAGCACCTTTGCTTGCAGCAGGATAATTCCATAGAAAGACAAATTTGAGGATCAACAAGTTGGTACACCATGTTAATCCAGTAAAACCCTGCAGTTTTATAGACTCATTTTCTGGTTGGCTTATACAAAAGTATTGCAGTGAGTCAGGATGATGCAGTGAATATCTTGGTGAAATATCTTGGCTTTAGAGTAGTTCAGTGACAGCAGAGGAAAAAGAAGAGTTTTGCCTGAAAACCCAGAAATGTTTGCAATCCACGTATTATTGACAGGCTCTAAGGGTCTGTGTCTGCGTTTTCAGCAATGTAACTCTTGTAGAATTTTAGGGAGGTTTTATTAGAAGAAATACCATAACTCTTCACAGGTCCAGCAAAAATGTTGAGTTTAAGTGTAAAAAAGTAATTAAGGAGATAGGAGAAGACTGTTTCTCTTCCTTCTCTATTGTGTGGAATTTTAAGGGTGTTCTGGGGTTCTTTACTCTGCACCTTCTAAAAAGTCCTAAATCTTGTCAACTGACACAAGATAACTAACATTTAGGTGCCTTGAACTATATTCTTGATGAACCTTACAAATTTTATATATAGGAAATCAACTGGTTTCATCAAACATTTCTGAAGTTTGTAGAGGCCATTAAAATTATTTCAATAAAACATTTGTGAAAAATACAATTATTTTACTGATTAATTTGCTAATTAGTAAAATTGTAGCTAGCTATTTTGAAGTAAAATTGTAATTCTAAAAAAGTACTTAGGGTGAAATTATATGTTTGAGTGCCAGTCTGTGCTTTGCAGGAACATCATAAATGTTCAAGTTCATTCAATGGTTCCTTCTGTGTTGCCTGGAGAAATATTTTTCAACATGAAACACCAGGTACCTGGATATTAACTGAGCCCTTCTTTATGCAGCATTTCATTCTACAGCTCTGGCTCACTTTGCATAGTTCTTTCTTGTGCAGATAATGGCATAGCTGACACCAAAATAATTGTCTAAATAAATAGTACCCAGAGTAATGGGGTCTGTAAGAGCGTTCCCTTAGCTTGTATGAGTCCATTCTAGGCAGTAGTACAAATATTGGCTTCATACAGCACAGTGAGGCACCAATTAATGCCTTCTCTTTTTTTTTCTTTTAAGTGTACTAAAGAAAAGCAGGAGAAAGCAAATGGATTCCTCATTTTGTGATGTGAGAAAGGGAAGAACAAATATGTTGCTGCATTTGATATTTCTCTGAGTCTGCTTTTAACTTCTTTAAAAGGAACAGGAGATGCTGTAATTACTCTGAAGAGCTTTTTGTAAATACCTGCTTTTCTAAATCTTTTCAGTGTCTGTAACAGAAATGGCCTTGTTTCAGAATAGCTAATGTCATCAGTTCTCTGTTTTTCTTGTCTAAGTCTGTGACGTGATTTTTCTGTTGGTATAGTTACTAACATTAAGAAAAACCTCTTCAAAGTGTTATCCTCTTGTACAAGAGGCTTCATTCTTCTTCTATAACATTTCCTGCATCTTGGTTTTGACAATGCTTATTTAGTATGGAGAGGAAGAGAAGGCTGAGGTGACAGTGACTAACTGGGATGAAGCTTGAAAAATATCACTTTCCTCTCAGAGGGAAGCCTGGCTTTGTAATAAGAAAACCTCTTCTTGTCATGTAAGTAAAAACAGTGGATCAAGTAAGCTCAGGGACAAGAACCTCTGACTTTCAGCCCAATGCCATTGTTACAAAGTCCAGGTCCTAAGAAAAGCAGGTGGGTCTGGATTCCATGGCTACTTGGTTGCACTGATCTCATGAAAATTTATGATGTACACTGAAAAAAAGATTGTTGGGGCTATGTCAAATTCCAACAAACCCTGTATGTCACACACTCACCAAGCAGGAATTGTGAAGGAAGAGTCTCAAATGAAATTAAATGCATTTTAAATAAAATTAAAACAGCAGGCATAATAACATGGATTAAATTAAATTGGCTTTTTTCAAGAAGGAACTCTGAGTGAACTGATGAATGGTTTGAAGAAACACGGTGCTATTCCTCCTAAAGCAGTTAGTGTATTTTTCTTGAAATGTTATCTTGCCTTTTTATTCATTTGTGCATCGAACCTGGTATTTTTTCCAAACATAAATTTGATTTTTCCCCTTTTAGCTGGAAGTGGAAAGAAGCACATCAGTATCACAAGCCACATTAAAATTTTAACAGAGAGCCTTTTTACAGAAATGCCAAAAAGTCCTTAATTTAAAATGCAGAATATGCAAGATCTCAAATAGCTTAAAAAAAAAAAAAAAAAAAAAACCACAGAAAGAGGACACTTTCATTGAAATATCTTCCTTTTTGACTACTGAAAGGTACTTCTGAGGTCTCTATTTTTTATGAATACCTCCAGAAAACAATAGTTCAAAACCTTGAGCACAGAGTTGGCAAAATGTGCACTCCTCTCTCCATGACGACTGCAATTACACTTCTGGAAAATAGCCCAGGGAGTGCTCAACTGGACGATGAGAACTTGCATATCTCAGCTTCCTCAACAAAGGCTTTTTTTTTTTTTTAATTTTGTTTTCAAATTCTGCTCCTAGCACATGGAGAGAAATGTAAATAGCTATGCCAGAGAGCTCTTGCTGTTAACAGCTGCGGGTGTTTATTGAAAATCTCTTTTCTATTTCATGGCATATGATCTCTAACTCAAAACCTTGAAGTTTAGAAAATTGCATTGATAGCCTATTTTTCTGATATTTACTGGTAGATTAGATAAAGGTGAAGAGAAATAAAAGCTTGCAGAGCACTCAATGATACCTGAAATGGAAGCAAACTAGGTTATGTTCATTAATGTTATTGAACTGTCCTCTGTAATTTGCACAAGTTCTTCACATTTGGGAGAATTTGTTGCTGTGTGAACCAGGATACCAATAAATGGTGAAGTTCCTTGATTTCTGGTGCATGGAATTATAGCAGTTCTGTATCCAGAGAAGAAAACTGACTGCAAAACTGGTGTCCCAGAGGACAAGAGTGTTGTCGCAGCACTCTGGAAAAGGGCCAGGAGCACTGCAATTCATCCCTAATAAAGCAGCAGTCTGGGACCATAGCTGGCTACTTCTTTACAGCAGTGCAAGTGTTACTGATCTCATTGGAGCCACCAAAGAAATAACAACAGGAACACTCTACCTTTGTTCTAAATAGGCCACAGATTTCTGTAATCCTGATTTACAAATCCCTTGGTTCATGTGGTCTGTTATGGACCACAAAGGGTGATTAATAAGTATGGGCTGGTGTGGGCAGTACTACCTAATTTATATGGGGCCTCCAGCCTCTGTGAGTGGCTGCTTTCCAGTGCCTGTGGTTCCAGGAGAAACACAAAAGGTCTGTGATGTTTCTCAGAAATTCTCCTTGTACTCGGATATCTGGTTGGTAATGCTGTACCTGAGCTCTTGATGTGCAAATAAGTGTCAGCCCTTCCTTTCGCCAGCCCCCCAAACAACATTTATAAGATGAAACTGTAAAAAACCCCATGTAAATCTGGAGCTGTAGTTTTAATACTTTAAATTAAATCATGCATTACAGAATATATTCACTTGGGTATCTTTTTTGATAATGATTCACACTGTTCTAGAGAGCAGTGTGTTATTCTGGTAATTGCAGGCAGAGGATGTACCTGAGCATTTCATTTAGAGCAATAAATTCAATAGCTTTGCCTGAACAAGTCAAAAAACAATTTTGTAAGCATAGCATGTAGCAAACTCAAATTATCCTCCAAAGGTGTTGTATTTATATACTAGCCAAGTAAATATTGTACCTCCCAATAATAAAATTTTTCCAACACATCCATTATTTGGAATAACACAAACTCATCAATTTTTAAAAAATTGTTTGTGGGTAACGAGTAACGTTCCATTGCTATTGTGCATAAACAGCAAATTTTATGCTAAAATTTTTATGTGAAAGCTGAGCAGGAGATTTTGGTTGTGTGCATCAGACTTTTTTGGAAGTGATAAAATTTCACAGCTGTGAAAAAGAAAGGCTCAAGTATTTTCATGTGGCCTACCTCTGTTTATTGCTCCAATTTCAAAATGGTATTTTAACAAGTAAGGAAGTGCATGTAAGTGCTAAATGAGTTTCCTTATCTTTCTTAGGTGCCTGCTGTGTGAGCTCTTCAGGTACCTGAGGGTGAATGAATCAATCAATTCATCTGCATGGATTGAGATGCTGTTTTCGCTGTGTTATTTTTGGATTTTGGAATATTTTGTAATAGTTGTACGTGTTTGATAAATCCAGCTCACTTGAACCTTTGGAAGTGATGATCATAAACCTTAAGAAGCGTTGCCTATAGGTGTAAGGAGGGCAGCTATGACAAGTGCCTTTTATTACACTCTTAAATACAGTTTTACCTTTTGGACTCTACCCTAACCCGGTGCAGATACAGCTATTATTTATTAAAGGTTGAAAAACCATAAAACTGTAAAGTAAATACCGTGTTTTTTCCCTTTCCAAACCCTTTCTGAGAAATCACCGAATCGCCCCCTGAGCTGCCAGTTCCACACCACTAAAACCCCGCTGAAAACTAGGAGATGATACCAACGGGACGCGCACCCTTCCCAACCCCGTCGGAAGGATGGGGTGACTTACCCTGGCGAGTGGGTCCCCACCGGTCCCCCCTGCATGGGACGGCGGTGGCACCCCGGGGCGGGCAGCGAAAGGGGAGCGGGGAGAGAGAGGAGAGCAGGAGGAGAAGGGAGGAGAGGTGCCGCTGCGGGAGCGCTCCCGGCAGGTCGGGACGGCGGCCCCGGCTCCCGGCCCGGCTCCCGGCCGGCGAGAGGCGCTGCGGGAGCGCGGCCGCGGGGCCGGATCGGCAGCGGGAGAGGTGCGGGGGGCCGCGGTGGAGGCGGCTCCGCTCCCGGAAGGGACGGCTGGGCTGGAGCCACCGGCGGCAGCGGTGCCAGCTCGGCTGTCGGGGGCTGCACCTGCGGAGTCGCTGCGAGCCTGCCCGTGCCCCGTCCGAGCGCGGGGCTGTCCGTGCTCGGTGCGGGCTGTGCGCTCCGTGCCCGAGCCGGCAGCCGAGCCCGCGGGAGCGGGACCTCACCTCCCAGCCCCACCGGGCTGCGGAGTTCGCAGCAGCAGCAGCAGCCCTCGGCGGCGGCAGCGGTGCTGCTGCTGGTACGTGATTTCCCTCTCCTGCCGAGGTTCCTGGTGAGTCCGTCATTCTTAATAGCGACTTGTCTGGGGGATTGTTTTGGTTTTGTTCTCTTTTTTTCCCCTTTTCTTTACCCCCAGAGAAGGACCCGAGGAGGGAGCCTGCGGCATGGTCCCAGTGGAGACCCGCCCGCCGGAGCCCTGCCCGGAGCGGGGGCTGCGCTGGCCCGGCTCCCCCCACGGAGACCGGGTGCTTTTGGTGTTAATAACCTGATAGGGGATGCCTGCATATTTGGTTCGGTTTTATTTTTTAATGCCTTCTGCAGCGTGTTGCTGTGAAAATTCAGGGTGGTGGATCTCGCCGGTCACTGATGCCGTCTGGGGTTGTTGTGCCGTGAGAGGGATGGTAAAGAACGGGCTCTCAGTTGTTCTCCTCGCCACTGAACAGGTGAGCGGCTCTGTGGCGCCCAGGTGAAGATCGGCTCTTGCCGTGCGATGCCTGGATTTTTCTTCCATGTTTTTGCTCTAAAAATTATAGTTACTTATTCTTAAATACAGTAATGTATAGCTTTAATTTTATTTTATGACTGTACAAAGAAAAGAATAAATGATGGAGGCTGAGAACCCCTCACATAGTAGTTTCTGATGCTTGATAGCTACTGAATGCAGCTAACCACCACTCATTTCAGTATTCCAAGTGTGGAATGGGAACAGTCAGGGATTCTGCACCCCAGAGTTAGTGATTCTTGGAAAGCCTTAGCAGAAAAGATTTAATGTGACTGCCAGGGAAAAAGCCCTTTAAGTGAATTTGAGAGGATAGAGGAGCAGGTGGGACAATTACCTGTGAAATGCACGGGTGTTACTGTTTTGCTGTATGCACTTCAGCTGAGAGAGCTGCTCAAGGTGCAGCTCGTTAAGCATTTTAAAGCCCCTTGCAGTAAAGACGTCTGGAGCATACATTGTTTTCTGTGGATCCAAAAGAAAGAAGGAATTGGATCCTTGCCTAAAAAATTTGAGGTGAGGAATGGCCTCTTTACTCAAGAAAGGAAGAGTTTAAGGGCAGCCAGTGCTGGAAATTTGAAGTTGGATATCCTGAGGCTGGACAGAGGGTGCAGTTTTATAAATAAAAGCACTCATTAGATTAATAAGGTCTTAGTTTTTCGTCACTGAAAAAACTTTAAACCAGGGACTTTTTTTCTAAAGGCAGGTTTCTTTATAGCAGGACTTAGTATGGGGAAATCTTATGGGCTATATATAGGGGAGGCCAGAACAAGTGATCATAATGAACCCTTATTGCCTCAATTAGGTGCATAATCAGGAAAGCTGCATCATCTCTGAGAGCACATGTCATGCATTCTCTCTTTCCTTTGCTCCCCCAACCTCCTGGATGTAAAAGGGCTCAATAATATTGAGAGCAGCCCGGAGGAGAAGAACTTGGGGGTGTTGGTTGATGAGAAGCTCAGCATGACCTGGCCACGTGCCCTTGCATCCCACCAAGCCAAATGTGTCCTGGACTCCATCAACAGCAAAGTGGGCAGCAGGTCCAGGAAGGGGATTCTTCTCTGCTCTGGTGAGACCCCACCTGCAGTGCTGCATCCAGGTCTGGGGCCCCCAGCATGGGAAGGATGTGGACCTGCTGGAGTGAGTTCAGAGGACACCACAAAGATAATCAGTGGGCTGGATCACCTCTGATACAAGGACAGGCCGAGAGGATTGGAGTTGTTCAGACTGGAGAAGAGAAGGCTCTGGGCAGACTTTGTAGCATCTTCCAGTACTTAAAGGGGGCTAGAAGAAAGCTGGAGAGGGTCTTTTGACAAGGGTGTGCAGTGATAGGACAAGGGGTAATGGCTTTAAGCTGAAAGAGGGTAGATTTAGATTGAATATTAGGAAGAAATTCTTCACCATAAGGTTGGTGAGGTACTGGAACAGGTTGCCAGACAAACTGAATGACCCATTCCTGGAAGTGTTGAAGGCCAGGTTGGGTGGGGCTTTGAGCGACCTGATCCAGTGGAAGCTGTCTCTGCCCATGGCAGGAGGGGTGGAAGAAGGGGAAATTTAAGGTTCAACCCAAGCCATTCTGTGTTTCTGTGATACCAATGGTTAGACTTTCACTGTATATTTTTCTGTGTATCTTTAATATAAATTATTTCCCAAGTGCAATTAGATCCACGTGTCTCCCTATTTCTGTTTTCTATCTAAGCAATTACAGGGAAGTTCTGGAAGATGAGAGTTGCTATTCATAAATCTGAGTAAGGTTTGAGGAATGTGGTTTGTAAGGTTCAGGTGTGGGTACAATTCCCAGGCAATATCAAAGTGTTTAAACATTTGAAGTTATTTAACATGCTAACATTTCTAAGCAGCCTTCAGCACTATGTTTACCCTTAAGAAATACTTACTACCCTGTTTGACTTTTATACATTTCATGGTAGTTGAAGTGTTAAGTTCTTTAGGGATGGAAAAATGTTTATTGGACCAAAATTCTATGTGAATTTTGGGCTATAGCTGTTGTTCTTACAGTGGAAAGACAATAAGCATGAAGGATCTTATTAAACAATTTTCAATGTGACAGTGCAGTCACCCAGGTTTTTGCCTGCCTGCAAAACATATTCTTATTACATAATGTTCTAAATCTCTTTATCAAGACAGATAAATTTCATATCTGATGACTAACTACCATCTCTTAATAGGACATTTGGTCTTGTGGGGTGGAGGGAGGAAGGGAATGTGTTTGCTAGAAGAATGGCTGAGGACATCTGCAGTGCAGGACTGTGTTGTGACTGAGCACTGCTTCCCAGTGTTTTATTGCCTTTTGCCTTGCCTACATTTACTCTGCCTTCTAATCAAACTTCATTCATACCAGGGATGAGCACACTCGTGTTTGTTGTCCCAGAGCCTGGAAACACAGGAAAGCAGAATAGGCAAGCAGAGTGGGAAGAGTAGACCTTGAAGACCAGCATGGATTTGGTTCCAAGAGCGGTAGGTAGGGGGTAATTTGTGGTAGGAGCAGGAAGCTCTTATGTGTGTATTTCTTTGGATTTTGGAGCAAGTTTTCTCAATCCTTTATACTGAAGGAACATATAGACATGTACATACAATGTATAAAAATGAGGCTTTCTGCATTCTTTCTGTTCCAAACACCTTGGTTCTGCTGTGGGAAAAAAAAAAAAAAAACCAACAAAAAACCCCAAACCAAAACTGATATAAGCTCATCTCTTAGTCTGTCCAAGGTGTGACTGAGTGGCCCCATTTTGTGGGGCTTTCCATATGCTGGGGCACAGCTTCAGAACAGAATCAATTGCTTGAGAACTGAATTTGTCTGTTTTGGTTTTTTTTTTAATCTTTCTCTGCCTGAACTGATATTTCTTCATTATTCAATTACTCTAATCTATACCTTTTTATTTTCTTCGTAACTTCTCCCTGGGTATGCTTTTTGTATTGCTTAGAAACAGAAATGGAACCAGAAATGAAAGAAAATTCCATTGTGGTTTGAACTATATTCCACAAATGAGTGTTAACGGGAAGCTCCTTAAATGAGCATTTTATTTATTTTGAAGAGAGTTTCCCTGCATCTTCACTTAAAAGCATCTCTGGAATACTTAAATTATCTGTGGCATCCCTCATTGTTGGCATATAGCTTTTTTTCATGTGAGAGATTACCTTTCACCACAGCCTGTGCTTTTTAGGAGTGGTTGCATTATGTATGGGGATGACTTGTGATCTGCATGCAGCTGGACATAATCTTGTCTGCCCTGGGGGTCCAGTGACTTCTGGATCACTCTGCCACCTTTCACCTGTACCAGCTGTCCCTGGCAAGCTGAATAAGCAGCAGTGCATCCACAGATGAGAGGAAAACATGTTCACAGCATAAAGGTCTCCAAATTTTTATATAATTTATATAATACCTACAGAGATGGAGACAATGTAGGAATTGTATACAGCACCACTGTGCTTCCAGAGCTTGAACAGGAGAGTGGCACTTGAAGGAGATGTCTGGGTTTGGGGTTTTTTATGTGCATGATTCAAAAGTTACAGGTGCTATCTGAATAATGTGGAAGCAAATGTCCACAACCACTGGAACTTTGTTTCCAAAGATTCTGCTATTGAGTATCTGGGGAAAAGTGGTGTTTGAAAGCAAGCCATTTGTCACTTGGAGATTATATTTTTCATTTGCAGTTACTGCATGACAGAGCTGATGGCTTTTCGAGCAGTTGTATGTGCTTTGAATCTGAACTTGCCTTCTTGCTTCTGCAGCCATTGCAGAGCTCTAGAGAAGGTCAGTGTTGGGAAAAGTTCTACTTATTATTGGTTCTAAAACCTCATTCATTTTCCTGAATCTTTGCACAAAATCCCTGCTGCCTTGTGAATCAGGGAACAGAAAAATGGAGGAAATAAGGATCCAAATTCCCATTCTCACAATATTAAGAAAATAAATAGGTTAATAATGCCAAGATTAACAGGTGCTTAAACACACATGCAAATTTGGAAGGCTTCAGTTAAATAAATATCCAATTAAATAAAGATATGGTCTAGGAATTAGCATCCATTCACTGTAGGCATTAGTGCAGCAGTGGCACCAACTGCATCATGGAGTGTGTTAACATCCACAGCCAAGGACATGAGATTTGTGTGGGGAATGGAGAGTCTTAACCCTGTTTAAAGTAATTCAGAAGACTGAAATATGGGGACAGTCCTTGAAGCCTGTAGGTTTGAAACATATTTGAATTTTGCATTGAAGATTCATAGTAAAAAACAAAAACCCAACACAGCTGCCTGCAGGGAAATGTTGCCTTGCAGAAGCCACTTTTTCTAAGTGTTTTCTAAACTAGCTGTTGTTTCTGAAATGTTTTTTCACAGTTGCCAACCATAAAACAGCTTCCTTGACTCTAGTCATGCTCTGGAGTAGAAGTGCAAGTATATTTGTCTCTCAAGGAGCATTTCTAGCCCTTTTTCCTACAGATGCATTTTAAACCTTTTAAATATTTTAAAATTCAGGTGCTACAGTAGTGAAAGTGTCTTTTAACTGTTGGCATCTTTATCCACATTAGAGCTCTCTTTATTGTTACTACCAATATGAAGGTTTAGAGGGGAAAAAGTAGTGGGAATGTAGTTCTTAACTCTGTCTAGCTTTGAAACCCTCACTGTCAGAACAATATGGATGAGTAGGAAGCAGTTAGGAGGAGAATAGCGATTAATGCACTGAAGAACAACGATTTATTAGGTAAGACTGAAAATGAAGAAAGGAGAAGGCTGTACCTCCTTAGTATTTTGTCTTTACTGGGGAATTATGGCAGCAAAGAAAGGTGGAGAAATGTGAGCAACCTGTGCAAACACAAGCGTCGCCTGGTTGGTGCTGGGGCAAGTGAGGAGTGCCCTGGAAAGGGGTGGGAATTTTGTGTGTCATGGTGTGTTTGTAAACCCTGTGCTTCCATTAGGGAATGTTTGTCTGGCTTTGGCCTTCCTAGATGCAGATGCAGAACCCAAATGGAGTTTATTCATGCAAATTTAACTGTACATTCTCCCAGTATCTGGGTTGTCAGCATTGGGCACTAGAAATAATACTCCTTTGGATTTCCTGTTTTTCCTGAATGTCTTCAGGCAGTGGTTTGTTTTGGTTATGATTGTGAGACCTTTTAATGGAATTATTTAGATGGTATCATCCATGATAAGGTAGAAGTTCCTCTTGATCAAGTTTTTTTCTTACAAATTTTTTTTGAGACAACCTCTGATTTGATAGGAATTTGCTGTTTGCCATGAAATCATTTTAAACCATAACCTTGCCAATGACCTTTCACTTCTGCTGTGGAAGAAAGCAGAAACATGTCAAAATGATTTGTGGTGCAATAGTTTTGAAAGTGCAGTTTCTCAGTGAAGTGTCTAAATAATTAACATCATAGTCTTTATATCTGAATTGAAATTATGAGCTCACTTCTGATTAATTTTGTGAAAACATGTTAATGTTAGTTTGCCACTCCATGTTTCCAAACATGAAAAGGCTGTGTTTGGAAGTAAAAGCAATTAAGAATTCAGCTTCAGGCTTGATTCAGTCTTGGACCATTGATACCTGTAAAAGTCCTCTCTCTGAACAATTGCAGTCTGTCTTCTGTCCCATTCCTGTGCCCTCTGAGATCACGAAGGTTCTGGTTTCAGTCAATTGAACCTCTGCACTCTCATCTGCACTCATTCACATCTTGGTTTCTGATGGGGTTGATCTGAGCCAGTTCTTTTACTAAAGTCAGATTAATTTCATTAACTTCATTTTAAACCTACTGCAGATAGAGTCAGAGGCTCACTACATCTCTAATGGGCCACCTTGAAATGCATAGCAATATAACAAATAAAGCTTTTTTCTTCTGACCTTTCTTCCTTTAATTGAAAAAATAATGTTTAAACAGTAGTAACTGTTTCTGAACTTTAAATCTGGGCAATACCATAATTGATTTGATACCAAAACCAGCCATCAGACCATATAGCATGGATGATCGCAAGTTTGTTTGGGGTGTGTGCTAATGTGTATCACTAGCACACAAACAGCTGATCTTAACTATGAAAACCCCATGACTTAATGAAAAGTGAGGGCACTTTTGTTGCACAAGTGGGTTATGGTGGAACAGTTTATTGTACATGCTGTGTGTAGAACATGGTTTTTTGTTTGTCCAGGGCTCAAAAATTTAAAAGCAATCCCAGTGTTGTTTGACAGTCTTCTGACTTGATACAATTCTACTGATTCTGCCTGGCATTAGACCACAGCTCATGTACAAACCTACACTTTTTTCAAACTAAGTTTATTTTTGGCATTATCAAAAATGCCCTTTTTTTACTTCTGGCTTTTATTAATGGGGAGGGAATGAGACCAGGTTGAAGGTTTTCACTGTGACATTCAAGGAACAGAGTAATGGCAAGAGAGACAGGATAATGTATCACCATGTGGCAGCCTCACACAGATAGGAATGTAAGACTTTTGTTTTGGGATTTGTTGTTGTTGTTGTTTAATAGGTAATTGTAATGACAAAATAACCAGTAACAAGACAAGGAATAAGCAGGGGGCCAGGGACAATTAGCAAGCTGTGTTTGTGGTTTAGAAAGTTTCTTTGCTCCCAGTGGGTTTCTGTTTAATTGTGAAGGACCTCGTATACCTGAGTAGTTTGTGAGGTTTTTTTTAAAAGCGTAGCCAGAAACCTTCTCTTTTGGAAGAGATCTTAGTATAGCAGTGGAAAATACCTCTAATACTGAAGTGTGTTCCTTGTTGTTTGATGCTTTTTTGTTTACCAGAGACTATGGATAGTGCAGAAGGGAAACAGTTCAACTGCACAGCGCCCTAAAAATGAGAATCTTTCAATTGGTCAGTCTCAAGTCAAGCAAATGTTTTTGAATTAGCCAAATGTAATTTCTTTTTGTACTATAAAATGTTTGTGTGCTTGAATAAAGGGACTATGACTATATTCTTTGACTATTAATACAACTTTTCTGTTGTTATTTAAGGAATTCTACAACAGTGATGCACCCAACTTATTACTGCAGCATCTGCAGTTAATACCTGATGGGATCTGAGAATGTTGATTTGATAAATACACAGTATGGTACAGACTTCCCCCATTATCTTTTGAAACTCTGATGTAAAATGAAATGTAAATAGGAGGTCAGCCTAATCATGATGGTGTCATAATGAAACGTTGTGTGGTACTTGAGTTGTTTGGATTCTCTAGAAATAAGCAGAAATTCTACAAATTATGCTTTTTGGATGAAAAGGTGTCCAGTGATTCTACGAGAGGGAAGAGTATGCTTTAATGTGCTCAGGGGCTGTGCTGGTTTATTGCAGTTCCCTGGCTACCTGAGACCTTTTGATTTTTCTCTAACAGCTCTAACACAACATTGTATTAAAAGTATTGAGTTTGAGGGAAATGAAAAATGGAGCTGAACCCAACTGAACAATATAATGACAATCCACTTTCTTCAGCAGAGCTGTATCAGTTTGTATTACCAGAGGAGCTGGATCCCTGTATTTAAAGCAGTTCAAACTGGCCTCTTTGATCTCATGGAGAATTCTGTCTGGCATAATGGATGGGGAGAGCCCTTTTAGTGTCCTTCCAGACACAAACTGAAATGGTTCATTCCCTCACTCGTGGACACTCAGTTGTACGTGGGCAGCCCTGCACATCTGGAAATCTGCTGGAGGCTGGGAGCAGAACTGGAGGCTGGTGGTTCTCAATCTTTAATGTAAACTCAAAACTGAGATATGCATATTCATGGGGGTAGATTTTAATGTCAATCTTGAAAATCAAATTAGGCTTTCCAAGGTTTGTGGCAGTTCTGCATTGGAAAAACATCAAACTGGATTGGTTTGAGTAGGTTTTAGTCTAGAGTGAGTTTGAACAGAAGGATTCCTGCAGTCAAAATGGCTGAAACATGAAGGAAATAATAGCTTTGAGCTCTAGCGAAACCAGATAGTTTTCCACAGGTCTAATTATTTCACCCTTGGAGTCCCTTTTCCAGCCCCTGGTACAATTGCTCTTCAGTCTTTTATTCCTGTAGAGCACTAAGGACAGAGTGACTACTTTGCCAGAATACTGGTAAACCTTCCCCACGTTAAATAACTTTAATTATTTATGTGTCTAGAGACCTCAAGTAGGGTGGGAATGAGAGAAACTGTGACAAAATGGAAAAAAAAAAAAAGAAAAAAAGGAAGAGCAGTCAGCCAAGTGGAAAACAGCAAAATAGTATTTAAGGCTCACAACTATTAACTGTGATACATTGCAGTGATGTTTCATGACCTGTGCTAGTGCAGTTTTTCTTGCTCTCTGAGGCCAAAGCATGAGAGCATTCACATTATGCCAGAAAGTACAAAAGGAATGGAGAAAATACCAAGGAATACTCTCATTTTCTTCCCCACAATTCTCCATAAATCAAAAATTAAATGGAACTGGTGCCCTTGTGATTCCTTTGTTAAATTTGTGTCTGTTGCAATTAATAGACTTGAGAGTCTAAAACTGAAAGCCAGCTTTCCAAATTCTGTGAAACCTCCCCCATGGAGTTGCTTCTATACTGATGCCCCAGGGTGTTGGTCTTAGCTTTCAGTGCCTTGTTCTCTCAATCTATAGTTTAATTAACTTTTGCACCATTTATAGTATTAGTTTAGATGAGAAAGTCATCAAATGAATTATTTGTTTTGGTGTGTAGTGTTCCTTCTTTAAATTAAGCAAATAATTTCAGCTGTTCCAGAAGTTTCAATTTCTTTGTTTAAGGGATGACAAAGATGGTTACAGAAGTCTTGAAAGAACCTCCCTTCTGTTGAGAACAGAAGAACAGATGGAATTAGCTGCTTTGGATGCACTACAAGTGGCATAACCAGCAATTCTTATAGCAACTCTGGGCATAGGGCATCGACATGGGATACACATCATAAAGTCACCCCAAGACAATTATATTGCCCAACACATCTTGCACATCGTATATTTTTCATTTTGTATTTATTTTATTTTGTGGTTGTGGTTCATTTTTGTTTATTTGCTGGGGTTTTTTCCTTCACATTCTTCCAAAATTTCCCAAATTTGACCATTAGGAAATTTCTGTCTTCATGTACTTGGTAGCTTTTGCAAGTATTTATTGAACTTGTATGAGCTATACTTTCCTCCACAAGCTTAAAATATGGTTTTAACCAGACAAATTTTAACAGCATCTGCAAGAAAATATTCCCTGACAGAAAATGTTTCCTATCCTTTTAAGTCTGAAGTCTCTCTCCTACAACTTGTATATGAATTTGTGAAAATGGAATTGGTGTGCACCTAAGACAAAGTAAAGCCATGTGGTGGGGTTCACTTCCATGCTCTTTTCAGAATGTTCATCTAGAATATGTCCTAAACATCAGTGTGAATATTGCAAAAAAACTCAGTTTTGATAGGTAACATGGCAAAGTTATTAGGAAATTGGCCTTTTATAATGGAAAAAAAACCTGTTAGTTTTTAATGGAGAGGCTTCCTGGCCCACCTGCTGTTATATGCAAAGCCAGAAAGGAGGGATCCTATTTGCCACAGAAAATAAAAGGAGAATTTTAGCAATTTGATATAACGTGTGCATTTTAGTGAAATGTCTGGAATACCCATAATGTCAGTGAGCCTCGTGGCCCCTGATGTGTTTTTCCTTGGCATATCCTCTTGCAGCAAGAGATGAGGTTCTCTCTTTGCTGGCTGCAAGCAGAAGCACAGAGAAGCTGAGAGGTTTGCTGTGGTTTCCATGTGTTGGGTGGCAATGGTTTCTTCTTTGTACCAGCCTGCTGCTCCTGTTGGAGGGTTATCCCTTTCCATATTTTTGCATGGTTTTAGGAGTTCTCATGAGCAGTGGTGAACTGATAATTTGCATGACAATATATCACAGAACAAAAGCATTCAAGAGACTTTCCAAGAATCTGGAGATTTTATAATAACTTACATGAAAATTACTTATATAGATGGAACTTTTACTTTAGAAATCTCTGTAATAAATTACTGAGGAGACACAATCCAACTGAAGAGTTGGAGAGAGCCAAGTAATACTAAATCTGTCTTTAAATGCCTTTAAATGAATTGTAGTGAGCTTTGCCTGCTACTACAGCAGAAGTGAATACTTGAAAAGCAGATGAAAATTTCAGAGCTCAATACAAGTAAGATGTCAGAGCAGGTAAATTGGTGCATGGATTTTGAGAATAGTTTAATGTGCTATTATATACAAAAGAACATATAAGATGAAATATCATGTATTCCCCAGAATTCTGCTGAATCTGACAGTCTAAATCCTTCTTACCCAATTCTGTGGCAGCAGGAAAATGAGTAGTCTGAGTAATCTGTGTCAAAGTGGTCAGCTAATCTTCCTTCTCCAGGCTGGAGGGAACGTTCCAGTATCTAAAAGCATTCATATACTTCATGTTCAATCATATGTTCCCTTTGTCTCCACAGCAGGTCATGAGTAATCTTCTTGTCAACTGGTTTGTGACAGCAAAAAGGCTTGCACTTAGTACATCTAGGAGCAATGAATTTGTTCATTAAACCAATTTTAGTCCACACCTAGAGACCTGGAAATCTAATTGTGCCTCTCCTTTTGCCTTCATGGATAGGACTTCCCTGTTCCCAAACATTTGGGCTGTGTATAAATAATTAAGCTTTTTATAACTTTTTTTATTTAAACAGAATAATTTTGACTATCCTGGCTTACTCACTTCACAAACAATTGACAAGAACATCCCACATGTGAGATCATTTTGCATACAGCTCCTCAGTGATTAGACAGAGACAGCCTCTCTTTATCTGCCAAGAATACCAGGGAGATTCTAGTCTGGCCTGGTGAAACAAATCAGATTTTGTTCACGTGTGGGCAAGGTATCCTTGACCCACACCATCTCCAAACCTCTTGTTTCTCTTCCTCTGATGTACAGGCTTGTACCCCTTGCTGTGTTGTGGGAACCCTTCTGCCCTGAGCTGTGGGATGGGTGCTTCCTGTGCACTTCAGGTTGTTTGGAAGGGTTGGATCTGCACTGGGAAACTGCACCTGGGCATTGGGCTCCCTGGTGGGCTATGATCAGGGGAGATGTTAAGGTGTGGTGCCACAAAGCAGATTTTATCCTCCTCTCTTATCTCATCTGCAGATATGTGGTGAGCTGACCAGATGTGTTTGTTCACAAGTGGGCAAAGGCACTTGGGTTGCTGTGAGGGAGACTGAACAATAAAGGAGCTTAAGGTGGGAGTTGAGTGAACCTTATAGATGAGATTTGACAGCTCTGCATCTCTGATGGTAAAATTCTCCTTGAAAAAGGGAAAATTGAATGTTGAGAAATGAAGCAATTTCTATAAAGTGTCTGTTTATTAGTTTGCCAAATTCTATTGAGTAACTTAGCCAAAATATATCAAAGTTAATCTTGTCTTGGTTGGAAAACTCCATGTTCTAAAGATTGATCTTTTCCATAGAAAAGCACACTTCAACCTGAAACCCTTTCCCCCTGTTATGCACCAAAAAAAACCTGCTCAAGCTCTAATTTAATTCAAGGAAAGCTTAAAATTTTGTTGCTGTTGTTAATGGAGTGGTGCTCCCTGCTTGAACACCATGTTTCCTTATGGCAGGCACCTTAATGAGGATGCTGTGTGCAAACAACTCAGCATCCTGTGGTCTCTCTGTGGATGTCTGAGTTCATACTGTGTTTGACCTATGGGCTGGCACAGCTGCACTGCAGAATTGTGTCATCAAACAGGCTGCTAAACAATGCTGGGTTCAACCAGAAAGTTCTTCCATCTGCCATTCTGAATTGTTTTGTAATGTGCTGTGCTTCTCTTTTTAAGAGACTATGCAGTAATGCTACAGGTAGTTTATTTATAAATGTAAGAGATGAAGGAGTGGAGGGAGAGGCTGAGAATCTGAATCCATTTGCTAAAACGTGGCTTGGTGTTTCTAGGACTCATTATTTAAGAGATTTCTAAGGGTGATCTAACCTATTATTTCAGAAATATCTTGCCGTTTTCTCAGTAATGGATTAAAGTACTGAAAACAATGTTGTCTTCAGATATTATTTTGAACAAGTATTTAACCCTGAGTTACCCCTACATAGAGATTTTAGGTTGATAAAGGGATCAGGTTAGCCTCTGTTGTTTTGGGGTTGGTCTGTAGGCTTTTGAGTTAAGTTTGAAGCAGTAGAGAAACTTCAATGATTTGTTTCCCAGTACAGTCGTCTCACACTGGAGGAGGACATTTCATTCTTTTGATGTGCTTTTAATAGCCTGAGGTGTGTTCTTTACAAGGCTGTGCTTCTCATTCAATAAATCACGTGTGGCAAAGACAAAGCTATGTTGGTTATGTTTAGCTGGTTATACTTTCAACTTTCAAACAGCAGTTTCAAATTGTACTGTAGGCTTTACCTGGGTTTTACTGCTTCTTCTTGTGCATTATACAGTCTTGATAACATTCTCTCTAACTTAACTTCAACTTTTTTGATTGTTTTTTGCTTCTTTTTAAAATTTTACGTATTTCTATAAGCTTTTCTTATGTATCCCATAATGCCTTCTAAGAAGATGCTGTCTCACAGCTGGAAAGGACATTTAGCTTCTGTGACAGACTTCAGTGTCCCTTGCTATCCTTCTGTATCAAAATTATTAGCTTTGGAATAGTGCTGATGCTTTTAAAATAATGTTGCACAGAAGAGTTTTGGATTTTCTCTTGATTTCAGATGCTCTGTTGAATAGGAATTTAGAAACATAATCTTGTTACTTGTAGCTGGTTTTCCAGTTTAAAAGCTTTCCTTTGTCACTATCACTTTTTGTTAAACACAGTCATTGCTCTACAGTTCTGCACTGGTGTGTGTATGTGTGCATATATAAAAAATATGTAATGGATAAATATGGTGGTTTCCCCCATTAAAAAATCAAGTTTTGTGACTTTTTGGCAGGAGAAGCCTTTAAAAGGAAAAAAGAGGATGAGTGAAGGATTTCTGTTCCCTATAACAAGGTTGAAGAATTTTGTACTTCAGGGCCTGACACTCAAAGTTGCTGGGTGTCCATGAGTTTCTTAAAAATAATATGGGATTATGGATACTCACTAAAGTTGAAAAATCAGGCTGTCTGTAACTGAAGTGTCCAGCCATCAAGATATTTTGATTATCAAAGTGTTTCCCTTCCTGTCCTGTCATTAACTTATGGGATTTTGGTTTTCTAACTAAGAATTAATATATCAAAAATGCCATATATAGAGATCAGTGTAAGGTACTTAGATACATGCGTACAAGTATGATATAAAAGCTCAAGTTTTCTATTAATTCTGAATTCAGGAGTGAGAAAATGTGCCACTAATAAGACATGGGCTATATGCTGAATGGTGGAACTTGGAAGAAATTTTGGGCAGCTGCCTTGCCATTAGCTTTCCTGATTGTTGAATGGAACAGAAATCCTGTGGAAAACAAGATCTGTGGCTGTGTATTTTTAAAACCTTTTCATATTGCCAAGTGATCAGAATAAAAATTGACACATTTTTAAGGTGTTGAACAGTTGAAAGTCTGATGTAGTACAAAAAGCTGTGCCTAAGACTTCGTGATTTACAGGTTTTGTTTTGTTTCCTGAAGGATTTCAGAAACATCATTCACAATAAAGCAATAGTTGCTTAGCAGGATTGTGCACACACACACAAGATTAATTGCTGAGGGTTGGAATATTACTGATATTCACAGGTGGTAAAGGCAGGAGTTATTATAAAATATTAACTTGGGATGATCAGAAAGTGTTTTTGTTAAGACTTCTTTTTTAGTTGTGGTTATTTACTCTGGTTTCTTGATACATTCCTTTGGGGGCTTTAAATTAAAGACAAAAAGTGTGTTTGAGCTTGCTGGTTTGCAGTAATCACAAAGGAAAGAGTAAAGACGTAGATAGAGTCAAAACCATGGGCTTTTTTAAGACTGGGGAGGCTTATTCTTCTGTCATAAAGTAACAGATTTCTAGTCCTGACAGGTTTTTCCCCTGCAGTCTCTGAGGGCACCCAAATGATTGTCTGTCCCCAAAAGGCTGCATGTAGGAACACAGGGCAGTATCCACTGGGGAGTGGTGTTCCAAAACCAACAGACTGGAAACATCACTTGATCTGTTATTGGAATAAATCACCAAAAAATCAGTCTTTTTCTCTTCCTTAGCCATCTCAATTCATCATGTAAGGATGCAGTTTTTCCAGAGTATCTTGTGATATAAGGTAATCTGCTCCCAACAAGGTGCATTTATGAATCCTTTTGAGAGCGCCTGCTAGGCTGAGAGCATGAGCTGTGTGCAACAGCAAGCTGATTTACTGACTGGTGTGGGGAAAACATCAAAACCTACCTAAATCTCTGTGCTCTGAGTGAGTCAGTGATTGAATAGATAAATCTTATTAACCTTTCAATAGTCCCAAGCTAGAACTTGTGTCCTTATTGCTCCTGTGTACTCCCTGAAGGCATTTATTAAACTATAGCTGCTGCACATGATGTGTAAGGAGAAATGCTCAGCTGTGGAACATGGGCATCTAGCATTTGATCACTGGAAAAAATGTAGCTCTATTCACACCGAAAATTATTAACCAGATTTCCATAAATATATCCTTAGCTCTTAAAACCTGTACTGGTAAATGAGGAAGTTGGCTTTATAGTCAGGTTGTGATGGGATGACTGCTGTGGGGTAGCAAGAGGCACCAGCGGCAAGAGACACCACTGTTAGCAGCTCCTGACTGTGTCCCTGCCATCTTGGAGGTGTTCTTTCCAGGTGAGAACATGGGGCCAGCCTTTCGTCTGTGCTGGCAGACTTTGGCTGCCTTCTCTGTGTACACTGACCATCTCAGAGATGACTTGTTCTGTTCTGCAAGATTTTTCATAGATTCCCTACTGGAAGTGTGCATCCACTGTGCTTTCTATCTCATACTCTGACCGCTGAGTAGTTTGACCCCCCCCCATAATGATAAATTTTGGTATAATTTCAAGTGGCATAAGCTGTTTGTATTGCAAATGCAATGAAAAGGCTGGCACACTTACTATGCAGATAGCTGCAGTAAATCTTGGCCAAAAGGAGGCAGAAAGATGCTGCAGAAAGGTCAAGTTGTGATTAATATCCTTTGAATGCAGCTCTGTGCAGTCTTTCTCGTGAGTAATTTCTCTTTTGCTATTTCTACTAAAAGCTGGTGTCCCAGTAGAATGCTGCCTTTGTCCAGCAAATTGGAAGCCCAAAGATTTGGAAGAGTAGCCCTAGGATGGCAAACAGTATGGAATTTCACTTCCAGGTTCTTGAACTCTTTTGCTTCTGGTGCCACCAGAATTACACATCTAACTGCAAAGAGGGAGAAGTGTATGGGATGTATGGTATGGTAACAAAGGGAACCTGCAGTGAAGAGACATGATTAAGGGTGCATCTGTGCTGGAGTAGGAGCTGCTTCTTGAGAGCTTCTGTACCTTCCTGCTGTTTGTGCAGCACCCACTACTATTATATTATGGAATTACCTTGGCAGATCATGGCCTGAAGGGTAGATGAGAAAGCTTGTGATCCTTTTCTCATAGTTTTCAAAAACTATCATAGCATATTAGATGTCATTTATGTTTGCAAAATTCAGATTGCTGACAAGGATAGGTCGAGGCCTAAGGTCTCATAAGATATTTCTGCAATGGACATCTGGTATCTTCTGTCATGTTCTATAAAGTAATCTTTAGCAGTTGCATCCAGTTCCTTCTAGTGTGGAGCACTGCCCACACAGTGACCCCTTGTGCAGCTTTGAACTTCACTGCTCCAGCCCTGTCCCCGGCTGCTGCTCTCTGACCGCTGTTGGAGATTGGGCTGCCAAAGAGCTGCGATAGTAGACAGAAGCCAGACAGTCTGTGCAGCACTGGCAGCTTCAGCTGCATGCCCTTCCCTCAGGAAACATCCCTCTGAGGCACTGGATGGGCAATGCTGCAAGGGCAGAGTTTTAAAATGGCCATGAAAACCATCCCGGATGTTCCTCTGGTTTGATTAACAGTATTTTCAGAGGAATCTGCCACTTCTCTTTGTCACACAGTGTGTAAAAAAGGATGCTGATCTTGTGCATGCTGCTGGCAGACAGTCCATACAGGCTTTTACTGAAAGGGCTCATTGCATTCGTTGGGGTCCTAAGGAGATCCAACAGCAGAGCCCAGCTCTTTTCTCACTGATCGAACTCTACTCCTCAGTCATAAAAATGCATGACTGCTCCCCACAGACCATCTCCCATTACTTTGAGCTGTTCTGCATAGACATTATGTTATAAATCTCACCTTGGGAAGCAGAGAGAAGACTCCACATATTCCACTACTTCCTCTGCCCCACTGAAGGGGATCCTTAGGGCTCTGATAGCTGATGCACAACCCAGACTTCAGAAAGACAGCTCTGTGACCTGTGAGATTACATTTTCTAACTGGATTTTTGTGGGTTTTTTCCTGCCTGCCACAAGAATTTTGGAAACCGATATTCTTACATATGCAGACTTTCAAACCATGTTCATTTTGAGGCAGATACTCTGGAGCAACACACTGATGCATTTAATGGAAGATTTAACAGACCTGTTAGCTTTATTTGCTGCTTGTAGCAAAAAACATTTTACCATTGTATTTAATGGAAAACAAAACAAGGCAACACTCCAAGCTCATCCCACTCTCTGATTAAGCTGTTTATATCCTCTGGTAGCTTTCTTGTCCTTGTTCACAAGTGTCCTTGTGAACAGCCCATTTTATGCTGGAAATGAGAAGCAGGACACATTTGCTCACATATTTTGCGTGCCTGCCTTTGAGGTAGTCATGCTTCATCCCCTTCACAGTCAGTGGAGAGAAATGGATGCTACCAGACAAGGGCTCCTCTGACCTTTTAAAAATGTTCCTGTGAAGATGAGGTGAGTCATGCCCTGGAAATGCCTGTTTCTCTCTGTTGCTTATAGAGAGGGAATGGAATAGTTAGGGCAGAAGAGAAAAGAGAGGTCATAGAACAGAGCCATGGTTTGAATTAGAAGAGATCTTTAAAGATTACCTAGTCCAAAATCCACAAACCCTCCTGACCTCCACCCCTACCTTGTACAGGTCAATCTCTTAAAGACTTCTCACATCTCCATAAAGAGAAGTCATATAATGTATGATTAGATACCTTTGGTATGCATGGAGACCAAACTTAGCTCTTTTCATTATAATGAAAATCCAGTTGCTTTGTTAAATCAAATAGAAAGTCATTATCAAGAACAGTGGAAAATGAGTGTTGCTGCACCACACTGTTGTGGCAGAAAAGCAAACTTGGCATCAAACAAGCTGAAATAATGGAGGACTGGATTTCTCATCTCCTACAGACACCACATGCACCTTTCCTCATTCAGAGCACTCACACACCAGGTCTGTGTTCCCTTCTCCCCAAGCCCAGAGTGGGTTTCACTGGCTTGGTGGATGCCTTCCCAAATGGCTCCTTTTCTAGGTGCTACTTCCCTCTTCTCTGACTGCAGCAGTTCCTCAGCAGTCTTCCTGCAGCCCTCTTGCAGAGCTCAGAGAGAATTTCATTTTGGTTTGTTCATGAAGAAAGCAAAGTCAATGGCAGAATTTTTTCAAGTGGACTAAACCTCAGATGAGTCACGAGTTTTCCTGCAAAATGAAATGTTTGATGAAGTGAAGGCACTTCCTTTGGAGTACTCTTAGTTCAGCAAATTAGTGAAAACATTTGAATTTGAAGATACACATAGATTTCCATTGTGTGTTTGAAGAACCCTCATCCATTTCTGTGCAACGTATCTGCTGCTGGTTTTTTGGTGAGAAAATTCTGCTGGGAAAAAAAATCAAATAAACCTGCTGATATTTCAGTCAATCACTTGCTGGAGTTAAAAGAAACAGATACTTTTTTCCATGAGGGAGTTCTGTTAAGTAATGAAAATAGTCCAGTTGTTCTACCATGCATTTTCTACTTCATGTCAGATGAAGCTTCCTGTAACAGTGCTGCAGTACAGGCCACTGCCCCATGGATCTCGTAACACATGATGGTGGCTGCAGCCTCAAGTCCCAGGGAAGAGGAGACAGGGAACTTAAGGAGCATGAATAAAGGCCGTGACCATATCTGATGAGCCATGGACATCAGAGGGGCTTTTGGGTGTCCTGTGTGAGCTATTTCATTCCTGTGTATCCTGGTGTCAAATGCGATCATGTCATAGCACAATATGTGTCAATTTAAATTCTCCTAAACTGTAAATTTGATATTGTAAAGAAATGCTAATGGTTAGAAAGAAGAATTAGGAATCTTGCTGGTATTGTACTTGATTTCAATTTCTAAAAGAATTCAGTGCCAAGAGCTGAATTCTTGCTCCCAAAATGCCATGTCTATTTTAATGTGGGGACACGGTGCTACAAATTTTTAGAAGTAAAGAATTGATAAACTTTCTTCAATTTGTCTTAGTTAAATTTCATAACAGTGACTCATAGTTTATTCATAATTTATGCAGGCATTAAGCAAAACATGTTAGGTGGATACTAAAACTTGTTTTACAACTGTGTATAAATCCATTCTATTCAAGACCTCAGTTCACTGTTTCTCTTTCCATTTCATCACAGAAAGTATAGAGACACAGGGATGAACTTAAAATATATTAAGGTAAAGTTCAGTGCTGAATGAATTGCTGCCTTCATACACACTGTGACTAAGCAATAAGACTGAGATGACTCAAGCCCTAACTCATATTTTCATGGCTGATTTAACATTGCACAGATGCTATTTGCTTAAAAATAGCAGAAATATTTTTCCTTCAGTCATTCTTTGGTTCAGATCTGTTTGGTTTCTTTGATTTGGCAAACTGATGCATTAAATTTTCTTTCCATTCTTGCCCTGGGAAGTGTCTTCTTTTCTGGCTAAATGCTCAGCCAGGAAGGTAAACCATGTTTAGCCAGTGATGAGCAAAACAAAAGAAAAAAGGTTGCCACCCTATTGTGTCATTCTTCCCACTCCTTGCCTCCTGTTTGTAAATAAATTAGCTTAAGCATGACAGATTCCCCTGAATCTTCTCTTAGTATAGAAAAGATTGTAGATAATTGTTTATTCTCAAGTATCTCTGACAGAGTTAAATTCTTTCATTGTTTTGTAGGATCTCTAGGAAGCATGGGACGGTGTTCACAAGTGAACTGCCTGGTGTTCTCTCCACCTCTGGTCTGTTCTGCACCTAATGCCCTGCCTGAATGGCCGCTGCCTTTTTCCCAGTGTAGTGCACTTGAAAAATAAGCCAAGCTTGTTGGGGTGGCAGCCAGCAGTGTCTCTGTAGGGAGCTTTCTCTGGACAGTGCTGTTCCCTGTTCTTGAGGACTGTAACCTGACTGCACAGCTGCCTGAGCCTAAATTTCTACAGCAAGGAAGCAGAAAATGTAATTTATTTTTTTTAAAGTGCTTTTTTTGGTGTTACTTAATCCTTTTTATCAGGGCTGAAGAGCAAGAGGAGGGAGACCTGTAGAAGGAGCAATGTTTATTGAATGCTCAGGTTGTCACTGCTGAGCTTTGTCCTAGCTTTCTTATTTGTACAATTAGGCAAGTTAATTTACTGCTTTCTTACACAGCAAGGTCTGTTTCATAGACTTAATGAGCTCTAACATAATTGCTTTAGTCTTTAAACACTCATGATTTTGGGTTTGAAATATTATTATAGTAATTGTAGAAATTAGATATAGCTCACAGGCATTGACTGTGGTTGGAGAGAGATCTGCAGCCCTGTAGGTAGGTACACGACAGCTCTGCCAAGACTTTTCCAGACAGATGGAATTGTGCCCAGCCTGAAAAATGAACTGCTTCTGAATCCATTGGGTTTGTTTGATTAACAAATCGGAGTTTTTCTAATTACTCTGAAGTCAAACACACTCATGCTACACTAATTAGAAAGAAGTAGACTTAAGGAATCATATTTTCAGCTTTTCTCAGCCTCTATTCACTCCAGTGCACTGATACCAATTTGTATGTGCTTTAAACAACTCTTCAGTGTTGCTGTCACTCATATGTGATCCTTTCTTTGATGCAATACATAACTTCCCAGTCCATAAATCTTCTAGCTCTTACATCTAAAGGTCTTTGAAGGTTGTTCTTAACCAAAGAATCTGCTTATTATTTGCATTGTAATACTGATCAGAGCTCTCACTCAGTCTAATTCATGTGCAGTTAACTGAGATCACATTCAACAAGTGTGGTTTGGTTTTCCTTTTCTGCCACCTGACTTCAGGGTCTTGACTTGTTCCTTCTCACCTTACAAATTTGTTGATTTTGGCAAAAAGCATTTCCTGGTGCTTCAGTGCCTGCTGACACTTGGTTTGCTCACTTGGGCGTGTGCCCTCTGCAAACACATTGCTGGGAAGTGAAGCTGGTTTTTCTTGCTCCTGTTCATGGCATTCTGCAAGCAACATGCTTAAGTGAGAGCAGGAGGAGAAACCAAGCTGGCTCCTACAGTCTCAGCATGGTAAGCTTTACATTTGTACAGTTTTATGTCTTTCTGCCATTTTATTAAAATTGATGTGGGCAGCCCTTCCCCTCCTTCCTTCATCACTGGCTTGCATACTGAGCTGAGCTGTGGGCCTCAGTAAAGAGAAAAATGGCTGTGGATATGAACCATATTTTGGTGGCTATCTGCTGATGCCACCTTAGTTTTCAATTTTACCAAACCCTATGTGAATGAACTCCGCATACATAGGACTTGTGTGCTTTAAACAGCACATATGTGAAATGTGCCTCTTTTCATTTGAATGTCAAAGCTGTGTGCACTGGATTTAGATTCACCATGCTGTGATCTACACTGAGCTGGGAGGTGAAAACTGCAGCTTCCTGAAGCATGGGGAAGAGTCAGTAATGCCATTAATCCTGTTCCTGCAGATTTTCCAACTAGGCTGTTGTGCCTCATGCAGCTTTGGTTCAAGCAGTGGTTGGTGCCTTTTCAGGACATGATGTATCTCAGCTTCTCAAGTGGCAAAATTAATTACAGCCACCACACCATGCTGCATTTGGCTACTCCTATTAGGAATTTCCTTACCAGTATGAAAATACAGTTTATTCCTATCCTAAATACACCCACACTAGTAAATATGTGTAGTGCAAACAACATTCTCTGCTGGCAGAGAAGTAGGTGGAGGCTCTATCACTCAAGCAGTGTGAGGCAATGCTGTGGTTCCTGTACCAGTGCTGTCAGTGCACGTGGAAAATGTTGCCTCTGTTGCTGAGTCACTAAATTGTTCCATGTCCTGCTTCCAGCTAAGTAAACATAATGGTTCAGCTGTGAGAGAAATTTCTTGCATCAGGCAATTTGATGACACAGCCATTGAAGAAAAGAAGATAATTCCTCTCCCTTCATCTTGCTTCCTTTCAGCTTTGTCTCTACAGAGCAGGATGCTTCTCTTCCTACCCAGGAAGATGGGGGAGAGATGAAGCAAAAGTGTCTTGGAGTGCAGATGACTGTGGTCTTGCTGGGCTCAGGAGGATGCCCATGGGGGTCACTGTGCCTGTGACAACTGCAAACGTCACTGATTGCAGAGGATTCACCATAATTCCTGTGGCTCTGAACTAATGTCCCTCAGGGAGGTTCAGTTTTGGGGGTGCTGTAATTGTCACAAGAAGCTGTAGGGCTAGAATTAGCAAAAATAAATGGCATGTTCTTCCATACCGTAATGCTTTTGGGTTTTGCTGCTTTTTTGTTTTGTTGATGTTGTTTGTTTTTTAGACAATCCTTAATTAATTCTTTTGTCTTGGGAAGGTGAGCAAATGCTCTCTGGGTAGACATGGTACCTGTGTGCAGTAGATGCAGTTATATGCAGGATAAACTGCACCTTTTTATTAGTTTTTGTCTAATTTTGCTGTCCTGTGGTGATAAGTGCCTGTTATTTCTAATGTACCTTCCCTCAATAATAGCTTGAGAGAGGAAAACTCCACTCCAGAAATACATTTCTATGGGGGGTAAGAGAAGTGGGAAAAGCAGGGGGGATAGTCCCACTGAGCATTTTTTCTACCCTTCCCATGAGGCAAGGGAAAATAACCACCTACTTGAGAAGCTCACTTACATACAGCCTTGGGATAGTGTCACAGTGGAACAGGAATGAATGAAATGTCTCCTTCCTCCAGAAGGAGTATGATATCAGATCATACTTTACTCTGGCTTAAGAAATTAATGTTCTGTCTATATACTTAAAGTAGATTAGAACAAAGCCCATCCTTTTAGGGGAGGCTTGCATTTTTCCCAGTTTCCTAATTCACATTTTAGTGCTCCTCAAATGCTCTGTTTTGTGAAATCTTCACCCACTTTAGGATGAAAACAACTACATTTCCTAATCAGCCCCAGAGCTGCTTAATAAAACATCAAAAGTCTGTTAAAAGAAGCATTGTCATTTTCTAAAAGCTGGCTGGCTGGTTTTGTTTTTAAACCCTAGATTGATTAATGATTCAGGTCTTGTCAGCTAATTTATAATGGACCATTTAGAGACACAGCAAAAGTACCACAGGAAAGGACAAGAGCAAATTTTCCTATTAAGTCTTAATTTAAAATACAGGTCTCTAATAATGCGTTGTCTAAAGCAGGGAAGTCTTAAGTGGTAGATTATTAAAAACAGTATCTCTTTACTTATTAGTCTCCCTTCCTATGGAGCAACTGTCCCTGCAGGTTGTGCTGTCATTGTTCTCTTGTTTAACAACTACCTGTACCACAGAAGTGCCCAGCACTTACCACAAAGGGCAGGGGGCCAAACAAGGTGGGGTCCTGCTGTGAGGTGGGGGACGTTTTGGCACATCTTGTACCAGCACAAGGCAGAATGACAGCAGTGTCTTTAAAGTCTCAACACAGACTCTGTCTAATTGGAGTGATGTAGGATGCAGGACAAAGGATTTTTTTCTAGATCTGCATCCTGTGGGGTAATGATATCTGCAGAATCTTCAGTCCTAAAAGTTAGCCTGGCAAGGGTAACATTGTCTAAGAGCTATAAAAGAATTGGGAAAACCTGTTTTATGCAAAGTTAACTGCTGCCACTACTTCAGCTAGCCTGAGAATATCACCTAGGCAGAAATCATGAGTGTAACATGTTTAGAAGGAAGCCCATCTGAGCAAAGAGCAGCTTCTATTTGCTGAAGCTTCAGCAGGGAGGGAATATCTGGTTAGGAAATCTTATTTTTGAGTAGCAACTTTGGTAGTGCAGAAGAAAGTCTGGAAGGTGAGATGAGTCTGAATCTTAGTCAATTAGCTGGTAGGTGCACGCGTGCTGGACAGGGGGCAGACAGGAAAACTGGGCTGTTTCAGCATCAGGTCTGTTCCTGCAGCCTGGACACAAAGCCTGTACTGCTGCTGTGCTCAGTGTGCTGGAGCTGTTCCCCCACCAAAGCAATAAGATAATTGGAGAATGCTGCTTTTTAGACTCATGTTGGTGGGGTTTACGTCTTGCTAATATTGAGTATGAGATCATTAAACAGGCTGCCATCCTGGTTCTTTAGGAGAATACTGCTGCTAATTTACAATGTATTTTAATCTACATAGAGCTGGTTGAACATATAAGCAGGTGAAATTGTATTTCCTGACAGTTGCCAGATCCCTCTGTTAAGTGATAAGGACAGTTAAAATCCACAAGATTTTTGTAATTGATGGGACTGAAGGATAAATTTCGAGGAACGTTCAGTAGAAAATAGAAAGAGCCACACAAACCATTGTGAATAGAATTCAACTTCAGGTAATTATAGTAATTCTACAAGAATAGATTCTACTACAAGTATACTTCTGTTAATGTGGGTAACATGAATGTAAGTTACGTCTATCTGTCCATCTGGTGAACTTCATAATGCTCTGCAGTATTCTCTATATTGCAGACTCTGACATAGTTTCTGTTGTCTTTACAAACAAGACTGTAAGAATTTCTAGTCTAGATTCACATAGTTCCCCATAATTCAGTTGTCAGCATGAGATACCAGAATGTTTTTGAATAGACCACTGTGGTTTAGGATTTCTTGCCTGTAAGAAACTAAATGGAACAATTTTTCATCTGATTTATGTCTGCACAGGAGTGTGTAGCACTCTCTGAAATTTTGTCTGACTTATCTGACAGTTTGTGGTCTCATCACTCTTACTGGTGTTTAGTTCTGCTCTGGGGTCTGTGTATTTGACCCTCCAGGTGGCAAATGAAATAACCAGATTCCCAACTGTGGCTTTAGAAATTTTGGATGTCATATGTGCCTCCCTGCATTGAGAGAAAAATCTCCTAGGACATTCAAGGACCAGCAACACACCTAGTCAAAGGGAAAATTTGAGGATTTTGTATGTTCTGGTACGAGTACTAATCCCTTTAGAGTTAAAAGAAAAGCTGAGAAGAAATGGCCAGATGTCAAGTTAACCTTAGGAAGCAGTTTTTATCTTCCCTGAAATCCCAGTATCAGGATGTCTCACAAGGTAGAGTATTCTTGACATCCTGCTTGTCATACCACTGCACTGTGGTTCTGCAAGAGCCCTGCTTACCTGTACCACATCATCAAGACAATAATGGTGCTGTCAGAGACCATTTTAAACACTTTTGTTTTTCTAAATGTCTAGTTTTTTCATTCAATCTTTCCCCTTTGCCTCTTGGCTTTGCATTTCCAATAAAACCTGGTGGTTTTTTCCCGCTAAAAATACGAAATGCATGGGAGAATAATGTTTTGTGTCACCTGTGCTACCCTGGCAAGGCAATCTGCAAACAGAAATTTGGAGCACCTTGACCAGAAAAGCAATGACTCTGTGAGATCTGTGCTGATGCCCCATGCTCCCCAGTCTGCTGATGTTAGGATCTGCTTGGGTTGAAAGTACTGTTTTCACCAGGCATTTTTCTAGGCAGTTCAAGGAAGAACTTGACCTTCTTGATAGTAACAAAGAACAGTTCCCGTGTTGGATTTCTTCCTTTTGCTTACAAGTAACTCGATCTTATGGTATGAATAGAAACACCTTCCTCAAGAACTTAAGAACAAACTTAATGGTCCAGCATTGGGAGGTTTGTTGGGTTTGTTTTTTTTGGGGGAGGGGGGTGGTGTTTTGGTTTTTTTTCTATTAAAATAAATGCAGACAATAAAAATATATTTTTTTCCATGTGTGTTTTTATTACTTTGCTGTTGCATGTCTAAGGTAGCAATCTAACCAAAACCATAGTTATCTATGGTTTGCTTGTTTCCCAATTTTCAGTGATAAGAAGTTCATAGTTGGCAATCCTGACTTGTATTTCTGCCTTGAATTAACTTGTGTGCTTCAGTTTGTGTATCACCTTCCTGTCCCATTTCCTGATAAAAGTGACACTGAGAATTGGATCTGTATTGCAGAAACAATGAGATTTTTTACTCTTCTACTAGAAAAAACCACCAAACTTTATGCCAGTTGTGTATAAGCTGCCCCTGAGGTAACCTGGTAAGCCTGCAGGCCATTCTTCAGTGGCTTCCAAACCTTTACTAGATTTAGCCTTTGTCAAAGCAGACTCTGATGGTAATTTCAAAATCACCCAGACTTTTTTTTTTGACTTTCAGGGAGTTTGATATAAATATACCCAGAGATTTTGTGGCTCCAAACTACAATTATTCAGGAAGCTGATTCTGCAGCTGTGATGGATGCCATCTGAAGGCCTGCAGTGAGCATCAGCCAGGACCCAAGGGCATTCAATAACCAGGAAAATGACTGCCTTTCTCGAGGAAGAAACAAAGGACAAATGTTTATTTCTTGTGTAGCTGGAAGGAAAAGCAATACAATCTTGACACACAGTTAATTTAAAGAAGCATTTTTCAAAATACCTCTTGACTGCTTGGATCCTGTAACTCTGACACAAACGTGTCTTTGGACTTGTGCAAATAAATCATTGGAAGAATTGATTGGGTAAAGTGATCACTGGCAGAGTGACTGTTGAAGGATCATGACAAAGCACTTGGAGATCATCAATTTGTCATTTTTGTTGGAACATGAGAGGGAAACAATATTGGGAGTATTGAAGAGAGATGAGTACTTGAAAAAAGTTGAAGATAAAAGAATAAGGTAACTCTTTTTGTTATTGCTTTTAAAAATACAGCTGGTACATATATTTGTGGTACCCAGTGAGGGTTTTCTATATGCCTCACACGAGGATGAGTGTTGGGAGATAACACAGTTAATCATAAATTCAAGTGAAGTGTATTAAAAAGAAAATTGTTTGCTAGCGTGGTTCTCTGTAAACAAAAATCATGTCCATTGCTTCAAGACAAAAGCGTAAGGAAGATAACAAATGCAAAAATATGCAGCAGTCACTTTTAAATTTCAGATTCTGTAGATTTAGTCCAGTTTGGCTGAATCTCCCCCTGTGGATGGAAAGCTTTAGTAGGGCTCTTGAACTCTCTTCCTCTGGGAGGAGCTGCACACAGGGTCTGCCTTCAGAGCTGACTACAGGGGAGAAGTTTGGAAGGTGTCAGAGGGAAGGAGATTTGGTATCTGACTCTGTTCAGGACTCCCTACAGCATGGGACAAATGCAAGGTGGTGTCCTTCTTCTTTCTGTTGTGGTGCTTACAGATTAGGGAGGAGGGACTCTTCATTTTTCAAATGACTTAGATTTACTAATAAATAAAATTTAAAATCTCAGGTATTTTTCTCAAAAGTCGCTGTTTGGAGAAGTAGAGTCTCAGGGTATTAATAGAGTCCATGTGTTCTTTTTCTATTCAGAAAAGTAAAAACCAAAGTTCAATGTGTGGAGGCAGGCTGAGTCAGCAGTTTTAGAAGGCTCAGTTTGAGTTAGTTCAGCTAAGTATCAGCTCTGCAAAGGTTCCTGTGCTTTTCCAGGATGGTTTTGCTGTTTCCTTTCACTTCCCCCCACTGCCCTTTTAAACTGTCATACAGTTCTGGTTCTGAGAAAGAAGCTTGGTGTGGATGGATGCAGCACTCGGTGTTGGCGAGGCTGCTGAGTATAATGGATGATAGAGGGAAAATTTCCTGTCCTTGCTGGTTTCTGTCCATGAATTCCAATGCCAGACTGCATTGTTCTTCCCTTGGATTTTCTAAAAACATTTTAGACATTGCTCAAAGACATTGTAGACATTGCAAAGATGTATGTTCAGCACCTGCTGAGGCTTCTACTGTGCAAAACTATTATTTGGAAATCTATGCAGAATTAGCCACAGGTTTTGGAAGCTTTTTGCCTTCAACTGAAGCAAGTCTAAGTGCAATGTTGGTGTGCAGCCCATTTACCTGAGGGAACACAGTGGCTCATCTGAAAGGAGGAGGTGAAAACTGGCTGCTTCTGCTGCTGCCAGACTGGAAGGAAAGGAGTTTCTTTAAGGTGGTGTGGGCAAATGAATCATTTTGCCTTCTTAGTGGTTTGTGAGATGAAGAAGAAAACAGATGGAGCACTGTTTGTTCCAGGCACTCGGCTCTATTTAGTAATAAGATTAAAATTTTTAATTAAGTATTTTGATTTTCTGAGGTGGTGGCCTTGGAAATGTGTGATGTGCCAATAGTCACCTGTCAAAGTCATCAGTATGGAGCGTATCAGATCACTGGCTTCCTAAAGCCCCAGAAGGCTTTCCTTTCTACTATTGTCATTTCTCAGTCTCAAATGCAAAGTTGAAACTCCTGAGGTTTTGTGGGGTTTTGTTTGTTTGTTTGTGGGTTTTTTTGTTGTTGTTTTTTTGGTTTTTTGGTTTTTGTTTGGTTAGTTTGGGGGTTTTTTTGTTGCTGTTTTTTATTAACATGATGTCTTAACCCCCAAAATTTTCTGCTTTTTATGGCATTGCTGGAATTCACTCTGCCAAACCTGCTGAGTCTGGGAACTTGAGGCACTTCTGGAGGGTACAGTTCAGTGAAGTCACAGGTGGTATTGGCTTATCAGTATTTTGGTAAAAATGTAAGAAGCACCCTAAGAAGATGCTCAAAATCAAGTTAATCTGAAATACAATGCTGACTAGAATAACTAATTATGAACTATGGCGCTTATGCATACTTCTAGCACCGTGTATGAACCAATTGGCTTCAAATTTATTGTCACTAGACCATACTTTGCCTGATAGCAGTGGAATGAAAGATTTCCAGGATATAAAAAATATAAAGAATTGGATGGTTAACTGCTTCCTAGGAGACTTTTAAATTTTTCTTTCTCAGTACAACTTGTCAAGGATCTGCAATCATGGCTTATAAGCATACTCCAGAGGAACATGTGTTGTCTTCAAAATTCCTTTTGGTACAATCTGTTATGTACTTTATTGAAGCACTTTGCAAAAGAGCAAGTCCTTTTGTATTTATTTTCAAGGCATTTTCCACTCTGGGAAGATGTTTACTTGTACATTCTACTGAAGAATTTTTATTATCCTGTTCTACTCTTTCTGAATCTATCTTCGTAATTGTTTTTTTTTTCTCTTCCTATTAGTTTTCAAAAGCCATTTTAACTTAAAGAGGCCTTTCTATTCATTGTGAAGGTAATGGTAAATCTAGGAGGATGTTCTAATAACGAAATTGTTAAGGTTGTTTTTAATATCACTGCTCATACTCGTGTTCTGGAGTGCAGGTGGCTCTTCTTGTATTTTTGTTTAATGCACAATTATTTCACCCACATGAGAGAGAAACAGAGGGCAGCAAGTTCTTTTTCTGGAGTCTGGTTTTGGTAATGCAAACAATCAACCTCCTTCGTAAAGATTGTTGTTTATGTTCTTAACTCTAAGTGTGCATCTAGCATGACTGGAAGTTTCAATTGAATATTGATTTGAAGTTGTTAATAGATTACTTGTGCAAATAACCTACAGGGTTCTAAACATTGCTTTATGATGCTTTTGATGTCAGTTGAATTACCATCAGGATTTATTCAATTTCTAAGAATATTTGAGTAAAATCATTAATTCTTACCTTAACTATTTTCTTAAGTTTAAAAATACAAAGTTCCTTTCCATTCTTTATGGAGCAAAGCTATGAATGCCATGCTTTTAGAGGAGACATCAGAGTAATAATTGCTGTACTGAGAAAGCACAGAATGAACTTGCCAGTTTTGTCCAAGGAAAAGGCTTTAATGGGTTGCTTGAACCTCTCCCTCAGCATTTAGGTTGCCAGAAGTTGTGTAAGAATTTCACCAGCCCCAGATCTGTATTGATGAGGAAAGTTAGGATTCCTGTCTTTTCATCTGACTAAAATGGCATCTCCTTACCAGTCCAAAGAGATCCATGGAAGCAATTCAGGGTATTAATACAGGAGAAATTGTTTGCGTGGATACCACCATGTGGTAGCTACAGGCAAGTGCTTTAGAAAAAAAGACGGACTTTGAGGACTGGGAATGGGAACTGACTCCTCTGCTGAATATACATTTGGCCAAATTTATAAGCACAATGGTTGTAGGATAACATACATAGTTTGGTGCATGGTCTGTGTTTTTGCAAAACTGCCTATAAATATTTGAAGGAGAGAGCCCTCGTGTTAAAGCGCATTGGCCATCTGTACCTGTATGGGAAGTTGCCAAGTTCCTGTCTGGCAGCTCAGCCATTTGTGAGGCGTATTTAACACAGTTTAACACCTTGTTATTCTTTGAATCGGAGACTATTCCACCAAGAGTAGTTACTGTTGCCAGCACTCTAAGGGTAGAGGTGCCTGTTTTGTTGTCTTGTGTTCTTTGAGAGCCATGATCCTCCGGTGGTGAAAGAACTTCTGATGGTGACTAATTCTCATATGCTGAGTGCAGTCTATTTTATTGAAGACTAGTAAGAAACCAACAGGGGATTTGTTTCGGATTTTTTTTGGTCCCTTTTTTTGTTTGTTTTTTTTTAAATCTTAGTAACCATTTTTGAGAGGATGAGTGAATGAGTTACCCAGAAAAAGTTTCATCTATGGAAGTTCATCATCATTATGATATCCAGTATAATTTCAGTTCCCATGCCTCCTTTCCTTTTTTTCACTGGGCTCTATTCTGCTATTCCTTATGCCAGATCTCTTTTTCTTTGCAACTGCATTCTTTGCTTGTTTCCTTGCATTGTCACCAATGTAACTCCATACCTGGCTGTTCTTAACACAGTTTTTATCAGGTTGATCTGTTACATTAACAAAATATGAAAACCCGTGCTTATTAAAAATACTTCAGGTACTTAGATTTTACAATGCAAGGAGATCTCAATGGAAGCTGGTAATTTCACAATTCTTTTTGTGAATTCTCAACAATATTTACTATTTTTTTCTGCATACTGTGCCAGACAGTGAAGGCAATCTGTCTGAATTTGGAGAAGGTACTGAGAATCAGTCTGGAAAGGAACTTGCCTTTCTCCTATTCCAGAAGTAAGTTGATACCAGTTCCTGCACAGAAAAAATCTCTAGTATGTGAGTTAATGGCTGCACAGATTCAGCAGAAGAATGTTTCTATGAATCTCTGCAAGAGTAACTTTTTTTTTTCTGCTAAATTCTTTAATTTTAGTTGATTGAGGGAGTGGGAGGATTGCCCTTTTTTATTTTTAATTCAATTTTTTATGATTCTTTGAACTCTGGCAATTTAGAATGGCAAAATAAAATTAGGTATCCTTGGATTATGCTGCTCTACATCTTCAGAGGAAAACAGGTTTTGAAATGGGGAGGAAGAAGATCCAGGAGAAATTTGAAAATCAAACTCAGGAATTATGTATGCTATTACATTCAACAGTTTTGGGGTTTTTTTTAATGGAGAGAAGATGAGGTAGAAAAAATTTCAAAATAAAAAGTTTTCTAAAATCCTACTGAATTGGAAAAAAGCATCCAAACCAGTCAGTTTGGTATTAAAAGAAAAAGTTACCTAAATTAAAGCAAGTGGATAATGGCTACAGAGTTAAAGGAAATAATGGCATTCATTTAAGTGAATGGCTTGGGTAGTGAATGTCTTGCCTCTTGCAGCAGAATAGCCATTTTACTTTTGGGGAATAAATGTTCTCTGGGGTAAAGTTTACTTTTAATAAAAAATGGATCTTTTAAGGCTTCTCATTGCTTCCTCCTTGCAGCATTATAGGGGTTTGAGAATATTTCATCTCTGGAGGCTGCATTGTGCAGCACTTTTGCCTCATAGCTCTTCATCTGTAGGGAAGAACCTGACTTTTTTAGGGATTCCTGTGCCTTTGGTAGCTGATGGGCAACTGTGCCAAGAGCTATGAATTCTGGAGTTGGTTTATTTGGTCGGGGGGTTTTGGTTTTTTTCCTTCTGTGATATTTTACATGGACCTTTTAGGCCACCTTTGGGAGGACTCAGGTTAATTGGCTCAGTGTTACCTGGAATACTGGTTACAACAGAACTCTTCCCCAATGTGCTTAACATATTTTCTCAGACAGTAGAGGGCTCTCAATATAAATTCATAGTTTAGAAAAATGGCTACGTATTCTATTAGCCTTGGCAGAATCAAATTTATTTTTAATAGCTATCTTTTATCAAACAGCCCTTGTAATAGAAGGTTTAGAAACTTCAGAGAATTATAGGATTCTTTTTCTCCAAAAGCCTATTAAATTGGATTCTGCTGAGTTTTATTTTCTCTTTCATATTACTAGGAGAAGATTGATAAAGATTAATTCTTGTTTAATGTTTACGATTAAGCATATCTAACTCAGTCTTTAAATGTATTGCTTTAAAATTATGGAGAGTGCAAATGTTAGACTTGCAAAAGGATGTTTATAATTGGTATAAGGGTATTTATAATCCAGCTGGTTCCTGCCTTGGGAAATAAATGTAGTGGTAAGTCAGTGCAGCTACAGGCTGTACCTGTTACCCCTTTTCAGTACAGTGTAACCAGTGCAGCTCAGCTGTGCTTGTTTAGGGACTGCTACAATGATGGATTTTTTCTGATAACTCACCCACCTCCTCCTGATCTTCCTAGCCCTTGAGACACCTAATTTTTTATTTTCTTAAGATATGAATATATTTGTTGCAGTCAATCAGTAGTTCAGCTCAACAAATAATATAGGGGATCTCTAATGAAGGTTCATATCCAGTGTATCTGTCCATGTACTCTTTGCTTGCTTTTTAATTTTTCTCTTTTATTTGTTTAATTGAGTGGATAAACAGTGGGTTGATATATTTTCTCTCGGTTCCCTGGAAGTCATCAAAAGCAATTTGTATTCAAAAATAAGAAAACAAACACTTCTCGGAATTTACACTGTTAGCAGATCAGCTATCACCTGATAAGAATTTTGGATTGTGTATCGCATAAGCAGTGGGAAATGCTGTTGCAATCACCACTACTGGATAGTGGGAATAATGCCTTTTTAATGTCAAAAGAATATTGATAAGCTTTTCAAAATGTGGATCTCTAAGCAAGTTGGTTTTTTTTAAATGTTTCTTGGTTTGGACTGATAGAGATTTCCTAATTTTAAATTGGAACTATTTAAAACAGATTTTGTGCCCAATAATACTTCTAACTAAGCACAAAATGGCCTAAAAGTTACGGTGGGGATGGGGAGAAGGATGGAGCAGAAGAAGTTCAGTGGAAGTTATGTTTCACCATTGGACACCTGGATGCAGTCCGCAGGGCACAGTGGTAATTGCCAAAAAGATGGCAACTGCCAATCTGCCAATAACTGCCTGTCAAGTTCCTGAAATGCAATGGGTCATGATTGATTTAAATTTTTCAAGTAAAAATAAGCCACTGGAAATAAATTTGTTATGAAAAAATGAGCCTTTGCTAGTGCATAGTATTCTAACCATTGTGAGATTTGAAGTTTAACAATATTCAGCTTCTGAGTTACCCTGACATTTAGGCAAGGATCAGGTGTTTGGTTTGCATGCAGACACTCAAGTGCCAAAAGAAACTGGAAATGAATTATTTGTGCCTCTTTACTTTTTTAGTATGTGATTGACCAAATCTTTTCAAACCTGAATAAAAAATGAAAGTACGATTGTCTCCCAAAGACTCTCTGTTGAACATTCATTGGCAGTTCTGCTGTATAAAAAGTCACAGTTTTGACAGGAGGCCATGAAAAACATGAGGTAGAGAGAGAATGACCAGTGATCAAGTAAAGAAGTGGTGCTCCAGTTTGGCCATCAAATTAGGTGAGATTGACAGGAGAACATTGTAATTGGGAAAATGGAGGCTAAAGGAAGGCTAGGAAAGGTGTGGACCTGCTGCTGGATAGAAGAGAGGACCTAGTGACAAAGCATGTGGAAAAGGCCAATGTGCACAACACCTTCTTGGCCTCAGTCCTTACAGGTCAGACAGGTCCTCAGGAATCCCAGCTCCTGAGATCATTGTGAAAGTGCAGGGCAAGGTGAATCGGACTTTCCTTTCGAAGATTGAAAGTGCTGCAATCCCTCTCACTGTGTGAAAGCACAATCAATCTTAACAAATGTCCCTAATGTCAGCTGGTACTTGAAGTGGCCCTGTAGCACAGCACTTTATCTCTGACAAATTCCCATTGCTGGTGGGGTGACAGTAAATCATCAAGCATTTGTGAGTGTTTGATGTTTGGTGAGATGTGAGTGACCATAAACACCGTGGTAATTAGATGTCTTTACAAGGACCTAAAGGTGTATTTGTTATTCAAGTGGATAGATGTCGTGTCTCTTTTGAAAATTGTGTGAACTAGACCATTCTGGTGGTGGGGTTGCCTCTGGTTCTCAGTCCAGAAGAAGCAGATGAGTTCTCTTTTAATGTTTGAAGGCAGACTTGCTTGGAAGGGAGATCCAAGGCAAAAATAGAGATCATCTCCCTTCCCTGTGCCCAGTGGCAACACCCAGCACTGCTGGCAGTGTTCACAGCGCATTTAGAGCTGGCTGACTCACAGAAGGAAATGGACACGTGCCTGGAACAAAAAGCATCTCTGCAGGAAGCAGGGAGATGTAAGATGCAATCAATAAACTGCAAGAACAGTTAGCAAAGTACCAAGAAAGCTTGTGAAGCCTGGACAGACTTTTGAAGGCCCGGGCATGAGAGAAAGGTTTTTTGGATTGGATGTGAGAGAAGGGCCTAAGGCTGGATGAAGAACTCACTTTTGGATAGAGGCCAGCAGAGGAAAACCCTTGACTGGGATTTGAAGATGCTGCCTGGAGGTGTTGGACATGCCCTTTTTCTAAAGCTGTCAGAGGCTGAGCATCCACAGGTCAGGTGGCTGCAGAGCAGCTGCTGTTCATGGCATCCCAGTGGGAAGCAAAAGGCTGGCCAACCTTTTAGCAAGGCAGTGTATCCATAAATAACCTAATTCTGTCAGAGCTGACTCCCTGGTGGCCCAAGCAGTGTTTCTGGTCTCCTTTACTGGGCTGCAACCTGCAATCATTTATTTGTTTTATCTTCCATGTGTTATTCTTCTGACACGTTTTTACTGATCTTTAGGTGAAGGTGGCAGCAGGTTTTTTAAATCCACCTTAAAGCATCTATGTGTGTGCAGAGATTATGATTTCAGTGAGCTGGAGTGCTTCATGACTGAGGGACTTTGGGGGCTCCTGGCTGATGGTGGGCATGAAAGACAGCATAGGGAAGGGTGGGTAATGGAGACCCAGGCATGTAAATCTTGAAGAACTTGTAAACATGTAAATCTTGAGCAGCCACTGAGCTTAGTTACATCTCACGGTTATTTTCTTGTTAAGGACCCAACTCATGTGCCATTGAAACTGCAGACTTCAAAATTACGTATTAAACACAAGTATTTTTATTCTGTAGAGTCAGTGGTAGAACTGGTAAGGTCTGCAAGTCACACTATTTAAACTGGCATTCTCCTTTTTTACTTTGATTGAGGCATCACAGCATGACACCATTACCTATTTAGATATTTTGGTTTGGGCTCTTTTAAGGCTTTGAATAACTGGTGCAGAATTGCATATGTACTCCTAACTAACTCTGCACTGGCATATTATTAAATGCACACTAATTGCAGGAAAGATTTTCTTCTTTTCCTTCTGTGGATGTGCTGATAGTTCTGAGTTGCTGTTAAGCTGGGCTCACCATGACTAGAATTATTGATGAGGGACAAGCAAAGATTGTTTATCAATTGTCCAGAACTGCTCAGCATCTGCAGTTTCTTATAGTGATCTACCAGATTTTCCTCTTGACTGCATGTCTGACAGCTGGAGGATAGATTTATTCTGTGTCGTGTGTGTGTAAAGAAATACAGCAAATACAACAACAACAAAAAAGTACTCACTCATATCTTGTATTTTTAGCACAAAATCTTAATCTGTTAAAAGTTTCTTACAAATCATCGAGTTGAATCTCCAAATTAAAAGACTTTATTTTTTTTACTTCTAGGAAATTGAAAAATGAGCTTCTGGAAGTGAGAAGGAAAGGTGGAAACAGCCACTCTCAACAGGACAACAGCAGGGTCTGTTTTCGCTGCCAGAAAAGCCTGGGCTTGATCTTTGACAGGGGAGACCTGTGCCAGACCTGCAAACTCCGGGTCTGCAGCACGTGTCGCGTGGTGGGCGCTGACGGGCACTGGAGGTGCTCGGTGTGTGCCAAGATTGCGTAAGTTGGGCAGTTTCCACAACCACTTCTGGAGGTTACAGCTGTGTCAGGGATTCTGGGCTGCTGCTACCATTGTACATCCCCTCAGCACAAAAGTGCAGGCATAGAATATACAAGGGGAGAAGCTTGTCTGGGGGTTTTATTTCACAATTCCAAGCCAGTTTCAACTAGCTTGTTTCCCAAAGACTTGGTGTATACTTGGAAAAATAATTCACCTGATTAGTTTGGTAATATGGGATTTTTTTAGCTTGACTTGGTGAGATAACCAGGAAGGAAGGGAGGAATGTGTTGGGCAGCAAAACTCAGTTATGTATCCTGATGCAAGGATTGGATGATACAAGAAAGATGATAAAAATATAATTGAAGGGATATTTTTTTTTACAGACCATCAAACTAATGAGATCAGAAAGGGAAGGCTTTTTGTAAATTGTTTCAGGGAGTGAACCCAAATTGCTAGCTATGTCAAGCCTTTGGCTACCTAGACAGTGAAAAATTAATACAGCAAAAAATTAATACAGCAGGACATAAATTTTAGGGTTTGTGTCTTCTATCTTTACCTTTAGAAGTCTGCATCAATTTTTAAGTAGATGTCTTAACCTCTTCTGCAGGCACATCCAAAGGACAGTGTCTCACCTCTTCAGAGGAAAATGTTCAAGTGTTTGATTTGTGAAATGATTTTTATTTGGTGAGGGCCTGGCTAAGCTCCTTATATTTTGCCTCAGGCGGTTCCTGAGATGATGTCAGTATTGTGCCTTTCAGAAGTGATGGGGTGCAGGTGAGATGACAGCACTGAGAACAGCAAACACAATCCTACACTTTAAAAATGAAGAAAAGAACAAGAGGTTTGTTGACCCTGCCACACTACCTCTAATTTCTCTAAAAACATTGAAACAAATGATAGCTGTGTTGTTTGAAAGCCGAGACAAGGTGACAGGATGATGAGTAAGAGCAGGCTCAAGAACAAATAATGTCAAAACCAATTTAATTTCCATCTTTGATAGGGTGACAGAGGAGGACTTGTTGATGTCTTATAACTTGGCTGAAGCTAACCTTTTGATACTTTCTCTTGTTCCATATTAATAGGCTGACAAATCAGGGTAGCTGTGCCCTGGAATAAATTCTGCCAGTGTGATTGCAGACCTGCCTGGAAAATTATAAAGCCCTGTTTTCAGTGAGGTTGCAGACATTTCACTGTTGAAAAATCTCAAGAAAAGGAAGCCAAAAAAACCCCCAAACAAACAAACAAACCCAAAAAAGCACCACATGTACAAACAATAAAAAACTTTTAAAAAACCCCAGCGATATAGAGCAGAGTATTTCCTGGCTTATTACTGTTAAATATTTTAGTTAAGGGCCTTGATGCAACAGATGAGTTTGCCAGTTACACCTGCAGGAGACAAAAAAAACTGAGAGGAGCTCCAGGCATGCTGAAGGACAGGATTAGGTTTCAAAGGGATGATTAGAATTTAGAGAAGTGGTTTAAAGGTAAAGCAAGTGATGGCTCCCTATGGGCATGTGGAAGTACTGCATTTGGGAAAAAAAAGCAGCTGCAGAAACATAAAATGAGGATAAAGCCAGCTTATGCAGCTGTTCCTTAGGAAAGGATCTGGGTATTGTACTGCATAAAAGCTGAACATGAATCAACAGAATTTTCCACTGCAGAAAAATTGAGCATCACACAATGAGGTACAAGCCAAATTATGGCCTGCAAAATACATGCTAAAATCCTATTTTATGTAGAGTACCTGCCCATTTCCGTGTATCACAATTCATATCAGCCACCTGGAGAAAGTTCAGCAGAAAATAATGAAGTTTAGCACACAGGATGTCCAGAGCAATGGAAGGAGTCACAAGTGTTTGGCCTAGGCAAGAGAAACTGAAAACACCTGAGCTTTAAATCTACAGAAAGCCACTTACAGGCTGCTCTATGACCTCTCTTTGGGTAAGAGAAGTAATGTGATACTTAAATTGCAGTGAAAGGATATAGGTTAGATAGTATGAACACTGACATAACTTGGAAGGGTTGCAGAATGTTGGTTTAAAACAGGTTGGATCAACCTCTCTTGGGGATGATGACATCAATAAAGATGGTCCTGGGGCTGAAAGATGGGTGAGGCAAATTCTCAAAACATGGTCTCTGCTTCTCCTGATTGTGCTGCAATTCTGTGTGCCAAGCAGTGGTCTTAGCAAACACCTTGACAATTCATTCTGGTTGAAACTCGCCTTTAGGTTGTTACAAACCATGGTGTAATTTGCTTGCAAAGTGCTAAACCTTGCAAGTGCTGAAGTTCTGCCCGTGTTGAGTATCTTTATGAAATTGAAAGCTCTCTCTCTCCTTTCTTTTTGTTCATATGCAATGTTTCTGCAAGACTATATGACAGTTAATGACATGTGAAATGTCTTTCACATTGCTGTGAGTACACCAAGAGATGATCTCCTGTGTGGGCAGTATGGAGATGGAAGTTTGGGAAAGGCATTTCAGTTACATCATTTTGCATAGTTCTCCTTTAAATTATTTCAGTTCAGCTTTTCTCCCAAGTGAGAAATGCAGGGGGAATCAGGATTTTTAGGCTTTTTTTGAATTACAGTTGATGGAGGAGCTGATTAAGTTAATGCAAATAGGGCCTTTGACAAGATGAAAAGGCAAAAGGCAAGGAAAAGAAAATAATCCAGTGTTAAGAGATATTTATGCTTTACAAATAGCAAACAAAAGGCAGGAGGAGTGGAAAAATCTTTTAGCTCTGTGGCACTGATCTGCATACAGTGTTTGTGTCTGTCAAATTGGACTGTTTTACCATGATACTGGCTTTCCAAAGAGTGTTGGAAAACTTTAATGTTTGTCCCTCTTTTTGCAGCCTTGATTATGTTGATATCTGTGTAGACTCTAGCCCCTGCTGAGCTGTTCCATTGGCAGGACAGGGTTATACTGTTCTTATGATGTGTATGTCTGTTGTCATACAGACTGTGGCACCCTTAAAAGTCAGGGAGAAATGTTTATGGCCTTTGTGAACTCTTAACAGTTTTGCTGCTGTACTAGTTCATGGCTGTGCTCCCCAAATTGTACTCAAGAGTGTCTTTTAAGTGCTATTTAAGGTGATGGTCATAGTGTACAAGCCCTCTTACATAGCCAGGAGTTACATCTGCAGGAATATGTCCAGAAGTTCTTCAGGACTGTTGGAAAACCTAATTGGTACATCTGATGTCAGAGGAGAAGGTCTGGTACTGGGTGGGGAGTGTGTTCATTCAAAGAGAAAAATACTGCAGAAATTACTGCAGAAATCCCTTGAATTACACAGATAATCCAAAATGGTTGCTGAAACAACTTGTGTCAATAAAAAGAATTTAGGTAATATCAGTCAGCTTCTGCCTGTTGCTTCATTTAATACATTTTGACCTTTCTTTCCCTCTGAGATTTTGAGTCCTGCCTATCCAGTCCTGACACTGGAGTTTGGGATACCTGTAGTACAGTGAAAGAGCATTTTGTTGCTTTAACATTTACGGTGGATTTATGTCCAGCTACCAAGTTTAAAAAAAAAAAAAAGAGACAGCAAACTGCAAGCATGCTGACTTTTGTTTGATAAACAGTAATTTTAAGGTGCTAGTTTTATAAATATATGGTAAAGCACAATATTATTATCTGAATAAATTAAAATAAACCCCAAACACAACATAGTAACATGGTGGTGGCTGTAGGGGTGAGATGCCAGTTCATTTAATAATAGAGTCTCTTTGTTCATCTGTCAATCAGAACATCATCTGGCAACAAGAGAATATGACTTCTATAAAATAATAGTTAGAGCATTTCATCTGCCATTTCTCCAGAGACAGACTTACCTGAAAAACAGCTTATGATGATGGGGAAGCTCATGACAATACATTAATTACATTCTGAAAGGCTTTCAAAAAATGAGATTTAGTGAAGTTGAGGAAAGACTTCTGAATGTGAATAGTGAGAGAGGCTCATCAGTATTTTTAACTATAACAAACAGGTTTCTATGTAAGTTGTCTTACAATTTACAGTTACTGTCAAAGGATATCTCCCTTGAATGTCCCTAAAGAGAAAATTACTCAGTTGGATTTTGCCCTACATGGGTGTTATTACCAGCTGAAATACAAAGTCTTCAGATAAAGCATTTACAGGTCAAGAAGGATTAGAGCTAAGTCTTCAGCCAAATTCTTAGTTCTACAGCTAAGGTCAGAGAACAGGACAGTCCTTATCCATGTGATTGTGTTTGATAGTTGTGTTGTTGCACCATTTAATGAGATAAATCAAGCCTGTATGTAGTGATGCACTCGAAGGAGGAAGCTTTCTGCTCCATTCCCTGCATACAAGGAACAGAGGTCATCAGGAGTTTTCAAACATGGGTGTTAAAAGAGAAACTTTCCATTAAAATCTCTTTTTTTCCTCCTGCATCTTCCTAAATTATGATCAGTTTGTGTTTTAAATTTGGCAGACAAAATGATCAATAGATTGAGGGAAATAAAGTTCTTCCCGCAGTCCTCTGATGGGCATGTTTCACACCTTGATATTGTCTGTATTTCTTATTGCAAGTGTGTCTAGGTATCTGAGAGCACTGCCTTTGATATATCAAGTGCCTAGGTAGCCCAAGCTATTACAGCAGAAAAAAATAGTAATGGGAAGTTTGTCTTCATCTTTGAAATAATTATGCTGTCTTAACATGTCATGAAAATTCATCAGTATCTCTTAGTAACATTTATTCCCATTAGGAGCCTAAAAATAGAGGCATTTCCAATGTTTTAGTATGCAAATGCTTTTCAAATTTCTTATAATTTTATTTTAGTAACTTCTAGGCAAATTTGCCTTCTTTTCACCGGGTCAAAAATTTGTGTTTGATAGCCTCACAGCATGATAAAACTTAGAGTGGAATTAATTTATATTACAGAAACTACTCTCCAGAACTGAATACATACAAAGATGAGGGTATATGCTTTGGTATGTTCAAACATGGGCTGCATTTTAGCCAACCTTTGGTTTTGCCATTTTTTCCCACATTTTCTTCTTGATGATGAAGTAAAATAACTTGATGAAGAGGGGATGGAAAGGAAGGAAGGCTGAATCTCCTGCCTCTGCTGTGGATGTAAGTTAGACAGGATGATCAAATGGAGATGAAACTGTTTTACCAATGTGGGGCTTTGCCCTAAAGAAATAATTGAAAGTGAAAATTGGGACTTTCCATCTTAAATGGATTTTTTTATTATTAATTGAGCATTTAACTGTGAAGTGCCTTGCAAAGGTGAGAGTGGAAAATCTGACTTTTTGCCAGGGGCAGGCCATAGGTTATGTTGTGTTTTTAAACTGAGCAGCAGGTCATTAAAGTTAATTTGTTTAGTAGGAGATCACAGAGGGGGAAGAAGCACAGGACCAAAGCCTGCTCCCTCTCACATGATGGTGTGAGGTGGATCAGTAATTAACGTAGAAGGACTTTAGCAGATACCTAAAGTATTTGGTACTAAACTGCTTGAATGTGAATTTTCCGAGCTGTTCTGAGCATAGGAAAGAGCAATCATGCAAAAATTGCTGTGATAATTTTTAACACTGTTTTCCTTCTTTTTAAAGCTACTGACTTCAGCATCTGTTGAACATCTTGGAAGTCCAGTTTAAATGCTGTTTTGGTAGAAATTATACATATTAACATTATGAACAACATCAAACTGAGAAAGTAAAGAAAATGCATGCATTTATCATGATATGCAGTCAGTATGGACCTTGGGCCCATTTTGCAAACAACAAAACAACAAAAACAAACCTGCAAGCACTGACTCAGTGTACTGTTGAGTAAAACCCTTGTTTCTTTTCACCTGAAACAGTTATTTAGACAGAAAGGGTTCATTTAAATCCTGTGTCTGAAATAGTGAATTTTTCTTCTATCTCAGTAGGAAAGAGACTCCCCTTGTCATAATTGCGTGAAAATAACATTATTATTAAAAGGCTGTTTAGGTCTTGCTCTTCATTTTTTGATTCAGAATGTCAAATGCAATTATGAAATTCAAACTTCAAGTCAGAGACTTAGGCAATCATTTGATCTGAAGTAATTTCTATTTATGTGTAGAACAAAAATTATCTTAATAGGTACTCCTGACATGTATGAGTGATTAAGATAACATGAACACTAGTCTTTGTGTGAGTTGTTCAGTATACATGAAAAAAACACCCAAGAGTAATGCACTAGAAATTCAAAGCTGCAAATCTTGGGGGTGTTCACCTTATTTCATTAGAAAGTGATATTTTTGTAGAAATGATCTATTGGGTAAGGCCATTTCTGCAAAAAAAAGGTCTGCCAGCTGAAGTCAGGATCTCAAGACAGGCAGTAACACTGAGGAAAATAAGGATGAAGGTCTGAAGTGAGGGTTGAGGCCTCTTGTTTCATGCAGCACTCACAATGGCTGGATGTCAGTGCCTGTTGCTTTTTCCCTTTCACTGTGGACAAACAGAGCTGGCCAGAAAGGTGAAGCACCTGAATAAAGCAAGGCAATACTCCCTCTCTTTGCCATGCTTTGTGCCTCAGTTGAGGGAGTTGTCTGTGTTTTACCTCAGACCTCATCCTTCTGGTGAAGGCAGAGCAGAATGGGTGTGAGCATCTCCAAAGCAGCCCTGCTGAGGAGTTGGCACCTCACTGATAATGCAGATATTAATAATATTAGTCTAATGAGGAAGGTGGGCAGTTCAGTTTGTCATCATTACCTGAACGGGCACACAGTTCAGCTCTGTCAGTGTAGTGACTGTCACAGTCCTTTGCCTGCCCAGCCCTGAAGAAGGGATTTGCACCCTCCTCTTTCCTCGGGGTCCAATTTGTGTTTGCCAGCAATGTCCTGGAACTTCCTCAGCTGAGCAAGAGGGCACAAGCTGTGTGATTTGGGGCTGTTTGATTGTGGTAGGTTACAGGTGGCAGAGAGAAATTAGTAAGAGAAGTAGATTGCTTAGTTATCCTTTGTCAGAAGATAAAGGGATCAAATGTTTTTGCCCAAATAAACTAATCTATCCCTTCCCTGCACAGCTGATGTGTGAAGAAGATGAGTATCAGGTCAGTACAGGGATGGCAAGAGGAAGGGAAAGAGCTTCTGCACAGCACTCCTTCCTCACTCCCAGCCTGGTGCCAGCCTTTCCCATCTTGTAGGCTGCTCTAGTACCAGAGGGAGGAGTAGCAGAGGTTGTTCAGATGGCATGGGATGGAGTGGGGACACAGAGAGGGAGACTGATGGTGAGCTCTAAGGCTGCAGGTTACCCATACCACAGTGGAATGGGGGAGAGGAAGGCCCCCTCCCAGGGCTGGATGCTGAGGGAGGGCCTCCCTCCACCAACAACACCACTGCTGATCTCTCCTTGCAGTGCCCAGAAGTCCTGCATCTGCTTCTTTCCCAGTCTCCTTCCACAGCTGTCCCATCTATCCTTCCCTTGTCTTCAGCTCCTTCAGTCTCTCCAGCCCCCATGACCCTCCCTGACCCCTTGGTCCTGCTATTGCAGGGCCAAATATCCAGATCAGACCATAAAACTTATATATGTTGAAACAAGCAGACACACTGGTCTCAGCCACCCTTCCACCCAGGCTGAAGGCCCCTGGGAGCCTGTGATACAGGAGGCACCAGAGAGGATTTCTCTCCCTCATCACTGTTAACATTCTGTTACCAGAAAATGTAGAGGATGGTTCTCCAGGGGCCCCGTGGCAAAGAGCTGCCCCTCCATGAACCACAGAAACCCATGGGGGTGTCATCATGAGGGCTGTGTGTGGAAATAATTGCAAGGTGTGATTGTAAAAGCCTGGAGCTTTGTGTGAGGCAGCCTTCAGCTCTCCTGAAACCCTGGGTGAAGGTCACACCTCCTTTAGGTTCTCTGAGATTGGAGAAGGGTGAAGATGCTTCTCTGGATAAGGATGTGGGCAGTGTTCTTTCTGACCTTGATCAAGTTAAGTATTTCTGGTGAGATATCAGGGACGGGTGAAATCTCCATCCAAGGGGAAAACAGCACTTGTGGAGTTTAATGGTAAAACTTGGTAGTAACTGAGGAAAAAAATGAATGAACTATGCAGATAATACTGCAATGTGACATGTCATTCACTTTGCAATGGAATTTGATGGTGTAGTGAAAGGTCTGGAAGGTTTATGGTTTGATATAAAACATTAGATATGCCGTAAATCTTGGTATAAAATAACTGCACAGAGAAGTATGTGCAGCAAGGGAGTTGTAAAAATATACATTCAGAGAAAAAACATTTTTCACACCAGCCAAGTCAGGCATAGTTTCTAATGAAGTGAATCCTTTTCAGTGTTTGGAATCAACAGAAGTAATTTAAACATTCCTGGTAGAAGCATAAGGATTTTATTTAATACCTTTCATAATGACTGAGTGATCGTGATGATGAATTATGGAGGGTTTTTTCACTAGGAGTCTGCAACAAGAAGATAAGGCAATAATCTGTTTCTGTGCTTGTGGACATGTGTTTGGGATTTGGATTTTTCAAACTTTTTTTTTAGTGAGTCATGCAAAGATGCATGCTTCATTAACAGGTTAGGATGAACTGATAATATTAAGGTCTTTTCACCAGTGTCAGGATGTTATTTTGTAATTTTTAGTATTTTCTCAAGTGAGACTCCTTTCAGGCATGACTCAGAAATAATTTAATAGGGAAGATATTGATCAGTGCTCTAAATCCATCTGTAGTAATTTTCATGCCCAAGAGACTGGATGATTTCTTTTCCAGTAGTGGTTTGAAAGTATGCTTTCTTACTGAACAGTAAGCAGGAACATGTCTGGAGCTAAATCAGTTTTTAATGTTTGGGGTTTATGAGTTAGTTTATTTGCTTTTTATTAGAGTATTCATGATTAGTAGCTTTTTGCCATCCATTGTGCATAGTGAGGCAACAGAAATGGTGATGCTGTGCCATAATGAAACTATTTCAGGAAAAGGTTAACAAACAGCATTAAAATATACCCAGCAAAAATCCAGCAATGCCAGTACAGGTTTTCTTAATTGCTAGCAAAGGTAAAAGAATTTGAAGCCATAAGAAGCAGCACTATCCAGAACAGCAGCAAAGACAGATTTTCATTGCTCTGGACCTCTGACACACAGCTATTTCATAGCAGCACTGCTATGTGGAGAAACTGCACATAGTGTCAGCATATAAAACTAGAAATTGGAAATATATATGGACTGGCAGCAATCTGTCCATAACCACGTAGGGTCCATGAACTGCTGACTCATCAAGGATTGATGGGGGATTTTCTCCCTTAATCCACTGTTGTTTTTTCTGTGTCTCTTGTCATTTTGGAGATATTGAAAACTGTGACACTGAGTAGTTCACAAAAGACTAGGATGACAGTATGTAATGTGTCTTTTACAGAAATCTTGTAAATGTGGTTGAAACACTTTTTTTGCCAAGTAAATTTCCATCTACTAAAAATTCCTTTCCATTCGCAGAGTAAGGTAATATTTTTCTGCTGTGTCCTATTATCCCGAGCTCTACAACCAATCACTTTATACTTTATTTTGAACTGTGCAAATGTTATCCAGAATTTGTGAGCATGGCAGTTGATTGATGAACTGCAGTAGCTCTGGTTTGCCAAGCTTGTTAATGGGTATGTGTCTCTGGCTTTTTAAACTTTCCTCATACAGAGAGCTACGGATAGTGACAGGAGAATGGTTCTTTGAAGAGAGAGCAAAGCGCTTCAAACAATCGAATCTTGGAACAGATGTTGTCAGACAGTCTATCCTACACAAATTCCCAGGTAGGGACCTCATGAGGAGGATTCTCTTGTGCTTAATATGTTCAAAACCTTGTTTCTTGAGTGTATGGCTTGTATTTTCTTCCTGACTGTGGAAATTGTAAGTATAATCAGAATTTTAATTCTTTATTTGTGCCTTACTATACAGTGATTTATGAATGATTTATATTCAGGAAAGGTAAGGCCTATATGAAAGAAGTATCTCTGTGGAGATAGGAGCTGCTGAAAAACTCACTGTCCAAACAGGTAGACAGTGTTATTTACCTGCAAAGCCCAGCAGTAGATACTCTGAAAGATAATTCTCAGCTCCTGCCAGGAGGTTTGGCTGTATGGAGAGATTTAAAGACAGTCGTTTTTTGCCTTTGGCTCTCTTATTTGTGATAGTGGTGTGTAAAAATCACTCAGATTTTCTTTTTCAACTCTCAAGAAGAAAGGTAAATGGGAGCTCCTGTGCTGCCTGCTGGAGCAGGGGCTACGTGGTATTCAGACCTTCCTTTTGCCCAGGTATCTCCAACAAGCTGCACCTGCACTTTTAGGTGCAGTAAATAGTCTGTCTGTTTTGGCCAAACACAGCACCGTGTGTGAGAGCTGCTCTGGTACCTTGCAGGGTACCACAGGACCACTGGTGTAAGAAACAGGAGGTTTTCCTGAAGGCTGATGGTCTGTACTCACTTAACTCCTTCACTCTGCACAGAAGCTGTTTGTTAGGTAGTCTATTTTGGGTGTAGCATTTATCCCTAGTTTTATCCCCTCGTTCTTAAGGAGAGGAAGTGGTTTACTGCCACTGGAAAAAATACGTGGTGCAAACCCAATCCTTGGAAAATACACACCTGCAATATCCCTGTGCTTCAGAAGCTGTAAAACTGGCAAATGTGTAAGTTCTTGATATCATGTCAGTGGTCAGATTGGGTATTTCATGATTTGTTACTTGATACATATATTGAAAAATACCTTTAAGCCATTTTTCCCATACCTTAGTCCTAGTTGAACAAATATTTTAATTGAAAACATTCTTTCATTCAAACAGAAGATACTGTACACCTCAAAATTAAATTGCAGGTCCTTTCATTATTAAATATTGTCACTGATATTTTTGGAAGCGTAGATCAAGACCAGAGCTGATAATGAGGAACATCTCAAGCTAAAGTTTTATTTTATTAAGAGGAGCCCCCAAGGCTTTTTCACTATCTGGTTTTGCAGGTTGTTGGACATGTGCTGTGGTTTTTGTGCAAAGTTCACTTTTTAATTTCTTTCCCCATCCACTGCAGACAGAGCTTCCAATGCAGACGAAGAAAGAACATTCAAAGATCAACCCCAAGAAAGTGAAGAAAAAAAGCCAGATGTACCAGTCTCCTCCACAAATGGGCACAAATCTGTCTTTAGTAGACCTAGAAAAATTGGGTAAATCCTTTGGTTTTGTTGTTGTTGGTTTTTGTTTTGGTTTCTGTGTTTTTTTGAAAACTGATTAATCTGAAAACAGCTGTATATGGTTGGATAGATTTTCTTTTGAGTTTTTCCAGTCTTCCACATGAGCCTCAAACTTCCTGGGGTAAGAAACAGCCTTCATTTAAAGGCATACTTACTATAATTAGACTGCTGTTTCCTAGGAAATACAGCAGTAATTATTCTTCATCTATGAAGGTAGCAGAAATAAGAGTCAATTTTACTCCTGGATTTTTCTTGTTTCTACTCAGAAGTAACAGTGTCCTTAAATGCAGGCTTGCTGAAGAAGCAAATGCAAAAAATAGTATTTGTAGGACCTGGTTTTTATGTATATTGGTCAGTTTGGCTCACAAGACAAGTTTTCCTTTAGCTTCCAGCTGTGCAAGTGCAGCCTAAGAGTGTGTGTGAGACAGTGAATAAACAGAGCTGCTGCTGGTCATTTTGCAGGGTTTAGCCCCAGTTTGGCTGTGCCCTTTGAGGTGCACTCACTCTCAGGGGACACAGACAGATTCACTGACTCTGTGGTTACACAAATGGTGTCTGGACCTAACTGGAGGTTTTGGATAAATGGGAAGAAAACCTGGATGGAAGTTCATATCATGGCTGGAGCCTCCATGGTAGTTGGAAAACTTTGTTTCTGTTGAAAGGAAGAACACATTTTTATTAGGGATCCTAAAGATAGGGCAGGTGGATGCCTTCCACGGGTTTTTTACTGCTGAGAAGAGATGAGTATGGAATTCCCTGCTCCAGCCACTCCAGAAATTAACACAAGTGTTTTATCTCTCTTTAATATAAGGGTAAGGAGCATCAGAATGCCTCTGGCCTCTCAAATTATGGTGAGGAAAGAACCACCTTAGGGAATCCTCTATAACAGACCTAGACTTTTTCTCTGAGTCATGCTAAGTGGTATAAGGCATGCCATAGTAGGAGTGCATTAAAGTTTCCTTTTCTAATTCTCCTTCCATTTAAATCCTTTAAGCAAACCAATTAGTCATATTCCCTTACAAGAAACAATTGGTTTTCTCATTGTCATTTATTTTAGTGGTGCTTTTTCCATTTGTGGACAGATGTGTTTCTGGTGGTGACATTCCCCATAACAAAAATTTAATCCTACAAAAACTGGGCTTGCTTTTCCTAGTGTGTATGGTGGCCTCTTTCAGAAATATTTCATTATTGTTCCTCTTCCTTGCTTGCTTCTTCCTGCCTCAGGTTCCACATCCGTGTATCTCGTAAGTGGATTAGTTTTAGCAAAGCTCTTTTGGGGCCAGCTGCTACTGACAGGGTAAAGGGATGACTTATCAGTCTACTGTGGTTTGTAAGGTCATGAGGAATACTATTAATTTTTGAAATTTCACTTCATTAATTTCTTTCCATTCGGCCATGTTTTGCAGGGTAAGTGGGTGATGCCATGTTTTTTAGAAATGGCATGTTTGGGGCATTTGATGCATATAATTCTAGAAATATCTATAAGAGAAAATACATATAGCATAATTTTCTAGGGGAAGATACACATACTTAGTCAAAAATACTTTGTTAACTATAAAGTCCTAAAAACATAGAGATGAATTTTCACAAAAGGCCCATCTGAATAGAAGGAATATTTAATGTTTTGGTGTCTTAAAATGCAGTTTGTAGTAAATATGATGTTTCTCCCCCCAGAAACCAGTTCCATAACCAGATTTGGTGCTCTCTTCACCCTTACATCCAGAGCTGTCCATAGGTTAGCCAGATGAAATTAATGGACTGTGCACATAGCAACTTTAAAAATCTTTTATTCCCTGTTTTCAACAGGAAGGTTATCAGGGCAGTTACCAAAGGAGAAATTACATATGGAAAAGATGAAGGTGAAAGGAACACAGGTTCAGAGGCTGAAATCTCAAGTGTGCGTGGTGGCAAGTCAGCACTGTGCTCTGAGAGGTGAGCAGGAATCTGGGACAGCTCCTGCTGGGACTGACCTGGGGGCGTGTGCCAGTGCCCTGGGCTGCTTTGTGTCTTGGGATGCTCAGCATAAATGCTGTCTGAGAATCAGAGTTTATGTTCATAAAACAAACAAAAAACACCCAATAAACCTAAAAATTATCTCCACTAATCTTATTTTACTCTCCTGGTGTTCAGCTGGTGACTGATGTCAGTATGTTGTTTCTTGTTTTCTGGCTTTTAATTGGTGAGTTGTGTTCTTGTTACAGAACTGAAGCTCTTTGTTTTTCTTTAGTAATGGCATGTTTATTGATTATAATTTATGTTTTCTTCTTCAAAGGTTGTTTGTTCTTCTCTTTTCATGATTATTGTCACAGTTATTTCTGGTAGGATTCCATTTATCGTTATTCTGGGCCTAAGAGATCTCTACTATTATAATGCCTCTGATGGCATTATAAAATGCCAACAGCAACATTCCTGTCATGTCCTACCTTCAAAATGAAGCCAAAGAGCAGCTCACTTTTTCCTTGTTCAGTTGGATAATCTACACTGGATAGAGACCCACATTCTTTGCTCAGGTGCACACACCCAGAAATTTTACAATTTGAATTGAAAAAATAATAATAATTTGCTGTAAGTTTCAATAGAAATTTCTATCCCTAAACTATTGTTTCTGGGAGACTTCAAAGAGATATGCAGGAAAAAAAGATAACAGGTAAAAGGAACATCGTAGAGTTTAGTACATCCTCAGATAAACCTTCTTGTTTAAGCAAGAACTTGCTTCTCTTTTTTACCTACAATTCAAATCCATTTGCTAGATGTTCCGCAAGATGTTTAAAGCTGATGGTGACAACCTTCTTGAAAGTTGATAGTCTGATTTTTTTTCACTGGATGCTGCAGAACTTACCAGCCAATTCAGCTTTCGAGCTAGTTTTCTTTTTTAATCCATACAAAGTTCTTTTTTTTTTTTTTGACTAAGCTTATTAGGCCTTCTGTATCTAACCAGATTCACAACTGACTTCTCTCAGACCAGAAGCAGATTTTTTGCTGGTTTTCTGCATTTGTTTTGCTTTTCACTGAATGAAGTAGAGATGAGTGAAGGATCTAAGAGACAACCTCAGTAATCTGGAGTCTGTGCTGCTTAATACTGAGGTTATGCAATATTGGTAGCTTTCTCTGAGAGTTTACCAGGATAAGGACAAAGGGAATCTTGTGAGAGGTCTATGTGGTTGTTTTTATGTGCCAAACTACAAGAAAGTTATCATGCAGTTAACCATAAATGAAGCAAAATCATTTTATTTGGGTGCTGGATTTCAGCGCCTGATAAACTCTCTGTACAGACTTAGAAGGAGTGAAGCAGTCTGTAAAGACAGATTTTATGTTTGATTGCCTTGCTTCACTTTACATAAATCATCAATTTTTAGCTGTTTCCCAGAACACAGAATGTTTTAAATTAGGGGTATTGAGTCATTATGGCTTCTCCTCTACTTGTCATCTCATTCTCTCCTGGTGAAACTGCTGTCCCGTGCCAAAGTGCAGAGTAATGTTGTCAAAATTGGTAGTATTTCACCTACTGGCAGGGAAACCAAGAGAGAATTTTTATTCTTTTTAAACATTTCTGTTTAAGAGAAGATGTAATGATGAGCTGGGAACAGGGACACATTTTAAAATAATTTTCTTTGCTTAAAAAGGTTAAAAAAGAGCAACAGATTACCCTTTCTAACCCTCAGTGTTCACATGGGTTTACCAGTATTTTCTAACAAAATGTCCCATGGAAAAACTTGTGATTATTGTGATGTTAGACAGCAGCTGGGGTCTGGTGCACTGGTCACAGATGATTTTTTGTCACTTTTGCTGACGTGAAATCTCCAAGAAGACCTGTCCACATTGGTTGAAAGAATCAATCATTTTGGGTCAAGTGACATTATTGCAACATAAACAGGACAGTGAACAAGTTGGTGTTTTTCTGGAGATGCTGTAGACAGACACACAAGGATTTTAGAATTTCTGGAGATAGCGCTGGCATTAAATTGGCTGTAGAAGTGTCCAGAACTGTCATGGTACTGTAGTTTCCCTTTACACCAATGGAGCAGCCTGATAGGAAGGGTTGCACGAGTTGTCCCACCTCCTGCTGGAAGTGACGGCAGTGTGAATCAAACAGGGACAATGCAGCTTCTGCAGCCTGGATAAGAGCTGCCCATTTGGGCCATTTGCAGTTCTGGTAGAAGTGCTGACAATATTTGTATGACTTGTATGTGTGATTCATCTTTTTTTTTAATTTCCAGGTGATCCCACAGTCCATCAGGGCACAGTTATTCTCGTAACCTGTTAGCACAGCACATTTCTTGCTGCAGTTTGCAAAATGAGCTGCCTTGGCTTGCTCAGAGCAATAACCCTTCCCTCCTCCTCTCTCCACCGCAGAGGGAGCACGCTTTCCCTGACCAGCAGCGGTGCAGGGGCTGCTGCAGGACATCCAAGAGGAGCCCTGGGCCCTGCGAGCCGAGGCAGCGCTTCCAAGCCTTCCCTGCCGCGCTCTCCGGCGCTCAGCGCACGCAGCATGACCGCAGATTACAGCGGGGTAAGGGCAGGACTGGCTCCAGGGACAGCTGGCACCAAAAGAGGTGGCTGGGCTGGCATCTGCCCTGTTAGATGGATCTGCAGCACAGCAAGGACAAGCCTGACAGAGAAAATCGGATTTCTTCCTCAGTTCTGCTGGGGCCTGCGGAGATCTCTGCTGGAGCAGAGTTTGTCATGCTCTTATCAGTGATGTGGTTTTTGGTTTGGCAGGCGTTTCTCTTTTGTCTAAAAATTGCTGTTGATGTCCAGCATTAGATAATGAGTTACAGATTCTGAACTGGGAGGCACAAGGGATGGGAATGAGCATTTCTTGGCACTTTAGAGCCTTGAGTAAGTGCTGTGAAATAAGTATGTGGCTTTCAAGCATGCACAACCCAGCATTCTCCCACTGACTTCTAAGGGAAACTTTGCAAGTCCAGCACTTGCAGAAAATCAGGCCAAACTGATTTTAGTTTCTTCTGGGCTTGGATGCTGGGCTCTGCACAAATTATGCCATAGCACAAAATGTGTGATAAACACATTGTCAGAATAATTCCTCTCACATGCTGTTAGGCTTCTTGGGATGTATGTACCATTAATGTTTGGAAAAAAGGTAGATATGTGTTTAGATCAGAGCCCTATTGAAGGCATCAATTTTCTTTCTAACTTCCAGATACTTGGTCTAATATGTTGTCTTTCCTAATAAAAAATAAGTTAGTGTATATGAAGGGCAGTTTTGGGAGCTGTAAATAAATGAATAGTTGTTTTATTTATATTCTTGTTGGCACAGAGACTGACTTGTTTTCAAGTGCATTAGATTTGTTTGAAAAATCCATTTAATTTAAATGGAGTTATTAGCTTTTCTTTTTCAGGCAGGCAAAAGGTCATAATGATATCAAGCATATTGGCTTTATTTAAGGGATTATACTGGCATAATTTAATTATTTCAAGTGCTTTTGTTTTTGCCCTGGCTGAAATCATGATGCTAGTACAAAACCAATAGGTTTTGTCTTTTCTTTCTTTTTTTTTTTTTTGTGATTTCTGAGCTGAGTGGACTTCTAATAGATTTGAGTGTTTCTCTTCCCTGATACTTTGCTGTGATTCTTCAGCTGCAAACTCAGAATCTAAGCAAGAATTGCATCTTTGTGCAATTTTTATGCACAATTAGTGCTAAGCAAAGCAGATTGGACTAGAATCTAAATATATTCAACATAGACTAGATGTTCAAGGAGCTTTGGAGTTCTGGAATCTAATAGAAATAATGATTTTGTAAATTAACAGTGAATAAAATTGGGCTTTGTATTTATGGCATGTGCATTTTTCTTATTGGGCAGGACACTGGCTTGGAAAATGGCATGATTATTCCAGCAAGTGAAAGTGTACCTGAAGATTTAGTAAAGAAGCACTGCAGGAAAGCATCTGGAACACCTTCCATTGCAGTTTCTAGGGTGTCTTTGTCATCAGGCAAGTATTAAATCTTTTCCTTCTTTCTGCCAGCCTTTACTATCAGAGGATTATTCCTAGTCTTGTGACTTTTCTCCTTCTGTTTTTAAAACACATTGAAAGACCAGATGCAAGTTTCATAAATTTGTTCATATTCATTCTGAAAATGCTTTCCTTTCACTAACCAAATTCATACCACTTCACGAGTTCCACATGAAAAAATGGTAATTCTAACCCCAGAAGCATTGGTACAATGTTAGTGTTTGGTAAATCACACGTTCTTAGAACTGTTACAAGATTTCATTCACAACTGCATGTTGTTCAATCATCCTCTGTGTGCTCCCCTCTATGAAATGCTACCTGTGTATCATAATACTCTGCTGCTCCCATTACATTTCACACCCACTTTGCCCAGAAGCAAATTTGGGAAACAATGAGTGGTCAGAGAACAAGTCCCTTACAGATTTCTTGTCTTTTCATTTTTATATGTGATTCACTGAACCAGTCAATCCATCTGTAATTTACCTCGTTTCATTGGAGGCTGGTAGGTAAAAAGGGCTCACACAGGAAGGTGCTGTCACAGCCACTTTGCAGTAGTGGATGGAGATCCTTTTTTCCTCTGAAATAGGAGGCAGGAGCATCCTGCACTCTTCTGCTTCTCCCAGGCACTCAGTCAGCTTCCTGCAGGGTTAATGGAGTGGGTTTGGGTTTACAGGCTTCTCTCTGAAGCACAGCAGGACACACTTTATTGTAGCTGGATTTAGCCCAAAGCAGAAACCAAGCAGTGTATCCCACAGAGCTAACCCAAAGAGGGAATGTTTTTTACCTCAGACATTTCAGTCTTGAAAGCATCAGAGTTTCCTTGAGAATATTGTTCAGTGCAAGTCCAGGCAGAGGTGTTACAGATGGCTATTTATTTAGGAAGTAAAAATTCTCCTATTCCTGTTACCTTACAAAAGAAAGGCTTTCCTGGTAGATAAGAACTGGCCTCATGCTACCAAAGCATACGGATGCTGAGCAAACCTATAGGCTACTTGGGAATGGGCCTCAGACTCTGCATTTTCTCCCAGGCAGATCTCAAAGGGCATTAAGCTCAGAAGAGTGACCTTTCCTGTCCCATCAGCTGTAGACCAGGTAGAAGATGAACAGTTAAAAACCTTTCAGATTGCTATCTGCAGTATCTAAAAGTACTCTTTCCCCCCTCTATTGAAACAGTCACACAAAAGATTTATACAGGGAGGACTAAAATCCCTTGCAGAAAGATTTTCCATGTCTTATGCTATAGAGTGGATGAGAGACCTGTAGGACTGAGAGAAACTCTGGAGCTCTTGAGACTTATTTGTTTCCTCCTAAATTCTGCACAAGGAACACTGTTAAGGACAGAAGTACTTTCTACGTGCATCTGTATCCCCAGCTGCTTAATTCTGATGCAGATGCTGGGGAGAGTTTGGTGGTGGTGGTAGATATGATGATCACTGTGAACACTTGGACAGAGAGTTTTACAACATTCCAAGCTGACAGGCATTCCAGGGAAAGTCAAAATCTTGATCTATGGTATCATCCACAGAAGACAATCACAGCAGATAAATAAAGAGTATAGGGGTAAAATTATTGCCCAGAAGGCTGAACAGCATCAGAACACATATTTCTCCGTTTATCATAATGATGTTCAGTTGCCATAATTTCTGACAGATAACTAAAGTGTTGTTTTGATTTTTTTTTTTTGTTAAAAAACCATTGGGGTTGTGATAATACTTGTATGGAAGATGAAATGGAATATTTCTGTGGAAACTATAGAAAACATTTAAATTGCTTTTGTTTTCCAGACCGTAGCCGATCTGAGATAGATTTGAGTGAATCTTTCTCTGAAGGAAATGAAGATACCCTGAGCATAAGAAGCAAATCTGTACCTAGTGCCTTAGATCAGGAATTGGTGAGTTGTAAATATGTAAATGTTCATCTGGTGGAAATTCTGTTTGTTTGGACCAATGAAATCAGGACTGTATGTGTATCTATATAAAATATGGGTAAGGCAGAAGATTCTTTAAGGGATATTTAATGAGTTTTAAAACAACATCATCTTCTGAGTATGTTTGTCTTAGAGTCATTTCAATGAATAGTCATGGTACCAGTTTGTTGTGAATTTGCTGGGTGCTTGAGTTCACAGATGAAAGAAACCTAGCCTGAAAATAAATTTCAGGCACTAAATTACACATGCTCCAAAATTCTGCTAGTTCATATTTTCATAAGTTTTAATTTCAATGCTGAGAAATTCCATACTTTAAAGGCTTTAACCTTTGTCTTGTTTGGTTTTTACCATTATCTGTATTTTTAGAAAAGCAAGACCCAGCTTTCTGTTCTGGCAATGTTGCTTGCCTCTTCTTCCTCTTGATTCTTCCATACATGTCCATGCCTTGTTGTGTATATTCTATGGACCGCTTTCCCTGAAGTGATTCACAACTTTCCTCTCCTCTTACGCACATATCCAAGACAGGCAATTTGCAGATGTGCATCAATGTTATAAAAGAGCATCCAACATTATTAAATATGCATGAGGGGATAAAAAGTTATTTAAATAGTTCTTTATCTAATTAGAGTTTGTACTAAAGTTTCCAAATGTGTGCTTGCAGCTTTTGAATTTTGCCTGTTGTCAGAGTCCTTCCCTTCCATCTGCTCTTCCCAGAAGAGCATTGGCCAGGGCAGATGTCTCCCCTTCTTGTAGTGTAGAAATTTGAGTCTTGGTGGAAAAAAATATGTTGGAATTTCCATCTTTTCTGGTATTAGTAGCAGTCAGATAATGTGCCTGCAGCATTGCTTTGGGTTAATCTTTGACTAATTAACAAAAGGCATTCCTGTGTGTCAGATGTTGGTGGAAGAAAAACTGTTGGTGGAAAATATTGCAGAAGAAAAGCACAAAATAAAAAATGCAGATTTTATATTTCTTTGTATCTGTTCTCTGCTCTAATTGACAGTTACAACTTATATATTTCTCTGAGGCAGCTGCCAGAGATGACAAATCCAGGAAGGTTTTTTGTTCTTTCATTTTTGTTTTCTTAATCAGAGTTTTTATTTTATATTTCTTTCTTGCTGACTCTGAATGAAATTTCAGATTGCATCTCTGCAACTCTGTAGCTTCTTTGCTAGCACAGGAAACCTCTCTTGTGGCATAACCTTGATTGAGCTGCTCTGGAGTGTGTGACAGTGCTAATTCCCCTTTAAAATTCATTCATAACAGGAGTCACAGATCTCTGATTCTACCCATATCCTCGCTTTTCCTGGCTTATGAAATGAATTGATTGCACTCATCAGCTTTTGTGTTACCATATTTATCTAGGGTAGTTTGTCTCACAGGAGTCCTTCAGAGTCTTGTCCCGTGTTCATTATGGATGCAGTAGTTTGAGATAAAAGCTGTATTCCTGCTGGAATTTACTTTATTTGATGCTTGCATGTAAGAGACAAAAAGAAAGGTATCTAATGAAGGTAACAACAGCTCCTGCAGCCTGAGAAAAGCTGGAGTTTTACCTCTGTTTCTTCCAGCTGAGATCCTCCAGGCTCTTACTCCTGGGTGATGGGAGCTGCCAGCAGTGGGAGATGCCACACATCAATAGGATATGCAGATTGCTGGAATTTATCAGCTGAAAGGATGGGAAAAGGCTTTTAGCTACTTTGCTCCCACCTTTATCAGGGAAACCCTTTACACATGCAGAGAAATCAGGTGGAAAGTTGAATGGATATTTTGCTTCCCTAATTTAGTATTGCTTTTGATAGTGAAAAGGGACAAGCCCCAAAACCCACATGCTGTGGTACAGATTCATCAAGGAACATGGGGAACCAGCTAAATCCAGTGTTGTGCTCAAGTGTGAGCACCTTATGTAGAGATTTGTGTTGAATTCCTGACCAAGTAGTGTTCATTACCTGCTCAGCTGCTTTTTAAGGAGAAATTGGATGATTGGCATTTTATAGACCACACTGGAGACCATGAGATTAATAACCTACTAGCTCTAACTCTAATAAGCTAATAACACCAACCAATTATGTAGCTGCAGTTCTGTAACACCTCCTGAGAAATATAATCATCATGGTGCAAAATAAATTAAGAGCAGAAGTTAAATGTTAACCTTTTTTTTAAGTTTTAGATACCTGCTTGCAGACAAAAATTGGTATTCAGCAGTTGTTAGGACTCTGTGAAGCACTGTTAGCATTTGAGTGTCTAGACCTGAAACACCCCAATCTGAAGATGTTGCCTTACTTTTTTCCCCCCCTGTATTTAATTATTTAGCAGTAAAAATGTAGCATTGTTTATTTCCATGTTCACTGGTATGCAAACAACCGTGTAAAGGAAAGCATGTATTACTAGAATTGCTTCTTCCTGTTCCATGGCAAGTGAGAAAACTGTGTATTCTTGTTCCAAGTTTAAAACCAGACTACATCACCTGACATCTGAACTCAATAAGGGGAGTAGAAATGATGAGTGGAGGTCTTTTTTGGTTTTATTTCAGGTTTTTGGGAGGTTTTACTTTTGAATGATTCAGCTGCCTGTCTCCCTGAAATAGTTTGCTCTGTTGTGCCTAGGTCTCCAAGGATATTTCCTTTTATTTAGTATAAAATATCTATTAGTTCTTCTTTGTTTTTTGGTTTGGTGGGGTGGTAACAGTGCCTTCGATAGATTAGAACCATAAGAGACCAGCAGAGAAAGCTCATGGTTAGAAGATGAAGCTAAGTGTTTTCTTCAGTATGTGAATTTTGGTGATAGCTTGTTCTGAATTCTCTTTACTCAATATTAAATATGCAGTTACAGTTGAAAAGCAGTAATAAAAAATCACTTTTAGGTGGTTTCATATCAGTTCAGTCACTGAGCAAAGGAGAAGAGATGTAACAGCCAGTTTTATGTAAACTAAGGCAAATATGCTGCAGATTTCTTTATGTAAACTGTGAATTGAACGCTCCAGCAGCATTTTTTCCCCACTCTGTTTTTGCTGATTAGCACAGAAGTCTTTGAGACTTTTGAATCTGAATACAGTGTTTCTCTGCTTAGTTTCAAAACAGTGAGAGCAACTAAGCAATAGAGAATGAGGTAGTTCCAAGGGTGAGGTTTTTGTAGCTGCAAAGCAGATATAAGGAAGCTGAACATTTGACTCTCATTAAAACTAAAAGCAAAGTCTTTCAAAATATCCCTGCTATATGGCTTAGGGAAATACTGAGATTTCCACGCTGTACCTAATGTGACAATAATTGTCTGCTGGTGTTTTTTCATGTTATTTTAAGTAAAAGTTAAGAGTCCCATTAGGACCATCAATCAGATCTAAAGATTCAGTTTAGGTTTTACTTTATTGCTGTGTTTAAACAATGAATTTTTTACTGTATATAGGTTAAAGATGCTAAACTTCAGTCTTGCTTATTAAAACTCAAGCACATATATGAAGTTGCGCAATTACTGATTTTCCACCTTTTTATTATTAGTACAATCAGAAATTTAATTTTTTTTAATGCTTATAAACTGGCTTGTTAAGACATGAAGTGTATATGTGAAGATTTTCAGTTCTTAAACAATTGATCCTGAAACCACAGCTGTCTCTTCCCCTTATGCTCTGTGTCTGTGTAAAGATGTGGAAAATGGAAATCAGAATTCCTCTACAGAATAGAATTTGAATGCATCCAGCACCATCTTCCTAAAGTGGAACATTCATGAAACAAAATTAAGTGGCAGAGGCTGACCAAATACATAGCAGAACACGACAACTAAAATACCTGTTTGTCATTTAGGGCTATCTGGATGAAACAGAAGAAGATATTGATGACATAGTGGCCTCTCGTTATCCAAGAAAACATGAACATATGACAAGTGGATTATCAACAGTAAGATCTTGAGTAGAAAACATGCACTGTCCTTCCACAAAAGACTGTATTTCCTCCAGAAAGGAATTTAACTTCATATCACTTATCACATTCATCTTCCATCCTACGCTTGAGAAACATCTTTTAACATTCAGAAAGATTTTCTATTACATTATTAATGCTGTTCAAAGCTAAAATGCTGTTCTCTGCAGGGCATGGAAAGAAAACTATTTTGCATATTCATTAGCAGGTTTCCTCATATGCTTGGGTTATTACCAAGCTCACACGTGGAGAAGGCAAACCAGAGGTGTTTGCAGTGTGTGACTGCTCAGCTTTGCAGAGGAGCACTTGATCTTAACTAAACTGAAACAAAGAGAACAAGGCTGTGGGGGAGACTTTCCTCCTCAAACTGCTTTATGATTTTTTAGGTTCTGGGGACACAAACATTTGTCTGTGTGTTTGCATACATCCCACTTCCATGGAATCATTGTCCATCGCCCAACTCAGCTTCTCTCATTCTTCATGGCATGATTGCTAACCCACCCACATCTGGAAAGTATTTTCCTTTAGTGCAGGACAGATGTACTTGGGAATTTGGGTTGGCAACAACAAAGGGATAGCTGCACCTGATGGTAGCAACCAAATTGGTGTAAGAAGCCTTCTGCTGTTCATTGTGCAGTCTGCTATTCACTGGGAAACAAAATAGATGATAAAAGCAGCCTTAACTTGTCTAGGTTATTACTATCTGCTGTGTACCTCCTTTTTGGGATCTGTGGGCAACTGATAATATCTTCAGAGAGTCCTCTCTGGCCACTCCTCTTTACAACTTGTGTCTAATAGCTCTGGACTGCACAAAGCTGCAACAAACTCTATGTAGAGTGGGTTAGTGCCAAAGAGGATGAAGGATGATGAGTCTGAATACTAAAAAGGGAGAGAAAATTTGGTCCATGAAAATAACCAAGGAATTGTCCTTTCTAGACTGTACCCCCATTAGTCCTCATGCAAGCAAGGCCATGGGAATCCCCAATGAAGCTCTTTATCCCAAAGAAAAGGAGTTGGCTGAATCAAACTTGGCTTACAAGGGGAGGAGAAAGGGCTGAGAATATTAAGACCACAGAGCATTTTGATGTCTTAGATCTGGCCATGTCAGATGATTTTTCCCTCCGATTTTTGTAGTTCACAGAAACAGACACAGAGAGTGCAGCTCTTCTCACCAAATCACACTTGAGCACCTGCAGCCTGTTGACACTGGACTAATTACATCCACTTAGCCAAGGCTGACAACGACTCACAGCCTCCAATGCTTGCTGGTCCCAGGGATTTTATGCACAGAATAATTTTCATTTCCTCTGAATATTGATAGGAGGGCTGCAGGGGTTTAAGTGCTTTCTCTGTTAGGCCACTATTTAAGGAACTGCATTTAGAGATCCTTCCCTCTGTGCTTAAGGCAGCATTCTGTCCATGTGTTGAGTTCTGTCCTTTGCTGTAGATTTCCCTCTGACCTTTCTCTTAAGCAAAGTGCAGCTTTTCCAGTGCTCACATCTCACATCTCAATGCTCCTGTTTCTCCTTATTCACCATGACATGATTTTTAATGTCACTGCACGCAATGTTAATGGCAAAGTTGTGAATGGCCAGCTGCTTCTCCCTGCAAGAGCAGGTCAATTTTAAAGGTTCATTTCTTTATTCCCCTTAAGTGTGTTGCTAACATTTCCCCATCATATTTTTACCTTCACTTTGATTGTTTTAAGCCTTTGAGCCTTCTTGCACAGTATGTTTTTTTATCATGTGCTATCTTGTCAAACGACTGCTAGCTATTAAGTCACATTGAAATAATATTATTAATGAACAGTAGACTCTAACTATGTTTTTCTCTTTATTTTTTTTTTTGAATCTGAGAATTTAAAATAAGTATGGCTAGTCTTACAATGAATATTTGAGGAAAAGAAAGAAACATCACAAAGAGTAAAAGATACTCGAAATCTACCTGCAACATGAGTGAGCAAAAACAGAAGTGGAAATAGGGATTGAAGAGAAACTGTATCTCAGTGTTACTGTTTTATTTTGTTTTCCCAATGCTAATGCATGAATTGTGAATTTAGTTTTCCCTTCATCCTTCATCCTCCACATATTTATGTGGTGCTGTCAAGACCCACCACATCAGTGAAACTAAAATGTTCCAGTGCTCTACTGCAGCGATAAGATATGATGCAAAACAAACATAATTCTTTGTGAGGTATCAAAATGAGACTCTGCATCCTTCATATGTTTTTTGCTACTTATAAAACAGGAATATGAGTATGTTTCTTTGGGATTTTACATTTAGTGTATGCAATGTCCAGTGTAAATGCTACAGAACAGAGTCTGGGGGTGGGGGCAAAAAGTGAAGTATATCAAATTCTACTAAATTAGTATGATTTTCTTTGTGGTTTGTAAGAAATTCAGAAATTGTATTTGCATAAATTTAAGGGTCAGGGGCCATCTATTTGTTTAGGACCTTCTGTAAAGGGTTTTTTTCCCTCTGCCATTTATCCCTCACAATAACTGAGGATTATTTCCTCAATCTTACATAAAGATTGAGGAAAAAAAGTATTTGGATTAGAGGAAGAAGTGTTTGGAGTAGAAAACCACTCATCTACCTCCTTGTATTGGTATAACCTTGGTGTTTTTTTCTGAAGTGGGCATACAAATTGTTACAGGGATAATTGAGGCATTTTTTGGCACACACTGGACTGGTTAAGTTCCCTAACAATATCCAAGGGTATTTTCACATATTTGAGAGGTGGAAATGTATAAATGGTAAAGGCTGAAATTTAGCTCAAGGCATGTTAGGAACTGGAGGAAATACAACACATTGGTTGGTGTGTGTTGATAATTCTCCAGTAATTTTAATCAGTCAGTTAGAGAAATTTCAGACAATTATAAAAAGGATTAAAAGGACAAGCATTTTTCTTTCTTTTTTTTTTTTTTTCTTAATTAAGGATAAAGAAAGCCAGCAGAAATACTGCTTTTTTTTTTCTGTTTATTTTTCCTACATGTGGTATAAAATTAAGTTTATGGATAATAATTGCTTATATAAAAAACACTTTTTCCTGTCTGTTGTTGTTTACCACTTTGACATAGAACTGTTTATCCCTTGAGCCTTCTGTGCTGCAGGGCCCTTGGGAAGGGTGCTTGGAGAGTTGGGTTTTGTCACAAACCAATTCTTTCTGTGTGGTCCTCTCCCTGGACTGTGCTCTTCCCTGCAGCTGGCAAGGAAGGAGATGGATCAAGATACAGATGGTGAGATCCTGCTCTAGCAAGCAGAGGAGGGAAAATGTGTCCCCAAAAATCAACTACTGCATTTTTTTTCCCAGAGAGTGGCATATTTCAACATTTTAGTGCAATTGTCATCTATTCTTGTTAACTCGACAGAGAAACTGCCATTTCTTACAAAGGCACTGATGCTGCAAATAGAGGAATATTTAGCTTTTGACTGGCTTCAGGGAGGATTGAGATGGACATGGACATGTAAATGAGAACAAATCCAAATGTATTCCAATATTAATCCAAACCTGTTGAGCTGCTGTTCTAAAATATAACTTGGTTTTTTTTGATACAGAGGTTATCTCATTTCTATTTAATTACCTTGAACCACTCATCCTTCAGTATTTGAAGTGTATGGAAAACACAGCATTTCTCTGATTTGGTGATACCTTTTTCTTACTTTCTTTCTCACTATGGCTTTGCAATACAAACTTCCTTTACCTTTCTATATAGATAAAGATTTCTCACTGCACTTATTCTTTCTTATTGCAGCAATCTAATGCTCTTTTCTCTTGATCTTTTGCACTGCCTTACTTAAAGAACTCCCCAGAAGGCTCTGACAGAAAATGGACATATTTAAATGTGCCTGAAACAGATGGTGATACTGTGAGTTCTCCTGAATTCTCTGCTCTAGTTTACTTTCAAGGTTTCTCTCTCCTTTCTCCCTTTTTGTTGACAGCTGTACCTGTGTGTCTTGCAAGATTCCTATGTGTCAGAATTCAGGTGGTGATACATGTTTTTGAGCAACCTTGTTCAAGGACTCAGAAGGAAATATGCACTAGATTTCTAAATGTTTTTTGTTCTGGCAGTGCACATATTTCTCTAGTTTTCTTTAAAAAATATTCAGTTCTTTCCTAATTGTAAACTTTTGGAAGAGGGAATCCTCATAGCAGTACTGTGCATTTTATGAGTGTGAAGGAAAAGGGATTGAGAGGTGATATATTATGTTGTAGTGGAAAAAATTGTTGTATTATTGCTAAAATTTTTGGACTTTACAAAATTTGCAGAAATGGGGTGGGGGTTGCATTTTGCTCCTTCTTTTAGAATTGTTAATGAGAGACAGGTGTCACTTTAAATAAATATGGTTTTATACTATCTCCATTAGGGGAAGCATCCTTGTAAGTTTTCCTAAGGGCTCTGTCAGCAGTTGTCTTATGAGACTCAGTAAAAATTAGGTGACCAGCTGAGCCAGAGAAGTGATTATTTTTTTGGGTTTTTTTTCCTGCTTGGAACTTACATGAGCTTACAATTTATGTAGCCTGTCTGCTCCTCAGTTCATACATTAATTAAAAGGTAATTTAGATTTAGTCATGTTTATAAATAGGTTTGAGTCTTGCATGGAAAAATCATGTCTAGACATTTAAACTACTATTAACTACAGTTCTTATTCTCTTTATATCAAATCATGGCAATTCTATTCTATGATATATCTGTTTCCATAGCAAGTCCTAACAAGTAGGACAATATTGCAAGACTGTAGCTTTATGAAAAAAAAAGCAGATTTTGGAAAAGAGTAATGTGTTTCAGCCTCTGAGCCCTTTTTCTGTTCCTCTCCAGACAAGCATTAACAGCATGATGAGTGTATATAGTGAAACTGGTGACTATGGCAACGTGAAGGTCAGTGGTGAAATCCTCCTCAGTATCAACTACATCTACAAAACAGGTGCCCTCAACATCCTGGTGAAGAGCTGCAGAAACCTGGCCATTGCAGATGAGAGGAAGCAAAGGACCGATCCGTAAGCACAGAGAAGAATTTCCTGCAGCTCTGCTAGGGGTGTCCCCTCCCCACATCCCACCCTGACTGCAACCAGGGGTTGGGATATGAGCCTGGGAATTCACAGGATCAGTTGCTACAAGCAGCATTTTGGTGATGGTTGGGTTTGGGTTCCCTGTGGGAAGAGCATTTTCTGTGTGCTTCTTCGGGCAACATGTGCCTGTTCTGGGAAAACAATAAGATTATTTAAATTACCAACCTGTTTGATAGTAAAAGGGCAAAAAAAAAATGAAGGAATAGGCAGGCAGCATCATGGGTTTTTTTACTTCTATAATCAAAACTGAAGTATATGAGAGGAGTGATATCTTGGAGGCAGGGATTGATGGAGATGACTTTGCTTCCAAGTATCCACAGACTCACTTTGCAAGTACCATGTTTTCTGAGTTTCTCATCATAGTTTTCAGTATAACATGTATACTCCCTCATCAGAAAGTACCAATTAGTGTCTCTAATCGTGATTAATCTATGGTACATAAATTATGCAGTTTTTCATTCTCTTGTATTTTTAGTGTATATTTTATCATACGTAACCAGTCGGTAATCATATATAGCAAAAGGGAAATTGTTAGGAAAGCTTGTTGCCTTTCTGAGGATAAGTAAATTAATTTACTTATATATACTTAATATACTTAAAAAGCTCTGCCTTTTGTTACTCTGATCTTATCTGACTAACACCACTATGTTTGTAGGTAAAGGCCATACCTCTCCATGTTCTGTATATTCTCTGTTACATGTTTACACTCTTCATACTGCAAAAATTAATTTCCTTGTATGTGTTGCTGATGCAGCAATGTCAGGTCTTTGCTCAAATTGGTCATTGTCTATTCCTTGCTAATAATTTTCTCTTTGCCCTGCAGATATGTCAAGGCCTACCTTCTGCCTGATAAGTCCCGCCAAAGTAAGCGCAAGACCAAAATTAAAAGTAACAGCACCAACCCGGAATTTAATGAGACACTGAAGGTGAGAACAGTCTCTCTCTCAAGCTGTGATGAATGTTTCACTTGTGCTCACAGGTATTTTCTATGTGTGTTCCAATACAGGGAGTAGAACTTGGAAGAGATGCCTCAAAAGGGAAGGTGTTTAAGCAAAAGCATCTAGTAAACCTATGAGTTGCAATTTCTGGCTTTCAGCATTAAGGAAGTGGTTTTATTTGGTTCTGCCCTTTACAGTTAAAAATTCTATTAGTTGCCATAGAGCTCTTTTAAAACTGTTGATGTTCCCATCTAGCCTGAGCTTAGAGTTGTTAAAAGCACCTTAAAGATTTTATATGCCTGATGCTGAAGTAAAGCTAGATTAAAACCTCCCGTCAAACTAATTTTGAGGAGAAAGTAATATTTTGCAGTAAGATCTGAATTCTTCTGGAAGGTTTAACTTATTTCTAAAGCAGAAATAACTTTGATAAGAAAATGCCAACAACTGCTTCTGTATTTGTCTCCTTGAAAAGCTGTGGTTAATTTCATTTTCTGTTGCAATGGACTTGATGCACTTGAGGACACAGTGCCCTTTATCCACCCCCTTGCCCTTTACCCATCCCCAGTAGAGAGACTGAACTCTTCTGAGCTCCTCACAAGCTGCTTATTCACTTCCCTGACTCTGTGGTGCAGGTGGGAATGGTGGAGTTGCTGCCCCTTCATGGCCTCTCTGGCATCTTGACCTCAAGGCTCCTGGTGATTCCCTTTCCTACCAATTGAAGGCAGTTATCCAGCAGGCTGCCAAGAGGCCAGAAACTCTCTAGTTAATCCTGATTTTTTTGTTTGGTTGGATTTTTTTTAAAATTTCAGTTAGGTTTTGAGTAAGTTTCCTATAATGGAGGCAAATAGATGTTCCCCGGCCAGTGCATTTGGCTTAGCCTGGCTACAAAACCATTTTGCAGGCACACACACTCAGTCTGGCCAGACTGCTTGCCAAGGGAGAGTCTTTTTATAGCCTCATTTTTAAATGGTATAGAGTAAAATTAAGTCTTTCCTGGAACTGGAAAAAAATAAGGTGTTAGACTTTATTTATCAAGTAAAATAGGACTAAACATGTTTACTGGGTGAGGATAGGACCTAGAAGTTTCTCAAAACCACAAATTGTAACAAAAGGGGCTTACTTGAAATGTGGGTAGGTAAGGAAGAGTTGTTCACCACAACTGAAAACCCTCTTTAAAAAGAAAAATAATTAAATCTAATTAAATCTGTCTTTTATCTTTCCTCTTTGACTTTTACCCCATTGTCGCAGAATATGAGGTTTCTCACAGTGGAGCAGTTGGCATCTAGGATTAAGCATTATAGATATATCTGTACATAATTAGCAAACTGACTTGACTGTTTCAGCTTTTGGAGAGTATTTGTCCATGTACAGATATTGTTCCTGATGCAAAAATAAGACATCTGGGTCTCTTCAGCTACCACTAGAAGGGTGAATGTCAGGGAAATAATGGGCTTTTTGCTAAATGTAGAGTGTGCAGAGCCGGAATTCCAGATGTTTATAATTTTATGTGTATTTGCTAGACTACAATGCTAGTTTTTTTAATAGCTTTGATACATTAATAGCTGTAGATGAGTTTTTCAATAGCTTTCAAACCCAACAATGGTTTCTGATTCACTCAGTGCATGCCTTACAAATGCTGTTGTACGTGTTTAAAGAACAAATTTTCGCAGGCTACAAAGACAACATTGGAAATGAGAAGATGCTTTCTGGAAAGCAGTGTTCAGCAGACTTCCTTTAGGGATGAAAGAATCAGTGGGATTCTTCTTTTCATCAACCTAGATGTTGATCTGCTTCTTTTACATAAACTTGTAGGGAATTAACAGAATCATATTTTTAAGCATCATCATTTACTTTATAGCCAAAAATACCCAGTAAATAATACCAAAAAAAAGCCACAATACTGGTAATAACATAAATTATCACTGGATGCATACAGCACAGGAAGATTTCACATTAAAATTATGAGCTTTCTGGCTAGATCAATCTTTTTTGCAAGGAAAACAAATCTCTCTTTCATGCTTCATTTGTTAGCTGCTGCGGGCTTGGTGAAACTGAGCTAGAGCTGTAAAAGGCTCAGTGGAAAATATTATTTCTGCTTATTCTGAGAGTTTCTTTTTCTCCCTTTCTGTTGGTAGTATGTCATCAGTCACTCACAGCTGGAAACCAGGACCCTTCAGCTTTCTGTCTGGCACTATGACAGGTTTGGACGCAACAGCTTCCTTGGGGAAGTGGAAATTCCATTTGATTCCTGGAACTTTGAAAATCAGGGCGATCAGTGGTTTGTGCTCCAGCCCAAGGTAAGGGTTTCCAGGACTGCTGAAAGGGCTGTCAAGCAAATTTAGCAAGACTTAGTTATTTTTTTCCTTTGGAACTTATTTATAAAGCAGGACTTTATAAGTGTCTAATATGACAATAAAAAATAATATTTACTTGTTCTTAATTCAGTAAAAGCTTACTGGTTTTGAATTCTTCATGAAAATTTCACATGTGATTGGGTACTTAAAAACAGTAGCAAAAAAAATGTTTTTAAATAAACCATAAGTTCATCCCGTAATAAACTCCAATAGAAAAATTACCTAGTAAATATACATTAATTCTTTTAAATAGCACATAAATCAAAGAACTTTCCTACCATTCCGCCTACCCAATCCTTAACAGGTTATTAAAGAAACCAGCTTTTTTTTTTTTTCAGTTCAAAGTGGTTTACACCTTTCAGACGTGACAAAGTGACTTCTTAATCTCTCATTCACCTTAACTAGAAAGGCACAAGATAGGGCTTCTAAAACAGCAAATTAATTGGTCTGTGAAATTGGTCTGTACAGGGTGTGCCCTGTATCTAGTGAAGGATAGGGTGACTTCTGTGCCCAGGGCACCCCTGCTTTGGCAAAGGTGTTTATTTTTGGAAGAGATTCAAAGAGCTGTTGTAAACTAGAGGATTAAAGGTTTCTGCCTTGTTTGCTCCCGCAGCAGCCATAATCCCCAGGAATTCCAGGGGTTTAGACTGCCATTTAAGAAAGTGTATTTTTCTAGTTGCAAGAAAATATGAGGTGTGCAGCAAACACTGTCAAGATTAACTAGATGACTTGGTTTTTCTATGTTCATTACATTTAAGGAAATTGTATTATATTTGGGGTTTCAGGAGAGTGTGTTTGATTTTTGCCTTTCTAACAGGTGGGAGATGGATCTGATTGCTGTGTAATTAATTCATAGGTAATTTCTTTTAATCCTAACGGGAAAATAACCAAAAAACTCATGAAGCTCTTCTGCTCAGGAAAATAAGTAATGAGGCACTAAGCACTTCAGTCAGTCCAGCTGGAAGGTGTTATCTGATTATTTCCAAACCCATTAAAAGGATTTTTAAATTACTTCTTTTATGTCAAAGAAAGCAAGCACAGAATTGGTCTTGTCTGCCTCCTAAATTGTTACAAAGAATGTTTCTAAACTTAAAACACTGCTAAGGTTTTTGATCAGCAAGGATAATATTGAAGAAAAAATCAATTATTGTTGTTTCAATTAACAAAAAAACCTCACTGGTTAATACCCACACAAAAATACATGCTATTTTCCTATGTGGACTGCCTGATAGAGACAGGAATGGAGGAATGGCAATCAAACATTTTCTGGGTTTCATTACAGTGGTTGGTTTGTTTTATCATGAATCATTTAGCTGCTTTAGTGAAAAGATTGGAGACTCAAAGACGTGTTTTTTCTATGAGCATTGAGAGATCTGTTTTCAACAGGAGTGTGGCTAAGTCAGAAAAAGTAGAGAAAATAGTTCTGTGGCTGAAGAGGGGACAGAGTATAGAGTCATGTTACATGTGGGTTTGGGGGAGAGGCTGACAAATCTTTTCTGACATTAGAACTTTACACCATTGCTTATCCACTAGTAGAACTAAATAAAAAATAACTTTTGATGCCTTTATGGGAAACTTGATCCTAAACTTGCTTAGTTTAGACCACAATGAGCTGCCTGACTGGCAAAATGTAGATGTGCAAATGATTCCACAGCCGTTTACTACCGGTTTTCTTTAGTCCTTTGTTGTAGCAGCTGGCACTGGACACTGGTGTGAGACAGGACTGTTTTCCTCAGTCAGCACAGCAGTGCCTGTGTTGCTGTAAAAATGCTTCAAAGTCACAAAGGGGCCGTGTTGCTATCACTAAAATTGCTTTGTTCTCTGTGCCATCCTTGGGTGCAGACTTAGCCCCAGTGAATGGTCAGTGCCTCAGCCTGGAGTCGGTGAGGTGAAGGCAATGCTGACTCTCTGCATACACCTTATGGATTTCTGGTGGGGGTTTTTTTGCTTGTTTTCTCTTGGTAATAGAATTTTGACCTTTGTGGGGTGTCAGGAAACAAGCTGAATGCATATCAGAGAAATACATTCACAGGTCAGATCTTCATCTACAAACAGTTCTTCAAAGGCTTATGTGGTGCCTCGGTGTGTGTCTTGCTGTGCTGGAGGATCCTCTCCCTTTATCCATGTCCTTTGTCCCTCCAAAGAGATCAGGAAGATTTGTTCATTTGTACCAAAATCTAAGCACTGAAGCATGTACAGAAATCATATCACAGAACCACAGAATGGTTTGGGTTGGAAGGGACTTCAAAAATCATCAAGTTCCATGGGCAGGGACACCTTTCACTGGACCAGGTTGCTGAGCATCTGAGTAGTGCCACCTCCATCAGTGAAGTTAGATCTCTCTGTGTTACATCCAACGTTTTTAAAACTTAAGTTTCCAATTTCTTGCAATGTGAATGGAAGTTCAGCACCCTGCCAGTGAAGGCCTAATATTATTTTAACAAGATGGTCTGAAGAGCACCGATTGCATTCTTCTGGGTAAGAGTCAAACATTTATAAAAAAATATGTAGAAATGCAGAAATAGTAGCTGTGTGGAAAAGGACACTGGGAATAACAGTTTTTAAGAAGTTTTTCTGTTTCAAAGCTGCACTCTGATCTCCTTCACCTTCATTCCCCACACATCTATGCAAAGAGTGACTCAGGAGTGACTCCTCTAAAATACAAGAAAATAATTACATTTTAAATCCTGACTGAATTTAAATAAGGGCTATCAGCTTAAATCAGTTACAGTTTATATGCTCAGAAATAAGTTGGAAGGGTTTTTTTGTTGTTGATTTGCTTCACTGACTCATGCTAGATAACTCTCTCCTCTGTGTGTTCACTGAACAGTTTAATTCCACTTGGGTTTATTTTTCTGAGAGCTTGCATTCCCTAGCTCAGAAAGTTTTCTAAAATGTGATTGCCTCCAATTTGGAATGTCTAATTATCTGAAAGTGAGCTGGTGAATCTTGATGTGTTTAAGTGTTTAAAACACTTATTGATGTACTGATATATTTCAACAGAATTAAAATCAAAAAGAGAATGTGAATGATTAACCTTGACTGGATTTCTGTTTTGTTTGTTTGTTTGTTTTCTCCTCAGGTGGAGGTTGTGACAGATTTTGGGCTTCAATACAAAGGAGAACTGACAGTGGTTTTACGTTATATTCCCCCAGACAGAAACCTAATGCTTCCTCTGGGGCAGTTTCAAGGTAAAACAAACATTAATGATGATGATTTAAAAAATCATGTGATGATGATGTATTAAAAATCCTCACTTAGGGTGAAGATTGAAATCACACTTAAATATGCTCGTTCATAGAATCACAGAATGTTAAGGGGTTGGAATGGACCTGAAAGACCATCTAGTCCCAAGCCCCCTGCCATGGGCAAGGACACCTCCCAGTAGACCAAGTTGCTCAAGGCCTTATCCAACCTGGCTTCCACAGTTGTGTTTATCTGTGAAAATTCTGAACCATGTGTATGTTTCTTTTGCTCCATCCTTTTCTCTTACACTGAACTTAAGGAGAGAGAAAGGAAGAGGAATATGCAGTCAATGGTTGATGCATGACTCTGACTTAATTTAAAAAAAAAATCCAGACATTAGGTAACATGATCAAGGGCAGCCACAGAGAAAAAAACTGTCCGCATTGTAGGCTGAGAGTTCTTTGTTCGGCTAGTTAGATACAGTGTTTAGCTGATCAAGTAATAGACTTCACTTAGTTCTTCATGCTTAATTTGCCTTAAGCTGCCTCCTCATTTTCACCCTTTTTTTCACACTCCTTTTCCTCTGCTCAGTCTTAGTGTATTACTGCTGCAGTTTAGTCCTGTAAAAGCTTATTTGAGTTCTTTAGGGTGAGCCATGATTTTCATCAGCAATGAACAAGGGAAAAGAGTTACTATCTCTTTGCATTGTAGTAGCATGAGGAACAGCAATCCTTTGAAGTGAGAGCAATCACTGGGTAGCACCTGAGTGCACATGGCTATACCAGACACACATATATCACCATCTTAGTGACAGTATTGCTTGTTAGCATTTGCATTTGGTAGATTAGATTTCTTTCTTTTCCTTTCTTTTTTTTTATGACAGATGATATTCCCCCTGCTAGCAGTACCGTTCTCTAAAGGTTTGTTCTCTTAAAAGCTAATTGTTATCAGCTCAGTCCAGATACGCTGTCTGCATTTTTTAAAATTAGTACATTTTAACATCACTCCTGATTTTCTTTCCCGGATGTTTTCAGCCTGAATCAGTCTGCACAATCTCTGCTGATAAAAGCTCCTTAGAACCTGCAGCAGCAAGTGCCCATGTCCTTGTGCTGCTGTTTGAATGCAGCAGCATGTCAGGAAGCACCATGCCCTCTGCCATGGTCTCTGGGGAGCAGTGCATCCCACACACAGGATACAGTTGGCTTATTTCTGGACTTTAAGCTTTGGGACAGAGGTTTTATAGCTTCCTTTGTGGCCCAGGGCTGCCTTAACATCAGCACTGGAAGTGGACTCTGAAAAGAGGGCAGGATTTACTGGGCAGGCAATTTTTTGTGTTCAGCACAGCAGTCCACAAATACTTACAATGGAACAGGACTTCAGATAGGGCATGTTGTTGTGTCCTTCAAGGACAAGCTAGTTAGTCCTTGGTCAAGTTCTTTATCAAATATGGAGTGACTTTTCTGCCCCTGCCTTAATGAGGAATGCTTTAGTCCCATTGCAATATATTACTTTTAAAAATCTAGCCAAGACAATTTACATTTTCAAATCAGTCTTACAGTGTATATATAATTTCTGATTGTAATTTTGCAACTTTGTTCTATGCTTAGGAAAGAGAGGCTTCAAAAAAGGAAAAAAAGGAGATTCTCATCTGCCATCTGGAGGCATATTAGAAGTCCTCATCAAAGAAGCAAAGAATTTAACAGCAGTGAAATCAGGAGGCACATCTGATACTTTTGTGAAAGGGTTTGTGGGGGTTTTTTCTCCCCCTTTTTAATGACTGCACTGGATCTAATTTAAGATTTGTGTAACATATCTATAAGCACGTGGGTACACAAAAAATTTACATAGTATGACAATATATGCATGTTTTTAGTAGATAGGCAGTGTTTTATGTTGGACATTCAAAATCCAAATTACACAGAATGCTTGTGTTCGAAAAAAATGAAAATAATCCTGCATATCTCAGTATAATGGATTTCTCATAAATGTAGGTTATGCATTATAAATGTTACATTTAGGAAGTAATAGATACATTATTACAACATTTTTCTTTCCCAGTTTTTGCTCTCAATGCTAGTTTTCAGGCTTGCTGATTTCTAGATATCTTTGAGTTCATAGTAATGGCTTGAATGTTGTTACTAAATGGGGACAACAGGAAACATCCTGTCTTTAATTCCCTGGTGGAGCTTAGAATTTATCTTGATCTTCTGTTGTGCTTAAAACTATCACTCAGCTCATACATTTCAAGTAGAAAAAGTAATTTTCATTTTTTTCTGGATGATCTCTTCTTGTGGTTTGAGATGGACACTGGACAAGATGACTCCAGAGAGGCCCCTTCTAGCTAAAGTTTTTATGACTCTGTCTATATTTAGCCTCACTGAAACAAGAAGTTTGTGGTTGAGGCTTGGGGCAAGGAGACCTAATTCCAGTTTCTGTTTGTGGTAACTGACACTGTAGCAATGAGAACAAATGGAGCACAAATGCAAAATAAGCAATTCAGGCACATGCTTAACTTCATACCAGTGGGGAGATGGGGTCCTGATCCCATTTGAGTCCCTACATAATTGTCATTTATTGTGACTGTTATGTGACAAACCATTTCCATATTCATTTTCCTTTTCTTTCTCTCCCAGATACCTGCTCCCAGATGACAGCAAAGCTACAAAACACAAAACTCCCATAGTGAAAAAGAGTGTGAACCCCCAGTGGAATCACACCTTTGCTTTCAGTGGCTTGAATTCAAGGGACATACAGAATGTCTGCCTGGAACTGACTGTGTGGGACAAGGAGTCTCTTTCCAGTAATATTTTCCTGGGAGGTGTCCGTTTGAGCACTGGAAATGGTAAGATCCCATCTGACTCACGTTGCTTTTCTTATTCTGCTCTCCTCTTTCTTTACCCACGTGATTCATGTGTATGAAGGACAGAAGTGTTACTGAGTGTTTTGAAAATGTATGGGAAGCTGTGGAATTTGAAAATGGAGAAAAGGCAACATGTACATAATCTGTAGATGATTTAGTTCTTTCCTCCACTGAGTGAGACACAAAAACTTTGTGCCCATCTATACTTCTGCATGGTCTAAAACAACTCTGAATACCTTGGGAAGTATTCCTTAGCATCCCAGTGAGAAGGAGTCAACTACTTCTGTCCAGCAGCAGCCTTTCTGCTGATGATGGTGTCACCTGGAAGAGGTGTGAATCCATTCCTTCTGTGTTGGGAAGAAGTTGCTTGTGGTGCAACGTGTGGAGGTTTATGAGCCTCTGCCCACGCACCTGAAGGAGTTCAATGACAAACTGGTGCTCTCCAGGAGCTGCCTGTTTTCAGTGTAACTCCCTGTACAGGTGAAGTGTAAAGTGCTTGTCATTTCTCTTGTACACTGTTGTAGTAAACGAGCAGCGATGTTACCCAACTGCTTCCTAAAATGGCAAAATGCCTCATGTTTTTACAATTGTCAGGTGTAAGCAATGGCAAGGAGGTTGACTGGATGGACTCTCAAGGGGAAGAGCAGCACCTCTGGCAGAAGATGATTGACAGTCCGGGAGCTGCAGTGGAAGGGGTGTTAATGCTGAGATCCAGCATGAGGAAACGCAGACTCTGAAAGACTTGAACTGCTGGGGGGTGCCACAAGGAATCCTGGCTTCAGTGGTGTCCAGGCTCGTGTCACTTTGCCCATTCGAATGTGAGAAGGGTTGTACTCTTTGCCTTGGATATTAAGGCTGTGAGTGAGATTTTAATGCATTCTGCACTTTCATGTACATGTTTTTTACCCAAGCTTCTTGTGTGAATTGTTTCTTCTGAAGCCAGTGAGAACTGGACCTTGTACAGAGATCAGACTGGCTCCCTCTGTCCCTTCTGGCAGCTGGTGTGCAGCTGATGAACACTTGGTCTGAGGGCTGCTCAGAGTGAGCAAATTCTCTTGCTGGTCATTTAGTGAGTAATGCCACATTTATGAATCTCCTTCTGGCTCAGAGATGGCCTAGAAGGCAGCAGTGGCACAGTACAAGCAGATTCAGAGCGAGTCTGTGCTTTGGTGTTTGTAGTCAAGAAGCCATAATGTTCTGAAGGATAACAAACAGTGTTTCTTTATCATGTTTGCTTGTTGGCCTGTGCAGTGGTGCAGCACGACAGGCTTGGGACCAAAACCCCAGTGAAGGAGGGCCAATACTTGGTTCAGTGAAATCAAAAAGCCTCTTATGAAAATAAATCATAACAAATCCTCAAACAGTGTCCAGAACTACGTGATGCTACTGTGGTTTGGATTCAGTTGACAGCTCTAGCCGAGACCTTCTGACGTCATTGAACAGAGGGAATATGTCCACATGCCAGTCCCCATCTGATGTGTTGCTGAGATGAGACACACACCAGGCTTGGACAGAGTTAGCTAAGACTTGATTCAACAGATTGTGTAGAACAGAATGAGATTACAGCATGTGCCAAAATGATTTGCATAACTGTAAAATGTTCTCTCAGTGGGCTGGGGACCCATTCAGGCCCATGCACATTAATTATAACCCGAGTAGGACTTTCATTCTCCTAAACATCCCCCAGTAGATTTAACGATGAATGGGTCTTGGCCAAGTCAATCATTAATCTTATTAACCATGACAATTGTTCGACAGTAATTTTGTGATTCCTCAAGGTATAAGACAAAGGAAGATCAGGAAACGGAGTGAACAACATTTCTTCTGAATTTTCCACAATTAGAACACAACTTTCTATTTGCACTGGTAAATTAATCTATAGCCACTCCTTCATGTTTTTTTGCCCCCAAAGTTTATTGCAAGAAATCTAGATTGAACAACAGAATATGAACATAGCTAAGCAACTACAGCTGGAGATTTTGATATCAGTAGCTGTCCTACTGTACAATTAAGTACATGTATTTAGAGCTGAATTCAAAACTTTAAGATGTAAATTATTTTCCTTTTAAGGTATTTTATGCTGGTTTTTGTTGGAGTGGCTGGAAACTGCAGAGAAGTTTACAATCAGTCTTCTAAAATCCTAATATTATTGGATAAAAAAGTATTTATTTGTGTTAAAAATAGCAGTTTTAATAAAATTATTTGTTTCATTATGCATAAGTTATTTCAAAGTTCTGATATGACTTTCAAAAGTCACTGGAGGTACTTCTTGCCCAGTTGGAGACTCACCATTTTCAGGAATTAGCGAGTCATCTTTGAAAATGAAAATTCTCCTACAGACTCTCACATTGGGAACTGAAAGTCAGTGGTTACTCAAGAAAACTGATTTCATTTTCCTTCTTCATCTTTTCTTCATTTTATTCTGAAGTTCAGCTCAAATTGGGCAGTGAGGGAAGTCTAGTTTGGTTTTAGCTGACTTTTAATTTTTGCAACCTAAATGATTCTGTCGTTCTACAATTCTGTGCTGCAGATGCTGTGAGCTGATAAATTAGAGCACAAATATCAAGCATGTAACATTTTATGACCTTGTTCTTATCACAATAGTCTGTCTTTAAGTATTAGATTATTTTTTATCACTATCTTCCAAAGTGAAACTAAACCTAACTTTTGACACCTAAACTACCTCTCTCTTTAACAGAACTGCTTTGAATTGTCTTGGTTGTTCGTACTACAAACCTGAATTTATTTTGGGAATAATGATATTACATTGACATGTAGGCACGAACTTGATTTTTGCTTTTGCTAGAAGTTGTTTCAAACAGCTAAAGCTGTTGAATCTAAAGAAAATGGTTCTTCGAGGTAAAATTCCAGCTGGAGTTTTAGAGGAACATTGTGCTGTTGAATGGTTTGCTTTGATTCATTTTGATGGTGAAAATGCCAAAAATAATAACACAAAACCTCCTCCCAGTTGGACCTTAGAATGGGCATCTTTTCATTTGCCAAACTGAAAAACTTAAAATGATGTTAAGTCGAATTTATTTTTGCATGGAGCACAAGTGTTTGCCTGATTTTTGAATGGCACTTCCTAACCTTCTAAGCATTAGCATTTCAGCTAAATCATGTTTTCCTTTGAAACAAAAAAAGTTTGTATTTTACTGCTTCAACTTCTGCCCATTTTGGTCTTAAGGCAGAGTTTGTGATGAATGGTCTCATCTGGGAAGTGCCACCCAGCACATACACGGGCTTTAAGCTCTGCCTTTCCTTGCAAAGGGTCAAAATGTTGTTCTGAGCCCACACCTGAAATTACAGGCTGGGCTGTGAACAGGCTGAAGTTCAGCATGTGGAGGGAACAGTTTCACCTGGAAGTAATTCTGGCCAAGGTGGTGGTGTTTGCCATTGATGGGCTTTGGAGTAGAACAGTGAAATTACCTCCTGCCTTAGCAGGGACAGTGCTGCAGCAGGCTGTCAACATAAAAGGTGTCACACCCACCAGAGCCTCGCGGAGATGACGAGCATCAGATAAACACTGGAGCAACTTGGAAAGTTTTGCTGTTCTCTGATGTTACCAGCTCATTTGTAGGAATCATCTGACTTACGGGAAATGTCACATTTAATTATGTCTCTCACCTCTTTGTTCTCTTCTTCTGTAAAGATGGTTTATGGTTTGGAAAAAGCACAAGATGATTAACTGCAGATTTGATTTCTTGTTTCCCAGATATTTGAATTAATTGCCCATAATTGTGCGTCATCACGTGCTGTGTGTTACCAGGCTGAACAGAAAGACAGAAAGCCAGGAATTAGACCAAAGCCTTCCTTTTCTATGTGTGTTTATGGTATTGAAGGTGCATTAATGGTTTATTCAAAGTTAATTTTTAGGAGGAAATAGCCACAATTTTAACACTGATTCATAAACTCCTGCCCTGAGTAGATAAATACAGTAGAGCTGACGTTTCTGAAGTTGTTTTCTACACAGACCTGAACAACTAAAGCTGCATCAGTGGAGAAGAAATCAGCTCTATGGTGGGTTTGGAAAATGTGTTACAAACCACATTTTACACTGATACATATTTTTCTAGCAAGGTTTGTGATTAAATTTTGAGGGTTTGACCCATTAAAGAAGAATAAAAGTACAACTTTTGCTGTAAAAAGTCAAGTGGGGCCAGTAAATACACCAATAGACAGTGCCAGTATCTATCAAAAAGAGCTGATGCCATGGGCTTTCCAAGCCCTGCCAACAGACTTTGGTACCCAGCCCTGCACTCTGGTGGTTTTCTCTACCAGCTATATGGGGACTTTAGGCTTCCAAACCTGCTTGCATGTTGAGAAACCTAAAGCAGGATAAAACAGGTTTGAAATGTCCTCCCCATCTCCTCTACCTCCACCACATTACACAAATGAGATGAGAGGAAAGCTGCAAAGATTGAGGGATGATGTTGCCATCTTCCTGTGCTAATCCAAGTGCCACTGCCCTCCTTGGATGCCTTTAAGAAGCCACATTTTTTCATCTTTCTTTCCCAGCTGGAATGGTTTAGGAGAGAAAGCATTGGGATGGCAAGCATGTTTTGATCATTGTGCATTAGACTGGAAGCTTTTCCTTCTGTTCCTCTTCTAATACAGATTATGCTGAGGTAGCATGAATGAAGCATTTTTATACATTAATCTTTGATTTTTCTTTTCCTGACTGGTTAAGCCCTGCTAAATGCAATTATTCTAAGTTGTATTCTGCAAAATATCAACTCAGCTATAACAACAGAGCAGCCTTTGAGCATCCACTGGTCCTAATTGATAAGGAGAAGGAACGGGAGGGTTGCATTTAGTCTGGCGTAATTTTGACTTCTTGGTGGGTCTGCTCATTTCCCAGCTTCAGGAATGTAAAGTTTGCAGTTTGCTCTGTAGCATCAATGAAGAAAAAGGCTGCTTAGATCTCTTACACCTCTGGAGAAGAGATGAGAGTCCTATTTGCACAGCTGTCTGGTTTGTGGGCTCACACAAGGTAATAAGAGTTGTACCTGAGTCTTTGCAAGGGTCTCTTCCTTCATCCCTCCCTTCAGTTCAGCAGCCCTGACCACAAGGTTCTCCCTGGACACTGATCCCCAGTGTCTGGGAGGCAGCAGCATGCAGAAGTGAAGGGAGAGCCCCACTTATTTTCTTCTCTATGAGGTTAAGACTGGAATTTTCCTTTGCTAACACACAGTATTGATTTTCAGCACTTTGCCACCATGACAGAAATCAGCATCTCCTGAGACCTGGCCCATGCACTTTATAAACTATTTTTTAAAAGTAATTTAAAAAATATGGGTTTTTTAAATTTATTTTTTACCCCCAGAAATGTTAACACCTGAGAACCCTAGAGAAATGGTGGTGAATTCCAGAACAGGATGCAGACATCTATTTGCAGTGATGGCCTTTACCATAGCTCAGGAGGAGATGCTGAGAAGCACGCTAGCAGAACCTTACCACTGTGCCCATGAACTTCCTACCCAGTGATTTCATGTTTGCAAATGCTGTTTAATAAGTGATAATAATACAGTGTTACTTATACTGTGTATATTGACACTGGAAACTGAATCTCAGCTTGCTTTTTAGGTGGTTTTTTTAGGTTTTCTCTTTAGATTATTTATTTCAACAGTTCTACTTTGTGGCAATAACATGTATATGGCTGTGTGCTACTGCTCCTGACAGCTCTGTGTAGATTCCCAAGGATAGTTCTAATTGTTGAGGTTTGCCTAAAGCCAAGCATAGTCATTTGCTGCAGCAATTAGAGAATGTCACATATCCCTCGTGCTGCCTTTGTTCTGCTTAAAATCTGTTGCTAGCAATGTGTTTAATTATTCTTCTGGACATGAATGGTAGTAGCAGTAAATGGCATTGCAGTATGTTAAGTTCTGCCCAAATTAAGACAAAGCAAAGTTTTCTGCTGAGAACATTTTTGTACTGTGCATTGTACATTGTTTTGTGGACAAAGGTGGCTGTTTTCAGCTGTTGTCAAGATTTCTGTTATGTCTTTTAAATTAAAATACTGAAATGTTGCTGTGTCTTTGTCTCTCCTAAAATGAATTACAGCAAACTATTTCTCCTGGGAACATCCTGTATTATCTCATTGAAATGATGACTAATGCAAGAGGCCTACCATGTCTTCAGAGGTGGGACTCCATTGATGGTGCTTGGGTTTTTTTGGTCTTAAAAGCACTTAAAAGTATAGAAATTCAGCTATTTTTTGTTTCAGAAGCATTAGATCTGATTTTTTTTATATATTCTAAGAAATAGGGAAGTGCACTGTTCTCTTCCTTCTTGCTACAAAATTATTTTACACGTGCTTTAACTCTGCCTGTTCACCAGGACCTTCTCTCCATCCCTGAATCTCCTGCTTCTTCCCTAGTTCAAGGTCCTGCCTACCTGAAAATCCAGGTATGTTCAAAATGCATCTTTTCTGTAATTGCTAGTTCTGATTTCTTTTTTATAATTATTATAAGAAAAAACAAGCATTCGACCCCTCAATTTACACTTTCAGCACAGTCATGTTCATTTCAACTTACCTCAGAGCTGAGGGCCCTCTTGCACCTTGTGGTTCTCTAGTTCCCTGGGCTTTTGTGTCTTGCTGTGGCTTCCCCAGTGAGAAAGGAGGCAAACCCTGCTCCTGGTCTGGGCTTGTGCTGCCTCTGCTCACTTTGGAGCAGTTCCAAAGTCTGGCTCAGTTCTGGTGCCCACGTTACGGGGAGATCACCTCAGCATGGCTCAGGGGTCTCTTGGTGTGGTTTGGGCACAGGCTCTTTTGCCCTCACACCACCCTTGTCTAGCTCGTCCCTGTGCTGGTTCTGGCCTTTATGGGCAGGTCAGACACCCAAAAACTGGAAGCAGCTGCAGGTAGGGAAGAGCCTTCCTGCCATTTCTCTGCCCTTTGTACCTTTGCTCAAGACTGTACTTAAGGACTTGCTTTGGGGTCTGGAAGACCCTCTGACCCCCTCTGTCACTCCTACACAACTGAACTGCAGTCCCTCCTCCCCTTCTCTTGGAGGTGATAGATGACAAATTCTCCTTGTAAATTGGAATTATGGGCCATCCTAATCACTGAAATTCAGGTCTTGGTACTTTCTGGCTGCGTGGGTGGCAGTGGGAGATTATGCTGCTCACTAGATAAGACACCAGCACATTCTGCATGGACACTGGCATTCCCATTTGTTTCCTCTGTGTTTCACAGAGCATGAAGCAGCTGGATCACTGCTTGAAAGTGGCCAGAGAAAACATGCATGAGCTCTCCTCAGCTGCCCATGTCCTCACTGGCTCCTGTAGCCCAGGCAGCCTTGCTGCTACTCTCTGCCTTCCAGCATCTGCAGATGGTTTCCCACTTTTCCCTTCAGCAAGCTGCCATAAAAATCTCTTCCAGACACAAATGGGGAGAGAGAAATGGGCAGCCGCACATGGCCAAGAGGAGCTGGGCCACCTCCTGATGGTGTGGAGCACTCACTCCCTTTTCCCTCTCTGTGGATGTACAGCCAGAGCAGAGACTGGTGAGTGGCTGGAAGCGATCAAGCACTGAGATTGCACAGCCTGAGCTCTATTATTCCCCCACCACAATTTAAAAAGTGGGTTGTGATCGTAAGAGGATTTAAATATACTCCAGGTTACTCTTTAGCCTCTGCATTTTCATTAATTATGTGATGCAGTCTGACTCATGCTCTTATGTAAGCACTGAGCTGTAATGAAGCCCCATGTTGTGGTTGTTTAGTGCAGAAATGTAAAGGATCATTGGTGTTTTCATTAAAATGCAACACTTGCTGTCCCAGAGGGCTTTGAACTTCAAGAACAGGGATGTGAAACTTCAAATTCTGCCTCTCCTCTGCAGCTGTAGAGGAGGTATGTGACAGCAGGGGTTGTTCTCATCTAATTAGGTAGATTACTGGGTAGAATCTGGGGAAAATCAGGCCATTTACAAAATTGTTTTTTGCTGAGAAATTGCTGCCTCCCACAATTTATCGCAATAGTTTTGTTTGTAAAAGATACTGGATGTCAGGAACAGTAATTCTTTTCTCATCTGAAACAACTGAAGTCTTCTGGTTCTTACTCAGAACTCCAGACTGAAGTAGGAACCTCCAGCCCTTGACTGTATCCACACTGTGATGTGTCACATCTCCTGCAATGAACAGCCTGGAGGTGGGATGGAAAGGACAAGACTTATGGCAGGTCTAATATTCGTGTTCTAAATCAGATTTGCATTTTGACTGCAGTGGTAGGATTAGAGCTATGGCACGAAGAGCTGTGTTGGTAGCACTAGAGAGACTCCAGCCAGTGTAACTTTGAGGGAGGGGAATTTTCTGCTAAACCTTCAGTAAAAAAAGTGCTCTGGTGTAGATACTGAACCTTGCTTATGCCACGTTATTTTTCTGGAATCAAAAGTGTACAGGATGAATTACTGGAATATATTTGCATATATAAATGTTGGGCTAAAGCCAGAAATACTAAATCCCTTGTTCAAACACTCCTTTCCCAAAAGGCCATTCTACCAAATCCCTGCATACCATACATGCAGGCTGATTTAACTCCAAAAGAGACTGCACATGGTATTTTTCACTGTTCCCCACAAAAATGTACAACAGAAAATGCCAGAAACCTTGTATTACTAATCAAGAACAGCTTTTCTTAATCACAGGATTTTAATAGATGTTCTGTGCAGAATATACCTAGTAATCCAATCACTCATGCACTCTCCTCCACTTAATTCAATTTCCTGTAACAGCCTAGTGATTGCAATCACTTTACTGATTGTAGCAATTGTAAAGCCCTGCTCCTGTTCACCCAGTCGTGAAAGATGACTGGATGCACTGACTCTGTACCTAAATCAAAATGGAACAGCAGCAGACTGGAATTGCAGCAATACAGGAGAAAAATCAGACCCATTTGAAGCTTTTTTTTAATAGGTTTTAAATCACTGGAAATCAGTTGCTCTGCTTTTTCAGTGAGGAAAGTGAGGAGAAAAAAACCACTAAACCTGTCCACCTGTGATTCATGCTATAAGCATGTGCATGCTGAAGAACCTGAGCCAGAGAACTGGGGCAGCAGCAGTCTGTGTATGGATGTGTCCTTGGGCTCAATCACAGAATCCCAGAATGGTTTGGCTTGGAAGGGACCTTAAAGATCATCTCGTTTCAACCTGCCTGCTGTGGGCAGGGGATCTTCCACTAGGCATGCTGCTGAGAGCCCCACCCCACCTGGCCCTGAACACCTTCAGATTCCAGTGCCTCACCACCCTCACAGTGAAGAATTTCTTACTAACATCTAATCTAAACCTGTCCTCCTTCAGCTTAAGGCTTTTTCTATCACTTCATGTCTTTCTGAAAGTCCCTTTCCAGCTCTCTTGTAGCCCTCTTTAGGCTGCTCTAAGGCATCCCCAGAGCCTTCTCTTCTCCAGGCTGAACAGCCCTGATGCCCTCAGCCTGTCTTGGTAGGAGAGGTGCTCCAGCCCCTGGACCACCTTAGTGGCTCTTCTCTGGGCTCCTCCCAGAGGTCCATGTCCTTGGTGTGCCCAGCCCTGATTTCCTAAACCACTGACTCTCTTAGGCAGCAGAGGGAAGGCAGCTTGGGGTACAGCTGCGTCCACCACCCCACGGGCTCTTACCCTCCTTGCTCCTTTACAGTGGGCTGCAGACTGACTTTATCTTTGGTTTGGTCAGGTCTGGAAGAGAAATGGTATTTCTGTGATTTTTGTTACCAATCCTGTCCTAAGAGCAACACTTGGAATGGCTCAAGGCTTCTTTGCCCCTCAGTTGCCCATCTGGCAAAGTTGGCACCACCACCTGCAGAGCTCAGGGTGTATCCTGATCTTGACCTTTGGCATCAGCACTGGAGGGCCAAGCCATAGCTGCTCTTGGGTGTTCAGCAACACTCTCCTAACACTGGGAAGCAGATCATCCTGTTCAGAAGAAATGGCTCACCCCCATACACCTCCTCCTTGGTGCTGTCACACTTCAGGCCACAAATTAGCTTTTGTTAGCTGGTGTCAAGGCTGACACACCTCTCTTCACATCCACTCCCTCATTGACTCACTTGCAGGACCAATCTTATTAAAAGAATTTTTTTTTTTTTACTTTTTTGTTTTCTTTTTTTTGTAATTTCAGAAGATGTGAGAGACCAAATTCTGGTAAGGATTACTTTAAAGATGCTGGTAAAACTGTTCTGCTGACAGCAGTGTAAAATTTAAAACTCTTACCTTATGGTCAAACAAGCATTTGGCTGAAAAAAGACTGTGCTCTTGAGGGGCAGCACAGATGCTGGAGTGCAGCTTTTCAGACATGTCAAATTATGCATCAAACCCTGTGAACAGGCATCCAAAGCTGTAACTCTCAGTTTTCACTCCTCTGATACTTGTATTCTTCTTGCATGATGTGTATTCTTTGCAGTGGATTGTCAAGATTGTGGGCTATAATAAAACAAATGAAAATTTTTTCCTGTTTTGACTGCCTCCTAGTATTTTTTATTAAACAGGGAACTTTTTTGGTAATTTGAAAGTGATGACTTGGAAACAAGTATTTTCACAGCTCTGGAAGTGACATATCCTTGATGAAGTTTCCCTGGAGTAATGTTTCCCTGCCATTGAAGCAAGAGCCTGGTCTAAGATGAAGAGGAGAAAAAAAATCTGCTACTCCAAGACTGTTGGACATTAAAAGCCAGAAGCAGAATCTGTGTCTATTAAGCACTGCAGTACAAGGGCTTTAGTAATTACTGCCCATTCCCTACACTGATCACTGTTCCTTCATCATATTCCCTGTGGCAATGACTTCCATGCTCCTGCTATCACCAATTTCCTCCTTGCTGCTGCTGAAAATCGATGCTTGCATTGCCTTTGGATTATTCTTTTTGTCTGTGATTGACCATATTTTTAGGGGAACTAAAAAGTACCAGTGGGTTGCTTGTACACTTTCAATGTGAGGCTAACGCCCGTTATAATGGTTTGCAGAAAGATATTTTGAACCAACTTTTGTATAAATCGACCAACTTTAAACCCCAAGAGGAATTTCAGACAACTCTCTGTTTGCAAAACAATATTTTATTAATAAAAAGAATTATAAACAGTAAGAAAGAACCCCCAACTTTACACTGAATGAAAAATCCATAATAAACTCCCAGAAACGTGCCTCAGTTCTTCACTCTCTGTACAAGAAATTCCATTAGGTAGTAAATCCTACATCCACATTCATCCAGCTGTGGGGTCCCCAGCAGGAGGAAGGACATCCACCTGTCAGAGCAAGTCCAGAGAAGGCCACCAAGGCGATCATAGGGATGGAGCACCTCTCCTGTGAGGAAAGGCTGAGAGAATGGGGGTTGTTCAGCCTGGAAAAGAGAAGGCTTAGGGGTGACCTAATTGTGGCCATTCCAGGTCCTGAACAGAGCCTACAGGAAAGATGGAGAGGGATTTTTTACAAGAGCCTGGAGTGACAGACAAGGGGGAATGGGTTCAACTTGTAAGAGAACAGGTTCAGATTAGATGTTAGGGAAAAATTCTTCACTGGGAGGGTGGTGAGGCACTGGCACAGGTTGCCCAGAGAAGTTGTGGATGCCCCATCCCTGGCAGTGCTCAAGGCCAGGCTGGATGGGGCTCTGAGCAACCTGGTCTAGTGCAAGATGTCCCTGTCCATGGCAGCAAGGTTTGAACTAGATGATCTTTGAGGTCACTTCTAACCCAAGCCATTCTGTGATCTAAAGATGACTGAAAGTACAAAAGAGCATTGTGCACACTTCTATGCAGAGCAGCTACATGGCTGGACACATTTACCAATACACAAAAAATCACATGAGTGATTAAAAAAGCCATGCTTTGTGTAGCACCAAGGGGAGAATTATGAGGATTAAAAACAATTCACTGACAACTGTAGGCCCTGAAATGCTGAATTAGGGACATGACTGACCAATTTCTGCTTGCAGTTTCATCTCATCTTTTCTCAAGGGAAATTTGTCAATAAGGGCAAAGAGCTCAGCTGGTGTTGCTGGGAAAGGGTAGCGTTCCTTGTCCATGCCGTGCTTGTCCATCACCACGATGTTGAAATTGTAATGGGGGATCCTCAGCAGCAGCCTGCAAAGCAAGGAACTGGTTTTGTTAAAGGGCAGCACCAGCCTCTTGAGCCTGAGCAGAGGAAGGTGAGGATGGTCACAGGGGCTACACAGAGTCCACTTGGTTTCAGCATTAACAAGGAGCCAGATAAAGAGCAGGTGCCTGCATGTGCTGCATGTGTCAAGGTAACTGCACCCAGCTCTGTTCTCTGCCATTACCCACTGCTGTCACAAGAATGAAAAAAGGTCAGACAAAAAAGGTAGTATGAACAGTACCTAAAGAAAACCCGTGTGATGAAGCTCGAGTTATAAATAAGACTATTCCCTTTCCTGGCTTCCATTTCTTGGCTTTCCTTGGTATAAAAGCTCACAGTAAGAAAAGCAGGACAAAAATTTTTGGAGTCTGCTTTCATGGCTACCTAATAATAACAATCATGTGGGACTCTAATTTTAGAGGAACAAAAGCCAGCGCTAATCATGGAGGAGTCCTTTTCTTCCAAAGTGGTGGAACTGGTCATTTAAGCTCCTCTGAAGGTATAAAAATAAGAAAAGTTTATCTCTGGTGCTCTTTTCATCTTTTGCATGAAGGACTAATGTACTAGAAGATCCTTAGATACACAGTCAGTCAACATCATTAGCGTGGGGTAAATAAATTCAGGCAGCCCTGAGAGAATGGTGAAAGAAGAATGCCACGAAGAAGAGTCTGGAGGGATGTTGGAAAGGTGTGAAGCACCAAAATTGGCCTTCCACAGCCTCCTACCAAGTCTGAGTGCTCTTGGCATAGTCTTGTTGCCATCAGGGAGCTTGGCCATTAAATTCAAACTAAAATAAAGATTAAAGCTAAGCAACAGGGATAGAAAACTACATTCATCTTGTGCCTTATGTCACCTAGGAAAAAATTCTTCTAAAAATCCAAATGCTAAACTTCTGTGCTTTCCAAAGTTTTAAATGGGGTACCTGTGCTCATCAGCTTACTGAAATGCCAATTCTGGATGACATATTTATTCAAGATGTTTAAGAGTGCATTTCATATTGATTTGAGCACCTTGCAGAACTGAAAAGCTGTAATTCACACACTAAGCAACAACAAAGGAAAAAATCAATGGAAAACTAACTTTCACTGAGTGAAGGGCAGGTCATACCATACCAATTTCTGAAATGTAGCTTCATTAAAGGTTGCATGGGAGCAGGCAATGAGGTGTTAAGAGAGCTTATTATTTTCTCCAGAGCCACAAGAAAATAATTTCAACTTTAGTAGAAGTATCTTTATTCAAAAAAGAAAAAGAGAGTGTTGTGCTCTCCTTTTTCTTTTATTGAGAACAAATTTTTTTAATAATTTGAAAAAAATCCCCTCTCTGCTGTGCCAGCAATTTTCATTGTCTTCAATTAAAACTTACTCCCCTTCCTCAGGCCTATCATAGAATATGTTGCCTAAAATGCTCCTTGACTTTTTTCTAAACAACTCTTCCTGCCAATGAGGCCTTCACTTTTGGCTTTTGTTGTTTTCCTGTCCCTAGGAAATGCTGGCACTTGAATGCTGGCACCCTTTCAAGTGAAAACCAATCCTCTGCCAGTCTAAACCCAAGTCAAAACAGTTTAGGCACCTCAGTAAAACTGCTGATGCTGCAGTCAGGGTGGGGAGGCTGAGATAATTTCCTCTTTGAAATACTGCCCATCTCATTCCTACATGTGGGACTTCAAAGAGTTTCCCCTTTCACTGCCTCCTCCCCTTTGGGCCTGGCCACAACCACCACCAGCCCTGGTGCAGAGGATGAGCTGTCGCTGCCATTTGGGGCTGCCCTGGCAGCTGCTCCAGGGCTGTCCTTGCAAAGGAGCAACTCCAACACAAATACAGACAGACTCTGAAGTGTTTTCAGTGGCAGCACCCAAAAATACAAACTCACATCCCTATGATCATAGGCATATTAAATATGTAATAAATTAAATAAATTTTTGTTATTTTTAGATTTGCTGTAGCTATTACACAGAGAGCGAATTAACCCTAAAGTGTGCTCATCAATATCTACTTTCCAGTGTCTAGCTATGTACATTGGAGTAGAATACATGTATTTGGAGAGTAGGATGCAGGGAATCAAAAGCAATGCAACTTGTAGGATAAGGTGCAAACACAACAGCAGTGAGAGCTTCCTTTACCTGAGCTGCAGGGCAAGTGATGGGGGCAGCAGCTTCACTCCTATTCTTCCTATCTGTGCTGGGAAGACACCAACCAACTCCACCACGGTGACATGTCGGAGGTCTAACCCACACTGTGCCGGCTGCAAGGGTTAAAAGGAGAAAGAGGGGTATTAGTCATCCCTGAGAGAACAGGGGAGTGTTTTGAGTATGCAGCAAGTGTTCATAGAGTCCCCTCTCCTTAAGTTAGTTAAATGTTTTAAACTGAATTGAGAGCACATTTTGCAAACACTCAAATTCTCACAGCAAAGAACTGGAGCTTCATGACTCCAGGGGAGGTTAAGTAACAGATTCTCAGCTACTCTAAGAAAACCAACACACAGGGATCACCTAGGAGAAATATCAACTTGTCTCTGTAGTCATATGAAAAGGTGCCAGGATATTAAGCATTGTACTAGTAATCTAATTTGGCAATCAAAGCAAATTATGTGAAACAGAAGTTGACTGCAGGAAGTTATCTTCCATGCCAACTCATCTGCCCACTGTCAAGAAGTGGAAAATGTACTATAGCCATTAAATTCAGGTTGATCAATATATTGAATTTTCTTGCCAAGTTTATCTAATAGGGAAAAAGCCCTGCTTTGTTTTTTTTTCTTAAATACAACTGTAATTTAAGACAGCAGTTAAAAGCATCATCACATTCATATCTCAATGATTATTTATACTCCATTTTGTTACAAGTTGTGAGAAGAAAAAAACAAGATAAAAGCACTTGTAGCTGTGAAAGAATACAGGTTCCTTTCCTTCCTTTCCCTGAGGACACAGATACATTTTGGAGACACATCCCTAAGTCTAGCAAGAAGCCAACAAGGGCATCACATTTACAACACACAAGAAGGAAAATTACCAGAAGTTTTGGGTTTTTTGGAACAAAACACCCCACAGTGTTATCTCCAGCACTCTGGATGATTTCTCTCCTGTGTCTCTGGTCCTTTGTTTGCACTTTGTATTTCTGAAGCTGTTCATACTTCCTTGCATTGTAGTTGCAAATTCTGTTAAGCCTGGTCTGCACGAGCTGCTTAAGTGTTGGAGGTTAGGTTTGGGTTTTTTTTCAATTTCTTTAGCAGCTGAGATAGGGAATTATTACTGAACACAAATTATTATAATTAATTTGGGGAGGATGGAAGGGCCAGAACAGCCTGGGATTCAGTGACTGGTCAGTCAGAGGCAGCACAATCCGGAATGGAGCTGAATTAGAGACTGGGGAGATATTTCAACTCAAACCCCTGTGAAAAGGATCAATCCGGGACCATGACTGTTTCAGCCAGATCTTTCAGTGGCTACAATATAACAGCTGAAGTTTGTATATTTTTATCAAACAGTGGAGCTTGTCCTCTTGTGTCTTTCTTTAAAGAAAAAAAATAGCTGCACATCCCCCTTAAATGTGTTTTACCTGCAGCATTCCCAGCTGCATCCTGTAGAAGAAGTTGGCTGCAGTAGGAGTTGAAATAATTAGCAGTCTCCGCTTCTCATAAAATTGATCCAGAAGTGCAGCTGCAGTCCTCACATTCACATTAATATTCATGGCTAGAATTAAAATTAAAACAAAAGTTATGGAGCATACTGAAAACAGATCTATTTCTAGAGGCAGAGTTAGACAGCAGAACCACAAGAACAAGAAACAATAATAAAGAAGACATGGGTGAAATGCTGGCCTCATTGAAGCCAACAATTTTACTGCAGACTGCTCTAGCTTGCACACTGGATTGACTCCAGAACATCAGATTTTGTAGAAAGTTTTGAGCTAAGACAAACTTGAGGAAAGAGAAGTCAGAGGTGGCAAAGGCTTCAACTGTAAGTGCAAACTGGCAGGGGAGACAAAGATGGTAAGTTTCTTACCTCCGGTACACTGCAGCTGTATTCCACCCCACACCCCCTTCCCAAACTCTCACTGCCCTAAGATTCTCACTGCACTGGATTCCTCCTGGTAAGGTGGTGAAATACTCACTTACGTGCACAGGTTGGCTCCACTCCTGACCAACCCAAATTGTACTGGCAGACTCGAGCTGGGCTTCCTTGCAGCTCATAGCCACCAATGCAGGAGAATTCACAGGTAGCACCATAGTTATTTCCATCACCTGAGCACTTGATGTAGCCATTATCTGGGGCATTTAATTTCACACAGCGCCTGACTTTGAGCAAGAGAAAAAAAACCCAACAAAATAAGGCACAACATGAATCACCATTTGTTATTAAGGTAGCATGGGTCAGGGGACTACCAGTACCAAAGACATTTTTCTGTTTGCTTTCTGTAGCATTAGTCATGCACTTAAAAACACCAACCAACCAGCTTGAACTCCCCCACCCTCACTCTCACGTAAAATGAAAAGGTGTGTAGGTGTATGCATGTGACAAAAGGTCATGGAGCACAAAGAGCTGAAGCCAAAACCTACAGGTATCATCTCTGTATATTCAACTCCAGATGTTAAGATCTGGACTTGTGAAAGGGCAGCCCTGCTTGACAGACCTGAGCCTCAGCCGAAAAAATGTCTTCACCTCCTTGTTTCAGCACCTCACAAGCCTTAAGTATCAGGAAGGAGATGGCAGAAGGGAAGGGGCGTGGAGCTGGAGGCAGGGCTGATCAAAGAAGCTCTTCCTGGACATGCAGGAATGCTGCAGACCTGGCCCCAGGGTCTTCAGCAAGACTGTCCTCCCTTTCAGCATCATCACAGGAGTTTATATACACAGAAATATGCAGATAAACACAGAAATGAGGATATTTTCAAATTGCCTACCAAGCCAGATGCAAATCAGTGTCTGTATTTACAGGGTAAAGCACCATTCTTACCTCTGACTTTAACAAGAAATTTGCAAGTGCCTTTGTTTTCAGCTCTGTCATACACAGTATATTGGATTTTGTGGTCTCCTTCTGGAAAATGTGACCCTGGTGGCAGGCCTTTCAAAATAACACTAAAACAGGAAACAAAACAGGACAGATGTTCAGAAATTCACCCGTATTTATTTACTGACAATGCTGTAAAAGCCTGAAGAGGGATGTTTGTGGTATGCTAGCACTGCAGGACTGAAGACTTGAGCGTAAGCAAAGGAAGAAGTTGGGAAGCAGCAACCAGAGTATTTAAATTAGCTACATACAGCCCACCCTGCTGAGACAAGGAGGTGAGAGTGGGCAAGGTCTGCTCCCTTCCTATAAAACAATCCATAGTGTAGCCAAGCCCATCATGCCCAGAGGAACTCAAGCTTCCTTTTCCTTACATAAGAAAAAACCAACATTAAGAAAGAAAACTTCCAGCCTCTCACAATGGGCATGTACTCCCATCTGGCTCTTCTGAACTGCTCCTGTGATTGTCATTTGTGACTGTTAATATGTACAGAAATGGAACAGAAAGGGAGATTCAGTGTCACAGCAGAAGGGTGTGCTGATCCACAGCAGCATTTTCACCTGGAACTTGCCCCTGTCCTGCAAACAAGGTGGGAGAATTTAGACATGTTAAACATATCCTCAGTACTGAAGCAGAGGGTAACCAAAGAGCTTTCCATGTAATGGAAAAGCTTTTGTACTCCTGAAACTGAAGGACTCTGTGCATTTAAGAAAAGCACTGCATAGTCCATGAAACAGCACAGTTTAGCAACATTTTATAAAAACAGAGATGTGGTTTCTGGAAAAACTTTCACTGAATTGAGAGCTTGGCTCTTTTGAGCTGACAACAGTTATTCATATGACAAAGTCTACAAGGGATATTCCCCATTGTTTTTGCCTATCAGACATCCCTTTGTCAAAAAGACTTAGGAATTTCTTTATTCTGACATTTTCCAAGTTTTTACTTTACCAGGTGTAACTTTTAATGTTGATAATTGTCACCAAATTGTTACATCAGACCTTAACGGCAATTAAGTTTTTAATTATGCAATGAATTCTTCTTTATGAAATTATTAATTTATAGCAATAAAAGGGCAATATCATTGTGTCTTTCAACAGGTTTTTTTTTTTGTATTCACATGAAATTGTACACATCTTCAAGCTCAACTGTGAGCTTGAAGCTTAAGCTTAACCAGTCCACTAATGTAATGATGTAACTTGCTTACTGAAAAAGCAGATTTTCTAAACTCCTATCATTATAATAACCCAGACAGATTGACCTAAGTCCTGCATGATAAAAATGGGAAAATCAGTGACAGTACACAAGTACACCTTGTTCTTCTGGAAAATGTGTCTGTGAAACCACACAAACTGGCAAAGAAATTTTGAAGTGTAATGTCTAAATCCAATGTTTAAATCCATCAAGGCTACAAACACGAAATGTTACTTCAAAGGTAACTGCCGAATCCAGGGACATCAGTAGCCAGCACTACTTCAGGAAGAAGCCTAAAGATGACAGCAGATGATTTTGTGACACACCTTGGTTTTTTTAAGACAGTCACACTTACCTCTTCTGTCACCTCCAATGCACTAGTCTGTTTTCATTGTTATGCACAAAAGGTAACTTGCTGTAAGAAAACTTGTTGACTACGAGACCGTAAAGAAGCTCTGGAAAATGCAGTCAAAATGCTGTTGTTTATTCTACCAGCTCTAAATAACCACAAGTGGCTAACCAGTTTCTGAACGATTCACCTCCGAACTGCCAGCTTTTCCAGTTAAACATGCAATTCTTTACAGGTCAGCGACATGTGACAGCTATAAGAAAGCATCTTGGATGAATTAAGGGAAAAAGGTTCCTGGCCTGCCAAATTGCTAACAAAAGAGTAAGAAGGAGAAAATGCAAACATGAAGAGATGTTCACCTACTCTGTCAGAATCCCATCTGCAGTGTCCCGTCCCTCCGGGGTGTCCCAGAACACTCTGGCTGTCAACTTGTTGGGCTCCGCGGTTTTCTCCTTCACGCTCGGGCACTGGATCCTTGGAGGTTCAGTATCTGTTGAAAGAAATGCCACAGAAAAGGGCACTGGAGCATCTGCTAGAGCTGTGCATTTTCTTCACAGCTCCTTGCCTGCTGTCAGGGTAACCCAGGACCACCTCCAGCTGGCCTCCTCGGCACTGGATTCATCCCAGTGAAGGCACATGAGCTGACAATGATCAGCCCTTTACAATGCGAAAAACCCAACTAAAAGTAGTTACTGTAAATTTCTTTACACAGTTCAGCTAAAAAGTAATGTCGACAAATGGATGGCTTTGAACTCCAAGGAGGGATGTCCAAGATCCTACCCAAGGATGTTCTGTTTCTCTGCATTCTTTCCTTTGTCCATCTGTACAGTAGATAATGTGACTAAGAGCATTTTTAAAGCACACTGAAAATCAATCTCTCTCTGCATGGTAACGTTGCATGTTACTCTTAATATGCTGGTTATTTTTCCTGCAATAATGGCAAAATGAGAAACAACAGAAGACCGGCACAATTACCATTTTGTGGAGAATCAATGCTGCATTTGATTTTTTCCTAGTAACTCTTATAATAACATCTTACCTCAGTAGTCAGCACTACTAGGACAAGCATCCTATCAATACAGCCTCAAGATGTGACAAAAGGATGACTTAGCTTGGTGACAGCCATTTACCATAACCTCTGTTATACAACCAGCAGGAAAAGGCAATCTTTCCAGAAGAAAAGACTGACATTTTTCAATCTTCTACAGGAAAGTATCTATTTTAATATATGTCACAGTGCGTTACAGATATAATAGAAATATTATTCAAGTGAGTATTGGCATTTTTAGCTAACTGATAACCAAAACCAGCTGTACATTGATTTTTCTTTCCATCAAAACTATTTCAGGACATGAGGGATATCCTTCCTCTTACAGGGTGGGGACAGGAGACAGTCTGCTTTGTTAGGACAGAATACTCACTAACTATAAGGACTTCTGTAAGTGACTGCTAGAATATACCTAATTTTAAAAATGTGTCTTTTTTACCCCTTTTAATGCATACCTGCTTCACTACTGAAAGGCCTTTTGCCTTTCCTACATGGATCTTCACTGCTGCACTGAGAAGCCCACATAATTTAGTGCAAAAATGCTAAGCAGTGCAACTGCAGTGTAAAGGGGTAGAGGAAAGCCCCTTGTTTTTAAGAGCACTTTAAGTTCAGGTCTGAAGTAATTTTAGCCATACTCAATGCCCAAAGCTGTGGAATACCCAGGCCACTTCCATGACATGAAGTTTACCAGCCCATGCCCTGATCACAAGTAACATCCCTACTGTGCACAGTGCAACTAATTGTTTGCATATCAAAGGAAGAAATTAGACAGCCTTTTTGCCTTTGTATTTCATTGCTGCCTTCACCTTAATTTCACTCCTCAGCTGAAAGTGAGCTGTTCAGCCAGTCCTCTCCTGGCCACTGTGTAGGCTGCAGTTCCGCAACTTCTGAATTACACTAAGGAACAAGTGTTCAATTGCAAACTTCATTATACTGTTAGAATTATGTCTGGTCATAATTATGTCTGTGACGTCTGGTCACAAAAAACTCTCTATCCTACCTATCAAGATGTCAAAATACATATACCTTATTGAACAGTCTGCTAACAGCAGATCTCACTATGTGCATATAGGAACTATGTGCACACAAGGTTTGAAGGAGCCTTCTCTGAACTATGTGGTATTACCATAACTTAAATCTTAGTATTACTTTTACTGGGTTACTTAGGACTTGTAATCCTAGGCAACAATTGGGACTTGATATCCTATGCAACAATTACTCTGCATTTTTGGAATAAAAAGAAGTGTTACTGCTAACTTAGCCTCTTTTCTTTGCAGCTTAAGGTACTTGCTTACTTTACTCCACAAGACAGCATCCTCTGTAATAAGCACACCATCTCTGCAAACAGATGAGCTGCTGAAAGTGCCAGGAAATACAGAGGACAGTATTTTATCATTTCCAAACTTAAAAGGTTTGTTTTTCTTCCTCTGCTCACACCACTGAGAAGAACAAAGCTTGTTTTTGCATATAAAAACAAGCGACACCACAAACAGTCTAGACCTAAGCAGCTCATGTCTACATTTGTACAACACCAAATAACAGGAAACCTGAAAAACATTTTATGAACATCAGGCCACTGTGGAGAGGCTCCAAAGCCACTTGCCAACCTAGACTGAGCCACAGGCATTCTGAGGAAAACCAAGTTATCATACACACAAAACACTAAGCACAAACATTCTACCACCCACATGCTTTAAATTACTGGTAGCCATTTCAGATGGCCAAAAAATACTTTCCTTTGTGGGTGGCTGCTGAAGCTTTTATCGGAGGCTTCCCAGAATCAAGGGCAGCAGGCTGAGACTTCACTATGTGCTGAAATTCCATTAGTAGTCAGGAAAGTTAAATGTCAGTATTTGTTTATCTCTCTTTTGGTTTTATGTATATAGAAACACCTCTTCCAGTGAGGTTCCCAGGAGACCACTGACTATGTAATGAAAATTGCTGGCATAACTAGAGCGAACTAGGATGAAATTTAAATTAGCTCACTGCAACCATACTGGTAACTACAATCCATTCGCATTCTCTGGATGTATTTGAAGACCACAATCCCAAGGAAGAAAAACAGTTCAGACAACAGGTTTACTTTTAAACCTGTTTTTAATCACTAAGCAGAAGAGAGTGTGACAGACTCCAGCACACAGAACATGCTGGAAGAGCAGCACAGACTACCAAGGAGTTACTCAGGAGTCAGCAAAGGCTGTTACAAGCTTTGTAAAGTGCTGGCCATTTACACCAGACTCATCTTTAATTAAGTGGTAATGCTTGGAGCTCCTGTGTAAGAAAGATACTCACTTTGGACTGAAAGTACCGAGTAACAGAACATTGCACCCTTGGAAAACTGTTCTCTGCTTCCTTAAGAGGGACAGTTGCTTTTTCACCTTATAAACTGGATAAAAAAGGCCTTTTGGAATTTATCCATGCAGAACTTGGGCACTGGCAGGTACCTCTGGATGTAGACCTCCTGGGATGCAGACCCAACACCCCACTTACCAACGCAGGCCGCTGGCCGGCCACTCCAGACTTTGTTGTCCATGCAGGTGACGATGCGGTCCCCCTTCAGCTGGTAGCCTGGGGAGCAGTAGTACTCACACCTCGAGCCAAAGTAGGCACCATCCAAACACTTGAAGCCCCCGTTGGTCGGCATGGACAGGGTAGGGCAACGCTTTTCTGGAAAAGCAAAGACAGACTTCTGGAAACCTGTTAACCTCCCTTTAGAGTAATGTAAATGTGGGGTATTACACAGAAATAAAGACACAGCTGGCAAACAAGTGGGAGGAAGTCTTGTTCCACGTGAGGTTTTTCCATACTGTTCTTATTAGCTGCATTTCAAATTTAACTCTACATAAGCATTAGTGGCCTGATACAATATTTATATGAGAAAAGGGATGACAAGTAGCTATTCCTCTCTTCTCAGAAAATGTTTTACTCCAAGAGCCCATTTAGACACCTGATACAAATTGTGTTAACTTAGAAAGTCTAAGATGGGCGATATTTTAAAACAGCTTTATGGCTCTGTCATGAAACTATTCCCACAAATCAAAATCCCACATTCACAGAATATTCCCTCTCTGCCAAGAGTGTTTGTACCACTCAGATGCATATCACGACAGGCACCCCTGTGAGATCCTCAACAAACTAATCTACGTATCCAAGCATACTGCCAACCTTTAAAACAACAGTAACAATCCAAAGAGCAGTTTCAAAGGCAAACAAGAATTTACTGTCTGCTGAACCTGGAGCACAAGTCACACACACAGAGATTTTGTAGCCACTTACGTTTGCACAGCACCTTCCCAGACCAGCGTTTGCTTGACTGACAAATTAGCTGGTGAGGGCCATGCAGTTCGTAGCCTTTTTGACAGCGAATATCACATCTTGTGCCCAATACATTCTTGTAATATTCCCCTTGAGGTGTCCTGCAGTTGGCATAACCATGTTTCACTTTAATGGGGGAGCACCACGGTGTTTCTGGCACAGAGAAGAAAAAAACCCCACACACAGCAATTACAAAAACGTTAAAGTTGATACACAAATATAAAACCACTTTGCTTAATCAAGGTCACACAGAAGAAAAGGAAATAAACCTCTTATTTAAAAAGCTGCCAATCCTCTAAGTGGAGAACACTGCAGAGGTGCACTTACACACGAGGAGGTCAGCCCTTAAAAGACTGGCAGCTCTGGTTTTTTATGACAAGCATTAAAGATTGTAGCCATTAGATTGAAGGGGTTGGGAGGGCAGGTGGGTTTTTACTATGCTTTTTGTCCATGGAATAAGTGTGCCACCATGTGGGCAGTTTGATGACAACTGGGCCGTTTTCCCCTCATTTTTAAGCAGACCCATCGAATTGCTCTTTGGTAAGAGAAGTTTGCATTAGGAACACCTTGGTTTGGCTGCAGTTGTCAACTTTCCACATGAAGCTCTCTTAGTGCCATTAAAAAAATTAATTTCTCCTTCCTTAATAATCTGTGCCTTGCAAAACTCAGTGATGGTTCAAGCTCTCCCACAGTTATAAGGTATCACTAACACAAATCATATTGCCAATATATAAAGTTGAACCTGCTCAAACTGAACCTTTATTAACTGGCCAGGGCTACACTGTAAAATATTCAGGATATGGGTACCCCCACCTTGTGAGAATTTACCACCACAGTGTGGTGCTGATGGGCACAGCATCAAGTAGAGAGTTCTGTTCCCAGCCAAAGTTTCACGTACTTTGTTTAGCTTTGACAATAGGGTGCACACCAAGAAAACGGGCAGCTTCTCAATAGGAGTTTCCTTCACAAGGAGTGACTAAGCCTGCTGCTTTCTCAGCTCCAAGATTTGAAAAGGACATATTGGGAGAAGAGAGAGGGAAAAAGGGAGGGACTGCAAAGTAAAAAGAGAAAGATGACAAGTCCTGAAATCCTTTGTGACAGTGTGTTACGTAAGGGAGGGGCATGAAAAAACTTTTTAATTTTGCAAGAAGGACGGAAAAAAAACCCTAAACAAACAAAACACGAGTTTTAGCCTTCATACTCACAAAGTCACAAACAACAATAAAAAAAAAATTCTAGATCATCTTTGGCAGATGTTCACTTCTAGCTCTTAATGCCCATAGTTATTAAGTACATTTTCCCATACTAGCTGGATCAGCTCCACGCATAAATAAACAAAAATCAATACAGCATTTCTCATACATGGGATATTTATATACAGTGTACTGTGTCTCTAGGACATATTTACACTTTTCCAATGGAAACTACACTTTACATCTGTATTTTGCAGTGCTGGTCCTGAGTCAACACAATAGCATCTGCAAACTAAAATCAGACTAATTATCAATCTTTTGCCTAGACCAAGGGCGCATTTCCTCTACACTAGTCCGTTTCTGAAGCAGTAGTACTGTGATATGCTTATATTTGTCTTCCACCACTACAAGAGATAACCCTTTACAAAGATGTGTAAGTGACATTATTCCCAGTGTCAGCAAATACACAGTAACTGAGGCACAGGACACAAGCAGGCCAGTCTAACAGCACCCCTCAGGTTAAGGGTAGACTACAGTTCAGCTTTTCGGCTCAGCCATACAATCATCCCAGCTCTGTTTCTTCCCACCTAAAAGCCTGTTTGCTGAATGTCACGTACATCCTCCGCTATTTACCTTACAATCATGCAAAGTGTTTTGGTGGAAAGTGGGTTTTGGTTTGGGGTTTGATTTTTTTAGAACTATTTCCTGTCCTTCACCCTAATCTCGATCCCACAGCTCTCAAAAGACATTTAAAAAATCTCCACATCCACCGACTTGGGCCATTTTGTTGAGGGGCTGTACCACAGTGGCTCCCATTTTTCATGCTTGCTGTGCACCAAATTAAAACTCAGACAACAGATGAGGAGTGTGAGCTAATGGGAACAGAAGTCAACCAGCTACTGCTGAATTAATGAGTGATTCCAGCAGCCAGCTCTGCCTCCTTAACTGCTACCCCAGGGCTGCTGGTGCAGTCTCAGGCACCACCTCCAACCACTCTCTGGGGGAAGCCACACATCTTGATTCCCAGCCTCTGCCTCATTCACCTCCTGGAGGAATCCTCCTACTCTTGAGCTTTCCCATAATCTCCTCTTCAGTGGTCTCATGCCCAGACTTTCCAGCTTTTCTGTCCCACTTTCTCTTCCCATGCCCTGAGATCTTAAACTTCAATTTATTTACATGCCCAAGCTTGTAAGACCTCCTTAACTAAGAATGAGGCCTTGGTTTTTCTGCAGAAGGGCTCAAACCTGAAGTTACTAAGACAACACTGACTGAAAGGGCAGGACTGGGGGGATGAAAACTCATTTGGGCTGAGCTTTCACCCCGGCCAGTTACATAATCCTTCGGCAAATCAGCTCAAGATATTTATGCCTCGGCTTTTCCACATGTATAAACTCCAAATGCACATCGCTGACTTCCTTTGTAAAGGGTGTTAAGACAAACATGCTTTACAACATGATCAAGAGGCTAATAATAATAAAATAGAGGGCAAAGAAGCTGTTTCAGGTATTGCAAATTGCCTGAGCTTTTGTGCAAATTTTTGTGGTTTTACAATCACACTTAAGATAAGAGCTGCCCATATATTTAAAAAAAAAAGTGGCTAACAGCTAAGAAATGCAGATTAATGCACAAGCACAATACTGAAAAAGCCTTTCCTGTAGTGTCAATGCAGCTACAGTGGTTTACAGAGAGAAACAAAGCAAGCTGCTAGACAGGGGAAAAATGCATCTTACTGGACCAAATGATTCTGCCAGAAAGAAGAACAAAAGCAAACATGCTTTTGGATGCAGATAACTTGAAGAGCTTTTTGATTTAAATCTTTTTGATTTAAAACATTATAATGCTTACTCTAGAACTGATCATGATTACAAGAAAATGGGTGAAGCAGGGTTTACAAGCTATTTACAAATATCAGGGTTTAAACCAACTGATACTACTGGGAAAAAACCCAGCTAACTTGAAAAGCACATCAAACTATACAAAAAAGATTTAGATCAAAGTTTGTTTATTTTTAAGTGAAGACACATACTGGTTTTCAAAGGCAAAGCAGCTACATGGAGCACTTGAGGAATATTAGGTTTGTGTGAGGCCTCAAGGGGTTACACAAGCTGTTCCCTACCTCAAGGCCGGATCAGCCATGTTCCTGAAGGCTTTGGGGATTACAAAACCTAGAGGTTTTCTAGACACCTTTTTTGCAACTTCACCATCTATACCAGGCTCTGTTCACCCAAATGAAATTTAAGTTTTAGGTACCCAGACCTATATACTGTTTTTTTTGTTTAATAGAAAGTTTGTACCTCAGCGCAAACTTGAAAGAACTGGAAAGTCCCTCAGCAATATAACAGCCTGAATTACCACTTGTGAGTAGAACATTCAAGAGACTCAATCCTGTGTTTGAAACCACGGGAAAACAGGCAGCAAACAGACATGGCTGAAGGCCCTATTTGCCTTTAGAGCTGAGGCTCCTGTTTGGTCATTACAGTATCTGAGAGAACATATTAGGAATGAGGATCACCAGAGCAGTGTCAATGGAGCTGTGATGAACACAGGAACTGCTGTATTCAGGAAACCCTCCTTCATGAAATATGATCAGAGATGCCAAGTGGCAGGAAGGAAAGCACTTTCTAGAGTGTTGGGGAAGATGAAACAGGAAAGCCTTGGAAATACGATTGCCCGGCCGTCCCGACTGGACCCCAGAACCCCCGAAACCTACACTAGAGCATCATCTCCCCCAGCCCCTAGGTCCTGTTTAAACACCAGCCTCAGCTGAGCCCTTCCTTCACAAGCAGCATGTAAAGTGACCAGCTGTACTGCTGCTTGCTGCTACACCGGCCAACAGAGCTGAAGGTTCACCAGGGAGGAAGGGAAAAACTCCTTAAAAATGTTGTAGGCACAGAAAATCTTGGCAATGTTTCTCTGGAAAGCTAAGCAAGTGGGAAAACATCCAGATGAAGACAGAAGGGTTTAGTAGGAGGTCGATTTTCACCCCTCCCAGTAAACTGCAATTCTTTGTTTGCAGATGTCATAGAGGATGAATCTGTGTGCTCACTTGCACATGTGTGCAAAGAAAAAAAACCAATGCTGCTTACATAATGTGAACATCAATTACGAAAATCCTTTTAATTCCTGTTACTGGCAAATTTTATTTGCTAAGCAATGGGCCACACCCAAAATGCTGGACTGCACATCTGAGAAGAAGCTCTGAAGATTGCTACACAGCCCCTTTTTCCTTGCTTTGTCTTTTTCATCCCCTTCCCCCCAAAAACAACATAAAGAAGTATGCTAATGAAGAGTCAGCCTTTTCTGTTCCAATGCTTTATACTCTTAGATTCACATTGTCTGTTCCTCAGCATTTGGCAGTAGTGCTTCCAAAGTTGGGGCAGTTTTTAATATCTGTGTGAACAAGCCATTATGTTTCACTTACCCTGATGACATTTTGGCTGACATGAGTATAATCCATTTTGGATCACCATACAAAAGGAATTTATATAGAACCCATATTTTAACTGCTTGCCTGCCCTGGCATGAATTGGCATTGATTTATCTTCATGATCTCTGAATGCTTTTTCTATGTGTCTGCAGAGGGTCACATGTTAAAAGGCAAAGAAAAATGAGTTAACCTAAATAAAGCTTTAGAGAACTATTTGTGCACGTGTTTGAAAGCAAAATTTTATACTGGAGTATTTTACTGGGATGAAGATGAGACACTTATGAAAACAGCAACATAGCCATAAAAGCTGTGCTTTCCCTTTGGCTGTTCATAAATGTCTGAATTATTTTATGACTTACCTCTCATATGGCCCATTGATTCTTTGCAGAGAATCAATAATGTACAACAAGACACCAATGGCCAGTATTTTCAAGTAATCAAAATGAAGACAACTCTAGCATATCCATAGACTAATTTACTAAAAAGAAACACAGTTACCATTTAATGAAATGACAAATGAAATGCCAGGTCTCTTTAATGTCCAGGTTTCTGAGGATTTGTGGCAGAGGAGAGCGATATTGAAACAGAAGCAGACTTTTTAGAAAATGGACACAGCAAATGGAAGATTTACTGGTAATGGCAAAACACTTCTCACTCTTGCTGAATAGTGAAGTCTTCCAGAATAGGGAAGAAAACCTGAATTTACGTTATAGACGTGCCAGTCCATTCACTCATCCAGCTATGTAATTTGGTTTTGAAATGTACCCATTCATTCATTAAACACACTTCACTTGGCACTTCAGGTAGCAGGTTAACCTGAAACGCAATCAACTTTATGGAAAGAAAAAAGTAATGAAAATCAAGTTCTCTTGCATGTACTTCTATACATTACCATCAGTAAGCGCAGGTTTTGAGGCAGCTTATCATTGATGGTTTTGTTAGCATGTATGGAAAAGAAAGAGAAGCTCTTTCTGATTTTCACAATTCAACAACCAGATCTCCCAGAAGCAAAGGCAGTGCAAAAGTTACTTACTCAGGTGCATGAAAGAGTTGTGATCAGCACTTGGTCTAATTTCCATTGTTAAAAACAGCAGAAATTAAATCTTGATCTAAATATCCATGAGAAAAACCATGGAGCTGGATCACCAAGATTTTATAATCCATAAAAAGAAAAAAGAATGAAGCTTTCTGTCAGCAAGCAGTTGATCCTCTTTAGCACATAAGCAAAGCATTCACCTTTGTATCTATTGCGTGCATAAACATCCTCATCATCTTCAAGGGGTGAATATCCCGATCCTACAATAGAAAATAAGAGAAAAAACACTGCAGCAAGAAAGGAAATATAAATTAAAAATAAAAGAAAGCTTTGAGAAAAGACATGCAAGATTAGGATGCAATAATCTATGCAATGTCATCAGCATGGGCTTCTCTGAAGCTCAGTCATAGCAGACCCACTTTATAGTGAATTTGGAAGGGGCAAATTGATTTGACAATCAAGTGAAATAGTAAATTTCTCTCAGTGCTCCTAGAGTAGTGTTGTGCAATGTTAAGTTGCACATGCCAAGTCACAGCTCCTCTGTTATGGAGAGCCCACCTACAATGTAGTTGATCTACTGAGCAGAGAGAGCAGAGCAGGTACAGGTGAAGGGGCACATCAGAGGTTTCACTATAAAGTGGTTCCACAGTGTCAGTGGCTGTTAACAGCCATCAGGCCAAGTAGCAAAAGTAAAATGTAAATAACTCAAGTACAACCCTCCTTAATGACCTGTAACATCCTCACACCAAGAACAAGACATCAAGGTGCATTACCTGCAAACACAAGTTCAAATCAAAAACACAGTTTGGCTTCAAGCATTCTTCTGGAATTGTTCAAATAAAGAGACAGTAAAGCTCTATACTTTTAAACCCCTGAGCAATGGCCAAAAACTTAAAATAAAGGTAAAACATGCTTTCTAAAAACCAGAAACCATTTGGAGCACTGCTACTCAAATAATCCATCAACAAAACAGAGCAGTTGGCAAGAAAGCCTTCAAACTATCCCTAAACAACATTTAGTTAAAATTTGCAACTTCAGAGCATGAAGTCTAGTCTAAATTCTAGATAAACTTTTTCTACAAAGAAGGGCTCATACAAATTCCCCCTTGAAACATTCTTTTAAAAACCTTGCATGCGATAGGCAGATACTCAGGGGCTACAGGAGCTTCTCACATGGGATCTCAAGTTGCAGCATTTGGGGTTATTTCATTGACATTTGTTGACATTTGGGACTATGGTCTGTACAAGCTGCTACTTAAAGTTACGTAAAATTACATAATTCAGCACCTTAATAAACTACTGATTCCATGTGTAAAGCATACAACTGTTCAGCAGAAATTAAACCCAAGAGTTTCATTTCTGTCAACATCTGTCAACAGACTCCATTTCTTATTAAAAAACCCCATAATAATCTGCCCAGAAAATGGTGAAATTTGATTTCTTACTCTACCAGACTCAAGAAAACCCAGCCCAAGTATCTCCAGCTGCTCCACAGTACCTTCCACAGCACCAGCCCCAGCACTGGATCACTGGGAATCCCTCCACCAGTTTGAGCTGGGACCTGAAGAAGCAAATTTCCAAACAACTTCTCCTCTGAAATGGTAGGATTTATATACAACAAAGTCTTTTTATTACTTAGAATCATTTCTCTGGATTTTTTACATTTATTGTTGAGGTTCAGTTTTGATGCCTAAACACTGACATCTGAGAGACTTCTGAACATAAAAACAAACTTCAAACTTTCTTGCACTTGAAGTCTGACTGCATAGCAAAAAGAGCAAGCTGTGAACCCCAAGGGCATCAGGAAGACCTTGATATGTAAATGAATACCTCTCTAAGCATCAAAGTATCTAAGTAAGTATCTAAGTATCAGTATTAGCCAGAAATTGGGATACTCTTAGCTAATTACTCACTTTGAGGGTTATAAAACTGTTACCTCAATGTAATCACTAATAACTGTCCAAATTTTAGTGTGCAGTGACTTTAGCATCTAAAATTAGTAAATCTTAGAACTATGTGAGCTCTTACGTATTTGCCTTTCCTTAGACAAAAAACAATTAAGTGTTTTTGAGAGGTTTCTAAGAAAAACTAGCCTTAAATAGTTATTCCCTAGTTTTGCCCTAAAACAAGGCTCTCTTGATGGAGCTCAGCATCTCCCTTTACAGCTCATTTTCTAGCTCAAAATGAAAAGCGAGTCAGGTCTCCTTCCTAACAAGCAATGTTTTATTAATAACCACAATGGGCTTGGCTTGGGGAGCCACGGGAGCAGTGTGGCCATTTCATCTCCATTTTCTCAGCCACAAATCAAAGTGTTTCTGCTTCACATGCATTCAAAATTGGCTACCAAGCCATGTAAGGACAAAGCATTGTTCTGTGTCGGAAGCGCTAAAAATATCACAGTTCAGAGTATAGCACATTCCTGCAAAAGAACACTTGTGGACTTTGTTCTGGCAGATGTCAATCAAAATGCACAAAATAACACTTTCATTTTAAGATTAACCTATGGACTTATATGATTCTGTTTGTGTCAGGAAAAAAGATATCTTCATTTACAAAATAGAATTCTGTCCCCACTGCATAGGTTCACTTGTGCAGGTCTGATGGCAAGATCAGGGCACAAGAGCATAGTGCCAAGCCACGCACTGCATACACGGGTGTGTACATGAACAACACTTCACATGCTATTGTGCTATAAATCCTTTATAACTGAGAAAAAGAAGGAATGTGACTTGTAAGACACAGAACAGCTATGCACACATGCTTTCCCAGGACTCACATAAGAATTATTTAATTCTTTGAGTTTGATCAATTTAAAGTAAGCTATAGACAACAACAGTATAGTTCATTAAACCAACCTGAAACTTTTCAGTTTACTGCCCTGAAGCAGGACAAGTTCTGGAACACAAGTTCTATAAGGAGTTGCTGAGGAGCTGGGGTTGTTAAGCCTGGAGAAAAGGAGGCTCATCACTCTCTAAGTCTCTGAGAGGACACTGTATCCAGGCGGGGTTGGTCTGTTCTCCCAGGTAATAATTAATAGGATGAGAGAGAGGAAACAGCGTCAGGCTTAAAATAGCTATTAGGAAAAATTTCTTCACTGAAAGGGCTATCAAAAGCCTTGGAACAGACTGCCCAGAGAATTGGTTGAGTCAGTATCCCTATTTAGAAGATACCAAGATGTGGCACTTAGAGACATGGTTTAGTGGAGTATTAAAAAGAGACATTTTGGAAAATCATCTTACAACAATCATTTTTTTGCGGTATAAGCCCATATCTTCAGCTTCTGTAAACTGACCTTACCCCAAAGAGCACTTGAGAATGTGTATTTTTTATGCTGCTAAACTAATGGATAATTTGCCTTCTAATATTCCTGATAAAAGCCTTGAAGGGAGATTCTGAGAAAGTATGACCTAGTGCCACTTCAAAGTTCTGGCAGAGAAAACGGCGGTGAACACGACTCGTGGGGAAAGCAGAGCTCAGTGCTATCACTTGTACACTGCAAATCAGTGCAGCGCTCCCGGCCCGGCCCCGCTCCCCGGCCCGGCTCTGCCCCGGCCCCGCCGCCCCTTCCTCCCCTGCCCTGCCCTGCCCTGCCCTGCCCTACCCTCGTACTCCAGGCTGGCCCGGGCGCCCAGGGCGAGCAGCGCGGCGAGGCGCAGCCAGCAGCTCCCCATGCTCCACACGGCGGCTCGGCGCGGCAAAGGGGCAGGAGCAGGAGGAGCAGGAGGGGCAGGAGGAGGAGTGGGACGGGGACATTCTCCGAGCGGCTCCCGGGCGCCGCCGGAGTCTCCTCCTCCCGCTGCCCGGCCCCGCCTCGCCTCCCGGCAAGGCGCTCCCGGGCTGGTTGGGGTCCGCCGGGGCTGCGGTGCCGCCTGTTCCACGCGTTGTCCCCCGAGGGGCTCCTGCCGCCCGCTGCCCTCCGACGCGGCCTCCGGGAGTCGCCCGGTGGTGCCCTGGCCCGGAGAGGTGTGTGGGGTCCCCGGACTTGCTGCGCCGGGCCCTCCTCAGCCAGGGCACCGAGCAGGCCAGGTCAGTGTGTCTGTCCAGATGTCTGCTCATAGGATCCCACTAAGTTGGAAAAGTCCTCTGAGATCATCGAGTCCAACCTGTGACCATCAAGTCACCTTATACCATGGCACCGAGTGCCACGTCCAGTCTTTCCTTAAACATCTTCAAGGATAGCAGCTTCATTACCTCACTGGGCAGGGCATTCCAACATCTAATCACCCTTTCTGTGAAAAAAAATTCTTCCTAATGTCCCTGCCCTGGTGCAGCTTAAGACCAGGTCCTCTCATCCTATTGCTTGTTGCCTGGTGGAAGAGACCAACCCTCACTTTGCTACACCCTCCTTTCAGGGAGTTGTAGAGAGCAATAAGGTCCCCACTGAGCCTCCTTTATTCCAAGCTAACCCCAACTCCCTCAGCCACTCCTCACAAGACTTGTACTCCAGAGCCTTCCCAGCTCAGTCCCTCTTCTCTGGACTCACTCCAGTCGCTCACTGTCCTTCCTGAACTGAGGGGCTCAGAACTGGACACAGCATCCGAGGTGTGGCCTCACCAGTGCCCAGTACAGGGGGACAGTCACTGCCCTGGTCCTGCTGGCCACACTACTGCTGATACTGGCCAGGTGCTATTGGCCTCCTTGGCTACCTGAGCACACCTGAGCTCATGTTCAGCCGCTGCTGACCAGCACCTCCAGGTGCTTTTCCTCCGGGCACCTTTCCAGCTACTCTGCGACTAGCCTGTAGTGCAAAGATCACCACATTTCCAACTTTTGAACACTGCTGGGAAATGGACAACAGAAAAAAACCTAAAAATACAGCAGTAATAACCAATTTCAACTGCATGGCAGATTTCACAGAATAACAAAAAGAAGAGAACAAAATTAAAAACAAAAAAACAAAACCCACCTCAAAACTACAATGACGCAGTGTCTTGTGCTCACAGAAACAACATGAATTAAAAGAATCTAGGCGGCATCTTCTGTAGCCTGTGGGCACTGGCTACTCGATATTGGGATGAAAGAGAAAGCTCCTTTCACATTTAACCTATCCTTCAAAACAGAGGAAAAGTGCTTGGGAATTCCTCTCATATTCAAAAAGTTCATATTCAAAATTTTAAGCATATGTAAGAAGAGAATAACCAGTTTCCACCAGTAAGTGCAACATCTGGATTTACTTCCTCCAATGTTTTGCCTCCGAGTTTTACATTCCACAGTACCTGAAGACATATCAAATATGTGAATTTAAAACTTTAGCTCTACTGCAGCAAACTGAAGAGCTTCTTGGGAGTATTGCAGGGCTAAGGTCACTCTAAGACCTCAGAAGTCTGGAAGAAGCACATGAGGGGGCAGAAAAGGCACAAAATGGTCATGATGCTCACATTTTGTGCGTAAAAATACTTGCACTCATTTTATGATGGTATTAAAAATGGAAAGCTGGGTTTTTCATCTCATTCTTTACTGGCTGAACATTACATCCCAGAAGTCTGCAAAGATCATGTTTAAAAACCATTTGCTTTGGTGCAATCTCAGTATTTTTTTTAAAAACTGCATGCATAGTTAGGTGGTTTTTTGCATCTGGTCTGTGAAGTTAAAAAAAAAATATATATGTACACACATTTTGTTTTGTTATAGAAATCCTACAATCATAGAATGGTTTGGGTTGGAATGGACCTTAAAGTACTGTAACACAACCATTCAGCAAGAGTTATGCTCAACTGAGAAGCAGAGGATATCAAAACAATCATGGCATGTTCCTGAATGCCAACGAAGTTAATAATCCTATGTGCAATTTAGTAACCCAAATTACCAAATTATTAACTTCCAGAGATGTTTAGGAATGTCTCTGCTCATATTTATGGAAATACACAGGTGTATAGCACAGATTTGAGTTTCCATGACAGCCACAAGCTCCAGTCCACTGTTGTTCTTCTATTCCTTGCAGGTGTACAGTCTTTCAGGCACAGAAAGTAATCCTATACCAAGAAGATCCCCTCAGGGCTGTACACAGATTAATTCACTGTGTCTCACCATTGATTAAGATGCAAACACCGTGTTTTAACACACAGGTTTTAACTTGCTTCAAGAGAGATGCCTCATACAAGATCCCATCAAAGAACTGTTCTTTCAAAGTCACAATCAAAGCCCAACTGAAAAGCAGAACAGAAAACTTCACAATTATCAAGCTCAAAAGAGGTCAGAGATGCCTGAAGTTTGCATGCCAGCAGTAGCTTATGCTTTGTGAAATAAAACCACCCAATTACACAGAAATCATGAATCTGATTAGGAAAATGCAGGCATGAGTTCTTTTCCCAAAAGATAATCTCCTTCCTCCTCCCTTGCCATCTGTGACCCAGTGTGACTATGACGAAACACTGCAGCTGACACCAAGCAGTGAAGGTGTTTGCAAACAGATTAATTACATGTTGAGAAAACTATTGCTTTGCACAGAAGGCAGCTAACAAAATAAAACTCGTTTCACATGTTGGCAAATATTGTGCAACAAAAAAAAGCACTACTCCTGGCTCAAGGAGTTTCCTTCACTTCCATGAGGTCCCATATCCAGAAGCAGGTAGCCATGCCCATGCAGTTTACTCTCAGAAAAATCAGCAGTGGGATGGAAACTGCATGGATACACAAGTTAGTGCTAGTCCAGAAAAGCTCTGTAAAATACAACTGAACTCTTCTTCCTTTTATGGACACACATAGCTATCTTAGATACAGCAAAACCTAATCAAAACACTTTCCACCACAGATTTTGGTTTATTTTTCCCACTCCAGACTGGCAATAAAAAGTGGAAGTGGCTCAAGTGGCTCTGACTCGATGCAGGCAGAAGTCCTGTAACACAGCTGCAGTCAAGGGAAAGCTGGCAGACCTAACAAGAAACTACAAACCCCTTTGCCAACACATCCAAATGATCCAGGAACCTTAGTGCAGTCCCAGGCTGCTCCTGGATACCTTGCTCCACTGCAAATGCATTTACTTTTACTATAATCATGTGTTTAGTGATAGAATGAGCAGTATGTTGAAATGCTGCTTGCAGTTTACACACTTAAATGACCAAAGGTCTTGGCCACTTGTTTTTTAAATACTATTCACCTGAAGCTGTAAAAAAAAAAAAAAAATACCCTTCATGAAAATGGTGTCCTTATATTCAATGTAGAATACTAATTACAGAAATTCTAAAGAAGCCTTGCATTGTTCTTGTGATGTGACATTTTGGGTGATTCAATGGAAAGTGAGGATTTAATTTCATTTCAAGTTATCAAATGTACATACATCTACATATTGGGTTTTCAACAGAAAGTTAAAGAAAATCTAGACCAAAAAAAAAAGTGAACTATATGGATGAAAGGCCTCTGCTATTGAAATAAAGTGTTTATTACTGTGGGGAAAAAACAAGAAGCTCAACAGGCCAATAAAGATACACTTGGGAGCTGACACTGGTACAACTTCAAGAGAAGTATCAGTCCTCTGCTGTCTTGTTCCATATTTCCCACATAAGCCATGTTCCCTTGGTTGCTGAGCAGTATGAGCCACAATGGTGACACAATGATTCATCAGGAAGCTGGGAGCTTGGCTCAAAGGGAAAAAATTTGACCATTACATACATTAATAGGGCCCTCAAGTCATACTGATTTTCAGCCTGACCATGAGTTGATTTTTGTTTGTTTTGGCTCATTGCCCAATCAAAGTTCTAAATAATGAGGTACAAAGAAAATGGAAGAGGTTAGCTTCCACGATTTTTTTTAAGCTGTCAAGAGAAGGCCGAAAAGCTTCTTTCCTCCCTTTTAAAGGGCTCCACCTGAATAAGGATCTTTCAATAAAGTGAAATACAGCAAAACAAAATAAAAACTCCAAAAAGACAGGCAAACAAAAGAAGTCGCTGATCATTTGCAAAGGCACTTACTTATGCCAGCAGAAAACTAACAGGGAGGAAGCTGGAGAAAAATGTTTCCTTTGTTCAGGCCATGAAGAATTCAAAGTTTGATTTTTGCTTAAGGCACTCCTCAATAAATAATGCTAAAAAAAAATTAGTGGCAGCATCTCTCTTGATGGTCAGAAACTGTCACAGGCTGTTACTAGAGAAAGGACAAAAAGTGTCGTGAACACTAAAATGCAAATCAATTCAGCTGAACAAAATGTACATCCTTTAATCGACAGGTTTAAGGAAGGTGAGCACTGTATTAAATCTACACAAAACACAGCTAAGTGCTGCATACTGCGAAATATATTTGTTATCCTGAACACAGATGTGTCTGTGCTTTCCTGCTCTGCTTGAACTCTGGCTAAGCCTTCAGTAGGTACAGCAACTCAGGGGTTGTCCATGGATATAAAAGAATGTCTTCTATAGAAGACTTTGCACTCCGTGTGTGACAAACTACAAGAGGCTCTGCAAAGGCTGTTTTCTGCAGTGGCCTTGAGGGGACAGAGCCTGGAGTAGTGTGGGCATGTCTCGGTTGTTATTCCATACCACACATGCCATCACTGAGATCAGGAGTAAGGGACTCTCACTTCTGGGAAGAAGGGAGTGACTTTGGGCAGAAAAAAGATAAATAATTCCTGTGAACACACTTCTATATGGGTTTTTTTCCCTTATATTAAGATAGAGTCTTTAACGTAGGTCTACATTTTAGGAGCACATTGAAAAGACAGAAAACCAGAAAGTCACCTATAGAAGACCAATAAGGGACAGAAAAGAGGTAGAACTACTAGTAACTGTTTAATTAAATAAAGACCATTTAAGCTGACAGTCTCCCTGACAAGTTCCAGTGGACTTTGGGATAACTTTCCAAAGGAGGAGATTGAAAACTAATCCTGATCTATTCTGAACTGGTGGCAGATGGAAGAAATTTTTTTCCTTTTTTTTTAATGCTGACACTGGAAACTGGCACATCTCAGTTTCTAACTTTTAATACTACAGTACCAGATACACTGGGGTTTTTATGCCTGAGACACATGTTATTTCTGAAGCTCTGCCACTTTTAAAGGGTTTTTCAGATTTTATGAGGAGACTAAAAGAAAGGCTCCCTAAGAAAAAAATCCCAGCTTCAAGTGTCAGACACTACACCAACACTTGAAAACTTGCACGAGGAGCTGCCTGTAATCCACAGGAAACTCTCCAACAAGTTCCTAGAAAACAGAAGGGAAGTGGGAAAATGTGATGTTACTGTGATCTCCTCCTGCTCTTTAGCAAATGGAGTCAGAGTGTGTCAGAAGCAACACTGAAATACTACAAACCCTAAGCTGGCAGCGAGCACCCTTCTTTGAAGAAAACAGGGACTTTAAGGACTCTAGGACTACTCTTGCTTTACTACTGCTTTGCATGGGTAGCATAAAGGAGAAAAAGCAGGCATTACACCAGTGAGGAACAGCTGAAGAAACAACTGTGAGGCATGCAGGGCAATAAACAGGTCAAAAACTGAGCAAAGACTACAGAAAAACACATGGAAGCCAAAATCCAAAATAAGATGTAAAGGAACTTCATATTAAATAGTAAACTAATAATTGAAGGAAAAAGTAAGCAACTGCTGTCAAGACTCAGGAGATAGGAATTTAATTTATTTAAAAAGAATAGTATTAAAAACAGCCTCATGACAAACAATATTTAATATAGCCAAAAGCAGAGAAGTTGTATAAACCAATTTATGAGAAGTGGCTTGCTCGTTTTGTTCAAAATAATCAATGTTAATCATATCCTAAGGTAGAGTCAAAAGTTATTTCATAGAGCCAGCATGAAATAATGCTGATTAGATTTTAAAGGAACATTTGAGACAGTCCCTCCAAACCCTTGCTCTTTTTTTCATTAATATTCATGTCAGTGGCAAATCCCCATCAGAACAATGTCTTCACTTCCATCAAAATCAATAGGGTAAACAAATTTCCTTCTGAAAGAGCAGTTACCAAGGTCTTTTGAGCGGATATTGGCTTAGAAGATCCAGTTTCACTAATGATACACACTGTTTGGGGCACCACAACATAAAAAAGATATAAAGCTATTACAGAGTGTCCAAAGGAGGCTACAAAGATGGAGAAGGGCCTTGAGGAGAAGCCGTGTGAGGAGCAGCTGAGGGCACTTGGTCTGTTCAGCCTGGAGCAGACTGAGGGGAGACCTCAGTGCAGTCACAAGTTCCTCATGAGGGGCAGAGGAAGGGCAGGCACTGATCTCTGCTCTGTGGTGGCAGTGACAGGACCTGAAGGAACAGCCTGAAGTTGTGTCAGGGGAGGTTTAGGTTGGATGTTAGGAAAAGGCTCTTCCCCCAGAGGGTGGTTGGGCACTGGAACAAGCTCCCCAGGGCAGTGGTCACTGCACCAGCCTGATGGAGCTCAGGAAGTGTTTGGTCCATGCTCTCAAGTGTAATTCTTTAGGCTGTCCTGTGCAGAGCCTGGAGTTGAACTTTGATGATCCTAGTGGGTCCTTTCCAATTCAGGATATTCTATGAGTCTTTATATATATATATTATATATATTATATATTATATATATATATATATACACACAAAGCCATAGTGCCAAAAAAAATGCTCAGAAACTTCAAATGCCCCAAACTAGAAAGTAAGTAAATAAAAAGAAATCAAAATAATATTCAATTTCCTCCTCCTTTGGAACCCTAACTGCTGGTCTAAGGCAAAAGGAGACCTGGCAATACCAATATAACTTAATGACTTAAGGATGGCCACAGTCTAGGTCCCTTTTGTTAAGGGCAGGCTGATATGTAGGGACTGATGAACAACACCTGGCAGGAACAACCAGCTGCAGCAAGCAAAGCTGGCAGACAGCTTCAAATTATCCAGGGCAGGGTTCACTTAACATATTTAGGATATTATCCTTTAATAGCCTGTTCTATGAATTTTAGTTGTCCACAAAATCAGTTTAGTACTGAAAAAATGCTCAGGTTTCATAAACATCCTGAAGATGATAACTAAAGGCTGTCAGAAAAAACCAAAACAAAACAAGAGAAACTTGTAGCAGAATAGATGTTTTTAAATAACAGATGTATAGACTTGTTGGTATTCTTGTTACACCAGTTTCTTCTGAGTATAAAAATATAACTGAGTGTCAAAGACACTGAAGACATCCACCAAAGATCAGTTGTTTGTCTCATAATGGCAGGATTGGGATGCCATTGTACTTCTCACTGTTTCCTCCTCACAGAAGCATCAAAGTCTGAGAAATTGACTTGTGAGGTTTCAGGGCTTGCCATTAAAAGCAGACTGACAACCTGCAAATCTGCCATGTGGACCAGAGATATGGATGTAAAAAGGGAGCATGTCAAACACACTGGGGAAAAAAAAAAATCCACAGAAAAGGTACAAAGCTAGGAATAGTTCTCACGGAAAAATGAAACCACTGCCTAAATTGTTACTGAGAGTTAATACACTGTAAATAATGTGGAATTTTACCCAAACATGTGAGACGTATCACTACCCATAACATTCACACCAGCTCCAGCCCTGACAGGGGCTTGGCCTCGAGGTGCCCCTTTCTGTGCAGCTGGAGCTGATCCCTGCCCTCCTCTGGGTTACTGGGAGAGATCCCTGTCTCACTACCAGCCCTCACAGAACCAGCACAGACCTAACCCTTAAGTCTTCTGGGTAGAAATGGGAAATCTGAATTCCAACCCCCCGCTTTTTTTTTTTAATAACTGAAAAATATAAGTTATGCAGTTTCCTACATATCTCAACCAGGTGCCACATTTCATAGAAAAATAACCTCTTCAGCTGAGGAACCTACATAGGTTTTGCAAAAAGCCATAATGATTTGGAGCATGCAGACACAAACATAAAATCAAGTGCTCGCGTTCCTGGATATAATGCTCTTAACCTTCCCTTTGCAAATCTGATCCCATGTCATTAAAAATTTTCAAAGATTTGACATGGATTTCCATTGCAGACAGACCAAATAATAACCGAAGGATACACACAGTTCCTACCTAAAAGTGCGCTTCTGAGTTGATTCCTTTCCATGATTTAAAGTTTCCCTTCTTATGGAACTTTACTATAACACATAAAAAAATTAGAAACATACTGTATAGTCAGTTCCACAGTGTGGTGTGTCTTGTGTGCAAAAGACAATCAGCATCACTCCCTTGCTCTTATCACAGACCTGTACTGGCCTCATTACATCGAGGAAAATGGGATGTTCTGTTGAGCAGGAAGTCCTGGCAGAAGGCCAGGGTCAGAAGGGGTCAGACAAGCTGTACACGGCAGCTCCTCAGTCACTTGCCTCTTGCCACTCTGCCCCTCTGCAGTCACAGGCTCTTATTGTAAGGATTCAACAGCAACATGAGACAAAATCAACATTTGCCAGTAAGAAGACAGGCCAAGGGCAACCTCCAGCAACACCTGACAGTAACCCAGCTCACTATGGGAACAGGAAACATTTTCTGGGAAAAAGCAGATATAGTAGGGCTTGTTTCAACCATCCCTCGACAATCTGCCAGCTTGGCAAGGAGCTGTCTGCAGGAGCAGTCCATCAGCCAGCTGCCTGATGTGAGCTTGCTCCAGCTGTCAGAATTTTTCAGGAGCCTCTTACAGGGCTGGAGCACTCTCATTGCAGGTGTCTGACAAGTTAAAGCCCAAAAGAGCTGCAATCCTGTCTGAACATGTGAGCTGCTGTGCACTGTGGTGCCTGCCAAACTTTCCCCTTCCCCTGCTCAAACACACAGACAAAAAGTACCTCACTGTGATGGCAGGGATTCCTCACAGCACTTTCCACAGTGGAAATTAGAGGTGACCTGGAACTGAATAGCATGGTTTTAAAATAACTATTTATAATACAAAATACAAGTTGCTGCATCAGCTCTGCAAAGGCCTTGGGAAGAGGGAAGGAGTTTGTTGAATGTAACTGATGCCAGTTGAACTTTATTTAAATTACTCATCTTTGCACCCATGAGGTCTTACTTATGTTTTCCCTTTGTGCACTTCTGTTGCCATTTGTCAGTCCCACTTACCATGGTGCCTTCATACAAGAAAGTCCAAGAACATTTTGGAAAGCATGGCTTCTGTGAACTGGAACCCTGAGCACCATCAGGCTCCACACTACAAAATCCATTATTAATACTTTAGTTTATTCTCATGTGTCACATACTACAAGCTTGATTTTTTTCTGTTCCCTGTCCCGCCTTGTCATGGTCTTTGTGCAGTAAGAGAAGCTTTGTCAATGGCAGAAGAGTAAAGAGAGACCAGGACTGTGCTTTAGAGATGACATTCACCCACTGCAAATAAATCTAACCCCATTTTCCTTGTGATGGGCTTATAAATAGGGAAGTATTTTCTAACTCAGATGGAGCACTTACTTTCAATTCTTTTGGACTGATCTGTTTTGGCAAACCTGTTTACTCTTCTGATAGGGCAGTGAGCTATAAATCAATATTATCTTTCTGATGAGTTAAAAGTTGCCTTTTATTACACATAAAATATTTATGGCTTTTAATGCATATTACTGCTAAAATGTCTGAGTGATTTTATAAGTATGACACATATTAACAATTTGCCTACAATATGGCAGACAAAAATATTGCAGAAGAATGGTTTTGGATAAGAATAAAACAAAATAATTTAAAGGGCTGCAGTGCATGTCTTGTGCTGTTACTGGTATCCAAGAGGTATGAAATGCCTTGGAGACATCTAAAAGCACAGTTTAATATTCTTGGTTTTGACATGCAGTTGGAGAGAGGTACAGAATCCCCAATCAGAAACACTTCTCCTAAAAACAGAGCCAAAACACAATTCAGGTGTTCTAATTTCCAAAAAGATGACAAGCTGTCAGACAGTCAAACACTGCAAGCTTCCAGAGTGCTGGTGAAACAAAGAGGTATCAGTGATACACCAACAGCACTGCTGGCATTCCTATAAAAGCTGCCCTCTCTTATTACAGAACCCCTCAGGATTTGATGTATTTGACTGGAAATTTCCTTAAACTCTAAGTCAAAGCAAGTTTCCAGTTATGGTTATCTCCCATTTGTCCCAGACATGTATCTCCTATCTCATTATAACAAATGTTAAGTATCAGCAAGAAACTCAAAATATGGTTCTCAATACCCACTGAAAGGGATGCACATGCAGAAGCTTTAGCTGAGGCAGTAAGGAGAGCAATGGAAAGACAAGCCAGAAGAGCACACAGGAATGCCCAGAGCCACAACCATGTCCAGGTCACCCCTTTTGAGCTCCAAAGAGACACAAAAGCCACCTGTAGAATTTCCATAACAAAATACACACGGTGTTACTTGATATGGTGCAGTGCACGTGCAATGGCAGTAACTGCAGCTGATGCACAAATGAATGTCTTCAGTCAAAGCTCTCTGCACAAACCATATTACAAAGGGGATGGACACAGGCCAACCAGCTGCCTTAACGTGACAAAAAAATAATTCAGTGGTACAAAGCTGAAGCAAACTATCAGTCAGATGCCTTCACAAGAAATACCTTTTTTTCTTACTACACTAATAGGAAAGGTACCTGCTTTCAGCACAGGGCACTCACATCCACCTCTTTCCCAGAAAAGTATGGGAAAGACCTTTATATTATTTGTTGGGTTGGTTTTCTTATTTACCCATTTCACTACGACTGTAACGTAGTGCCAGGTGTACTGTTTCTGATATCTGTCCCCAGGCAGTTTAGAACAGGAAATGTCTGCAAGCCAACATGATTGTAATCTTCAGGAAGAGCTGTACAGAGGCATGTTAATTTTGGGCTCTTTTACTTACAAGTCACACAGTATAACTAGAAAGCCACAATGGATGAACTCAAGACAGCAGACTCAAACCGAGTAATTATATTTTAGTGCATTGCCCTGAAGCTGACAACTCCTAAGAAAACTCTAACAGGCACAGGCTCATAATTTAACTGAGGCAGGAGTTGGAAGCAGCATCTTGCCCAGTCTGGCCAGTCAGCATCAAGAAGCCTGACAAAAGACCTCTGAGGGACACCAGGATGCACCACAGACCCTGGCAGGTTTAAACTCTCATGATACAGCCTAAAAGAAGACAGACTTTGCTGAGTGATTCATGTTGCCAGCCCACAGTGGTTAAGTGTAGGCTTTGGGTAAACCATGCAGCACAAGGCATGGCTGCAGAAGCCTGAAGACAGGACTACTTTCAAATTGCAACGCTATTCTTAGTGAATGTATGTGCAACACATCTAAATCCAGTACCCTAAATAACAATGGCATTTCCTCAAAAGAACAAGAAGAAGGCGAGAATTCGGGAAGGAAAAGATCAGATGTCTTCAGTCACACTGCTCAAATTATAAGAAAATGTGTCTATTTAGAGTTTTGACGAATTTTTAATTTTATACAACAGGAAAGAAAGGGTTTCCTTCTATAGCAACACCACAGTAATTTCAGAATCTTCAAAACAAGATTGACTTATAAAACTTCTGAATCATCCAAACTGCACGTGTGCAGTACTCTCACACATGCATATTTTTATCCACTGCAAGATCTGAAGCAAGTGATAGCACTAACATAAAATTTAATGCTATACATCTTACTGCAAAGCTGCAGAAGTTTTTCTGTGTCTTCCTGAAGGACACAGCTGCACATCACAAATCAAAGACTATACAAATCAAAGATGTATACACCCATATGGACTCACCAGTTTTAAATAAATTAATGCAATCAAGAATCTTTATGATACACATCCTGCATGTTTCAGTTGTGGGTCTTCTTTTCTTTCTTCGAAAACAGCTCATAATGACGTGCTAGTGTCCCACAAGAACAACCCAAAATATGCATAATTTCAAGCATTCTCCTTTCTTTTTCGGGTCTATGCATCAGGAGGCAAAACTTGGTCTTTTAGAGCAGCCTACCTGAGCCCCATAGACGTCATCTGCCCTCAGCTGAAAACATATTTTCACTGAACAAGCAAAAAGCCTGAAGTTATACAAACTCTGTCTGCTCAAATGGCAAAAACCTTTGCAAAAATGTCCGGCCACCCCCAGCTTGAGCAGACTGGCAGAAGCTCAGCACCCTGACATGGCTGGAGGTGTTTCCCTCTCCCAGCCTGTAATTTGCCCTGCATGCTGCCAGGAGGGGACAGCAGCTCTTCCCAAATACTGAGCCAGTGCTCGACAGCCAAAACCATGGTAGTGAAGATGTGCAGAAGCCCAGCTGGAAGAGACAGCATCATCCAGAGCAGCAAGATGGGTTCCACTCTCAGTGCTTATTTCACATTGAATAGTCCAAGAGGGCACAGGAGAACACCCTAGAAAAATTTACAGGCATCATGTCCTGATTTGGCCTCACTAGCAGGCTTCCCTCTCCCCAGAGGTTTGTGATCCCATGGAAACCACCACAACACTCACACACAGGGAGCCAGGGATGCTCACCCAGGGGAAAGCAGGACAGCTGGACAGCCCACCTCACAGTCCAGGGGTTGAGTTAAAATACACAAGCAGGAGAGCAGCAAAGAGCTGAAAACTGCTGCCCAGGTGAGAGAAGAGGGGATGTTTCCAGCAGTGCAAAATAGTTTTGGGAGAAAGCTATTTTGGAAATCCTCCCCACACTGCAGACATGGCTGGGAGCCCTGGTCAGGGTCTGGACCTGGGCCATGTAGTCTCAGTACCTGAACAGAGACTGAGGCAAAGGATCCTGCCCAAGGTCTTGTATGCCAGGAAAGAGGCAGCAGGGATGGGTAGGAGGAGGCCCAGGACAGCCATGGGGACAATACAGAGTCCACCAGGATCAGCAACAGGCCACAGCTGCCTAATGTTTCCTGGAGGGAATGCACAACTCCCAAAAGCAATCAAATTGAGAGATACTGTTGAGAAGAATGACAGGATGAAGGAAAGCAAAGTAGCTGCTTTTTCAAGTAGCATCTGCTAAGTGCCAGAGGAAAAGCACAAGAACAGTACTAAAATTAAAATCAAGAACATTGATAAGGGCCAGCCAGCCAGTCCAGTAACTTCCATTTAGGAAACAAGCAAAAACTCACCAGCAACAGTTTCTCCCCAAACAAGCCTTTCAGCAGAAGGGTTTCATTTTAACAGTAGTCCAGCACCGGGGTATTTGGACAGACTCACTTTTGCAGGCTGGTAGCAGGCTCTTAACGTGCTCCCATGCTAAATGCATTCTCCCTCCATCTTCAGAGAAATGAAGGAGTGTAATTTTAGACATTTCTCTCAGGGAAAATCCCTGCAGCTGCCAAGAAATAAAGCTGCCAAGAGGTAATGGTGGGCTGGGGAGGGATTTCTTATCATCCTGATGCTGCATTTGACAGAGCTTTACTCTCTATGTAACTACTCCTTCCACATTTCTGTGTGTAATATACATGCCAAAGACACCATTTATTTCCTCAGGCACAACAAAATCTCGTCAAGATTGTTCAGGCAGTTCAAAGAAAAATATTGGCAAAGCTGTGCTTGCAATATGTATTAACTTGGAGAAACATCTTTTTTTCCTTGGGTCTCTCATATACAAAACCAGAAAGCTCTTTTCACATGAAGATATGCCAAATGACAAGTCAAAGTGATTTCAAACTCAGGCAGAGATCTTAAGTGGCTATTTCAAGTTACAGGAAAGATCAAAATAGTTAATTTAAAACCTATAATTTGGAGCCATTTTCAAGGTACTGCAGCACAAATTTTCAGTTTGAATAAACTTAACAGTGCCCTTTAAATACAATCAATAGTTAGAAACAGTGGCAGAGAAGTGCCAGACATGTCCTGTAGGCTCAGATGTTCATTTACCGTGTTAAAAAAATTTAAGTTAATGCCTCCTGAAATGGGTGATAAACACACACACTGTAATTTTTAACATATAACATAACTTGAAACAGCAAATTCAAAGAAAAAAACTCAAACCAATCAAAACAGCCATTTTAGAAGCAGAAAAAATTAGTCAAGTATTTCGAGAAACATGTAACTTGTTATCCCAGTTAGGGAAAAACGTGTACTCTCAGAGGTTTTACAGAAGTACCAAGAAAGACACAATAATTGCCAATATTAAATTGCAGTCTGTATTACAGTGCACTGTATATTAGAATTTTATGAAGTATTAGATTACTGATATGCTTTTTGGACAACAAGTTAGTAGTGTGATGGGGGTGCAGGGAGGGAGGGATGGGTGGGTTTTGGTTGCCTCTTCACTGCTTTTCACTCCAATCACAGTGCTGGACTGGGGACCTGTGCCTTGGGAACAGTCTCTCCCAACAAAGATACTCCTATTTATCAACATTGCATCAAAACATCTCAGTGTGGGCTTAACCCCATGCCCATCTCCAAACTCTGCAAAGTCTAAGCAGCTTGCCTAAGGCTATACGTAAAATGTGTATGGAGTGTGAATTTTCAAATCAGTGGCTTATTCAACTGAATGCCAACACAAGAACTTGCCAAATCTTGTTCCCTGCACCTTCATCAGCCACAAATTTGACCAATCAACACCCATTCCATTCATAGCTCTAGAGTGAAAGAATAAAATCATATTTCACTAATGTTCCTTTCTAACTACTCAATTCAACTGTCAGAGAGACAAGGAGACAAAAGTAAAACAACATTTCCAAATTACTTTTAGAATAATTTTTGATAATCCAAATTATAAGCACATTCATATTTTTCACAGAAAGAACCCCACACATACTGATGGCTATCTCAAGTGCAAGCTTTTATAAACACAGTATTTCCACATTGTAGATGTTTGGGAAGCCCATGTCACATCTGCCAACACTTACTACTGCAGCGGACCAAGAAGATAAGGGGTACAGCAGCTTGCAGGCACGAAAAAAACCTGTCACTGATGGTTCTATTGCACCTCCTGTACCACCTCCAATGCTTCCCCAGATTTAACTACCCAAGCCATTAAATGCAGTTAGTTTGTCTGTGCTTTCTGGCAAGGTGTATTCCACTGTGAGAGAAAGGGCAGTTCAACAACTCATTGAAATATCCTTAATTTCACTCTGTTTATGTGATCTCACCCTGGAGATTGCACTGAAGACCCCAGGCGCTGCTGAAGAGCGAGCAGGCCGAGCACAGAGGATGCAATGACCTGATTATTTAAGGACCACTCAGACAGAAATGTAGTGCTTTGATAATGCTAAAAAGCCACAAGGAGTTTTCAGTAGGGAATTACCACAGCTCATGAAAATGGTCCACTTCACACAGGAATACATGAAAGCAGTGTCAGGAGATGAATTAACATTGATTGATATAAACATGACTTATCTGTTATGCCTGAGGTCACCTGAGAATGTCATTTCTATTAGACTTCTCTGCGGCTGGAAGTCTTATTCATATGCAACTATCCAGGTTAACTGGAGCTTGTTTAGACAGAGCCAGCCTGTCCAAAGCACAACAGTGGGTAAAGCTGTGCCTTAGAACACACTTACCTGCTTGTATTCAGAACATCACAGAATCACAGAATGCCTTGGATTGGAAGAGACCTTAGAGCTCATCTAGTTCCAACTCCCTGCTGTGGACAGGAGCACCTTTCCTTAGAGTATTCACCTGCTGAGTTTTGTGCTGTATTTGGCCAGCACGGGTCATGAGCGGCACCCGCTGCTCCCCACGTGGATCCCGTACATACAAATTGTCACCCAGGACTGACAGGCAGCCAGCAAGCTGCGTTTAAAAGAAAAACACAACAGAAGAACTCTCAGCTGACACAACAGGCCCCACCCTTGGCACTGCAGAGCACCCAGCTGCTCAGGGCTCTGGAGATTGCCTCTTGACCATTCTGCAGCTTGATCTGATGGCGAGGAGCTACCAGTAGAAATCAAATTATTGTGATATTTTTTAAGTCTGTCATTTGACCTTAAGAAATCTTAAATACTTTCTTCCTTCAGTTTTGTCTTCCTATCCTTTGTCTATTTATGGTATAAACTACTGGGCAAGGACTGCCTCTCTCTGAACAGCTGAAGCACTCAGAGAAATCTCACCCACAGCTGCACCCTTGATCAAGAACACAGCTTTGAGAAGAGCTACCCTTTTCGCAGTCTGACTTCCATCTGCTCATATTTAATCCATAATATACATGGTTATAAGCATACTACACACACATATATATATATTGTTTTCTTTGAATTAAATCCCATACAGCTTTTGAAAACAGTTCCATAATATTACATGGTCTTCAAGTGATTTTAATGACATCTCTCTCAAGGTTCATGGCCCCTTCACACCAATACCCTGTTCCAATGCACAGTTCACATTCATTCTCTCATAGATAAGCTTTTCTTTTCATCTACCAAAAGTGTAAGACAAATACCAGCGCCTTACATCATACAGTGTCATTTGATTTCACCTTCACATACCCAAAGTACTGAACAAGTGATCTCCATGTGTACATACGGGCAGCTGTACCCTCCTCAACACCACAGAGAGTCACTGAAGAGCTCAAAGATCACATCTCCCTCTTCAGTCCTTAGGAAAAGGGTTTTATGCTTGTTTTAACTTCCAAAAGGTGCATCTCTAAACTATTCTTGAAGAGAAAACAGACTTTCCTCTGAGTAGTGCCACCAGAGAGATTCTGTCAGTACCTCATTAGCTTTGAACGTACCAATGTGAGAATATCACAGCATCCTTTATAAATTTGAAAATACAGTTACAGTTAAAACAGCTGCTGCTTCAAAGGCTTTGAAGTATTTTAAGAATTTTAATTACTTGGATATTTTTCAGTTTTTCTCCTTATGCCAAGCAGATAATTAGTTCAATTACATTTTCACAGGTGGAATACTGGCTTGATTCCTACTTGCCTGCCATCAAAAAATTGGTAGCAGAACTCTTAGTGCATGGAAATTATACCGATTTGGTGTGGTGTTTAACATAGTCTTTGGATTGTGGAGCACAAGTGTCCTACACCAAAAATTTCAGTGTTACCAAATTATGAATTCAAGAGCAGATTAGACTACTTCTGATATTTAAAGAACAATCTACTATTGAATACAAGCATTTTGCATCAGTCCAAAACAGCCTGCTTGGCTTTGTCTACAAAGTAGTCCAGTGCCAACATCTTGGTAAGCATTAAATAAGCTTGTGCCTGTATAATCAAGAGGCCCCCAAACACACATGCTGTAGAGATTTTTTTTTTTTGAGTCTATTTTAGTTTACTTAATGGCATTCTGTACCTAATGTGCACTGTTACATACCAACACAGTACCATTAGAGAAAATATCTATTTACAGTTTCCCTAGATTTCTTACTGGGAATAAAGATCTGAAAGAATATCACATTTCTCTACTAAAAACAAACAGAAGAAAAGTAACTGGAAACATTAACTTTATATTAGGGTTTACAATTACAGCTGCTGATGATTTAAGCTCTTTGGAGCCTTTGACACTAAGCATAAGGGGGAAATTGGACTTTCAAATGAGTGAAAGACGTAACAAGCAGGCTTTTGTGCAGCCTACTTGAAGATTACACGCAAAAATTAGACTTTGGAGATTAGAGAGGTTACATTTGGCCTTTTAGGAAAACAGAGGATAGGATATTAGCATCCTCTGTAAACTACTTGAACACTAACATTCACATGAACCGCAAACTAAAGCATTTACTCATCTTCTTAAGAAAATAAAGAGAATTTGGCAGTACAATAATCCTCAGAGAAATGCCAGGACAGAAACTTCTGTTTCCTTTGTTGATTTAGCAACTGATGTGTCCAATACCTTAGTGTTTGGTAAAGAAAGAGCATAAACGTGTGTTCCAACACTTTTCCTGTTGGAACGAAGCCACTTGGAGCCCGCCAATGAAAATAAGGAAAGCTAAACCTCAACTCACAAATACCACCATTATGCCATTTTACACCCCTCCATGGACAGAACTATGTTTTAAGTAGGGACAGCTCCAGGAAACAAAAAATGGGTATCACCAACACACAGCTGAGTTGTATTAGACACCTTTCTCTCCTTTTCACTGCTGCTCTTCCCTTTCAACCCACAGTAACACACCTCAATTTGAAGCCATACCCACTTATTTGGAAGGCTCTGTTCTGACCACAGATTCTCACAGACTACACCTGTTAAACCACCACCAGGGCATGACAGTTTACACTGCTTTGCTTGCAATGTCTGCCAAATCAGACGTGTTTAATCGGACAAGATGCAGCTGCTTTAGAACAGGCAAACCCACGTACCCCCTTTCCTTTTGCATGGAAATGGAACATAAATTTGAGCTCATTTCAATTTTGCTACAGGAAATGCAAACAATTAGAAGTGAAATAGCATCAGCATACTTTTTTTTTTTTTAATTTACTAGACGCCTCAGAACCCAGCCAATTCACCCATTCATTTTTCACGCTGAAAACTGAGATTAGCTTGCTGCATGCACAGTCTCACCTGGGCACCAAAAACTGGTGAAAGGCTCCGAAGTGCCAGGGTCCAAGGGGCAGGGCTGGCCCATCGGACTTACCCTCACCGCTCCTTTACAACTAAGGACAGCACAGAACCTCTCTTCTCCTTCAGCAGCTTTGAGCGGGTGTCACCTCCTCTCTCCCAGTGCCAAGGTGGCGGCACGGAGGTGCAGAGGTGACACCCGGTGAGGGAACGCGCAGGGCTGCCACCAGCAGCGCTTAAACCCGGCACGGGGGGAAGTTTTAATCGAACCCACTCCAGTAATAACCCGGCACTCCCCACCCAGGATGCGGCTTCATCCCCGGGACGAGCCGCAGGCTGGACCAGACACAGAGCGAGGCACAAAGCGCTGCGGGCGGGGAGCGAGCGAGCAGGACGGGCCCCCGGCCCCTCGGGCTGCCGCGGCCACCGCGGCGCTCCCGCCACCGCTCCCGGCCCGGCCCCGCTCCCCGGCCCGGCTCTGCCCCGGCCCCGCCGCCCCTTCCTCCCCTGCCCTGCCCTGCCCTGCCCTACCCTCGTACTCCAGGCTGGCCCGGGCGCCCAGGGCGAGCAGCGCGGCGAGGCGCAGCCAGCAGCTCCCCATGCTCCACACGGCGGCTCGGCGCGGCAAAGGGGCAGGAGCAGGAGGAGCAGGAGGGGCAGGAGGAGGAGTGGGACGGGGACATTCTCCGAGCGGCTCCCGGGCGCCGCCGGAGTCTCCTCCTCCCGCTGCCCGGCCCCGCCTCGCCTCCCGGCAAGGCGCTCCCGGGCTGGTTGGGGTCCGCCGGGGCTGCGGTGCCGCCTGTTCCACGCGTTGTCCCCCGAGGGGCTCCTGCCGCCCGCTGCCCTCCGACGCGGCCTCCGGGAGTCGCCCGGTGGTGCCCTGGCCCGGAGAGAGATCACAGAATCAGAATGATTTGGATTGGAAGGGGCCATAAAGATCACCTGGTTCCGCACCCGCTGCCTCCTCTGGACTCGCTCCAGCAGGTCCATGTCCTTCCTGCGCTGGGGTCCCCAGAGCTGCATGCGCTGTTCAAGGTGGGGTCTCACCAACGCAGAGCAGAGGGGCAGAATCCCCTCCCTGGACCTGCTGCCCACGCTGCTGTTGTTGCAGCCCAGGTGTGGGGTCCCTGCTCGGTGCTATGAGCCCCGACCTCAACCAGGGCACTGAGCTGGCTGGGACAGTGTGTCTGTCACCGGTGTCCTCCCATCTGTCCCTCCAAGGCAGGGAGGGAGGCAGGGAGGCTCACAGTGAACAAGGGCAGGATGGGGAGGATGAGCCCTTCGTGCTCCCTCCAGGAACTTTTCTGGCGAGGTGGGACCTCTGTGGGGACACCTTCTGCTGACAGCCCCCATCCCATCCCATCCCATCCCATCCCATCCCATCCCATCCCATCCCATCCCAGGTGGCCACGCCTGCCACGCAGGCCTGGAGTTTTGCAGGCAGTGATGCAAGGAAACAGACTGCACTTCTCAAGATGAACTGCTCTGGTTGCTCAGCAGTTTGCAGATGGCCAGCTTTAAATGTTAAAAAAAGAATCCCTAAGTCATGAGAGTAAGAAAAAAAAAGGTTGGAGTCATCACATTTCTCATTAACTTTTTGAGCTGCCAGAGTGTTGTGGGGTTACATTTTCAGGCTTTGTTCCATAACCACAAAGACTCTAGTCTTTGTCTAGGCTTTTTTCCTGCCTTTCACATGAAAGCAATTTCCCCAGTCACTCCAAGCCTATGGAAGTGGAGGCTTCAGGCAGAGCATCATATGTTCCAATGCTCTTAAGTTTGACATCTGTCAACCCTGCAGCTTGACTACAGGTAGATTTGGGGTTTATGTCTTTTTGCACTTCCTACCATGAGCATTTAATGTGCAATCTAAACTGGTGAAAGTGTGAGAAAAGCCCTGGCCGCAGCCAGAGTTTGTGTGCTGGGGTAGTACAGGGGAGCGAGCCCAGGGAGTTCTGAGGGTCCCTCCCACATTCTGTGCTGTTTCCTGGACAAATAGGGAAATACCACCTAGTCAGGAAAGGAATACTTCTTTAAAAATAAGGGACATGAAATTGCAGAGGGGAGAGAGTAATCTCAAGGGGAAATGTTAGTCTGGAAACAGAAGAAGGTGCCAATTCTGCCACATTTTGAGGTTGGCTATACCAAAGTGGCCTAAGTGTGATCTTGCTGGCAACTAGAATAAAAATCTGTGTGGGTGCTGTGTTGGGAGCTTTCTTCAAAGCATTTTTTTCTCATCTGAATTTCCCTTTGGATCAGGAGTACCCCCAGATACCTCCCCACTCGGATTCACTACTTTGCTGTCTGAGACTGAAATGTGCACAGGAGTGCATCTCCTACATCCCCAGGGCCAGGCTAGAGCTCCTTCTGAGTAAAATACTTGATGGGTTTGGGTGGGTGCTGGGGCCTCAGCACAAACTGTTCTCCAAGTTGCTGTGCCCACTGCAGGTACAGTCTGAGTATGCTTGGGTTCAATAATCTGTTTTGACCACCTTGTTTGCCAAAAAATGAAGAAAGAGATAATAAGAAAAACAATGGCAGTTTCATCAGAGCAACTGCAGTTTAACAGCCTAAGGAATCCTTAGATTTCCACATGTGAAGAGATTAAATACTGACATTACTCTGTTTAAAGTAGAACATCAGGAAAAGGATTGCTTTAATCTGATATTATTGGCATAGAAAAGATAAAGTAAAATGTTAGAAATCCATAATAAATTGTGATGATCTCTGCAGTTTTTCTGTGCTGCAAGGCTTTGGTAAGAGTTCAGCATTCCAATGTACTGGAACAATAAAGGTACCTGAAGCAGATCTTCATGGGTCAGGTATCTCTTGCTTCCCCTTTGTGTATTGTCCTTGTAGCTGCCCATTTCCAAAACACTGGCCTTCATTTGGGTATTTCTTTGAGTATAAGGACTGTACTACTATGAGAGCATTGTACAAGAGGCCACTGCCAGCAGAAGTGTGAATGCAGCTGCAGCTTCTCCATCAGCTGTCCCATCACCACCCTGCCCATAGGTAACAGCCTCTCTCCTGGGCAGCCTTTTTGAGCCATTTCAAGCTTCATGGGACAGTGCAGAAATTTGGTGATTGTGGTGACAAATCCTCCTTGCTTCATTGTCTCGTCAGCGTGAGAGGTGAAGGTGTCAGTAATAGGTGCCATCGGTGACTGCAGCTGTGGTGTCCGAGTTAGTACAGGCAAGAATCCTATTTGATTGCCTGGAATCAGTGAGAACTCAGACTGCTTTCCTGTTGCTCCTGATTGTGCGTGTGCAATTCCCTCTGTTCAAACAACATAACCACTGGTGTTTGCAGGATTTTTACTCTGTCTTGGCTGTCCACTGCATGGGGTTCTTGCTGTGGGCACTGTGAGCAGGTGTGCCTGCGATGCTGCTTTTCATCTGACATCCAACTCCTGGAGTGTCCTAACTGCCCTGAGAAAGGCAAGAGACTTAAGAGCTAACACAGTCTGCAACTTACAGCTCAAATTTAGACACAAGTGCAAGCATAAGGAGCAGTGGGAATGCATCCTTTGTGGACTGTTTGAATTGAGCCTTGGAAAAACGCAGAGCCAGGGTGTGCATTCATCCAGACTCCAATTTGCTCTGGAGTTTCTCTGTGCAATGGAACGCTCATTCTTCGTGTTTGATGGGATGACAGCGATGTGAAATCACCCAAAAGACTGTGGCTTGAAAGGCAAATTCAAGGCAACTTTAAAAAGATTTGAATTCCAAATGCAAATTAGATTTTTGTAGTTTTCTTAAGGGACATTTTAATAGGAAGAAGTATGTGGAGCTATGAATGAATTAAACAAATGTCACATATATTGAATTTGAAGGCACAGTCCTTTTTTTCCTCCCAGTTCAGCTGTCAATTTTCCTAAAAAAAATTCCAACTCTAAGCTTGTGGTTATTTGGAGTTTCTGGCACTCCTGGCATCACACAAGATTTAAGCAGTCTGCTTTTCACGGGAAATTCAGGTTTTGACTGTTCAGAGGTAAAGGAAAATTTTCATGACTGAAGTCAAGCAACAGTAGAGGACTGAAATGTGTGGAAATGTCTTGGTTGAATAAAAAAATAAGACCCAAAGCAAAGTTAAGAGCTCTTGGAGACTTAAAAAAATTCTTGTTATGTCAAAGAGTTAATATAAGGACATAATTTTTGTTTCCTGCTTTTTTCAATAGCAGTTTAGAAGTATAATTTTATTACTCTGTACCAGAACAGCTGTAACAACTGCAGTTACAGTGATAATAAAAATACAGCTTTTGATGGAGAGAAGTTAATTAAAATCAAATTTTAATAATGTTTAGCAATCTGATAACTTTTCTCCAAATAGCAAAAGAATTATATGGAAATAAAAACAATACCCAGACAACCCAGCTGTGTGTAATGAAGTTTTGGAATCCCCAACTAAGGTCTGATTAGTCATGCAAGGATGACAAATAGGACCCCAATCCAAACCAGTGAATTGCCTGACTGAATGCAAATGCTCTGATACTTAGAATTACTCTTGTAAATATCTGTAGAACTAGTCTTAAAATAAAATAATAATCATAATAATGCATTTCTTCTGTAGAATTCCTAGAACTCTTGGAGCTTATTATTACTTTTTCATGATGTTTAGTGGCAGCAACACTTAGAAATACTAATTTGTAACTCAACATTTGCTGTTATTAGACCCTCCTTCCAGCTTCTGGTCACTGCCAGCTTCTGTGACCAAATTTTTCCTTCTGGATGTCAGCCAGTTGCACATGATCTGTGCTCGGACACTGGTCCCTTTAGGATCCCACTCAGGGCCATTCTGGGTGCTTGCTGTGGGGCTGTGGGGCGCGCTCCAGTGCTGGGACATTTCAGAAGCTCTGCCAGAGTCTGGGAGAGGGAGGCTGAAATGGAAGCAAAGATTGGGGTTGACATGTGGAGCTAACAGGCAGGAAGAACAGATCTTCCAGAGGTGCTGCTGTGGTGAAGGCATCAAGAGGAAAAAAGGCAGAAATATTCAGAGGAAGGCATGGGCAGAAAGACACAGATGAATGAGTGTCATGTAGGGTGCTCTCTGGGGAATGATGGACAAAATTCCTCACACACCGTGCTGCTGCTGTCAGCAAATGACTGTGGAACCCCAGTGCTAGCCCATGAAAACCCAGCACTAGCCCATGAAACACCACTGCTAGCCAGGAAACCCCAGTACTAGCCCAAGACCATGTCTTCACGCAGAGTGGATACTTCACCCTGTGCAGTTTTCAAAAGGCATCTCCCCTGCACATGGCATGCCTGTCAAAGGCACTTGGCTCATTTTGCATTTTTAAGTGATATATCCGTGTTTGTTAGTAGAAAGCTGCTTTTCCTAAAATGACAGACGGGAAAGAAACACTAGAGGCCAGCCTACAAGAGGACAGCATTGGCTGAAACGTCAGGAAGATGTACACCAATGGAAATTCTTGTTCTAGAAGCATAAATAACAGAGATGATGATCACACATTTTCTTGTGTGAAATAATAAACTGAAGTTATATCCTAATAACTTTCTTTCCTAGGTCACACCTAAACCTCAATGGCACACTCCTTGTCAAAAATATAAAAGAAGATACTGCCCTGACTGTAAAAATAGTGTATTTGAGGGAAATGAAATGTTCTTCAGAGCACTCTCTGGCTGAGTGTCCCACCTCTTAGGCAGCACTTACCTGCTCCCTACGCCTTGGCTCTTCCCAGTTAAAGGTGGCCTCATGCCGTTTCTCCCAGCAATGGCACAAAGGAGATGGTGAGAGTAACTTTCTCTCAATTTCCCCAGTACCAAAACCCTTGCAGTGGAAAATTTCAACATGAAAGTCTGGGTCAGGCACACAGGAAGCACATACATGGTGTACATATGTAGCAAGTCTTGGAGAACACCAGTTGCCCTTTTCCATTCCATCTGGCAGGGGCTGTGTGTCTTAGGCAGCCAGCAAAACAGAGAATTTGGGGGAGAAGACAATATTGCATTCCCAGTTAGACACTGACTGATGCATCAGTATGTGGTAAAACAGCAGATACAGGGTTTTGTGTTTAATAGATGTACTGAAGACCAAAATCTCTGGGTTTTTTTTTTTTTTTTTTAGTGCTGTTAACATCCCTTAAAATTCTAACTGTTAAAATCTCTTCAGGTTTTGATGACTGTGATTGGAAACAAATGTGTTTAAACTGTTCTGACATTAAATGAGAATGGTCTCGAAAATAAAAGACTTCTTTGTGTACAAATGAAAGAACTACAGTTTAACCAGATTTAGATTTTGCAAGGCTTTTGCTGAGTCATTACAATCTGGTCCTGAAAAAGAAAGTGGTAATTACATAGCATGAATAAATTGTAATTCCAAAACAGTCTTAAAAGGCAAATAGGTGTGAACTTTGAGAGCTCATCAGTATAAGATACTGAGCAAAGTAGACTTACTACCAAAGCATTAATATCTCCAATTCTCACCACTGATGGTGGTCTCATTACACTTAATCGAAACACTATTTAGGTCCTTAAAGGAATTTAGACATAACAGGGTGTGAAAATGTTGTAAACTCCTCTAAGTAATGAGGAGTATAAATAATATAGCTCCTAAAAGCGCTGTGAGGGAATTTAGAGATAGTATATTTATATTTATATTCATATTTATATTTTAAAGAGATAAAGTAGCTGGTGTACATGAGTATGTTTTAAATAAACCTGTACTCAGTCTATCAATAGTCATGCTAGATTAGCTTCTGTATTCTTGATTATCAGGACTTACAGTGTTTTACCATCATGATATGAATTCAGTTTACTTTGACTATTCTAATGTCAACAGCATGACTTAAAGTATTCCTCAGGGACAAGGACTGGATGTATTTTGCATATTGGACAAGTAATTCCCGGAAGAAAAAGGAAAAAGTTGCATAAAATTATAATTATGATTACGATTATTAACTTTGGGCATATAAAACAGTGTCTAAACAGCGTGTTCTCTCCTTTTCTGTTTCAATCACCACAAACTTGTGTAGGACCAGCAGCTGCATAAAGGAATCCTGTACTTCTGGAAACCAGTAAACTTGCATATGTAAATATATGGATTAAATGGAAATTTCAGGAGGTCAGGCACACGTTGGATCATCCATAGGCATACACACATACACACATATATCTATATAAAAGTATGTATCTTTGTATATAAATACACACACGTGTATCAGTGTACATGCCTGTGTATCTGTGTATGCACTAATAGCACTTCAATTTAGGTGGAACATGTATATCTAGACTTACATTTATGTAACAGAATTTGACCACTGTCCATCTATGTAGACACTGAGAAATAAATGAGTAATTGTATTTTTTTATCTTTACATTTTTAGAAATACACATCGTCTAAAATTTTCAAAATACACTATATAAATATGCTGAGGTATCAGAGCACTTTAATGCCAAAAGCAATATGCCAGAAAACATAAGGTTTTCTGAAAACTTTGAAACAGAAAATTTAATACAGAATGAGTATCTTTAACTTCTTTCAGGGGCCACGAGAAGGAGAATTTCTGGCTGCAGAGGCTGGTTACACCTTCGAAGAGCACAAACTCCACCTAGTGATAGGTTCAGCAGTGAAACTAGAAAACCAACAATTCTAAAGCACAGTCTCAGTTGTATGGCAGGACTATAAAAATGAGAAATAAAGTGTTAAGTTGATACACTTAATCTTAGGGAAAGTAAGAAAAAAAACAGAGAAAGATGTACTAAAAATGCTTCTAGAACTTTTTGCTACTTATGTTTATGAAAACATTTCAGTAATAAAACATCTTCACATTTTTATCATAAGAATTGTGAACTTGTTAAAAAAACCCCATAAATTAATACACATGCACATGTAAATTGTTTTATTTGTTTAATCTCTTTTATTAAAAATGAAGACATGTAAAAAAGACATTAGAATGGATTAATATGTTTCTGCTACTTGTTGAGCAAAGTGTGTGGACAAGATAAATGTACCAGTCCCTGAAACTGCTCAGACATACAGCAGTTTACAGTCCATTACATAAATTTCTATAGCATTAGATTGGAGGTTAATTCCCATTTTAAAGGAACATTTCTCATGAAATTAGTTCACCTTAAAAAAAAGAAATTACAGGAACAATTTCTGTGACTGATCTCCCCTTAAAAAATAGTTAAAGCTTATTTAAATTAATGAGGGCACCATTTACTTTATTTCTCCTTTTCCAATTTACTCTTCTCAACAGTATCCAAGTAGAACAGAAACCACATGTGCATTCAGAAAAATAAGAAAATATGTAAATATAATGGAGAAAAAAACCTCCGCATGTCAGGTTCACTGCAGAACTCTAGAGTAGCCCAAAGAAAAATAAAAGAAATGAAAGGATCCTAATCAACTCTGGCAAAGGATAACCCAAGCATCCAGGTTTTCAGTGATGATTATGGTAGCACAGAGGAGGCCCTGTGAAACAATCTGGGCACCTGCCATACTACAAGGACAAAGCATTCAGGTGAACCAACTCCTAGGACGAAATCAACTCTGGACACTTCTGACCAATTATATAAAATTTAAGCAACTCTGAAACTAGGAAGAAGTGAAGGAAGGACTGGAAAATAACCAGCCCAGTTGTGCCAACCTTTACCAGGTCACCGGGTGGTCAGGGATCCCTTTGGGGTCATTGACCACCAGGGAACAGCAAAGAGACCTCCAGGACAGAAGAACACATGCAAAGGGGAGGGAAAATATAGTAATGATTTCCGGGAAATTATTTATCATGTGTATGTTTATTCTGGGAAAATCAATGACTCTGTGTGTAAAATACAGTATAAAAACAGGAGCTTTTTCTGCACTCAGCCTGCATGATATTTTGGAGGGGATATCCCCTCATGCATCTGGCTGAATAAAGAATTCCTACTTCTTAATGCTACAGTGGTGTTAAGCAGTTTTTATTTGTACCGATTCTTGGCTCCTCCTGCTAAGCTCTGTCTTGGGGTGACTTGATGTTGTATTCCCTATCATTGCACTATGCCCAGAAATTAGTATATATACCTTTCTGTGCTTTTAAACTGAGCCTGAGTGGAGAGAAAAAAAACAAACCTCAAGGACACAGACAGAGATAACACACTCACGTTCTTGGTGGTTTCTTTGGCTTCTGCATTCTGCTACTGGGGGAGAGGAGCAGAGAAGCACCCTGCATGCTTGTTCAGCCAGCTTTCAGGGTTTTTTCTCCTCTGGAGAGCTGGCCTTTGTTTTTTTCTGGAATTTCGGATTTTTCCCTTTCTCTGCTGGATTGTTTTCAACATCACAACACACATCGGGACTGTTCTCCATCGAGGGCCCTGGCCCCTGCAGGAGGGGGCCCACCCCGTCCCAGCTCGAAGGAGAAGGACCATAGGGAGGACTCTAACATTTTCCCAGGTTTTTTTCACCACAGTGAGAGATTGTATTATTTAGCATTATTATCCTTTTCCTGTGTGTTCTTTAAATAAATAGTTTTTATCTCTTTCACTTTCCTTCGAGGAAAAAGGTTTTTTTCCCGAACCTGGTGGGGGAGCAGTGGTTTGTAACCTGCCCTCTCTCAGAGGATATATTTCTAAATTTAGCCAAACCAGCACCGTCTCCATCTGAAGAAAAGCCAGTCTGCCTGAGAGAACATGAATATTTACCCATAATGATCAGTTTGTCGTACCAACATGTGCCACAGTAACTCTGGTTGCATTATTTTCCTGTAAGAAAAGCTTCCCTGGAGACTCATCAAGGCGTGGATGTTCAGAGAATACAGGATTAGAATCCAAGTGAAACAAAAGCGAGGGTTTCCAGTTTTCACTGGGCCTGATTCAGTGAGGAGAGAGGCCCATCGGTTTATGCCAATTTCAGCAGGAGCAAAGGTTTTCAGCACCTCTCAGAAATAAAATCTTTCTCCTTGTCCCAGTCTGGCAGGATACTTCTGTACTTACACTGCTCTTAGGCACTGTTTCCACTGGGACTGCTCCCACACATGAAATTAGGCACATACTCAAGTAACTTCTTCCATAAGGGCCTACATGTTAAATTGAAAATTTTACTGCTATTTTTTCTATGTCAAAACAGAAAGAAACATATATATTTCTAAGTAACTGAGTACCCTCAATATTCTTAACTAGGTTGTTAAACCAAATAGTATCTTACATCAAATATTATAATTTTGCAAGAGTATCATGCTGAAAGTGTTACTCTGTAGACTGAAACAGAATAAAATTATTTAGCAAAAATCCATAAAATGCCCGTGTTCAACTTTTCACATATAAACCCCCCATATTTTGCTTTAGAACACCAACAGGTAACGCCACAGAACTCCAGAAAGGTGCTGTTAAGCATATAATTTTGAGCTATTAAAATTACCAATAAATACCAAGAAAATCATCTGGCTATTTAAAATGACAGCAATCGAATCAATCAAAAAAAGCAGCCATCAACATCTTGAGTCATAATGTTTTCAAGTAAAAATTCACAATGTGCTTTAAGACTGTCACATTCTTACATCTTATAACAGTGTTAGAGCAATATACATGTATTAACTTTCATCCTTCTGTCCTGGTTAGTCACAGTTTCACTGGAATTCTCCAGTGTATGATTCTGATTTTCATCCTTACTGTCTTCAGCAGATAAATCTTCCTTTTCTTTTTCTTCACTCTGCAATGGCTTTTCAGAGCTGTCTTCCTTTCTGCTACATACATTCTTCTGGCCTGTCAGTGGCTTTCGCTTAAACAGGGAAAACTGAAGTGAAAAAACCAGGTAAATCATATGACTGAAACAGTTAGCAGTGAAATTCAAGAAAAAAAACCCACAAACCCCTTTGTATGTACCAAGGTCAATGAGGTTGGCAAATTTCTCCTTGGTGAAATAAATATTTTTTTTCTAAACAAAATGACTAAAAATATTAATGAGAAACATTTGCAATATTTGAAATGTGGAAAAATAGCACATCAGAATCAGAAATGTTGAAGTGACTGCATTTTGTCAAATTAGACACTGTACAATTTGTGCAAAATGCTACAAGTGGTGCATTTAATTTGGGTTTCTTTCAGATTAGAGCCTGAGGCAAGGTCCAAAAATAAAGCCCCAGAGCAGTAAGTGCTTACTGATAAACGTGTGTACTGCCATTAATGACAGGGCTTGTGCTCAGTGAGACTACACACGTGCTCAAAGTTAACTGGATCTTAGGTCTTTGTTCAACAGGAAACTCAGCAGCCTCTGCAGGAGCCTCTGGATCCTAAACCTGTAAGAAATTCCATATCAGGTACTCCTCAACATGCTCATACACCTATATAGAGAGATATATATGATCACAAAATCAGTGCATGTTGGAAGGAGTTGCAACATCAACCAGCTCAGCTGCTTCTTTCAGAGACAATTAAGGGGGGGGGGGGAATATTTTTAGATAATTTCCCATAGGAATCAAGTCCTAAGTTTTCACCTCACCAGTACGTGAGGTGATAAACAATCTCTCTTTCATGGACATGCCATCCTGAGGTGATAATGGGCATTATCTCATTTCTTTTATTTGGACAATTTTAAGCTATTCTTTCAAAAATAAAATCAAGTCTTAAACAGAAGGAGCAGGTTTCTCAGCAGTTTAATTATCTATGCAGATCGTGTAAGTTGAGGTATTTGCTTTGGTAACTGCCCACTGCCTTCTTGGTCACTGGAAAAGCTGGAAAGAAACATCAGGACACAAACCTTTTTTTTCCCCACAATTCCTCCAGTTTTTTGGTCATCAGTGTTCTCTGAAGAATTGCTCACAGTGTGATTGTCAGTGCTTTCCTTCTCTACAATAATATAAACGTTTATATTAACTTTCTTCTGATTCGTACAGATCGGAAAAATATCACAGAAAAACAGAAAACAATTGTTCTTCAAATTATTTTTGAAGTAGAAGTCACCAAATAAAACTGAAAAAGCAATCAGAATATTCAGTGTAACTTGATGCCCAGCCCGACAAGACTATTTTTATTTTTTAATCTCTCCATATAATGCCCTGATATTACTCTCCACATGCTCGATTTTCAAGAACAGAACACTTACAGCAGTGACAGTATATAAAATATTTTCACTTGACACTCACAGTTTCCTCTTGATGACAGAAGACAATGTCTTGCACACTTATTTGAAAGTATATTCTAATTCAGGAAAGCTGACTTTTAGGGCAGGAGTTACGGTTCAACGTGAACTTTATTCCATAGAAACAATTCTGGGAAAGGAAAAACTTTCCATCTCAGTTGATGTTCCTGTGTTTAAATTTTCCTATACTCCCTGTATGAATCATATAAATTTAGAACTTAGTATCAAAACTTCCAGATCACTGGATAATGGAAAAATATTTAAGCATCCTTCTGTACAAGCTATTTCCATTATAATATTGAAAATAAGTGGCATAGCTTCTTCATTATAAAGGCAGTGGTCTGTTTTATACCACACTTGTTATTTTCTGTCAAGAAAACAATTCTAGATTACTTCAAAATTTCTAAAATAAAAGAAGTCCTACACGCATAGGGCACCCATTTTCATCTTCCCCAGCTTTTCTACAGGAATATACAGTTCTCATAAACTGCCATCAAAACTACAAGGAGCATCTAGGTTTACACCTTCAGCATCCTGAACAGCATTCACATTATCACATTTCACCTAAAATAATCTCTTTGTGAATGGAATGAGGAAGTGTCAGCTGAAAAAAATGAGGAAGAATTCTGAGAAGCTTCTTGATTGAAGTGAGGCACAGGGTACCTAAAGAAGTTGGCTGAGAGATAATAAAATTTCCATGACTTTGGCACTGCACAACCAGAACTGCTCTTAGTAAGATGCAGTCTTGCTAAGAGAAAGTTCTTCTCATGGACTTCCTCCAATACATGACTGGGAAAAGTATTTATTTCTTTCAAATCATTAACAATTAATAATGGGGATTTGCCTCTCAAATTTCATCTACTCTAAAGAACTGCTTTGCCATCTACCAACAAGAACTGTGTTGTCCACTATTTGTATACTATTGTTTAAAAAAGTTTTATTTGTCTTCAGGATGTCCAGTTCTTAGGAACTGTATTCTTACCCTGCTGAACGATGGTCTCTTCCTGAGTAGTCTCCTCTGTCTATAGACCAAAAAAAAAAACCAAAAACCCTCTTTCAAAATTGTTTAAAAAACCAGATGTTTAACTATTAACACCTACATGTGTTTCTCCCTCTAACAAAACCACCCCAAACAACAACTTTGCATTTACAGGATAGCTACACATGTATCCAACTGAAGTTAGTTATAGAACCAAATCCTTTCAGAGAGCAGTAACTTAATAGAAGTAAATGCTTTTACCTCTCCAGTTTCCACAGTGCTACTACTGCTTTTCTCTCCCTCAGGTGTTTTACTATGCTTTTCTTTTTCTTTTTTTTCCTTTTTGTCCTCTTCTTTCTCTGTTCCTTCTCCTGCTTCATCTCCTTCTCTTTCTTCTTTTCCTTCTACTTCTTTTACTTCTTCTTCTACTTCTTCTTCTTCTTCTACTTCTTCTTCTACTTCTTCTTCTACTTCTTCTTCTTCTGTTTCTTCTTCTTCGTCATCATCATCTATTTCTTCATCTCCAGACAAGTTTTGTTCCTTGGACAAAATTGCCAAAACATGATTTTGAAACTCAAACTGTACAATGATCATGATCCTCATCCTACACCAGTTCATCACACATCAGAATTCGACTAAGATCAAGAAAACTCAAAAGAAAAGGTTCTAAGGAGTACATAGAATAAGGACAAACACAGGAGACCTCAATCGAGGTTTGCTAATTTTAATATATTTTTAAAAAACTGACCTCCAGGGAACATTAGGAGTGCAGCTGACTTATGCTTTGCCAACATGTGACTCCTTAAAGGAAAAACAATGAAAACAAACTTTTTTTTGGAAAGAAAATATTTCTTTTGCATGTTTGAAATGAGCATAATTGATGCAAGCAGTAGTAATTCCAACACTGAAAAAAAAATTCAAATCTATTTCCCAAGAAAATTAATGAAGAAATGCCTGATGCAGTGTTTTGATTCATGTGATTCAATACAGACATTATAATTTGAATTTAAGTTATTTTCAGCCTAAGATAAAACTTCAATATAGTAAAATAAAATGGCCAAGGGCATTATAAAATAAATATTTAAAGGCACAAATGTTATTTTTGTAAAATGTGTAGAAAAATGAACCAATTATATCCTTCTTACTCGCTTCAATCAGACTGTCATTATTATGCCATTATGTACTTATAACAGCATAAAATACAACAGTTAAATAAGGAACAGTGTCCTTCCCATTGCAGAAATATATAAGGGCCTAAAGCAAGGACTTCCAAGGTCAAATCAAGTGAAGTGTCATCACTGCCCAGAGGGAGAACATTTCTGTTCCACTGCAGCCAATGTCACGATGGTAACTGGTGGGAAGTATCTGCACACTCTTTTGGAAGTGTGGGAGAAGAATGAGTCTTACACTGAACTCCTTCCTACACCTGTGTCCAAACGTTGTCTTCTGTCTTTTTTTAATGTTTTCCTTACTCCCTCTTACTTCTTTGGAGTTTTGCCTGTTGGCTCCACAACTGTGCTCATGGTCATTAGAAGGTAGCTTGCTGGTCAGAAGGAGACCACCAATGAATGTTCCTAGAGTTTGGAACAGAGGGATCTTTGGTGGAACTCCTTTGCCAAGCATGACTCACATATCCCAGGAACATCCTGGGACATCCTTACAGGGGACTTATGGAGACCTGCATCATTCTGGACCCCAGCTCACAGCCTACAGCACGTAAAATCACACTAGATGAATTTATTTCAGCAACTGAGCCATGCTCCTCATCCAAAATAATAAAGCAGGAGGAGAGAGACACTCTTTTTACTCCAAGGAAGACACCAACTGTTGTTTAATGAACAGCTTCCCCGACTGACCCTGTTTCCATTTACTGCATTTGCAGCTTTTCACAGGTGTCTCTGGCTGTCACCTCATCTGTTCAACTCCTAAAATAGCACATTTTGCATCATAACTCTGACAGCACAGTTCTATTTCTGTTATTTCTGCTTGCCCACTTACAGGCATGTTTTGGAGATTTTACCAATGGTAGGGAATGATCTGAGAATGTCGTACTACAGATATGCTTTTGCTTTAAAAGATGACTCATCTGACCCTTAAAAATTATGCCTGAAGAATTTAACAATCTAAGAATTTAGGCTACTAATTAAAGCACATATATGTGTATATATATGCACTGTATATATATATATATATATATAATCTCTTCATTACTCTCTTTCATCATGCTTTAGGGGGTTTATTTTCTTATTTCACTCTAAATTCTTTTTCACAGAAAGATAATGCTGAAAGAATACCTTCAATACCTCTAAAGTTGAGGCACAGAGAAGCTGACTGGACCACGGTCACACACAGAAAGTCTAAAGTATTAGGAAGCATACAAGTGAAATATTTCAAACTGGTTTCATTTAGGCTTGAGGTACCAGTTTCTTCAAGGACAAAAAAGTGGTTGTTACTATGAAACAGCCTTAAACATTTTGTTCCTCTAGTATAATAAATCAGTGTAGCAGAACAGCATTCCAAAAAATATGACCCTCTAAATTTAACACAACACTAAAGATTTCTGTAGAGCTGTCTTCTTTGCTTAAATTTTTCATGCATTTATTCTGGCTTTCCTGTAAATCCAGATCTTCATAACTAGACATTCTTTAGCATAAATTTGATGTTTCCAAGCTTTAGGGGACAAATGACCTTACTTGCACTGGTTTTGAAAAAAATATTGCCTTAGTGGGTATAACTCAGTGGGTATAACTGTCTTTTGCTAAAATGGCTGCAACTGGCTTTTCTTTGGGCAGATTAATACAGAATAAAGACATTTCTTTTCAGAACACTCTATAAAAATGCGGTCTTATGTCTACTGGGGAGAGGGGGGAAAAATTTCATTCTGTTCTGTATTGTTGTCTCATCTGGTGTCATGCTCTGGCTAAAATCTCACTAAAGACTGAGACATATCTCATGGTAGACCTTGCTCAAACTAGGTTTCTCTATATTTCTGTAACTGTTTCATTGTGGACCCCTCCTGCTTAGTTTATGGAAACAGCTCTGGCAGATGGGCTGCTCATAATTAGCGTTTAGGAAAGGCTTATGGTATCTTTCCACATCTCCTCAAGAAGTCAAAATAATGTTAGTCACCACCATTTTATGTTTCTAGGGAAGAAAATCTCAAAGCCACTGATGAGACAAATTCAGTTGCAGATCTTTTAAAAATCTGGTGAAAACTCAGTGATGAAGAGAAAGCGGTAATCGCTATGTGTACCACTCGCAGTGGAGAGTTCTGGGAAGATCTGGTTTACAGAGATGTTTCTGTTTCCAGTTGCCTTGGAAACTGTTAAAAATCCACAGAGAAGATTATTAAAGAGAGTTGAGAATGAGGTAGGTAGCTACATGTCTGTTCCTGGGTGGTGTTCTGCCAAGCAGCCGTAAACCAGCAATTGCGTAGCAGAGATTTAAATCATTTAAGGAACAGATTTCTCCCATTACCTGCCCAGCTCATTAGCTGCACACTCTCAAAAGCATTGCCATGGCCCTCTTACATGTCTACAGGACAAATGAATGATATAAATACCAAGCAGGAGTTTCCCTATGAAGTAGAAGACTCTGAGTAGATGGCTATTAGGCGTAAGGAGGTTGGGCAATGGGCATTATGCTTCATATGGGACTGAAGAGTGCTCCCTTTGTAGAGCACTAGTAAAGACAAATAAAAAACACATTCTGCAGACTATCTTCCTGCTTTGATACAGGACTGAAGAGGAATAGGTGGAGGAATCATATCTTATGCTAGTTGTCATTCTACTCCCCAAAGACCTAGTGCACATCAATGCCACTCCTGAACTGTCCGTGCTGGGAAAATGCACTGAGTTAACATTTTACTAAAACAGCATTGAAAGTAACAATACCAACCATGATCTTACATACAGATGAGAGGAAAAAAAAAGCAAAACCAAACATCTCAGTTTACTCTTTGTGGGTTGGAGGTACATGGATGGGTAGGCATGTAACATTTTGTTGGTACTGATCATAATGTCAAGGTATCTGATGTGAAGTGACTGGAAATATTGCCTGACAAACTCTTAGCAAAGCTAAGGTTCATACCTTGTAGTTTCTTACCAAGCAGTTACAGAGACGGCTTAACACTTTAAAATCCACACAATGTTAGCCACTTGTCATCAGGTAGTTGAGCTGGCTTTCATTTTGTAGCTATTAATATAGAGAAGTTATTAGCTCATCTACTCTAAGCCTTAGAGAAATATCCTTCACCTTAACAATTATTAAAGAAAGCTGTCCAGTTTAAAGATTGACAAAATTTGAAGACATGAGTACTCAAATGAGAGATTTAGCAGCTTATCCTTCCACTTACAAGCAATAAGGCAGCCAAACTAGGCTTTCCTTATTTATTGTCATGGACACAAACAGAAAAGCTCAGCCGAATACACTTAAAAGAATTTCCTGTAAAAAGCTGAGCCTGCAACCATAACTTGTCTAAAAGGTGACATCTAGGCTACTAGGTTATATTGGTTTCCTAATTACACAATTTTATGTTAAGAGCACTTAACATGGATTACCTGATTCTTACTACAATCCCTTAACACTGCTTTTGTGTGAGTATCCTCACTAAGAAAATGCTGCACTCTTAATTTCAGGCACACTGTGCACACTGTGAAACCACTTGAAACCAGTCTTATGTCAAAAACTGAACTTTAAAGATAGTTATGCCTTCTTGTAAATATAATGGAAGAAAACTTACCTAAGTAGCAGTTGCCATGTAGTGATACACTGATTACCCTGGATGTGTGATGACTAGCACAACAGTGCCCTCCAACAGGAGGGATAAAATAGTGAATACACAGCCGAAAATGACATTGGGTAGAGACTGACTGAACAGAGTCATGTTCCACTGTTGTTTTATTAAGTGTTTTTTCTGCCCATACTTTGCCATGGAAGGTATTTTATTTACTAAAAGCCAAACACAATGACCTACGAGTCTCCACAGACCTGTGCACTTTTGTCACAGGCTGGCAGTGCACATACTTTGCCTCAAGAGGATTAATCAGATTAAATTTATTATCCAAGGCTTTAGGTGTCATCCTGAGACTGCACACTGACATTTATTACACAGAGTAGCCAGTTATTTTTGAGGGCACTCTCTTAAAGATTATTTCAGTTGGCATTGGTGTAATTATTCTGTGGTTTGCCAGCATGCTGTGGTAGGTGTACCTGGAGAAAGATATATCTCTGTATTCTTCTTTGAATAAAAACAACTACTTATCAATATATAAAATTCTGATGTAAAATTACGTTCTGAAGAGGTATCTTTTGTTTATTCCCCAAGACAAATCAACATCTGCAATAGCTCAGATGTACTACAGCTGTCATATACAAAACTGTTACCTTCTCATAGAAGTTTTCTTTCTTTGGGGAACAAATAGAAAAGATAAATTTCCGAGCAAAAAGGGGGAAAAAAAATCTACAGAACTAGAAAGAATTTTTAAGGTGTTTTGTGAAAACCATAAAACAAGTTAGAGATTGTTTACATCAAGTGTAATCTCTTATGAAGTATTTTACCCAGTAATATAAATACCCTCTAGTGTTTAGTTACTCAGAAACAGCACATCAAAAAAACTCCTGGGTACTTAAGCAAAACAGGAGAAATATAATGAGCAGCTCCAAATCAGAATATGTTGGTGTCATCTGCAAAACTTACTGTGTCTCTGGAAGATATTATGCTGCATAAAATGAATTCTTAATGCTAACAGGCACAGAGAAAAAAAAAATGACTTGGGAATATTGGCCCACACTTGGATACAGATTGTGCATATTTTCCAAATCCTTATAGAAAAAATTTTAGTGTCTGGAGTTTATCATGCACCTCCTACGTATTTGCAAATGAATGAGGACAGTCACTACTTTCTGCTTTTATTGTGCACATATCTTAGAGTACTGCATATCTCTCCCAAATCCTGTACTATTCATTAAAATCCTGCCTTAATCATGCTGGTTTTTATTCAGTGTTTTGATAAAAATACTGGTAAAGGCAAAATTTCACCAAAGCACCAGAGCAGGCAGGAAAGTTCTTTAAGATTTTCTGACTCTGTACATTCCTCAAAGGGATGCTCCACAAGTCACTGCTAAAACCTCCAGAGCCTGCAAGACTGGGTCTCAGGGGAGAGATCCCATTTCAAAATAATCTGATGTAAAAGTGGTAATTTTTACAGAACCATCACTAATCTTTAAGCCCATTCTCATTTCATAGATTTTTCAAGGCACATCCAACTTAGAAATGCAAGTGCCACCAGCTTCCCCATGGAATTGTTCTCCATGTCATGCCAGCACCTGGGGAAGTTCTTCCTCAGCCACTGCAAGGCTGGCTTTAAAGCACAGCTTGACTTCTTTCTGTACCCTTGATACAGGACACATCCAGGTTTGCTTTGTTCTTTTTCTCCTCACGGATGGTAATGAAGTGCCTAGTATAAGAGGTTAAAATTTGCAGCAGTTCTGCGGCTCTGTGTTTCTAATTATGAAAGTAGTTTTGTGCCTTGGATAGATGCTGGATAGAATGAAAGAGAAGTATTTTATACTTCCTGTAAGAAAGCCAGGCTCTGCCAGGGTGGCTCACAATCCCAAGCTCCTTTTAGGTTGGTATTTATTGTTCACTTTCCAGTCGAACAGCACAGCTCTTGTACGCAGGGTACACTGGTACGCAGGGAATTTGAAATATGACACTTCAATAATACTGTGATCTATGTCCTTACAGAAAAGGTGCAGATAAAGACTTTGTTTAATATAAAATTCTTTCTAGAGCCGCCATTGTTTCTCTCTCTCACACTCTCCATATGACAGCATGAATACTTTACATTTCACACAACTACAAACAAGACTCTGTGTGAAAGGTGTGGCAGTCATGGCAAATGATAAGGCTCTAGATCCATACCATTGAACCTGGGACACACCAGAAGACGGCCCTGCAACCCATCACCGACAGAAAGAGTCATTTCTGATTTTTAAATGCTGGAAAAATAAGAAAACCAGAATGGTACATATCTTCACACTAGACATTTCAGGGCCCTGATGAGAATTATTTTCATAACTAAGCATGGGGTTTTGAGATAACAGCATTAATATTTGTTTAAATTATTATAGCATGAGGTAGCCAAGTGAAAAAGCATTGGGCACTATCATAAATCCTTAAAAAAAGACAACGATTAAGTGTACTTGCTTCTTCTTTTGGCAATAGTGAAATAAAACCTCTGTTGCTCTCTGCAATGCAATTTTCTGATGCCAAAGCTGCCTCTCCAAAATCCTTTCAATATGCAAAAATTTAACCTCTCCTGTCTCCATTAAAACATTAATAAGTGTATAAGAATATTACAGCTCAGTGAGTGACTTCAGATCCCAAGCATACTCAGAACTTTACTGAGCACAATACTGTGGGTTTGCCATTTGTGCAAGCAAAGAATTTGCTCAGTTGTTCATAGAATGCCATGGTACAAAACACTCTCCCTTCCACAATTAGAAATTAGTTGAAAAATTACCCTTTCACAATTACTTTGCCCTTTTTGACCTTTTTACAGATCCTTAATGTTCTATGAGAGATAAGATCTAGAAAGTAGTGTCATCTTGGGAGAAAGTAAGCTAAAATTTATTATAAAAGATACCTAAAGGTAAGAAAAACTAGGAGGGAAAAAACCCCAAGAGCAATGAAAACAAAAACTGGATGTCCTTTTCTGCATGATTCTGAAAGACCCTGTTCGAAAGAATATCCATATACTGATCCAGATAAGAAACTGGAACAAAAATAATGAGTGAAATTTTATGTCATTCGGAGAAGGACATTTTTGTTATTCAGCATCAATTATGCAAAGAGATCTACTATCTGAACAAATGGTTTGATATGTTCAGCTACAATGGAGAAACTTATCTGCTGAAATTTTGCAGGCATAAGAGAAGAGCTGTGCTACAGAATATTCCAGAGTCATCCAGAACACCCTCACCTCTAACCAGAGCTGTGAGGCAGCAGCAGACCTGCACCCCACCCCTCTGAAAGTGCCAGAGCTTCTTGTATTGGATGCCTGCTGTAAAAGGCAGCAGGTGCATCTCTGTAATTCTGTGAACATGTCTGTGAGACTGGGCAGGGGGATTAAAACTTCTGAGATGAATTGCAGGGGTTGCCTAGACATTCACAGGTGTTTATTAACACTTTATGGATGTCCAGTGTTGCTGTCATCTGCTTTATTGCTGCTCTTGAATTAAACATGTAGGTGGTTAACTGTAAACATGTAAACATGATTGCTGGTTAACTGTAATTAATATATCAGTAAACCAATTATTCTTGACTTAAACTACAGAACTGAACAGTTTTTCCATGTGACAATCATTAGGGAATAAATCATGAAGAGGGAATAAATGCTCTTTTTTCTAGTACAAGAATACAAAGACGTCAAATGATGGTACTGAAAGACAGATGCAAATAAAAAGAGGAGTTACTTCTCCAAACAATGTGTAAAGAAATCTAAGAATTATTTCCCAAAGAATAATACACAAGTTAAAAATTGATTGAAAGAAATTCATGTGAAGAAAATGGATGTTAAATGTAACACATATATCTGCTGAGCTGCAACTTATTGAATATGCTGAATATATTCATTATACTGAATGGTTACAGGGGAGAAGTAACACTAAATGTTTGTGCTACTCTAATATTCTAATATTTTTCTCCCAGGCACTCACCAGTAGCCGTTGGTAGAAAAAAGATGGATAGATCTTTGGTCTGGGCTATTGTCTGTTGTTTTCTCTCTCTATTGCAGGATTTTTTTCTCTGTTAGAAACTAGTTCAGGAGTATTTCTGCCATGTTGCTTCAGTGCTGCATATAAATCTTTTTGTATGCCATAATAAATACCAAGGACATACTGAATTTCCAAAAAACCACAAGTAGCAAACTTTATAAACCAGAATGAGTCAAACTAAATAAAATTCCACTCGTTACACTAATGGAGTTCCAAAGTCCCCTCAAAGCCCAGAAACTTTGGCACAGAGCACAATTTATGTAACGAGTCTGTGGAAAACCCTCAGAAGTGCTGTAGTAAAGCTCTGCTTTTCCCCTACCACAGGAATGATCCACAAAGCTACATAAAATAAGTTCTCAAATCAATGAATTTTCATCCAGACAAAACAAAGAAGAGGAGATGCCCATAAATTGGCTTTCTTCACTCTCTTGGAAAGCTTTATGCTATCAGCATATGTTAAGAGAGAAACAACAAATGGTCCCCATTTGCCTAAGAATTTACGTTAAATGCTGCAGCTAATGTTGCAGCAGTAAAGTAAATGAAGTGCCATTCCTACATGGCATTGGAAATCACTTGCTTTAAAATGCTCTCACTTTTTTCTCTCTCTCTCTAGGAAATACTTTTTACTAGGAATAACAGGGTTCTTTCTTTTTTCACAGCACAGTTTTCTTCCAACAACGAATTCTAGAACCACAAAAAAGTAGATGTCATATCCAAGAAATCCAGTTTTAGGCCTATAAAAATAGTTTTCAATATTACTCTAGGTTTAATCACAGTAACATCCTAATCTTTCCCAATAAAGATAAAACATCATAGTTTCACTTAATTTCAGAAGGAAGTGTTTTCAGAGGAGTTCAGTGATGACACAGCACACTGGCAAAATAAACCGATGGCTCTGTTGTTAGAGCGAGCTGATTTTTTGGGAAGGGCATTTAACGGATAAAATATTCTCTAACAGAGTATGAGGATACTTACCCTGTTGCAGAGACACATGCTGATGTCAAGACAATGTGTTCCAGAGAATTCCAAAGTTTGAAACAAATTTCACAGGGACAAAATACAGTCACTGGGCTAACTTTTTGCTGTAGTTGGTCATGGCATGTGACTGAAGTGATCTTACCTTCAAATGTAATGTATATGGAAGGGGTGAGTGAGGCAGAAGGGATGGACCTGGACTAGAATTTACTGGAAAACTACTGATCTACTACAGGCTTTTTAGAAAATAAATTCTGGAGACATCGTGTCAAAGATCGTTTAATGCCAGTATCTTACAAAACAATATTAAAATGTTTCATAATCTCAACATAAGTATTGATTCCATTCACATTTTTACTGAATGACATTTACTCATTTTGATTCCTTTCTTCTTCTGTCGTCATTTTCAAGTAGGGTTTAAGTAACTATTTTTTTACAGAATGTCAATGCTGAGATCAGTTTACAAAAATTTCTCAGACCACTCATTGGCATAATATTCAAGTAACAATGCTGCATGATGAGCCCCTCTCTCTTCATTTGCCAGTTCAGTCCCTAATGGCTGAAAGAGTGATGCATTGTCTGACAGAAATAATTTGCAAAATTTGTTTGTGTATTTTAAGGAAACTTCAAAAGTATTAACTTTGTTTTTTCAAAAAAAAAAATTAAGACTTTCTTGCCACTTTCTTTGGTATTCCATCTGGCTTGTTGGTTTACCTATTTTGGACTTACAGATAGGATTTTTTAGAAGGAAAACCATAAATCTCTTCCAATGAGGAGAAGCTTTAGATCTGATCCTGAAAACATATATGTGTTTTACACAGCAACAACATTTATTCCCCTCCTTGAGTACCTCAGAGTTAGGGGATTAATGTGATGTAGTCTTTCATAGGAAGAAACAGAATATTTTGTGTATGGCACAGTATAAACAAATAAAAAATGTTTACAGGTGTATATTTCAAATTCTTAATTCTATCTAATCACCAAGTGTGATATTAAAAAATGATCCCTGAACTCTAATGTAATCTAGGCCAGATTCTGAGATCTGTGTGTGTCTTTTTGCACAGAATTGTGTGCTAACACCAAAATTAGAAGTCAGCCATAAGGCCCTTGAAAAATCCCAGGCCATCACTTACCCAGGCCTGCATCTCCACTTACCTTCCATCCACTGAGCCACGTAAATTTGGCAACTTGTTCTTTCTTTAATTTAAGTACTTGAACGTTTCACCAATGTATGAAGAGAATAAAAGTAGGGGGAATAAATTATGGAGTGATACCAAAATTTAAAAATAGGTACATCTGCTGATTTACTGAAACTCCTTTCATGTAAGGCACATGAACAAGTAAATTGTCCTGTAACTAAATTGGTGTACTGCTGATTCAAAGACAAAGATTACACTGTTACAATGTAGAACTCATTTTCAGCATGACATTGCACTTTAATTAAGAGGCAAACACAGTCTACCTCCTCAGCAATTAATATTTTTATATATCATATGTGATAAACATGATTGTGAAAATGATTGTGTCAAGAAAGTATGATTTCTCTCATAGAAGTTCTTCAGTCTTTGTCAAGAAATTGGCACTTATGCATAATAATATGCTTTGATTCCATGAAAAGTTTCTTTTAAGTAATCAAAATCAGTCTTCCATAGTTCCAAAGTTTCCTGAATAGGCTTAAAATGCATCTCCAGTAGTCTATGCTACTTTAGTGTTAAATAATGAGGTAGCACATTGTTCCAAAATTGTTCTGAATTATGTAAACCATTTGCTACATGACCTTTGGACTTCATGTTTTGTCTAGAGATGTTTGGTAAAGCAGCACTTTCTGTCTTTTCTGGCTTCCTGGGTTTGCTTTTCTTTTCTGGAAGTTTACTGCTATAATTTTTTCTTTTATCTTTTGGTTTTTCCTCTTCCTCTCCTTCTTCCTCCTCTTCCTCTCCTTCTTCCTCCTCATCCTCATCTTCTTCTCCCTCATCCTCTTCCTCCTCTCCTACATCCCCTTCCTCCTCTTCTCCTTCTTCCCCCTCTCCCTCTTCACCTTCTCTCCCCTCTTCCTCTTCCCCTTCTTCTTCTTCCTCCTCACCCTCTTCCCCTTCTTCTTCTCCCCTCTCTTCCTCTTCTTCTTCCCCCTCTCCTTCTTCTTCTTCCTCATCACCCTCTTCCCCTTTTTCTTCTTCCTTCTCTTCCTCTTCTTCTTCCTGCTCACTCTCTTGCCCTTTTTCTTCTTCCCCCTCTTCCCCTTCTCCTTCTTCTTCTCCTTCTTCCTGCCCTCCCTCTTCTCCCTCCTCTACCTCTTCTTCCTCTCCTGCTTCATCTCCCTCTTCTTCCATTCCCTCTGCTTCCACTCCTTCTCCCTCTTCATCTTCCTCTTCTTCTTCCACTCCCTCTTCTCCCTCATCTTCTCCAACACTCTCTTCTTCCTCTCCTACTCCCTCATCTTCTTCCACTCCTCCCTCTTCTTTATCTTCCCCTTCCTCTTCATTTTCCCCCTCCTCTTCTTCCCCCTCCTCTTCTTCCTTTTCATCTTCTTCCCCCTCCTGCCCTTCTGCTTCTGCCTCTGTTCCTTCCTCTTTCTCATCTTCTCTTTTCTCTTCTGCTCCATCCTCACCCACTTCCTTAGTTTTCATATTTGCATCTTCCTCATCATGTTCTTCAGATACCTCTTCTTCCCTCCCTGCCAATGATTCTTCCAACTCCTCCTCTTCACCCTCTTTGTCTTTTTCATTCTCCCTTTCTTTGTTTTCTTCATCTTCCTCTTCATCTTCTCCTTCCTCTTCTGACTCTACCTCTTTTTCTTCCTCCCCCTCTCTCTCTTCCCCTCCTTCCTCACTCTCATCTCTTCCCTCACTTTTAACCTGTTCTTCCTTTTCTTTCTCAGTGCCTTCCTCTTTCTCATATTTCTCCTCCATATCCTCCTTTTCTCCCTCACTCACCATTTCTTCTTCCTCCATCAACCTGCCTTGCTCATCTCCTTGATCTTTGCCATCTTGCTGACTGACCTCCTCAATCTCCTCTGCCCCCTCATTCTCACTGTCTCTCTCAGCCTGTGATTCCTCTCTTTCATTTTCTTCCTCGTTATCTTTTTCCTCTTCATCTTTTTCTACTGAAACTTCATCTCTATCTTTTTTAACCTCACTCTCTTCTTCCTCCCCTAGTTTACCCTCACTATCAATTGTTTCATCTAGTTTTTCGCTTTCACCCTTTTCACTGCCTTCACTCTCCTGCTCCTGATCAGATTCCTCCTCATTCTTAATTTCCAGCACCCTGTCTTCACCTTTTTCACTGCCTTCACTCTCCTCCTCCTGATCAGATTCCTCCTCCTTCTTAATTTCTAATGGCCTGTCTTCATCATTAGAACTTGTTTCTGCCTCATTCAGGCTTTTAAAATCAGTCTGTTCTACACATTCTTTCTCATTGTTTGTAGCTTGCATCTCCTCAAGCTCACTGTCTTCTTTTTCTAAGTCCAAATGTTTCACTTTTTCTACTGTTCTCTGGACAACTCTGTGTTCATAGTAGACCTCTTCCTTAAGTATATATTTTTGGAGATCATTAGTACTTTCCTCAGTTGAAGACGATGATGAAGTTACAGATGTTTGTTTCAAAAACTGATGCTTTTTTTTAAGCTCCCTCTGTTCTGCACTACTTTCTTCTCCTCTGATGTATATTCTTTCACACCTGTCAGATTTTTCAACACCATCCTTTATTTTGTTTTGACTTTCAGTTGTTTCTTGACTCCCTTGGTTTTTAGCAGGACTGTGTTCTTGTACAATTAATGAAACAGTCTGGGGCGTATCCCTGGGAGCAGAAGGAAGTACTTCTATTTTAAGGGATTGCTTAGATTTAACAGCTTTTGGCTTTTTATTGGAAGAATTTATTTTTTCAGTCAGAATTTGATTTTCAGTGGGAAGATTATAAGTTGCATCATCTCTGAAAAACTCAGGATTTTCCGCATATTCTTTTTCCCTTTTCACTAATACGCTTTTGTCCCCAGTAATTTCTTGAGCACCACTTTTCAAAGTACTATCACCTTGTGCATGCTCAGATTTACCTTTCTTTATACTTTTTTTGGCCACAGGCTTCCCTACAAAGGCACTAGTCTTTTCTAAATCTTGTCCAGGTGACTCTGAAAGTGAGGACTGCTTTAGTAAAGAGCCAGACTCCAATTTTGAGCCCTTCTTTGTGAAATCAGAATCCTTATTTTTCAGCCCACCCTTACCATCTCTTTTCAGTTTCACATTTTTATTGTTCTTCTATTCCGCATGAGAAGCAGAAAATTAAAAAGAAAGAAAAAAAGCATTAAAGACAAATGGCAGCAAAAGAAAAAGATTACAAAAGCATTTGAACAAGAAAAGAAACAATTTGTGAGAGGGGATTAAAAGACAGCATCAAAGGTAGAATATTTCACATGAAATGAATTTACATACTTTAAACGTATTGTAAACATTTCACATGAAATGAAGTGCACGTATTAGAAGAATGTAACATCCTGTTAATGATCAGTGTAGTGCTACACCTTTCTCACTATCCAAGCACATCAAGGAAATGCAGTAAGAATTGTCCAGCCAGTACCACATCCCATAAAACAGAGCAGGGGCGATGCACGAGGCTGTGCAAGCAGAAGGAAATTAGTGCAGTTCTCTTACACCTTCCTCCTTTGGAAATCTTCTGATGCACTCACTGTTATGCCCTTTCTAAGAAGTTTCAAAATCTATTGTCTTTCTGTTTTAAATTTTATACTTATATAACAAATTCTGCAGAATAACTTAAAATCTAAAACAAAATTATGAAGAAATATAACAAAATGCTGAAAAGCTGGGATCACTTTAGGAGTGAAATAGGAAGGTATTACAAAGTACTTTAATTTCATAATTAAAACTATTATTATTGCTACTTTAAATATACTTCATTGTGAATATCTGTAAATAAAATCTTTATTTACACTGTGCCCCAAAATATTTTCCTATCAACAAACCAGTAGAAATGTGTGTTATTGCCTGAAGTAACAGTATGTATATGATAGTTTGCTCCTTAAACTACGGGAATATTATACTCTCATCTGAAGCTACACTGGATATGTGGAGTTCTAGGTGCCTGCCCAAATCCTCTCTGCCTTCGTGCAGCTTCTTAGAATTTTAGGTCATGGATATTCAGAAAATTAGCAAGAGGAGGTCTATAACATTTTCCTGGCTTTTTGAGAACTCAAAGCACAATAATGAAGTACTAGGACAATACAAGAATTGCAGATTCTTTAAATATCAGTATAAGTACAGAGATATGTAATTAGTTACAGTACCTTCTGTTTTTGGAGTGGGGATAATTTTAAGGACCGGTCACCAGGACTCAACTTCATTGCATGTGTCTGCAAAAAATAAGATCTCTATTAAAAAAATAAATATATTTACTATGGAATGCACCATCAAAGCCCAGTTCTACTAAACAGAGCTATTTTATGAACATTTTAATATTACTGCACAGTCAGGTTGAGACCAGCCTGTGTGATCATTCAGCTCACCTGCTTCACTTGCACTCCTTCATTCACTGCTTCTAAAGAGAGTGGTGAACAGATGTCAACACCCAAACTGTCTCTAGAGACTGAATGCTACATTTGCACTTTCTTAGAGTCCACAGGCACTTTTGAGATCCACATTCCACTCACTGTGAAATTACAAATACAACCTTACTCCGTTATCATCACAGCCTTCAATTCAACATTTGAATTGTTTGGTACCACATCCTTGAAAGAACAACTTCAAAGAAACGTTACACAGGAGACATTTTCCTTGGAATCTAATACCTTTATGTCTTCCACATAAAGCAAAAACCAAAAGGCAACATAGAATACTACTAGGTGGGAATATATAATAAAATTTTGCTCATCCCTTCCCATATATTCCAAATGACAAGATAATATTCTCTGCTGTTGATTGTTAACTGCTCATGGTCTAACCCCCATATTCTTTTTCAACACAGTGAGCATGGACAGCTCTGGTTTCAGACTCCTAATAATTTGCATCATCAATATGACATTAAATTTTTTTCCTCCTCTTGTCACATGTGTCAATAAGATGTATGTTGCCACAGTCTAGAAAAATTGAAAAAACTATGTTGTAACAGATTGCTTTCATTCAGATCCAAGAAGAGCAATCATTTATTTTGTATTTTGACAAGTTTGCCTGATGGGCTTTTTTTCAAATTTATGTTTAAAAATTTTTTAAATGTTTTAAAGTTGATTCACAATAGGTATAAAACCAAAACAGAGAAGGAAGTCTAGCACATAAAGTGAGCAATATGTAAATAACGCTTCAGTAAATTAATGAAGGACATGCTGAACGTTGGATCTGATAACATTTTTTTCTTGTAAATCAAAAATAGAGTCTTATAATGTTAAATAAATGGCATGCACAAACAGATTGTTCAGTTACTAAATACTTTTAAATGCAAACAAAAAGTAATTCCTGTAAAATGTGCAATCCTTCCAGGCTAACTGTGGCTGCATTAAGGCCAGGACATGTCCTGTCTGCCGAGAGAACAAAATGTTTTAGAAAGTTGTACAAGTGATAAGGTGAACATGTGTTTTAAATAAAAGAAATATGTAGGAACAAGCTGGGGGATCACCAAATAATCGAATTGTCTGCATTTTGGCTTTCCCTTTGATATGATCCACCTGTACTAAAAAACCTCTTCTCAAAACAGGAAAAGATGCTCTTCTGCTTAATTTCCTGCAATTCTCTGTTGGAAGTCATCAAGAAAAGCAAGGTCAGAGATAGAGATCCCCTTGTGGCCTCCAGCATCCTTTTCTTTTTCTTTCTGATTTCCAGAGCTAAGGCATGGGGTGGCACTGCACTACTTGGACTGCTTCAATCTCATACCACAATATTACTTGGAAAATTAAAACATATTTTAGCACTGGAAAATGATGATATAAAATGCATGCTCATTTAACACTGTGTCAGTACTTGTTGTCACATATGATGTTCTGGGCTAGTCGGGAATTCTGTATTAGAACCTGAAACACAATTTAGCTTCTTTGTCTAGCCCTGCATAAAAATTACTGAATTACAGATTCATTATTGGAATATATTACCATATTCAGGATGTCAGTTGTATCTCCAAGGTTTCTGTCAATATTTTCATTATCTGAATCTTGTTCTGCAGAGACTTTACCAGGTTTATCTTTTTGATGATTATTTTCTACAAAGTAAAAGAGGGGGAAATAAAAAAATGTCATAGGAACAAGCACTGTATAGCAAACACAACAGTCCACTCTTATAAAATAGAGATTATTTCTGTTTTACTGACATAGAAGTGAAGTCCTCAGATTCTTCATCCCCTCGGCCTAAAACACAGCAGAAACACTTCCATCTCCTTTCATCAGTATTAACAACAGAGGTAGCTCAGCAATCTGGTCTCAGTGCACTGTAGATCTCTGACCATTTTTGCAGGCTTTCACAGCCTAAATATTACATGGGACAAAGATTCTTTTGGATAATCTCTTTAAAAATAGTGCAACAATTAGACCAAATCAGCTGCAGTCATGTTATCTCCATTGCACATTATGTAATGGATGGAGAGATAGTGAGTTTAATGCAGCATCGTAAAAATGTCCCTACATCATTAAGCTCATAAGGTCTATGACCATTTAACACAGCACAAAAACTGAGCTTTTAGGCCTAAGAAGACTCTAAAGGAAATTCAAATTTCACTGCATTGCTTTCCTGGAACCAGAAATGCTAATGGACCTGCTGGCAGATTTAAGAATAATCGTCTTCATTCTATGAATTACTTATTTTCAAATTAGATTTGTCTGTCCGGTAAATCTGAGCTAACTCTTACACAGAAGCACTGCATCCTGCACTCTGCAGCATTGTTCTTCCCAGGAAATCACACATGCCCAGGAACCCAGAGAAGTCCAGAACTGCTCTAGAGAATCTGTGCAAAGGTCCAGTGCTGTGTTACCATTATCCAGACTTCTCCATTAGCTTGATTATTATAAATCCTTATCATCTTACATAAAGAGCAAGGAGCACTTTTGCATTTCCAAGTGAAGAAGAAAGGTCCTCTAAGAATTAGTAGACCTCTTTTCTTATCTTTTCTTATCCAAGTTCCTTGTAGGCCTACCTATGTCTTTAAGACTGTTCCTAACTCTTTTTTTCTGTAATTCCTTTTTGTTCCTTGAAAATGAAGTAAGCAGTTAATGTTCTTACAACATTTTTGTGAATCTTATTTCTAAAAGCTTAAGGAGCCACTGGTACAGTTTATAAGTTGTATTTCTTTCACTCAAGCCTCCTCTAAATCTTTAAACTTGTTTTGCAAACATGAACAGTGTGAGGCAATTTTTGTCTGCATTTCTCAGCTTTCATGTCTGTGTGCTGCCAGGCCCACCTGAGGTGAGACTGAACCTGAACCTTCTTTCATGTTCAAACTGAACATTTGTTTATGAATGATGAGAGTCAAACCATTCTTATCAGAAAACAGCAGCAAGATGCGGGGACACTTCACCTTTTTCATGGTCTCCATCCCTCAAAGATTCAGATTTAGGATGACTTGTTGCAAAAAACCAGAATGGGCTGGTGTTGCTTGTCACAGGCAATGAAGATTTTAAGAAGCTTTCCCCCATTGGAGGCAGAGTTTGTGCCATTCGAACAAACTGCTCTGGTGACCTTTCCTTTAGAAGATTAAAAAACAATAGGTTGAGAAAAAGGGTAGAAGAACAAAACACAAGCAATATCTCATACTCAGCAGTGGAACTTGCATTTAGCTGATGATAGTGTTGCAACTTAATAAGCAGGAACAAATATCCTTAATATTTTAATTATTTGTAGTCCTAAAAAGTGGGCAGGTACATAGTGGGATTTTTAAAATCATTTCTATGCAATGATTTCAAGCAAGCCTAAAATATAAACGAAGGAGAAAAAGACCTTTTTTTTTTTAATTTATTTAAAATTAAAAACTAGTCCCTCAAATAACATCAACGTATTTAATCCACAACGTCAATACATTTTTACAGAATAAATTCAGGTTTTGGTAGAGTTAGTTCTCAGACAGGTAAGTGAAATTTTCCAACTCATTGTGATGTTTAAGGAAATCACATAGAATGTGTAGCGGAGATAAAAGAGCAAAAAGTAATATTTTAAGTAACTACATCTAATATTCTTCTTTGATATTTTAGATGCTATGAAATTGTTTAATATATTCAAGGACTCGGAAGAGCAAAAGAGCCAGGTTCTTACTATTCTTTTAAAAGTATTTCTAAGATAGTTTACAAAATGAAAATGAACAGGTTCTACATTTTAGAACAAAAAAAATTACAAACTCAATTTGAATCTCTCTCACAGAAATAGGCAAGCAAAATCTGACCGATAGCTGTTGTTTTTCTCCTGCGTCAGTTTTTGGGATCAGGGTAAATACATATTTTTTACATCATACATTAAAATTATACAGTTCAAGAAGATATATTTAATTGCTTGGTATATGCTGTGATTTTTGCTTTAAAAGTGATTTTGTTTCCTGAAAGAAGTATGGCAAATCTAACCAGCTCTGAACTCACCCTCTCTCGACGTCTTATTCGTGCTGCTGATAATTGCAAAGTGTTTGCTAGTACAAAGTCCCCGCTTGTTTTAGGGATAGTAGCAGTCAAATGAGGCTCATATAAATCTTCCAAGATTACTTCAGATCCTTTAGGTCTTGGAGCAGCAAAAACCAGCATGTGACAACCACCACAAGCAACCTACAGCTCAAAAAAAGGTCTGATTACTTCATTTGCATATATCAAGGATGCACTTTTCTTACAATCATCTCTATGGGCTTAGATTATAAGAAAAAATGTAATAAAAGTAAGACATACCAAATGGCTGCAAATTTACTTCCTAATTACACCAGCAAGATAAAAGTACTTAACTATGTTTAATAATGACTAATGATCTATGTTCACTTCTTCTTTGTTAAATACAATATATTTGTATTGAACAGAACAAAAGACAGGTCTATCAAATTTTTTATACGGGAGATAGCAAAGATATTTCCACTGACTTTCAAGAGATTTTAGCTAATTATTTTGATACAAGTCAAATGAGAGCAATTCTGATAGTTTCAGGGACTCAAACCTAAATGTTTTATCACAAAATCCACAAAATGTAAAGCAAATCTTACACACTCCAATAGACACAATATTATTACATAAAGATCAGAGGTTTCATGTTTTAGAAGGTTTAAAACACTCACTGCTTCCAATGAAACTACTTTCACTTCTAATTCCAGTAAACAAACAGAAGTGATCAACAGATTTTGTCCCAAATTTTATTCAATCCTGAGTCACATAGGATTTTTGATGCTGACAATTCTGTGACATTTATTTCTTCTACACCTCAAGAAGCAGATGAAAAAACTTCCCTACACAATTCTCAAAAGAAAAGACTACTCCTGCTTTCTTGTGAGGTTTAAGTTAAAAACCCCCAACACCTCAAATTTTCTTAAGGTTTAGAAATATCCCCGTGTACAAAAATTGTCAAAATTGAAAAGATGACTCTCTGTTGTTTGCAGAAAAGATATAAATTTCCCCATACTTCCAACCATCTAAGAGCAGTAAGTAATTCAGTTTGTAAACTACCACATCTCTAAAGACCAAAACACCATAGCACAAGAGTACTGAATAAAACCCTAAAAAGCAATCTGTATGTGTAGCCCAAGTCAAACACATTCTAAACTAAATGAACACTGATAAGCCAATGTAATTCCCTCTTTCCTTCAGTTTGTGTTGTCCACTAATTAAATGTTATAGAAAGAAAGAATTCTATAATGAGATTTCAGCTCTCATTAATAATCTATTTCATTAAGAGATAAAATATCTTGGTGTCTGAGAAGAATGAACCAAAGTTTTACCGAAAGGACCGTGAACTTCAAGAAATTGTAACACAAAGTGGGATCAAACAGATTTGTAAAACTCTCTTCTCCAAAGCCTAACTTGCCATGTCGTCCATCTCCAAAAGTAAACATGAGGCCATTCTCTGCATGTGGGAATAAAAAGGATGTTAAAACAAAGATTCAATAAAAAACCAGGACAGAACCATTACAAAGTAACAGGCCATGAAAGTAATGAATATTTCTCTTCCAAAAGCAAAACCTGAACAATTATTTTTAGATCTTCAACAGGTGAATATAATTAAAATATATGTATGTTTTCAGACAAAGTACTGTCTGACATGTTGGTCTAGACAATTCATAAAAAAACACCTCAACAAAATAATAATATTTAAACTGTACAGAAAAACAAAGGCTTCTAAACAAGAATATTTGTTAGCAAGGCATGATTATGAGGTTATAATTCCCCAGGAGATAGAGAGTTATGCATGGCATGGCTGTGAATCAGAAATTCCTATCAAATCCAGCTTTTTCACTGGATCATTTCACCTTTAGAACCAGTAATGGATATGTCTGCTACTGCTCATTGTACAAGGAAAGCTTTTGCAGTATAACAGAGAGTTGCCAGAAGTGCTTCCAGAATTTTGCACTCCCATACCTGCTATCACAGCAGTGTGATTTTCCCCACATGCAATGTTACATATTTTATGCCTCTTCAGGTGTTTCACAGACTTCGGTACTGAACTTTCAAACACAAAAGTTCCATGTCCCAGCTGCCCATATTGTCCAAGTCCAAAAGTATAAACATCTGTCTCTGAAATCATACAGGCAAAATTAACAACAAATATGTTGATATGTATAGATTTGTTTATTTATTTATATAATAACCTATGTTCTATTAGCCAAATGGAAGGCCACTGACATAAACAACATAAAAAACAATGTTTAATCAATTAAAAAATGTACCAACTAATCAATTACATTTATCAATTAATAACATACAACAAAATAAAAAAACCAGGAATTGAAGCACTGAAGTATATATAGAAAAGAATTTTAAATGGTTCAACATGCTATATATTTTCTAACATAAATACAAAATAGTCCACTGATCATATGTACACTAAGCAAAGTTTAAAAAATGTATGGGAATTTACATACTACAATCAATTCAAGACCACAGTGTTTATACATATATATGCATTTTCACAATAGCCTCATCTTAATTTCTCATTACTTCCATGTTCACTGTATGACTGTAAAGTTAATAGACAAGACCTCTTTAAACCACTACTAATTTGTATGTAAGAGACTGGAACAGTAACAGAATAGGTTTCAGTATTCTGTTCAGCTACTAAATCAGCCCTGCAATAGATACAGGCAACACTATAATTCTGTTATCTTGTGACAGAATAATCATCTTTCCACATTTATATTTTATCTGTTTAATGGACTGTCTGTGCCAGGAAAAATAAGAGCTTCTCCAAAGCATTAAAGATTCTTGGTGTGTCCATCCCTGGCAGTCCATCACAGCAGGGGAAGATTGTGAAGCTTGGAAATCTTGATGAGGTTATGCTTGAACAGAGAAGTTTTTTGGGAAAAAAGAAGTTTTCCTAGAATTTTACTTCCTGCCCCTTTTTTTTTTGCATGTAGGCAACAAAGGAAAAGTGAGAGTAATTCTACTTAAAGTACTTGAAAAATTATTATTAAAAAATTGGAAAGATCATGAAAAACAAAAAATATTCCATTTTAAGTAAAAAGAACTTTCCTATTTCAAAGGAAGTGTGATGAAATAGTAACACTACATACGGAAATGTTCTTTCTAGGAAGGTCTTTGCCCTTTCTGTTCCTTTTAAATTGTTCCATACTAAGATGTCATGAATTCACAGCATAAAAGAAAAAAAAAAAAAAAGCCCAATGGTCTCACATTTTTTTAAATTGTGGATGAAAAATATTGAGTAAATCTGGTTTTTTTACTAAATGTAATAGTAAAGCTCCCTCTGCTGGAAATTTTAGTGCAAGAAAGCAACATCTTCTCCAGAACTCAATAAAGCAAAAGAAGTCAGAACTTTCCTGTAGTATTTAGACTTCCTGCATAAGAATCAAGAAACTACACCTGAAAGACAGGAGTTTTCTTTAAGAAAAAAAAGTATCATCTTTGTTTTGGCAAGTTGCTTTCTCAGGATGCTGATTCCATAAATTCTGGTTAGAAGTACTGCATTTGTTTTAACAATTCTTTGGAAACTGACAGATCTTGTAACTATATGGCTTTATCTGATTAACATAATTACTTTGAGCAAACTTCGAGTTTTTTTTCTTTAATGCTAGTATGAAACATGCAGTGTCCTCTGCATTTGTGTTGAGAGGAAGATTTCCTCAAATGTTAACTTTAAAAGTGCAGAGCATTTTTTATTTCCTCTGTTTCTACTGAAGATGAGGAAAAAGGCCAATAATTCTGAACACAGCAGCAGCCCATGAGAGGGCCCGTGGAGGATGGGGAGAAATGGTTTCAGGGCTTACACAGAAGACAGTGGGTCTGCTGTTCCAAGTGACCTCCAACACCTGAGTGCTAGAAGAGTTGCTTCTTTACTTCCTACACTTCCCTTTTTGGAAGAACAGGGATATTTCCCTGTATCTGTGTTATCTTCCACCTTTGCAGGCATCTTTGTAATCTCTGTGACCCTTTGCACTATCAATAAAATAGTCCTAGGCAAAAATCCACATAGGCAAAAATCCTAGGCAAAAATCACTCTCACAATAGCTTTCATATTTTTTTTAAACATGCCATTTGCTGAAAGATTGTGGGAGCTCAAAGAATTTTTTTCAGAATCATGTATTCCCTGCTACGTATCTAAGGCTACAGATGAAGTTAAAAAATCCATTTTCCTAAAAATGAAACAGACAGTTATGCTTGTATCACAGAAACACAGAATCATAGAATGGTTTGGGTTGGAAGAGGCCTTAAAGGTCATCTGGTTCCAACCCCTTGCTTTGGGCAGGGACACCTTTCACTAGACCAGGCTGCTCAGAGCCCCATCCAGCCTGGCTTTGAACACTCCCAGGCATGCAGCAACCACAACTTCTCCAGGCAATCTGTGCCAGGGCCTCACCACCCTAACAGTAAAGAATTTTTTCCTGATATCCAATCTAAAGCTACTCTCTTTCAGTCTGAAGTCATTCCCTGTTGTCCTGTCATGCCAAGCCCTAGTAAATAGTCTCTCTTCATCTTCCTTGTAGGCTCCCTTCAGGTACTGGAGACTGCAATTAGATCAGCTCAGAACCTTCTCTTTTCCAGGCTGAACAACCCCAATTCTCTCAGCCTTTCCTCATAGGGGAGGTGCTGGATCCCTCTAATCATCTTGGTGGCCTGTCCACATAAATTCATTTCCCCTGAACATTATTATTACTATTATTATTACTACTTCTACTATAACTATTATGCCAATGAACTATTCACTCACAATAGATTTCTTTTTAAACAGCTTATGAATAAAACTATTACTGCAAAAAATCTGCTGTCAACACAATGTTCAGTATTACCAGAGTTAGTAACTGGATTTGGGGATTTCAGTATAAATAGTATACAGACTTAAGAATGGTTTGAAAAATCTTATAATCCTACATGGTCTGAATCGTGAGTTCTGTCAGGAAAAGGTAGAGCTTTGACATCCTTTTTGTCCTCTTTCAAAAGGGTGTCTTGGCTTTGTTTTCTTTTTAAAAGACCTTGAGACAGAAGATGAAAAATCCAACATTTTACATACTAATGCACTAATGTTCTTATGTCAAATGTTCTATTCTCAAAGGTCTGCTTCACTTTTTCCTCTGAAGAGTTATCTTTGCTTTCCTTCCTTTCAGAGAATGAAAGGAAGTAATATATCCTTTTATAGAAAAAAATATTCCCAGAGGATCTGTCACCATCTGAAAAAAACTGCAAGATATTAAGGCCACTCCAAATCATCTCTTTCTTCTTCTCCAGTTTCTAGATTCACATTTATTGTTTTTCTACCTTTTAAAACACCTTACTGAAAAAAGCACACAAATTGTGATTGCTGCTCTCCCATATTTCATTTGAAAGTGATGACAAGAGCTTTCATTTGCAGCAGGAAGTATCTGCAAGCGTTGGGGGTAGTCAGTGCGTTTTTTTCAGTCTCTGAGAGAACGAATCTGGGATGAGGATAGGATCTTCTTGGACTGGCTGACTGACTGCTATGAAATGAATTGCTTTGTGCTATCCAGATTTTGCATGACAGAATTTTTAAATGCAATTCTGTTTATTGTCTAGAACAATTGCAAATATTAAAGGCAGAAGTAGCAATAAGGCTTGCAAAGAAGATGGTTTCCAATACCATACTCAACATTTCTAAAACCAGTGTTTAAAAACTGGGTTTTTCTAAATTACTGCTCTCAACAATTTAATTCTTTTTCTCTGGGAAAAATAACTGAGTTTCCCATTTTGGAATTTCAGAGCAAAAAACCCCAAAGAATTATTTTAATATATACTTTCTACCTTTTACTCTGATACTTGTAGAGATTCCGAACAGTACCTTGATTTAATAACCCAGATTACAGTGGTTCTTACCACACAAAATTGCCAATAGAATAGATAACAGTCATAAAAAAGGAATCAAATGAAGTGCTTTGGAATAGACTAATTACACATGAGAGTCAGGAAGAAATTTGCTTTGTACTCTGTAAGATAACTGAATTATGCTTTCTTCTAATTTGATAAACCCTGAGTAGAAATGATGTCAAGAAATGAGCCAAGATGTGAAACAGTTTTTCCATATGACATTTTCTCCTGTGCTATTGCTATGTTAAATGAGATAGATGAAGGAGGGGAATATTCAATAGTCACACACTCAGTTCTTGTTTCCCAAGACTGAAATGTCACATCCTTAAAAACTGGAAAGACTCTGAAAGGATGAAATGCACATCAGTATATATTGTGTTACTAAGGGCAAGCAGCACACATTTTCACGGAGGATGACACATGAAATTCAGAATTTCTTCAGAATTGTATTACTTTCCTAATTTTTTTGAAAATGAGCTCAAAAGAGGTGCAAATGTTTCTGCTCCTCTTTAAAGATATATCATCAGAATTCTCAGTTTCTGGTCACACCACTTGACCTCAAGATGCAATTCAGGACTGATTTCAAGTAAAGTTTCCAGTGCAAAGCCAATAATGTATGTATATCACACTCACTTAAAATTATTAGTATCCATAGTGATCTCTTTTCACAACTTTTTTCCAAAAATTTTTCTTTGAGTCAGAAAAATTTCTCTATGCCAATACTTCTGACTAAGTATCTTTCATTTAAGACAGTATTTCCACTATCATCTACTCTTTCACTTGAAGTGTTTTGGTCAGAAGTCCACAGCTGTAACCTATTTAATAACAGCTGAATCACATTAAAAAAACATCTATCTGACTTTTCACTCTTATCACAGCTATTAAACTTTAGGAAATGTATTTTGTTGGAGGATACAGTTTTCCTCTTTTTGTGACTCAACTAGATCATCTGGCACTCAACACTTTGATCATCAACTGCTAGCTCAGCCAGCACCAAATTTCTTCTTTACCTTCTACTAAATAATTTATTTCCGTAAGCAAGTAAATCTTACATACATACATACTTACTATGGTATTTTCTTCACTGCATTTTTTCTATGGCATTTGTATTTCCCTCTTTGTTCTAGTTCTTGTACAGATTTCACTATAATGATGATGGCATCCAGGTCTTTATCTTTCTTCTAAATCTCTCTAAGTCATGGTTATAATGATTTTTTATCACATGAAGTGCCATTAAGTCAAAATATCTGTTGCTTGAATTCAGATTTATGGTTAAAAAATGATCAATAATGATAATCAAATTCTTTCTACAAAACTTCCCTTTGTAACTCATAAAATAATGCTATGATTTATACATGTTGGCCCCATATTTGTGGCAGTTTTTTCACTAATAATGATAATCTGATTTCTCATAAAGAAATTTATTTTGTGACATAGAATACTGCCAGGATAAGACTGTATGTTGGTGGAAAAAGGGAGATAAAGGCATTGAAATGTAGACAAATGTTTGCATTTCCTGGATTGGCTCCTGCTATTTCCTCTTCATAGTTTTCCCAAAGGAATTTTAACCTACCCAGAATCTTGCAGCTTGACTCATTACACATAATCCTTCCCAGCATTTCGCTTCCACCTTTACTCCTTCCAGTGGCTTGCAGTACAACACCACATCATATTATTCACCATCTTCCTCAGTTACATTTTCAGTTTATATTTTAGGAAGTTTGGCTACATAACCTTGAAGGCACATCACAAGATTGACAAGAGACAACTACAGAGAACCTTCAGAATACAGATTTAAGGACTGATATCTATACATCCAACTTGGTTTTATAGCTTTTGCATTTTGGCAGGAAAATAATTACAGGCTATACAGTTTTACACATATTTTATTCATTACAAGCTAAAGTTGATATCTTTTTAACTATCTTCAGGCAAAGTCAAACTTACCTTTCCTGCTTCTAAACCACTCTAGGTCAGGATAGAACTTTTGGGAAGAAATGGCTGGCAGTGCTTTGCACGTATGCTTTGGAAAAGCTAAGTCACCACTGGCAGACAACTATTTAGGAGTTCAGTAATACACATCATTTTCCAAGTACTATACTTGTGGCCCTGTGAACCAGTATGTAACAGTTGTATTTGGTGATTTTCATAACCTGTACAATATGTCAAATGTATATGCCTGCACTAGTTTCATATTTATGCTAAAGATTCTCCTCAAAGACACAAGCGAATGCTATATCACAATAAGAGATATTTAATCCATTTGGGCATCCAGTAGATAGTGAAGCTACTTGAAAAGTGACTTCCTACATACTTTCCTAAATATTCAAGAGCATTTAAATTCACTACAGAATGGAAGCTTTCCTCTAGAATTTCCCCTCTCACTGCAATAACAATTTCAAGCTACTTAGAGGAAAGAAATATCAATCATGTGTGTTGCACCAGGCAGTGCTGGCTTATTACAATTCCAGCAAGAAAGGCACCCAGCCTTTTTTATGTAAAGTTCTCTTAAAATGCTATTTATTTGAGCTAAGACTATAAAGAAAAACAAGATGGTATCAATAATTTTCTGTCCCATCAGAGGCTGGGAATCCCGAGCTGTGTGGAATAGAAGAGGACTCCAGTATGCTGTGCAGATCCCATCCATGGAAGGCTACCCCAGTTTGAGCCCTTACAGGATTTTCTTACAATCAAAACAACTCTATACATCATTTACACTGATAAATTCAGCATTTTATAATGAATAAAAATAACATTCACATGGGAACTTGCTGCTGAAGTTTCAGATAAAGGCAAGGACAGGCAAGTGGTGAAACCAGTGGTATCAACCAGGAGCTGCCTGGAAGCCCCTCTGTTAAAATCACCTGGCCAAGTTCATCCTGCAGCCAAGGGACATGGGCAGTGCAGCACAGGCCTGCCTTAACTGGGTGGTACATGGATTTCTACCTCCTTGATGTATGATGATGCTCCAGTTAGGATCACTACAGCATCCAGCATTTCAGTGGAATGTAAATTCTTGAGTTTCAGTTATAGGGCTATAAGAAAAGCCAGTTAAATTGCATACCTGTCAGCACCACTGTGTGTTCTCCACCACAAGCAACCTTATTAACTTTTTCTATAATTCCCAGTACAGGCTGTGGGACTCTGTTGTTCTTCAGCTGTTCAGGCAATAATCCCAGTTTCCCATTCGCAGGTTCTCCAAAAGTATAGAGTTCACCATCTCCTGTGAAAATACAGAAGAGCACATGGTTTCCAGCACAGACTCAGGAGCAAGGATGGGTTGTAAAGACTGCTGCAGACACAAATTATAAAGACAGAAAAGTGTATGAACATTACAGGATAGCTTAACATATTTGTATAATGCCCAAAGAGCTGTGAAAAGCACTCTGCTTTGATGGGACACAAAGGTGCTAGATTTTAGTCCCCTCCAAGCTCAGAATCACAATATTTAGCCTGCAAGGAATGTAGCCAAGGGAAACAAAAGCTTATACACCCTGCTTCTGAGAGGTGGTAATTTCCTCTGTAATCAGTATTTAAGTCAACTGAGGTGGCCTGTAAGGATATGAATTGAAACAGAAATTAATTTTGCATGGAAATTCGATGGAAAATCAACCTGCACAGAGTCATCCCAGAGCACATGGCACAGGATTGTGTCCATCAGGTTCTGGAATATCTCCAGTGAGGGAGACTCCACACCCTCTCTGGACAATCTGTCCCAGGGCTTGGTCACTGCACAGGAAGGAAATTCTTCCTCATGTCCAGGTGGAACTTCCTGGCCATCAGTTTCTGTCCGTTCCTCCTGTCCCATTGCTGGGCCCCACCAAAGAGAGCCTGGTCCATCCTCTGCCCCCTCCCTGCAGACACTGACAGAGGGGGATGAGGTGCCCTCTCAGCTGCCTCTTCTTGAGGCTTACATTCTCCTACACTTATTTTCTAACGGTTTTTCAACCTGTCTGTGCTTTTTAAGAACCAGCAAATTACCTCAGCTGCAAAAAAGTGTATTCAATTTAATTTCAAATCTATGGACCATGTTTAGGCTTCTCTGTTCAGTTTGGTTTCCTGGTTTAATTCTGATTTTTTTCTTATATCTATGTGCAGAAATACCCTGAACAGGCTGATACTTTGCTGTTATTTGCACCAGCATCAATTTTCTGTTCTAAAACAGTAGCCCAATTAAAAAGATAAAAATCAACTGTAATGTGAGGTTTTCCGTAACCAAAATATTCTGCTGACAAAAAGAGATTTTATTAGGCATTCTATGTGAAAAGAAAGAAAGAAAAAAAAAAAAACAACAACAAAAAGAACCCTGCATTTTTTGGAAGGTAAGTATTTTTTCAATACTCTTAGATCAGCCATATATTTCTAGAAACAAGTTGAAAAACCCCCAAAAGCACTTGGGAGATAACTACTTATGCAGTTCTCTTTGAAGAGACCAGCAGTTCTTTTAAACACTATTGCACTGAAAAAATTAATCCAATCACTATCTAATTAAGAGGATTAGAGATTCAAATGGCGAAGCCTACCAAACTAATCAAGTTTATTACATTTTTTCAACTTAATAATCCAGCTAACAAAGATAAAACCGTTTACCAAAGCAATTTTTGAATATATTACACATCCCTTTTAGGCAAATAGTGGTCTAAAACTATGAAAAATAGCAGTCAAGCATAAAAAGAACCCAGTCAAACTCAGATAAATTTTGAGTGCAGTATGTGTGCAGTACATTTGCATGCTGAGGACATGATGTACTGTGTGCAGTACACCTGCATTTTAAGGACACTGTTCAAAACAGAACCTGGTTATTTAATTTTCTGCTCTCATATGAGACACACTCTCACATGTTGAACTTTCCCTAATGTGGCACATTTTCTGTATCACTGAACTCTAAATCACGGGAGCATGTAAAGGCAATGGACAAGTGAATGGAAAACGTCCCTCAAAGGAAAATGTGCCTTTGAGAGTAGATAAGAGACCTAGCTGGTGGCAAATGAGGGACAAAAATGAGTGGGCAAAAGAACTGGATAACTCTATGATTCCTTGAATAAATGAAGAAGAAAAAGAAAATAAATATTTATTCAAGAGCAAATTGGTTAAAACTGTCTCAAACACTGAAATTCAGGGCATGTGTGGTGAATGATTCTTAAACCAGTCCTTAAATATAATGACAAAATACATTAAAAAAAGGAATTCAAGGAACCTGTGAAGCTCTCTATGAAAAGACATCAATAAGAATCTATCTTGACCTTGATTACAGTTACAGTTCAGGCAGGGGAAACACTAGAAGAGGTCTAATATATTCAATTCTTTTCTGGCTCCACAAATCTACTTCTCCTGTAGAATCCAGAGCAGTGGTGAGATACATCAGCTTTTCCTGCTCTCCATCTCCTGCAGTGGACAAATGAGCTGTACATGCTTGCCAAGCTTAATGCTTCCTGGAAAATTGTCCCCTCCTGAGTGTGTGGTCAAAGGCAAGTCAAGTAAAGATCTGTATAAGGGCTCAAAATTGTTGCTACACTCTCCCAGCAGTTTGTTTCTCTGTTGCTTTACTTGAGACATAGCCCTAATACTGGGACCCAACATGCCAAGCTTGTAAAAAGGAAGGAAACACACTGAAAAAGTCCTAAAGAGAACTGGAAGCTACAGACTAAAAGCTTCTTTTCAGTGGAACTCTTTGAAGAATGCAAAGAAGGGGGAAAGGGAGCAAACAATCATCTTTCAAACACAAACTGAGTAATCAGACTAGTTCCAAATCTGCATATGGAACTGAGTTAGTCATTGCCTGTGCATGTGCCTAGTCTAGATTTCAGAAATGTTTTTTTTAGTTTTATTGAGAATATTCAGGATTTATTCTGTCCTTCTGTTCTACAACTACTTTGGCATCAATGGGGTCCACATGTAGAATGGGGTCCACATGTAGAATACAGGTGGCTGACATGTTCAGCAGTTAAATTACTGTCTGCAAAGAAAGCCTTCTAGAAAGCAGAAGGAAGAATGGTGAAATCATCTTTTTGGAGCCGTAAGAAGCATTGCTCTTGGCTTTATAGCCATTAAACACTTTAAAGATAAAAGTTTACTAAAAAAAAAATCTTTTAAAACTCAGCAATGTCAAAGAAATAAGAACTTCAGTTAAAAAATTAAAAAGAAGCTGGAATTCATACTTCACCACTGTTTTATTCAATCCCTTATTAATGAACATCCTGCCCTGGAGAGGGCACTCTGTGTCCACACTATGTTTTCTAGTGTCCTCATGAGCCACTGTTTAGTTTCAACCCAGATATCCCTGTGATCCCATCAGGTTTTTCAGTCAGTGAACAACTTATGTCAAATATAAACATATTAAGAAAGGGAACCATATGGTGCCATGCTCATCAGTTCAGCCTGACAGCATTTACCAAGTCTTAGATCCTGCATCTATGTTACATTATTAAAGATTGTGTACTGTTCGATGTCTGAAAATCAAAATGTAGTAATTCTATAGTATTCGAATAACTGATAAGTAACACATCCTGTGACTGTGGTATGCTCAGAATAAATGCATAAAGTTAATTTTTAAACACTGTGTGGATACACACTGACAGTAGTGCAACAGAAAATCAATTCTGCGAAAGTACTTAGATGTCCAATACTAAATTTTTGTGGTAGCTGAAGTATCAGTCAAATAAAACTGTCAGCAAGGGGCCAAAGGAAAGTAGTAAAACAATTTATGCTTTCACCACAAAGAAGGTCATGTGTGTGTCAGTAGCTTCAGTGACATAGACTGAACCCAATACGTGCAGGACTTGCAAATATTAAGGCTGAAAATTAAGATTTTCCATCTCATACTTGGGCCTGTTTAAGCAGTAACAGGTTCAGCAGCTCCTCATTTTCACAGGTGATAACCAGTACATCTTTCTATTAATATTTTGAGAAGCTCCATTTTTCTTAACCAGGTGCAACCCTAAGCCTTTTTTTCTTATCCCCTTCCATTAAAAGTTTCCACTTCCTTAGGGTAATTGGCACACACTGTTCTCTCCTTACTCTTAGATGCTTGTCCTCGACCCTTCTACTAATGAGAGCTTTTGTGGCATCCAGCTGCAGTCCTGGATCTTCAGCTCTTGGCTCTAAGGCAGAGATACACACATTTCTACTACATCCTTGAAGTAAGCATGTTTTTTTCCCCCATTTATTCTGAGTTCAGGAGGCTGTATTTTTCCTTACAGTTGCTGAGCTCCTGATCAGTCCCAGCCACTTAATTAATTTACTGTAATAAAGCATCCATAATAAAAGTTGCCCACTACCAGCATAACACCTAATTAATATTTGTCCACCATAGCAAGCTCTCATTCTGTTAACAGCATGTTCTCAGAGAGCAGTACAGGTATTGTATGTGGAAAATTAACACTTATCAAGTAATCTGGGAAAGGTATCTGATAGAATAACTCCTGGGTACCCATTAAAAGCTTTACAATCAAAACTATTGATCCTTTGAAATCTTTAATTACTCTGAGGGGACCAAATGGTGAAGTTTAATAATGTAAATCTATATGGCTGAGAGGAAGTCATACCTGCTCATACATAATGCCATCAGTACTGGCTGATAATTCATCCATACTGGCATTATTAAAAAATTAGTGGAATCTTCACTTTGGAAACCAGTGGAGAGTGGGGAAGAGAGAGGTGGAAAGCAATAGGAAGGTCGTTTAGTCTGGAGATCAGACAACAGCCCACTGTAGCATTGCTTCTCCTCATACCACATACTGCCTGTTTAACTGACTTCAAAACCTAATTTTTAAGATAGAACAGCAAACTTGGACAACATGCTTGCACTTCTAGCAAATGAGATTAATTTTTCCTCATAACATAGCAATATTTAATATTTATATTTCTAGAGAAGATGAAGATGATTATTTGATCATCACAAAAAAAGAGTAATCTCAAGAAATGGTGGATTTTTGAAACCATAATATTATTCCACAATATACATCATAACCTTTATGAAAACAAAATGTGATATTTCATTATTTCTAATATACTTTTGCACAACAATGTGCAAATGCAGAAAATTAACTGCAGGTTTCTTCTTCCAATGTAATACCAAACTACATAGACAGCTTTCTGTCACATGGCAGTTCTTAACAACAATGGTGTATCAAGTTTGGAACAACTATCTGAAAACCACTGTCTTGTCTCCACTAACCTCTATTCCCATTCTCTTACCTGTTATCAAGGCAGAGTGATAATATCCACAGGATACAGAGGAAACAGGTTTTCCAATATCCACTTTACAGGGGACGCTGACGAAGGCTTCATTGGCCAGGCCTATCTGACCTTCTGAATTATCACCCCACACAAAGAGCTGCCCATCCTCTAAAATGAAGGCACATATAGTTAATAGATTTGAAACAAAAACTAATAAAAAGTTTGTCTATTTATTGAAGAGTATTTCAGAAACTCTGTGTACGATACCACCGAACGCCATGATCTCAGGGATATAAAATGATCATTTAACACAATGCAAAAAAGGAGTGAGAAGTAAGAGGGTATCCCTTAAGCTTTTCAAAAGTGACACAGAACATTTATGCATCAACTGATGCTAGACCATAAAGAGAAACAGAAAAAGTACTATGTAAAAAACATTCCTTCAGAAAGAGGAAGACTGAATGTGTGAGACAATTCAGTTGCCAGAGGTTAGTATGAAAATATTACAGTGAATTTAAGGCATCTCATTTCTAGGTGCAAATCACCCCTTTCTCGTTCTTCCAAACTAATTCTCTGTTCTGACTTTGGCAGACACCCCACTTACTCCTGCCTTATCTTTCAGTTCTCCTCACGATGGTTATATTGACCAGCTTCATTTGGCTTTCATTAAACTACAACAGTAGATATTCCAGCTTGATTAAGACCAGCTTCTATTGAAACAAAGACCAATGGCAACAGTAAAAAAAAAACCAACAAAACAAACAAACAAACAAAAAAAGCCAGTGAACAACATGAAAAGTCTCTAAGTTCTTCTAGAACTCTATGCATATTTCTTATTGGTGGGAAGTAAGTCGCGAATAGAAAAGTACCACCCACAGTGCTACTGAGACGGTGCTAGGAGTTAAAATAATTCAAAATCATCCTAAAAATCTTAAGAGAATGTCAGCAATTGGCATAAAAAACCTCAAAAACCAAACAAGCAGGCTAGCATCTCTCTCAAGTTCTGAAATTAACAGCCTCAATAACTTACCCTAAACAGGTACAGAAAAGCTGCTGTACAGCAAGACAATGAGAAATTGCATTACAGGGTAATAAAGGACCACCTATCCAGTGACTGGAAGTATTGTAATTATGTGGATTTCAGCATGTTGTGATGGTATCATTTTGCCACCTGAGAAATAGATGAGAGGCTCAGCCTCTCTCAGAATTAGTAAGGAATGAATGACACAGCTGTGCAGCCTGTACCTATGGACCACAATAGTTCCAGTAAGAAGTGGAATTTGACATGCTTAGTTTTCATAGGATTCATGTTTTGTGGCTGCTTTCCCTGGAAATAAACTGAAGAATTTTTTCCCTTTTGAGGGTATTCATACTGTTTCTCCTTTGTAAGGATTTCTACTAAACTTTCACAAAAACTCTTAAGAAGTTCATGAGACTCACACCCCTTGCCAGACTGTGTTAAAATAGGCAACTGCCTGCCAGAAAATGACTGTGGCTGCCAAGGAAAGAAGAGAGTGAAGATAGAAAATGCACCCACATATGCAGACAGGATGCTGGAATAAATGTCTTTCTGGAACACCAGGATGGACATGCATGAATAGATTTTATTAGCAGTTGCTCATACCAGTTACTGCTGCTGAGGTGTACGACCCAGCTGATAGTTGCTTGATCTTGTGCCGGTTGGTAAAAAAACGAATTAAATGAAACGTGGTCCTTTCCTCTGTGTCACCTAATCCCAACTGGCCTTCACTGTTACCTCCAGCAGCATAGACATTTCCTTTTTCTGCATACAGAAAAGCACAGGTAAAACACAAAATGAAGAAACCAGAGCAATTCAATTTTCAATGGAAAAAACATCACAAAAACATTAGGGTCTATTGCCCTGAAATACCCTCCAGCTGAAATTAGCAGTTTCTGTTCTAGCTAGCAAGGTTTTCCTGCACACAGTTGGATCAGAACTTCCTGAAGGCCTTACATGCATTTAGACTGCATTCCCCAGTATTCTGGAGACTGATCTAAAAAATAAATATGATTGGAAGTTCTACAAGAGCTCTGACAAAATGACTACCAGAGGCCCTGGCAGCAAGAGGCAGCTCCTTCCACAAATAATGTACATTTCAAGATAAACTGGGAGAAAAAGGGTTAATGATGTTACTCACAAGTAAAACTGAAGCTGTATTAGTACATAACTTAAAGAAATTAATAACTTGATAGCTTTGAGTACTGTGAATGAAATATATTTTTACTTAGGTTTTATTAGAAATATTTCACTTATTTTAATATTTAAATAACTTCCAATTTAATTAACAAGGTATTTTCATTGAGAATCTTGAAGTTAGCGCTGATGACAGATATCTTCAACTTTAGAGAACTTTAAGATTTATATTTTTAATTTTAGTATGTTTCACATCTAAAGTGCTCATCTATGATGAAACAGATATGGTGTATTATTACCGCAAACCCAGACAGAAATGTGTTAATAAACTGACATATGATTTATAAATGGTCCTTGCTATATAAATGGCCAGAAATTATCTAGCCAGTGCGTACACCAAAGGTGACTAATATTTACCCTGTGCAGTCTTGCACACTTAATTGTTATTAAAATGTACTGGTTTATTCTAATAATCTTATTTACAGTGCTCAGGGTCTCCACATATATAAACCTCCTAATAATCAAACAATCCTCTTCATAACATTACTGAAAGCTAAAGGATTGCAATCACAAAGATGGCTATTCCATTGCATAAATTATAGAAGCGTGACAAGAACCTTCATAAATTCTCTGTATACTGTGTCTCTACAAATTTATTTTTAAGTTTAAATTTACTGCTTATTTATTTATAGCTTAATAAAGCAACTTGTCTTTGAAATACCAGACTATGTTGTACAACCAAAAATGCAACAGAATTGGAAGACTTGAAAACATTCAGTTCTACTGTATTTATTCAGATACATAACTCCACACTAACAAAGATTATTTTTCTAAGGTAAATTTGAGTCCAGATGCATATAAAAATAACAACATCTTTTCACAAGGCTTAAAGGAAATATTCATAATTGTTAACCACACCTCAATTGCCAGCAAGAAATTTTTCCATATGTCTGTTACGAGGAAACTACTATCTAATATTAGTTTATAAATGCATTGGCTCAGAATAATCAAACAATTCTAAAAAATCCCAAATTCTAAGAAATGGATGTCAAACTCCTAAGTTTTAGCAGTCCCATTTTCATTTATTTTTCTTTCCTCAACACTTCTAGGGTTCCCAGTGTAATTTTGCATGAAAGCAAAGGAAGAAACATATCTTGAATATGTATGAAATAGAGGTTACGTACCTGTGTAAACTAAAGTGTGGTTTCTTCCACAAACAGCAAGTTTTGGTTTTTCTGGTTTTAAAGCTAAGAATTCAAACCAAAGAGGAGGGAAAGTTACAAATGAGCTGATAGCTGGTTCAACAACAAAATGCTCTATGCTCTAGAGGGAGCTCTGATTTCTTCTTTTCACATTTTTACCAACAGAATTATTACAAGAGTCATTGCCAATTTGAATCTAGCACATGACTTATCAAATCAGTATTCCCCCAAGGTAAGAAAATAGGTCAGACCTTAAAAACTTAAAACATTCAAGTTAACTTGATGATGGTTACTTCATCCCAATGCCACAGTCCCTGGAACTTACCATTTATGAGATATGCCTAAAAGAATATATTAAGTTGCAGGATAAAATTAATGATTTAAGCTGTCTGAAGTTTTCATTAACAGTACTATTGTTACTTCCCTCTTAGACTTTTCCCACTGTTGTAAATCTCTGAAATCATACTGTTCCTTTGTCTTACCATCCCTACCTCCCTTCATTGTGCTCATATCCCTTTTCTGCTGTGTTCTGACCTCTTCCTGATCACTGAACTCAATTGCAAAGGGCAGCCCTACCTGGACTAGTGCCCACACTTTTTGCATGTATCATGTTGTCTCAATTTCAGCTGAGTTACCACCAATGAGAGTGCCATTGCATGCACTTCTCTGCAGTCTGGTCACTTTGAAAGACTGGGAATACATATGGGAGGGCTCAGGACTTATTTTGGTGGGAAAGAGAGAATACAGAGGCTCCTCTTCTCCTATGACAAGTGCACTTCATTTCAGAAAAAGAGAGTAAAAATGTCTCCCTGACTTTTCCATCCCTGCTCCAATTACTGTTCATTGTCAACAAATTATCTTCTCTCAGTCATGTCCATGTACCTTATACAATGCTCTAAACCAGGATTATTTTTACATAATAAATCTTTAATTGCTTTTCCACTGCACTACTCCATAACAAAGCCAACAACAATCATCCCTTTCACAAACCCTTTTTCAGTCCTTCCAGATCAAGTTTCTTCAGCTCTTGAACATTCAGATTGAAGTTCCTTCTACCAAGTTACCAAATAAATCTATCTACTCAAGCATGAACTGCCTCTGGTCTATCACACAAATTTAAATTGTCCAAACACAAGTTTCCGCCTCTCCTATCCAGCACCTACCACTACCATCAGGCTGGAATCATAATAGTTCCAATGGTGACTTCTTCCTACAATCTTTATATCCCAAAACTCTGTCTCCAACTTCAGAGATGAGCTCTTCAGAAGCCTGTGCTCCCTACCTTCCTCTCACTTAGGCTAATCAATTGTATTTTATGAGACATGCTATATTTACAGTGGTGCAGGTGATTTTTCATAACCAATTTCATTAGTCTCTAATCACGTCCCAGAAAATATTTTCTCAGAAAACATGCAAACACAACCATTTGGCTCCAAGCAGAAACTGTGTCCTTGCAACCCCATTCCCAAAGCCAAGTGATGACAAAACGAAAAGCTAGTGAGTAAAGCTCCAGGAATTCCTCCTGCTGCCTACTGCCAAGAGAAAAAAGATACCCCCCTTGTGACTTTTTCCAATGGATGCCAGGTCTGGTTTGAATTGCTGTCATCTTCTCTTTGTCTTTTATTCTCCATTGCAATTTGACAGTAAACCCAAAACTTGAAACCCAATCCACTAAAGCCAAGGTAAGAATCAGCCTCTCACATGGCTGACAGAAGATGTGTACCTGAGAGTAGCTGCATTCTCCCGCTGAAGTGAAATAGAGACAGGAGCAAATAAAGGACAGTAGAATAAACTAAATCGGGAAGAACAGTTTGAGCAAGCAGGATAATTTGTTTTTAACAATAAGCTAACAGATCGATCTGCTGGCAGAAAGAGTGAAGATAAACATTTAATAGTGAAAAGAAATGTGTTAATGGGATAGATCTGACTTGACATAAATAAGGGGATAGGGAAAAGTATTGACTCAGCTTTGTTTGACAATATAAAAACAGCTAGGAAAGATCAAGAAGATCACAGTGCAATAAAAACATATTTTTCAATGCCTAGGAATTTATTTTACTGTCTTACAAAAACGTATTAACATTTATGCCCCCTTGGGCATTTTTTACACTTGTTAAAAATGTAATAGTACTTGTGAAAAGTTTCTGATAGATTTTTTTCATTTACAAAGCTGCTAAGACAATAGTGACACAGAGATTACACCATGCTGTTGGAACACTGGTTTCTAACAGATGGACGATGCAGAGATCAACCATCTGATTATTGTCTGCAGTAAAAAAAGAAGATGTGGTTTGTCACAAAAGGCAAATACTACATAAAATCAGAGCCCTCAAAAATGACAGGATTCTATGTATCTGACATAATCTTCAGATGCAAAAGGACTCAGAATCTGAAGTAATGGAAAATCAGTCAGGGATTCCTTTGAGCTACCTTCATGATCTTGTGCAGTAATGTGTACATGTGATGAATAAAGAATCAGTTATTTTGGAATCTCTTCCTATGAAGTAGCTTTTCATAAGGGTCTCCGTTCAAAAAGACAAAAAAAAAAAACCAAACAAAGAAGAAAAAGAGAAAAATCACACAAACCTTTAACACATGTTGGTTTGCTGACAGTGTTCTTTGATCCTAGTCCTAACTGGCCCCAGTCGTTACTGCCGAACATGTATAGTTTACCTTTCCCTGAAAAAAAACCACAGACAGAATCCATACAAGTGTTTGAATACCTCATTCAAGACAAGATGGTCATTCACTCACAATGTAAGGCTCAAGTTTAGGCAATTCAATATGTAAGTGTAAACAATAATTAATATCCCTGTGATTTTTCAGTTCAAAAATAGTAATTGCATTGTTTAAGTAAGAAATCCCCAGCCAGAGGAAGAAACATCCTCATCTTTAACTTCAGCACAGATGAAGTGCTCTTCAGAAAACAAGATGTTGTACTCTTGGGCAGACCCTGCAGTTCAGAAACCACAGTATTTATAGGCCCCTTATAAAATAACAGCATATCTAACTGAACACCCACATCTTCTACCTCAAAAACATGAATGAATAATGCAGCTATTTGATAAATACAAGTAAAAATTTGTAACATTTGGCTTATTTGATTGTTTGGAGATTGTTTACTGCTAAGTGTCTTCTCTTAAAATGATTTACAAATACTCATTTCTATCAAATGTAGTTTCTGATAAATTTTCATAAATGTATTAATTTGTTACTCTGCATATAAATATGGAATGCATAAATCCACCACGCAGTCAGAGATTTTGTAATCCTAAATGCAAACATTAGGTTACAAACCTTCAACAGGAGCAATGCTAGAATCACCTTTCAGAAATTCATATGATGTGTCATTGGCCTTGCATGTTTGACCATTACAAACAATGACTTGTTGTAATTCTGAAAAAATAGTACTTTCTCTGAGGATGGTATATGAACAGTTGAAAACTTTGTCATCTGGGATGAAAATTAGATATCCAAAACTGACTACTGACAATACCTCAAAATGAACTCATTTGATGTCATTTTTTTAAAACTATGGCATGTTGCAAAGCTGTAAGGTTCCCACTGGAAAATAAGACCCTTGTTCCAACAGAAATCCTTGCAAAACAATAGAAACTGATTTGGCAAAAAAAAAAAACCACAAAAAAACCCCAAACCAACAAACAAAAAAACCTCGGCCCCTCCCAAACCCCACCCTTTTACAACTGTTAAAAGGACTTTGTTTACTTTTGATGAAGGTCTGCAGAGCTTTGTGCATTAGACTCCATCATAATGCTGTCACCCTAAACAGAAACTTGGTCATAGAATTTGTCACCCTCATCATCTACAATTACCACGACCACAGTCCACAATTGTAATCCCATATAATAATGCCAAAATAATATGACTGTTTGTAACTTCAGTGCTGTAGGTTCCCAGTGAGGGTTCTGAATGTGATTTACAGAGCCTTTGAAATACGATCTTGCAATGTTTTAAATATAACAAAAAAACTCCTATTCCAATAAAAATATCAATTTATTTTCTTGAATATAACAAAATAGTTTAAAACAAAACAAACAAAAAAAAAACCAAATAAAATGAACCGATGTTTAACAATAACTGGTATCTAAAATCCCAATCAAATAGGTAGATTTTACATTTCTTGGCACATGGGGCTACGTGTCAATATTATGTCTTTCCAGGAAAGCTGGAAGGGAAGAAAGACTGAGGCCAAGTCCACGCTCACAGTGTTCTACTAACAGCATTTATATCTCCATCCTAATTTTGATAATGAAATCATGTTCAACACATGCAGACCTGTCCCTGACAGGAAACACAGCTTAACAGAAAGGTTTTTTATCAGCAAATGATATCTATCCTATATTGGTATGGCTTCCTTGTATCCTTGCTTTACACTTTCTAACTGCTTTCCTAAGACAGCAGTACTTCTGTGGGAGTATGATGCCGAGCTGCCCTAATTCAATTTAAGCACATTCTCTTTTATCCATGCAAAATTCAAACAAGGTTATGCTTTTCATCCTATAATCTGCTGGGTTTTATATCAGTCTTTAAACTCTCAGGCATTGCTTTGTAAGTCAAGGAGCTTAATAGATGAGAGGAATTTTTTCACATTCTTTTACAACTGAGTGACAGTCTTTTATAATTTCAGGTTTCCTAGGAGAATAACAGAAAATAAAAAATCTGGGAAGCAGTTAATTCAGACAGAGAATGAGAATTAACAGGCACTACAGAGGAACCTAAATAAATGCTTGTAATGAAGCAACGTTTCTTGGTCTGTACAGCAAATCAAGTTTAGAAAGAGGCACAATTCAATCTAAGTAGCCAAGAAATCTGATATAATTTTGCATGCAAAAGGCACTATTTTCATAACTGCATACTGAGATATCCCAGCCATCACAAAAATGCACTGAATCCAACAGCAGACAAATAGGCAAGGATCAAATTTCAAAATTTCTTAAACTCAAATTGCTCTTGGTTTTTTTGCTTCCACTTTGGTGCTGTCATCCAGATGTGGCCATCTGCCAGGTGGAATAGCTGGCACAGGACAGGTCCAGCAGGGTAAGGCTATGACTCTGGGCAGAAGGGAAACAACAGGATATAATGAAAAGGTCTACTCAGACCGTTTTGGTGATGAAAACATACTTCCAACAGCAGTCTCCACCCTTATCCTGATGCAAAACTGGAGTTATTTCTCCCAGATATGTGTTCACTGGCAGGTACACCAGCAGATATTTCAACAACAGCAATTCAGGGCTACCAGGGAAGCCAGAAGACATTTCCACGTTTAGCAACACAGGTTTTGTGGGACACCTCAGTAAGACAGAGTCTCCTACCTCATTTCTCATGAATAGTTGCTATCACAACTGTGATTCCTGGGGACCCCGTCAGTCACGTGAACCTCTGGTTCATGAAGTGCTTTTAAAGGCATTCATTGGGCAGCTGGGAAATACCAGCTGAAATCTCATGTGCTTTGTCATAACAGGCAGCCAAGTACTCTAATCACCTAAGTTTAAAGGTATGGTTTATGTATTCCCCCCCTTGCTTTCTAAATTACAGTAGTGTGGGAGAGAAATAAGATGGGGAGACAATGTCCAAACTTTGAGCACTTACTACAAGATCCTACTGAGAAACTGTATCTGAACAAAACATAAAAGGCAGTATATTGTACAGAGTTTCATATGCCAGGCACCATGATTGTTTTTAATTATTATTTTTATTTGAGTTATTTCATGAATAAACTATGTTAACAGTTGATTTAAAGCTCATATACAAGTCAAATAGATCCCAGGAAAATAGGAGTGACATCAGTTTTGTTAGGCAAGTCATGATATTCTCAAAAACTTTATTGAGCACCAAGAATGGTCATGCTTAGGACATTTGGCATCACACAAACAAAACCAGCACAGTATGCTGCTTGCTCATACACATCAACACAAATGTGTATTAGTCTTTCTCATCCTCCCCTTGCAGCTGATGCAAAAGATACTATGCCATGTTCTGATGACCTGCTGGTAAGCAGAAAGAATAGAAGGCAAAACACCTAGAGATTCCAAGGTCTCTTTGTTGAATGTTCAGTGCCTTACAAAACCTGAAATTATGAGTCTACTATCTTCTTGTGGTTCCATATGCACCTCCTTTCACTCCCGCTTTTACAATTGATACTTCTGTCTTTCCTTCTGCCTTCTTATGCTGGGGGCTTCAATTTTCTCCAGAGCACTGAGTTCAGAAAAGGTGTCTTCATTCATCAGCACTTTCCCCCTTGTGAACAGGATCAGTCTCTTTGATTAAATGTGGTTAAGCTGCCTAGGATACTCTAATCAAGGCAAATAAACAATAAGACAGCTGTTTACTTAAAGAGCTTTGTAGGAAAGAAAATGTAATAGACAGGCATTGGGAGGCGATTCTTAAATGTAGGCATATTCATACTTCTTCACACCATCTCCCATGAGGATGAATTAATTGCTTTCCAAAATCTGCAGTTATAGAAGATGCAGGGAATGGACTGTCAGTATTCTTGGGCCAAAAAATACAGAAATGAGGCAAGAAACATAATTAAATGTGTTACAAGTGGTACTGGAATATATACTGCTCATGACTGCATTGAAGACCTAAAGGAGACCACTGCTTAAAAAAATTCCTGCTTGGACATTTTAATTAAGGTTATGCCAATGGTAGACAGAAAAAGAATAAAGAAACACAAATTTCAATCCCAAACTTCCTTCCTGGAGTAGGAAACATTTCTTCAACTAGCTCAGCAAGCCAACTCGAAGTCAGCAAGCAACTATCACTGGTCCCTTCTGTTCCAACATACAGACACAGCATGTAAATAAAATTTTGGACTCTTAACTCCTGACCTAGAAAGGCAAAGGACGGAGTGCTTTATATTTACTTTACACTTGTCTTTATAAAAGTCATAGAGGGATACTGATGCTGGATTAGATAAAAGAAGTATTTGAAAGGTTCTGAATATTTTGTTTGAATGCCAAATACTAGGTTTTGTATGTTTTCTTCATTAGTATTCAGTCAAGATTCAGTGCTAGATGTAGCTGTCTCTCCTGCCCAAATCCAGCATTAAGGAATGATTTGTATCAGTTCCTGTGATTGTTTTACTTATCATTGTTGAGCCATGTTAAGTACAAAATTGATATATTTCTATATTTTAATCTACCTCTATTCTAAGCTACCTCATATTCCCACTGTTCCCTACAAACATAGGTCCCACATCCTCTTTCAGAGTGTGGGGAAAAAAAAGGGGGGGAGAATTTTGACCTGTAAATAAAGACTGAAAGTAGAATGAAGCATGCATTCACACACACCTGCTTGAGATACTTTTCCTTCCTCAGTGCTGTTTGTCTTTTATCTCTTCCAGATCAGGTTCAGCTGAAGAAGCTCCTGGTTTCCCACAAAGTTTGTACCCTTCTCAGTAAACTCATTATCAGCAGGTGCTTCTGGAGCATTTATTCCAGGTGTTACTGCAGTTCAGGATCATTCACCAAGGGCTTAATTCCACTGTATCATCCATCTCCATCTAACTGCAGCAACGTGAGGTGCACATGGGCATGCACAGGTGTGAAGAACAAATGAGGGACAAAGGCTTTTTCTTTCCCTTTGTCACATTGTTTTGTATGACTCTTGGAGTTTTTCTACCTTTGCTTGTTGTTGATCCATACTTTACCCTCACTTTTGCCTTTACAACGACCCAGAAAACCTTTTGCTACCAAAGACATCTTTTTCTCATGCTTCTACAGTTCCTTCTCTGCTAAAGCTTTTAGGAAATAAAGATCTGATCACCTAGAAGCTTCCCTGGTGATGTACCTGCCCACTACACCAGATAAGGCAAGCTACAGAGACATTTTTGAAACAAGCTGCACATACTAAAATAATGGAGAAAGGGGAAATAGCAGAGAAATGGTGCTGCATGAAAACCTACTCAAGCTGGCTTCTTCAAAAGCTTTATCTAAGTGGTTACTATTGCAGTGACGTGTGAATTAGGGGATTGTTGCTGACTGGGGTTAACAGTGCTGGCCCAGGCACATGCTGGGAGGCAATTTAAATTGACTGGTTTAAACAGAGAACTATACCTGTGTTATTTCCAACTGGGTATGGGCATATAAAAGTATATGTAGAAAGAAAATTCCAAAGGAAAATGTCAGAGTGCCCCAGGTTACATCCGAATTAATTTTATGCAACAGGTAATTTAATATTACTGGTTCAATCCAAGAAAAAGGGTCAAGCTTTGTTCAAAACAAACTATTAATGTATAATTCATCTTCTGTGAAGTTAGGCTTGAAAAATTCATGGTATAATTTCACCTCAGGGTGTTCTGCAGTCCATGAAATCAATAGTCTTTTTTATCATGCCTGGAATAGTTCTTTCTGAAAATCCAGCACCTTCAATGTTGCTTGTGAACATTGCAAGAAGCCTCAGGAAATTATTTAATAAGCAACGACCAACTGGATATTGATGAGGAATAACTACAGTCCAATTTAAAAGTCCTGAAAATACACATATAAATTTTTTCAACAACAAAGTCTAATTATCTGTCAGCAGTTGATTGTCAATACAATCATCGCACATGCTCATCCACAGAAGAGTAGTCCCTTCCATGTAAAATAAAATGAATAAATTCTTTAATGAGTATTGTTTCCATCATTTCAAAGAAAAGAAAAAAAAAAAAAACATTAATAATGCTCCCTCTATTACACTGGAGTTTTCTTTGAACACTTTTTCCATTTATTTCTGATTTTTGTAGGATATTCTGAAGTTTATTGAGTTGCTCTTGCAAGGGCTTTTTTCATCTGACAGTCAACAGTAGTTCCAATCTTCATTTAAGAGATACAATTGTATTTATTGTTTCCAGCAGATTTCTAGTGAACTTGTGGTGTTCAGCAGATACTGTTACTTCCATGATACAATATATCTAACATACTAAACATTGTCAGATTCAAGAGAAACATTCAGCCTGAACAAAGTTACGCTTACTTTAAATCTTGCGATACACTCAGTTATTACAAACTTCCTCCAGGCAGTTCTTGGGCGCATCTTGTGAAAACCTTGAGTGACCTCACACTAACTCCAAAGGCATCCAACAGTTCCCACAGAACAGTCCTCTCTCCTCTCCCCAACCTCAATTAATGTTTTACCTCAGTATGCAAATAAGATTTCTAACTTTCAAAGGTGTCCAAATATATCACCTTTTATCATATAGATCAGCTTCACTACAAGAAAGACATTGAAGTGCTGGAATGTGACTACAGAAGGGTCTGAAGCAGAAGTCCTATGAGGGAAGTTGTGGGAGGAAAGGAGGCCCAGAGAAGATCTTATCACTCTACAACTTCCTGAAAGGAGGTCATAGCCAGGTGGGGGGCTGCCTTTTCTCCCAGCTAACAAGCAAGAGGATGAAAGGAAACAGCCTCAAGCTGTGCCAGGGAAGGTTTAGACTGGAGATTGGGAAAAATTTCTTCATGGAACAGGATGCCCAGGGAAGTGGCTGAATCACCATCCCTGGAGGTGTTTAAAAGATGTATAGAAGTGGCCCCTGGGGACATGGTTTGGTGGTGGACTTGGCAGTGCTGGGTTAATGGTTGGACCTGATGATCTTAAAGGTCTCTTCCAACCTAAACAATTCTGATTCTATATCCTTCATTTCCAATACTGACCTGTAATAACAGCAGTATGTTCATCTCCACATGATATAAGTACAGGCTTGTCATTTTTGAACCAGAACTTGCTAGGAATATCTTCTGCAAACTTGCTTTTCCCGAATGTGAAAACAGCACCTGATTCTAAAACACAAAAAAGATGATGTCAACTTTTAGCAAAAGCAAAATTTGCCTCACATATTTTGAAATAGCCATGTTCTATCAATTCAAAGGCACATTTTATTTTCTTATCTTTCTCTTCTTTCTTCTCTCAGCCTTCAAAACGTGGGTTGGCAAAACTCTCATTTTGCCTGAACAAGAGGAAGACCTTCTCTCCTGTGCCAGTGGCAGAGCACTGGAACAGGCTGCCCAGAGAAGCTGTGGAGTCTCCATCTCTGGAGATGTTCAAAACCCGCCTGGAGGTGATCCTGTGCAACCTCCTCTGGGTGAACCTGCTTTAGCAAGCGGCTTGAATTAGATGGTTCCAGAGGTTCCTTCCAACCCCAACCATTCTGTGATTCAGTGATAAGACCATGATCTGAAAAATCCAAACAAACCCACCCCAAAATAAAGTCCAAGCAGCTCTTCAGCATTTGTTGCCTGCCTGGTTTTCTCAATTCTTCACACTTTTAAAAGTGTTAGCAACATTGTTTCAAAACACAGAATGTTAACTATTCATTCATCTTTTGCTTAGGCATGTGGCTTGACACAGAAAATACTAATTCTACAGAAAAATAAATGAACTTACAAGTTAAATAATTTGTCAAAATCCTTGCAGACAATGTGGCAAGCACAACTAGGCCTCCTATTTCAAAATGTCAAAGCCTGTGCTACTAGCATAGAATTTTTTTAAACAAAACCAAGAATAAACCAAATCTTTTCCTTCAAAATTTTTTTAACACATAACAAGTGTTAAGAAATACACACAATAACAGTGGACTGCTTCTGAAAATTATTTTGAGACATCCTAGTGCATTTATTTTCAATGAAAACCATCTCATCAACAATATGCACCCCAGCTCCAAAACCCAAAAATTCTTTCTTAAACTGTATATTTTACTTCATTTAAAATAATTATTTAATGCAAAAGCTTTCCCTCTTTCAAAAGACATTATTTTATGTATCAGATGGAGCAGAGATGTATAAATTATTACCTCACTAGATGTGCTTTTCACTTTCACTTGCTCAACAAGCTTTGTGCAGACAAACTCAAGCCTTCTAAAGAAAGAGTTGAGCTTTTCCTTATTTTACCTAGACACACCTACAACTACAGGCAAGCTAAACAGCATCTGAAAACTCTGATTTAAATTTTCATCTCCAGCCAGACAGCCGTGCACTTCTGAACTTGCTTAGTGATCTGTTTGGCACTTGTGCCCTAGAGGTCTCTGGTTCCTTTATTTTCCCTTCAGAAGGGTTAACATGAAAACACATGTATGTTCTTTATTCAGAGTATACAAAAAGCTGCTACATTTCCCAATGTGCTTTGTATCTCATTCATTTGACTAAGCCATAACATTGCTCAACTGGACACAACTACTGTGCCTGGTTCTGGGCTCCTCAGTATAAGTGAGACATGGAGCTCATGAAGTGGGGTCCAGGGGAGGGCAGCAAGGATGATTGGGGGACTGGGGCATCTCTGTTATGAGGAAAGGCTGAGGGATTTGGGCCTGTTTAGCATCGAGAAGAGATGGCTGATAAGGGACCTTATTAATGTGTATAAATATCTAAACGGGGGGGGGTGCCGAGAAGATGTAGCCAGGCTCTGCTCGGTGGTGCTGAGCAATAGGACAGGAGGCAATGGACAATGGACAGAAACTGATGCTCGGGAAGTTCCACCTGAACAAGAGGAAGAAATTCTTTCCTGTGCTTGGTGTGGCATTTTCCTCACTAGACGTATCCCAGAACCGGCTGGACACAATCCTGTGCCATGTGCTCTGGGATGACCCTGCTTGAGCAGGGAGGTGGGACCAGATAACCCATGGAGGTACCTTCCAGCCTGGACCCATCCTGTGATTCAACGCTGCCATCAGCTTGGAAACTGAATCCCACCAACTCGGTAAATTAAATCCCCCAGGACATACACGAGGCGTTTGTTGTCGCAGCAACGAGCAAACGTTAGACCATTACCTTGGGTCAAAACGCGACACAAACTAACTATTAATGCTCAGAATTAACCGCGCCCCCCCCGCCCCGAGCGCCCGGCGCTGCCCCCTGCCCCGCTCTGACGGCAGCGGACGCGTCTCTCCCCAGACGCCGCAAGGCAGCGGCCCGGCCCGGGGCCCGCAGCCGGGGGAGCCCCGCGGCGGTGAAGCGGGCAGGGGCCGGCACAGGCAGACGCGTTGCCCCGCGGGTCCCTGGAGGAGCGGCCGCACTCACCGGGCACGGGCAGCTCGGTCCCCGCGGCGGGCGCGGCCATGGCGGCCGGGAGGAGGCCGCGCCGGGCCGGGCCGGGCCGGGCCGCGGGCAGCGCCGCCTGGCGGCCGGCGGGGGGCGGCGCCGGGCCCGGCCGGGCCGTGAGGGCGGGGGCGCGCGGGGGAAAGGCCTTGTACGGGGGGTAGGAACGGGATCACGGGATCACGGGATCGGCGGCGCTGGGAAGGACCCCTGGATCACCGCGTCCAACCCACGTTCCAGCGCCACCGTGGCACCGGGTGCCACATCCAGTCTTTCCTTATACACCTCCAGGGACGGTGACTCCACCACCTCCCTGGGCGGCCGACGGCGGGGCTGAGGCCGGACCCGGCTGCGCCCTGAGCCCGGACCCGGCGCTGCACCCTGAGCTCCCGAGGAAAGCTTATCTATAAAAAGGGACGCCCACAGTGTCCAGGTGGTGCCCCTGTGGACCGCGGATCTCTTGTTGTCCAGATCGATACTAGTCCCAGGACCGATGACCTCCTTTTCTCTCTCTCTGTCTCTCTCTTCCCACTTCATTTTTTCTTTATTGTTCTTTTATTTCTCTTGCTACTAGAAGATGAGTTAACTTATACCAGTTTACATGCCACATGTATAATTTACTAATAAAACTTCTAAAGTATTTTTTGGATCCTCTGTTGGTGGTTCCTTTTCAACTGCAGGTATCTGTAAATCTTGGGTGCTCCCTTCCTCGTAGGTGACACTTGCTCACTGGACCTTACTGAAATTGGTCCATGTGGGAATTGGGATCAGGCAGCCCCTGTACAGGGGTGTGGTGGATTGACCTTCACTGGACACCAGTTGCCCACCAAGCTGCTTCATCACTACCCCTTCTCAGCTGGACAGAGGAGAGAAAATAAGACAGGAAGCATAGGTAGAGAGAAGGCAGATTACTAAAGCAAAATTGAAAGGTTGTGTGCACAAAGGCAAAGCAAAAAAACAAAGATTTTTTTTCTCTCTACTTCCCGTCAGCAAGTGATGTCCTGCCAATTACCAGGAAGCAGGACTTAAGCACCTCATCTTTGCTCCAGAAGGCAAATACTGTAAAATAATGAATGCTCCCCCTTCATCCTCCTTTCCTTAGCTTTTATATCTGAGCTGACATCACATGATATAAAATATCATTTGGTTAATTTGGGTCAGCTGTCCTAGTTGTGTCCCCTCCCAGGACCTTGTCCACCCCCAACCTACTGATGGGGGAGTGGGAAGATGGAGAGACAGCGTTGATGCTGTGCCAGCACTGCTCAGCAGTAGCCAAAACCCTTGGTGTGTTATCAACACCTTTCCAGCTACCAATGCAGAGCCCAGCACCGTAAGGGCTGCTAATGGAAAATTAACTCCAGCTCAGCCAGACCCAGTACAAGGTGTGGCCTGACAAAGGGGCATTGGAACTGTCCCCTCCCTGTGAGGTTGCAGGATGAGACTGGAGGCCTTGGAACCTCAACCACATTTGCTTTCTCCTGAGTGTCACTAATGACACAAGCTCAGCCCCCAGGGGCTGGGCTCGAAGGTCATGAGAGTCATTTGCCAGAAGACAACCATGAGGCCAAGAGGGAAACCATGGCCTGGCTTTCTTCTCTTTCTTCTCTTTCTTCTCTTTCTTCCTTTTTTTCTCTTTCTTCCCTTTCTTCTCTTTCTTCTATTTTCTTTCTTCTCTTCCATTCCCTTACTATTAATTTCCCTTGGATTTTGCTTCTGTTTGACAATTCCCCTGGAGATTGCTGAGTTTCCCAAGTGTCTCGGGGTTGGTTCAGCATGAAGGGTCCTGAACAAATCCCACCAGGAGCTGTCACCCTGCATGACGTTTTCACAGCTGTCTGTATTTCCCAGAAAGTCAAACTTTTCTTTTGTATGTTTTAATTATAAGTTCTTTGCATTGTAATTTCAACTCTCTGACAGATATGCCATCACCTTGATTTACACTAGTGCGTCTCTCCTTATGGGGAGGAGGAAATGAGAAAGTAATTGTCATATTTCAAAACCACCTACAGTGCAGGTGGCATAAAATCTTATCTGACAATTATATTTGAGGGTAGAAACTTAAATGGAATCACTTCAGTATTTAGCAATTGACCTACTTCAGATTATACGCAAGCAGTTTAGCTTAAGGAGGTAGGCAGGCTGCAATATTTCGCTTTCTGGGCCCCACACTGTTTAACACTACCATAGCATAATTGAAAACTTGGTCCAAAAAACCCCAGGAAAATGTGCATTTTAAAATGTAGACTACTTCATTCTCATCAGGGCCCTAAGAGCATGAATAAGTGTTTATGCCCTGCCCAGTTCCATACCCATGGGCCCAGAACCCTCATTTTGGCTCAGCCCAGAGCCAACAGTCCCTGTCTGGGCTGTGCTAGAGCCCCCACGGCCACAGTCCCATTGGTAGGGCAGCCACCCTGCTCATGCTGATCCTGCAAGTCTTCTTTTGCCTTATTCTACCATCACGTGCTCCTGTACAAATATTTAACACAAAATAGCTGCAAAATGGTATTGACACAGGTATGATATGACATGATGAGCCCATACAGAAAAGCACAAACTGCAAGTGGTGCAATGGGCCCTTAGAGAAATCTTTGTATCTGTAGGGTTTGACCAAAGGAAAGGTTCAGGGTCAGCCCCAGCCTGGCCCAGCCCTGACTGGGACAGCCAGAGCAAGAACCTTGGTTCTTGGTTTTCCCTCGTTTGCACAGCAGCACAGCTCGCTCTCTGGTTCATACACCTTCCTCTCTTGTTACTTTATTCGTGGGATGAGAGAAGTCTTAATGCAAACAGAAAATGCTGTTAAATGTGAGGAATTTTGTCAGTATTGCAAAACTAGCAGGGACCAGCAAGAAGCTGCTGCAACAATTTTGGTAAGCTTATCCTTTAATTTTATCTGGTGTTCTGTGGTGTTTGGTCAGAAACCTGGAGCCAAAAGCAGCAGAATCCTGTGAAGGAGTGAATGTTTTAGAGAAAGGCTCTTGGGGTTTTTTCCCTGCATTTTTAGTGTTCTTTTGCCTCACAAGGCAGCAAGCTCTGTGACTTCAGGAGACTGGAGGATTATCCCTTTTAATGTTTGTGGAATACTATTAATTTTTTCTGTGGGATTTAGCTGCAAAGACAGGAAGGAATGTTTATTCTTGAGGTCGGTGTGTGCTGCAGGTACTGTAACCAGTAAATAACTATCTGAATAAAGTACAGGTAATGTTTCTGCATTTAGATATATATCGTGGCCAGTATGGGTGGGGAATTCTCTCCTTGAAGCTGCAAGGTGAATCTCTACCTCTTTTCTTTGTGTCTCTGTACTCTGGAGGTGTGCAGGAAAAGCATGGTGTGATGGGAGATTCAAAGTTAAACAGGCAGACCTGCCTCTGTGATCTGGCTTTGGCTTCTTTCTGCACCCACATAGCTGTGCCTGTCCCCCCCAGTTTCAGGAAAGTACCTGTATGACAGCGTTTCACTAAGCTGCTTCTCATGTTTGCCACATCTCCAAAATCAGGTTAAAATATTAGAGCTGAGACTTAATTTCATGTTTTCCTATGGTTTTAGGTCAGCTTCAATAATGAGAGAATTAACACTTGTTACATAACAAGTGATTAGTTCTAAAAAACAATGTGCAGGAATTTCACATTCACAGGAACCCAAATATGCAATAAGTAATTTTTATTTATCATTTCTACATTACATCATATGAAAACCAAATGTTTTCTGAGTTCTATGATTTATTTGCTACTGTTTTAGAGTGGTCCTAGAGGTTGGGTGTTAATTTTTTATGAATTTTGGATTTTTTACTGCAACCAGTTGGGAAATTTCTCTGGTTAACAGAGGTGATAGAAAAGCAAGTTTGGAAAACAACTGTAGTAAAGCTGGTTATCCAAGGAAGTAATCCAGTTTGTTAAGTTCCACACATAGCATTGTTATTTTTGGTGGATTTTAAACATTATAGCATAATGTTGGCATAAGCTGTCACCACTGTCTGTGAGCATTATCAGCTAAGCACACTGTGATTCATACTGCAGGATAACCTAAAGTCTGAGTCCATGCTAATAGTCCAAAGTTGTGCAATCCCTGCCCAGAAAGGAAGAAGCCAAAACTGCTTGACCTTGCAATTCTGCCTGTTATATTTTAACTTTGGTATGTTGTCTCTTGCTCCTTCTCTGGAATTTATTTGTCCATTTCTGCCTCTCTTTCAGAGGATATGGACAACAGGGAAGGGAACCAATTTCTTGGAGGTCATAGCAATAAAACAGGATCTTCATGAGGTCAGGAGCAGATCTCTAGTCCAACTTTCTGCTTGTAGCCTGTCAAACACCATATGAGAGCAGCTATATCTTTGCTTAGCCATGCCCTGAAAATACTTAAGGATGGTAACTCCAAATCCTCTCTGGGTAACCAATTTAAGTGCTTCACTATCATCCAGTGGAGAAATTAGTGGTGAATATTTCTCAGTCCACTTCTCAATCATGCCAGATGGTGAAACAAGACCAATGAACAGAAGTTATTGCTTGGCAAATTGAGATAAAATAATCTGTAAATCCCTAGAAGAAACTGCAGGCTGCAATTAGAAAAACAAGTAGCAGCCCCAAAGCTGCTCTGGAAACAAGGAGGCAAAGGAGAGTAGGGAGCAGTAAGCAATTGCATAGGTTTTAAAACAGGACAAGTTTGTATTTTTCCCCCAAATAAGTTAAAAAAGCAAATCCCTGTTCTGAAAAATGAAAGTAATTGAAAAAGTCCCAGTTATAAAACCATATTCCTTCAGAATATATACAATGAAAATTAGAGCCAATCTTGTGATTTCAGCTAAGTGTCTTGAAATTCAAGAGTGGATTTCAGTAGCTTATCTTGGTGGGCTGTTTTTCATGCTGTGGTAGAAACTAACTGACCCATGAGTGGCTGTACACTCGTTTCCCTTTCCTTCTTCCCTCTGCTTTGAGCTGGGAATGTGATTGAAAATGTCCAGCAAACAAACATTTGCTGTCTGCTCTGGGAGCCCACAGGGCTTCGGGACCTTGGCACCTGCACCTGCACAGCTCCCTTGGGAGGCACAGCAGAAACAGCACCCTGGGAGCCTCAGGAAATCCTCTCTGTGATCCGTGGCACACAGTGCAATGGTCTGGAATTCCAGTTTCCAGCAAGGAAAAGATGTTCCTGCCCTTTAAGGCAGAGCTCTGAATGGGCCAAAACCCAAGCGGAGCAAGAGCCCTGAGGGACAGCCCTGGTCCCTGGCTTGCAGCTGCACCTGGAGCCACTGCCCCCAAGTCCCTGGCTGCATCCACCTGGCCAATGGGTCATGCCCCAAATAGCCCACCCTCCAAAGCCAAGGCTCTGCCCTGTGGGGCTCAGGCTGTCATGTGGGACCATGTCCAGTGCCTTACAGGGGTATATCTGGGCATATTTCCCTAACTGAGGACTTCAGGACTTAGCAATTAGCAGGTTGCATCCTAGCCTTGTCTCAATGGTGAGCTGAAGGGAAATCTAGAATACAAGTACAATTGGAAATAGAAAAGTATTAGCTGCACTCAGTCCATTTCTTTGCACTGCTTAGGGCTCCATTTCATTAGATCAGTCTAAAAATAAAATAAATAACTTTAAATTAAAAAAGCAAGCAAAATAAATACCAAGCAAAACCCTAGCAAGAGTACATTGTAGGCTGTGTAGTGCTAAGGAGGGCTGGAACTACAGAGCCAGAGAAAGGGCTGAACTGCCAAAATGCCTTGTTAATCTTTAGCCTGTGAAACATGGGTTTGGACGAGACTTTCATTAAGATGCCTCATCTAAGCTAGAGGAAATTTGATCACGTAACTTCTGTGGGTGATTATCAACATCCAATTTCATGTGATTCTGAAGTCCTAAATCTGGATGGGGACCAGAATACACTGAATAAACACCACATGCCCAGAATGTCTCTTGTGCGTGTGGTACAGTAAGGCAGTTTTGTTGGGTTTTTTTACCCTTTTCCCCAGTGTAATGAAGAGATTTCATACACATTTATAGGAATGCCACCTTTTGTGACAGTGGAGTTGGAATCTGGCAAGTGTCTACTCATCCGCAAAGCACAAAGGAGGGAGAAACGGAACCAAGATTCATTTCTGTGGAAATGGATTCCATTTCTGCCCCTGAAAGGGCAGCTTTGGGGTCTACATATAAGTCACTTTACCAGCTTTTGAATGGCTTTATTTGACAGACAGCATGCAGTTTCCATATGCATCTCAGAAGACAAAAGAAAATACATCTAATGTACGTTTTATAGTACAATTTGAAACATTGTTACAGTGGCCATCAATATAGTGCATAGTGGCATGCTGTGCCCGTCTGAAAGAAGAAGTTATTTAAACTAATTAACACAGTCTATCAGGATGATCCAGCTGGCTCATGTGAGGGGAGTGGGAGAGACTTCAGGTGCTTGCTCACTGGCTTTAGCACGAGTGCAGTTTAGCATTGAATGGCAAAAATTATGTATTTTTCACTCTTTCCATGCAGGTACGGAACTGCAGCTCAAATGAATGCTCATCTGAAAGGTCGGGACCTCCTTACTCTACAGAACTACACAGCAGATGAGCTGAAGTATTTGCTGTGGATGGCGTCAGATTTGAAACAAAGGATAAAGCACAAAGGAGAGGTAAAATGATTTAACTGTCGTTTAGGTCCCTCAGATGTTGAAATAAATACTGTTCTGAAGAGTACTGTGAGAAAGCCTTTCAACTGTCTTGTCCTAAACAAAATCTCCTGAGCTCTTAAATACTGTAAATCATGTGCTACAAATCAGAGCCTTCCTGTAAAGTGTCCAGAGATATTCTTTAAATACTTCAGAGGACTTTGTGAGTGGAAACGTTGAACAGGTTTGTGTAGCTAACTCCCTGTTTTCAGCTAACCCCATCCATCCACACATGGTGTACATGCAGCACTAAATGTAGGAAATGGAAGACACTACCCTGCATGGGATTAAATTAGTATCTGAGCTCTCCTTAATGCTGGCTCAAATTGAGTGCCAAAATGCAGTTGCTTTTGGCCCTAGAATTACTTCTTTGCCTTTAACCTTTCCACCGCTAATAAATTTATTGAAGGGCAGGAGAACAAAGCTACAGGTAAAAAAACCACTTTTGCAACTTTTCTAATGGTGAATTAAAATGTGCAAGAAGTATTTCATACCTTAAAGTGTGTAACAACTATAAAATTGAAATACCTTCATTTTTCATGTTTCAGTATTTGCCTTTGATGCAAGGCAAATCTTTGGCCATGATTTTTGAGAAGAGAAGCACAAGAACAAGATTATCTGCAGAAACAGGTAGGTCTGAGCAATGGCACAGTAAGACTTTGAGTATGTACTGAAAAACACTGCATAATTTTGCATTTAGCAATTTCTACACAGGAGAAACCTAAATTTGGAAGCAAAAATAAGGACAGTGGCTATTTGTATTTCACCCTGCCTATTAATTTCACAAGCACATGGCTTTGGTCACTGAAATTTTGCCAAATTCTTCCAAAACACAGTAGATCAGAAATAAAGTAACAGGCAGAAGTAAGCTTTTCTGATGTAAGCTCCTAGCTGTACAGGCAAGATGCACATTCCCTAACATCTATTTCAGTAAGCACCACAAATTTAATTTTGTGCAAGCTCTAACAAATATTTTTCTAATGTATTATGCATTACCATTGTTACCTTTCAAAGTATGTGTTTAGGCTGGGAATCACAGTAATGCCTTGACGTAAATTCGGGGGGGAAAAATTAACATGATTACCTACAGGGGAAGATAACTTGATGGAGACTCAAGGGTATTAGCGTAATAAGATCAGGCACTGGAACATTTTTCTTTTAGGTTACAGTCCTGCAAACACTAAAACATGTACATATGGTATCTTTATTTACGTGGCAGTGGTTCTGAATTCAATGGCACTGTTGAAATAAATCATTCACCAATCAATCAATCAATTATAGCAAGGAATAACTCTGAACTGGTGATGCATAAAGGAAGAACTCGCCCTTCTTTCATTTAAGTTGACCCAGCATCCCTCACTTCTCCCTAGTGAAGGGACAGGAAACCTGCTGAGTATTCACATTTCTTTACAAGCTGTAAGGGAGAAGATAAAAATAATGGAAGGAAGAAGCAGATATGTTAACTCTAAGCATTTCTGAATTTGTCTTTGTATTGTCTGGCACAGCCATTTGCCTGCTGATCCTGCTCTTTAAGCAGACTTGTTGTTGCTTTCTGTTTTCTCTAGATAATGAGGACTTAGAAATGTGCATTCCCTCTCTGTGAAGACCAACCACCTTTTAATTCCTGAGTTTTCAGTCCAGTTTCTTGTTGCCTGCCATCCTGGTATATGGCCAGGTAATGAATTCTCTGGATCTGTTTATCCTTCATTCTTCTGTATTCTGAGGGAAACACTGCTTAGTCCTTGGCATTTGAGGGCTTATGGAAGGGGGAAGCTCAGGAAAGTTCAAATGAATTAACTTAAGGATGGGAGTTAATGCATAAACTCATCCAAGGGAGAATTAATCTCCAGTGAAATAAAACAAATTTATTTCTGAGTGAGAGCTTCCATGAGGGAGTTTAATGCAGTTTAGCTTCTGTGCATTAACTTCATACCTTCAGTTAATTGGTCTGAAGTCTGTTAAGCCTAAGACTTTGCTTCAAAGGCAGACTCAAATTTTTTCTGTCCACAAATAGTCTATATATTTCTGTTGCTTTTTTAACATAAATGACTCCCTCCTTGGAATTTCTAACTCAAAACAAATGTGGGGCCACATGTGCTCCTTTTAGCTAAACAAGATAATTTAATACCAATTTTCTAATGTCTAGTTAAAGTGGACAATTGCAGTGGATTGAAGTGTTTATTTATAAAGTTCTTGAGTCATCTCAAATAGCGCTTCCCAAGAGTTGCCCTTTCAATAACTTGAGAGAGTTCATTTGTAGGACAAGGTCCTGGGGATGAGATTAATCTAAACAAACCTTGCAACTCTCAGGAACAGCTAAATCAGTGGATTTCATTACAGAATAGAGACTTGGAAAGCACTAATTACAAAATCTCCTCTGTGCAATGTCTAGGAGTTTGCTGGGACATATTAACATCATGGAAGTCTTTTCAGAATTCCTACTGTCCCTGTGCCTATAAAGAACCCCACTACTGAAAAATAAATAAACAGAATCACAGAATTGTTGAAGTTGGAAGTAATCTCTGAAGGTCATCTGGTCCAATCCCCTGCTCAAGCAGGGTCTTTTAGATCTAGTTGTCCAGGACCATGTCCAGAAGACTTTTGAATATCTCCAAGAATGAAGATAACACAACTTTCTATGCCATTGCTCAAACAGCCTTTCAGTAAATAGAATTTTCTGTTGTTCAGAGGTATCTTCCCATATTTCAGTTTGTGCCCACTGCACTACTGAAAAACACCTGGCTCTGTCTTCTTTGCATCCTCCCTTCAGGTGTTCATATACATCAGCAATATTCCCCCTGAGCCTTCTGTTCTCTAGGCTGTGAAGTCCCAGCTCTCTCAGCTTTTCGTCTCATATGAAATATGCTTCAGTCCCTCAGTCCTCTCCATGACCCTTTGTTAACATGGACGTACCAACTGTATCCAGTATGTCCACGTTTCTCATACTAAAGACCCCAAATCCAGAAACTTGAGGTTTGGTCTCACCAGTGATGAATAAAAAGGAAGGAGCACCTCCCTCCACCTCCTGCCAGTACTTTGTCTGGTGCAGTCCAGGACATCATTCACCACCCTTGCTGGAAAGGTACACACACAGCTGGATCGTGTTCAATTTGCTGTCCACCAGGACACCCAAGTCCTTTTCTGCCAAGCTGCTTCCCAACTGGGAGACCCTCATCATGTCCTGGTACATGGGGCTGTTCTTCCTCAAGTGCAGGACTTTGCACCTCTCCTTGCTGAACTTCATGGGGCTCCTCTCAGACCATTTTTCCAGCCTGTCACCATCTGTTTGGATGGCAGCATGACCCTATGATGTACCAGCCACTCCTCCCAGTTTTGTGTCATCAGCAAACTTGCTGAAACCACACTCCATCACTGAAAGCCTTAATGCAGGTGTTAAACAGGGCTGGATCCAGAACTGACCCCTGGACTACCACTGGTCACTGGCCTCCAACTCAGCTTCTCAGCTTTGTGCTTCTGGTCACCACCCTCGGGTCTGGCCATTTGGACAGTTCTGAACCCACCCCATTCTCTGCTCACCCAGCCCAGACATCAACAGCTTGGCTATGAGGATCTCATGGGAGACACTGTCAATGGACACAATGAAGTCCGGGAAGAAAAACCTGCTGCCCTCCCCTCATCTCCCAGGCCAGTCATAGAATCATAGAGCTTTATCAAGCTGCTTAAGCATGATTTCCTCTTGGTGAATCATGCTGACTACTCCTGATTATTTTCTTGTTCTTAATCTGCCTAGAAATGGGGTCCAGGATTAGCTGTTTCATCACTTTCCCATGGATTGAGGTGAGGCAGCTTAGGCTGTGTTCTCTAGGTCCTTCCTCTTGCCCTTCTTTGACTTAGGGGTGACATTTGTGCATTTCTCCCAGGTGTCCAGTTCAATTGAAGATTATAAAAACATTAATTTATAATACACTGTAATAGATCAGTTGATATTTAAGGTTTTCCAACATCCTGTTTCTCTGAACTGCTTTATTCTAATGACATTGCAACTGTACTGAATAATGTACAGCTCCTTGGGGTATAATTCATTGCCTCTTTAATCTTGTCCTAATGTGTATTTCTGAAGCCCATATAATTTTACCATTTCTAAGATGAGTAGTGAAGTTATAAGTTTAATGCAGAACCAGAAGTAACTTCCATAGAGTAGTAGCAAAGTAAATCCAGTTCTGTGAGCTTAGTATATTTATTTCTATCACTGGCTATTTTATTGGAAAATGTGACATCTCTGCTATTACACTGGAAAATGTCACCTCTTCACAGTCAGAATCCCATACCCATTCTACATAAAATCTTGCATACTTTTTGAAAACAGAACTATTCACATGGTCATATATTACTTGTAAAATAAACATCCTCAGGCATGGCACAAAGGTGAATGCCCTGTTTTTGTTATAACTTTGGTGTAAAATATTGTGATTGTCACTGTTGCTCTTAAAATATACAGCTGCAGTTATGTTTCAGTGAATAAGTAATAAATAAATCCAACCATTTCACAGATGCTGAATGCAGACAATATTTCACAGGGTAGAAATGGAGAGGAAGAAGTGCAGGCAGGAAAGCTCAGCCTACCCTCTCCTGTTGTGTCCTGGAATATACAAGATCTTAACAGCCTTACAGGGGTTCACTGCCACTGGCTTTGGTGGAGTTACTTCCACCTCACACCCCTTACACAGTGGGGTGAGAGGAACATGATGGCCATGCCTCAAGACTGCTACACAGAGTCACAGACATAATTGCATCGTAGCATATGAACTAACGCAGTGGGGATGGTATTACATGGCAGGGATGTTTTCTGTTGGAATGGCTAAGTATTATTTAGCTTGGTCTCATTACAGAGGGGCCAAATGCACACTTAGTTTATTCTCCACTCCAAAGGGTAGATTAAAAAACTTTTAAAAACTGCTTATCAGTTTTTTGCTTCTGCTTTAGGAATATTCTGTAACTGCTGCCTAGGAGAGTTCTTTGTTACCAGTCTAAATGGAAAAAAATACTTTCTATTTTGTAAGTCCTGGCAGGCAAGGAGAAAATTAATAAATGCAAATCCATATGTCTTGAAGTTTTGAAAAAGATCCTTCCTTTGAGTTTGAGAAGATGACTGTGTGTGTCTCCTGGTGACAGCCCCACAACTGTGTAGCCAACATGTGAACTACAGGATTCATTTTGGTCCACTTGTGCTATGCAGCAGGGACAGTCTGGGATGGAGTTTTCACTCGTGCCCTGTCTGAAAGAGTCTGCATAAGTGGGGTCAATAGTGTGCCACAGCATGAGGCATGAAACTGTGTATTTTGAAAACTAACAGTAGTGAGAAGTGTGGACATGAGGTAATAATCTATTCTGGACTTGGGTTATGAACATTTAGTAGTTTGTTGAAGATACCACGATTCATGTAAATATTTAGCATGTGGCTTTGGATTTGACCAGGTTGTGACAACAAAGAGGATTAGATCCCCCAGTTTAACACAGCATTACAGTGTTTATTTGCTGAAATTGTGCCTGCATACCTTCAAAAGTCATAATTTTTTTTGCTTTCTACTGGTAGTCTGGATGAAAGAATCTGAAAAGGATTCTGTCTCTGCAACTATATACAAAGGTAGAGCACAGAGCTCCTGTATTTCCAGATGGAAAGTTTTGGATGGAAATATGTTCCCAGGCCCTGCACAGATGGCCAGTTCATGAGCAGAAAGCCCAGCACATCAGGACTCCTCTATGTACACAGACTCCAGGTGGCAGCTCTGACTGGGCTGCCTGACATCTGGCAACTCTGAATAAACATTCAGATTCCCATTTTTTTACCTGGCTATCATTTATAGAAAACAGAACATGTCCATTGGAGCCTGCCTGGACTGTGAATCATCTACCAAAATGTATGCATTTAGAATCCTAGAATGTAGAGCTGCTGTATTGTGTGGAACTTGCAGGAATAAATCACTGACATAATTGCATATGAACAAGAAGTTGGGAAAGAGAAGTTACTGCCAACGACAATTCCTCCTTGAGGTCTTAACTTAAAAACTTGCACTGAATAAACTGGCTGTAATGTATAGTTTGCATACACTTTCCTGTAAATACAGTGTTTGTGTCTGAGCTGCAGAGGGGAGGTGAAAGCAACAAACAAATGTATAGACAGTCCTTTCTAACAGCAAAAAAGTAATAGTAGAATAAATGGTGGTTCATTCTTAAAACTTGGCTGTATCTGACTTGCAATATTGTTGAGATTTGGAGCAATCCTTAATGAAAACAAGAAATTTAAAAGGGCCCATTCAATAAAGCAAGTGTACAGTGACTAGAGGGAGCAGAAATTTGTCCTTCAGATGGGACCCAAAGCATCATTACTTTTGATCTGACATTTAAGGAAATTGAGACAGTCCAAAGACAATGAATTTCCAGTATTATTTTTATCTATTGTATTTTAAACTCTTGAGACTGGATGAACTGACATGAAGTGGAAGACCTCACCTCAACCCTGCTGCTGGAATGAGATGGAAGTCAGTAAAAGGGTTGCTCTGTGTAAGCAGCTCAGCTGTGGGGCCCAGGCCTGCTGCCTGTACCTGTTGGTTTTATCTGTGAAAGGTTTCAGTGTTCAGTCCTGATTTAATCCTCTTTTAAAGAGTAGCTGTGGGATGAAGTTTTTGATCTATGGCAGACCTGTACAACCACCGTGCTGAAGCTGCAGTGCTGAATCTGTCAGCAGTGCCATCTAATGGATACAACAAGCCTGAGCATCTTTTGACCTTTTCTTCTGGTATTTTCTTGCTTTTCTCTTTCTCTTTTTTTTTTTTCCTCTCTTTTTAATTTTTTTTTTTTTAACAGCATGAAATTCATCAGCATCTCCAAGACATCACATTTTTGTAAACAAAGTGGGGGTCTCTGCTCTTCTGAGCTGTATGCAGCCTTTCTCTTCCTGGCAGTGTAAATAAAGACAGGCTTCTTTCTAGATTTTTGTCACAACAAAAGACTCACACCCCCACAGTGTTGTCTCAACAAGGCTGGTTTGTCCACACTAAGATTCTCTGGAAATTTCCTCCATCATAAATACTAGTGACAGAGCCAGGTCTCCCTGCAGACAATTTCTGTGCTAGAAGGGAGTTGTTATGTGGAAAGTGCTCACCAGCACACAGAAAATGCTACCTACAGCCCAGTTCAAATCCTATACTTTGTACATCCCCAACTGTAGGATGCTGTTACCTGTGCTAGGCTTATGCTAAACCATCTGTGACAGTTCATAAAACAGCCCCATCAGGCCCCATCCTCCCAATGTCTGGCCATGAAGGACTTTACACTCAGATTCAGTAGAAAGAGGCTTCAGACTTAAACCAGACAAAGCCAGGGAGATTCAAATATTAATGAAAAGAAGCTGTTTTCTCTGTATCTGTGTCAGATGGCTGCTTGTGGTAGCTTTCTGCTGGTGGTGCAACTAAAATAAGGTAGGAGAGAACCTGAGAGTTGCCTGGAACATGTAATTTGTCTTCATCCAAAACATTATTCAGACACCTTTGAAGTTCCCCAGAGTGTTTGATATTCTTAAATGATGCTCGAGTCTTTCCATGGTTTCCTGTTCAGGCGCGGATTTTACTCTTCATACCGAGCCCATCCAGTTCCTTGGGCCACCTTGTAAATTCCTGACTACTGTGGGGTAGAGGGATGTTGGCAGGGCCTGAGACCTTTCCTTTTCTCTCTCTCACATTATCATTTTTAAGGCACTTGGTCTTTTGAGACCAAATTCAAGTTTGCTACAGTGTATGAGGAGGGTTAGGGCTTTCTGCCTGAGTGACTTTACATGAAAGATAATGTAGATACTTGCAAGGATGTGGAATTACACCTGGCGACTCGGATGGCCCTTGAAGCAGAAATGCAGCATGATGAATGGATTTCCTGGCTCTTAACAGAGAGCCACAGTGATGCTTGTGGCAATGTGTAGCCTTGGAGCTTGAATGACTGTCCCTGTGATCACAGATCAGAACTCATGGCTAAGGATTTCAGTAAGGCATACATTTGAGTGGGTTTATTCCAAGCATATTTATTTGAAACTTTGTGTGTCAAATGCTAATTATTTCAGCATTTTAGCATGTATATTATTAGGTGTTTGAAACATTTGGATGTCCTGCTGAGTTCTACTTTTATTTTTGTAAATGTATTTTATATCATGAAGATTTTGAATCTTGGCTGTAAATATGAGGTGCTGGTGTTTACTTTCTCTTTTTTTAAAAATTTTTCTTCACTGTAGGATTTGCTCTCCTTGGAGGACATCCATCCTTCCTTACAACACAAGACATACATGTGGGCACTAATGAGAGTCTCACAGATACAGCAAGGTTGGTAAAATATCACTTGATTGAACATCGTACTTGGTAATTGATTGGGCTGACATCTGTCTTGCAGAATTTTGGAAGCTAGTATTTTCTTTCTGGAAAATGCAAGAAGGTAGTCCAAATTTCTTAAATATTTACAGATCAGCTCACAGAATCCGTATCTCAGTAAACCTTTATTCCATTCACTCAAGCTATCCAACACTTCCCACACTGAGAATTATTTTGGCATATAGAGTGTTAATTAGGCTTACATTTACAAATGAAACCATTTTATGAACCTCAGTAGTAGTGTAACTCCACTGATGACAGCACATATATTCCAACAAGACCCAAACCTTCTGGTTCTGCTGCTCTGGGAGCAAAATCAAAAAGCAAAGACATTATTTAGTTAGGCCAGCCGCTGGTGGGCCTTAGCCTGCTGTAGTAGCAGTGACAGGGGTGGCACTGAGGGCCTTTCTGATCCCCCCATTTCAGCAGCATGAAACTGGACCAGCACTTTGTAGCCAGTTTCAGATTTCCTGTGCCCTCCTTCCCAGCTGTACCCACTGTCAGAACTGCTGTGGAGGCTGGGCTATGGCTCCCTCTTTCTGGCATCCCCGGAAGATCGAAATCATGCCCAGTTCCACATGGATGCAGGGATGGGTAGCAGCCTATCTCCAATGCTGTGGTGGGCAGGACCTGAGGTCAGGGTTTTTCTCCAGTGCCTCTGATACTGCTGAAAGCAGGCAAAACATGAGGTCATGTTTTGCAGGTGCTCCTGCTGTTTTCCATAGCGCTCCAACAGTTAAAGATTCATCCACCCTTAGCATTATCCTGTTTTCTAGGCAGCCCTTGTGCAGCCTGAGGTCGATTCAGCCAGGCCCAGCTGTTGGAAGGTTAGCAGTGTCTGAGTGGTCCCTATTGTTCTAGTGAAAGATATGCAGTGTCAAGCTCATCAGGCTCAATTCAAAATATGCAATCAGGCAGCTGAGTTCCATTGCCTCTGCTGAATATCACAGTTCTCAGTCAGTGGGAGAGATTGTTTGAGAACTATGGTGCTGTTCTCTGTGATGAAATCCAAGGAGAATTTAAGAAAAAAGAGCAAACATTTGAACATTTAAAATTTTCCTTTCTTGTTTTTAACTACTGAAGTGGAAGACATATGGGTGTTGATGGTAGAAAGTAAAAATCTCAGTCCCTTTGAGGCTTGAAAGTACTTAACTCTCACTCTCTGCTGGACACATAACTCTGCCAGTATCAGAGAAAGCTGCAACAATAGAATCTTAGAATGTTTTTTGTTGGAAGAGATTTTAAATATCATCTCATTACAACCCCCCTGTAATGGACAGGGATACTTTTCACTGGACCAGGTTGTTCAGAATCCCATCCAGCCTGGCTTTGAACACTGCCAGGGATGGGGCAGCCACAGCTTCTCTGGGCAACCTGTGCCAGGGCCTCGCCACCCTCACAGTAAAGAATTTTTTCCTAATATCCAATCTAAACCTGTTCTCTGTCAGTTTGAACCCATTCCCCCTTGTCGTGTCACTCCAGGCTCTTGTAAATAGTCCCTCTCCATCTTTTGCATAGGCTCTGTTCAGGTGCTGGAAGGCAGCAATTAGGTCAGTCTAGAGCCTTCTCTTTTCCAGGCTGAATAATGCCAGTTCTGTCAGCCTTTCCCTGTAGGAGAGGTGCTCCATCCCTCTAATCACCTTGCAGCCCTCATCTGCCCTACTGTAAAGCTGGCTGAGAGCCCCAGCAGCCAAATCTTCAGGAAGGGGGAAGATGCAGTCAGGGTCCTTCCAAAGTGCTTCCCCGCAATAACCTCTCCAAGCATCGTCCCGCCAGCCATGCAGGACTGTCACCCAGAGGCTCTCTGCCATTCAGATGCCAACCCTACAGCAAATCCAGGTGTTTTCTGACACAAAAACAGATGTGCTTCATATAGCCCAGTTTTCATTTCTTCTTCTTCCCAAATGGGACAGTAAAGGGACATTAAATCTTTTGTTTACAGTGTCCTGAATGGCCTTTGTTTGCACAAGCAAAAAGGAAAAGGGCAGACAATAAACTACAAGAAACAAGGAAATAAATAGAAGTAAACAAATCTTCCAGCCATTCTGAAGGCATCCCCATTCTGTGAATAAAGTTGCTACAATACCCACTTCTCAAGCAAGCCTTCAACCCCCTTTTCTCTGTCACTGCTTGCACTTCCAGGACAAATCCCTATTTATGACTCTGACCTGAGGATTTTGCTCCTCTGCTGAGTCACAGCTCTCATCTGCTACAGTGGACAGGGGGTTTTCCCAAATCCTTAAAGAATCCCAGGTGCTCTGCTCCATTCCTGCTCTCATTAGCAGAAGTACTACTGACTGTATAATTAAGGCTGAGCAGTTTACCCAAAAGAAAAACTGGAGTGTTAATTCCTTGGTGCTTCTTGTGAATGAAAGATGACATTCCAACCTCATTCAGTTAATGTAAGAATAAAAAAAGAATGCCTGTAGTAGACCCAGAGGGTATTTCAAATATTTACAGCCATGTGTCTGGGGCTCTGAAAGCCTTAGAAGTACTTGAGATTGAGACTTAAAGAGAAAGGGGCACAGATCTATAAAAGTCACAGTTTTTATTAGAACTGCTGCAGGTATGGGTTGAAAGCCTGCTGTGAACATATTTTTAGTGACTTATTACCTGCTCATAAATCAGCTCCTCCATGCTTCACAAGACATTTACATTTGCACTGACACAGTGGCAAAAAGTTACCACCCATTAAGGAGCTCTAAGCCTTTCAGTGCTGTTTAGCATGTCTGATATATTACCTGAAATGAAATATAAGTACTGTGTCTGTATTTCCCACTGTAGAGCAGTTCCACTGGGCATCACTAAGGCTCAGTGGCCATAAGGTTCAGTGGCAGCCCTGAAGAACTCATAGGATAATTTTACCAGTCCACTGGAATTATTAGGGCATTAATCTCTGCATTTATGGGGAACGGGTTTACTTTGCTGAGAACAGATCTACCGTATGTCCCTCTGAGACTATGAGTAACAGTGAAGTAGTCTTGTCAGAAGTTTAAAGCTTTTGAATGGAAATAGACTTTCAAAACAAAAGCAAAATTACCTTGCATAGCAGTATTCTATACAAAATAAATGCAAATGTCCCATTTTCAAATTCAGAGATCTGCCATACCATACCCTGTGTTTCATTTCGGACCCTTCAGAGGATACAGTTGAAGAAAAAAGTCCAGGTTTTCTCTGTAGGAATAAAAATTACTTTGAAAAGAGAGATATGCTGCATTCTAATGTACCCAGTATTCCAATATAGCATATTTCCAGGCTCCGGGATTTTGAAGTTCATAGTCTCACAGTCTTGCAAAAGAATGAAATGAGAGAAACTTATCTTATTTTATCAACTTAGTGGTTGATAAAATAAGAACCTTGAATGTGGTCGCCTGATGAGCCTGTGCTTACAGCTTCTCAGCTTACAAAACTTCACCTTTGACAAGACTCTTATCTATTCAGGACCTTTTTTCCTGTGCAATTCTAGCCTTACATATTTTCCTTCAAACTGATTCAATTACTGGAGACTTAATCATTCACCTGTAATCAGAGACCTCCAGGTGAGGGTTATTTGTGTTTTTCCCCCCCAAGTTTAGTTTTATTTTAGTTTCACAAATAATAAAGCCAGTTTATAGGTGATTTTCCACTGTAAAATATGGCATCTAGAAAAGCTGGCAGGACTGTCTGATGCCTTGCTGGCAGTTGTCTCATAAGTCTGATATCTACTTTCAACAGACTAAAGATGAAAGTCCAGCAGTTTTCACTAGTTGGTGGTTATGGCTGAATTTCCACTAATGACATATCCTATAAAGGAACCATCTTTAATTTCTTGATCAGCTGTGCCAAATAGAAATCGACTGTCCTGACATCCTAAAGGAAAAAAAATATAAGGAAAATGAGCAATTTACCAGGGTGATTGCCCCTTTTCCTTGACTGATGGGGACTGGCTATGTCTTGTTTAGGGTGGGCACCTGTGAGATGGCTAATAAAAGGGCCCATGCATCACACCCCTGATGGCAGGTTCAGAACAGGTTTCCCCCAGAGAAAGGATCTGGTGAGCTAAGAAGAAATATGGCACCAACAGCAACTGTTCCAGTATTTTGTAAGCAGTAAAAACCTTGTTCAGTTCCTCCTTTTCATTTGTAGCTGCTATTGACAGTCTTTTCTTCAGAGAGAGCTCTACAGGCAGTCTTGTCACATAAGAGTTTTGCTTGTGTGAGGAATGTTTGGTGTCAGTAGAAAATACTTGTTACTGACTTCATTAGGAGACCTTGCTGATGGTGGTATTAACAGCCCTATTTCCACGAGAGGCAATGCAAGAATTCGTTATGGTTAATCAGGAAGGCAGATACAGCAAGGATTTTTTCCATACACTTCTAATTCAGTGCTCCCTCGTTTTGTTTTAAGGTCCTATTACAGATTACATGAAAACACACAAAATGCTACTTCAAAGTCAGGCTTCAGGGCCCGATTAAAACACAGAAATGCAGAGAAATTAAGAGTTCCAATCCATATTTAATTTATCTAAAAAATTCAGAGAACACTGTGCTGATCTCTGTGTCTTTCACACTTTAGCAAATGAGGTTAATGCCAGAGTGGTACAGGGGCTCCTGCAATCCCTTTCCTCACACTGAGTTTCAAATTTGGGCATTACTTGAATGCTGATACCATGTGAGTCAGTACACAAGTGTGTAGGTAGGAGAAAGCAGGCCAACTACCCCACCCTGCTCTGTTTCTGTGTTTATTAAGATCAGTAAACAATTGTGGTAATCTAAAACAGGTCTGTATTGCTGATCCTCACAAAGTCAGGCTACCATATAGAGTCTGTAATATTCAGTCAATGCTACATTTGTTCTTTGCTAAAACACTGAAAGAATCATATACCTTCTCTCTTCTGAGGTTATCAAAGTCTTCAAATGTTACAGTATCACACAATCTCTTCTCTTAGTTCAGAGAGCTTAACATCAATGTTTCATCTACAATGAAATGCTAAAGAGAAAAAGATATAAAATAAGCAGCAGTTTTCATTTACTTACTGTCATAGTGTTAGGAAGTGAAACTTCTTACTTATTAGCAGCTTGTTAAATGGCTACATTTGAGTCTGTTCTGCAGGCGTAATAAATTATTCAGATAGCTGAAAAATATTGATTCATTACCATTTCTCATTAATATTTATGTGTTGCACACTGAAGAGTGCAACAGGGGTATATTTATTATGTTTGACTTGAGTATTTTCCGCCATCTCTAGGGTGCTGTCCAGCATGACAAATGCAATCTTGGCTCGAGTTTATAACCATAATGATCTGGACCTAATGGCAAAAGAAGCCACGATCCCAGTAATCAATGGATTGTCTGATTTACACCATCCTCTCCAGATTTTAGCTGATTACCTAACTCTTCAGGTAAAAATATAACTTTTTTATTTTGCTAAGTCTTAGTAAGTATTTGGGGAAGTCATCTTCAAAACCTTTCATCCCTAGGTTTTTCAAAGTGGCAATTAAATGGCACTTGTTGTTTAAAGAGATCTTCATCCAGCAGTATAATTAAGGACCTGTTTAATTTAAAACAATTGCGTAGTCCTATCAGCTGTAGTAGGACTGAACTTAAGCATAAAATGAAGTACTTCATTGGAATTAGTCTGCAATTCAAAGAAGGTACAGAGTGCTGTACATATTAAGACAAAGATGAGAATCTGGCTCAGTCAAAGCCAGCAGAAGTTTTTCCACTGACTTAAAAACACTCAGTAGTTCACTCTTGATTCCTCCCTAATCTATGGACAGCTTAAAAGGAATCACTATTTATATATTAGGAAATTGGTTGAACAAATTTGTTTTGAAAAGCCAGTTAATGCTACCAGTACAAATGCTTAGTGTTCAGGAACTTTAACCAGTTTAAACTTTGCTCACATCACAGAACAGTTCAAAGAGGTTGTATTTTGTATTTTTATCTAATGTAACAGTGGATCTGACAGCAGGATAACATTTTACACACAGAATACCAGATGTTTATCTGTGAACAGAAGGACTATGTGGTTTTACAATCAATTGAGGATCTGGCTTATAAAAAAGATTATTATACTGCAGGGCTGGTTGACAACTATGATGAACTCCTCTGACCTTGTTTACTTTCTGAATGAATAAAAACCACACTGCTTGAAAATGGTAGGGCAGAATAATTTCCTAATTCATTCAGCTGTGTTTCTCAACTGTTGGAGACTTTGCTATGGGGCATTCAGTATGTGGGAAAGATCTAGTGAGAGTAATATTAAAGTATTCATGCTTTAAACCTTAAATACTGAAAGACTCACGTGTTTGGCAAAAATTCCTTTTTTACTTTAAGTGGGTTTTTGTAAATTTTTTATACTCACAGTGAAGAGACCAGAAAAAATCGGTGAACTTGAGACTAAGATGCTTCACTGACCTCAGGATAAGGGAGATTTGTGAGGTCACATTGAGCAAGCCTCAATGTTCAAATTGCATAAGACAGTAAGTTGTAATGAGAATGTCATAATATCATTATACACATTGTGTGCAAATATAAGTCAGAAGAATCTTCTGGTTGTATTCTGTGGGGTGTTCTGTCTTGCAAAGACCTTGTTAATTAGCATTTTATCACTTCTGAGTAACAGTCTTCAGGAATAATCTAATACAGTCCACACAACCATGGATATCTCTGCCCCTAAACCTGGTTTTACCTAGGCCACTGACTCCAGAAGACAGGTTCAGAGTGCTGTTGCCCTCTACTCCACCTCCAGTCAGTGAAGAGAGACCACTGAGTGCCTCAATCACCTTCTGGAGATGTATCTCTTTCTCCATTGATCTTAGGGGCAAACCTATGGGAAACAGCAGGATGAGTACACGCCCTGTTGAGCACCCTCTGCTCCTCCTCCATTGCATCCTCATATAGGGCAGCCACGGTAGAAACTCTGGGTGAACATGAGCCCACAGGCTGCACTGTTCCCTGGTTTGAATACCAAGGGCAGAACCAACACCATGGGGTGTCTTTGCAGCATCAAACACGAGGGAGGATGTCTGTGGAAAGAGTGCCCCTGCCCATTTTACCTGATGAAGAAATAGGTCCACAACAGTTGGTGCTCAAACAAAAGAAGTATTTGACATGGAGGGGTGTCATGACAAAGTGAGCACTTACATCACAAGGAATGGCTTAGCTTTTACACAGACATGGAAGGCTTTTAAAATTTGCAGCACTTTGACACTCAGCCAAATAAGGAGAGCACAATTTCCTCCATCTACCCATCTCTCCCTGATTCCTTCCAGCATGTTCCTTAGCCAGAAGTTTGTCAGGAGATCTTTATAGGGCAGCTGGGTGGCCACCCGGCTATGCCAAGGGCATGTTGCACTGCTGGTTGCTGACACACTTTCCTGCTTTCTTACCCAGGGGAGAGGTGCAGGCAGGGGAGAGCTCTCAGCAGCTCTCTGAGGATGATGGCACTGCCTGAACTTTCCCTTTCTGACCTGTTCCTCTGCTCCTTTTCCTCTTTGCACTGTACAGTGGGTTGGAGAAGACTGGAGTGGCATGTAATGAAAAAACGTTTTAATCATATAATGAACTTTACCAGGTCACAGAAGTGAGATTAACTCTTGAAGAGGTGTGAGACACAGGTCTAGTTGCTACTTACCACAATCAAGCTTCTCATGGGATTTTCAGCAAGATAGCATCCAAGTACTGCCTGCAAGAAGATTAATACAGGGATGCGGAATGGTGCCACCAATTCTTTAAATTAGTTGAGAGTCCATATATAACATTTAGACTGTTTCTGCGCAATGCAAAGGCAGTTTATTTGATTTATACATATATGCAAACTATAATAGTGGCACAGACTGCTAGCCTAATATTTAAATGTAACTTTTAAATGTACAAATCTTTGTAGAGCTTATTTCTCTTTAAAAAATGTCTCTTCCCTATCCCCATAAATATTTTTCTGCCTGGATCTGTTCCTCCCTGCTGTCAGTACATACCCAAAATGTACTTTTTTTCTTTTCTTCTTTTTTCTTCTGTGTTTTCCAGTGGAGCTCTACATGCACTCTGGCCCTCTTCATGCTCAGCACATTTTTATTATTCCATTTTCTATACGCTATTAATTTTGTCATGTGCCTTCTTGAATCCTCCTCAAGTACTTTGTCTTTGGTCTGAAACTACAAAATTGCCTCGTTTGTCTTGTCAAAATGTTTTCTTGCTTATACCTTCTGATTCCCTATTCAGGTGCATTTTAGTATGGTTATTTTAGTATAGTCCATCGCACCCCCCAAACAACGCAGCTGGTTTATTTTCAGGGATGTGAATTCTCCTTCTGTATTCAGGGCAAATTCTCCTCCTGTAAATGTTCAGGGTGTTCTTTTCAGATCCTACAGTGTGCTCCTGTTATGAATATTGGGGTGAGATTCCTCAGGTTCAGCATCCTCCTGCCCAGTGCCTTCTTCCTGAGCAACCTGGATCCCCTCACGTTTGAAGTCTAAGCTGGCTCTGTCCTTTAATGCTGTGCTCAGGGTTAATGCCCTCTATTATGCCAAGATAAATGTTTTTCTTCGTGCTTATATACTACCTTCTTTCTTAAAAGTTGTGTTGAACCGAGTTATAACCCACTCCAAATGGTTGCAAACATGTAAAGAACCTGATTTTGAGGGTTTGGGGATTTGGCCTTTAAAGACTGTGAGTTTGTGTGCTGGTAGTGTGCACACACTGAGCCCCTTTACTCCTCTGCTGTGCTGCCGCCGTGTAACAGCCTCGTGCTGAGTCCACCCGGTGCCTCTCAGTGTCCTGGGCAGGAGCTGTGGCTCAGCTTCTGCTCTGCTCAGCTTGGCTGGAGGGCAGCATCACACAATTTGTATTCCAGAGACAGCCTGGGTATTGACATTGATTCAATTGATATTAATGTCACTGGCCGAATCAGCTCACTTGTAACTGACTGCAGGATGGCCAGACTGGTAATTAGAGTGGATCCATATGCCACTAGCTTTTTATGTCACTGGTCTGGGGGGAATTTTCTTTTTCAGAAAGCAATGTTTAGCATAAGAAATACATCAGAAATACACAGATTTCTTTTTAAACAGCATAACAAAGAGTGTTGCCCAGCTTGAAGAGGGCTGAAATATATTCTGAAGTTCTCCTCAATGTGTGACCCCGACCTCAAATTATTACAATTTTCAAATTCATCCCCATCATCATCTTCATTATTCTAACTATTAGAAATCCCTGCTAAGTTCTGTCCTGATCCTCTAGAATATACTGTATCAATAACCATTACAAAAAACAGTGTGGGAGTAAGAAAGATAACTGGCCCAGCATTTGCCTTAAGCCCAGTTTGAGAGCCAGAAAATACAAGTTTGCCCAGTTTCTCATTTACTGGATTGCACTGTCTCCCAAAGGGCTAAAGCTTTGATTCGTCGCCGGCATTTCATTTTAAAATTTGACAGATTATTGATTCATTATTCAAAAGCTTGTTTTAATTGAGGGCTGTTATGACAGTTGTGGTCAAACATTTCAGAATTAATCTATAATGGTGTCAGAGTTTCAGTCGCGCTGGAAGCAAGTCCAGGCAGAGGCAGACACGAATGTCCCTAGTTAGTTAACCCAGTCTTCTCCACACGTACAGCAGGGTCCAATCTCTGAGCATGCTTATTTTTTCCCAGGGTTGGATACACTGATACGCTGCAGCCTTGGATAAAAACAGAATGAAACATTGTAAAAGCAACATGAGGGTGAGAAAGTTGAATGTAAAGTCTGTATTACTTATTTAGCTGGGATTTTTCATGAGAATAACAAAGGCAAGTTTTATGGCACTACAGCAGCAATTACTATTGTGCCAAAGAGGCTTCATAAGGGAGAAGGGCTCTAGACTTTCTAAACATGTTATTTTTTTGTGTGGCTTTACTAGGAGTCATGTTCTGAATACAGAGTGAAACTGCAGAACACCCATGCAGGTGTAAAGCCTACATCAATATAACAAAGTTTGGAAAAACTGGGGAGGACTGCAAAGGGGAAATAACTTCCAAGGCTCTGGTAATTAGCAGGTAGTGTAAAGGCTCTCATTTAATCCAGAGTGTTACCATCCCGGCAAAACACTCTTAGCACGATTTCATCTGTGTGGTCACATAAGCACATACTGTAAAAGAGGGAGTGGGCAGGAGGGGAAGTGTGTCTCATTTACAGTAGCTTTTGTGTTGCCTCAAAGCTTTCGGGTTCTGACCAACAGAGTCACCTCAACTCTGCTGGAAGCTGAGGGTGTGTGCTTGCTTTTAGGCAGCACAGTCACAGTGATCTGGCTTTAGATGAAGAGGTTTGAATTACAGCAGCAGTGCACCAGTGGCAGCATAAAGCCTAGAACAGGATATAAAACAGGTTCCCCTAGCACACACACAGCTTGATTCTGCCTTGCTGTGACTCCTTCCATTAGCATAACATCTTCATTAAAATCAGTTCAGCTATGTCCACTCTATCCAGTAGGCACTGCAGATGCGGCTTTGCAATTTGCAGCGCATATCAGGGATCGTTATACAGACACGTCCAGTACTCCATATTTTATCTGTAACAGCTAGTGGCTTGGGAAAACAGAGGAAAGTACTTAGTATGCACTGTGCTTCTTTTAATGTAGAGTAGCAGCTGGCAATAAGGTGAAGTTGTTTAACATAGCAGTATATTTGTGACTCTAGTCAATGCTTTGAGTATTAAGGCTGAGATGTCTATTTTTAAACAGTAAGATGAAAAGAACTCAGGACTGTCTTGTTTGCTTCTGGCTGTGGGTTCCAGTCTCAACTACCACTAAGCCCTAAATGGAAACAGCACCTTAAATAAATGCTTCAGTTCGGCCTTCTCCTAGGAGCACCATTGCTAGGAGATGTGGAAGGACTTTGAAAGATCCTTGGAGTCCTACAGAATGGTTATACTGAAATAGCTTCCATGTCCACAAAGTCCTGATTTGTTTTCCTGTAAATTTGTTCTCCTTGCATCCAATCTCTGCCAATAAGCTTGCTGCTAACAAACTTTGGCTGAAAAAGTGATATTTCTGCAATACCATAGTTGTAGCCTTTGAGCCTGGGCAGTCTAGGACTCTATTATGTTTAGATTTTTACAGCACTTTAATGTCATTCCATATTTCGAGTACTGCTATTTTTGACTCAAAATTGTGATCTCTGGAAGAAATGCCAGTAACTTTGTTCTGGAACAACTTCACAAACTATTTGTTTAGGAGAAACTGCTGCCAGGAGAGGAGGGGGTGGTCCCAGCCCTTTTTCCTGTTCAGTCTTTTGGCATCTTTTCTGCAACTGCCTTCAAGGTTGCCACTCAGTAAAATGTGGATGCTTATCCTCTCTGACAAGCATTGAATCATGCCACACAAAGTGTTGAAGTGCTGTCTGGCTTCCAGCTACTACAATGCAATCGTAACATGGCCCAGATTTGAACTAAGAATAAAAGGCTCTCCAGAAATTTTTTCAAGTCATGAGGTGGAGTTTTACAGAGCAGGCTTATAGGAATATTTGGTTATGTCTTTCAAAAAATTTTGGTATCAGCTTAAGTGCCTATAAACATGCATATTTAAAACAAGGCTCATTAAGGAGCCTCAAATTATGCTGCTCTGGAAATACGTAACCCCTCTTACTCTTGTTCCTCCTTAGGCCTTATCTGTTGGGGGGGAGGGACAGAGTAACTGCACATGGCCAGGCTCTAAGTGCCATCAGGCAAAGCCACAGTTAACTCTGTAATGCTGTTTCAAGTTTGGATAATCCACATTTTTAAAAAAATTCCTGCACTCTTTTGTTGTACCAGCTGGACTCTGCCGAGCAGGCTGCAGCTCCCTGAGAGCACAGCGGGGGTTTCCCTGGGCCGTGCAATTGGTCACATCCCGGAGTCCATTTCGGACAGCCCCTCGATGTGGCTCTGGCAGCCAGCAGTGTTACAATGCAGTGGTGGTAAAGAAGGCAGAGAAGGGTCTCTCATGAGGGTTTGGGATGGCTTTAATCACATCTTGTCCCAGTGCCCTCGGAGGCAGAGAGAGAGAGACCTCGTGGTCTGGGTGTGGGGTGGTTTTGTCAGGGGCCCAGGGGCGGTCCCTGGGCAGGGTTGGGGTGCAGGAACCAACAGGGAGAAACCAAGGGAGAGGCCAGGGCTAGGGCAGGGATCAGGGGGAACATGGCATCACAGAATCAGGGGTTAACAGGCTACCACACTCTTTGGCTGTACGATGGAGAACAAATGCTGCAGGCCATGCGTGGCACAGCTGCTTTCAGAGTGCTGCCCTTTGGTGTCCTGTGCAGCTGTGGGGTGAAGATGCCTTCCCAGGGCATGGCCACAGCCACAGGGAACAGCATGTAGAGGCAACCAAGCCAGAGCAAAGCTCAGTAGGGGTATTTTCACAATTTTGGGGGAAAGCTGAAAGGTGTTCTATTCCAGGCATTAGGACAGTCTCTAATTAGTAGTTTCTAACATTCCTCTAGTTTATGAATCCCAAAGAACAGCTGTACATCAGTGATGCTAAAATCTCTTAGTGTCTGGTGCTGAATCCCTCAGCCTGAGCCTCACCATTGGCTCATGTTCCAACGTGTCCTTCTCGAAGGGAAGCAGCTGCACTTGGGCCCTCTTGTATGACATGGGGGGCCTTCCCTCCATGACCATCCTGCAGGAGCAGTAATTTCAGGTGTGGTCCATGCAGGTAACATTGAAGGTAGCCAGCTGCCTTTGTGCAGAGCTGTCTGATCATTTCCTCTTGCCCATCAGCCTGCCCAGCTCCTCCAGAACATAATCCCAGAGCTTGTGATTGCTTTGGCAGGAGCACTATGGAGGGCTGAAGGGACTCACCATCGCCTGGATCGGGGACGGCAACAACGTCCTCCAGTCCTTCATGACGAGCGCTGCGAAGCTGGGAATGCACCTGCGGATTGCCACTCCCAGGGTAAGAAAAACCATGTTCGTGGAGAAAGGAAGGCAAACTTCCCCCAGGCTTGTCTCAAACACTCAGGCATTGCTCAAGGGCCCCAGCTGGGGGTGCCCACATCTATCGTGAGTGCCTGTTATCAGAACCAAAATCCTGATCCAGTTATCTTGATGCAAAGCGGGAGTGATTCTGCTGAGTCCAACATCAGAAATGGGAATTAATGACAGGAGTATAAATCATGGAGGATCACAATTCCATTTGACAAAGCCTTACAAAGTCATCCAATGCACTCTCCCCCACCAAAAAAAAATTGAAGCTTTTTTCAGATGGGTGGAGGTGTTGCATCTCATTTGGTTTAAATTGGTGGTGCAGCATTTTAGAATGTTGCATTGTAATACAATATAAAATATTTTCTTAAATCAGTTTAGAACCAAAAAAATAAATGCTGTGTATGAATTTAATTCTGTGACTGTCAAAATACATTTTTCTTATGTTTTTAGAACACTTGCCACCACTTTATCTGCAAAATAAACTTTCAACAAAATCAACATAATTTCTTCAAGTTTTACAGTTCTGAAACATATTCTTCCATGGCAAATGGTTCAGTCAGTAGGTTTTTAAGCAGTGTTATTAAATAGTGAAGATATTATACATGTTCCATGATGTGTTGCCTATTATTTCTTTTGTCAGGGCTTTGAACCAGACCTTGGGATAACTAAAATAGCAGAACAGAACTCCAAAGAGGTAGGAGCCTAAGGAACAGCCGAGTAGAATTGTTCGAATAGAGCTTATTTTCATTATAAATGAAGTTGAAGTTCCTTGTCTTAGTGATCTTCCTTATTTGATTCACATTAGTATGGCACCAAGTTGCTTCTCACAACAGACCCTTTGGAAGCTGCAGACAGTGCCAATGTCTTAGTTACAGACACATGGATAAGCATGGGACAAGAAGAGGAAAAGAAAGAAAGACTAAAGGCCTTCCAAGGTTATCAGATTACAATGCAGGTAAAAACTGAGATATAGGTTTTTGTTTACATTCTTACAGTTTGCATTTATCAGATTCAACATCAACAAAGCATGAATTTGGGGGGTTTTTTAGTGGGGCCATGGAAATTCAGATGCAAACCTTCCTCCAGCTTAAAGAACTCTCAAAGATAACAAAGTTTGAATTATTTCATACACTCCACATGGCTTGGCCTCTTTCAGAGCTTCCCAATGAGACCCAGCTCCTGAACATGTTCAGCAGAGGCGTTCTCACTCCCCTTCTAAAGTCAGAGAAATTGGAGTGACTTTTTGACTTTGTGAAGTCAGCACTGAACTCTTACAGACTTGCATGGACATATTCCATCTTATTCACAGATGAGGAATTCTTTCGCAGTCTGTGGAATTCTTCTGAGTTCATCATCCAAGTAACCAGAGTGGGAGTTAATATAAAATTTGTTAACATTTTTACTAGTTAAGGACTTTACTAATGTCCTCACTTATGTCTTTATTTTTATATGTTTTTTAATCTACAGACTGCAAAATCTGCTGCTTCCAACTGGACTTTTTTACATTGTTTACCCAGAAAACCTGAAGAAGTTGATGATGAAGTATTTTATTCTCCACGGTCATTGGTTTTCCAGGAGGCTGAAAACAGAAAATGGACAATTATGGTAAAAAAAAAGAGAAGATAAGTGTAGTTGGACATTAGGGTCAGTTCTGTTCTGCCTTACATTACAGGCTTGAATTAAACCTGGTTTCACAATAAATAGTAAATGTTGAAAACATATGTTTCAAATTCGCCCCAGAGCACATCACAATTTTGACTATAGGCAACATATATTTGTAGCACAAATGTGATCTTTTGGTGATAATCTGCTGTTGCTTGACCCAGGTTTTATCACTAAGTGAAATCTACAATATGAACCATTATTTTTTTGGTAATTAAATCACTGGATTTACTCTAATGATTAACTCAACTTCTCAATTAAAACATGTTAAAAGCTGAGGTCACAGGGTCTGGTCCTAGAAACTACAGTTTCCCAAACACTTAAAGCTAGTTATTTTCTGTCAGGAAAAGCTGCTGCTGACACTGATGGGAACTTTCCTTGAGAAAGTGCTGGAAGAGCAAAGATTTGAAAGATCCTGAGAAGTTATGTTGTGGGCAACACTGTGTGATCTGTGGGAACCATGAGAGGACACCTGGCATTTAACATAAACCATAACTCCCCTCTCAGCATTCCTAGAATTTCAGAAAATTACTGCCAGATCTCAGTAGCCTATTATTTATTTTTGGCTTTAGAACCACCAAGTTGACAGAAGCTAGTGAAAACTTTCAGAGGTGAAAAGAAAAACAAAAATGGCATTGTCATAGCTCTGAGAGGAAGCCTAGATGTGCTCCAAATGAATAAATAAGGGGTTGAGCGTTGTGTTTACTAAAATCTCAGACATTGCACACAGTGAAAAGTACTAACAAATTTGTGTTAAATTCGTAGTTTTGGCCTTAAAATTCAACAAAAGGCTCATATTTTAAATTTTAATTTTGCAATTTAATTGCCCTAAATACTACTTTTTTAAAAAGAAAAGAATCCCTTTACTTTGGGTTCCAGGTGCACAGTTTTTTGGGCGGTAGGGGGAAAGAAAAAAAGTCATCTTTGTATTTTATCAAGCTATAAAAATAATGAATGTATGGGTCTTGTTTACATAGTATTTTCTACCACTCAGCACAGAGAGAAAACTGAAGAATAGATTATTTGCTCAGCTGTAGATCAAGCAGTGCTGAGTGCAGCCACGAATGTGCAACACTGAGGGGCTGCACAGCTGTAATTCAGCCACCTCTGTGTGCCTGGGGTGACCTGTCACACTGGGCAGGGATGATGGGAAAGCAAGGACAGGCAGCAAGCTCACAGCCCCTGGAGAACCCTCATAAATCCAGTGCTGGGCCAGAATAACAATGTGCAGCCAGACCTTGCTGTGAAATCACAGCAGTGTGAACCACGTAATGCCCTGTCAAGGCAAAGCAAGCGTGGTGCTTGTTGCGTGCACAGGCATGGGAAGGACAGCAGAGATTCTGCAACACCACGTTTTATTAAGCTGACAGTCCCATCACTCCCATTTCACAGCCATGCCTAAGGCTGGGCAGGCAGGGCAGGAGGGGTAGATGGCACACTGTTTACCTCAGGGAGGATTTACATGTTTTACTACAGAAAGTATAGCTAAACTGGTATAAATTTCAGAGCCCATATTCCAGTGTGGCTCTCACTGATGCTAATGGAAAATGCTGAAATCCACAAGTCAGCCCATGTGATGTCTGGGTACCTACAGAATCTCCTAGAAGTAGCTGAGAATACATCACTGCATGCCAAAAAGGCCTCAGTATTTGATCTAAATGCTTGTCTGAATTGCTCCTAAGCTGTCCATTAATATATTTTGTCCACACTGAGAAAATCAATCAGCTACAATACAGAACTTCCTAACTGATTTTCAGCTTTTGCCTGGTTCATCATCAGAAATTCTAGTGAATAAATCTCAGTGTGCCATTTTTGTCAGGACAATAATTTTCAACACAACGCTTCAGAGCTGGAAAATATTTCCCCCTTATTTATTTTTATGGAGTATCTGTTTCCAATGTGATTGGATTTTTTTCTTTTCTTCCTCCTCTAGGCTGTCATGGTTTCCCTGCTGACAGATTATTCACCACAGCTACAAAAACCCACATTTTGATGCTTGAATTCCTGCCAGGAGAAAAATATTCCTCATCAGCAGAATATTCTGGTCTGCAAGCACATAGATTTTCTTCAGAAAGGACCAAAGCAATGAGTGATTTTTTAATAGAACCATATAGTTAGCTGTATAATATTGCATTACATTCGTGAAAATGTTCAAGACAATAAAAACCATTGCAGAAGCTGCTTTTCATCTGGATGCTCCAAGCTGGCTCTGCTTTTTAGGGGTCAGCATCACGGAAAACATTCCAAGGTTGCACCTTAATGGTTGGGTCTACCAGCAGCATAGGCATGGCATAGCCTGCAGGTGTGGTGGGGCTTGCACTGTGTGATATTGATGCCTGAAGATTTTTAGCTTTTTCATATATTTGTAGCTTTGTAGATTTTTAATATATAGTTATATAATTTCTAGTGCTTTTCCTGCCCTCTTTCACATTTTAGAACAATAAGCTAACCCTTTCTAACACATTCTTGAAATTCTTTTTAGTCTTATTCTCAAGAAGAGAATTTCTAACGAGGACACCTGGTTTTTCACCAGAATTTGAGAGACATAACAACACATAAGGCAAACAACCTCCTGGACCAACTGCTAAGAGGCAGACCCCAGGGTGGGTTACTGGGGCAACTGATCTCCAATTGGATGTACCTGCTAGATATACTAATTATTTAACCTTATAAAAATTGTAGAAATACCGTATCAGGCATGTGCAGAGCCATATTTGTGCACCTGAAAGCTTCCATTAAAGAATTGGTTTTTTCTTACCACTCTCAATATTATTTGGAAAGTTTTGTCTTTTGATTCCAAACAGCAATATGACAGACATAAACTCCCTAAACCTGTCCCTTAATTGCTCATCTAGGGAAGTGTGTGTGGAGAAGCAGTGTTGCAGTTTGCCTTGGCTGCCTGCACTTCCCAGGTGCCCTGGCTCCTGTTTCTGTTCTCCAGCCAACATCCAAATCCCATTCCCGTTTGACACCAAAAATATAGAGACCTTGTGAGCATTATCCTCCTCCATGACATCCCTGTGGGCTGGTGCAGGGGGATATTGCTGTGGAATTGGAATGGAGCAGTTTCCACGGAGTTGGATGCAGCAGAGAGATACAGCCAGAAGGACCTGGTTCATTCTGTGCCTATCTCCCCTAGACCGTCATTCCCCAAAACAGAATTTTGGCTACAGAAGTGAATATTCCATTTTTTTTTCCTAAGCAAACATGAGGGAGACCACATGATGAAACTTATACAGCTCCTTTGCAGAAATAATTTGCTGCATTTTGATGTACACTGTAACACAGTGTACATTTCAGCTAATCCTTCCCAGTAACAAATTCATGACATTTGTAGTTTTTGTGATGGCTAGGTGTGTGCATTTGATATTTCAGGCAAAGCTTAGAGTTAAGCATTAAAAAGCACCTTCTTTGTTGTTTCTAAATAGTTTCAAAAATACACTGATTTTTTTTCCCACTGTTATACTGGGACAGTGGCTGTGATATTCTAAAAAATTCTGCAAATGGATTTGCATTTTCTGACCAGCTGCAAAACATTATTCAACTCCTTTCTAAATTGGAGTTCACTGCAAGGCCACACAGACCATGGAAATGAAAATAAAGATACATTTTATTCCTATCTATTTACAATTGATTTCTTGGTTTTGCAGGCATTTGTGTGTGTCTCGTTAAGATTAACATTTTCCTTTACAACATTACAAGGGTTTCAATAATTCAGTGAACATTTACACCTCAGCAGAGATATAACTGCATCAATGATGCAGGAATAGGGTATGTGCTAGAAATCAATGTTTTACCTCCCAGTTCAGCATGTGGAGGAAAATGCATGGAATACAGTATATTTTGGTTTGCAGTAAGTCCTGCTTTTTGAATTAGATTCCAGTTCAGCAAGATATGCAAAAGTGTGATTGGTCCTCTTGGACGTGGTGAGCAGTTCATGTGCTCAGAATTGAAGATATCCTTACTGACCTGATTTTCATTCTGTCTGAGAGTAAGACAACTCACTTTGCTGGTCCTTTCATAAAAACCACATTAATATCAGTTTTATGGTGTTGCTCAATGTATTAGCAGTGAAGTCAGGCACATTTATGATACCAAAGCTGTGTTGCTAAATGTTTCCTGGTGAACAGTTTAACAATCCTGCTCCTCTTTTGATTCTCAGTGCTCTGATTAGAGCTAATGTGCCTCTTGGTTATTGCTGACTCTTTTTGTATCCAGGAATCTGAGCAGGATGCCAGACAGCTGAATCCCCTTGACATTTTTATAACACGTCCATAGAGCTGCTGCATAGCATGTGAGCAAGAGGGTCCAACATCTTCAGGAGGGTAATTTCACCTCATCCTGTTTCTCTGTAAAGATATACAGGAAAGGATGACAGTCCCTGCTCTGTCTTGCACAAACTGCTCACACCATGAGCTGTTCTGGTGCTTTTTAAAAGTACTGGGTGGACTTTACATATCCTGAGTGCTAGACCACTGTGTGGAATCACCAAACCTCCTACACCCTCCTGCACGTGCAATACCCAGTCTGTGTGCTGGGGACCCAAACACATCCCAGGAGGGCAGATTTATGGACCATATGTAGATTGTCTGCACAATGCACACAGAGCAGATCTGACACTTTCTAGAGCCATTGGGTTGGTACCAAATAGACTTTCTGCCCCATGGACCCTGAAATATGGTGCCCTGAAGGGTTTCTGTTATGCCTGTAGGGACTTTCACTGCCTTAACATACAGCAGAACAACATTGTGAGGATTAATCCACTTGGGTGGGTTAAGCATCCTGGGATTGCTGGGTGGTAGCTGTGGTAGTGTGCAAGACAGCATTATTATGCCATCCAGACTCCTCATGAATTCATTACTTGAATTTACCAGTGATGACTGCAAATGTGGTAAGGGAAACAGCAATAACATAGGGAGATTTTCTACGGGGGAAAACAGTTTATCAGCATTCAAAGGACTTAAACCAAATGTATAACAGGAAGCAGTCACTAATAGCTCACAGTGTTTTTCATTACATTTATTATGCTTTAATCAGTAGGAGTGCTGTTTTCATTGCTGAGTGTACTTGAAGGATAGGGTGTTATTCTCTCCATGTTTTTACAGAGATGCTTCTGCCTGACTCCTGATAGCCCAGACCTTCCTTCCACAAAAGTCCTGCTCTTTGGTTTGACCCAGAGAACAGCCCAGGTTCAGTTCAGGTCTATCAAGTCTTACCCACATCTGACTCATTCAATAATCCCCTGGTCCAATATCTTACCCCACACATCTGTAGGGCTGTGCTCTGGCCCTGTCTCCAGGACCTTGCACTGGTGGGGACAGCTGCCAGCCTAATCCATCTCCTGCTCAGAGGCACAAGGGGTGGACTGATCCCCCTGTCCTGTTCCTCCCCCCTGCAGGGCTGGCTGTGTGCTCCTGCTTGTGCAGGCACATCCAGACCTCACACACAGGCAGGCACTGAGGTCATGCTGTGTCCCAAGAGAGAATATTCATACTAGCTTTGGTGCCCAAAGTCCAGATGCAGATCCAAAGCTAGTACTAAATCTAGCTCTGATCCCAGATGAGGCCATGGAGGACCACAGCAGACCAGACGTACTCTAATGTCATTTTAGACAGCTGGAAGTCTTGGGAGATATCTGCACAGACCCAGGAAATGTGGCACAGGACCGATGGGGCACTTGGAGCAGAAATTTGTAGCCAGCAAGGGCATTCTACAGCAACTCAAAAGGCCCCAAATCCAGTGCTTTGGCAACCACTCCCTCACTATATTAATGGCCCATAGAGGATTTCTCCTATGCCTAGAAAGAAAAGCACAGAGTTACCTATTAGCAGTTCACAGACTCTGTAAATACTTGTTCTGCAGCACATTAACAGCAGTGGGAGGATTCTTTGATTATCAGTGCATGATATCCTAAAAGTGATCTAACACTGATTAGAGATTCAGTAGAGAAAGAGGGGCAGAAAGCTTCCCTATAATTTTCTCAAGGAGAAAGAAGAGCATTTTTTCCCAGTGTACTAGAAGGCTAAGAGAACACAGTCACTACAGCAGGTAAGAGGCCTGCGGAAAGAATTTGCAAATGATTAGTGCAACTTAGGAAGGACTGAGTGAGGAGCCTGGACAACCAGGAGAGAACAAAGTAAGAATTCTCAAACAGAATTAAATATTTTATGTGAGCCACCTTACATCAGGAATGACACCAAGTACAGCAGATTTACTCATTGTCTGGTAGCAGAATCAGTCGCCTGTGGAAGTCTGAGCTGCTAAAAGGGAAATACAGGAATGACTAAATAGCAAGGACACACCGAGGTTTGGTTGCCTGAAGTCCTCTAGAACTCCTGAATTAATGTTTGCCCCTCATAAGACAGGGCTGTAAGTAATGCATAATTACCTCTCTGCCTTTCAAATTTTGTGAGAGAAGGAGCAAGAGCTGCACGAAGATCTGAGCAATGCACTGAGCTGATCATTCAGTCTGGGGAAAGCTTTCATGGCTGAGTTGAGATATATTGAGCTTAGTTTTGTTTTCCAGGAATGTGTAATACTGGTGGAAAGTCTGAAAAACAAATTTCACACAAAGGGAAAGGTTTCTTCTTTCTTCTGGGTCTCCCATTTCTCAGCTAATCACTTGGTTAATGTATTGAGCAAATAAACAGTGCTTTTTTGATTATTTTGCCATGGTTATTTAGCCAGCTGCCTTTCAAATGCAGCGCCCAGAATTTCTGGGTCTTGCCCAAGGTTATGTGTACAGAGACACTTCATAAGCCACAATCAACATTTAATTCAGCCCAGCATTTGCTCTCATGACTAATGGGATACAGCTATTTGCAAGGCTATTTGATTCTTACACAATCTTGTTACCAACTTCTTGAAGAAATCCCAAACCTCTGTGGCCTATGTAAAGGCTGATGATCCCTTCCATGTGTATGTGTGTAGACAATTTTTCTCTACAGGCAAGAAATCTGAGGTGCCTCCATTCAGACCACAGATCCTTCACAGCCACAGTCAAAGCATTGCCTGCCCTTGCCAAATCCCTTGGAAAGTTCCTTCTGGTCGGCATTACATGCTAGAGGATTAATGAATGCTGCTGCTCTTTAATGGGCCTTTTTTCAGGGGATTTACACTCATGCAAAGTAGGCTCCAACACAAGCACAATATATCTAGGAAGAGGGATGAGCACCAAGATCTGCAATCCTTGCTGATCAAAGTTTACTTAGTTGAGCCAAAACTTGATTCCAACTATAAGGAACAACAGTGATAGCTGGAGAAGACTACTGAAGAGTTGGCAGGGCAAATGCAGGTCATTCTTAGTGATTTAAGCACAGAGTAATATTAATTGGAGGGAGAAAGCTAAACTACCCACACAGGTCATAGAGTCATAGAGTCACAGAACAGTTTGTGTTGGAAGGGATGTTAAAGATCCCCTTGTTCCAACCATCCTGCCTCAGGCAGGGACACCTTCCACTAGGCCAGGCTGCTCAAGGCCTGATCCAACCTGGCCTTGAACTGTTCCAGGGATGGGGCACCCACAAGTTCCCTGGACAACCTGTTCCACTGTCCCACCACCTCTGAAGTTATGGGACTTCACAGGTTCCTCTCCATCTCACAGTCAACAAGATCAATGGTATTGCACCTGACTGAGTTCTGTCCTGTCCAGCAGCCTCACCTGATATGCCCACCCACTATCTGAAGGTGAGGTGAATGTTCTCCATGGTCCCACTCCTGGCCAGTTTGGATTCTTGGAGGGGAAGCACCCCATGGCTCCCTTGCTGCTCACGTGGCCAATTCCCTGCTGGTGGGATGCAGGGTGTGTGGGGTGGGTGTGTCCCAGTCCTGAGAGGTGGGAACCCCTCCACGCCCCCAGGTTTGGGCCATGCATCCACAGCCCCTCTGCAGCCACAGTGTGGGACACCTATTTCAGAAGATAAAGACCAGGCTGATCACAGCAATGCCAACCAACTACGTGGGGTTAAAACACCTGTTTTGGGTGACAGAAACCAAATTCTGTTTGTGGCCCAAAATGGAGGCCTACTTTCCCATCCTGCTCCCTATGCTGTGCCCTGGTGAACATGGCCTGGGTGTCGCTGTGCCAAAGGGTTGTGTCTGCCAGACTGCAGCCACTGCTGCCTGGGTTCTGTGCCACACACAGTGCTTGTGGCTGGCTGTTCTTGTTTGGGTAACAAAGAAAGAAAGCCTCAAACGCCTGAAATGAGAAACCCTGTAGTGCACACACAGGAAAAAGGACCCTGACGAGTCCAAGTACAGGCAGCTGCGCACAAACCTTGGCTTAGGTTAGAAATGAGAGTGTCAGAGTGCTCTCCTGACATGTCCCCTCTGGCAGAGCAGCCAGCCATGCTCTCTGCTGGTGTAAGGATGGGATCTGCACTGCTCTGGTCACACAGGAGGCTCTCCTGCGTGCCTGGGGCGTGCTCTCCCCATGGATGGGCTTCAGCCACAGCAGAGCCCTTGGGTTTTCTGCAAAGCACTGTCCCACTGATGGGTGATCACATCCTGCGACCTCCTGCCCTGCTGGGGGACAGGGCTGCCCCAGCACCCCCTGTGCCATGGGGCTGAACCGCCACCCCAGGGCAGCCTCAGTGGGGCAGGTTTGTCCCTGTCCTGCAAACCCTGAGAATGGGGCCCCACAGATGGTGCATTGCACTTGTCCTGGGGCAGACTGAAATATTTGTAACTGATATCGCTTGAAATATATCTGCGTACTTCGGGAATTTAACTAATTGAAAAGAAATGTCTGCCAGCACCACAGGATCCCTGCATGATTCACCAGCAGGCTTACAAGACCCACTCCACAGCTCAGATTTCTGACTTCAGCCCCAGAGCAGTTTTGGGGCTTCCTGAAGACAGGGTGTTAGAGGAGGAATGGCACTAACATCTCTCCAAGGCGTTTCCCTTGTGGCAGAGCAGCCCTGTGGGCTCCTCCGGGGCACTGCAACCTGCAACAGGGCACAGCCACCTCTGAAGGGACCAGAGGCAGGAACCATAGGGATGTCTAAAACACTTAAACCTCAGACTAACTTCAAGCGATAAAATGTCTTAATCCCAATCCAACAATTAAAGAACACACCTCGTGGTGATCTACACATATGCCTTATAGGCATATAATTCTCTAATGGAGAGCTATTGATAATATGGTCTACAGAAAAAGAAGAGAGAGCTTTCAGATCCCCTGTCTTAATCCTCTGTGCTGTGACACAGCTGGGTCTTTCTTAAGCCCATTTGTAACCCTGAATTTCCTGTGTTTTGTGTAATTTCAATACCCCATGTTTTTCTTTAAATTTCTCACACGGTCTCGCAATGGAAGGAACTTTTAAAAGTGTAGCCAAATAACTTGATTTTGAGAAGCACTGCGGAGGAGATAGGGGAAGATGTATATAATTTGTCTCCTACCGGCTTTATGAATGTCTCTCAGGAAAGGTAACAATTCCATCCAGAAATAATTCCATTAGACATGAAATACCAGAGCTGTGAATCACTGGGCATTACAGAGCATCTTCCCAGTAGGAGAGAATCTGAGCACTGCACCAGAGAGAAGAATTTAATTCTTATTGTAGCACAAGGGAGGACAATGCAATCAAAAACAGCTATAGGAAGTTTCAGTACAGCAGAACTATCTATTTTACTAGTTCTCTTCCTGGGAAAAGGAAACCAGGAGATTATAGTTATTCTCCCAGCAACACTGTTGGTTTGCTCAGGTAGTAACTAGGATTCACAAGACTTCAATTAAGGACTCAGGAAAGAGTGTTAAATAAATTCCTCTGAAAGACTATTGGAGTGACTATGCACAAATTGCTTCCAGGTGTCCATATAGCAGGAATAACTGGGTCTGCCAAGGAAAAGCTTTTCTGATGTTCTGAAAGGGCATTAAGTCCAACTTGTATTAGAGATTTCTAAAGGCAGGATGGATCCTGAATGGTGGACCCAGTCAGTCATTGCCACTTGCAAGGATTTAGCTCTGACTACAGGAAAAAGTCACTGGTTCCTTGTTCTTGTCCCTGCAGCTCGACAGAACTCCACAGTTTCACTGTGGATGACTGTGAGAGCATCCCTCCCACAGACAGGGCCCTGTGAGATCATCATAATTAGGCAGGGCAGTTGCTTCACCTGTAACTTTTAGGATTTGCCCCATTCTGCAAAGGGACAAAGCTATTTTCCAGTGCTCACTGCAGATGCTCAGGCCCATGGTGGGTTTTCCTACTCTTCCCCATTGCTGAGGTGGACAGAAGAAGGATCACAGGCATGTTTATTCTGAACACTGTATGTTGCAAGCAACAATAATCAGAGCCCTGCTGACTTGCGAGGTTAATTTATAGACCTGGGACCTAACCTTCAGGAGAAATAAATTCACAGAAATTGCATGGACCTTAAGCACTCAATATCTCTGAAAGCAAGCTCATACTGCCTGTCTCCAGATTACTGCTGCCTGTGAGAAACAGGTGTCAAAGGCTAATAAACAAAAAATAAAGGAGGTCCTTGCAGGTTGTTAGCTAGGCAGCCGAAAAAGGTGATCTGCAGAGTATTTGCCTTACATGGCTTAACTGGATTAGCCTCTACGTCCTAAATGTCTGGACTGTCTCCAAAAGAGGTAGTGAGTGCCTTTCCTTGCAGCAGTCCTCTTTTTCAACCAGTGATTGGAGAGCCATTGCTCACAGAGATGCCTGGTTGTCCAATACCAGGATGAAGACGGGGCACTTGTATTACAGGGGCTGTTTGCAGAAGCAAACACAGGACATGCTTAAGCAAATTCTTAAGCAGGAGAACACTCTTTGCAGCAAAACTTCTGTAAAAACCATGGGCAGTTTTTCCAGCTGCAGTTGTGGCAGTATCAAAACACTTTGCCAAGCCAGGTTTTCAGGGTAGAGCTCAGGTTTTTTCAGGAAATTTTACTTGTCTTTGAGTTTTTTCAGTAGGCTACTGAAGAGAGTATGTGTTCTTTAACCTAGGTGTTTACCTGGTGAGGAGACACAGACCCAAGTTCCCACCAACTTTGGGGATCCTCCTACCCCAAGCATCTGAGTCCGTGGCTGCCTGAAAACCTGGGCTCATGGTCTGATCACCCTGGAGCCACCTCTAGTGTTTGGCACTGAGGTGCTTGGCAGGGGACTGTCCTGTAGCCAAGATCTTCATTCTGTTCTTCAGAGACTTTCAGCACAGCCAGAATTATCAAATTCTTCTGCCCGTTCCCTTCTCTCAGTCCTAGAATCCCCAATGCATCTCCCAGCTTCCCAGGACCCAGGAATGCAACACAGTGAGGAATAAAGGCCTGAAATGAGAAAATTTTTTAAGGAAAACATCCCTACTCTTAAATAATGAATGCAATATGATGCTCCATTTATGTCATATATTGTCTGTAACCACAAAAATAAGAGAAAAGTAATCCTAGATTTGTCTGAGATAAAAAAATTCTGGAACAGAATGAGGGCTGCCAGAGGTGTCTGAGTCTATAGAGAAATGTCTGCACGGCTAAGAGGTACATCTCCAGTGTGGCAGAAGACCTTGCTAAAATCATTTGTGATGTATTTCCTGCATCTGCCTTGAATTGTCAGGAGGCCTTCAACGTGTCCTTCATAATTTCCCATCTTTTTTCTTCTTAAACTTCAGTCTCTGCATCCCCAATGGGATTGTGATCTCACATAAAATCCAAGAGGAATGCCATTCTGACCTCTGGATGCCATTTTGCACTAAACTGGTTGCTGGCCATCAGCAGGTGATATGAGCCACTCCAAACATTTATTTAAATATTCCTGTGCACTAATCCCCACGAAGTCATAAGCAGTGTCATTTATCATGTGTGTGCATAGGTGTAGGAAAAAAAAGGACAGTCATGAGAACTGTGCTGAGGTGACCTATGTCCTGGCTAGAAATGTGTTAAGCTGGTAAAAAAGAGGGGGAAGATTCACTGATTCTCACCTGCCCTCTGCCAAATAAATCACAAAGGCTGGCTGTGCCTCCCTTGAGATACTTATTTGTTCTGCTCTCCCCCCGGCCACAATGAAAGGGGCTTTTCTTCCGCTTGAACTGACCTTTGGCAAACATTTCCCTTCCAATTAATATCTGAAATGTCCTTGTGGATTGCTGCTTCTGGAGACAGCAGGGAGACAGCTCTGAAGCCACTCGCAAGAGAGTCAGGGCAGAGAATAATTACCTGAATTCATAAGGTTAATTCCAGTCTAGATGAAGGCAGAGAGAAGGTTAACTAGAGGTCTTCTTTGGAGAGCAATATGTTTGTTTTTCTGGACTCTCTGGTCTCCTTGTGCTGGCTGCTATCTATATACTGTGATTATTTCTTATGGACTGTTGAGCAATTACTGTGTCTGAGCACTGGGCTCACTGTCCTCATGTCATTATCAGTTTTATAGCCCAGTGTGAGCCTCCCAGGAATGAGGCTTTGTCTGGGGCTTGACCTGGTTCACTGGACTGAATGGAAAGACAGCAGGCTGGGCGTAGGTGTTTGGCAGTGGGGAAGTTATTGCCGGAGTAAACCAAAGAAAATTTATTAAAAACATACATCAAAATCTTGCTGCATGCAAACTTAAAGGTAAAGCCCAGAATGACTTAATATACTTGAGACTTAATGCAGTCTCAATAAAAAGGACCAGGATAACTAGAAGAGGTAAAAGAAAAACATTAGATTAATGACTGCAGGAAATTTAAGGGTTGCACTGAGCATTTCCTTGTCCAGACCAAGTTCTCTGGATTTTGAGAATTCTTGCTAAGGGGACAATACTGCAGACAAATTACTGGCTGGAGACTGGCTATGTGATGTGCTCTAAAACACTTGGGTTTACATGGTACAGTTATCTGGGTTTCATGGCACTGCCATATCAAGCCAGTGGTGTTAACAGTGGTGCCACTGTCAGGATGGATGAAGGACATGATGTAAGGTTGGTTGGTGAGAAGAGGTAAGGTCCTTCAAGACAAGGTTTTTGCCACACAGCTAGAATTCTCTCATGTGCTCCTGTGCAAGGATAGGTGAAGTGGGATGAGCAGTGGCCCAGTGCTTGTGCATTTTTGGTGGGTGGCACATACACCGTGTGTCATCCCTTCTTTCTCAGCTAGTCCATATCTTTAGGTCCTAAGCCTCCTTCCTGGCTTTGGTGACATCACTTTTATCATGTTGCTGAAACCTTTTCTTTCTTTGGCTTTGGCAGTCCTGTCCCTCTCAAGACCCCTTTCCTCTTCTCTTATTCCTTTAATGCTTCTTGTCAATGGCTTCCTCTGTTCTTTTCCTTGCTTCCTTTGAACAGAGAATCTCACAGTGCTGCTCATCCTCTCTGCATTCCAGCCACATACTCTTATGAGCTTATAAGAGCCATTCATTAAGCTGGAAGCCATCATTCTAGCCTAAAAATCAACATCCTTTGCCTCTTACTTCCCTTCCCTTAGTCGTCACCATTCTTCTTGACCTTGGAGGTCTCTCATTGACCACTCTCCCTGTCTTTCAGGTCCATTCTAAGATGAATTTCCACAGCTTTGAGTTACTTGCTGTGCCCAGCATGGTATTTGTAATAGTCCACTGTGAGGAGAATTTATGAATCCATCCCCTCTTGGCCTTCTTAGTATGAAAACCATTAAACGTAATGCATGTGCACTGATAAAGCAATTTCCTTCCCTGCTCTATCCCTTTCTGCTTCTATCTTCTTTATAAATACATCAAACACATTCTCTTTTCCTGTTCCAGACTTCTGTCCCTTTATTTACTTTAACATTCTGTTGATTTGCATCCTCTGCAATGCCAGAAATCCCAGCCCCATTTTCTTGGATATCCAGCTTCCCACTGAGTGCACACATGCTTTCCTCATCGGGAAGGGAGGCCCTTCTGATACTGGTCTCTAAAATCTGCATTTTGCAGGCATTTCCATTGTGCTGCCTACACAACAGTGCCAATTAAGCATGATGGTGCAGGCGGCCAAGGAAATGAAAAGGCCTATTCTGTGTGGTGTTTTCCCCCACATTTACATGTGTGTGCCTGAGCTATTCATAGGCATTACGTGATCTCTTTAAATGGGACCCGAGTATTCGAGGAGGAGGCAGTGTGAAAGTGAGGGGAGGGCTGGCCTGTAACTGGGGTTTTGATGGCAGCTCTGTCACTGCTTTGGCATGCTCTGACAAGTCAACTGCTCATGCCTCTCTTTCCCCACCTTTGAAACAGGGATAAATTTGCTTACCCTGTTTTCCAAGTGCTTTGATTTGTTGATAAAATATGCTATGCAATAACCATGCAGTGTTGTTTTTCCTGTCCCATTCTTTCTCATTATGTGTCACCCCAGCTGGTTTCATCTGTGGCTAAATTAGTCCGTGGGCATCTGAAGGAATCCTACATTTTTCACAGTATGATGGCAGAGGCGTTGCAGCGGTCTCTAACTTGCAGGTAGTAATGCAGCACAAATAAAAATTATAGTAAAAGCACCTCTCCTGGAGCTGTGGATAGTGCTACAAAGGGGAATGCTAAGTGTCTGCTCTCAACAATGGGGATCTAAAGTGACTTCTTGTGACATTTTGTAGTCGGACGGTTGCCTGAAAAAGATCGCATATGGGATGTAAATTGCATGTGTTGCTACCATATGCTTGGGGAAGCAAGATCCATTTGTTCTGTTAGAAGAGAGGAGCCTGCTGAATTCAAACCAGAAGTCAGGTACACATCCTGTTCATCCCAGCTTGTGTGTTAGGGCTGTAGCAGTACTTTATTCTTTTTCTTTTGAGTGCTGCATAGAGCTCAGTTTGGTGTGGCTGAGCTTCTGTCACAGGGAAGTTGTTTATTATTTGTGAAGGGATGTATCACATTCTGGTTGAAAATGGTATTTTTACTCCAAGGGAAAAAAACCCATATGAGCTCCCCCATATAATATAGGAAGCCAAATTTAGGCATAAGCCTGACTTCATGAATTTCCTGACTTCAAGAGTGTTCCAATCACTTACATAAGGGCTGAATTTGGCCTGGGACGCACATTAGGACACTGGATTGCTATTTGAAAACTAAGAAGTTTCTCTTTAATCTTTTCAAGATTTTTATACTCCAGAAAAGATAGGTAGAATGGGTAGGGAGTGCTGTCTGAGTTTTCTCTATCCTCTGTTTCTCTGTTCTGGCACCTTATAATGTTTTAGGGATTCTAGTTCTTTATTTAAGACCTGTAACAGTTTTGTTGCTAAGCATAAATACAAGAAATAGCAACCTGTGAGACACAGAAACTGCCAGACTGAACAGATGCTGATCTTACCTGTCCCTTGCTGTAATTCTAAAAACAAGGCACTTTTTGATTAAGGCATTATGTTCTATGATGGTTTAGGCCCTTAACAGTATCTGTGATTTCCTAATAGCATATTTCTAAGTTCATTTTTAATTTGGCCCTGACACTCAAGAATCTTGAAGCAGAAACGCCATGATCCTGAGAGGATATTTTCCTCAGGAAAAAAAAACAAACCCAGGCTGTTAGATTTAATTTTTTTTTTTTTTTTTTGCAAGATCCATGTACTAGATCACAAGAAAATGGCTTTGCTTCCAAAATACCCATTGTACAGGTATCACCTGAGGTTAGGGGGTTTGCAACCACTCAGCAGCTGCATCAAACAAGGTGCTGCAGGGCAGGTGCTGCAGCCTCTCACCTAACTCGAGACCTCTGAACTGCTGATAGCTGGGCACGTTTCTGAGGGATGCATTTTGTCCTGGTGTGAACATCCAAAGCAGTCCAAGAGGTAAATGCCTGAAGCCCAGGTACTGCTTTCTCCTGGCTGTAAGTAGGGTATTCATGACCACCCCACATATGGACATCTCCAGTGAGAGAAATTCCTCTCACACTGTTTCAGTTTGGGCTCCTGGATTTTATGGCTGCTTTGAAAATGTGTAAATTGCTTTCCTTGGGTCATGAAGTAAGTCTGCATCACATCCCCCAGTGAATCTTCAGATGACTCATTCCTACACTGGTCACATCCCAGTCTCTGCCTCTCTCTGCCGGTGTCCCCATCTCTATCTCATTGCTTATTTTTTGATAATGTGGCCAAGTGAACACTTTCACTGTGAATATTTGAAAGAGCCACTCGCTGTCTTTCATTTACATGCTGATAAAAGTCATAAGCCATGAAATAGTTTAGTCATATATCATCCATGTTTCCACCTTCCTGCAGGGATTCAAATATGTCTCCCAGGAAGAAATTTTAGGCAGTTTACCCACCCCTAGGCAAGGGCAAAACATCTCTCCTCATTCTTTAGCCCACATATGGACTGCCGACAGAGAGCATCACACTCACCAAAACATTTAAGAGAGAAAAGAGAAAAAGCAAGACAAGACTACGAAAAAAGTCCCTGAAAGAAAAAAGAGGGAAAAAAACAAAGGGAAATAACCCCCACCCACAGTAAATAAGAAAAGAAAAAGCTACTAGAGTGAATTAAAAAATTTTCCAGGGATGCTGCTGAATGGAGCTTTTGTGGCACTTGGATGCTGTGGTACAGAGCAGAGACCTCAGGCCATGTCGTGTCCTGCACCTCTTCAGTCTCATTTCTGTGCCATAATCAGCACTGCTGTCTGTCTCACAGCTGCACCAAAACCACGGGCAGTCAGAAACCAGAAATCCCATCCTCAGGAAAGCTGCGGGGCTTCAAAACTTGGTTTCATTCTGAATCATAAATAAAACTGACTTTCAATGATTCTTTTTTGTTTTGTGGGGGCAAATGTTCAAACACTAAAGTCAAATTTTTTCCATTGGGCTTATTAAACTAGACTTCATTTTGCATTTATGTAAAATAACAGTGTAACATAAAAGCTGTAGCAAAAGGTAAAACCAGAATATTCCAACATATTCTGCAAATATTTTAATGAAAGCCATATGTACCAGTAAAAAAATTCAGTTTTGTCAAACCAGCATTTTCCACCTGAAGAAAAAGTATCCCTCTAAAATATCTCTGCCTTGTCTTTCTGATACATTCACCTATTGGTTAAAACTAAGTGTTAAACAATCAAAAATACGTATCTGTCATGCTCCTCTTTCGATTTCCTTTCTGGAAGGGAGAAGGCCACCCAGTGATTTATGGAGGCCTATGAAGACCAATAGAATTTTTTTCTGATGGAGACCAGCCTGAAGATTTTTCATCTCAGTGTCATACCAGGATTTAGGCTTCAGAGGCAAAAAAAAGAAAGTTGGTGGGAGAGGAAGAAGGGAGGGACCATAAAACAGCCATGCTAGATGGTTGCAGATGAGTAAAGGTTGACTCCACTGCTTAGAACCAAGCCAAGATAAAGGTCAGGTATTTATAACATTATTGCTTGTCATCATTCTCTTATCAATATGTTGTGGGACATAGGGGACAGCCATCCCTTGCATTCACACGTGAGAGAAGCAACACCACAGGCAGCAAGCAAGTAAAGTCCCAGATCATTCAGGAATGTAAATATTTTTCTGTCCCTCTATGGGTCATTTGCCTTCTCCTCGATGGTCTCTTCAGGTCAGCATAGTAGAATAATGCATATGACTGAGCATTTATGAAACTCTAATAACTTGCTTAGGCCAGAAAATGAAGTTGTGCATTGTTTGATAATCCAGCAATTACTAATAATCCTGCTAGTTTCCTTTGGGAAGAAACAATGGTTATGGGAGAGTCGCTGCATGAACAAAGCATTCAAAATGCTTTTATGAAGTGGGTAATATTTTATAGCTAGTTCTGTAAATATATCCCTGGGCAAGGAGATTCAAATCAGGACTTAAACTAGGGAACACCTCCTTTGATGAAAAAAATATGTTCCTGAGAACAGTTGGAGCCATTTGCTGAGATAAATCAGATGCTATGCTCCACTTTTATGGGTTGCTAAACCCCAGAAATATATGGTGTGTCTAGGATCTGTTGGCTGCATTCTTGTGCTATGAACACAGATCTTGTAGTTCACTAACAAAGAAAAACAATGGAGCCAGCAGGCAATGGCGAATATCTTCTTTTCCCATTCTTACTGATTAGAGCTGAGAGAAAACTGCTCTGGTGAAACCTCTGGAGTTGTCTGATTTTTCCTATATTAGGCATGTGCTGAAAACAGCCTGGGTCTCCCACTGCCACCTTTACCTCTAGGAAGGAAAGTAAAAGAAATATCACTGAGCTTTTTTTTAAGGTAGAGCAGAAGGCTCACTAGCTGTTACAAGGGTCTGGAAAGAATAATGGATTTTTAGGAATGCTGTCTCAAGGGACAGTCTTAGAGACCACTAAGTCCCTCATGTCTCCAACATGTCCAAGTTTATGATAAATACACCTTCTATTCTGGACACTGTCAACTTATATAAAGGGAAAAAAAATCACTTATCTTAACAATGATCAATGGGTTGCAAAAGCAACAAAAGAGGAAATATATTACATTGCCCTTCCTCTCTCCTCCCCTCCTGTGCAGGATGGGTTTTCTTCACAGAAGCACTTCTCACAAACAATTGCACCTGAAGACTTTCAGCCAGGCAGCCAGAGAGCCATGGGGACACAATCTGTTCGTAGGTAGAAATGATTGATGATGAGGATGATGCAAGCAAAAAAATACAGGTATAAATGAATAAATACAGAGAGCAGATCTCAAAATACATGTGAGGCATCACAAAAGGATAACAACAACAAAGCTTTGCTGCTTTGCAACATCAGGTCAGGAGGCAGAGAAAGGTCCATTTCCAAGCACCCCCAGAAAAGATGGAATGTGAATGATCTGCCCAGTTCATGCCTTGTTTCATTTTTCTGAAGCTTGTGTTTCTTGGGTGTGGTGGCTGCAAAGGTAAGGGACAGACTCTTGTACTCCAGACACTTAATTGGCTGCCAGTGAGATGCCCAGTGTTTTCTTATGGAGATGTTGTGTTTTCTCCCTCTATTGTTCTGCTTAGTCTGTGTTACTATTTATGTTACAGTTGTTCTTCTGCTAATCAGTAAACTGCTTTGAAATTCTCCCAGTTGAATTATCAGCCAAAACTCAAAGTGTTGCTTTTGTTGGCAGCTAGGAGAGACATCACAACATTACATCATACAGAAGTGTTTAGCCTTCTATTCTCACTCCCTCTTTTTGTTTCCTTCACTTTTCTTTGGCCTGGATAAAAAGCAACGGTAAATATGTTACTAGCACTTATAGGGCAATATTTCCATTGTGAAGTCTCCAGGACGTATTCTATTGAATTTGTAATTCCAGTTCTGAACTCTCAGACTAATTGTCTCAGCAATTCCTCTGGTTCAGTCTCTTAAGGAAAGGATTTTTTCTGCATTTTTTTCTAAAGCCATTTTAGCCAGTTGAGATACACACATGTTTAAAAAGAAAGCTGTTTCTTCCTTCCCTCCCTCATTCTGCTTCAGCACTGACAATGATGTAGCCTTTTCTGTGTGGAAATGTGCAGTTTCCTGGTGACTGACGTAATGGAAGGTACCACAGGGGATCTCCAACACACCTGCAGTGAGAACACGCCTTCCTCCATTTTTGTGCCAAACAGAGAAAAAATCCCATTTTTAACTAATGACATTTTGGGGTGACTTAGGGGTGGTTTCAAAAGTAGTGCCAGTTAGTTAGACAAAAAATCCCCCAGCTACAGAACTCTCTGTTTGGTAACTTGGGTTGACGTCATTAGTGTAATTAAAGTTTTCAGAGAACATTCTAGTGCTAATGGCGCCATGTAGGGTAAGTGTGGACCTGCCTGTTCTTGTGCAGGCCAAGAGACAGGGTGGAATACATACAAGAAACAGCATAAACAGGATAAATTCACACCTCTCTATTCATATAATTTCTTTCTTCCACCCACTTGACCCCGCGTTTACAAACCAACACAGATGTATCTTCTTCCACCCTTTTTTAAATCTTGCACATTGAGTTATGCTCATAGCTAAGAAAAGCAAGCATTTCTAAAGGTCAGAGAAGTGGTGGGCTTTTCCACCTCCTGGAACAAGGAAACTTAGGAAACACTATAATGATCAATACTAACAACAAGAAAGAGTACTGCAACAAACTGCATGCTCCAAAGAAAGATCGGGGCAAGGGGTGTGCTTTTAAGTGTGTATAAAAGAAAAGAAAAAGAGCATTTTGTTATGATCATTACAGAATAGATGTTTTTTCAAAAGTCTCAGAAACCAGGAAAGAGGAGATCTCCACACCCTTCCCACAGTTCCTCATTCCAGACTGGAAAGAAAGAAGCACTCGACACATCTCTGAGGATGAGCTGTGTGCAGTTGTTCTCATATGGGTAAAGCAACACCATCAAAAAGCCTGAAGCAGATGGCAGGCACGTGGGTGGGGAGTGGATTGCAGAGATTCCAGGAGTAGCAAGGGAGAACACTGGTTATTAGAAGAACTACAAATGTGCAGGGACATGGCTTCACCCGTGTTTAGCTCCCCTTTGCTGCACAAGCCTATGAGACATTAACACTCTGGAGGGGTGTCAGCTAGTGGGAGGAGTGTGGTGGGACAATAATACCCTGAGATGATTAATAGCAGCATGGTGAGAGTTGCCATTTATATTTAGTTATTCTTCTGCTCTGTGTTATGAATCATCTGTCGCACCAGAAATTGAGAACAGATTGTGCAGAGTTTGAAGTGCTCATGACTGGGTGCTACTCAGGTAGCACAGGCCATGCTGGCCCTGTGGTGAGCCCTGTAGGCCTGCTCTCCTTTCAGAGAGAAATATAGGGAATGCGTGTCACTGCTCCTCTCTGGACAGCTCATGCAGGCTTTTGGAATGTGGAGACAGGAGGCTGACAAATATCCAAGTCGTGATTCAGGCCCAGGTCTGGAAGTGGGAAGAGGGCACACACACAGATCCAGAAGCTGGGAAATACCCCTGGATCCCACAGAAAAGGTACAAGTCTGGAACCTGAACAAGCAGATGGATTGGTGAACCAGTAATCCAGACAGTTTTTGAAAAGCCAGGGTTCTTCAGGAGCCTACTTTTCTACCAGTACCTACATCAGAAACCTATAGCACAGAGCAGCTTGGGATGCCCTACAGAGCCTGCTGGAGAAGGATGCACTTGGGGCAAAAGAGTGGTCTTCATCCTGTCTAGCAAAAGGGACATGGAATCACATTACTCTCTCTTTTTACATTCCTATTGTTGAGATATTTTCACATGAGCATAAAAACAGAGGCATCACATAGAGACCAGGAATTGTATCAGAGGTAATGATTGGGTGGAACAACTGGCAAGGAGATCAAACTGAGAACCTAATTCTATTTTATCTCCTCTTTTTTCTGTCCTTGATGTCTAAAGTATTCCATGTGGGGATACTGGGCAGTGTCAGTGTCATTCTCTGTCACTAGAGCCAGCAGGAGGTATTTAGACACGAAGACCCAAAGAATCACAGTTCTGCGTACAATGTTCAGGATTGTTGCACACAGCCATGCTCAGATATCCACCCCTGAAAATGATACTGACCATGAAGAAGAAGATTAAACCAAGTATGTGCCAGCTCCCAGTGATGTGAGGCCACTCAGGGCAGGATCTGCACTGCAAGGCCCTGGCTTTTCAGGACAATGGGCTCAGGGTGGGCTACCCTTACCCTGGAGCCCAGAGTCATGTTCTGTAACATGAAATTTGCTTTTTTTTTACTTGCAGCACTTTTGCTAGAGGGACTCGCACTTAATACTGCAAATTCCTAACACCAGGAATGTGTCTGTTAACAAGTATTGGAGGAAGGCATCTCTGAGCCCCCAGGGGCAAACTGCTTCTGATGATGCCATTTCAGAAGATCCAGGGATATGTGCTATATGCAGAATATTATTCCAGGAATGTCAACAGCATCAGGGCCAAGAGGTCTCCTGAAACCACATAGAAGAAACCAAAGGCAATCACTCATTTTCTCTCAGTGCTCATACCTAGGTTATGTAACATGTCTGGTCACTATTATTTTTGTCTTCCCATCCTATCCCTGTGGCAGATGGTTCACCTTGTGTTAATTTGATTCACAAGATTTCTGGGATAGAGAATGTATCTCGCTGTGCTTGCGGTGTGTACATCTGGCATTTCCTGGCTTTCAAGTGCTGGACTGTGCAGCCTAAATAAATACAGTTTTTGTACAGAGACATTTGTAATACATTTGTATTGCTATATTTATATTAATAATGTATCATGAAACATTGGAGGAAAGTAATTTGAAATGCAAAATGAAGAGAGAAGTAGATACGAAAAACTTATAATGTTGTAAAATGTAGAAAATTGTAATATATTCAAAAGGTAACTGAATTATGTTTTGCAGAATGACTTCTACATACAGAACTTTTAATTTTCAAGTGTCTGACTTTGCAACTTGTTTCTTAACATAAATTTTTTTGCATGTTTCAGGGTTTTTTTAATGTAATTCCCCATTTTTTCCCCTGGAGTGGAAAATGATGAAGAACAAATTATATGTAACTGTAGCAACCTGCTGCCCATTGTGAGAAGGACCTGAACCCCAGGCACAGACACAGAGGATGGGACTTGGCTCCAGACCCAGACCCCAAAACCTGGGTGGTGCTGAAATAGCTGTCTACATGTGAAACACTTACCTATACTGTCACTGTAGTCATTGTGGTCTACAGGCCTTCCCTAAAATGGGATGTCTGGTGAATTCACAGCTCTCCAGGTCCTACTAAATGGCTCTCCAGTGACAGTAACAGGAGCTGAGACATTCACTCCACCTGCAGGTACCTGTAGTGGGGATAGGTATGTTGAAGGGTCTGAAAGTGGGGATAAAGAGGAGCATCTGAATCTATTCCCTAGTCATGGACCTCTGGAGCTGTATTACACTTACTCTCCAGCCACCTCTCCAGAAGATCATGGGTCTCCTGCTTTTCCTTCAGCCCCAGAGAAATCTGCAGGAGAGAAGAGGATGTCTGAAACAGCACAAGCTGTCTTTGGACAATGGAACTGAGTCCCAAGTGTCCCCTCCAGGCTGGAGAATGGAAACACCTGGAACCGCTGTGGTCAGCTCGCTCCTTGCTTACCCTCTGGAGACAGGAGGGCCCTGCAGTACGGGGAGTGAGCAGCTGGAGGGGGAGGAGGGAGAATGCTGGTGTTTAACATGGTGCCCCAGAAAAGAAGGTGTTCTGCTGCTGTATACAGGGCTCAGAATAATGTTTGGTTGTACAGGGAGAGGGAAGGCCCCTGGCGTGCTTCTCTTCTCATCACTGATTGCTTCAGCAGAGGCATCTCAAGAGGAGTGAGTGGTTCTGCTACAGCCACAGCCCACCCTCAAAAAACTGATGGCTGGCAAGGAAGCAAGTCTTTCCCAAAGATTAAAATTAAGGGTGATATTTTGGGGACAATATACTTCTTCACAAAAACTTAACAAGAATTTCACTCTTTTAGCCAAAAGGCTGTGCTGCTGCTGAAAATCCAGCTCCCCTCACCCCCTGGTAAAACATATGAAAGCTTCTGGTGAAACACCATGATGGTCTTTTGTAATGGAAAGCATTAAGCAATGTAAAATGACAGGGCCCTAATCCGCTCCTCTTGAATTAATCAGAAAGTGGTATAGGCTTTTAAGAGAGGATAATGAGGGTAGAGTTGCTTATCACAGACACGATGCCATTTACATGGGTGCCTGACAGGCAAATCATCTTGGAAGTGGTGAGTATTGCTGTGCCAAGCCCCTGTGATGGTTTGTGTGATGCTCACTGAGACTAGAATGCAAAATCAGCCACTCTGATGGAAACCGCAACTCTGTGAACTATTTTCAGAAGACACTAATGAGATTTTGCTTTGGGTTTATCAGTACAAAATGGAAAGCCCAAAGAAGATAGACAGGACAGTTGCTGCCTCGCAAAACTATAGCTGCATCCACATAAACCAGAAGTTCAGGGTTACCAAGAACTAAAAAACTGGTTAAAAATTACTTTAAACGGGGCATCGCATGATTTGAAAGTCTGACCCTGTGGTGAATCAGAATGTGCTAAGTTTGTGTATGGACATCCCTTCTTAGTCATGCTTCAGGCATGTCTACAGCACCACAGTTTGATGTTCTGTCACGTGTTCTCTTGGCTGACGAAGACCTGCTGCCACATTCCCAAAATGTGCACAGCTGACAGGTGGTCACTTCCATGACTGTGCCATCCAGGAACATATCCTGACACTGAGTCTTGCTTTTATCCTGTTTAACTGCAGATGACACGTTCACCTAGTTATGTTCAGCCTGGAGATGAGACTTCAGTGAGATGTCACACCCTCTCTATTAATGGCATCCTCAGCCACATGTCACCACAGCAGCTGAAAGCCTGACTTGTTCTGAAAGGGGATATTAGAACACGGGTTTTGCTTTCTCCCAGGGTGCTAGGACGTTATCCCAGCTTCCTGCAATCAGAGGTTTTGTGTTTCCCTATGCTGCTTCCAAACTTCTGTGTTTAAGTGCTGCTAATGATAGCTTTTGGTACCCTTGTTGCTGGGCATTTGCATCAGCAGCTGTGCAGGAGCTGGAACAGGCTCATGGCTCTGCCATGGCAGTGGCAGAGCAGCCCGAGTCAGAGGGTTTGTCTTCCAAGCTTCCTCAGCATGCCAGATATGAATGGCTGTATTTTTCTTTATGTGTAACCTCTACATGCTCAGGACTAGAAAGCAGTTCAGAGGTGTCTGGGAAGTGGGCTGGACAGTGTGCTCCAGCTGGAATCATCCATGAATCCATCTCTGTGTCATGCTGAACTCAGCTGGGACTGAGGGCAAACAGTGAATGAGTCCACTCAGGCACCAATATGAAGCTGAAGAAATAACCACTGCACATTTCTGCCTGTGTTATAAATAATTGACATCTGACCCCTCAAAAAGTCTCTGGGAAAGTCCCTGGTGTTGTCTACTTTTCTACTTCTCAGCTGCCATATTCCAGACTTTGGAAGATGGGGCCATATTATAATGGACCAACTTGTTATACTGCCTATTTTTGAAAGGCCACTGTGACCTCTGCAGAAAACTACTGAAGTGCTACAGGAAATTCAATAATCTTAGCCATAAAATATGAATGGGTTAAAAATTCAAAGTTCTTTGTTTAAATACTGTGTTTTCAGCAGAGCACAGAGCTGCCCAGAGTGTGCTATTAAAATATAGTCCATCAACTCGGGTTCAATCCACTACAGCAGAATATTATATACTGATGGAAAACCATAACAGCAACAGCAGAAGAGATGTGGTATGGAACCAAATCAAACCATGTATTTTGTAACAGCTCAAATGCACCCTGACTCTGACTGATTACTACATTACTGCTGTAGCTGCTGCATGGACATGCTGGGAATGTATAAAGATTCGCTCTGACTGTTACTCAAACCCTTTTCTCTGTGGAATGACAATTTCCCATTTTTCAGTCTCCAGCACTCCTTCCTTTCTGTTCAGATGTGCTTAATTATTCAGACCCATTTAACTATTTGTCCTTCTGCAGCATGATTCATACCTCAAGACTCAACACAGGAACTGTCATACCAAGAAAAGAATACAATGCCATCCAAGACACCCTCTTCTCAACTGGTTATCCCTTCATTTTCTAGTGGAAAGCCCTTTGGCTTGGTTTTATCTTACCAGCATGACAGACTGTTTTAAAGTATTGGGTTTTTTTCTGTAGCTGCTGGGTACAGTATCCATCTATTTCTGTCTCCTATTTTGTTCTTGTCTTTTCCATGCATTTCTCCTTACAAGCATAGAGCCACGCTGGCTGCCATCAGTTCTGCATGTTTTTCCTCCTGTTATATTTCCTCCTATGTTAAAGGCTTTTCCTCTCCCCAGTCTTGCCATTCTCAGCCTACTCAGAACCACCCCTCTAGTGGAGAGAAGAAAGCCCTTTCCAGGTATTTTGGCTTTTCTGGGACAAAAAATATAGTACAGGTTTTTTTTTTTTTTAACCAAAAATAACTGACTTTTGGCTTTGTGCATAAATCAAGACAAGGGTGGAGCAATGGTTGTTTATCTGGGTCTGCCTCTCTGGCCTCTTCCTCAGGGACTAGGTCAGAGGAACTGGTTGATGGCTCTGTGTTATTTCCTAACTTTCTATATTTATATTTTCTTCCTGTAGCTCCACTGGAAAAAGATACTGCCTGAGGCCATGAAGGCTCTATGGCATCCTGAGTCGCACCTCCCCTGAGGCAGGGGGATCTCAGGGGCAACAGCTGGGTTAGGAGAGAGTCTGAGGAGACTCCTGGTCCTCCCTCCACTCCAGTATAAACACAATGGTCTCAGTTTCCTCAGATTCATTTGCAGCAGTTGTGCTATTTGTCTGACAGAGGGTGGTCACTGAGCCTTTCAGATATTACCCAATACTCCCAGAATAGAGTTATTGCAACACACAGATACGAGAACTTGAGAAATTATGGGCATTTCTTGAGTTAGCCTCTGTAGACTCACCAAAACTGTTCGTGGAAGAGAAATATCCAGTCGAGAAATTTATTACAACCTTTTTCTGTCTGAACATTGATCCTACCAGGTTTTAAAGATGAGCACCTGAGCATGCAGCTCTCATCCATTCCCCTAAATCCTTCCTATGGCTTTTGGAGTATAAGGGGTTTTTTTTCCTTTTAGCTGGCTACAAGTACTAGGACCTTCTTCTCCCTGTCTGCTGGAGACATGGGGAATGAGATCCTTCTGAATTCCTCACAGAGTAAGTGCTGTTCTTCTCTAGACCATGGAAACAACCCAGCACACATCAGGCAGAGGAGGTGTGATAGACAATGGGGAGTGCAGCAAATACATGGGGAATCCAGCAATACAGTTCCCTCAGTGGTGGTCCCCATAGCCCTTGCAGCACAGACACTGCTTTTTCTCAATGTTCCTGAGGGAGCAGGACAAAACTGGGAGAAATGCAGCTCTCTGCCTCTTTCCATGACCACACACACACACAGAATCCATGTCATCAGTCAGTGAAGACAGAGACCAAGTAACATCCATTCAGCCCAACCATGACTGACATATCTGACAATATACAAACCCTCTATTTGAGCCCTGCACATAGAGTTCAGCCAAATCCCCAAAGATTTTCAGTCATAAATCACTAAAAAACCAGAATTTATTTTCCTTTGCTTGAAAAGAAATTAAGAAATTGCCATGAGTTTAGAAGACAGAAATTGAATGAGTTTTGAAAGTAAGATTGGGGGCAGGTTAATCTTAAGACCAAGCTGTTTCCAGATAGATAGAACCTTCAGGTAGGTTTAATGTAGCAACTGGTGGGAAAACCACCCTATTCAGTGCAAAGAAAGGAAGGGAGGAAATAGGAAGAGAGAAGGTGTACCAGTGGGTACAGAAGATGGTGCAAATATTACTCTGGTTTCTAGGCATCAAGAAAGTATCATATTTTTGCAATACCCAGCTTCAAGTCATATATACCTTTTGACATTAACACAGACTTTTGCAGACTGAAAGAAATAGGTTATGTTTTCTATACAGACTAGGAAACAAGAGTTAAAAATAGCCCATAGAGTCAAATAATTCTGAAATTCAATAATTAAATTGCACTTAATTCTTGCACAATACATTAATTTCAGAGCAGTGCCTGAAGAGTAATTAATAGTCATCATAACAGCTGAAAGAGTGTATAAATATTAGCCCTGGTTTAAAAATTTGAGAAAAAGGGGAGGGACAATAAGTGAAATGCCTGGGACTAGTGAGGAATTATAGGAGAAGCAAATGAGAAAGAAATATCTTAGAACATCATCTCCACTGGTCAGCAAAATGGGCTGTCCTTCACTCCACTGGAAGATGAGGACAGACTACCACCAGTGGGGAATGGGAGAACATTCCACTACTGCAGGCTGCTTTAAACAGCTGTAGGAGTGGTGGGCAATGACACAGTGGATTCTTTGCCTCCCAGTCCCAGGGTCAGATAATAACATCCCCATGCATCACCCCTCTGCAAAGGAACTATGGTTCACTTACCAGCAACTCAGGGCAGAGCTAGAATCAATTAGCTCTACATTAAAAACCACTTTTCTTAGAAAAAAATCTATGTTAAACATTAATACTGGGAAATAAGTTAACTATTACACAAGAGCAGAGCACAGTACAAAAGGACTTTATACACACAGGCAAGTTTGTGAACATAAAGTAAAATCCAGGCCCCACTGAAGTCAGTAGGATCAAGATTTTATCTACTTGGCTTTAATGAATTTAGCAATTTGTCCACAGATTCTTAGCCTGTAGAGGACACCATATGGTACACCACTCTCACTATTAAAGCACAGGGACAAGGAAAATGATGGAGGACTTCCATTTCCTCGGATAGGTTAGTAATAATACAATATTTCCATCACCTTGCGAGGAGGTGACATAAATGCTTCACTAGCCATCCCTGCTAAACCACATATTTCTCCTTCAGCACTGTTCTCAGAACTGTTATGGCATTATTTATATTCTGCCAGAACCACTTCTCTGTGAGTAAAAAATGGTTATACAAGCAGACAGCACAGCAGCTCCATGTAACTGTGTGCTCCTCTTCATGTGGACTTCAAATATTTTGTTTTCAAGGGCTGGCTGTGGGGCATCTCAAGCAGGTTTCTGCCCTCACATGAACAGGCTTGTGGCTCCAACCACTAAAGCAGAAGCTGTGCAGACAGAGCCTGACTGTAATTGGGCTTTCTAATTTTAAAGCCAGACTACATTACCACTGATCAAATTCTTCAAGGCGCTGAAATTGATCTCTGCAGTAAAGCTGCACCCACGAATGCTGCCCATGTGATCCTGTTTAAATTGGAGCACCATAGAAAAGACAAACCATTGTGATTGCTTTTATTCTGCTCTCTACAACAGATATTTACCAGCCTGGTGAGTTGATAGGAGAGAAAAGCAGAATAATCCTTGACTGTCTTAACTGTGTCAGCAGAAGCCTCTGGTGCAGATCCAGCTACACTGATGAGAGTTTGTGTTTTCTGGGATAGTTTAGCTTGCTCATAAAATACAGCTTTGCTTTCTTTAGGAGCACAAAAAGCAGAAATGGTGATACAGCTAAGACACCCAAGAACAAACTGTGTTGTTCAAATCACTGTACCTGTATTACTGTGCAAGAAAAGTCCTTCTAGGGCCAGTTCTGACTGCCACACATGAGCTTTGAGAATCTTGAGCAACTGCTTTAATGTGTGACCAGATCCAGCTGTCACTCACTTCTAGTTGCAAAGGTTATTGCCCCTGTAGAAATACAAGGTGAAGGAAATGTCACCTCTTCTTTGGTGGCTCCAAATTTTGATCCATGACATTAGCTGAAGGCCTCAAAGTGTAGGATTGGGAATGAGAGCAGATGTAGGTGGGTGCACGTCTCCTTCTGCTGACTCTTAAGAGGTTGTGACTTTGAAGAGAGGGACAGAGCAGGCAGCTGGAGGCTGTAACACCTTAAAATGCTACAGCAAGGGTTACTATCTGACAAAACCCTTTGTAATGGAATTGCATACATTGACTTGAGAAATACAGATGTTAATATCATCTGCTAAAGCACCAAGAAATAGGGAGAATATGTGGTAAATTTCCTGTGTGCCAGCATTCCCCCAGGACTTCTGTGGCTGAAACCAGGACTCAAACCTGGTGCTTTCTCTCCCTTTTGAGTCAGTCTCCAGCAGGGGAGGGTTAATGTTTTTTAAGCTTTCCAGTGCTTGCTGTTAAGGAGATCTGCAGACTGGGGTTTTTCTGGTGCTCACCTGTGTGAGAAGGAACAGTACAATCCTGGGACCTGTTCTGATAGACACCTGAACATGCAGAGAATCTCTCTGGTTACCCTGACTCATCTCTGGTTGGAAGGTGAGAGTGATGGAGCCAGAAGCAGAAGGGGCAAGAGCAAAATTGCTCCAGTTAAGGGCAGTCAGTGCCTTGTCCCAAAACACCCTGGGTCCTGCTCAGTGACTACTTTTGTTATTATTGACATATTGCCGGGAACAGAGCCTCCTGCTGCTTCCCAGATGAGACTCACACTCCCTCTTGCTAGCTTTCCTGCTGAGCCCCAGGAGGTTTGGGAGCTACCCCCTTTAAGGATTGCAGAGGGATCCCCTGCCAACAGGAGGGACAGAGGATTCCTCACGCTCCCTCCCTGGCTCCCCTCCACCCTGAGGCTGGCATGCTCTCATATCAGACAAAACCAGATCTCCTCTGAGGAAAGCACAGAGGCAAAGCTGTTTTCATTCAAGGCACATTTTCCACCCCCTAGTCTTATTATATGGTGAGATGGAAGACGAAGAAAAAGATGAGCTAATGCCACTGCCTTTTCTTTAAAAAGCTGCTGATCCTCCTCAGAAAAGCAGTACCTCTGGTGGAATGAGTCATCCAGCATTTCCTACTCATTTCTTAAATTATCAATGGACAGAAAGAAAGATGCTTAATCAAAGATGCTGATTTAATATCTGGAAGCTTCTAGGGATGCCTTCTGCCCTCTCTAAATGGCAGAGAGAATTTGCTTTAGGAAGGCTGGAATAAAAGTTTCTATACCATGGGCTAGAGATCCAAAAAGCAGGCTGGTGCTGACCTAAATTGGATCATGGAATCATAGAGTATTCTGAGTTGGAAGGGACCCACAAGGATCATCAAAATCCAACTCCTGGCTCCACACAACACAGCTCCAAGAATCCCACCATGTGCCTGACAGTGCTGTCCAAACACTCCTTGAGCTCTGTCGGGCTTGGAGCTGTGAACATTGCCCTGGGGAGCCTGTTCCAGTGCCCAGCCATGCTCTGGATGAAGAATCTAATATCTGGATGCTTCTTTATGCTTGGACAACGCCCACTCTGGAAGACACAGTGTAGGAGTATATCTGTGGTGCTCCAGCCACTGATTGGACCTCAGCTCATGGGACAAGTCCAGGGTCAGACTCAAGTAAAACCCCTTCATGTCCTGCAGTAAGGGTGAGGGATTCTGGCTGTCAGACCACCCCCCTGTTTCCAGGTTCTGCCTCTGCTACTCCTCCTCACGGACTTGTGTGAACAAAGCCTAAATGAGGTGGCATTTACCAGGCAGTTTGCTCCCTTCCCTTGTGGCTCATCCTGCTCCTTTTCTCCCTTCTCTCTTACCACTGTTTTCCTTCTTGCTCTTCCTCCCACTCAGCAAGCTGCTTGCTTTCCAAGGATAGCAGGTCAGAGCTGCTGCTAGCAGCTGTTTTATTTCTTATTAGTGTTTGAGGAGTTCCCTCCCTGCCTCCTAGGTCTGCCTGCAATCCCTGCAATGACATATCTATAAAATATCTGCACCTCCAGTCTAATAACGCAAACTAGATTTCAAGGCTATTGAACTAACATGGTATCTTAGCAACAAATATTTATTTTAATAACAGTACTCCCAGCCATGTTAAACAAGCACCTACTTCAATAGTCAGAATGCCCTAGAACATTTTATTTTGTACCACAACCCACCTTCTGTTGGCTCATCTTCACTTTAAAGAGGTACTAAAGTCAATGCCATTGTCCCAGAGAGGTCATCTGCGGTGTCTTCCCAACATTCTAGAACAACACCCAAAAGAAGCAGGTCACTGTGCTCCCACTAACCACCCACACAGATTTGATGTGGGGGCTTCTCTCTCACTGTCTGCTAGAAATTTCTGACGTTGCTTATGGTGATCTGCTCAGAGGAGTTGTTGAACTGATTTCTTGCATTGTCTGTTTACTGCATATCCAAAGACTGCAACACTCCAACTACTCCCCCAGCAAGGACCACCAGGCTGATGCCTGCTCTCGTCACAGTCCATCCCTGACTGACATCCTCTCCTTGAAGCTGTCATGAAGCAAGAAGTGGCATCCCAGTAAACCTCCCTGCTACCACTCATTCAGGCTGCTCACCCAACTTGACATGAGGCTTTACCATCCATTTCCTCTGGCCCTTATTAGGATTCCAGAAGGGATTTTTCTTTAAAAGAAATTTCCAATTTCCTCTCGAAAATTAGCTGTAGTGGAAACATTCACACATCAGAAATAATGGCTAACATAACCACCTAGCTTTACTGTTTTATTGTCATTGTACATTTTGCAATTACCTTTTCCTCTCCCCTGCTAGCTAAGCCAAGAGACTGACTGTGACATCAAACCATAATTTGTATGGTCACTGTTATAAATTTATGAAAGCAAGTAATAGTTTGTCTTATGGAATAAAATAACACAGCATGAAATTAGAGTAGCTTATCTTCATATTCCTTGGACAGCACATTGTTGCTCCCTGATGGGTTGAAAGATCTTTCTTTTGATAAACTCACTAGTATCTGCCTTTGTACTCTCCTAGTGAGATATTTTAGTGACAGAAACATCCAGAAACGTTTCCCTCAGCATCTCTCTATAGAGGATAAACCAAGCCCTTCTTGTCCCCAACACTCACTGGGGTTCAGTTTTGTTTCAGGAAGGGAATACACTGGTCATCAGAAAGCTCAGCCTCTCCGAGTACACATTTACCTGGGGATTGTTCAGGAATACGTTCTCCAGGTCTCTCCATTTTTCCCCATATTGCCTCCTGTTAATTTGTGTGTCAGCAGCAGCGAATCCAGTGGCATCTGAGCACTTCTGCTCCAGGGATTCAGAATGATCCAGCCTGGGCCAGTGGGCACTTTCCTGGCTCCTGGGGATGGTCCAGCACAGGCCAGAGTGCACTTGCCCAGCTCCCAGACACAGCTGCAGGCTCCTCACTGAATTGCTCCTCTTCCAGGCTGACTTTAGTCCAAGTATTTTCTCTCCTTCTCCTGCCACCCTCCTCCCCTAGTTACAAATGAATGTTTGTGTACAGCTCAAGGAGAAACACCTTTCACAGCTTCATAAAAATAAATTATGTCAGCCTGCGCTGAGGTAGTCAGGAAGTTCTGCTGAGGACAAAAGCTGTTCTAAAGCTGCCATCATGCAATATTTAGCAAACCCACCTGTGCTAGAGGGTGGATCTACTATCCCCCAAACTGTGTGCATGGACAGGGGAACTGGTAATGACACCCATCTCCCTGAAACAGCTACAGGGCTTTAAAAAATGTTATGGCAAGAATCACTGTTTACACACAGATAGCTGAGCACTACTTATGTTGAAAGAGGAATATTGCTCACCTCTCTCATTCTTGCTTGGTAAGGGTCTAAGTCCAGACCAAACAGGTGGTGCAACCTGCTCTGCTCCCCAGATGAGTGAAAGGAATGTTTTGGGTAGGATGCCAGACACTTTTGGTCTGAAAACAACTCTTCCTCTGATTCTCTTAGCATAACTTCATTAGTGACAAGGACTGAGAGTGAAACTGACAGCCTCATCATTTGATTTGATTGCTTATTGTGTTAATTTGGTGCAGAAGCACTTTGAAGCTATTAATCTATTGATTCATTTTTACTTGAGAACATAATTTGATTACTGTATTTTTTGCATTTTTATTAGCTTTGTAAATAAACTAAGTAGCATGCTTGCTTTCAATTTATGTTTGGTCTATTATTCAGTTTGATAAATTCTATAAAAAAGGCCACTGAGCTGGCTACGTTAGACCATTCCAAAGGCAAGCCTGCCTACCATGGCAAAGTCCATGCATGTGGCTCCTCTTCCACATTACCCATACACAGCACACACAGCTGTACTCTGTCCAGCAGCACTACCCACTCCCCTATTCATAAAGCACAGCTGGCTACTCCAAATGCATCACAGTCCTATTTTCTGGTGTGTGAGCCACATTTTTTGCAGCTGCATTAACCAACCTTTGCCAATGTCTGTCTAAGCCAGTACCAGCCCAAAAACACACTCCAGTTTTTCTAGGTGGAGCTCTTCTCCCCATTCACCCAGAGTAGCTGCTCATATGTATGCACATACAGCCCTATAAATTAGGGCAACCTGAACTCATAAAAGCAGGCAAGCTGTCGGTGTTTTGGGCTGTTTTTAGCACTGCTGCACAGCTGAAGCAGGAAAAATGGATGCAGGCTAGGCATTTAACTTGCTGCTCTCCAAACACAAAGCACTTTTCACCATTGCCAAGATGTTCATTTCCAATCTCAGATTCTAAGAGACTCTGATGCCTGTTGTAAGGCAACACCTCTTGGGATAATTTTGCTTTTTACAGGTCTCAAAAGAGGAGATGCCATGAAAACTGTAGTGTTGAATACTGCTTCATAAACTGGCCTAAATTTAGGTTTTGTTATTTACAGCTAGAGCAGCAATGCATTTCAAAACACTGGTTGGGTAGTAGCTAGGAAATTGAAGATGAGAGATCTGACCTTTAAAAATGTGACCTCTTTGTCTAATGAAAGTATAGCCATCTCTTCTTCCCCCTCTTATGAAGGCCAGCCTTAACCCTCCAGGCTTTGCAACATCACCCTCAGTGTGGCCTAGGAGAATGAAATATACTTCCCTTTAGAGACTATCAGTGTTTTTTGATCATAGACACTGACAGTGAGTCACCAATTAAATAATCTGTTAAGTATAAAGCTGGAAATTAGCTGGGAAAATGATGGAGAAAGATCCCATCAAATATTTGTGCCTAAGCACACAGAGATCCTGCTCAGCCAGGCTTAAATCCCTTTGTGTTTCAGCAAACATTTGAGCTGCCATTGTTTGTTCACAGGGAAATGTGGACAGGGACTGTTCATCAGTGTTTGTACACAGACAAATCCACGCGGCAGGAATTGGTACCAATGTGGTTTAACCCTCACTGTGTGGGCAGGGGGTGTTTGGGAGAATGTAAGGAAGCACAGGGAGATCAGGGAACAAAGCAACCAACACTTTTAGTCCAGACTCACATGACAGATGCCTGGCAGTGGTGAGGAAGAGGAGGAAATCTTGAGAAGTGGTGAAGTCCTTGACCAGAGACAAGCTGTTTGTGGTCCTGAGCAGGAGCCCAGAATGAGGTGCCTGAGCAGGAGCTGGGCAGGAGGATGCAGCTAAGTGCAAACTCTTTATGTGCACTGCCCCACTCTAGCTTTGACCCTAACAATCACTGAGATGGACTTGTTTGGTTGGGAGAGGGAGACACTGGTAACTATTTACATGGTTCTAAATCTGACTCCTCTCTGGATGAAAAGGACAGCTACCATCCTGCTGTCCAGAGATAAGTGTGGAAAGAGAATTGGGTATCTTAGCAAGATTTCTGCTGGAGCTGAATTCAAACTGCAAACTAATACATCACTTGCAACTCTTCAATCCTTATTACCCTCTTTGCTATCTTGAATCAAAGTTCTCTGTCTTCCAGAGTTCAGTTCTTATTTTAACTGAGACATTTTTCCTGAAGAGCAACTCTCCAATCTAGGGGCAGGCAATAAATTAATGAAAAGATAGGTATAAATCATCACTCGTGACTTGGAATAGCTCTGCAATTATTTGGGTCTGTAAGGCTCAGCTAATGTTTCTAATGTAATATTCTGCCATGAGATTTAATTTGCCTCATACGAGTCATTTAGCAACATAAGCATAGATGTAGAACTGACAAATATCTATTAAACCAGTATGTCCAGATACAATGGGGTGGATTTGTCCATCACTAGGTATTATGGCAACACTGAGCAGATGATTTTGGATAGATAGCCTCAGCTGTAAACTCTACTTAATTACATGTTTGTTATTCTGTTATTGTATCTGTCTTCCATTGAGCCATGTGCATCAGGAGCTCTCTCACATGAGATTTCTGGGTACAAACAACTAATTTACATTAAATGGTTTTCTTAGTCACCTGCCTGTTATGTTTCCATCTGGATATAATTCCATGCCATGGACTGGGCCTTTTTCTATGGATTTGAAGTGGCTTGTCATCACTCCAGGAGTTTATGACTGAGGCATAAGATACCACTGAAGTCACAAAAACCACAGAAGGTTATAGCAACAATTACCACACCTCCAGTTATTTTAATTGAATTGTCCATGGCATTCCCAACACACCTCCATGCGCTGTTGTTTTTGTGTGCTAGAAATGATATTGCACTTTTCATAAGGTAATAGCAATTAGCAGAACTATGGTTGGTGTTTACTTTAGGCAGCATTGCCTCTTATGGTAACCCTCAGTTTTCTTCTCAGCAGTTGTCATGGTGCACCTGAATGTGATATTCTTCTTGGTCACAAGGTCCTTGACTATAAAACTGGTTAAAACTGGCTTCAGTCCACAGTAACTTGTCATAAAACAAGCTCTTTTAACCAAAATCAGTGGGAAAGCACCTACTGGTTAAAGAGAAAAACGTAAATGGAATCCAAAAGCAAAAGCTAAGAGGGGAGGGTATTCAGTCAAGACCTGACACTCTCTGTGCCTGATCTGTGCTTTTCTTCACCACCTTTCTCTACACAGGAAAAAGTGATGCACTTCTTGCTATACCACCTGCATGTTACCCAGGGAGATAAAATTCCTCAATTAAAAAAAAATGAAATGCAAGGCTATATGCTTTCAGAATTAAGCCTCATTTTTTAAATTCAAAGTCCTCACATCTTCAAGCAAAATAGCATGCAGCATTTAGTCTACAGACTTCTTATCCCCCTTCTTATCCCCGTGTTTTGAATTAATATTAACCATGAACAATTCTACAGGAAGAAAAGACTAAACACCAGTGTTGCAGAACACACTCCTGGATGTGTACCAGTTTCTGAAGAGACTATCAGCATTTCCTTTTCTTGTTTTATTGTGCCTAACCAGAGGAAACTCCCAAAAACTCAGATAAGCCTGGCACCATATGGCCCTAAACTTCTCTTGTCATCTACCTTCCAGACTTAATTTCTCTCTGCCCTCTTTCTACTGCACTTTGGAATAAAACAGGGCTTTAATAAGTGTTGATTACAAAATGCCCTGATCCCATCCTGCTTAGATTGCATGAATGGCCTATTGCTAGACTGTTCCGAACTTGACCCTCATTCTGCATCCAAATTCAATGATAAAGCCCATTCATCAGCTTGATTTTGGCAGTGTTATACATGCCCTCTGAAACATTATTTTTGGCAGGCTCTCAAAGCACGAGTGACTTTCAGCATACAAATCTCATTTGCTGCATCGTCTCCTTCATGATCCTTGATCAGCAGGAGCTCAGGACCTCGGCTGACTAGCACAAAACCAAAAATAGTGTGTTTGTCAGTGCAAGTCTGAATAACCATTAATATGTAACCTCAGTGACAACAGGTGGGACGTGCATCTGTGCTGCTGGTTGTTGGTATGTGCTCTGTGACTGCTTTCCTCCACTTGTGTTCATGTGAGCTGGTCAGCAGGAGGAAGATGCCCTAAAAGCACTTGCATCTGGTCCCTCAATCAAGTAAATGTTGCAGTAAGTTGATTTGTTCCACCAAGGACTGTCTGGAGATGGTAACTGCAAAGGGCAGGCCCCTGAATCAGGGCCTTTTTTTGGCTAGAGAAGCAGTAGTAATGACTCTGTGTATTTTTTTAATCTTTGGAAAATTTTAGAAGCATTTCTATTCTTTTTGATGGCCTGGAGTTGAATGTTAGTTACCCCTGTGCTACCAATGGAAAAATGGCAGCAGAAAACTGGCCTGGAGCTCTCCCTGCCACTCAGATTTTCTCCCTGAAGGACCGGTTCTCAGGCTTTTTCTGAGATTGCTGGATCTCACCTCTCTAAGTTCTCAAAGCCTCCAGTGATAAGTACAAGGTGCGTTGCGATCCTCGTGCGCAAGGTGTGAGTGTCCCTGCAGCAGTTCTTTGGCAAAGCAGTAGGAAGTATTTGATTGCTGCAGTGCCTTATATAACTCAGCAATACCCACATGCAAAGGCACCTGACCCCCCTGTAGTTGAAGAAATGTTGTGGGGATCTGCTCAAGTCCACCAAGGCACAAGTGACACCACTGCACCCCAAACACCCGTCTTCAGACACTCCTGCAGGGAAAAAACTGGAGGAGCTGCCTGGACACTGGCAGTGTCCTTTACTCCCTCAGAGGGAAACCTCAGGACAAGAAGTGATTCAGCAGAAGATGATGCAGTGCAGGAGTGATTTGCTTGGCAGAGACCCCATTGCAGGTCTAAAGTTGCTGCTCTACAGCACCTCTTTCACTGAAAATGAGTAAAACCAAAACCTTTGCCTGTCACAGAAGGCAGATACTAAACATGAAGCCACCTGGCATTGTTTGCTCTTAGATAATACCCTAACCTAGCAAGTAGGAGCCAGCATTCATAGCAATAGCCCACAGCTTTGTTCTTTCAGCCAGGCTGACTGGAGTCCTTGTGTTCCTCAGTACTTTGAGAGCTGAACCCAGCCCTTGCCAGAGCAGGTCTTTGTGCCCTCTTAATGAAAGAAAAAACAATCACTCAGACTGCAGGGGTGATTCTTCACTGAGTTGTGCATATTTCATGCCAGTAAATAACTGTAATAAAATCTGTGTTCGAAGCCAGTAAAATCTATTCTGTGATGATGAGGGATCGGGCTCGGTAAAACGTATCCAGAAATTAAACAAGTAAAACAGAGCAAACAGCTCCGTCCTATCAAGGTAATTTATATCCTGTTAACCACAAGAAAAAAAACAACCCAACATGCACAAGAGACATCTGGAAGTGAAAATTAACTAAAACCAGACTAACGACATAAACGAAATACAGCCTCCAGATCTGTGTAGCTGAGCCTGATGTATATCACAAACTAAATTGCTTGGGGTTTTTGTTTTTAAAAGAACACAACAAATCAGGGAGGAAATTTTCCATTTAAAGCCACAACTTCTCAATTCAGACATTTGTGAGGGCATAAAAGACACAAGCACAGAGAAAAAAAAATCAGCTGCCAAGAGCTCTACATGCATGTTGGTCCCAGTACTGATTGAATAACAATAACCATTATTTGAGAATCATTTTGGCTGTCAAAATTCACAATTAATATTATTTACAATCTGGTGTATGACTGCCTGCAGATTTAACAGTATTTAAAAATACATACTGACATATACATGCATAAATTTGGAAAAAATAGTTTTAATTCTAATTTTAATCTTAAAAATGCCAGTTAAGCAAGCGCATTCTGCCCCTGTTGCAATATTGTCTTATACTGAGGGCATTTGATCCTGGTTGTGAAAGAATTTCTGGGTTTGGTGCATTTCCTCTAAATTTGTGAGAAAGGCTGTACATGCTCCTAGTTGAAGAAAATCTGGGCACAGTTTTCACCTAATCACTGACCTTGACTATTCTCTTGTCTATCTAGCTATGAAATCTTCATCCAAACTGCAGTGGGATCTGCCATCTGTTTGATTCCCCTGCAGACCTGGGCAGAGCAGTTTTATGATTTGCTTCCATGCCTATAATAGAGTTTTTATAAAGGTGGCAAATGCTACTGCTTAAAAAACTGGGGGGATGTTGGCTTATTTTTTATTTTCAGTATTGGAAAAAATATCATTATGGAGCTTTTATTTGCTCATATAACCCCCAAATCCCCACCAAAACAAACATTTGCTAAAATAATGGTAAGCTAAGCAAAGCAGAAAGGCTCAGGTTTTGAATTATATACCATCAGATCTTAAACAATATTGACTGCCAAATCCAGAGTCCACAACATTTTCAAGCATACAAGTAATTTTCAAATACCCAGCTAGTTTTGCAGTGCTGACAGACTAAAATGATCGCCTGCTTTACTTAGAAGTTGACCCAGTTTGACAGAAAAATCTTCAGGAGGAAGCAAATGTAGAACTTTGTATTTTATTTGATACTACTTTACTGAGTACAGCAAAGTTCTGAAGGTCAGTAATGTTATCCAGGCACTAAATACCAAATACTGCATCAAAACACATCCCAGAAAGGTGTGCCTTGTTCTTTTATTCCTGCATGGAAATGGTGAAGTCTTTCCCTATGGTACTGCTTCCATGGTGCAACCACCCTGTGTCTTCATTGTCCTGCTCCTGCACAGAAATAATACCATGTCAGTAAGTCATAACTATTATAGAGGCCCTTGCTGTGCTTCTGAAGTCACCAGAAACCCGTGAAAAGCAGCCTATAATTTAGTTTGGTTTTGTGTGACATGTGCAGTCCTTGTAGCTCCCTTACTTATGTACATCGTGGAACTGCCACATGACAACCTCCCTAAACCTGTTCTGCGGGACAGAAGATCCTGCGCAGGTCTGCAGGCTGGGCTGGGCTTTGGAGAGGACTGTAAAATGTAAGGTGGAAGGAAAACACTAAATGGAAAAAAAGGAGAGTCAGACAAAGTTCATTTTCTAAGGCCTGTAAGTTCTCAGGCACCAAAGTGATGATTAAGAGATTTGCTGAGTTCTTCCTCCCCACAGGGGATGTTCCACACAAGTGTCCCTGGGACACCTGCAGCGACTCCCAGGGGCTGAAGGCACGCTTTGTATCCCTCATCCATGAGGCCAGCGTGACAGCAAGAAGACACGGGATGTTCTGGGGCTGACCTGTGATTCTTGGGTCAGAAGCTCCAGGAAGAGCTGGACAACGCAGGGGGCTCTTCAGAGATTGTTTCCACAGCGTGTTGTAGTGGTGATGTTTATGCAGCCCTGGTTTTATGTTTTCTTTCCCTATATGAAACTGAGTATTGAATACAAGTGACATGGTTAAAAATATTTCAAATGAGTCAATAAACTATTTTTCTCAGTTCCTAATACAGGTATATTTCTGGAGGTTGTCCAGGAAAAGAAGAAATGTTAACAAATACATACAATTTAGGACAAACATGGAAGTCACACATTTCAAAGCCAAAAAACCAAAACAAAATTTTATCAGCCCCCACTATGCATCCTTAAAAAGGAAAGCCCTAGCTGATTCCCTGTTAATTAAAACTCTGCATCTTTCCAGTCTGAGCCTGGATGCAACAGGCCCAGCATGACAGGCCAGCAGTGCAGGCACCCTTGGTGCCTCAGGTGTCAGTGACAGTGGCACCAGAGCTTGCCTGCCGTGCTCTGTGCTGGGACCATGGCACATGGACAGGACCTCATCTCCTTGTCCAGGTTAGTGATCCTGCCATTGGTTTCACCTGCAGCTAAGACAGCAGGGGAGGCTGTAAGGCAAAGAGGAGGGCGGTGACGGTGTCCAAAAGCAGTAAAAAGGGGAAGATGCCCATAGAGTAGCCACCTACTGCCCCTAGAGGCAGGGTATCAGAAAATGAAGTGGGGAACGCACCCCCTCAGAGCTGCGGGGAGAGGAGAGGAGGCACCTCTGAGTCACCCCCCAGTGCCCATAAGGAGGAGTGGGGGAGCATGAACAAGGTGTCCTGGTGCTTCCCCTGTGCACCTCCCTCGCCCTTCTGCTCCCGGCTCCCTTTGCCTTGGGCTCGTCCTTTTGCTCCGGCTGCTCGAGCATATGGTGCTTTGTTTCCAGTGCCAGGCAGGCTTTGTGAACAAGCTGCGTGTGCTTCTTGCATTCCTTGACCCGGGCCCATCTCGGGTGTGTGGCCAGTCTGGAGCACAGGCATGGCCACAGGCTCGGCTGCGGAGTGGCTGCAGGGCATGAGGGGAGTGCCCAGCCTAAGGGCACCTCCGGAGAGAAGGACAGCCATTCCATCCTCACCAAGGCTTCTCCAGGTGTCTTCCCAAATGTTTGATTCAAGGTGTGACACCTGCACCCCCCAGCCAGGCCGGCTCGGCGCCCAAGAAGTGAAGACCCCAGGAGGGGAGGAGGGTGTGCTGGGGGTCAGACAGGCAGTGCTTGGCAGACTGGCCCCAATTGAGACACAGCTGTTTGCTGCTCCTCCTCTTAGAGGAGCAGAGCTCCTCGCCCAGTGGCTCAGGAAATCGCTGTGTGGTTGTGGAGGAAACGAGGCTGCTCACTGAGGGAGCCTGAGAGGGACAAGCAGTGAGTGTCTCCAGGGAACAGATTGCTCCTCCAGAAGGAAGGGATGGGGGCACAAAGCAAGAAAATCCTCTGCAAGGGAAGAAGAGCTGCTCTTGTGCACCTCTCAGCTCATCCAAGAAACAAGCAGGGTCTGAGCAGTTCATGTCTGCCCCGTTCCCCAGCATCACAGGGAAGGAGTCTGCTCCACAATGAGCAGCTGGGCCTGAAAGCTGGAGCCAGAGCTTTTGTGTGCTCATGTAACAGATACCTGTATGCAACATGCAACAGGCTGTCCTGAAAAGTCAAGAACTCTGCCTATAGTGGCACAAGATGTGCTCTATCAATCTTGTTTCTTTGGTTGTATTAAGATTTGTTGTCGTACACTTTACCTGTAATGAATTGGTTTTTAAACATTATTGCTTTATATAGCATAATTCTATTTGCTAAAACATGTTGCCTATAAATTTGTTGTAATTTTCTCTCTTTTCATCACTAGCATGTTGCTGTAAAATACACATCAGCTTTAAAAATCAATCATCTTTTATCTTGAGGACATGAAGAGAAGCCATTGTTTAGAGGAGCAGAAGGAAACCCACACACCATACCAAGACAGAACACATTGGCTCAAAATTCATACAGTGTACCTCAAATTCCTTTCACTGTGTGCATTGTCTCATCTTACCTTGAGCATGGCTATTTATTAAAGAGCTCTTGGTGTTCCCATGGCCTCTGTGGTGCTTTTCACATTGTCCCCTGGAATACCACATTTCATACCATTACCTCCCTCAGCAGCATCCATGTTGTCCATGGTCCATCAGCTGTCTCACACCTGAGCTTTCCCCATCCCGCTCTCCATAACCTGAGGACATCCAGAATTCCTTTTCTGCTTAAATAGCTGCACAAGACTTAGGCTATGGTTTCCTTTCCTCTGGAACTAGACCTGAGATGCATACAAGGAAAAGCAAGCCTCAGGGAAAATGAAGCTTTCTCAAACCTGTTTCCAAAGTGTAACTGTTTGTGTAACTGTTTGGAGTGGTCTCTGCTGAAAGGCTGTGAACACTTTTGCTGCAGGGCTCTTAGGGCTGACACAAATAATCCAGAGTCTGCAGCTGGGGCAACAAAAGTAGGAGCACCCCAGGCAAGAGGATAGGGTCCTCCCCCATGTACTTACCTGTGATTGCTGTCAGAGACGAGGTCCAGGGCCTTGCAGGTCCTTGCAGGTAGCCAGGCTTACCCTGCCCAGAAAATACCACACTATATGCAGACACTTCCATGTCAGCCAGGACCCTGCATCTGCCGAGGGGATTGCTGCAGAACAGAAAAGTTGGAATTTGCTCTCCTGCCCCTACTTCTTCTGCAAACACTCACAGACCAGCGATGACAATGGATAACTTCTGCCAGCGCTGGAGAAGAGGCTGAGATCCTCAGTTCTGCTTGCATTTGCTTCAGGGCAGTCAAAGGAGAAGTCTAGTGGAAACGAATGGCACAGTCAAGAAAGGAAAGGGAGGAAAATGCAAGCAGTACTGAATGCTTTGGTGTTCACAGTTTAAGGTGCAGCCCAACCACGCTTCCTGACAGAAGCTAAACAACAGAAAACCATGGAGAAGCGGGACCTCATAGATGTTTCTTAGCCCCTCACATTGATCTTTCCAGAAGAAGAAATTACCTAATTCCTCCCAAGGCTATTATAAATTATCTACTGACCTTAAGAAAATGTCCAGGTAATCCAGGGACACCAGGACAGAATCTGGTATTGTTATTCATAACTACAAAGAAAAGAAAAAAGCAGAGAAAATACAGGGTGACAAATAAATTTGAGTGACTTGACAAATGTGCAGGGTTAATTGTCACTTTATTGCTAAAGATGAAGGTAATAAAATGGTATGGCTCAATTTTTCTTTCTATGTGTCAAAACTCCCATCATTTGGAGACGTAATAATGCTTCTCCTGAAATAATATAGACATGCTCTTTGTGTATTTATATGCTCTTTGTGTATCTGTTTTCTGACCTCTTATCTTTTCCAAGTCCTCCACCCTCCCTTTGTAAATGTTGGTGATCTTAATTTGTCCTGTTGTGGTAGTTATGCTTAGTCACAAATGTATTTATGTTTCATTCCCTTCAAGAGGACACTTCACAAAGCTTTGGAGTAATCAGGAAAGTCATCACAGGCCATGAGAAGTACCTACCTACAAAACAGCTATAAACTTCCCTTTCAAATCAAGGCATTTTCTGAGAAATAGGAAAAGTTATGAAAAGCTTATTTGTATCAAAGTTACTGATAAAAGCCAGATATTACATGTCTACTCTGAAGGGAAATGAGATAAAGGACATCTCTTTTTGGCCTAACATAAGAGCATAAACTGAGCATAATTCATAACGCATGATGTGCTGCCTAGAAAGCATCCTAAAGACCCTCTTAAAAGTTTTAAGAAAGTTTCCTAGCATTGCTGTTTCTTCCTGTGCAAACATGTACTGCTTGTCCATCAGGTTGAGGTGGCACTATGATCTCAATACTGCAGAGCCATCCCATGAGCCCTTTATGCTGAATTGGTGCTAAATATGCATTACATGCTAACTCATACCTGTTACCAAACTACTGAAGATGATGTCTATATTTGCTCCTTTATGCCTGTCCTGCAGGAGACGGGCCCTTTATTTCCAAGTGGTGGTAAATGGAAACACCTTGGCTGATTTTGTCAACACTACATTCATCTCCTGACAGAATCTTTTCTGGGAAATCATTCTCTGGCACTGGCTTTGTAACCCCACGTCTCCTCCTTGGGGACCTATAAAGCCTGAGGCATCTTCAGCAGACACATTTTGGGTCCTGGGCCTGACAGCTTGGTCCCACTGATGTGTCTGCCAAAAGCATGCAGCCACCAGCCACGTGACAATCTGGCTGCTGTGCAAGAGCTCTGCTTTCTTAGAGCTGAATTATGGTGTAAAGGTGTCAGTGGGACCTGTACGGAGTTACCTGAACTCACCTGAGACACGTGAGTGCAACAAAATTATCAGACACTCATTTTTCCTCCTGCTTCCGGCATTTTGCCACAAAGCTTGTTGCTCTGCAATGGACTGACACAGGCTGTGGGCTCCACCAGCTGAGGACAGCCACTGGCAGACCACATGGAGACAGGGGCAATGAGAAAAGGACAAAAAACCCCTCAAACCTCTGCTCTCCAGGGAGGATGAAGTGAGTGTGGATTATAAGCCTGAATGCCCAAAAAAGGACAGCAGAGGTTGCAGCCTTTACGTTCAACAGCACCACAGCAAATCCAGGAAAGGCCAGAATGGACATCAAGAGAACAGAGCACCACATTTCTCACCTGCTTTAATTGCAGAAGGGTGTGAGACCTTTATGTCTTTCCACCACTTTCCCCAGAAAGTTTCTATTTAACCATCAAATAGCCAAGGTCAGTTTCAGGTAAGGATGGAAGTCCTCATTTTCACTATCTATGGTACAATGCTCTGCCATGGAATGAAGGAGCTCCTTCTAGACTGGTGCTTTGCAAACAAACTTACTAAGACAGAAGATATTCCCTGTGCATTATGAAGAAATAGGAGCCTACAGATTGAAGAAGAATCCCCCGAAAACTGCTAGTGTTTTAAAGAAAAATTTTTCAAATGACACAGTTAGGCAAAAATGTCCTGTTTTGAATAACTACAAGAATGTTCTCTCTGTGGGGAGAGCAATTTTGTTCCCAACTTTGCAAACACGGGTTACAGAACTGAAAATGTATTTTGCTTTAGAAAGGTGTGCTTTGATTTCATTCAAGTAATACTTGAGAATCTGCCCTCCCAAATCTGCAAAACTATGATAAAAATAATTTTAAGAGGTAGATGTGCTTCCAAGCCACACATAAAGGCTAGCAATTGTTCGGTAATCCATTTAAGCCTAAAATGTTTGATGGCTCAGAGCTCTTGTCATATTTTAATGGTATTTGCTGTAATCAGGCAGATTTTTGTTCAGCTCTGTTCAGACATTCTCATTTTTTAATCCAAAATTTGCATCTACATCCAATAAAATATATGCTGCTTGACTGTATGCCAAAAGCACTCAGAGATCCTCCAAAGACATCCTCGTGAGAAGACTGTAGGTTCAGGTGAAGATATCATGGAGCCTCTGTTTCTCAGTTCTCAGGACATTGTCCCTTCCAGGGCCTGACATTTGTGAAGAAAGGAGCTGTATTTCCTGATGTGGACTTTTCTCCTTGCACATCTGTTTTGTCTCTGGTTCCCTGGTGCAAAATTCTCTAAGTTTTAACAGCACTATCAAGGGAGGCTTTGTAAGCACTCATGCAGTTTAGATCCCCAACACATCCTTCTGAGAGGACTCAGGGGGTGTATCTCAAATTAGGCACTACAGAACAGAGTGACCTAAAATCACATGCTACTGGCAGAAAATGTGAGCCTTTGTCAAAATCAGCATCTACCAATATATCCATTCTGATCGATATTATAGTTTGTTTCATGCTTTCTTAAAAACACCTGAAGGGGAGGGGAAGTATAACCATAGCTACTGAAATAAATGGCTGCTGTCCCCTGTGCTGTGACAGCAGCATTTATATTTTCTACAGCCCATGTGTGAGGGGAAGGAAGAGAATTCTCCTGCTCGTAGCTATTTTCTGTCAAAAATCTTAGTGTAATTTTTGTACAGTGAATATTTATAACTGTTGTTAGTGTCAATACAATTTTTTGCAGTTAGTGCCCTTATTTACATTTTAATGGCTGAGCCAATAAAGATTTATTCACCTGTCAGCTGAATTTTCCACAAAAGTGGTGATTGCTTAAAAAAAACCCCAGTATCTCTTGCAGAATACTCCCTCTCCAAGCATCCTTTAGATGCCTTCATTGTTTTGGGAAACAGTAGCTCTGAAAGTCATAAGTTAAACCCAGCAAAATCTTGCAGCAGTCATCATGGCAAAACTTGTGCATATTACAAAAACACTTGCTCAGGAACCATTTTTTTCTCTCTCTGTTTTTCAAAACTGTCTCTTGTATGGCAAAGGCTGTTTTATCACTTTGATATGTCTCAGCTGCACAAACTATATTACTCTTGTAGCTTGAGGAGATTCGCTGCTTAGTGTTGATTTTCTTTTAATGCAGTGGTATGAAAGGTATAATTCAGAACCCTGTTTGTGGGGTGTGCAGGGACACCACTCAGGGGGGACATGCAGTGCTCCAGCATCCACCGCCCTGCACACATAACCTCCTCCAAAATGTGAACTACAGAAAAAACCCTGAAGGCATCCCCTCTGTGCCTGCCCACGGTCTTGGTGCAGCAGCTTGGGCTGCCAAGGCACATATGGGCCCTCATTCTGGCCATGCTTTTCCTGGAGGCAGCCAGCTCACAAACCTTTTTCTTATTCCCACCCAGAGGAGGCTGGTGAGACCCACACCACTGCTTTGCTGCCAGGGCTCTGCAGGATCAGCTCATTTTCCATCCCCAGGCTAATATGGTTATTTTCCTGTAGTCCATCCCCAGCTGGATTTCCCAGTGGGATGGTGGCTGCCGTGACAATGAGGAGAAGCAGGCTCTCTCTGGAGCTGTGTGCTCTCTCCAGGGTGTGTTGTCACTTCAGGCAGAGCTGAGCCAGGTCTGTTCCAGCTGAAGCCCAGGGTCTCAAAGACATAGAAGAATGAGGTTTCTGATCAGTTTAGGCTGGGGTTCAATGTCCAGAGTAGTTTTAGGATAGAGTTCAGATTCGAGGCTGACATGAAGCCAAGGTTAGAGGCCAGGCTCCAGCAGCACCCCAGCTTCATGCCCTGCTCATAGGTCACAGATCTTACAGTCTCCACACAGTCACCTGCACTAAAGCTGCAAAAGAGGCACGTCACAGGCGCAGAGCTGGACGAGACCCGGTCCCTCAAATGGCTTCGGTGCAGAGCTCTTGCTCTCAGGTACAACCTGGCTCACGCAGACTGTGTGGCTGTAACCAGAGCACTGTCAAACCTGCGTTACTTGCCCTTGCCGTGGTCTCCAGACCTTTGCAGCTTGCGCAGGAAAACACGTTTTAATCGTGATACTGAAAAATACTTTCTCCCTTGCGGGCAATTCCCTCTGCAGCTCCGACCGTGCAGCGCCTCCATCCCCAAGCCCCTGAGGAGACCAAGCAACGCCTCCGAGCACCTTCCCGAGGAAAGGGGGCGGCCGGGGGTGTCTTTCACCTCATCTTGCAAAACCTCAAGCCCCCCCTCCCCGAGAAATTCCAGTGAATGACACCCCTGCGGCCGAGCCCGGCAGATGATGTTCGAGCCCCCCGTGCCCTGCCCTCGGCGGCCCGGGGCGGGGGTCTCCGGGCAGCGGCAGCAGCAGGAGGCGCGGTGAGCCCGGCCGCGGCAGCCGGGCGCTGAGCTCACCTCCCTCCGCCCCCCCGCTCCCTTCTCCCTCCCCCTTCCCTCCCTCCTCCTCCGCCTCCTCCCGCGCCCAGCCTGCAGCCGGGATCTCAGTATTATGGCATCGAGGAGAATGGAGACCAAACCCGTGATAACGTGTCTGAAAACCCTCCTCATCATCTACTCCTTCGTGTTCTGGGTGAGTGCGGCGCGGCGCGGAGCGGGCAAACACGGACCGCCGGACACGGCCGGCACCCCCCGGCCCCCACCTGCCCGGGGCGGGGGGCACCGGGGGCTCCGCAGCGCGGCTCCGCCGGGGTGGCACCGCTGGGCGTGCGGGGACGGGGCATATCCGCCGGAATATTGATCTGCATGCACACACACGTATATATGCGCTCATACATATACATACACACATATATATGTATAAAAAATGATGGCTTTTGCCTCCTCTCGCGGCGAGCACATCCCCCCGAGCCCTCGCGGGGGAAAGTTGTAGGGGTCTTCCCGAGAGCCTCCATAGCTTGACCCCTCCCCGCCGCTCCCCTGGCCGGCCGGACCGTGTCCGCACAGCCGGACCGTGTCCCCACTGCCCGCCGCATCCGCGGGGCGCGGGGGATGCCGCCCCGAGCCCCCGGCGCGTACCTGGGCGCAGCGGGGCTGCCCTCGCCCCGGCCGCGGTACCCGCCGCACTGCCTGCGTTTCGTAACCGGGCTCAGGCTCCCGCAAACCATTTTCCTGACCCAGATGCATTAATTGAGTTGCTGCGATTGCCTGACTGGCAGCCCGGCCGTGTTTTTCAGGCGACCCCGGGGGCTGGAGGTTTTCGCAGCGTCCCGGCCTGTTACTCAGCAGATCCCCGGCAGGAGCCGCGTATCGCGGCGGCGATCGGCAGGTTAAAGACCTTTTAATGGCACACGGTGACAACATACGATAATGGCCCTGCTGTGTGCAGTTAGAGACCTGCTCCTCACATCATCGATACAGCGCGCTGAGGAGCATTTGTCACTTCCTAGCCAGAGGAGCTGGTTGTGCTCTGTCGGTTTAGTAGCTTTGTGCTGTGGAAAGCGCCTGTGAAACACAGTGACTCAAATCCTCATCTTTCTGCTTAAAAAGGCATTCTAAACAAAGAATTGATTATTCATGGCAATAACGTTTGACTTTTTTTACAGAGAACATAGGACTTCAACTGTTTCAACTGTAACTTCATAGGCTTTTTTTTTAAAGCATAACCAAAACACATTTTGCTAATCCATACTTATGGCAGTACCTCGGTGTTACTGGCCCCCCTCATGCCCCCCCATATTCAACATATCCCCCCCCCGCTTCTTTTTTAATAATTTTGGGGGCAGCAGATGTGTCTGAAATGGATAGGAAGCCGGAATCATCTGTTGGGGCTTTTTGTTGGCAAGTAGATCCTTCACATTAGTCTCGAGGTAGGTGGCTAAGTTTATATACTTACCACAGTTTCAAGATTCATCCTTTCCAGTCCTCAGTTCTCAGTGGATCTGTAATAAACCCCTCTTCATCCTGTGATGAATGAGCAGCTGCAGGAGCTCAGGCGAATTCATGGCATCTTTTAAAATCACAGATTTTTTTAAAAGTGATCTCTGTATCTGCTGTAGCCCGAGTAAACAGAGGACTTGGATCAGCACGCCCGTTGAGCTAGCACATTTCACCAGCGCTAATCTCATTTAAAAAGAGAGAATTGTACATCGAGCCAAGCAGCTGGCTAAGGGCATTTGTGCCGTAGGCTGTCAGGATGCCAGGCCAGGTTGACAGCTGGGACCTGGTAGGGTAAATAACACAGCTGGGCTCTGGTTGGGCTCCTGCAACACAGCTGTGCTGGTGGGATGCTCTGCTGAGAAGACTTTTCCTCTGAACTGTGGGTCAGGCTTCTGCGTGTCCTGATCTTCTCCAAGGGCATGGCCCACTCTTCCAGTTACCTAACATTCGACAGCTGCCAGAGTCTCTGTTTGTCCTCTTCCCTGAGCCTGGAAAAGGAGGAGGAAATCAGTGGTTGGAGACAGAATCCTATGGCCATGATCAAAGGAGAATGAAGATTCATGCTTGCTGTTGCATCTGGTTTCTCAAGGCACCAGACTAGGGAAACCTAGGCAGGTCTCAGTGGAAGAAGACAGCAAAGGATTTGTAGATTCTGAGTCTTTATCAGCTCTTCTGTGCTAAGAGGAAGAACAAAAACTAGTTGACATTTTTGTTCCCTTTCTGAGCTCTGAATCCATTTAGAATAATTTGGAGCAGGATGCAGCTATTGCCATAAGGAGAGCAGAAATATGATGTGCTCTGGCTGCATGCTCATTTTCTTTTCTTTAGACAAGTTTGAGAGCTGAGGGACGCATGGACTTCCCTCAACACCCCCCGCCCACCTCCATTATTTTCTGGGGTGATTTTTGTACTCTTAGAAGCTGCTGGCTCCAGAGTCAGTGTAACTCAACTTCAGTCCCTGTGAATTCTCAGAGCTGAAAATATGGGAAGGATTCTATTGGAGGAACTATTTTTAAAATTTATTTCTTGGACTGATCTAAATACCAGAAGGAAACCATGCCAGCACCACAAATGGCTGGTTTGTAAATTTTTATTCTGACGGCTTTCCCACATTTTTTGGAGAGGTTGTAAGCTGATTTCTGAAGGAGAAAGCTCTGCGTTGCTTAGCTGCTCTTTGTATGGTTTCTTTTCTAGCTGTGGGAATGGAGTTGTGATACAACACAGGGCAGAAATTCATCCTGTGACAGGGTGGTGTGTGGTGGCAAGCCTTTCTTTGCCTGTTGGGTCAGGTGGCTATGGATGGTGATGTGAGGCAATGGGGAGAAGATGCTTCTTTGCAACCAGTGAGCTGTTCTGAACCATCATGAAGGACTTCTCTGTGTTTTACATTGTTTATAAAATAAGAAAATCTTCGTGCACAGCATGTTACCCCAACAAGTGATGTTTTGTCAGGGTTAAATATGAATTGCATTTGTGTCTGTGGGACGGATGTATATTGGTGAAGGCTTTTAGCATAAGCATTAAATGAGGCTGCACTGACTTCCATGGGAGCTGTAGGACCATAATGAGGAGACACGGTTCATTCAAATTTCACACTGCATAGCTTGTTCCCTTCCAAATAGGTTTTGTTTAATGGTATTTGTTATTTTGATAGCTTCCTCTCCTCCCCCTCACCATACTTCCCAACTTCTTTCTGTAAATGTATCAACATGGTTAAAAAATTCCATAAACAGAGATAACAAGATTTTTATGTGCTCATATGTATTGTTATTCATAGAACACATCAGATGCCTAAGGTTACCGCTTTTGGTCCTTAAGGGATGTAGTAATAAAAATTCAACAACCATTTTTTTCCTAATCAGAATTCTGTACTGAATGCATCTGGTTTGGAACTAGTAGATTAAAAAAAGGCGATAAAACCTCTGCTTGGCTGTTAGCTATTTTTATTTTTCCTTTTGGGTATCATAAATTGCTTGCATAGAAATCCAAGATACAGCCTGTCTTGTTTTTAAGAGAAGATAAATTTTGGATTAGAATTCTAAGTGAATTTTTTATAGGAGAGAGAAACCTTGAAGCACCCCTCAGTATCTTGTATTTATCTAGTACTTAAGTAACCTTTGGTCTTAAAACATGTGTACAATTAATATTTCATTGTAGCCTTCTAAATATATTTTGTTGCCAGATTAGCTGCTTGCCTCAATGTGTTTTGGGGGGGGAGCTTTAAGGGTGCATGCACTTGTCCTTAAAGTTACATGGCTGAGGAAAAATGGGTTTTGTCTTCCATGCAAAGCTTGTTGTTGCCCCAAATAGGCACTGTAGCAAAGTGATTACTTTCTGATCCTAGGCCCTGTGAGACACTCGGCACTCAAATGAGTGCTTTGTGTGTGCTGTCCTGCTGGAATTGGGTTTTCTTGCTGTCAATTAATGTAATAAAAGTGTGTAAGTAGAGTATCCATTCAGATATTGTTCCAAGGTGGGTCACTGATCTGAAGAATATCTTCCAAAGTTTTTGGGGACTCCGTTTGGTTCTTAGAACTTGGTGTGTCTTTGGCTATGTGACAAAATTAGAACTAAGGTAGCTACTTGCAGTAGTGGTGGTTTGGTTTTCCAAGTTTTTATTGCTTTGAAAACAGACCTGTGCATCCTGGTGTGATGGAAGTTAGCAGGTGGCAGGAGAGTGGTGGGGCAGGTAAGTGCTGCTTGGCTGTGAGGCTGTGATTTTAAACAAGGTTGAAATGACGTGTTTTCACATGGTTCCTCATCTTTTAGCCAGTTACTCTGGGAATGTGGTGTCACTGGTGTGGAGGTCAGGGGGTCTGGAGATGGCCACAGGAAGGGCGATGGGCTCAGTGCCCCTCTGGGATGGGAGGTGTGGGAAGTGTTGGTGCCTGCTTTGAAGCGCCTCCCCATTTCCATCTTCTCAGAATTCCCCCAAAAGGAGGTCACTGGTGGGTGCTGGGAGCACCTCTGGTGTTGGGACAGGCAGCTCCCGCTGTAGCAGGAGGGTGGAGGAGGCATTGCCCCTCCATTCCAGGGACTCACAAAGCTGTTTTCCAGGAAATGACTGAGACAAAGAGTGAGTGTGGCAGCCTGCTCTGGAGCAGAGATTTATGGCTCAACTGCTGACCCATCCTCAAATGCAGCCGTCTGAGCTGTGCATTATAATGTGGGATTCAATTTGCATGTCCCTTTGAGTTACTAGTGGCATTAGTCATCACCCCTATAAGTGTCCATCTGGGTTGCTGGAATTACCGGTTTTCTCCCCAAAACTTCTTTCCAGTGCTTCTGCATTAGTTCCTGCATGTTTCTGGTCTTTTAAATACCTCTTACCATGCCTGTATTTTTTTCTTTTAATTCTTTTAAAATATATATGTTAGCAGATGGTTTTAAAGGAAATATTTTGGGAAATTTTTAGCTTTCCCATGTGGCTTAGATTGCTCAATCTTTTGGTGGTTCCATTTGATTGCAAAGTCAACACTGCTATACTTTTAGAAAGAAGTGTTATTACTCACATGTAGTTACCTGAAATCCCAGAAAAACCATGCTCTCAAAAGTGCACAGTATCCCCCCATCACGACAAATTTGAAGTGCTCCACTGTTCAGGCACAAACCTCTTGCAGTTGCCTCCTTAAGTCAGTTGTTTTCTGGTCTGTTCTCATAATGATATACATGAAAGATTAAAGATAATAGTGTTTTCTAGTGAGCATAGCCCAAGGTGAACTCTGTTGGTTAAATAAATAACTGGATTTAAAAAACAACCAAAAAACAGCAAGATGGTGTTTGAAACCATAACTCCAGAGTCAGCTTTCTAAGATCCTTTGGGCAGTGTATCCAGCTTGGCTTAGTTTAGTGGGGTTTTGGGTGGGATTTTTCACATTCTGAAAATTGTGTGTTTATGGTACAAATTAGCACTGTACAACTCATTTAATGGAATAATTGACTTTGCCTGTTGGCTAAATGATCCTTTTCTGTTTGTGGAGCTGTTCTTGCCTCTCGGCAAGTGCGACCCCTTGACCTTGGAGTTTGTATCAGGACGGTTCTGTAGTTTGAGGATGGTGACATTTTCACATTCAGGGGTCAGTTTGGACTGGTGAAGGGGGATAATGGGTGAATTGAAGTTGCCTCCATTCTATTTGGGAAGGCATAGGATGCATTCATAACCAAGCAGTGGCAGGAGCCCTTGTTTTTCACAGGGAAGGGAATGAGGCTGTGGAGGAGTACCACTGTATGTGTAGTAAACATTTGGCTGTTTAGCATTCCCTTGTGCTCTGAGCAACCTGTTGTGTGGCCTAAACAGGGTAAATGTAAATTCTAGGGAAAGGTGCTAGGGAGGCCTTGTTAGCAGTTTTCCTTGAAAACAGCGGTAGAGTCCTTGGATGCTGGTTCATTCCAGCCTTGCTTGTCAAGGAAATGGAGGCAATTATCGTAGGTAAACCAGGGGAATTTAAAATGGATCCAATAATCTGATTTTATCTCTGATTCTGTGTCTATTTATCAATTCCCTGTGCTGTCAGGGAGGGAAATTAGGTTACCTGGTACCGTTAGTTGTCTCCATCTCTGGATTTTTATCATCATTTCTTCTGTTGTTGCAAATGTCCTACAAATTTACGTGCCAGTGAGTTAATAGATGAATATCTAGAAAGGCTCTTTGTGCATGTAAGCTTGCAGAAACATCTCCTTCAATCTTTCACATGCTGTTTAAGCCCAGTGACGCTTGTTACAGAGGCTTTGCTGTAGTGCTGAGTCTGTTCTGCAACCACCAAATTTTTACTTTCCAGCCCTGTTGGTCTCAGTGCCTTGCAAACCTCGGCGTCTGAATCTTTAGAACAGAATGCAGGACTCCAGAAGTGACTGTGGGGAGCAGATGACAGATACTGTATGGACATTTTTATTTGCATAATGTTACTTCTTTAGGCTTATTTCTATTAATTAGTGTTTAATCATCTTGCAGAGAAGAGATCCTTCACATGGGCAGAGCAGGCTTCTTTCCATCTTAGCTCTCTCTCATGGTGGTGGGCAGATGGCTGATATGTTCTGTCTCTGTAACAGTTCTGGGTTAGGAGAGGGAAGCATTTGAATTTCCCTTGCACTGAAGGGACTCCAAAGCATGGCACACTTGTGTCTTACTGGATTATCTTTACTTCATAGCAGAGCTGGTTCTTTGAGCCCTGGGAGTAGGACACAGGATTTTTAGGAGCTGCCATAAAAGAGTGGAAATTAATGTTGTTAATACTAACTTTGCTGTAATTTCCACGTGGTGTTTCCCAAGATGTTTTCCAGATGTGCTTTTTTCATCTCTGTGTTTATGGGGACAGTGCTAAAATCTTTAAAGGAAGCAAGCAGCCCCCCTTCTCTCTCTGTTTCTTGCTTTTCCCATCTCCCTGAATATCTGTGCTGAGTTCAGTTGGTGGCTGACAGTATCACTGTGTGATACTGTCAGTGACCTTCTCCCAAAAGCCAGGCAGGATTCACCACATCCACCAACAGCCTGGGCTGAGCAGAAGGTGAAATTGTGTCTTGCCATCATTTATTATTGGGAGATATTTGCTGAGAGCTTTGAGGAAAGGTTGGGTTTGGTTTGAGCTGAATGTGGATTTGGACAGATCAAATTGAAATGTTCTTTTTCTATTATTGTATTCAAATTAGCCCCTTTTAAGAGTTTAATTGCTAGGAGAATGGGATGGGGCGAATAATGACGTGATGGACTTAATCTGCAGAAGTCTCTGGATCTTGGGAGCAGACCTAAGGAAAAGGTTGGCATGCTTATAAGGTGCTGCAGAGAAGGAAGAGAGGGAAAAAGAAACTCTGTAAATATCATACAAAGAGGAGCACTTATATTTCCCTAAAACTGGGAAGAGAAGGAAGCCCCTGCTATCTGACCCACATAACCACTCAGTGCCTTAATGCCTTTGAACAGGAATGATCAGCTCAGACCTGCTGCTGCCACAGGATTGAAGCTGTCAGTGAAGCTGACAAGTTCCTCAGGACCTTGTTCCTGACCACATTAAGGGCACTGCTTCAGAGGATGCAGTGCACAGGAACAGCAAATGGCACCAAATGCCACCAGCAAACCACGTTTGCAACTCAGCACATGAGGAATTCTTACTGCAGGACATGAGTACATCTCCTGCAACTGAAGATTCAGCTAGGCCATGCTGATTTAGTCATTTGATAAGTTTTCAAAACAGTTATCATTTGGACGGAGTTTCTCAGGGGTTGGCCTCCATCTGGAAGCAACTTTGAAGTGTTTGGAAAATTTCTTGCATTTTTTGGCAAAAGAATACGAAAAACTGCTCATTTTGTATGTTTCTGAAAGTAAATGGGAGCTATATCAAAACCTGACATTTCTGATGTAGGTAGTCTTCTCAGTGATAAAAACTTAGTGATTTGGGAAATTCTAAAAAAAATGAAGTTTTCAAAGAAATGAGAATTTCTTGAGTATGCCAGGTAGCACTGAAATCCTTTTTTTTTGTTTCTGGACTTGAAGCTGAGCCCAGTTGACGGCACCACAGGCTGTGTCATGGCATGTGTTGCATCAGTGCAGTTGGGCAGTACCAAGGCTTGAAAGTTGTGTCTGAGGCTTGGAGCCCAGGCAGAGGTGAAATTCTGTGGAGGAGATGGGGAACTGTGGTCTGCAGGCCCATGCAGTCTGCAAGGATATACACCTGGACAGGAATTCTTGTCCATGCTGGAAGATAATTCAAAGGTGAACGGCAGTGTGCAGCTTGCTGGGGCTGTCTGGATGCTCTGCCCTGACCTCAACCAAAGAAAAGGTGGAGGACATAACAGATTATGGAAACATGTCCAAGTCAATTCCAAAAGCTATTTGATATGGACGATTGCTGCAAATTTCCTGCAATGGAGAACACATGATTTTTGTTGTGTTCCCTAATAGTCTCCTGCCCAAAGCATTTTCATTACAATTTGTTGTAGCCACCACTGCATCAAAAGACAGCCAACACATCAGAAATATGCCATGAAAGCTGTGCCTTTCATTCCTGGAAGAATAGGTTAAGATAAAAGAGAAGACACTTTCCAGGTATGCATTAACAGAATAGATAGAAGAATAGGTAGAAACTCAATCCTCCTGTTTCACTTCAATAGTACTTAACATCTAACTGGCTCTAATTAGGCTTGGAATGGGAACATAATTAAGTGCATGTCACTTCTGTTTCCCTTTGAAAACAAAAAAAGGAAACAAATACAGATAGGTGACCCTCAGTACCTTGATGCTCTCCCTGATGGCTGCATCTTATGGCTGGGTTCATTTTCACTGGTGCAGCTGCCCTGTGCTGGATGTAGCATTTATTGCTCTGTGGTGTGCACTGATTGCAGACAGAGCATGATTCAATTTACCTGCAAAATAATGTCTTAGAGGAAACCAGAAGCTGATATTATTGCATGTTTTTGAGAATTTTTTTCCGAATTTCCTGTGTTTTCAGGTCATTGATGCTATGCTAGAGCTGCTTTTCTGTATAGCTGAGTCTTTGAGTCAGTTGAAGCTGCAGTTTCTTGTAAATGTTGAGAGCAGCTTGAGTGTTACCTGGAACTGAGTTCCTCTTTCCAGTATACTTCAGGAAAACTGCTGAGTTAAATCGTGTGGGTCAAATAATCTAGAGGCTTAAATTGATTTCTTTTATCCCAGAACAACTTATAGGCCATCTGTGCATCACCTGCACTCTTCAGGGTTTTGCTTTTACTGTGCAAGTGCGATTTAAAAACTCCTGAAGAAAGAACCAGGACCTCAAGATGTTGGGGATCTGACTGTCAGGAATGTTTCCCCATTATTTCCTGGAACATACAAGCCAAGCCTCGGTGTATCCTTGCTACCTGTTCTCACAAAACAGGAGCTGATGCAAAGGGATTGAATCAGGATTTTCCAACAGAAGGTCACACCATTTAAAAAGAAAAAAATGTAGTTCATGGAGACGACCTTACAGGTTTATTTTTGTCATGGCAGGTAGGACTGGGGACACATAACAGCCTTTCCAGGAGGCAGCGTGACCTTGCTGCATTTACTGAGTGTGTGCAGGATGCCTGCGCAGCTTTCAGAGCACTCGTGCAAAACTCTCACCAGCAGGATGGGGCAACTGTTGTTTTTGCCCATGGCCTTGAAGATAAATACTTCCTCATGGAAAAAAAGACTCCTTTTTCAACCTTTCCCCATTGGTCTCCAGCTTCAAAGTAATGCTTTCACTAAGCCTCCTCCCAGCATGGAAAGGGCAGCTCACTGCTCTTTGTCCCCTGCTCAGCACTGACTTCACCCACCCTCAGCTGTGTTTACTGGCATTCTCACCAGAGAGACGTGCAAGACAGGACCATTGCTCCTTGACCCATCCAAGGTGGTCCTTGCCACAGCCAGGGGACAGCCAGCAGCCTCCTGGCCAGAGGGAGAGCACCACCAGGCAGGTGTGGGGTGAGCTGTCCCTCTGTGCTCACCAGCCAGTGAAATTACAAACTGCAGGGGATGTGCTGGACCATCCAGTGTGGTAATAAACAGTATTTCATCCAGCACTTGTGTAATTTTCAGCTAAAACCAGCAACAAAAATAAAACCTCCCAGTCCCAGGACTTTTGTATTTTGTAAGCAACAGCTAGTTGTTTTGTGAAGAGATGGTTGTACTCAAAATAGGTATGTCCGTGGTAGAGAGAATTTTCAGCTCATGGAATTGATCAGAATGATATGGAAAAGTTGCCTCAGTTTCTGTGAGCTGGCATGACATGCATGTAATACTCTTTAACACAAAACAAACCTGGTCCCTGTTGTACAGAAACCTGAGCATGCTGCACCATAGCTATTTTTTAACAGAAGTATCAGATTTAATGTGTTCCTTCCCCCACTGCTCACTGACCTCAGATTGCTGGGGAACCAGACAGGATTAATCCATGTGCCATGAAGAACATCCAGTATTAAAGCAAGAAGCTGGGCTGTTTCCTAGAGCAATGCAATCCCCTAGTGCAACCCCCAAATGCAATGCAATCCTCAAATGGTCAAGAATATAACCGAACCACAACCACTTCTTTTTTTTAGTTGATTTCTTCTCTTAATTTTATTAAGTGCTTGGCTTTCCAGTGTCATGCCAGGTGTTAGACCAAAGTGAATTCCTATTTTTCCAGCACTATTGATTATGAAAAATATATAAGATTGCAGACCTTTAAATCTGAAGGATATAGAGAAGAATTTCATGCTAAGCTCTTTGGCAATCAATCAAGTTATTAATGATGTAAGAGTAAGAGCCACCTCATCACTGAAGAACAGCCAATTACCCAGTTTTTCTTCTAGTACCATTAACCAGCTGATCAGTTGTTCCCCAAGCCCAAGTCTGTGTGACAGTAAAATTTCCCTTTTGAAAACATATTTGCTCTACATCATATGTTAGTGCAATACTGGTAAGCAAAAGAATATCAAATAAAAGGACATTTCAAGAAGAATTACATCAGCTCTGGTTGGTGGGCACATGTACGTGGACTTGGCTTGGTCCATATGAAAGGTGTAAAATGTCTTGCAACATCATCTTGCTCTCCTTAAATGCAGTGGGAAACAAACAGGACCAAACTGTCTTATGCAGTCAGGCAATGGTTTTTGGAACTCACCTGTGCTTAATATTCAGGTTTGGTGAAACAGAAAGTTATTCTGGCTTGGATTCCACAGACTTTCTATAGACATGGGGCTGGGAGGGTTTATCATTCTTGTGCTGGATATCTCAACAGGATAAATTTTTTCCCTTTCCACTGTCAAGTCAAATTCTGCCTCTGGTCTCTAGACTTGCTTTGGTTACCCCGTGGCTTTCCAGCACAAAATCATTTTATAAGAAGATGTTTGATCCTCTGGTGTGGTAGTTCCACTGAAGCTTAGATGGACCCTAAAAGAGGTAGAATTGTGTTTAAAATTTTGCAGCTTCTATGAAAACAAAGCCTAAACTGAAAGAATACAAGAGCAAAAGACTTATCCAAGTGTTGATGAGATGGTGTAGTGCAAGACCACACATGAGCCAGCTGGTGGATGAATAAATGCTGGGTGTTATGGCTGGCATCAGAGGGCATGGCAGAGTGCACGCTGTCTGGATTAAATTCAGAAAAAACTGGACCCCTGCTGCACCCTGTATGTTGAAAAGGTGGTATTTTTTTACAACAGTGATAGCTGTATGTTATATTTTCTCTGTTCTTAAGAAGCACTGTGTAATTTTTTAGGGCAAAACTAAATCTTTGGATTTATTTACCAGTGGTAGTCCTTAAAGAATAATAGCTGGAGTGTCCATTTGATGGACTGAGCCACTGATGCAAGTCAGGCAATATGTCTAAGATGTGGCACAGCTGTGAGTTAGTTATTTTAGGTCCCTAACTGTAATAATTATTATGTTGTAGCACTCACTTTGACATCTGCATCATTTCAACTGCAGGAATAGCAAACTGAATTAAAAATTAGTGTTACCTGATGTTACTTGTAGAGTATAGGAATGCTTCTGAGAAGTCAAATGAATGCTGCTTGTGGAGACAGACTATGATGGAGCAGCTGGCTGTATCTGAGCTATGAAATTGATGCACCATGAAGCTTCTTTATTCTGAAGCTGTATTTTTGCTCTGGAAAAAGCATTTCAGGCTGCCCAATATCTTGGGGGAGGGAGGTGAGCTGCTGGTGCATGAGAGCAAGCCCCAGATGAGTGAGCTTCCACAGCTGGGAATGATCCATGCAACTTTCCTGACTTCCTAGATCAGGCAAGCCATTTTGTGGGGGGGAAAAAAAATCCTGTCATGCAGGGCATAGGGAGGATAGTTTTCCTTCAGGGAAAGAGGTGCACATTTCTGTAGATGGATATTCACCTTTATTTTGGAAGATCTTTTGGCTGGGGCACAAGCATGTTGACATAATTCCCTATGGAGGAGACTCGGTGTGCCTGCTTAAGAATGTCCTCATCCTCTTTGTGCTAAGTGCCAGCGATCTGTTATCTCCACGGTATGTTCCAAGTGTGACAAGCAGGATCAGGTTTAAGTGGTGACCTCCAGAACAAGGTGGTTTGCTTACTCTTACCCTGCTGTGGACATGAAGACATGGAGGAAGATTTTGCTGACATGGAGTTCTGGTTAAAGACCAGTATGTAGAATTTTGTCTTTTTTGGATTCTGCCAGATTTTGTGAGTGGGATTGTCAAGTGCTTCTAGGAACTGGGTTGACTTCTTAGCTCAAGAAGAGTTTGTCTCTAGTTTACTCATGCAGCGGATATTACGACAGAGTTATTAACAGTTTGTTTGATAAATTGTTATCAGACAGCTACAAAGAACTTCCCATCTGTGTGGGGATGCAGCTTTCAGGACTCTGCTTTAGCACAGGAAAAGGGCACTAGCACCTACTGGGGCAGAGGTTGTGCTGGGAAACACAGTGTGGGCTTCCAAGCTGCCATTTAAGGCTAGAAGAGGTAATAAGGGAAAGGATTTCAGGCAACTTACTGCTTGGAGGACACATTTTATTCGGGGATTTCTTCAAGTAGAAGGGAGTTTGTTCATGCTGAGAGCCTATTCTGTAGCCTGTGGTTTCTCCCACATCCCAGTGAGACCCTTCTGGAAGAAGTTAATGCTGGCTGCTCTTGGTTTTGTGTCAGAGTTAAATTAAGGCTTTTCACTAGCCTGGATTAAGGTGTATTTTGGTGTTTGGTGGGTGTAGGCAGTGACAGCTCATGGAAAGATGTGATCATTCATCCTAGCGTGCATCTTGAATCTGAGTGGGTGAATGACAGGCTGGTTTTCTTCCGATGGTCCTGTGCAGTTCCGTCTAAAATCCCTTGTAATGGCTATTGCCCAGCTGGTCAGGCTGAGAGCAGAGCGGAATGGCTTAGGGCAGTCACTGTTTTGTTCTTATCCTCTCCTATGGCTTGGTGAACAAGAGGGCAAAGGGCTCAGCAGGGACTCAGCAGAAGGTAATTAATTTCTCTGGCATTCCTGGACCATGCTGCTTTTAGGCAGAGAGAATTTTCAGGTTAGCCACAGCATGGTTTCAGTTTCCCACTTCTCCTTCCCCCTGAGTGGGTATCATGTAGGGACAGAGATTGCTCTGCAGCTTAGTTCATGCTTTGTTTTCTTTTATCACCTTATGTGGTGCAGTTTAAATTACACTTTTCAAATGGTAAATTGCTTAGGAAAGACTTCCTAATGCCATTTTTCCTAGCAGTTTATTTCATACTTTTCAAGCAAGTTGTACCAATCAAGTGTCTAGTGGGGCTGCCTGCTAAGCAGTAACAGATGGCCCATGCAAGCGAGGACAGGAAGGATCACAGGGGTAGGAGTCAGTGTTATCTACATATGTGTTTTGGATTGCATCATGAATGCTTCCCAGGAGGAAACACAGCTGGCACTGGAATTGCAGAGATCTGATTTTTGGTATTCTCTATTCCAAGTCTTGGCATATGTAAAAATCAAGTTCATGTTGGGCTAGATCAATAATATTGAAATTATACCTCTTCTTGGATAAAATCACTGTGCTTGCTAGTTTTCTCTTTTTTTTTTTTTTTTTGGCTTATCCTGTAATCAAAAGTACTTGTGAGAAAACACACAGAAGACAGCAGCCAGGTCCATGATGTAATCTTGCTACCATGTGTGCTCTACCACAGGATGGCCTGAAAATGGAGTAACTAATGCAAAACTGAAGGAAGAAAACCAGAATTAATCATAGATGATTTGACCAATATTTCCCCTGCTAGCTTTGTTCCTGCACTAAAATACTTGGGTACCATGATAGGCAAAAGGCCAAAGAGGGGAGGGGGATGTGTCAGAAAGTGGCTGCCCTGCAGAGATCATGTTCTGAGAAAGTTTCTTCCTAAAGCTGGGCTGGCAGCATCTCCTATGCTTCGACCTGGTTTTCATCTGTAGCAGTGGGCACATCTCCAAGGGGGCAGGGAAAAAGCATGAATGAAGAAAGCTGTGATCTTAAACACAGTCTGTGGAGCCCAAACTTTGATTCTGCTAAGGTGACCAAGGCTTAGCCACAGCCACCTTTGCTTTGTGTACTGTATTATATTGGATGTTCGTCCAGGTGCCAGTGGGAAAAGGCCAAGAGATCCTAGACATGGCCACGTGATTAAAATTTGGCACATCAGGCCTTTCAGAGGACTCTTACAGTATATAATGGTACCTGTCTCCTCTTGACTCTAAGACACAGCATGAATAAAAATGTGAGAAACTTCTTACTGAAAAATCCACTATCAGACAGTCATGGGAAATTCATCACTTTGTTGGGGTTTTTTTCCTTTTTGTTGTTGTTGCTGTCCTAGAAGCTTTCAGTTTAGAAGATAACATTTCATTTGGTTCTGATATTTAAATCCCTTTCCTTCCCCTGCATGGATAGAGGCTAAGCAGTCCTTGCTTTTTGTAGGGCAGCTAGAGCTTGTGTCAGTCCTGGCATGATGCAATCATAGAATCACAGAATGGTTTGAGTTGGAAGGAACCTGAAAGATCCTCTAGTTCCAATCCCCTGCCAAGCACCTGCTAGACCAGGTTGCTCAAAACTCCATCCAGCTTGGCCTTGAACCCTTCCAGGGCTGGGGCAGACACAGCTTCTCTGGGCAAACTCTTCCAGTGCCTGACCACCCTCTGACTTCCATTCTCACCAGCAGGATAATAACCTGTAGTAGATAAAACACACTGCAAGTGCCCAGAGAATGATGTGGAAGATCTTAGGAAGATGACCTAAGGAAATCTGTCAGGATATGCCCTTGTCCTTGGGCAGCTGAGCAAGGGGAAGACCCTTCTTCTCAGCCTGGCCTGGAAGGATTTGTCTCACAACTTGCCTTATGGATTTTGCACTTTCCTAGTGCTACATCACTGTGGTGACCGTAGTTCCTACTGTCTTGATACGTGTCTTTTGAGCATAAGCAGAAAATGTTGGCAATGTGTTAGGAAAAGATCCATGAGGAATGCCTCTGAAATGCCCTGGGAAAGAAGAGGAAACCAAGTAAGGCAGTGAAAATTCCTCTTCTCCCCCTGGCTCATGTACATAAACTTGCTTGAATCTAGGGTAAAGTCAGATTCTCTATCCACTTAAAAGCATTTTCACCAACAACGTTGTGTGTGGGAGACAGGACTAGAAACACACTGCTGGTCTTTCAAGAGAAGGAAAGGTAAGTTTATCCCCACTTTCTCCAGGAGATATGGAATACATGGCTGTGCAGAACTATCAAATGCACTTACCCTTGATGGAGGTGGCAACTGGGTATTCTCTGGTTCTCCTATTCTCCATGTGCCATGGCATTCCTTCAGCAAAGGAGGGACACCTGCTTTTGTACCTAAGCTGTTGAAGGGATCAAAGTACTTAATGATAACTCTCTCTTGCACTTCCCTCCTTAAGCTCTGCTCTTGAGAAACAGCTCATTAATTTGTTAGTGGCTTGATGAGAAAGGAGGGGGTGGAAAGCCACTAACAAATGGATTTGGTCCAGGTCAGGTTTCTCTCTAGCAGGAGGAACCTGCTCTTTCCCCCCTTGCTCCACTGGGGAGAGCAGGAGCTGGATGGTGAGGAAGTTGCTTCCCCTGCTATTCCATAGACTAATTTGCCTGCTGCTCATACACAGGCTGCTATATATAAAATCTCTTCTTGATGGACATGACAAGTTACCTAAGAAATGATGTAAGGGTGGTAGAGCTTACACAGATTCCAAAGTTAACTGCCACCTTCCTCCCAAAACTCCACACCAGAGTTTAAGTGTGGTACCTTTCTGTCCTTTTCAAAGATCTGTGTGTATATCACAAGTCAACAGGCAAAATGATCTTTATAATAATACTTTGACCTCATAGATCAGTCTTGCAGACAGATAGATATTGGCAGGTTCCTTTTGTATGGATTTGGCAAGCACTGCTAGAGGAAAAGGCAGTTCATTACCTCCTTAGGAAGGAAAATATCCTTGTCATAACACTATCCATTGCTGGCCTTGTCTCTGGCTCACTGTTACAATGAACCATGAATTTTCTACCTGACTTTGAAACTGGCAAGAAAACCACAGGATGACTGTAAAATGTGTTTGTACTTGTTTCCTGTTGTAGGAAGATGCAGATTTTCACATTATTAGTGCATATTTCAAGTTGGTCAGGGAAGGTGAGGAGGCCTGTAGAGACAGAAGATTTTACCGTGCTTTCTATTCCAGCAAACAATACATGAAAGATGATTCATACAGAAAAATTGGAAGAATTTAGCTAACTTAATCTGATGATGTAGGTATTTGAAGGAAGAAAAACTCTAGCATTGTTTGTTTTGAAACTCTCTTTATGAAGGGACATAGTTGCTCACAAATATCACAGTAATGAAGTTTTAGATGTCTTTGCTCCTGATACACCTGCCAGTGTTTCTACAGCACACCTGGGTTGCACTTTTGAGGCTCCCAGATTTAGAAGTAGAAGGCAAATGGTGAACAGTTTGTCTTGAAACACTTAATGATAAAATGGTACTTGTGCATATATCTAACCTAAATATTAACAACGGCAATGATATTGAACATCCTGGATATAATCCCAAAGTTCAGAGTTCACTCTGCTTCTGATGCTTCTAGCAGAAGCAGTTATCCTGTTTTTAATACTTCTCTTTGGCTAACCAGCAGGTTCCCTCTGAATTTATGACCTGTTCCACAGAGAATGCCTCATCCTAAACACCGTGCGCTCCTGCCCTTCCCCTTTGCATTTTTTTTAAACTGATGAAATCCATCTCTCTCTCTTTTTGCTATTTCCCCCCCACCCAGTTTAAAGGTTTACCATATGTTTTTGTGTTGGTTTAGAAAAACCTGCCTTCCCCTTTGAGGGCTCCCTCTATTTGAAACTCTCCCCAGCTTGTCAGAAGTCCACATGCTGGGACTTTTAGGCTGTGGTACAGTCTGGGGATCCAAGCCCTCACTGGAGGCTGTTTTCCCTGTGCTTTTGTCCTTGTTCATCGTTTTGGGAGAGTTATGTTTTGGCAGGGATCTGCCTCTTGGGAACTGCTAAAACAAGAGAGGGGGCAACTGCACTGCAGAGGCAGGGGATCCAGCTGCGGGGCATGGAGGGTTTATACCAATGCTGAGTAGCACAACCATGCTAAATCCATCCTGTGCCAGCTGTATCTGGGATTTGTAATGCTCTGCCAATGAGGCTGCAGTTATTTACTGTGCATGCTTGGTGTGGCTGACTGCCCTGCCCTCCTCAGCACCTGTGCCTCGGGCAGCACTGCGCACCCTGCACACCCTCCTGCTCTGCCCTTCAGCTGTGCTGGTTTGACTTTTTCCTACATTCAGCAGTGTGCAGGGAAAAGAAAAAAAAAAGAAAAAAGAAAAACAAGCTGCATTGCATTAAAAAAAGGGAGGGGAAGGGGTGAGGAGAGGTGAAAAAAAAGGAAAGTGTAAGGTAAGGTGCAAAAGCATATGCCTTGGTGCATTGCATGCTGACACAGGAGGGAATGGCATCAGATGAGGTACCAGCACACACAGAGATGTCAGGAGTACAAACTGGGCTGCACTCCTGACTTCTCTCTGCGTGCTGGTGCCTCTCCTGTCACCTCATTCACAACTAACCCCTCCAGGACAGCACAGTCTCCCTGTGAACAGATCCATTGTCCCTCGCTGTGTGATTACTGGCAGCACCACCCAGGTATTCCCGAGGTGGTGGTGTGAGCAGTCTGCCTGTGGTGTAGCTCACCCTGTGGTGCGAGGGGTGTCCGAGTGTCTCCCCCCGTGCCCAGGCAAGGCAAAGATCATTTTGAAAACAAAGAAGTCGAGCCCAGGGCTGCCTCCTGTGCTCCTGTGTTGTCCTCCAGCAGCAGGCAGTGAATGCTGCTGGTCTCGGGGTGCCAGGTGGCTCTGGTGGGGCAGCAGCCCTTTGCTTACCCCCCGGTGCAGGGTGGGAGCAAGGCTACATCGGGGATCCCTGCCCCTCACCCCCTAATACCATTTTCAGAGTTTCTCTAAGGCCACAATAGCATGCAATGCCTTTGGGGTGGGAATTCCTCCTGTCTTTTTTGGGCTTTTCTTCCTTCAGGCAGCTTCACCTGCCAGGAGTGAGTGTGGGTGTTGGTGCTGTCGGCTGCCTGTTTCTAGCTGTGTGAAATGTGGACACCAACAAGTGACAAAATTTGGTTGTGCAGGCAAAGATGCCAAAGCAGAAAGGGTGGGCTAACAGAAAGAGAGAAGGGGGATGTATGGAGAAGGAAGGCAGAAGTTAATGGAAAAGAGAAGGGCAAAGGGAAACAGGTAACTGAGGCGACCAACCAGTCAATTTTTGGGCAGTAAAATAAGTAAGTGGCTAGGTAGAATGAATCAGGAAGGTGAAAGGGGAGATAAGGCTGGCAGGGCATTCTGTTTTATGGCCCTGTGCACTTGCTCTCTGGGACATTTCACTTCTGGGGTATCACTGGGTTTGTTGCTTCACTGTGGGGCCTATTCATGCCCCTCTCTGCTCCCCCTTCAGATCTCTGTGCCTCAGGATGAGGAGCTGCTGCCCCACTGACCCCACTCTCTGGTGGGGGGAGGCAAAGGGGGAAATGGATAGTTTGTGGGAGCAGGATAGTTTGTGAGATCAGTGTGTCTCAGAGGGGATTGTGTTGGGATAGAAGAACTCCTGGGAATGGGTAGGGGAAGACATCCCTGTGCTTCTTTTCAGCTTGCCATCATGGCATAAAACCCCTTTATCTGCAGGCTGGTCTCTGGAGCAGAGCCAGAGGGACTGGTGGGAGAGGAGGTGGTACTGAGGGCAGAGAGGGAAATTTCTCCCTTTCCCAAACAGGTTTGTAATGTTGTGACTCTTGGTGGCATCAAGATTCACAGTGGTTTCACCAAAAAATCAATGGTGCCAATGGCATTGGCCATGAACATTGTCGCTACAATGGCACCTGTGCCTTGAGTCCAGCCCCACAGCTTTGGATACACCTGGGTGAATGTATTTTAAAACTTTCTGTGCAGGGAAAGGGAGTGCATGTCAAGGATACTCAGGAAACCTCTCTGGCTGGAAGAACTTGCATCACCTTCTGGAGGACTTGTCACAAAGCCAGCGACAGCAACATCTTTGTCCATCAGTCACATTGCTGTTAATAAGTGTGAACACTGAACCCCCAAGGAGCCAAGCACTTCGCTGGCTACATCCCATGTGTCTGTTCACTGTGCTAAAGGTGTTTGTGCAGTGGGAGTGGGGCCTTCAGTGCAATCCTAAAGCCAAGGGGCTCCACGTGTCCAGTCAGCTGTGCAGGACAGCAAGCTCCAATGGTCTTATTTTCCAGCCCATTCCTATTAAAATTCCATTTTCTCCCACTTCCTTTTCTTCTATTGAATTAAAAAGCCAGTATTACTAATAATTCTATTTTTAAATATAAGTTTTGGAAACTAATGCGCTGCCTGGGTGGGACAGAGCATCTCTTTTGTTTACAAGTGCCAGTCATTAGATTTTGCCAGACCATGCCTCTTGTGGAGTAGCTTAAAGAGACTTTTCTGTGACATTAAGGGACAGAATATGTTGAGACACCCAACAATAGTGAAGTTTGGCTTATGGTGGGCAAGTCTGTGCTGAGAGAAGAAGACTGCTTCAGAATGTTTGTATTAATGAACTTTCTTTGTGTTCTGCTTGTTTGTCTGCTTTGTTCTCTTAAATGATGGTGCATTTGTGGATAATTTCCTCCACTGGTGAGCTACCCCCATCAAGTTGAAAGTTGTCTATTTTTAAAATGCCAGCTGCCTCTCAGATAAAAAAGCCAGTGCTGATGTACCGTTGCTTGCAATGCATTATTCAAAGTCCTTTTTAGACTCTCTCAAATAAAGAGCTTCATTAATATTTCAGCGGTCGCTGTGATTCTCTCCAAGGGGGCTCCATTCCTTTTTCTCACTTGACACTCCTGTATTTCTCTATATAGTGGAGATGATTGGATTTCGAGTTACCTTTGGCAGAGCGAACTCATCGTTTTCTACAGGCAGTGGGTCTTAAAAGAAAATTTGGCCCTGAGATTGGTGCTAAGCAGATACCTGGCATACCCAGAATCTTACCACAGCCCTCAGAAATGGGAGTGGTTTGGGAGTGGAGGGGCTATTTTGTGCACCAAACGCCAACTGTTGTGCACCATCATTCTGATCATTCTAGCTGGCTTTGCTAGCTTAGAGGGGAGGCAAGGAGGGGGATTGGAAAAGGAGAATCACAACAGGTTGGATTTCTAGACATAAAGATTTACTTAATGAGGTTTTCTTACTTAGATATTAATTGCATTTGTGCTGATTTCAAAAACACACTAAGACTTATTTTCTTTTTTTCTCGCTGTTAGGTACAGAATCTGTGATAAAGCTGGGCTTTTGAGAAAGAACAGAGTGGTTTCCTCACTTGAGGTACTGGTGGAAAATTGGTAGCAGACAGGTCTGGGAAAAGTGTGTTTAGCTCTAAAGTAGAAAGGCTGAGACAAAAAGTACCAACCATTCTGAACTTGCTGCAATATGAGCAGTTTTCTTAATTTATAGAGTTCTTACTTCTTTCCTTGTGATGCCACAATTAAAGATTCCTTTGGCTTGATTGTGCATGACGGGTTTTGATGCTGGGAGATGGAGACCTAGTGATACAGAGCTGCGTAATAATTTTAAGATGTAGTTTCTCAATGCATCAAGCAATTAAGTGTCTGAAGGGAAGACAAGCATTCAAAGCTGCTGCTCACCCATGAAACAAGAGCAGGAGAGAGAGAATGGTTGCTAAAAACCAGCGCTGCAGCCCCTGAGTGCACCAGAGCTGCAGGCTGGGGTCTCCCCTGCGAGTGGAGGCAGTAGAGGAAAGGATGATGAAGAGGGTGATCTAAATAGGGTGGGGACCATCAGTTATCAAAGAAATAAAGCCACCACCAGCATAGAGGGGATTCACACTGTGGATACCTGGACACTGTGTTGGCTGCCTACAGTGTGCCTGGTTTGCATGTCGGGCAGCTCTTGCACTGTCAGAGCTCTTGCATTGTCAGGCCTCTTGTCAGGACACTGTGCAAGGGAAATCCTGTGGCTTTGCTTGCAAAATACTGGAAATGCTGTGAGCTGCAGTTGTTGAGCATCCAGAAACTTAAATTCTGCTTTGCTGTTGAAGAAAATGACCATGACCAGGCTGGGTAAGAATAGCTTGATGTTTCTGCCCTGAGTCAGCAGTAAAGTAATATTCTGGACAAGAAACAAGTCTTTGGTTTGGGGGGGTTTTGTGTTTGGGGTTTTTTCTGTTGATGCTGCTGTGCTTTAAAATATGGTCTGTGTTTAGTTACCTTATTCAGCCTGAAATTAAATTTCCTTTTGTTTCATGAGGTGAACAACAGTATCTAAAAGTCATGATTCTGCTTTCCCAAATTGTACAGAAGGGTTGCTTATTCCTTTAGGACACAAATAACAGCTGCTGTTCTCAGAAAATAAAGGGTTTTTTTTCCCTGCCACACACACTTCACTGGAATCATTCATGACTTTTCCAGTGTAATTTGTTTAACATTTAGAAAAGGAGCTTGGCTTACAAGCTGTTCAGAAGGTACAGGAGAGCATATTGCACAGTTCTGGGGAGATGGAGGGGATGCCAAAGCAATACCGGCATATTTTGACAGAAATGTTGTGTCTTGCTGGGAAAGGGCTGGGTGGGCTGGTATTAGCATCAAAGTCCAGCACCCCGTGGAGGTCATGCAGACCCCGCAGGGCTCTGGGTGGAGATTCGGCATCGGGGTGTTGTTTATGGCATGTGACTGTGGGGGTACGCCCTGGCAGCAGCACCGGGGGTGCCCGGGGCGGGCAGGAGCTGCTGCGGTGCGGAGCGGGGCAGGATTTGCGCCGTGGCTCTGTCACGGCCCCTTCGGCGCCCGCAGCAGATTATCCTGTCACGCGCTCGCAGGCTGACCTTAATCTTTCTAATACGGGATCGCCCTCCCTGAGAGGGACAATAAACAACCCAGATTTTCCTGCTGATGGTAATGCGGTAAGCAAGAGCGTAGCTCCGGGGAGGAAGCGTTCGCGGGGCGCTGAGACGCGGAGGATGGAAAGGATGCCCTGGGGAAAACGGAGGAGAGATGGGATTGCTTCCTATTTTCCCTACAGTGCGTCCATGAGGGAATTAGCACTGGCCGGTGGGAAGTTACTTCTAAGGTTGCTTTTCCTGGCCAAGACACCTTTTCCCCATTGCAACAGGGCTCTCCGAGGTACTTCGACTGGCTGCTGTTTGCTCTTTTAAATCACCGGAGATTTCTGCTTCTTCCCTGTCCCAGGAGGGAGGGAAAGCATCTCTTTCCTTTGTGTCCTGGACCTGCTACAGCTGCCTTTCCTTCAGCAAACTGTTAATTGCTGCTCAATGCCTGTTACCAGTCCCTGTGCACTAACAGGTGACTTGCTTCTGCAAGGGCTGCAGAAGGGTCCCGGCCCAAGGGACCTGTCCGAATAGTGCCCGGAGCTGATGCTCCCGTCTGGTTGTTAAACATTTGACACTCATTATTTTACCCAAATGGTGGCTGCTGGAGAAATTGGGGCCGTTGTGTTTGAGGACTGACTGATGTAAGAGCAGATGCTCAAACACAAAGATGGGTGCTTGGGCCTGCTTGACCTTGCAAATGGCTCAGCTTGGGAAACAGGAGACAAATCTCTTCCAAAAGCCCTTAATATTTGCTAGTGGTAAATCTTTGTTCCAACATGGGAAGCAAGGGCTGTGTGCAGGAGCAGGGAAAAGACAGTGACCAAAAAGCATGACAGGAGTTCAAATTGTCTGGGCAGATTTTTTTTGATCCAGTGTCTTAGTGGATCAGCTTAGCACATAAAAATGCCTTTTCGTAACTTTAGCCACTTCTTTTAGTTGTGTGTTTTCTGGAAGTGTGCTACAACAGTCAGGGTCAGCACTGGTTACCTCCACACACCACCCAAATTTGGAAGGTTGAGAATTTCATAAGGGGACAAAGATGCTAAGACTCTTACAGTGACATTTTCTCTTTTCCCTGTCCATTTTTCTTTCCTTCTTCCAAGTCAGTTCTGAAGAAGGTCTCCAGGAATTTTTTGATGAGTCCCTCTCCCAATAGGAAGAAGTCTTTCTGCAAGCCTCCTGACTCCTGTTTGCTCAGAAAGAGACCAGGAGATTTAGTCAGAAAAAGCTGGTGTGGTTGGAGGACAGCCAAGCAAACAGGCACTCACACAAATCAGTGCTGCTGATAGAGTGAGACACCGCTAGAAGTGACTCAGAGGAATTGGCTAATACGTCCTGCAGCTACAAAGAAGTGCTCAGAGCAGAATGTTGTTGTCAGCAGAACATCTGATGATGCAGTAGGTAAACTTGTTTTTAATGGAAACTGGGAAGTGAGGCTTGGAAAAATGTCAGGGGCAGCCTTGTATGTAGAAAATGAACGCTGTATTCTTCGATGTTTGCAAGATTGTAATGATTATTTAAGAGAGTAGAAAGTTAATTTGTTAATTAAATGTTCTGTCATCTTGCTCCTCAGTGCCAGCTTGTCTGAGTCACCACTTATCAGTCCAGCCTTCCTTTCTACAAGTGTCACAAGCTTAAATTTTTACCACAGCTTGATCTGCATGTACTGGAAACTGCACTCTGCTTGTTTAAGCCTGTGCGAATGTAAATGCTGCCTATAGCATACCCCGTGTGGTTAAAATTACCTCTTTTGTGGGAGACATGTCAAAATTGGCTTGGATTTTCTTCTGGGAACAACTGCTGATGGCAGTGCAGAAACACTGTTGGGTTGTACCAGTGGACAAGCAGAAAAGGAGAATGTTGGCAGGGTTTGGTGGGTCTCTGGGAACACCAGAGAACTGAGCTGCTGCAGTGTGAAGCAGAGAAATGGCACATCACAAGTGCCTGTAGTGCAATGTCTACATTTCTTTCTGGTTTTTGCATCCTTGCCCTGGAGTTGGGGGTTTTGCCAGGCATCAGTGCAGTCCCACGCAGCTGCAGCCTCTTCACAGCCAAGTTTTCAGTGGAGATCCCAGCAGGGAAAGCTTATGGGAGGCTCAAAAATGTAACTCGGAGCAATGAGAAAATCCATGAAGCATCTGTCATGCTGCCTCTTGCCTGGACACATGTCTGGTTTTAAATCTCTTTGGGAGGATGTCTGTTTGGAGCTGAGCTCTCCCAGCTCTGAGGTACTTTCTGGAGGGATCTCTGGCTCAAAGTTGCTCCTTGCTCATGCAGCAGACAGGAAAGGAGGCTTTTTGCTTCTGGAGCTGCACGAGACAAGAGGTTTTTGCAGAAGGATGGTGAGGAGAGCCTGCACTTCCACTGGCCATCACAGTGAGAGCTGGGCACCTCACTGCCCTCCAGAGATGCCAGCACCGCTGTCAGAATGTCCTTGCTTTGCTGCTCTCAGCAGCTTGTGGCCTCTTGCAAAAGCCAAGTCCCGCTCATTTGCCTCCCTGGTATTAGGTGAGGTGTTAGTCAAGTGTGTGCACTGCTGATTTACAGCCCCTGCAAGAGCATCACAAAAGAGGGCACATAATTTTGCTAAGTTTGTGCATAGCTACCTCAGTCAAAGGCTCACAGGATGAAAGTTTCTTCAAGATGAGGGAGTGAGCCTCCTGTCCTGCAGGCTTTTCAGTAATGCCTCCAAGGGCACATTTCACTGGTACAAAATGGCTCTTTGTGAAAAGTACAGTGACAGTGCCATTACTACACAGTAAGTTATGTCTTGGGTCTGAAATGAAGCTATTTGGGCTTTTTAACACTATTAATAGGAGAGATTCAAAGGCTCTTTCCCTCTTTTCTTTTTCTGCTATTTCCCCCCTTACTTTCCTGTCTTTGCTTTTACATCTGAAATGATTTAAAATTGCCACAGATGGACCTTCTGGGCAGAATTATCCAGATCCAGGCAGCATAAAGAATACCTCCTTGTACTTGTGCCCATCAGTCTAATGGCAGTGAGGAGTGGAAGTCTTTGCCAGACTTTACAAATGTACCTCTATGCCTGTTTATTTCATGTCCTGTAGAGCCTTACCTTCCATGGGTGTCTTCTGCTTATGCAGGGACAGCTTTTTGGCCCAGCTGAGGTCTTGAGTGCTCAGACCTGGGCTGGGGAAGCCACTCTGCCCTACAGAGTCACCAAACCAAGTGTGCAGCAAAGCACTCCTGAAGGAGCTGTGCTGCAATTTCTTCTCTGTCCACGATGCCCAGTGAGTCAGGGGGGATACTGTGCAGGGGAAGGCTGGATGAATCAGAGGCTGGGTTTTATGGTCATTTCTTTGCTCCCACCATCCTCTGGATTTGTGACTGCTGCTGATTCCCAATGTGCACAGGCCATTCTCTAGAGCTTTATTACCCCTCAGTTTATGGAAATGCTTGTTGAATTGTGGTTCTTGATGAGATTTGCTTAAGAACTAGTACTCAAAGCACTGGAAAATTCAATTAGTCTTAAAATAATGTTTGAAACATTAAAAAATAAAAGCAGAAAATAACTTTTCTAGAAGAACTGTAGGTTAAACAGGTAGGAAATCCAATCTCCAGCTAAGGAGAAGGGAAAAATTAGTTGTTTTGTTCTGGTTTTCAGTCTTTTGTAAGAAATTGCTTCATTTTGCAAAAGATAAATTGCTTACTAGCAGTTCCTGTTGACCTAGAGAGCTTCAGACAGTGATTGTGCAGCTGCTGACGTCTCTGTGTTTTGCTGGTTCTCAGGAGAACCCCTGAATGCAGCAGGTGATTGTCTCAAGGCGTTGGGCTCATCTGTGGAGAGGGAACAGCAGTGCCCCTGCCCGGGCTCCTGCCCACAGCATCTTGCATTAAATGTTTTTTTGGAAAATGTGGCTCCTTGACTGTGGTGAGAGGAGGACTGGCTGCCTTAGGAAGCTGCACAAATGTCTAGCTGGGAAGTACAATCTACTGTCAGTGCACTTCTCTGCCAAACTGTAGTCCCTGCCATAGTCTGTCCTCACAGGACTAGTGCCATCAGCTGTAATGGCTTGCATAATCAAGCTCTCACATTATCCTACCCCTCACTGGATTCTACTTTGCTCCTCATTCTCCTGCAAACCTATGAAGAACGGTGTGTGCTGTCTTGACTGGGAGCAAACCTGTGCTGGATGACACAGATATAAGTGCACAGGCTCCACTTCTCTTGGCCATTTGGACACCTAGGAAGCAAGGATGGCAGGCTTATTAATTTACCTTCAACAACCTCTGGAAGCATGCACAAGACATTACACTAGAAGTAATGTCAGGGTTCATATTTCTGTTCTCAGGCACTGTCAGCATCAGTAACAGACAAGGGTTGAGACCAGTAAAGGATCTGTGTGATGTGCACCCAGCACTGGGGAATAATGGGAGCGCTGGCCTTAGTCCAGGAGAAATGTGACCCAGTAAACTTCTTAAAAGACTGTTCAATCACTCTCTTTATTATGCTGGAGCATGCAGGCTGTGTACAGGATGAATGGCATTTTCATAACTGCTGCCAAAGGAAACATTTTCTATGCTGTGTATAGTAATTTTCCCCACTCTGGAGTCCCGGCTGGCAGCAGAAGAGGGCTGCTCCTCACCTCCTCACAGGGGTGGGCTGTAATGGTGCAGCTTGAACTGAACGCTTCACCAGTGATTTAATCCCATCAAGCCTAAGCATAACTTCATTGGTTTGTATCTTTGCAGAGGAATCCACTGCCTTTCTGTAGTCATTCAGATCAGGAGCAAAATAATATAGGAAAAAAGTTCTTTTTGAAGAAAAACAGCACAGACAATGGATATCTGGATGGGAACAGCAGTGTGGTTGCTTGGCTGGAGGAGCAGTGAGATGCCCAGGCACCTGAGGACTGTGGGCTGCTCTTGTAGGAGGGCTGGAGTGTAGAGCTCCTGCAGGCTCCTTCCCAAAAAAATCCTCAATAACATCAGAAATAGCACAGAGTCTCCAGGTGGGTTTTTTTTAATGCCTCTAGCCTTTTCTCTAGCCTTTTCCCTTCCCTGTGGTTTATTGCTTTCCCAAAATAGGTTTCCTGGGAAAAAAATTTTCCACTAGATTCACTCTGAAGCCAGAGTGACAAGCTGTTTATTTATTTAATTTGTTTTATGTTCCAACCAATAAATTAATCTTCTCTGTGTTTGATTTTTAAGCAAGCAAAGCTAAGAGAAGGGGGAATGCATTCCAGAGATGTGGGGTTCTCTTTTTCATGTTTTATCAGCTCTTTCTTTAAATAAAAAGCTTAATTAAGCCTGTGTTTCTCATTACAGTCTGTGTAAATGTGGCACCTAGAGAACATGAACTGGGCTTCAGAACAGTTTGCTGTTCCTGTGTAGCCCATCATTGTCTTTATAGGAACATATCCTGCCTATAATAATTTTGTTATCCCAGTGTATTTATCTTTTGCATCTTCATACATGACTCTCAGAGGTTTTCCTGGCATTCTGACAGCCTGAGCGTCCCCAGCACTCAGACTGTATTCTTCTCACAACCTTCTGAAACTGAAACATTAGATTTGATTTTTTTTCTTACTTTTTGAACCTACATTTGTTTTTTATGCATCATAAGCCACAGTGCTCACAGTTGTGTCTACAACCCATCTGCACACAAAACAAGAATGAAATATGCAGGGTTCATTAGTCAGATGTGGTGAATGGCTTGAAATGTTTAATTAAAGAAAAAACACAAAAGGCCCAGTGAATCAGATATTCACAGAGTAACAGAGGTGGGGAAAAAAAACTTTGTGAATAATCTGCTGTTTGAAATGTAGGCTCCCTTATTTGCCCACAGTTAGTTCCCACCCATGGTTTTTTGCAAGGATGATCAGTCAGTAAAAATATATGATATCCTCAACTTTTTTATTTCTTATGGAAATTCTGCTATGCTAATTATTTTGCCTTGATGGTAGATCTTTTGTCCTTAATCTATTTTAAAGCTAAGTGTTTCTGGATTCTACAATGTACCTTTGTTTAAGAATGTAATGCCCATATATTTCCTAGCAATGGATGGTCCTTTTGTCTTAGAACTGAAGCTTTGGAAAAGTCTCTTTCCACTTAGGATGAGTCTATTCCCACTTCATTCTTATGAACTAGTTTGCAAAACCAAACTGGTGACAACCTTGCTAATCAGCCCTTGAAAGATTAAAAGAAAAAAACCTAACCAAAACACAAAGAAAAAGCAAGTGCTTTATCTCTCTTGTCATTGCTGTTAAATTTGGGTGTATTTTTAAACCTTTCCTGAAGATTCATGCTTCTTGTGAGCCTCTCATCAGTGGTGAAGTTGAACAGAATAGAGGTTATTTCAGCTAATTACAGGGTGACGTTATAGCTCGAAATGGAGGATGAGGAATGAAAAAGCACTTTGAGTGCTCTGCCCATACTCTGTTCTGTGCAGGCATGTTAATAGCTGTATCTGTTAGTATATTTTTAAGGCTGTGTTCAGTCTCAGTAGGGTGATGTTTGTCTGTGGGCCTCCCTCTCAGCCTGTTTGTGCCCAGTGTATTTGTGACAATGCCTGCACTGTCTCTGTGCCGTGAGCCGAATGGATGGCTTGTAAAGGGGACTGAGATGTTAGACTGGGTTGTCAGTGATGCTCTTCATTTGTATTCTGCTCAGGGGGCCAAGCCACCAAGGAGGAGACGTGCCAGAGCTCTTTCATTACGAGAGCCCCTGCCCTCTTTACTTTTTCTTTGCACTTCTTTACCCCAGTGAACATTTCTCTTTACAGGTGTAACTATTTCTGCAGCACAGAGCTTGCCTTTAGGTGATGAAACAGATAGGATGTGCAGTACCTATAAACCAGTGAGTTGTTTGGGGCTGGTTTGTTTTTGGCTGTGAAATGTTGCATTAGGAAACAGAGAGCTGCATTGAAAGCATCTGGTGCCTGCCCTCTTCCAGGCTGAGAGGGGGGTTTCATGTGGGCAGAGAAATGTGAAGTATATTGTGGGAGTATGGCCTGTGCAGAGGTGCCTCTGAAGCAATAGCCAGCTCAGCTTTTTAGGGAATGGCACGTGCTCTTGGAAACACATGAATGACAAGCTCCCAAAGTGCTGTTGCTTTAAACCAAAAAGGCTGGTTTTGCAGTAAATCTAAAGGGCTGCTTGTTTGAGACCTGGCATGCTAATGCTGTATGTTTCTCCTAAAATGATGCAGTGATGCATTCTCAGTGCTGAGGGGATGTGCAGACGAGTGCAGTGTCCTCGCCTGCTCTGCTGGTGAGACAGCAGCAGCCTTTGGGGAGAAGGAAAGACATTTTAACATTATGAGGTAATTTTGATACCGAATCCTTGAGTACCTTCCTGTTCAAAATATCCTGGGTTTGCTCTGTGGTTTTCTGTGAAGTGAAGAGTGCTGGTTTTACATCCTGTCATTTTACATCCTTCCTTGCTTTAACCACAGCAGTTTCCAAGTCTGTTGTGCCATGGTCCCATTTTCAGGGCCACTGATGCAACACATCCCCATGGCAGGAGAGACCAGCGCCCTTGACTATTTCCTTGTGCTCCACACTGTCAGGGCCAGGCTACTCCAGCTCCTCTCCTGGCAGCCAGTGATTAATCTAAAGTTCAACAGCATCAACTTTCACCTTCTGCCATGTGAGTTGTCCCCACCAGCGAGAGAAAGGTCTGACTGTTCTGCTGTTGTCTGCAGTCTGTGCTCTGTCCACATGCTGGTGTGACTTTTCTCTCCTCCATCCTTCCTGCAGTTCCCTTTTGCCCTCTGCCCTTGGAGACTCCTGTGTAAAGGTAAGATCAAACAGTCACCCCGAAAGGAAAACGCAGAACAGAGAAAAGGCAGTTTTGTGAGGATTGCAGGTCATATGTCAGGTCAAATCAGTCCCTGGTGGAGACAGCAAAGAAAATGTAACATTGCAAGAGCAAATGTGGTTTGCTGAGGAAAGGTTTTGATTGCTTCAGGGCCATCTGCATGGCTGCCTGCAAACCCTCTCTGCACATAAACTCATGTGGTGCCAAACTCTTTCAAGTGAGGAAAATGAAGATCAGGAGGAGCTTGCTGGACACTGTCCAGGGCGAGTGCCTGACCATTTGTGTGAGCCAAGTTAGGAACAGGACAAAGCAGTTCCTACCTTGGTATCCTAGGGAGTGCCATGGCATGAATGAAGATGCCCATTTCTTGTACTGTACTATTATTTTCCTCTGAGCCTCCCACTGTCTGCCCGCTTGTCCTGGAAGACAAAGATCTGATTCTAGATTTAGACAGTCACAGCTAGAGTCAGGGTCAGTTACAAACTTCTCAGTATATTCCTAAAGAATACTGTTTTCTCCATCCCAGTTCCCTGGTTCTTTTGGTATGTGCTGGAAGCAAAGTCTTGCTTTCTTCTTGAGTTTCACCAGCTTTTGGTATGGTGAGTGTTGCAGGATACTGCCTATGTTGCTGCCAATATTAGGAAAAGAGGAAATTCTTCTACTTGAAGAACATTTTGGATGAAGGCCTGGTTCAAAACAAATTCAGTGAATACTGTATCCTGAAGCCATGCTAAACCAACACATGTGATGGCAGAGCAAGCCCTTATCTTCCTGGGTTATGAAGGAATAGAAGTGACTCCTAATTTCAGACCAAAGGGGAAAATAACAGAAAACCAGTTATTTCTTGTATTCTAGGGGGAATGTGGATTCTGTGTGCAGAACTAGAACAGCCATTCTGTAACTCCTGTTACCTCTTTTCCTTCATCAGTGATGGATGCAGGGGAGCAAACTGAAAGGAAGCCACATCACAGCAAGTGAGGCAAGGCAGAAATAGCAGCTGGGTCTGGTTGGTGTCTGATGCATTTGGAACTCAGTATCAGGAAGAGAGGTCCCAGCATCCTCTGAACAGAGTAGGGTGATCTGCTGCAGTCCCAAAGCACTGTTGTTGCCATGCATTACACATTTGTTCTTGTCGCAACAATCACCATGTCAGTGGAATTTTCTTGCATAATTAGGAGGAATGTGATCACCTTCAACCCTGAGAGCAAATGAGCTTCTGCAGCAGCAATTCCCATTCATGTGTGCACTGCATACCAAGGGGAAGAGGAATACAATGGATTTTATGTGCCTAAGCAGAACACAGTCTGCAACTGGAAATGTCACTTCTTGTGAAGCAATTTTATGTGCTGGTGGCTGGACATTTTTCATTTGAAATTAAATTCCTCTTGGCCCTGCTGCATATTGGGGTTTGGGTTGATGAGTCATTTCTCACAAATCTGTGCATCATCTCTGTTTTGCATCTTCCCTTTCTGCTTCTCCCAACACTGTGCAAATTGATGGCAAGAAGAGAACGTGACTCAAATTGTTATTTGTTAGGCCTTCTGGTTTTCTCTCATAAAAATAATTTTTGCTATTTGAAAGTTAATCTTTCAGCCATAACCAGACCTGCCCACTGGAATCATCTGCCCAGGGAGGTGTTGGAGTCACCGTCCCTGGACGTGTTTGAAAAAAGACTGGACGTGGCACTCAGTGCCATGGGTTAGTTGATGAGGAAGTGTTAGGTCATAGGTTGGACTAGATCATCTTAAAGATCTTTTCCAACCAAGTTCATTCTGTGATTCTGTGATTCAGTGACCTGTGCAAATTGATAAACAGGTGAAGGAATCACCCTGTCCCAGCAACAGGCCAACAAATACAGTCTGTGATACTGCCTGAGCAAAGCCTGTGAGTTAACTACATTTTAATCAAGTGAAGTGGGTAGCTTGGGTTTGCTCTGAGACAAGTGTTTGAGCAAAGGATCAGCTTACTGTTTCCCAGTATTTTCAGCAAGCTTAGGAGGATATTTTGGAATTAAACAGGCAACCTTCCCCAAAATGCTGTCCTGACTGCAAGCTTCCTAGATCCTTAAGCATGATCTCACTGCCTCTTTCTCATACTTCAACTTCTGACTAGACTGAGCCTCTGATGCAGATGTCAGCATGTTCCCAATTATTATGGCAATGTCCTTGAGTGGAGCCATCTCCAGTCAGAAAAAATCTGTAGAGTTGAATATAGCAAAGTGCTATTTCAACTCAAGTTTGGCTTTCTTCCAGCTGACATAGCATTTGTTCCCAAAGTCAATTCCAGGACAATTTTTTTTTCCCTTTTCTCTTTTTTCTCCTTTCTCTGTTCCATTCTCCCAAAGCCATTTCAGGGAAGAGAAGTCACAGAAGTTGTATTGACATCTGAAAAATGCAGCTGAATATGAATTAATGGTTATTTTTCAGTTGATGTTCTGTGCCATTTTTATCAGCAATCTTTTTCACAGGCTCATCTACGAGAGGAGGGGGCATATCTGAATGCAATTCATTTGGGATTTTCACATTTTAAAGTTTTCCCTTCTTCTCCCTTAGAGATAGCTGAGTTGTCTGGCTGTCTGTAATGTATCTATTGGCATTACTGCACTGAAAAACACAAAAAATGTCTCTGTTCTTCCCTGATAATGCTCCTTTGCTATGAAGAAATTTTGCCAGAATCAACCCATCTTCTATTGTCGTGTGAAGTTTCCAGAATAATAATGGATGCTGACTTCCAAATATTTAGAGTTCTCTAATTAGAAGAAATTATCTCTGTGCTCCACAGTAGGGGAATTGTGTACGCCTTCCTCACCCTCCCAGCCCCAAGGGGGCTGGAATGAATGCTGGGGTGTTAAGAAAACAACTCCTGTACCATGCAAAAGGCCCATGAGCTGTGGGACAGCACTGCCCTGGCTTTGTAATGTTTTCCAGAGAGGCCACGCTCCACCAGGAGAAAGCCCAGTGCAAATGGACAGACCCCAAACCTGAAATGTGATCTGAAAGGTTATGTTCTTCTTACTTTCAAGAAGTCAAGCCTGATGTTCCAGTGAAGATACTACATGAGCTGTTCCTGTCTGGTAGCTTTACAAGGTGTGTCTTAAAAAAAAAAAAAAGTCTCTGGATCCAGGGCTAATGGTACATCTTTCAAAGAAGAGTTTCTCTAAAAATATGCTGACGTCCCATATGGAATAACATCAATGAGAACCCTCGCTGAAGCATGTTGGGATGCTCTTCTCCCTTGTGTGGTAAAAGGTTATAGCCAAAATCTTTTAAGAAGAGAAATGTGAAATCCATCTCAGATCTCATGTGCCAGTGCTGTGCAGTATCTTCTCTGGCTGCACTGCTCAGGAAGTCTCTGGAAGTGTCAGCATGGGTTTCTGAGCAAGGGGCTGGGTACACAGGTGTGCACACATTCAAATCCTACTGTAATACCTGTTCAAGAAATCTCACCATTCCAGCCAAGCCCTGAGCTAGCCCTGAGGGTGCCTGCGCAGCCAGCACAGAGCACACTCCTGACACAGCCTTTGTCCCAAGGTAGGTGTTGACCATGGGCATTTGTCTCTCTGGGCTCTGCTGGGGGCTGAGAGTGATATGTGGCTGAAATTTCTCTTCTTCTGCTAATTCTGTGTCAGCTGAATCATGTCCTTAGTAAAAGGCACTTCCCTGCCATCACATTGACCAGACAGCACAAACCATTTGTGACTTAATTGTTGGTATTAATGAGGTACTTAATGCATGTTAACTTCACTGAGGTTTGCAGTAGCTCTCATGGTTATAATATTGTTGTAGCTGTTAGTGCTTACAGTCGTAAAGATGAGATAATGGAAAACTAAGAAAAATGGGTTGCAGGGAGAATGCCAAGAAGTTACCAAGGTCTTGTCCCTGCTCCTGGGTATGATCAGCAGTGCTTCAGTGATGTCTCACTGCTGTTAATTTACCCTGTGTTTGAAGAACTCTGAATAAAATCTATTCCTGTGCTTTGTTATCATTATATGTAGTTTTTATAATGTTTGATCTGAGTCATTCTTGCTTCAGTTTCAGCCCATTACTCCTTATCTGCTGTGGTTATGTAGAACAGATCGTTCTATTGACTTTTGTAGCATGTTTCTATGTACATAGCAGTCCATTATCACCCTGCTCATGGCATTCTCCTCACTAGATAAAAACAATGCAATTTTCTGTAACACCTTCTGACAAGTCCTATTTTCTGGATGTCTTTCCTGTTTTTTGAACTCTCTTCCTTTGGTCCCCTTGTATTTACCTAAAATACTCAGTGTGGGAGATAATACTTCATCTGGGAATTACAAAGCTGAGCAGAGCAGAAGAATTACTTATATTGTAGAGGATGTGGGCTCCTGTATTTATTAATGCCAGCTTGTTCAGCTTTCATAACAGTATGGCTTCACCAAGGCATGTTCCCCTTACAGTCTGCTACACCCCAAATTTTCCTCTGAAGAGCTCTTGCTGAGCAGTCTGAACAGTTTTCCCCAACCTCTCTTTGTACAGTTAGTTCCTCTTGTGTGCCTGTAGTAACTATACTTCTGGCCGTGATGAATTTCAAAGCATGTCTTCAAATGATGAAACAATCTCATATAATCTTGTCCTCTGGTGTAATTGTGTTCCCTCCAGACTTGTGTGCTGCAAATTTTAATAAGCATGTCCTCTACTTCTTCCTCTCCTTCACTAATGTTAGTGGGGAACAGAACTAAGAGCAAGAAAAAAAAAAAGGAGGAAACCTACTTGACATCTCTTTTTGCTTTTACATTGCCCCACTAATGACACCCATGGGGGTCCTCCATTTGTTGCTGGTTTCATCAAGACTGTGCTTCCTTGGTTGCTTATGGGAACATCTGTGAATGCAGCATCCAAAGAAGTGTGGCTATACATGAAGTAAAAACTATACAAATATTTTTGTACAGAGGTATCTGGGGCTTTCCTGCAGAAGTGAAAACTCGTGGGCTGCTGATATACTCTCTTCAGTTTGATTATAGACAAGTTGCAACAGCAAGTGATTGTCCAAAACAGTGGTGGTGTAAGTGCAGGTTCCTCACATGAAAAAGTAAAGAGATAAAAATCATGCAGAGAAGTGTAAATCTGTCATAAACATAAGGATTTTGGAAGCTGGGAAGTAGCAGACATTGGAATGGCTGTACTCCTGGCTTTAAATGTTCCAAAACATTCAACTAGGTGCTAATATTCAGGAAGATTGGCATTGAAAGCTCCCATGTTAAAAGGCCTCATTTTAGCTAAATTATTTCACAGACTGAAGGCAAATGTAGGTTCAAGTGCTATGTAGGTCCCCAACTCCCTTGCCAGTGTGTGGATTTTGCAGTAGGTTCTTTTCATAGTACTTTTGCACTTCTCCATGTGTGACAGCTGGGGAGAATGGAGATGGGGTGTGTGGCACCGACAAGTGCTCAAACCAAAATAATCCTGAGAAGAGAATCTTCATGCCACTTTCTCTTTGGGTTTCTGATGATCACAGCAGATGTGTGCAGGGATGGGAGATGCAGGCTCCTGCTGTGAAAGACTGTAATAATGAGAAGCATTTGATGAGCTGATTGTGTTTCATTCTTACTGATGAGTTGATACTTTATGTATACAAATTATTACAGCAACTTTGATCAGATTTAGTTTAGGTGCAACTAGAATTGATTCCAAGAGAGGCAGCTTGTGTGGATAGAAAAGTAACTAAGATGTGCTGTCTTGCTGGGTTTATTTTTCATTCCTTCCTCATCTCTGTTTCCCCATCTACTTAGCACTGATTTTATGTTAAGTATCTCTCTAGAATTGTCTTGTTCTGCAGTCTTTAATGTTTAAGGTTGCGTGGCATCATTTTGGTTGCCTGGTTATCACAAGTACAGGGAAAACAGTCTTCTTGTTAAATATGAGTCTTACAGAGATACTCTGGCAGAGTCAAACTGCAAATCCATGAGTGCCTTGTTGCCTGGCTCTGTATGGGAAGGAACCTGAGACCTGTACAGGATGAGAAATGCAGAGGCTGGGGCTAATGCTGCCCTTCAGAGCAGTCGTTGGGGCTGGTGGACTGGAAGACTTCCAGGAAAAGTGTACTGATACCAAAGTATCTTCACACATGGCTGCTAATACTGGGAAGGAAAGTGCCTGAGGGAAGGACAAAACACTGTAAACAACTCTGAGATGGAAATACGTGCAGCAGCCCTTCTGGTTGCTTTGACTGAGGGCAGGCCAGCAGGAAGTCCATAGCACGCTGTTGCTTTCTCCAGGTCAAGGAAAACATTTGAGGAATAACCTCCCAGTTTTATTTTGCTTCTCATTCTTGTGAAACCGTGGGGATTGGAGAATAAATGTGCAGCAGTTATTGCTTTGTGGCCAGTGCCCCAGGGAAGTGGGTGCAGCCTGGTAGCTGAGCTGCTCTCCAGTCTCCTGCCTTCCTGTGGAAACTGCTGCAGGGAGCAGGTGCCCTGCCGGCTCCAACAGCTCTGGCTCCACTTCCTCCAAAAGATTCCCCAGATCTGGAGTGAATAAGAATACATATCCCTTTCCCCATGCCACAAGGTCTCACCCTGAGCTTTCTTACATCAAGAGGGGCCAGGTGCTCCCTGTCAGCGCAGGGTGTGGGGCTGGAGAAGCTGCGATGGGCCAACACTCCAAGGGCTGGTGCTGTCTCCTGTGCCGCTCCCAGCGCGGTCGGCAATTAAACGGTGGCTGTGAAATGGAGGCGGGCGGGAGGGGGTCATTTTTGGAGAGCTGCTGGTGAATGTGTCACGGAGCTGCTGCCTTCACACCGCCCCAGCAGCCAGCAGCAGCCGCCCTGCCATGAGCCAAGCGCTATAATTAGCTGGTGGCAATCAGCAGCCGCTCGCTGCTGTCACAGGGATTCAGGCTGACTGGAGCAGCAAGTGCGCAGAGCTACGGCGCCTGTGCTTTCATGACTGTGTTTTCCCAGTGCCAAAGCCAGCTGACTTTTTCAACCTGGATTTCAGACTGATTTGCAGCTTTATTTTTGTAATTCAGGAGTGGATTGGTCTTTGCTTTCCCCAAGTCAATTCTAGGAGATATGCTGAAGCATTAATTGGCCTTATTGACGTTTCTGTGCAGCCCCTTCAATTTACAGGAAGCTTTAGTCAATTAAAAGACCTCACTGATTGGAATATGTGCATATCCATTTCTGGAGATGGTCAGAGTGCATTCCTTTAACCCATGTCCTTACCATGTTAGCCCACTCTGCTTGAACCACTTGGGAATACAGGAACCCTTAAGGGTTTGAAGTTCTGTTTTCTGAAGGTGTTTGATTATGTGAGAAGATCCTGGGTCTTTTTTAGCTGAGATTGCTCTCAGCACTGCTGGGTTGGCAAAATTATGTGTCCCCCTGGCTTTCTGACTTGCATAATCTACCTGAGAAGGAGGATGGAGAAGAGATTATGACAGTGCACACTACCAAATGCTCCTGTAGGAGCCAAAACTGGGAAAGGAAGATACCACATTCTGTTTACTCTATTTTTATTTACAACATGATAAGCCAGTACATCAGGATTTGTACTGGCTTTTAATAGATTTTGGGAGTGCAGTTAACTTAAAGGGTTCTCAGTTAAGGTACCTGCCTGTTCTGGCACATTTTCCATTTCCATTATTTTGCTCTTTGGTGGTAGAAAATGTGCTTCCCCTCTCTGAAAATCATCTCTGTACCTAATGTTTGAGGTTTTTTGCTGGTATGTCAATCTACAGCACAAGCACTTCTCTGGTGGTTCTTAAGAGCCTGACTGTGGGAAGGGAGAATGAGGTCTCACATCTTGGTGAGCGGGGTAGGATCCAGAAGTCTACATTACATCAGACTGAGAGAGACTGATTTTGACCTGATTCTATCAAACTCAAATGCTGACAGTAAGAGCTGGAAACATGAACTCCTTTTGGTGTCTGCAGTTGCAGGGCATGATCAGCCTGCTCTGCATTTGGCTAGAGAGCTGGACAAACAGTGTCTGGAAGTAAACTGGGCACTAACAAACTTGGGGGCTTTTTTTTAAGAGCATTTTTTTTCCCCTCAATCTATCAAATAAGTTCAAGTTTGCTTATTAAAGGATTTAGGGTGTGCCCTGACAGCCCTCCTTTGCAGCTGTGATCAGCCTTGGTGCACAGCTCTCCAGGCTTTGCCTTTAATTCAAGTTACTGTTTTGCATGGAGTCCCATCTAATGCCTTCATGCAGCCTCCCGCTCTCCTACACGAGGTTAAAGCCATTTATGTGCAAAAGCCCACAGCAAACTCAGCAGGTCTGTGTCTGGATCTCTGTGGGGAGGCTCTGAACCACTAATCTCTCCTGTGGTTGCTGATGTGCATTTGGAAGAGTGAAATGACATCATAAGACTTTAAGATAACTGTGCAGTCTTATCTTTCAACATCAGAAGATTTTTCTTCAAATCCATACATACATTATAATCCTGAGCACCTTGTTTGTACCCATCTCTCTCCTTTGTCTGCCCTCTTTCATGAATTACTCACTGATTTCTAAATAAATAAGGACACGAGTACATTTTGGGAGATTTTTCAAATGTTGTTTATAGAACAAATTTGTTTGGTACAAAAGACATCTCTAAAAAGCATTTGGCATCAGATAACAGGACTGTAATCCTAAGGACCTGATTCACACCCCAGGTGCCAAAACCTGAAGGAATTTTTAGGAGGCAGTACTGCTTGAAGTGTGTGATACTTAAAGGGTCTGCTGCCTGATGTACTGTGGAACTAATGCACAGCCTTAGCTGTATTTATAGCATGCAACAGCCAGACCCACCACAACAAGCAGAGCTGCTCTTCAGTGTCATGGGATTTCCTCAGTGTTCCAACTTAACAGAAGGACGGGGACATCTCCTCACTGATACATTTGGAGCTCGAGCCCTCCGAAGCAATTTTCATTCGGCTGCACCCTGTGCTGTGTGCACCGAGTGTTTTATGCCGAGGCTGGCACACACCAATTTGTTGACGCTCTGTTTACCTTGTACTCCATACTGTGCCGTGTTCCAGAGAGGAAGGGAAAGCATTGGGCCTGCTGCTCTCGTCACCTGGGAGAGGAATTACGACGGGAAGCAGAGCATCCACTGGAGCTGGAGCTGTTGCCGTGTATCTGCTGCTCACATAACCGATAATCTCCTACGTTCAGCACGAAGCATCCGGAACAAAGTGCTACCCACGCCGCTCCCCTGCTGACATCCATCGTTCCCCTACCCATCTGCTTGCAGCTTTCCAGGGCATCAGCTGTGCTCCCAGCTGCTGCTCCTCTTCATATATCACCCAGGTCCCGGGACAAGATTCCTGAGGAGTTGCCCACTAATCTAAACCCTAAGGGCTGGCAGATTTCCCTTTCAAAACATGGCTCCTTAGATTTTTTGTACTTGGATGTCGATGTGTATGTATATTCATTGAATGCAATGTATAAAATCATACATGCAGAACTCCTACAAAAATAATTAATTTGCCATATGCTATTGGCTGCTTTGCCAGGCTTCCCTCTCCTCACCTGATCAACACTTTCAGCCCTGTTTCAGCCTTGAACGTCTTAAAGCCTTACATGTGTTTTTCAGTCGCTTCATCTGCCACAGAAACAATTTTCTCCTCTAGACCTCCAAGTTTCTCTGCCTGAAGTGAGTCAAAGGTGCAATTTAAACAGCCATAGCTTTGATCATGTTCTTGGACTGCTCCTCAACAAGATTTGCACTGCAAGAGAAGTAGGAATTTTTCTCTTCCCTTGGGACTTGTAGCACTTCCACCTTACTTTGGAAAGGACCCAAGATACCAATTTTTAACATTCTTACTCTCTTTACAGGAAAGTGTAAGTGTTTTACATCATGTAACAGACTTCAGCATGCTCCAAGCCTTGTATCCATCATACTGAAGGGATACCAAAAAAATAGCTGTGGTAGGATTTGAAAAGCAATCTGATGTGTTTCCAGGAAGGTGACATATGGATGGTACAGGGTAGCTCTTTTTTAACATTTCCATCTTGCCATCCAAGCCCAATTGTGGCTTTACCACCTGTGAACAATCCACAGTTTCAAACTCATGCTGCAGTCACCTTGCATGCCCTTCTTCCCCATCACATATTCCAATTCCTGCTCTCAGACTCTTGAGTAACTTGAAGGGACTCTTCAATTTTGGCAGGAAGAGTGTGGCTGCTATAGAGCCTCTAATGCATCCTTCTGCATTTTATTCATCACTGAAAAAGGATTTGGAGAGGGTGGGGATTCTGAATAAAGTGTGTAAAATTTTGCTGCCAACAGCATGATAATTAAAAGGGAGAAAATAGCAGTACATGTAAAAATATTGTTACAGGAGCACAAAGCAGGGCTGATCTTAGTGTTGGAAGCTGGATGTTTCTGAACCGTGTGCCTTTAAGACCTACATAATGCTGTTACGTTACCTTAGGGTTTTTCTTTTGAATTTCCAGCTTCACAAAACCAAGCTTGATTTTCTTTTTTTCCTTCCATCCCCTGACGACGCTCTCAAAACCTGGGGGTGTTTATTTGAAAGAAGACTCCCTGCATGTAAGATATTACGGTGTGATAAGACACGTTGTAGTAAATAGGGGTAGAATCATGCAGACATCCCTGTCAGAGCTGCCATGGCCGGGTGACTGTTACCTCCCCTTTATCACGCCAGCTCTGTGATTTAGGGCAGCTACAACTAATTTTTCTCTATTGCTCCCTGACATCTCGTGGCAGCACCAGGTAATGCAATTAATTGCTTAAAATTCTGCCAAGAGAGTAGCTCCGACATTAGATTTTGAAGCTTCAATATCTTTGCTGGAAAAGAAACTAACTTAGCTGTTGGTATTGTGTTTCGGAGTGGTTTTTCCCCCTGAGGAAGAACACTTCTCTGAGGAAGGATTTTGAACAGGCCAGATCTTCCAATAAATTTTGGGTGTTTATATAGATATAGATATAGATATAAATATAGAAAAAAAATTAGAAATTAAATTAAAAGCTTGCATTAACGTGGTGCATTCTGTTTTAAAATGTTGCCAGGGAAATTTCACTGATAACTGCTTTGATGCTTGGAGAGGAAGAGGTTGATGATAGCAAATGCTGCAGAAGAGCTGAATGCCGTTGGCTGGCTCTTTGATATTTTCTTGCTCTAACGCTTAATTCCCCAAATGAGTTAGAGTTTGCTGGTTAGCTTTGAGAAAATGGCCAAGTCTGGAAACAAAATTATGCTGCATTCTGAGCTAGATGCAATGCTAAAATTGCTAGAAATAACTGAGTCTTTTCTATTCCTTTCCTTTCTTCTCCTTCTTAAGTGCTGAGTAGAGACAAAAATGAGGGCAGAATGGGCAGTAAATGCACATGTTTGTGTGGCAGGTGCAACAACACTTAAGAGTAAGACTCAATGATCCTTCTGGGCCCCTTCCAACTCAGAATATTCTGTGATTTCAATATATGAGCTGCAATCCAGTTTACGGGCTTGGGGTTTGTGTGTGGCTGCTGAGAAAGTATCAGTGAACCTCTCCCTGGTACTCAAGTTCTGTGTCACTTAGAAATAAGGTTTTTCTGTGAAGACCAGTAGGAGGAATGGATGGATAAAGCATTGCTAATAGGGAAGGGTGGCTTGCTCTATAATGGTTTGTTTTCTGTTCACAAGTTCCCCTTGTAATACCTGTTTTTGCCTCCTCTCTGGGTGGGAGCAGTGAGACCTTGGTGAGGATGTAAAGTGATAGTGATTAATTTTGTGCGGCACACTGCAGATTGGACTCCTGTTCCAATTTTAGGTACAGTGCCTGAAAATCCATGTTTCTTTTCATCTTAATGTCCAGTCCCAAGGTAAGAAACCAGCCAGCTAATACTGGGAAGTGCAATCCCCACAGCTTCTTACCTATACAGTGAGTAGTGCTGTATTCCAGAAGGGGCTTTTCCACCATTTCTCCTGGTTTTGCACTCTGTGCCATCTTGGCAGTTCTTTTATATGGATGGCATGGAATTATCAGCAGCTTGTTCCATCTTTCTCTGGCAATTTAATGAGATAACATCTAAAAGTATCTTCTCTTTACTCTCTTCCTTGGTTTTTGGGGTTTATTCTTTGCTTATTCCAAAGCCTCTCCATCCTGGATTTTGTCTAAGAGGTTTCCCAGCTTTACCTCTCAGGCACAGTTGCCATTTGTTTATCTCCATGACTTCGTGAGTAGACGGCCACACGTCCCACCTTCAGTGTTTGAGGGGAGGGCAGAACAGGAACAGCAGCTGCTAGCTGCCCCAAAGAAAACCTGAGGCAAGTGCTAAGGTTTATGTCCATCAGCATTGCAGGGCTGAACTCTGCACAGAAGAGACTTCAGAAAACACTGGCTTTGTTCAGCAGATGGGACAGCTCTGTGGAAGCCTGAATTTTACCAGAGACCTGATGTGTATGAATGTCCCACTGAAATACCTGTGAAGTCTCAGCCTTCCAATGTCATGGAGGATGTTTTGGAGAGAGCAAAAATGCTCCAGCACAGTAGGAGATACTGTGCCTCTGAACCAAGCATCTTGTCTTGAAGGGCAGCCCTTGGAGGGCTCTGGCTGATGGAGCTAGGCTGTGACCAAAAGGAGTGAGAGCTCCAGAGAAAGGTGTCAGGGCAAAAAAAGAGAGCAACATCAGGATACCTTAAGCTTATTATCTCCATCCTTTGCTCTGTAAAGTTTTAACAGAAATCATGCCATAGGAAGGTGCCTGGATTAGTGCTTCCTTCCCCCTTTGTCCTGTCATTGGTAAAACCATGAGTTTAATGCATTATTTTGGAATTATTTTCCACTTTGGTGATAGTATCAGAACCTTGTTCTAGGTTACAGACTGTTACAGAGTCATTTCGTCCTCGTTCATGGGGTCACTGTGTTGTAGGAAACAAAGGCCCTGAAAATTAAAGCCTGCATTTTGCAAGGATGTTTGTAGTCTGAATTATACCCAAGTCCACTACAGCTTATCGGGTAAAATATTTACCATATGTGTTTTCCCACTGGGAATGACAGACTTGATTAGATACTTAAATGCTCAGATGTTTTGGATGAGGAATCAAGGGGAGGCTCTTGGTTGGTGGCAGAGGCAGCATTAAGGGACAATATGAGCCTGTGAACTGCCACAGCATCTCCCAAGCAATAAAACTGCACTCTGCAATCTTTTGTGTTCAGGATGACTGAATCTTAACCTACATAGCAATAATTTCCTGCTCATCAGTGAATGAGTGATCACATGCAAGTCTGCTCAATCCTTTTGTGGAGAAGGAGCAGGTGCAAAGATCTTGGGTTTGCAGTGAACCCAGGGACCCTACTTCCTGCCTTGGAGAAAGGTGTGCCCTTCACATCAACTGCTTCTCCTCTGTGTGGCAAAGAGTAGTTTCTCCTCTCCTTCCTGACAGCCAGCTTTTGTGTGAAAGTGAAATAAACTCGGTGTGCTGAAGGTTTCATGCAGTGCAATGGCTCCAAATCCTGTAGTGCAGCCCACACCTCAGCAGAGGTATTGTTTTGTGGCACTTCAGTATTGTGTAGCACCCCTGGGGTAGTTACACCAGGCACTTCTGCACGAAAGTACTAATTTTGTGTATTTTGGCTGCATTTGCTGCAGTTTAGCAATTGGGTCTAAATAGCAGCAGGACAGCTCTGTGCTTGCTGTCACACATGAAGTATGGCTTGGGAGCCAGTAGCTCCACTTGTTTGTGAAAACATCCCAGCACTGCTGCCTTTTAGCATCACTCTGGGGTGAACGAGCTCAGGAACTTGCCACCATGAAGCCAGGAGGGGTTTGCTGCTTCCTTCTGTAGAGAAAATGCCTCTGCGTTGGAATAGATGATTTTGATTTAAGACCTTCATTTAACATTTGAGAGAGATTTTTTTTCCTGTCTGGTTATAATTGTTAAAGTAGGTCACAGTTGAGATCCAGATCATCATAAATCACTCTCCTTCAAAGGCAAATGTTTTGCTTTGTGGCCCGAGGGACTGAAATCAAGTCTGACAAGGCACACAGACCTGCATTTCATTCTTGGCTTTTCTGCACTGCCTCTGTAATTTTTTTCTCCATCTGGAGAGCGGTGCTTACCTTGCTCTGCTGTGGTGGGGATTAATTAATCCCTCTATTAGCACAGTGCTTTGAGCATGCCCAAACGAAACGCTGTTCTTTTAATTGCCTCATGGCTCTGTGCAGCCTCCTGTGACAGCAGAGGCTGAGGGACGAATGGATGGGCAGAGCAAAGCCCCTGGGCTGCCCCACGTGCTGATTTCTGAGCTCTGCCTGCCACCTCCCAGCCAGCCCAGAGGGAGGGGGACACCAGGTGTGACAGACCTCTGGGCTGGCCACAGGCTTAGCGGGGCTTGTGCAGATTCCTGGACTGTTTTCTGTGCCTTGTGGCTGGACCAGCTGGTGAGGAGACTGCCATAGGAAAGTCTTCTTCAGCAAGACTGGCTTGCAGGTTACAGGTTGCTGTGCATCTATCACTGACTGCGAGAAATTTGGTCATAAATTTAAGAGCCAAACGGCTATATTAAGTTATCTGTTGGTGTTTGGAACTCAAGAGGGGTTAGAAGATGTCAAACCACCACAGGATGACAGTGTAAGCATCACGTGCAAGTGTCTAAGGACAAAACGGTCACATAGCCATCATAAATGTGCATTATCAATTGTGTGTGTAATCTACTAGGCATTTAAGGCCATAAACCAGATCACAGTTTTTAGAGGGCCATAGGCTTTGTGTATTTTTTTGGCAGAGGTCTGTTTGATACACTTGTGATCTCACCTCCTAGAATTTTCTTTGCTTTACAGCTTCACAGTAAAACAGGGGCAGGTTAAAGGTGTAACAAGGATATTACCCAGTTGTAGTTACAGCAGGAAGCATTTGCAAAGCAGTGATGGATTTGTCCTAGCATCTCCTTCTACAAAAGAGATGCACTAGTAAAGCATGTAGGGCTTCACAGATGGGCTGTAAAAGAACAATGGGAACATTGTAGCCGTGTTTGCTGTGTCATTTCCTTCCATCTTTTCATTTGCTGTCTTACTCCATCACTCTTCCTATTTTTTTTTTCTGTCTTGTCAGTCTCTATTTACTTTGTTACTTGCTGGCAGAGTTATTTTGAGTGGAAGTGGATGGTTCACATCACATGGTGATGCTCGTGCAGTAGTGCCCTCACCAGCCCAGCCAGGCTGGCTGTTTGAGAGCTCCAGAAAATGAAGTCCACAAATGCACAAGGGATGGGAACCCAGAATTTACTTTGCTGTCATCGTGACAGCAGATCCTGTTCCAGTGATGTATTCAGGACTCTTCTATGCCAGTGGGAGGAAACTGAGAATAAAAGAAAACAGAGAGGGAAAGGCCTCCAGAAAAACATTTGAGTTATTAATGGTGTGCCAGGAAACGAATTTGGCCTGACAGTGCTGCATGGACAGGGTTGTCTGTGGTCAGCCCATGGTGACCTGCTGGAGCAGTGGTGTGGGTTTTCCTAGCAAGGAAGAGGAGTATGAAAAGGACACTTTTCTTAAGGATGCTTTTCTTAAGTTTCCTAAACAGAAGAGGTGCTGCATAGGTGTAGCTTTCAGAAAATTCAGTTCAGGCATGAAAGAGGAGCCTGTGGAGAAAGCTTGAATTACTCCACTGCACTGAAGAAGAAAACAAAACTTGATCATAGCTGCAAAAGTCCATCCAGGAAAATCACATTGTGTTGCCATGTTTCTGTGACAAAATACAAACGCCATTCTGGCCATGAGCTGTCGCAGTATTCCACAGTGGTAGGGAGGAGAAGAGAGATCCAACAGGCAGGAATTGTGCAGCAAGATTGATTTATTTAATTATTTTACAACTCTTTTATAGACTTTTTTCTTCATAGTCTAATTGGACAAAGGATCAGCCACCCCTTGGGGTGATTGGCTAAAATCCTAAAACATCCATTGTCAAAATATTTTTCTACTGTACCATAAACAAAGCTCTGCAAGGTCGCAGGTGTTCATGGTTTATAGAACTCTGCAAATATCCCATGAGAAAGAAAAGTATCTCACAGGACTGGAAAGAAGCAAGAAAAATTCTTGCTAGCAGCATATCTGTATCCACAATGAACATGCTTACTGCATTGTCTGAAAAGATGCATTTTGATCCAGTAACAACTGGATTTCACCCGCCATTATTTTGTCAAGTTATGCTGCATTAAGCATTCCTGCTAACTGGAAGTTTTGGTGGTGACTCTTAGCCATGGGAACTATGGTGTGAGACCTGGATGTCTGCTGGGAAATCAGAGCTTGGAACTGACAAGCTCAGCCCATCACTTTGCAGCGATACCAGTGTGTTGTGAGGTACAGATTGCTGTTGTTTCCATCTTTCTCCATGTGCTTTGCCACAATTTAAAGGACTTACAGATGGTATTTGTTATAAAGCAGCACCTGTAAGAGGGATAATTGATTATCAGCACAGCTGACTGCCCATGTATGCATCACTGCAACATGTACTGACCTGCCTTCTTCATTTAAAAGCCCTGTTCCCTCTGCTCTCTTCCTGCCATGGACTACATTCCACAGAATAGCCTAAAGCCTTCTCAAGGGCACTCTCTTAGTCATCAGTTTCCTGTTGGCCACCCCTGGAGCTGTTTTATACCTTCTAGCTTCTCTGATGTGAGCTCCACCTCCTTCAAAAAAAAATTAACCCAGTTGCCTTGGGTAATGTTCGTTCTATTAACGCACATTGCTACGATAAGAGGAGTGACTGCTGCTTGAGATAGCTGGGAAAGGAAATGAGGAATTTATTCAGCAGTGTGCAAATCGAATTGCTTTCTCTTCCAGGGAGCCAGCAGGCACCAGTGGTTGGTGTGAGGTGCAGAATTGCTGGGTATTGGATATATGACTGTGGTCCTCACTACACCCATGCTATGCCTTCATCATTCATTGCTTGCTTCTGTCTCCTTCTTTCCCCAAAAAGTGAAAGGATAGAGGCCATTGCCTTGTATTCCCTGGCTGATGGAAGAGCAGCCTCAACACTTCTCTTCCTATGCATTGTGTCCTTGCTGTTAAAACCTCATGTGAGGGCCTTTCTGCTGCCCTTCCTGCTCAGCCCAACAGGGGACCAGGGCTCCTTTCCATCATCCCTGCCCAGGCTGGCAGCCACGTCCTCACTACACCAGACCTTGTGCTCTGGGTGGTGGGAGGCTGAGCCTGCATTTGGGTTCTGCCACCTCCATCTGAGGGAAACCAGTATTCCTGTGCAGCTGGGGCCCCTGGGGTGGGGAGGCAAAGTTTACATCTTGGTTTTCGGCAGAAATGCCCAGGCACTCCCACACAGCTTTGGCTGCTGGCACAGTTCTCACTGCCCTGAGTTTACTTTAGATTGGGTCTTTTTGATCTGGTTTGGTTTGGTTGGGAGGGAGGGAGGAGGTTGGGGGGAGTAATCCCTGTGGCCCCTGGGTTACCCTTCTTGTGCTTTACTCTTCAACATGATGCTTTTCCTTGGCACTCTCAGCCTCACCTGCCCAGGCAGCTGGTGGTGTGGGAGCTGTGAGCAATGCTTGGCTGAGAGGAGGTGTCACTGAAGCCTTGCCATGTTCTGCAGTTCCATCTGGGACTCAAGCAAGGCTGCACCACCAGTTTCTTACCTTCAGTCACCTAGAGCAGCTCCTTACCTGCTGGGTCTATCATGTGCTCACTCAACCTACCAAAGCCTGATTTTAGTCTCTACTTTCCAGGATGAGAGGCCTTGGTCAGACCTGTTTGGCCCAGGGACCATGCATGACCTGAAGAAGGCAATTCCTTCCAGCAGGGGCATCCCAAACTGCAGCTCTGCAGGGTCTGGCTTAGTGGCCCTGGTTGTTCTGGCCCTCACCTGGGTCTCATCTCTCTGCTGCCTGGGCAGCCCTGGGCTGTGAAATGGGAAACACCCTCTTGTTCTTCAGGCTGGGGTCCAGAACCAAGGCAGGACCTTAAGCCTTCAACATACTGATGTGGGGTTTTGTAGGAGAAAGCCATTTGAGCAAAGTGCACCAGGTTTACTTGCAAGTTTGTATGGGGTGAAGGGAGTTGTTCATGTTTAGTTTTGATCAAAATATTTTTAGAAGCAGGTGAATTACACAGAGCATTCCTAAGCTTTCATTTCCCTGCTATATCAGTCATTAGAAATGTTACATTTTTGTTGTCTTTCACCTCTAAATTGAAATTAAAAAAATAAATTTTATTAGAGTACATTTACTGTGCTGTCTCATTACCTCTTAAATGCTTAAAGTTGGTTCAGAACCCAGTATTAATAATTGCAATGTATTAATTTATTTTTAACTTTAAGCCTGAAAGCAACCAAGCAGAAAAAGTGTTTAATAACCAACGAACTTAGAGGAGCAGAACACATAGCCCAGTGCTGTTCACATCCTTCAGCAAAAAAGATTAAGTACTGCTGTCATCATTTAAGCTTTGGGGGGATGGGAGGGAGCGGGGGAAGGGAGAGAGGAGATGTCTGATCCACTTAATGCAAAGTATAAATTGATGTCATTTTAATTTTCTTCTTATAAGATTTACCACTTTACATGTAAATACCAGGCAGCACTGTGGCTATGTTGGATTTCTGATTCATATGGAGAATGCGTTCATCTGCTGGAACTTAACTGATCACACCGAGTTAAGGGGAGGATAATAAAAAGCTATGGAGTGAATAATGGAAGGATTTAAAAATGAGGTATGGGGAGCAGAAGATAGGATGCAGAGTAGTTTTGGAGGTAAAACTACAGCTGAGATTAACAATATATTTCTGGACATCTGGCTGATCTAAAGTCTGCCTGATGATTGTCTGGTAATTGTTAAACCTGCCACCTTTATGTGTGGGATTAGGCCTGTTTAAATATGCATGCAAAAGGCAGAATGGTTATTGATTCTGTGCAGCACAATTTGTGTGGATCTTAGTTTGGAGTCAAATGGAGTTTACTTCTACTTTAGTTCACACATATTCGGTTCTTGTTTAGCTTTTTTCTCAAATGCAATGTCACAACGAGCATCTGTGACAAACTAAGTGACTGGGAAAGAGTTTGAAGTAAGATACCCTTTTTAGAGGAACTGATTCATAAAGGAAAAATGGGCATCTTATTAGTTACTAAAAGTGTATCCTCTGAACAATTGTATGAAAGTTAGCGTCTAATAATCCTGCATCTGTATTTAATGCCTTTCACTGCTACAGATCTTTAATTAAAGACTCTTCTATCTTTATGCCAATTAGTCTGAGATCCTAACCTTGGTGCTTAACAAAAATAGTTGCAGGAGCTCTGCCGACGTCCTCAGCACTGTTTGTAAAGAAAGAAAACTCCAGGAAAAACACATCAATATCAGCCCCCATGGAAACACTCGAGCATTTCATTAGCAGTTGTAAGCTGGAGAGACAATAAGCTGGAGGGAAGGCTTTATTAGGCCAGAGGTGGTAAATGGAAAATTGGCAGCAGAAAATCAAAGTTTGATCATGAACAGCCCCTCACAACTGCAAACAGCATCTTGTTGTTCGTGCGTTTGCATTTCCATCATGCCCTGATCACAACTGTGTAAGGTCCTGTAATAAATAAATAACCCAACCTTCACGAGCAAGGAAAAAACAATATGATGGCTCAGAGCCAGCAAAAGCTGCTCTGCAGCCATCTGCTCAGCATCAGCCCAGCACCAGCCTGCACGCTGTGAGCAGCGAGTACAGATCCTTCCCCAAGGCCTGATGGTCAAAATGTCACTGATTTTATGTTCTTTGCAGAGTATATTTAATGTGATCTTTTCCTTACAGCAACCATCTCCACTGGTGTTCTACTTACACATCTATATTAGAAATCCACTGTAAATACATTGTGTCTATATTAACAGGCTGAGGGTAGGGAGCTGAAATACTGAATACTTTGATTTGCTGTTCTAAGATGGTTTAAATGGAAAAAATGAACACAAGGGATGTAAGTGAATGGACAGAGTAATGCTGGCATGAGAGTGGTCAGAAAAGGTGATGTTTATGTAGAGTCAAATTTCCATTTAGGCACCTAAAAGCACAGATGGGTCCTGGGGTTTTCAGATGGACCTATTTGGGTGCCTGCTTTCTACTGCGTTCTCTCTTCTGAGTATCTTGGTGCTTTTGAAAGTTCCATATTTACGTGCTGGGCTTTTTACATCTCTGGCAATCTGGTTTATAGTAAGTATGGAAGCTGCTGCCTCTGTATTTTATACTCTGCCTGTGATGCCCATTCTTGGGTGCAGTCTTCATGCTTTAGTAGTGTTGACAGCCAAAGTCAACACTGGGTTTTTGGACAGGAGATGGAAGAAGAAAATAGAGGACATGGGAGCTTACAACTCTGGTTTAGGATTTAGATACCTAAAATTGTGGACCTATAGTCTACGAAGTGTCTCTAGGAATGGAGATTTCTAAGCGTTCATTTCAGTGTTTCTGCTGTCAGTTCAGGCAATATTTTGTGGATATGGGTGCTCTTTGTCCCTGGGGGAGCTAAACACTCTTAGGTGTTAAAAAAGTAAAAGTGACACCTGAGAACTCTGTTCAAGTAATTCTGGGTGGATTTAGAGAGAGCCATGTCCTTGATGCTTCAGAGATGAGGGTTGAAAGTGTAGCAAAAATTGTCAAGTTGGAATATAAAAGCTATAAATGAGACTGAGATCTACCTTTATTCTTTTCTTCTCAGCCAGCTCTAATTTAAACTGGCTGTGTGGCCAATTTTACGTGTGATCCACAGAGTCACGTAAGCCATGTGTGCTTGCAAAAAGGAAAGAGTTAAGAGCATGACTGAAAAATGCCAATAAAACTGCCCTTAGACCTTGCACTTGCACTGTTGTGAGTGTGACTGGTGCTGCCGCTAGAGAAAGACAAGGAACCCCCTGAGCAGCCTGGAAAACTGGTTTCTGCAGCAGCCATGGTGTCTTCCATACTCATTGTGTCGTATCTGAACATGGACAGCTCAAATCACACTCTGCTCCAGAGGAGATCTCATCCGTGCTTTGTTCTGTATCCATATTTCCATGTGCTACTGGAGGTACATTGTTTGCACAAGCATTTTTCATACCTGCTTTGCACTGGTAGCTGATACTCACCTTCTGAGCAGCTGGTGCAGGTCTTTCATGTGTTGTTCCTGAACACTGAGACCAAGGTACGCCAGAGGCCTGTTCACATATGCTCAGGACATTACACAGTTAATCAAGTTCCCTCTGTTTTGGTGTGAAATGCCTCCATTTCTTCCAGTGTCCTCTGTGTGACAGTACTGGCCATTTTCATCCTCAATAAACTTTCCTTAGGATATCCCCCTTTTTTTGTGACACTCATAAAAGCAAGTCAGCTCCAATTCTTGCAGAATTTCTCTAACAACTCCTACTGGCACAGGTGATTGCAGCTTCCCCTTTGCTAGCTCCTTTGCCATCAGGCTGTTTCAGTACAGCTTTTTTGTGTTTTCCATGTGATGCTCTGTCAGCAGGTTTCCTGAAGGGAACTCAGATGGTTCCAGCAGTATTTCTGTTGTATAAAAAGTGAGTCAGCTTTTCAGAAGGAGTTATTTGGGTTAATTTGCAATAACCAAGCTTCAGTGAGCCTTGCTTTCTGCATGGTTTTATCCCTCTTCCTGCTTACCTCTGTGCCTTCAATTAATAAAGCAAGTAAAACCAGCTAGAAAAAAATATTTTTATGTTAATGTTTTTGGGGTTAAAACAGGACCTATGTTTAAATTCATGAAGCTTTGGTTTTGCTTCATTTAGCTGCAGTAATGCAGGCAATGCTGCTAAAGATTTACAGTGGTGATCTAGATTTGAAAATTAATGCTGGTTTTAAGTTTTGAAAGGAACATTTTCATAATATTGTTGCATTTTGATGGGACATTGAGAGTTTAAGAAATAACAGTGAAGATAATACTTTGCTGGTGGCTAGCTTCCAGGTGCCAGCCATTCCAGGAGGTGGAGGTAATGGCTCATACCCAGTGGTATGACCATGCCTGATAATAGATATGGCAAGAATATTATTTTCTTTTCAATAGGTGAGTCCTGGTTTCCCATTTATGTTGGCCCTTTATCAGCTCATACAATGAAAATTATACCTGCATTTTCTTAACTTTTTTTCTGATATTTCTAATACAATTTTTTTTACTTTCTTCTTGTATTTGCATTCTTAAACACTGCAGTTGTTGTATTTACTTGTGTTGACATTAAAACACCAATTTGAATGAGAAAATATTTTCCTCAACAGAAGTGTAAATGTGTTTTAGAAGCCCTTACATTTCTGTCTTTATCATCAAATTTGACTAAAGTAAGTCCAGCTTACTTTGTCATGTTGGCACAAAGTATTTGGCTATGTTTGAGCAATTCTGTTGAGGAAGAGGGCAAAGCATGTAGAAAGAAAATTTTTTTTTTATACTTTAAGCATTGCTTTGCTTTGAGGCATCTCTTGAGGTGCACTTGCCTAAGCTCTGTTTTGTAAGGCAGCTTGATTTCACAGTGGCATCATTTATCCCATGTGAAGTATTTCTCGGATGTGTTCTTATCTGAACACCCATTTATCCATTTGTGCCTCTAGCATCCAGCCACAGTCTCTATGAATTAAACATATCTAAGTGTTTAAGTAAGTCCCAGTTGCTCTGCTAACCAAAGTCTGCCCCACTCCCTGGGCCAGAGAGACCATCCAGACCTCCCAATCATCCCTCTCCTGTCACTGGCAATACACCACTGCTCTTGGAAGAGATGAACCAAATCCCTTTCCAGTGTCTAGGACATGGATGTGGTTGGTTGGTTGGTTGGTTGGTTGGTTGTTACTTCTGTAATTTCCCTAGTAAGATTCAAAGTGGGAGCCAGGAAGCTGGATTGTAGGAACCTGGTGGCCTGAGAGACAAAGGTTGTTGCCTGATGTATTGAAATGGTGTAATGGTAGAAGGGGTTAGTTCTAAGCAATTTGAATTTTGCAAATTTGAATTCTGTAAGTCAGTTTGTTTGTCTTTCTTGCTATATTACAGAGTGGTACTTTTTCTTTAATTGACAAGGCATTCATCTGGTGTTTCATTCATGTTAACCATGGTGTTTGGTAACTTCCAGAGTTTCAGCCCTTCTGTGCTTAATTCATAGTGTGTCTGGAATATATTTTGAAAATCTGCCCCTCTTGGCACAAACAAAAGAAGATTAGTTTTTATTAATTCTAGATATTCAGATTTCTTGACATGGCATGTTTTGGGATGCTTTTCACTGATCTTGATTATGGATTTCTACAGCTGCAGTGCAGCAAAATGCACTGCACAGTGCATCAAGACTTCAGAGTGTAGAAACTTGCAACTGAGGTACCAAGGTCAATATAAGTGAAGCATGAATGGAAAAGCCCACATGGGAAACTGCCATAAGAAACTGCAGAGCAAGGGTTAAAGGAACAGCATGTTTTGGTATAGAGGATCCTTTGTATGAGGTTCAATCAAGGAATGAAATGGCAAGAAAAGGAAGAATTATATTAGACTTCCTCAGAGAAGTTTCTGTTACTTATTGGGTTGTGTTGTCTTCTCCAGAGGTTGATTTTGGAGCATTCCCTGTTGGTAACACTTAGATGGGGATAGCACGTTTTGTTTTTGAAGAAGCAGAACTTACTGGGACTGTTTGACAGGGCTGTCACAGCTGGAAGCAGTTTTTGTTTTCTCCCTGTGAATCCTAGGAAGGTCCACGATTCCCAAGCTTTGACCTCAGCAACATTCAGGCAGCAGAGCTCCCCAACAGCCTGGCACGCTTGGAAGCCATGAGATCTCCCTGTTAATACAATCCATATTAAAATGCAAGTCTTTATAATTTTATATGTTAATAAAGTAGGAGGATGTGGTCCTTTTGAATATGCCTGGAGTTAGGAAGAGAACATTCTACTGTGTGTTAACAGGGTGCTAGGCAGTGTGAGGTGGAAGAGGTGTGTCTGGTCTTTTCCCATAGTTTGGTGCCAAGCTTTTTAATTTTTTCTTTAATTATTGTTATTATATATGGATGAGTGTAGCTACTTTCTTTTTGTTGCCTTCCTTGCTGATACTGCTGTCTTTCACTCCTCCCAAGCTCTGATGCCCAGAGTTTAGAGAAGCCTGTTTGGTAAACCACAGTGGTGCTGGTGTGTCATCCTGGATTAACAGTGTGCATCAGCTACAGCCAGCTAGGATGACAAATTTAGGAGCTACATCCCTGCCTGGAGCCACTCACAGTACAGTCCTAGTGACAGCTGCTGGCAGTGTGTAGTAAGAGCTGGTGAAGCAATAGAGGAAAGCTTGGTAAATGCATGCAGGAGAGTAATCAACTAGGAATTTTTATGGCTCATGCTCAGCCGTTTAAAGTTTTCTATTTTCTGTTGTTAGTAGGTGGTTCCCCAAATTGGAACCTATAAAGAGCATAGATGAGGCTTGAATAAGATCCACTGGCAACAGTGCAAACATGAATTTTACAACAACCAGTCAAATGAAATAAAACAGAATGATGTGTATAATGATGGTAACATTAGCTTGCCTTACTGCTAATATGAATGCTAGTAAGATAAATATTGAATATCTGTAAATAAACTAGCATTATACCAGCATGAAGCCCCCCTTCAAACTGTAATTCTTCTTGAGAAAGATGCAGTGGTTTTCTCTAATCTTTTCAACACGGGCTCTACAGTGAATCATTTCCTTTAATTGCTGTTCTGAAACACATAACAGGTTTTTTAATGCCTACTTTTTATATTTGTCTTTTTTCTTTCCGTTAATTGCAGTACTTCCATTCAAGCTTGAAAATGAAATTGCTTCCTCAACATATTTCTTCTCTGCTTTATGTAAACATAGAGGGATTTATTAGCCCAATTTCCAGGGAAGATGGAAGTGTGCTAGTGCCGTGCACATGCTTTCACCAGTTGTTGTAGTTACAGGCACTTTAAAGGAAACTCAGAAGAGTTGCCAGGCAGAACAAACCTCATCTCCTTCTCTCATTTTGTGGAATTTATCTCGTGCCTGGGGGACTGAAGAGCAGCACCAAAATCCAATGGGATGGCTGCTCACCTCTGCCTTTCCAGTGCCTGCTCCAAGAGGCTCAGAAAGGCTTTGCAAGTTGCACTCTGGAACTGCGTGCACCAGAGCCAGGGATCAGATAAAGCCGTCCTCTTCCTTTCCTTTAAACAACCCACTCACTTAATTTATTTGCATTGATTGCAGATTTGGTTAGCAAGTTTGTTAACTGTATATCAAAGCATGATTAAAGCTGATGAGACGAACAGGAATAAAGAAGTCTGAAAGTATTTAAAAATGAATTATCTTTCATAGCAATACAATATGCAAAATATTGTACATTTGGTCCATCTGTCATTCTGTAGCTGTTTCAAGAAAAGAAAACTTGAAGGAGAAAGCAGCAAGTGAGCCCCAAGTACTATATGTAGAAATCTAAGAGTTTGATTTAAAACCCAAGAGTAACCCATCCCTTCTGCAAATCTTACACTGCATCTCAAATAGCAGGAGCATTCCTGCTCAGTTTTGGGGTATTTTGACAAAGGGCATTTTGCAGGCTAGGATGAAGTTCACAATGGGGATGAGGGATCTGCAGACAGAAGCAGCAGCCGTCACCTCCCGAGGCTCTTCTGAAGGGACTCACAGAAGTTCAGCCACAAATCACATGGATATTTGTCCCTGTGCAAAGCTCCAGAGTGGGGTGAGGGAATCCTGCATGATGGAATCCCACAGCTTCTGGACCCATGCCAAAGAATGAGTTTAAGTAGTGGGGGACCAATGGTTAAAAGGCTTTCCTGGTGGCATCGCTGTCCTGATGGGGAATAGAGTTGCAGGTTTCTTGTGTCTCAAAAGGGCATTAAAGTGCTGTAGTTACATGTGTGGTACCAGCAGTATGGTAGTGTCACTTTGGCATTGCAATTGTCTGGTATTTTTTACTGGTTTTGATGTTGTGGTGGTGGGTTTGGGGGTTTGTTGTTGTAGTTTTTATTGTTGGGGTTCTTTTGCGTTGTTTTGGTTTGGTTTGATTTTTTTTGGTTTAGTTTGCTTTTGCTTGAGTTTTTGGGGTTTTTTTTCTTGTATTGTTGTTTCAGTTTTTTTAATAACCAAACATCTGGGTTGAAATTTTTTACATTTTGTTTCTGCTCTGGCTGATGTTTTTTTGTTTTGTTTCAGCTGGAATTTAGCACTTTGAGTGCAGGCTACATAGAAACCTCTTCTTTCCCGTACATACACATACAGTCATACACACTCAAAGGTGTCAGTATTTTAATTAAGCAACTCTGACATGCAACAAAACCCAGCTTATATATGAGGAATACTCCTTTGTTTTCAGATGCATTCTCAAGTGAATACCCACAAACAGGAACTCTGGTATCTCAACCATTTAGGCACCAGGATATGTTTATGTATAGGAATATAAAACACAATTCAGTTGTTTTTTTTAATTTCATCCAGAGAGTTTTGGTGGATGGTTACAGGTCATAAACTCTTTTGAAATCATATTTATAAGCTATGGTGTGAAATTTTGATTTTGCAATCCTATTGGGATTTTGGGCAGATATTTCCTTCCTCTCTCTAAAAAAGCCCTGAAGTATTAAAAGCAACTTCTGGCTTTGACTTTGGCTCCTGCAGCAGGAGCGACACATGACAACCAGAGCTGTACACAAATGAACAGAGCAGTGTAAAAACTGTCATGTAGTTGTAGAGCAAGAGTGCTGGACCTTGGCTGGGCAAAACTGGGTTATTTTAGAGTAGAACAAACCTTACTTTTGTCGTCCTTAGCCTTGTTTAGTTACCTTTCTCACTTCCTTGACTGTGTTGCTGCTTGTGTTTGGGAGGAGGGCAGTAGTCAAGGTGTGGGTGAGAGCAAACGCAGAGGGTTGTGTAGAACATGGTTGGTTTTAAAGGATTGACTCAGGTATGCTGAAATGAGAACACTTAATTTCTCATGTGAGCTGTACAGCAGCATAGTGGGGATCCACCCTATGTGCACTGCTTCCAAAAGGAGATCACCAGAAAACACTGGAGCGTGGTGCTTGGAGAACTGGAGAGGAAAACATGTCTTGTGTGAAAGGAGAAAGGGAAAGAACCAGAAGTCTTAATGATGAAAGAAATCTGTCCTTTCTGGGGGAAAAACAAAGCAGCACCACAGAAGAAATGGTAGTTCTCAGCTCATTCAGAGTATGATCAGGAGAATGTAAATAACCAGTGATTTTCCAGAAAATGGGATCAGGACATTAGGGGTTTGGTTGCAATAATAAAGTCCTTTTTAAACTTTAAACAAAACCTTATCATTACATGTGCCCCCAAGCTGATTTTTGGATGGACTGGACTGAAATTAATGCTGCAGCTGACAACCTTCTTGCCAGAGGCAGCCTGGCACTGCATGGAGGGAGCCTGACACCCCCCTGCCCCCCTTCCTCTTCACAGGCTCCAGACTTCTAGGCATTTAGTGGGACCCCCCAGCTCTCCATATGTGCAGCCTCCATCCCACGGTGAAGGGATGAAAGCTGCCCAGCTGTTGCCCTTTGCAAGCTGTGGTTGTGTTGCCAGCTTCACCTCCTTCCATCTTCCAGAGGAGGAGGAGGCTGCTCCCACCCTCCTTTGCACCCTCAGTGCATTCATGGCCAGCGTGTGCCAGCTTTGTTCCCAGTTGGGCTGTCTGGTGGCTTAACCAGCTCCCTCTTGTCCTTGGAGTGTAATCCCCTTACAGGCAGGTTTACATCCCCTCACCCCTCCTTATCCTGCTCCATGCCAGCTTTGGAAGCCACGTGTCTCAACTCCTGCTCGAGAGACTCTCCAGTGCCTCGTCCTCCCGGGGGTCCTTCCATGGACCTGTTGCAGCATCGCCTCAGCTTTCTTGAAACAGCCTCCTCTGGATATTCCTTGCCTTTGGAAATGCACCGCTGGGTTGCACGGGCCTTTTTCTGTATGTGCGCACCATGAGTGGTTCCTCATAAACACCGTGGTCAGCTGGCATTCTGAAACCCTTTTCCTCCATTTTATTGCAATTTTAGGAGCTTCAAGCTCATGGAATTGGTCCCAGCACCATGAACTTGCATTTGGTACTACTGAATTTATCATCTCACACTTCAATGCCATATTCTGCTTTTTCTGAAGGTTATTAGGACAGTAGTTGCTCAAATAAAAAGTGGTTCTGAAAGAGCTTCACACCACTGCTGTTGTGTGCAGTGACTAATGAGCTTGTACATCTCTTTTTAATTATTTTCAAGTTTTCTTACTGCTAAATCCAAACTCTGCAAGGTTGTTACGTGTGCCAGGAGGAATTTATGCATTGATTGATCCACTGAAATTGCCAAAACTCTTTCACTGGGGCCTCTCTCAAAGTCTTCTTTTCTCTGGTGAGTCCTGAGGTACAGGAGAGTCTTTTCACTGAAGCCTAACTCATTCTTGTGCCAGCATGTGCTTTGAACACAGTTCTAGTCTCATGGACAAAGATAGCACTAGAGGGTATCCTCAGGGTGTTTAAATTTGTTTCCTTACGTTTTTCATATAGGGGTTATAGAAGTTTAGATTTTGCCTTGATTTATTTGGAGGTAAGCAGACAACAAGAGCATTTAAGAAAAAATAAAGTACTTAAGTAGGGGATATTCCTGTTTCAAAACATTTTATTTTCTTGCATTTTTAATCATTTGAAGTGTTATATCTCAGTAAAATTGGCAAACTGTTTTAAAGTTTGAGGTCAAGCTACATTGTGCTGTTGTCATGGTTTAGCATAGTTAAAGAAGGCTCCATCAGCCATGGAAGTTTAGTAAACAACATTTCTGTCACCTCTGTGGATTGCTACTGAAGGGATTTGAAAGTGTGAGTATGAGGGACAGCTGCTGCATTTAAGCTTCCAAAAACTTTCAGGCCCTACAGGTAAATATTCTCTGGCTGTATCACTTTGCTGATGATCAGTTAATTCCTTCTATTCTACATCCTACCAGGCCTTCAAAACAACCACAATTCCTCTGGCTAGGAGTGTCCCTTAGCCTTGCAGAGTGGGATGCTGCTTTTGAAGTCTCCACTCTCGAAGTTCTTTTCCCCGAGATGTTCAGTCATACATATTTAAAGCTACATTTCAAGAAATTAGGTCTGAAAAGTCCCAGCAGAAATGTATTTTTGAGTTTTATTTTTATCCAGCGATGACCACATTTTTGTCTGCAAGCTGGCTTAAAAGATACATTAATTAATAGAGCCACTGGTGACTAAACTGTAAAGCAGAATATCTTCTCTCATTTAATGAAGAATCTTACATAAAAATAATTCTCATGATAAAGGACTTAATTTTACTGAGATTTCTAACTTTTTTTCTGAAAGTGCAAGGTGTAATAAAGCTGCATCTTCAGCATAAGAATATGGGTGTTTATTATAACTATTCATCACAGGCATGATATTAGTATAGAGATCAGGTCCCAAATGTCCTTATTCTTCCTGAATCTTCCTACAAGCGGCATGTAGTCAATTGTTTCCTAATAGAAAAACTCTCTAAGAATAGGTATTTGCGCTGTTTGGCAAGAAATTTTTAGTTTTGAGCAATGCTGCAAGGTTGTTTTCAAGCTCTTGTCTCCCCACTGCAGTCCTTGGTAGTGCTCTCAGGACTTCTTGGGCCATGTCCAATTTTTTATCCTGCAGCAAACAAAATTACTGGGATGTTTTCTTCCCTGCTGTTCATTAAATGATCATTGGCCTCTTCTGGTTGCAAGGAGAAGGTTGCACTCTCCTCTGCATGATTTTTAATCTGTTTTCCATACAGAGTAATGATACAGTCCTGGTTGTCATTTCTGCCCCAGCCTGCAAGGAAAGCACTAGTAGACCTTGGTGTGTGGTTGGTACATGGATGGGTAGGGGTGCTGGGAAACACCTGGTTGTTCATAAAATGTTCACTTCCTTTCAGAGGTCATTTAACTCTGTATTTGATAGAGGCACCAATAAAGTTAGGGATTAGTACACACTCTGTTGTCTGCAGAGTTGGTGGTGAGTAGCCAGATCAGCTCCAATATCATTTGGTATTCGATTTGTCATCTGTGTGAGAGTCAATATTTTAATTTCTTTTCATTTTATTTCTTTGGGGTTTTTTTATCAGCACTACAGTTTCACCTTTGAGGACCTTAATCTGATGGCAGCTCACTTGGGACAACTATTCATATACTTGTAACAGTGTCCCAGCTAGGACAAACATTGAACATTAAAAATGTTTTTGAAAAGGAAATAGGATAGTAGTCCACTTACAGGAAGGAGCTGTGCAAGAACAGGATGTTAAGATTGATATCAGAGTGCCTAATCAAAAATCTCCTCCACTGTACTTCAGGGCAGATCTAGTGGTCGTCCCCTGACTTGGGTGCTCTGAGCTGGTGGTGACACGAGAGCAGAGGCAGCATCCCCATTGCTGTGGTTTGCATGGGCTGGTATCCCTACAGGGAGGACGTGGACCAGTAGTTTTAATACACAGGACTCTCAGTTTTGGACAGAAACAGCAAGGGCTGTGGTGGATAATCAATTTTGTGACAGCAGCTAGTTCTAGATGGATGCTGAACTGCAGGGATCATAGCTCAAACAGATTCCTGAGGTGAAGGGATGAAGCAAGATGCATTGTGCTGGACATCCCACACATGCAACAGGAAGAGAAAACCCTGAGCCCAAAGCATGACCAGGTGAGAGAGGTGGGGGATGGCAAAGGGGAATGTGAATTAATCTTAGGACATTCTTCCCTTAAATCCTTTTGGCCATGTCTTTTTAGGAAGTAATTATTTACATGTAAAACTGTGGGGAACGAAAAAGAAGAGGGATGGGCCTGAGTTACAAGAGCAGAGGGACAAAATAATCATGTTAGGTACTGGGGGAACGTGCTAAGAAATGGTGAAGTCAGGAACCAGAGGACACTAGAACAGCCACATACAAGAATGGCCACTGCAGGTGTTTTCTCCTAACACAGTGAACTTTACAGGCTGTCTCTCAGTTTGCAAAGGGGCCAGAAATGGTTATTTATTGTCTTGCAACTTGTTGCCTTCTTCCAAAGATACAGATCACGGTATCTTCATTTCCTGTTCACTCCAGCAGAGATCAGTTCTGTGCAAAGGTGACCCAAGCTGGGATTGCAGGTGTAGTCAAGATCAGCAGATGTGAGGACAGAGAATTCAGGTGTGTTGCTGGCTTACATGCATTTCCATGTTCTGTTTTATCTTTGCTTAATGCTTTGCCCCTGCCTGTGAAGAGCTGACACTGAAGCTCAAAGGAAGATTTATATTAGTTTTAGTCACCTGCCTGCCTGATGAGAGCCCAGGGGCTGAGGCAGGAGAAGACTCAAAGCCAGCCACTCCCAGTGCTTGACAAGCTGTAAGGCAAGAACATTTTGAATGTGATCCATTGCCTATTTTGGGAAAGTTATAAAATTTTCAGAGGTAGGCCAGTTATTTTTAAGTCTCTCTGGACATGCTTTTAACGCAGGATTTGTTCTGGATGTTGTCAAGGTCGGACGTTTTCTTTGTGAAAAAGTTTCCCTCCTTTGGGGAAATGTCTGGAAGAGCTAATTAGCTGTGTGCCTTGGTCCTCTCTCATTTCCTCACAGCCTGCTTAAACCTATTGCTAGACCTTTCAGCCTTAGCCAAGATGGATTGAGATAGCTCTTGTCTGCCTGCCCCTGGCTTCATCCATTTTATGGACAGCCTGTTGGAGGAGAAGGTTGCAGAAGAGCTGTGCAGAGACAGCATACCTCTACCAAAATGCAGGGAGGATGATGTTTGGAAAAGGAAGTATGTGGAACTGAGAAGCTGAAAATACCAACAACACGGTTATTTTCCTTCTGTCTGGCTCTTTGCTGCTGCTTTGAATTTCTTTTTAAGTTGCACACATTTTGCATTCATTTAGCAATGTTGAAAATATGAAACGAAACAGAAGAATTATACCTACAATGAGATCATCATTAATGAAGTTGCCCTCCTGCATCTCACCTCTGTAGACAAAGAACTGGTCCAGAGAAATTCTGAGCTCTTCCTGCTGCTTTTGGGAGCAGTAGGGATTGCTGTGTGCTCTGTAGCAATCAGATTGGCTTCCAAGTTTTATTTTGAGAGAGCTTAGGAATCAAAATAGCTGACATCAGTAATGAACAGGAAGACATGAATTATGTGGACAAATAAACTAGCAATTCCTGCTGCACATTTATCTTCACTCTGTAATTGACAAAAGTGTTCCATATGGCAGTCCTGAGTATAAATAAGGGTTTGAATTAGGGTCTTGAACCTATGGGGATGTGAGGTGTAGAACCTTTCATACCTCTTGTATCAGCAGCAGCAACCTTTATATCATGCCACCAGTGCTCTGTGGGTTTTGGGTTATGAAGACAACAGACTCTTCCAAGAGTGGTGTGCATCCAATTGAAAGGAGTACGTAGTGTTTTCCTGCCTAATTCTGACAGAATTAAAGACTGTGCACTTTCAGAAGTTATTTTCTCAATATTCCTCTCTGCATGTTTTGCTGCTGTTACCTAGAAGAAGGGGTTGATAGTTTAATCTTTGTTCTGGCACTATTAAAAGAAGTCATTCTCAGACATTTTTCTGTTGCCTTTTATGGAGAAACTGCATGTGTCTAGTATTAGTTCTGATTTTAGCAATGCCCAGCGTTATCAGGACATCACTCTCCCATCCTGTAAAGTTGTGGCACACACCCTCGTGTCAGTGCTGTTGGCCATGTCTTTGTGTGTCTCTAAAAAGCAGTTGGTTTATTGGACAAGTGAAGTTAGAGCTGGCAGTCAGTTCTGTTGTATTTCTGCCTGCCTGTTGCATGTTAACTTTTTCACTACATCCAGTGAGCTCCAGAACTGGGGGTGATACTGCTGGTAATATTGGAAACATCTGTATTAATGCTGAAGGAAGGTAAAAGGGCTAGAAAGCCTGCCTTTGACTGAAATCAGGGATTGGTGGGATGTGCCTGTGATACTATGCTTGAGGGGAGTCAAAAGGTAGAGTTGGGGATTTTTTTCACAGATTTTTTTTGTTAAGCCAGAACAATCCAATTCATCTAGATTAAAACATTCTGTGGGAACATCTTGGTTTCAGAGGAGTTTTTCTTAGAAAATGTCCAGGTGGCCCACCTGCTTCATTTCCTGCCATCTCATCAGTCAAGGGCTTCTGGGGTGTGTTTGCTGAGCCTGAGCTCAGAGGCACTGAAATGTGAGACCTGCTAGTGCTAAACAATGTGATTTCTACTTGTGTGGAGCCTTTACAATTCTTACCCTACTTGGATATCTCCTGTGTTGTTTTTTTTTTCTTTTAACCTTTAAAATTTTGACTTAAATGAAGGGCAGGGGTAATAATGTTTTATGGAATGCTACATCTCGGGTTTCCTGGCTGAGGAAACACGAGTCCAGGTGCTTCCACTGCAGTGAACTTTCGTAAGGAAGATATCATCTACCTTTGATGAAATCCAGGATGAAATAGCTTTCTAATAATGTTGCAGACCAGAGAAAGAGCACAGAAAAGAAACAGAAGTTGCAGGAAAAATCCATCAAAACAGTGTGGCGGGTGGGACAGTTTGCAAGCATGAAAAAGAGCTGACCAAAACCAGCACAAATCACTTGCAAGCCCATTTGTGGACACATTTGTGGAAAAAAAAAAACCTGTCTGAGTTTCTGGGGCTTGTTGTGATCATAGGAACTGGTCCTAAGCATGGGTAAATCAGGCCAGCCCTGGCTGCTGTCAGGAATCTCTCTAGTGATGTTGTCTGGTTGGGTGTGGATGTGCCTGTTTTATCCAGGGTGGGCTATTACTCCTTAAACCAAGGCTTGTATAAAGTCCGAGGAAAATTCCAGAGTTTTTTTCTGAATCAAAGCATTGGGTAAGTTTGTAACAGGCCTTGAAACCTGGTATTTTGGGTAGTTTTTCTCTTTTGCTTTCCCCTAAGGACACCGAAGGACAGGATCCCACATCTCCTTACATTTGGGTAGGATGTCTCTATCGGTTGCTTTTTAGAAGGAAACTTCTTCCTTTTTTTTGTTGTTTTGTTTTTGTTTTTTCCTTTGCAAATGCTTGTTTTTCTGTACCACTCCAGATGTATCATTTGGGGCATCCTGGGCTATGCAGCTGCCAGTTCATTTCTTCTGTGTCTGCTGAGGATTTGGAGTGGGGTTGTGACACTCACCTCACAGGCTGTAGCTGTCACAGCATTTCCAGGAAAAATCTTAAAATTCTTGCAGGGCCATATGAAGACCACGTTTAGCTGTAGAGGTCCACTGGTGGAATGTGACTGCTGCTCTCATGCTCCATGTGTGCTGGCTCTTGCAGGTGTTTGTAAATAAAGTTGCTCTGGATGCTGAAGGCTCAGAGGGGCTCTAAAAGTCAAAGAGCTGGTTGTCACTCTGCTCTGACTGCCAGGATATCTGAAATACTTTGTACATCTCCTGTATGGTCATTGTTTGAATTGGAACTTTGCAGGGAGTAGGGAAGACTGGGGTGGGATGGTGCATTGGAGGAGGTGCTCTGAGTTTCCTTTTAGACCTTTCAGGTGTAAGTGGACCCTCATCTCCTTGCTTTTGCAACTGTTGAGCCTGACCTACAGGTCACAGAATTAGGCCGGTGGAGAGATTTCAGGTCAAAGGAAGGAGAGAGAGGTAGAGTAAAGAGAAGATGTGTGTACTGATGGTGTCAGGAGCAGTGTCTATTCCTGCTGCCTTGTTCTCAGGCCAGCACTGTCCTGGTCTTCTGTCTGGCCATGTCCCTCCTGCTTTTAAAGAAAAATCTAAAAACCAAACCAGAGACCAGTGCATTCATTGTTCCCTAGCCTGTGTGATGGGAGATAGTGATAAAATGTGTGTCTTGGAAATAAGGAAATGAGGCTTGCCTTGGGGTGGAGGTAGGCATTAGTCATAACACTGCTTGTGCTCTGCTAAATAAAGGTCATGAAAAGGTTTGTAGGGAAGTCTTATGGTTTTTCCTCCTCACAAGCAAATTCCAGCCAGCACTGCTGCAACCCGAGGTGCATCTTCAGTGTGTCTTTGGGGAAACATCCCATCCCCTCCGCACTGTGCCAAGCTTGCTAGGGGCTTAGACCTCCCAGCAAACTCAGGGATTTCCTTAAATCCCTGTAAATCAGAGCTCTATTAAGAAGCAGAAGGGGTATAAACCACCAAGAGGCTTTCCTCCTTTTTTCCAAAGCCTGTGTGTGCCATAAATTGAATAGCACCACCCCCCCCCCGAGACGTGGGGAAACCAAACTCTTAAAATGCATAGTAAAGGGTTAGTAATTGTTTCAAACAGCCAACTAAAAATGCTTTTTATTGCAAGGCTTGAGCTCTCTTTCATATGTGAAGCTGCTTGTTCATTTTGGCAGTGAAGGCTGCTTTTATGCCTCCCTGGGGACAGTGGTAAAACTTTCAGCAGCTCAGGCACAGAAACCAGCCCTTTGTGGAACTGGAGGCGAGAAACCAAAAGTTGTTCTGCAGATTTCCCAGTCTCCTGCAGCTTGCTTTCAGATTTTGCTGATTAATCCACTTTTGTTTGGGAGAAGGAGAGGTGAAGATGGTGCTGTGCAGTGAGGGGACCAGACTTGGCGAGGGCATTTGATGTCTGTGAGTTGGGAGGCTCCTCAGTGATTTTTTCTGACATTCAGCTGTTGGGTGCAAGAGCAAGGAATCAGCGCTTATCACACAGTTGCACTGAAAGATGGACAAGAGCTGGATTTATTCTTATTGCCACTGTGAGCAGGAGAACAGAAGTCTCTGCTAATTCTGTCCCAAAGTGGCAGCAGAAATGCCAACACCAGCCGAGGCTGATCAAGGGGAGCAGGGGACGCTCAGACAGAGGGACATGTGGAGCTGGCCATGTGTCTCAGCGGGCTGCAGGAGCAGAGAGCTGTTCCTGCAGGTGATACACTGCATCCTCCCTTGGCAGTGATCGGTCTTAGATGTTTGTCCTTCAATGGCAGCCTTAATGTACCACCCCCAGGTGCTGGAGTTTAATTTTGTCTGTCCATCCCTCTGGAGTTGGTAGAAGTCCTAAGGCTTCCTTCTGCCAGCAGCACAGCCCCAACGAATCCCTTCAGGATCCCTGCGTGCTGCCTTTGGATGCCTTCCCCAGTGGCTCCTGACACGTCTCTCCCCTTGCTTTGCAGATCACCGGCGTTATCCTGCTCGCAGTCGGCGTCTGGGGCAAGCTCACCCTCGGCACCTACATCTCCCTCATTGCTGAGAACTCCACCAATGCCCCCTACGTGCTCATCGGGACGGGCACCACCATCATCGTCTTCGGCCTCTTCGGCTGCTTTGCCACTTGTCGTGGCAGCCCATGGATGCTGAAGCTGGTGAGCAAACCCAAGTGCCTTAGAAGGTTTCGTCAGTGAACTGGGATTCCCACCCCCCCACCTGAGAGATGCTGATGTAGCTTTTTAGGCACACAAGTTAGATTTTATTAATCTGTATGTTCAACATGTGGGCCTTTTGGACAAAGGGGGGAAAAAACCCCTTTGACAAATCCAGTTTTTGATTGACTATGACTGAATTTTGCTACCACATGGCACACAGGCCCAAGTGTTTGGAGCAGGGTGGAATGCTGCTGAATTGCTCTGTGAGTCGCCCTACAATCATTCTGCTTTTCTGTGGGCCAGATCATAAGTATATTTACAATCTTAAAGATGCCCAAAGCATCATAAATGTGAAACTCTCACAAACTGTATTTTAAGAGGTCAGTTCAATACCCTGATGTGAAATTACAGAAAGAATAGTTGGTACCTCATAAAAGCACACCAGCCTTTCTTTTTCTCCTAACATTCACTAGGATAGAACAATTCAACCCAAGAAGCAGAGCACTGGGTAGTATGTTTGGCCTTATCTCAAAAGCATCAGGGGCTCAAGGTGCACTGAGCAGAGGTAAAGCTGTCGTCCCCCAGTCCACTTTAACCTCTCTCTATATGAGTTTCTCTGTTCTGAGTTTTCCAGCCTACCTTAAAATTCAAAATAACCACAGGTTTAAAAAACTTACATGATAAACTGTGTTTCCAGGCATATTTAGGAGCAAAATCCTGCATGTGGAATAATTTGAAGGGTGAAAATAGCACTTGTGAAGCACTGAAGTAGTGAGAAAGGGCTTGACAGTACAACGCATCTCCTGCTACAGTATTTTGGGACTGATTTTCTAAGGAGATGGGATGATTTTTCTCCAGTTTAAACTGCATTTTAAAAAAGAAAAGACATCTTAAAGAGAGTTAATTTCTTCAAATGGTGGCAGGGAGGAGAAGGGCAGAGACAGCAGCTGCAGTTCCATCAGCTGGTGGCCAGCTGGCAAGTACCTCACTGCTGTCCCTTGCTGGTGATGTGCTGCTGGGGCATGTGTAGAGGCTTGCTGGAGTCACTGCAGTCCAGATGGGAAAGGGATAAAGGTGAACAATGATATAAATCCATAGGAAATCAGGCTCTGCTGGTTGCTCCGTAAGTCATGTAACTTTCTTAAAGCTATGTCACTAACATAGCTTGTGCTGTTCCAAGCAGGTGGGTTTATTTTTATTGTACATGTAAGAAATATTTCTAAACTTCTTTTCTCTCCTGAACAGACAGTGATATGACAGCTGCATTAATTGGACATTTTTTTTTCTAGTTCTGCCTTCACTGTTGTCCTCCTTTCCCCAATAACCTTTCATTGAAGCTACATTTCCCTTTCTCCACTAAATCCTGCTAGGTGTGAATTTAATTTAAAAGGTTTCCTTTCTTGATTAACTGTTTCTTAGCAGGTGGAGTAAAAAGGTAATTTTTCCTCCAAAAGATTAAGCCCCAACTTCAAATTTTACCATTCCACTTTGCATTTTTTCTTTACCGTCTTTATTTCTGCTTAAATATATTTTTAATAGTTGGTGAGTGCCTACACTGAAAGCACTGTTTTCAAGGTTTATTTAGCTCCTGATCCAAATGCTGCACCTAAAGCCAAACTTGGGCCTTGGCTCAGCAAGGTATTTGGAGCATATGTCTAGTGTTACTGTGAGAATATTTCCAGTGAAGGCAATGTTTCAGTTCATTCATTGGAGAAACTTCAGGAATCAGGCAGCAAATCCCAACCTGGCAGTGAGATAGATAAACACAAACCAAAACACCCAGGGAAGCCTATTCAGCTTAGCAGAGCACCATACAAACAGGAAGGGTCTGTTTGTATTCCTTTTTGCAAGATCAAAACCTGAGTGACTTGGATTCATCTCTGGCATGTGAGTGTGTTTTAATTTATATAAGAATGCTAAGAAACATGGGAACAGAAATGTCAGAAAAGCCTGTAATTAAGCAATATGTATCAGTTGTGAGTTGTATAAACACATGTGTTACATTCAGGTCATAACCTGTGTATCTCCTCCAAAAGACCTTTGGTTTCTTAACATCTTTGAAGGGTGCCTAGAGGGGAAAGCTACATTTTATGGAATAATATCTGTGCTGAGACAAAAGCCTATCATGCTCTGACTTCTCTTGCCTCCTGCCTTTTCAGTATGCCATGTTCTTGTCCCTGGTGTTCCTGGCTGAGCTAGTGGCTGGCATTTCAGGGTTTGTCTTTCGCCACGAGGTAGGTGGAAATGTGCTGAGTTTTCATCTGGCAGTGCCTCCCTGGGCAGGAGCTGCTGAGAAGTTCCCTGGAGCGTGGAGAATGTGCGGGGCGCTGAGCTCGGCAGCTCCAGCACATCTCCAGGGATGTGGCTGATGTGCAACAATAGCTTGTACAGCTCTTAAAAACTGATGCCATTCCAAATGAAGGGATGTAGCCAAAGCTCTTGCCTTCAGCTGCCTGATGATTTACTCTGGAGTTATCAGGTTTTGTGTGTCCACCATGTAAGATCTTCTTTATTCTTTTACATATGCTGAGGGCTGCAAAATAGATTAAATGCTTTTCTTAAACACAGCTTTTTCAGCCAGGCAAGTGCTGGTTTATATTAGGCAGAGACCACTTCTGCAACAGACCAGACTTGCTGTTTTGTAAATCTTTTTCTTTTTTGGGGGGGACGGGGGAGAAGAGGGGGCTGGGGAGGGAGTGGGATGGGATTTCATTTCTATCTTGAGAATAAGGAGAGATTAGAAGTAGAGTGAGTTAGGAAACTGGGACAGGAAGAAGCTTTAAAAAAGCATGATGGTCTAGCTCTGTAGTAGCACTTCTGCTTTATCCACTGTAATCAGGTCTATCTCTGGCCTTAAGTCCATGGACCTACATGCCACTGGTGCTGAACCAGAACAACCCCAGAGACCCTGCTTGTCTCGTCTCTTTGTATTAACTGGTTTTCAAGTCTCCTCTTTTGACATGTTTCCATTGCTGTGGAGTTTTCTGGTGTTCACCCTTGCAAGTGGTGTATTGTTTTTAATGTGGTCCTGAGGTGCCTGTCCACCTGCTGAGGATTCCCATTTCATCCCACCTAACCTGCAGCCCCAATGTCAGACTGCTCCCTGTCGGGAGAAGCAGTCTCTTGTGAAGGCCACAGCCACACGGGTTGCCCACATCATCTGCTTCCCAGCCCCTTTCCCACCCAGTCCAAGTGCCATTCCCAATGATGTGCCTGACATTTTCCAGCTGAAAGACCTCTTGTTCCTTACCCAAATCCCTTTGGTGCTGGGGATGCCTGGTCAGGGGATTCATGTCTTCCTGTAGTGCCACTGGCTTGTGTCCCCAGGGTGTTTGCACAAGCTTTGGCTTGCACCTGGCATCCATGAGTAGGGAGAAGCATACAGTCTCCTTCAGACTTAGTGCTGGAACAAAGTGTTTGGGGGAAAAAGCATAAAATGATATCTTTCTGATAGGTTAAGTAATTTTATGGGATTTTTTTGAAGTGGCTAGTTTGCTGGGGTTATCTCAGTTATCTGGTAGACCCCACTGGAGAAATGGCATGAATGACTCCTGACAGTTAAAAGGGAGCTCTACCAGCTCTAACAATACCCTTAAAAACAACTCAGAAGGGCTAGTTTGCATGTGTTGTTAGGAAATTTGGTTAGCATTTGCTTCCTGCAAAAAGTGCTTCAGATGCTGTGCTTCTTGTTGTTCACCTAGGCTGGTTTTTTTCCTCACCCTCACAGATCAAGGACACTTTCCTTAGGACATACACTGAAGCAATCCAGAATTACAACAAAAATGATGAGCGGAGCCATGCAGTGGATAACGTACAGGAAAGTGTAAGTCTCAAACTGGATACCAAAAATTAGTCAACAGAGAAAGCACACATTCAGATTTGATCCCAGAACACAAAGTTTGGATGGCTCAATCTGAAAGCTGTATTTTGCAAGTAAAATTAGAAGCTGGCAAAACTGGTCTAAAGGAAAAGTATTTCAGATTAAATGCTTGCCCAAGATGCCTAAGTTTTAGTGAAAAAGCTGTCTGATAAAGGCAGGGCCTGTCCCACTGGCTCATTGTTGGTCCCAGATCTTGAATAAGGTTTAGGGGGCAGTTCTATTCCTAAAGAACACACCTTGTTCCTAAGCAAATTTGCCAATAAGATTATGAAATATTTTAAATTTGAGTTGGATGAGACAGGGCTTCATAATCTTGTATCCTGTATCACTGATAAAAACTGCAGCAGTTCTCTTCACAAGTACAGTGGGAGGCTGGCAAGGAAGACCTAGTGAGTTAAGAGTAAAACTGGATGTATTATCCCCAGAGGAAAATGGAGTGGAAAAATGTGCTGCTGAGGTTGGCAGTGAAAGCTGTTCTGAAGGGATGGAGTAGGAGCTTGGTGGAAGAGCCTTTCTGACCCTTGGGGGGTGGTAACAGGGCAGTGGGGGGTTGCTTTGCCTTCCAGCAGGGCACAGAGCAGCAGCAAATGCCACAGCATGGCCAAACCAGCTGGGGATGCCATCCATGAGAGACCAAGTCCACCAACTACTGCACAGAGCGATAAAATTCATATTTAAATTCCCACTGGAAGCTGTACCATAGCAAGAAGCTATTCCTTCAGCTTGCAATACATTCTGTGAGCCAATTTGCTTTCCATATGATTGTAACTCGATGAATGGCTGAAATGTCAGTGTAATTGTATTGATGACTTCTAGACCTTTAGAAACTACAGCTGTTATGTTGGACCCTACAGCATGGTTGAAACTGTACTTTTAACCAGGTTTCTCCCGGCCAGCAGATTACTGCAGCACTCTACACTGAGTACATTCTGCTGTCAGATTGTCTGTTTGCATATGTTAACCTGTATTTTAAATTTCTGCTTTCTTGCAGTTGACCAATCTAAATAGATCTGAGTCGTTTTTCAGTGTTTCTGTTGTAGCAAAATGTTCATTTCATTCATAGCTCTGTTTTTACAGGAACTGCATTTATAAGCCCTTTCCATGCAGAAAATTCAGCACATGCTCCATATTTTTGAGTCTCTGTCTTCTAGCTTAGAATCTAAATCAGAACATCCTTCCCAATTTAGGGTTTTCTAGCTGAATTCCTAGATACACCCTGTGAACATATGGTCTCTTTCTATTCAAAGCTCAGTGAATTGTCCTAGAAATTATTTTGGCAAGTTAGAGAGGCTTCACCTTATTGATTTGTACTAGTTTGAATCTGTATGTGTTACACGTAATTCTGTGTAATGCTTTGAGGTCTTGAATTTAGAGTCATCTTTAATCAAACAAATAAGTAAAGAAAACAAAAAATCCAACAGACCCTCAACTAAAAAAGATGGGTTTGTGGCTGAACCTTTGTCAAATGTTACAAATAATAGTTCTGATCATAAAATACCCTCTTTTTAGCAGGTCATCTGCTCCCATATTCTGTAAATTACATCCCTGATACTTTCATAATTAATGGGGCAGGGGTGGTATCTGCTTTTCCAAACTTGAGATGCCCTGTCTTTATTTTGATTATAAGCTTATAAAGTGGCCCATGATGATTCTGTACTAGTTTTAATTCTGTTTTGTTTGTTTGTGTGTTTTAAACCTGCTTCTTATCCCTCCTAGCTGAGCTGCTGTGGCATTCAGAGCTACACCAACTGGAGCACCAGCCCTTACTTCTTCAAGCACGGCATCCCTACAAGCTGTTGCATGAACTCCAGTGACTGTAACACTCAGGATCTGCGCAACATGACCGTGGCTGCCACTAAAGTAAACCAGAAGGTACCAGTAACATTGTGCCAGAGGCAGTTGTGACACCATCCAGCATCCCAGCCAGTGGGGTGTATGGCTGCTTGCAGTTGCGTTTCATTTCAAATGGTTGGTTGATAATGTGCAAATAAGGCTGGAGTGGTGGTAAGGATGGGCTTGGTCCTGCACTTGCTTCATACTCTTTAAGCTGGCCTTTCTCAAAACCCAGTCTGAGTTGCAGCAGTTCTGAGAAAGCACAGGTGATTGACAGCAAATGTTGTGGTTGTTTGGGTACATTTATTGTGAGTTAAAATCTTTGAATATGTTGGGCTGCAAGCACAGCACGGCCAAAGTGACCCTTTCCCTGGGGTCGCCTGAAGGAGCAGGTTGGGAAGACAGAGATACGGTTGAGAAGGAAAGTTGGGAGAAAAGGAAGAAAATGAACAACTGGAGACTAAAAAGACAGAAAACACTAAGAAAGGGAAGAATAAAGAGAAAATAATGCAGCATCTGTGCATTAGACACTGTGCTGAATAAGTGCAACTCAGGTTATTGTTTCAAGTGCTAGTGCATCATCAATTCTTTCTTTCTCACTTGAGATTTGTAAGAGAGGGAACAGTTTATTGGTACAAGGAATGATACTGTGGCCAAATCACCATTCTAAGTTACAGCATAGCTTAGTCAGATTTAAGGATTATTTTCTTTTCTGTTTTTATTTTCAGAGATCTATTTAAAAATAAATAGAAGTCCTGAGTAAGCAGGAAAGTGATGGAAATGCCTCTGTCTCTTCTGTTCCTGTCTTTTTCACCTCAGTCACCTGTGGCTCAGAAGGTTGGACTGGTGGCTGAGCACAGCCTGAAACATCTTTGAAAACCAGTCAAGTAGACAACATTTTCTGGCATGTATTGTAAAAGGGATACTAGAGGATTATTTTCCACTAAGCCTTTCTTTTTTTTTGCAATGTTTTAATGGGAGCCACTTGTTGCAGACATGTGGAATGTTGGTGGTGTCCACTGGTTGAGTAACTCACACTCACCACCAGCAGAGTAACCTTGCATGAGTACAGAGGATGAGCCACTCTGTTCATCTGCTCATTGTGAATTTGTACTAACTTGATGTTTTTGTAGAAGTGGAAGGAAGGGGAGAGGCAGGGCAGGGCGGATCTAGGGCATGTGCAGTACAGCCAGCACCCAGTGCAGCAGGCTGCCTCCTGGGCAGCCCACCCTGAGGCCCTGCTTCTGCCCCTCTTCCCAGCAGGAAAGATTGCTGGTGTGACTGCTGTTCCAGCAGCAGGTCCCACCTTTGCAGTTCGGGACAGTCACACACTCTGAACCTTTCCTGGCTGTGTAACCATTTAGGTACTATTTGCATTCCCAGCACCAATCTGGTGTTTCCCCCAAGTGCCAGGCTTGCTCTGTGTGCACAGAGAAATCCCTGTCCACTTTTGAGCTCCTCACGACACAGGATGCCTGCTGAATAGTAGGAACCGACTGAGGGATGGGTGTGTACTAGTCCAGGGCTAGTAACACACTTCCAGCCGTTCTTGCTCCTTGCTTTCCTGTCAAATGCACAAATCACCTGACAGAAAAGGACTGCTGATTCCTCAGGAAACAGTTGAAGTAATTACTTGATTTAATTACCTAGAGGAAATTTGGATGTTTGGAAGTTCATATGGTTTTGTCTCATTTTCTGACAGCCATTGGTAACCAAAAGTTGCAGATTTCTGTTCAGCAGTTGTGAGATCTTGGAGTTGTCCCAGACATTTGAGCAAAGTGAGATGCTTCTGAAAGGCACATGGGAATAAAAAGCAAGCAGGAGGAAATGTTGTTTGGCCCTATCCATTCACTTCAGACAGGTAGCAAACATCCTTGCCTCTGACCCACGCCCCTTGCTCATCTTGGAAACAGGCCCTTTGCTCTCTATGTGTCGGAGAAAAACGAAAATATGTATTGCCTGTGTTGTGGAAGACCCTTCTCTCCATGCCTGTGGACAAGTATATTTGGATTACATCTTTTGGTGGATCTTTCAAAACTATCAGTAAGACGAGTTCTCTATGAGCTAATCAAATTACTAGCAGTTTCTGAGGACTAATAATGAATTAACCAAAGAGGATTTAACTAATTATATAATTACAGGACTAAAAGACAGCATTCCTGGATTTTCTTTGCCAATTCTGACCCTAACTTGCTTAGTGACCTTGGGTTAATTATTTAGGCTCTCTGTTTCTTCATCTCAGATGGCACTAATACCTAACTTTAAGAACTGTCATTAGAATTAGCTAATTAATGTTCATCTAGTGCTTTTAATCACAGTTCTTTACCAAGAAACCTCAAGAACTATTTCTCTCTAAAATCTTAAGAAAGGAACAGATGCATGGAGTCAAGAAAGATCAGATCCTTGGAAACTGTCCCTTCTGTGCTCTGGATCTCTGGATCAGCACCCAGAGGTGCTCACACAGTGCTTCACACACTTCTGTCCTGTAATGCAGCTCGTGCTGTCCATGCACAGTTAGGATTGAGCAATTAAGCCATATGTAAACAATGTACTTCAGTAAACAGATTATTGTGCTTGGGAAAACAGTCTTCAAGTGAGGAGAGTGATCAAAACTCTCCCACTGCATGTTTTGTTGACAAGATCTTGATCTCCCTCCAATTACCACCGTGCTTCGGTGTTGCATCTCTTGAAGGCTCTTCAGCAGAATAGATTTCAGAAGATCAGGGAGAGCATTAAACCATGTCAGACAGAATGAAAATACTGCTTGAGAAATCCAATCTCATTGCATAACACTTAAGACGCGCAAACTATAGTTGCTTGATGGGTTAAATAAGCAAGCTTGAAGCAGACTTACTGTACACTGTGGTAAAACATAGTTAAGGTCAATGTGTACACTTAAACATTTCTGAAATGAATCACAGCTGTGCTGGTCCTCAGCTACTAGTAAGTTCAGCACTTCATTACCCTCAGGATTAAATGTCTTCTGATGTTATAAAAGAAGTAAAAGAAATGGTACAATTTATTTCATGAATTGCCTGTCTCTAATAAAGGACACTGTTTGTCCTTCTTGCTGCTATTTTTTACAAGCAGCTGATGCTCTGAGGTCATGAAGAGTTCCTACAGTGCTTGCAGAATGAGGGGTGTGTGGATGTAGGTGAAATGTGGAGACCCTTCTCTCTTATGGGACAGGAGTCCAAACTGGGAAAGGCAACTCACTGTTATTTCTGAGTTCCAGCTTCTGATAAAGTGGATAAAGTTATAATGTATAAAATTCCTCAGGACTGGACTTAAGCCAGAGTGTTGGTCATTTGAGGAAGGTGGCAAAAGGGGCTGAGCAGTGACTTTGGATTGTGGGGACAGAGGGGTTAATAATGAAAGAAAAAATAGATGCCATCTTTTTTTCTTTCTTCACATATCAAGTCACTTGTTTAGATTAATTTAGGCACCACAAACTAGGAAAGATAATTTCAAATGCATTTTTGAGGGGTCAAATAGATGAGAGGAGAAACTTGGCAAACATTATTGTACTGAGGGGGAAGCTTCAAAAAGTCTATCCAAGAGAAGGGCAGATATTGTAGATGAAGCCTCTGGCCCAAGTCTGGGTTGTGAATTGAGGCCTGAGGAAGCAAGTCAGCAGAGAGGAAACTCAGTTTGGGGAGCAGGACAGGGAATTTTATGTCCAAGGGCAAATGAACCAAGAAAATTCATACAAAACCCTTGATAACTTTGTTACATGGTTTAAAGTTACATGCTGCCTGGTGTCCTTTGATGGGTAAAGGCAAGCAGAATGCCTCAAGGGACACTTTATTAAATATCTGGAGTATTAGGAAATCACCATCATTTATTCATTTTTGACATCTGTATTGTATTATAACATTGGTGTATTGTTACTAGTTTGGTTTCAGGTCAAAACTATATTGTTTTTTAACTGACTTTATTTAAAAAGAGACATAAAAATGAATGCAACATCACATTTAGCTTTTAAAAGTAATGAAATGCATTTGTTTCTAAAAGGAACTGGTTTTGCCACCACTCCACATCATTCACACAGAATTGCTATTTAAAAAAAAAAGGTGACATTGTTGGAAATTACAGCAGAAATATTGTCTAGCCAGAGTTCATTCTAAATGAGAAATTTCTATGTATGCATTCATAGCAGGGAAGGTCAGTACAAGGAATGATGTTTGTTTTCTAGGGCTGCTATGACTTGGTGACCAGTTTTATGGAGACAAATATGGGAATCATAGCTGGAGTGGCTTTTGGGATTGCATTCTCACAGGTAAGTGCATAAACACTCCCCTTCCCCCCTTCTCTTTTCCCCTCTTTTTCTTTACCTGAACTTCAAGGAAGGAAGAATTATGGAAAGAGACTGAACTCAGCATGCTCATTAGTCCTGAGGTCATGTGTTCATTGATTTTCTTTTTTCAACTTAAATGAAGTTTCTCCTTGGGAATATCAGTTACGGTTGAGCTAATGACTAGCTCAAGGAAAACAACTTGTCCCTCCACTGGGTCAAACAGAGGTTAACCCAATAAAACATTGGCTTAAATGGAGCATAAACAGCTAAGAAGACAAATAGCTTATCCATTGTTTGGGTAGGCTTCTATCTTCTAAGTACTCTTATTTGTTCTTAGAGGACTCAAGAATTGAAACAACTGCACCTTCAGGCCTCCCCATCCTGGACCTGGAGCCTGGAAGGGACACTTTGTGACCAATTTTATTTATTTTCCCTTTAATTCTGAACACTGAGAAATGTTAAGTCTACCAAAATCAGATTATTAAACCAACTCCTTGTCTGCACCAAAAGGAGTGTGGCACAAGAGCAGCAAGAGGAGAGCTAAGAAGGAGTTTTCTGCTCCATGATATTCAAGCTGCCTTTATGTAGACAGGAACAGGGGAAAGAATAGGCCTGGTCAGATTGCTCTGATCAAGAAGGGGAAGGAAAACACCTCCATCTTTCAGCAAGATGCTCCTTTATACCAGTCACTTCATGTGTGACAGCAAGGACTCTACTGGAAACATGCACAAATGAGAGGGAAATACGGACAATTCAAAACTGTCCCCAAGCCGTGTGGAAAATGGCCGGCCCCCCACATCCTCTCCATCAACATATGCACAACCTGCAGGAGCCCTAAAATTGTCTGGGCTCAGACTGGCAGACTGCCCTGCCTTGGGCATATCTGGAAGCCTGATGCCTTGTAGCCAAGGTGTTGGATGTGAGGAGCCTGTGGTTTGGGCTGCCAACCAGTTTCATGTGGGTGGAAATGTTGGTTCATCACAACACCAGCTGTCCAGAGCACGTGCCTGCATGTTGGGTTTTTGGGATCCAGAAAAGGTAAACAATTGGGAATTGTTCTTGCATGAACGAGGGGAGGTCAGGTTTTTTTGTTAATAGGCTATTTTAGCTCGTGTTGAACGATTACAGCATTGATACTCTTCTCCAGCCTTGATAATGGCTTGATTACTGCTATAGGACTCCAAGCTGGGTTTCAGTTTGGGTTCTAGATATCCAGAAGGCTGTAAAGCATCTTTTAAAATGCCTTGTGTAAAGCTATCCAAGGGAAAAATGAGATGAATAGAATTGTAAAATATGCTGCTGGGGGAAAAAGTCAGGACCAACACTGCCTGAAAGCCTTTAATGGGTGTTTCATGGCAGGCTGCAGGCAGCACAGGCTGCAAGGCACTTTGTCCCTGTGACTGAGGGAAAAATGAGATGTGTTTTGATGTGGTGTTGGCATCTCACCCAGCTGGTGGCACCATGAGCCCTGCTGCCAGGTGGGGATGTCACTCTCCAGCACAGGCACTGGGGTCTGGCACTGTGAGGACATACCCAGCTGCCTGGGGTTTTAGCAAACACGTCAAAAGGAGAAGAGAAAGGCTGCAGAGGAGAAAAATGCAGCTCTCCCAGGCTGTGAAGAATAGGTGGCCAGTTGTAATTTACTGCTTAATCTGTTTTTCTGGGCCCAATTAGGGGCAGTGTTTACAAATTGATTTCAGGTTAGCGTGGCTGGCAGTAATGCCAGGCAGGGCTCCAGCTGTAGGCGAGTTTTCGCTGTTCCTATTGAGAGGTTTAATCTAAATAAAAGACAAATTAAATCATGTTGCTCTTCTACAGTAAAGCATGCTCAAGGGCCTTTCCTTCACATGATTTGTTAGGTGTTGAGTAGCACAGGGAATGTGCTGATACCCAGAAATAGGGAAGGTTGATGTAATGGCACTGCAAATCTTACAGGCCTGGCACAGACCTCCCCATCAAAGTCAAGAGTTTTTATAAAAAACACTGTTTTGCTGACCTTGTCTGCTCTCCTTCTCGGGTTTGAAATAATATCAATAAAATAAATTTTGATTGGTTTTGGACTTGGATGCCAATGGTGACTTCCAGCTGGAATAATTTCAGTTTAGCAGGTGCTCTTCAGAGCAGAGAAATGCTTGCTGTGTTGTACCCAACAGAGAATAAAACTATGCAACTGCATAGATGATGGAGAGCTGTGCCTAGAAAAAAATACAGTGCAGGCATTGGCTTAAGGAATGCAAGAGACACTGGAGGGGTTTATAGATTGTGAGTAGGGGAGACTCAGTGCAGTGTTAAGGCCACATTATTCCCTTTGTGCTCAAGGACTGGAAATCAGGTGCTCTCCACATGCTCCAAACAAGTTGTTGGGCATATACAGTTCCCATCATTCCAAGATACATTCCCAGGCAGCCATGGACCCTCTCTACTGTGAAACATCCACCTGCCCTCTTTACTGTCAGCATTAATGTGAGTGGCTCTGCCTGAACGTGGACGCAGTTCTGGTGCAGACATCACCCACCTTGTCTGCTACAACTCCTCCCTGAGCACAGGCAGGCAGGCTGGGACTTGCTCAGGGGTTAGGGAGTGGGATCCACATCAAGATCCAGTATGTGACTTGAAATCTGGTCTAAGACCGGATTGTTTCTAAAGACTGAGCAGCATGGATTCAGTGTGAAGGTAGGCCCTGTGACAGAGGCACACCATGGCACAGGAGGCTGACTCAAGTAAGTGACATGTGGCATAGAAAATTCTCTCTTCTAAAATAGAGCCAGAGAACCTACATGCTTGGAGATTTGCATTTTGAGAATATGGGAAGGTATTGAGCTAAAAAATTATTCCTGATGAATGGAAACCACCCCCCCAGCTGTAGCTTACCTGATGTGCTGATGAATTCCAAGTTACTTCAACACATTTCTATTTATAGAAATTCTCCTAAAGAATGAAAAATGGTGATGACACCAAGACCCAAAATAAAATAGAAATTCAAATTGCAATTCATTTTCTTTCTCTTCAGTACAATAAGGTGTGACAAATATGTCATTTAGAACAGCTTCCAGTCAGTGGTAACTCCTACAGAATAACTGTATTAAAAAGCCAGCTATTACGTGTACAGTAGGGATAAGACTGCTAGGAAATTGCTGTGGGTGGTTTTCAGCGGTCAGAACTAAGATGTGCCTGAGATTACTCCTAGAAACCATGGAGAGATGAAGAAATTTACTGTATTCTGCTTGCTGGAATGAGCTGTGGCCAACAGGATGGTAGTATAGGAGACACACCTGAGGGGCGTGGGTTTCCCAGTTGTCTAAACCAAAGAATTTGTCAGCATTTTCAAGCCTCCTCTTGCAACACCAGGGTATGGAAAACTCTATTCTTTCCATAAAATAGCTCAGAAGACCAAGATAATCTTAGGAAAAAAGGGGAGAAAAGAAAAAAGTGAGAGAGAACACAAATGCAGAACCAAGTCTGGCATTTAGCACTCAAAAATCAAGACAGTAAAATAAAATAAATGGATAAGTGGATAAAAGTTGAGATGGGGCATTTGAGAGGCAATGGGGGCACAGGGAAATGAATGCAGCTCCCAGCAGCAGTTTCTTTGTGGGAATCCTTTAATGCCAATTCTTCTGGTCTTTCAAAGGAGCTGCGGGAACCTGGTGCACAATAGGATAAGGGGCTTCCTCCTGCCTGAAGAGCAGAGGAGGCAAGTGATGGAACAAATGCAGAGAGCAAGGCAGGGTGGAGAGTGCTCATTTGTGCTGCACAATCTGGGAGCCTCCAGCCTGACTTAAATGCAGAGGGCTGTAGTTATGCCTGTAATGAAAGAGCACCATGAAGAAACTTCAGCAACTCAGTACAATATTGCCTCTTCTTGGCTCCAGGAGGCACAGTGCTCTCGTGGTTAAATGTGGAAGTCCACACATCGAAAAAACCACATGTTTTTATATGCGTTCAAAGTATTTCTAGAATAGTTATTACAGTTCTGCTATGTCCTGGTAATACTTAGAAATGCTGAATAAAATGTGTATGTAAGGGCTTGATATGCATGCCATTGTTTTTGAAGTACAAAGTTAAATATTAGGTCACTATAACCACTTAAATGCCTAAACCAGCCTAAGATCAGAGCCAAGAATCACTAAGTGGGCCAAAGATCATAAGGATACATTCATGAGTAATCTGCCATTTGTCTTAGGAGTGAGTTGAGTAAAACAAAACATTGTTACATGCCTGCAGATGCCACAAAATTCAGACACACTGATTCTTAGAGTTGCAGGCTGCCCAGGACAGAAGAATCCCTAATTGAAGGTAGCAAGGGAGGTCTGCTCCAGCTGAATGGGGAAAGAAAAGCCTGTGGCTTCCTATTTGTACAGACTACAGCATCTTTCCCCTTGTGAACCTGATAGAAGCAGCAGATTGTGGTTGAGAAGAACAGTGGCCATAATCTGGGTGCTTGTGATGGGGAAAAATAAACAAACAACTTCAATGTACTTATATTCTTGGCCATTTTAGGATGAGAGAGGAATTTATTAGGGTCTGGACTGGAATTTGGTCAGGGAAAAGAATTTGGATGAAATACAGTGTGAAGTTCATCTTAGTGAAAAATGCAGTAAGGCAGAGAAGTAACTTCTGAGCCCAGCCAAGGAAGGTGAGGAAAGACTGGGAGTCACCACAAGCACAGCAAAGCGACAGTGAGGAGGTGGGACAGGGCCACCCAGAGGCACTCACTCTGTTTGGCCTGTCAAGAGCATGGAGAAGTACATACCACTGTCCAAAACAGAAATCTCGTTCTCCAAAATTGAACTGAGCTAAAGAAACAGTGCATCAGTCAGCTGCAGGAGTGTCATGTAACCTGTAGCATGTGGTTGGTTTTCAGCAACATCTTCAGCAACTGATTAAATCATCATTAAATCAGGGACAGGAGTATTTAAGCATGGAATCCAAAGCCCAGCTAGACAATGCTGGCATCCTCATTGTTGCTGGTCCATTTCCTGCCTTAACACCTGCCTAGAGAAGTTGAGTAGAAAAGGCAACAATATGGCTAAAATGTCTTCTTGGTATCAAGTGAAATTTTCAGAGGAGGGTGTTCAGCACCCACATCTCTTTTGGCAACTGAAAACAGCCCCTGGACCCTTTGGTTTTTATTGGAGGCTGCTCAGGACGTGGTACCTGTGCCCCACGTCTAGTTATAACCAAGGCAGTGTCATCCTTGATGCCAAAATCAGGGGTGCATGTCGGGAACAGGAGGGTTCAGTCTGCTTTTAAATGTGACTCTGTGCCCTTTTGAAATTCTCCAAACAGCTCTGGTGGACACTGAAACAGGATAAGGAGCAAATTTCTGGCGAAAGAAATGTGGCCTGACAAGGACTGTGACATCTCAGAGGCAGGAAACAGTTTATCCAAATTTGAGTTACCCTGGCTTGGCCTTGCTCTGGGCTTGCCCAAATCAAGCAGTTGCCTGGTACACAGGATGTGTATTTTGATGATGATTGTGGTAACAGGGAGCACTGCCTGGTCTAGGGGAAGGGCCACACAATCCCAAGGAATGAAATAGGAGGAGCCAGTTTGGATGAGCAGCCAGCCAGTCATACCTGGGCGCACTCTGCAGGCTCTGAGGAGACTCTGCTGCTGCCAAAAGGTTGTGATCCCCCTCGCCATGTGTTCTGCCCGCAGCAGCAGGAGACAGGCAGAGATGGTGTGTGTGGGCTCAGCCAGAGGCACAGTGACAGCCCGTGCTGGGAGCCAGGTCCAGGGAAGCCTTGTCCATCACCAGACACAACCTTATGGCCTCATCTCCTTAGCCAGGGATGAGCTGTAACAGTCTGGATATGCTCAGGAGTTAATTAATTGACCAACCCCAATGAGAAAAGCAAGTTTGAATTATTTACAGCATATTAACACTGTTGGCACACACAGGAAGCACTAAGAAACTGCAGTAGACAAAACATTGAAAAGACTGAGTGCTTATTGACGAGCAGAAGCCTGGGATCTGTTTTCAATAATCTGAGTGACAGCCAAGGGAATAGTGAATGACTTTTTTAAAATTTATTTCCAGATTTATCGCACTCATTTCTACAGTGCTGCATCGCTTGTAGAGGAAGCATAACCACTCTGGGACACCAGGAAGCTTTTCCCTGGCACAGTGATAAAGAAGTTAAAGGCACCAGCTCTCAGGGCTGATGGGTGTTGGTGAGGGACCCAGGTGGAGCTTGCGAATGAAACACAGCCTGTAACATGCTGATACCCCCAGCAGTTTATTCATCCACATCTGGCTTGGCCAGGCATTGACAATGGGATTGAAAAATACCAAAAAGTCATGCTGCCTGTCAAATAAATGATAAAAATCAAGAGGAAGATCTGACAAAGAAAGATGAGAGATTTTAATGCTGTTTTTTTGATTAGAGCGGTCATTAAAATAGGGCATAAATACAGTGTGCATAATAACTCCAGAACAAGAAATCCTTGTTTACGAATGCTTTGCACTGATGTAATTTAACTGAAATTCTGTTCTGTCTCTCTCTTGTCTGGAACAGTTGATCGGGATGCTGCTGGCATGCTGTCTGTCCCGGTTTATTACTGCTAACCAGTACGAGATGGTGTAACAAGGTGAGCTTTTCCCGTTTTCCAGGTGGTAAAGCTACAAAAGCCTTGGTATGTCGTGGCTGCGCTGCTTCTGCTGAAGACAGAGAGCAAGTTTTACATTCTGAGCATGTTCATTGAGAATTAAGCCTTTCCGTGGGCTTCTTTGCTTTGGGACTTTCATCCCAATATTGGGGGGGGGGGGGGGGGGGGGGGGAGGCAAACGCAGTGCTGATTTTTGTCCTTTCACTTTTCACGAAAAGAGAGAACAGAACACGTGTTGTGAATACTGTTAGCAATCAAAGCAACCCACTTGTTGGCTCTCTTTTTTTTTTTTTTTTTCCATCCTCCCCTCTCTCCAGTCTTTCAAGAAGTGTGAAGTCCAGAGCCTGTGTGAAGACCAGGAGCTGCAGAATTGGAGAAAGACTGACATGAATGTTCTAGCACACACTGTCTCTCGCACGCACGCACGCACACCCCCACGAGCAAGCCCGTGTGCGCGCACACTCGCACCCCACCTCCCGAACTGTCCCATGCGTAGTGTCCCATTCTGTGAAGTTCCACGGTGCCACCGAGAGCGGCCGGGTCCCCTCGGCCTCCAGAGCCAGACCCCACCCCCGCGGCTCGGCGTAGGAAGGCACCGCCTGTATGTTCTTGGTCACACAGTAGTTGCATCGTAAGTTAACAAAGGTAACTCATTAACAGCATTGATCGGGCTGTGCATGTAGTGACTGGAGGGCGTAATTAGCCTTTCACCATGGTTAATAAGTGTTGCACACATTCATATAAACCGGTATATGAAATATATATTCTTTTGGTTTTATCTTAATTTCTCATTTTGTTTATTGCTTTACTAAGGTTTCCATCCTTTCCCCCTTCCCTGCGCCTGTCCCCCTTTCCCCAAAAACAAAGGAATCAGTAACATAACATACAGATACTTGAAAATGATGTTAAAATGTTGTGCTTGAAGGGAACTGTTATTCCTGATGTTCTTCTACATCTTTGATTCTTACTCAGTGTTGTATGCCTAGTGCGTATCCCGGTAGGCTTTGTCTAGTGCATTTTGCCTCGGAACCTGATCCTGTGTAATACTGTTATTAAGCTGTGTTGTTGCTTACTGTGAAGGCAGAAATTTTTGCTCTCTTTATTTTTATTGCGTAGCTATGAACTAATTGAACTGTGCTGTACTGCGGCCTTCATACTTTTTTCCTGTTCTTTCTTCTTTTCCTTTCTTTTTGCATTGAGGTTGCAGCCACCAAATACATTGTTGAATCAAATCGAAATAAAGACACAGACACAAAAAAAAAAAAAAAATCACAAAAAAAACCAGGCATATGAAATATTTTTGGGGGAAAGCAAAAGTTTAAAACCTTTTTAAAAAAAAAATAGGACTTTTTTAATAATGCCTCTGTCTAGCATGCCAACGAGAATGCATTGATATTGTGAGTATTTGTGATATACGTATTAATAAATGGAACCATTACAGATTTCTAGCTGCTTCCTTCTCATTCTTTAGTTATAAGAAAACTTTTTTTGGGAGGGAGGAAAGTGAAAGTGAGACACCTGCACACAGCCTGGTATGACATGTCTTTACGCATTTTTTAACTAATGTGGTTGTGACAGAAAAATGTTACTACACTGGGAAAGAAGAAAAAAAAAAGAAGAGAAAGAGCTGGAATTGTTTCAAAACTCCAAGAAAAACCTTCCACAGCTGGTTTCACCACGTGACAAATACATACCCTCTGCTTTGCAATTTTTCTTCTTGTTACTGTTAAAAATCGGCAGTGTTTAATTATCCCATCCTTAGTGCTGTGAGTGATTTTGGCATTAAGCATTTCTCTCTTGATTTTGGTGAGAAAGGGGAGAAGAGAGCTTTGGGGTTGAGGGTTGGCTCGTGCAAAGGCAGACACTCATCTCTTTCTCACTTGAATAAGTGAAATGTCACAGATCTGACAGAAAAACTGGTTTAAACCTGCGAATTTTGGGCCAAGCCCTTAGCTTGGCAGTGTTGACTGAGAGGAGAGAAGTCCTGGACCCTTCTGTTGAGGAGGAGCTGTGCAGCACCTGTGTCCCCACCGCCCATGCAGCTGCTGGAGTCCCAGTCCTTCCTCTGTCTGTCTGTCCATCCATCAGTGCCACCTACCCAGTTACTGCAACCCCCTGCCCAGGAGGGGCTGCCCTGCCTGGTGCCTCCAGCATCAGGTCCTGGTGAACCTCTGGCTGGTGCTGGTGTGGTCAGTGCACTCCCACGCACTGCTCTAAAAGGGTTCACAGCCACACGGGCAAAAAGGTGCCAGCATGTCTTAAAAATCCCCGTAGCATCCTCTTCGGCTTTATTCAGAGAGCACTTCCAGAGCAGGAAAGAGAAAAAGAGCTTTGCAAATAGAAGAGGAATTTGGTCCCCAAATTTAAACCTGCCCTCAGTAAAATATCAGCCGTGAGGGAGTGACATCTTTAAAGGTGGAGATGCCAAGACAGGTCCTGCATCTATGCTGGGCAGCCAAGCAGGACTGTGCTGAGGACAAAGCCACTGGGCAGGCCACAGCATTCACATTTGCAGTCTCTTCTGAGGGCTTAAGAACAGTCACAGCCGCTTGCTCGGTTGCTGGGGCTACGCGATGCTGGAGCGATGCCTTTCTCCTGTAGGCACAGGATGTTCACAGAGCGATGTTTTTCCATACCAGAGAGAACTGGCCCACCAGCTGCCCCAGTTTCCTTCCCCTGTTCACTCCCGGGCAGGTCTCCCCTTGCCCCACGGAGGGGAGGGAGGTGGGTGAGGCTGCTGCCTCCTCCTTCAGGAGCCACCAGTGACCCTCCGGAGTGGAAAAGCCCCAGCCTCTCCTCGGTTTTCTTTCTTTTTTTTCCCCCCCTTTTCATTTTCCTGAAAGAAAGAGCTGTTTGTGCCAAGATCTGTTCCTTTTGAAGATGCTGATGTTGGGTGACAGGTCAGCAGGCCCCCAAACGTGCCTGTCCCCATTCAGTAAGGCATGTGCTCAGCTTTAAGGCGTAAGCGCTGAATCAAGTCCATTCAGCAAAGCCCTTTAGTGCGTGGTCGACTGTTTCCCTCAGCGCAGCACCACTCCTGCTTTTATGGGGTAGGTGTGTTAATTGGGCTCTTGGCAGCTTCCCTGAAGAGGATCCGGCTGGTGAAGGAACTGCCAGGGGCTTCCCTGCCGAAATCCCCCTGGCTCGGGCTGGGACCACACAGGCTGCGCTGGCTGGCACCGCAGCATCCCCTGCTCTGGGTGGAGCATCCCCGCGCTCCCTTCCGTTCCTCCCTCTGGAGGAAGAAGTGGGGGAGTTGAGTAGGAAACGAAGCCGGAGCTGCCGAGAACGGGTCAGTGTCAGCCGGGCACAGATGCGCAGGATTTTCCTTCCAGAGGTGGAGCTGCCACGGGTCTTTGCCTCAGGGGCTGAGGTCCCTCTGCTCCCTCTGGTATGAACTGAATGAGCAGCAGAGGAATCGGGCTCCTGCTGTGCCGGGCTGGCTCTGGCTGCCTGATCCCTCCATGAGCACGTTGTGTTCCATGCAATTACTGAACCAACTGGGCCAAAGAGAGGTGGGCAGGTTTAGGAGTCAAAGCAAATTACGGGGCAACCAGATGAGTCCCAGCAGGGGTGGGAGGAATGGGGCATGGCTGGGGGTCGAGGAGAGTGGGGCATCATAGAATCATTTAGGAGGGTAAAGACCTCTAAGATGAGTCCAACTGTTACCCCAGCACTGCCGAATCCACCAGCAGATGAAGCAGGACTCCGGGAGGAAGAAGAAGGGGCACCACCTTGCTTCGGTCCCAGTGAGCTGCCAGCTTTGTTTGGCTGTAAGGTGGTCCAGCAGCCTTAGCTGATGTGTGTCCTGTCCTGAGCTGCGTCCCAGGACTTGTTTCTGCTGAGGAGGACAGCCCTGAGCCCTGCCAAGAGGACAGTCTGTTGCTGTGAAGGTGATGCTCCACGGTGTCAGCAAGCTATGGCACCTCTGTGGAGGCCTTGCTGGCTGCTGCCATCCTTGGGCGAGCAACTCTGCAGAGGAGACTGGCTTTGCTTACACGAGTTCAGGCTGGTGGAGGACCCAGTGCAGCCCCTAAGATGATTTTGTCTTCTGTGACTCTTCCCTTGACTTTAGTGGCTCATTACTGTTGAAGATAATTTGAAGGCTAGGAAATTAATTTGCTGCCAGCCAAGACCCTTGCATAAAATACCTGACATCCTGCTGGAGGGGAAGGATTGATCAGGATGTCAGACTTCTACCAGAGCTGAGTGAGGGCTGCTTCAGTATGAACCTGTATCATAAAAATAAAAATCCTCATGATTTGACACAAGAAATGACACTTCTCTGTTTCGTAAGTAAAAGTGTTTTGCCCTCCAAACATGTAAAGTATGGTCAGCTTTCTGCAAGCTGTTCTTGCCAGCTTGGCCTGATTTTGATGAAAAAAAGCTGTTGCTTTTGCCTTTTTCTTGTCATTGCACCTGTTCCTGTTGCAACCGGGAAACATTTTATTCAAAAGTCATTTCAGTTTTGTCCAGCATGACTGGAGATATTGGGTATGTGCAAGCTCATTAAAAGCAAGCTGTGCTGAGGCAGCAAGTCCTCACACTCTGGAGTCTGTTCTGCTCCCTGGTAGCTGCAGTGTGGTTATTTTTGGTGTCTGGAGCTGTCTGTAGGTGACACCGAGGACCTATTTTAGATTGTGGTCCTCCTGTGTAATCAATAACTGGGGAGCGTACATTACAGACACAAAACATCCAGGCCAGGTTGGCTGGGGCACTCTGCAGCCTCATCCAAGGGGAAGGTGTCCCTGCCCATGGTAGGGGGGGTTGGAACAAGATGATCTTTAAGGTCTCTTCCAAGCCAAATAATTCTGTAATTCTGTGATTCTATCCCCGGTGCACTATGCAACAGTGCAACTCCAAACCTTCCCAAAGCAACTACTAAATCACCTGAATGCTATTTTTTATTCACCATACTTGGCCAAGACTTGCAGAAGCAGTAGATTCCAGGCAACCCCTGGAGGTATTCCCAGAATGCTTTCAAAAAGTGCCAAACGACCAATTTTTTGTTAATCCAGCCCTCTCAAAACCTCTCAGGGCAGTGAGAAAAGTAATTTCTGAAAGCCCTGTCTGTTCTTAAAATGGAGATCATTCAACCATCATTCAATGTTAAAAAACATTAATATTTTTTAAACTGTGATTTCCAGGGGGAAAGACAGCTTTCTGGCTTGCAGAGGGCACGGTTTGTGTGCTTTATCTTCTTGAGAATCAGAAACCATGATGTGAGAGAAGACTGATGCCCCGTAGAACTGCTGGGGTGGGATAGGAGAAGAAAAAAGAGAGAAAAAAAAACCAAAAAGCATTTTTCTCCAGTCAGAGGTGTTGGAAATGGGAAGTAGTTCAATCTGATGGTGTGCCTGACAGTAGCTCCAAGGTAAGTAGGCTCAGCAGCCCAGGTCTGCAGCCACAGGGTCTGAGGTCTGGTCTGGAGGGGACTGTTGCCTACCAGGACACCTCTTACATTCCCTGGGTATTTTGTGGGAGTCTGTAGGTGTCAGACTGCTAGAAACTACTGCAGTGCACATCCAGTGAAATTCCTGGCCAGCATCAACCCATGGCACCTCCTGAGGCTTTGCAGGAGCATTTGGACCCTGGCAGTTTCCCACTCTGCCTCTCACAGGCTGACTGTACTTCTGTGGAAGTATTTATAAGTTACTGCTTGCTCAAAAGAACTGAAAGGACTTGGTCAGTGCTTATGTTGATTTTTTGGTACCTTCAGCCCTGTAGTTATTGATATTAAATAAAAGCAAACAAATGATTATCCAGAATTTTCTTCATCCTGGAGTGCAGTGTTACCCAAAGATCAGGGGAATGGGTCTTCCTCCCAAGCATAGGAACTGTTACACTGACCTCATGGGTTATTGCTACTCCTTTTGCCTTCATGCAGTCCTGGTGCTTGCAGGGCCAGGGATTGCCTTGTTCCTGCAGGCAAGGTGGAATTCAGCTCTGTAGGGAACCTGCCTGAGCCTTGTGCATTCGCTCTGCACTGCCAGTGCCAAGGCCTGCCAGAATCAATGCTGTGCCTCGGGGGACTATGGAAAACAGGTCTCCACTTGCTCCATGGAAGCATGAGGCAGCAGGAAGGTGTGAGACCCAGAAAATCCTGGCCTGCACCACAGCAGGCTCGAGCACTGAGCTGAGCATAGACTGGCACAGTCCACTGGTCTTTGTAATGGTGGGGTTTCCTCCCCACGCTTATCTGGATAACCTAGCTGTTCCCAGCTTCTTTGGACTATGCATTTTAAGCATTACAATATGAGAGGGAAATCAAAACCCAATCAAAATTATCTCTATGAGACCCATTCAATAAATAGTTATTGGCAATTAACACAGATTTTTTTTATAAAGAAGTAATTAGCCCTCCTGCCCTGAGCATTAATGAATGCTTTTCATTACACCCTAAGGGGTAGTCAACCTGATAATAATCCACTTCAACATGAATGTTGTTATAAAACAACGTTGTTTGACAACAGAGGCAGCAGGACAGTCACAAACAGGAGTCAAGCCTGCTCTAGTGAGCACTGGAGCTGGTTGCTTAAAAATGAAAGATCATTAATAATTTGCTTGGATTGATGCTATAGACTTGTATTCTTACTCATAAAGGAGATGAAGCAACGGATACAAAAAACAGGGTCTCATTTTTCCCTGGGTGCAAAGCTGAGAAAGCCAATGGAGATGCAGCAGTGCTGGCCACAACCTTGTATTGATGGTGCCTGTAGGGCCTGGCAGGGTGGAACAGGACTCCTCTGTGTGGTTGTCTGGAGGCAGTGATTTTATGGTCTGGAGGTGTTTGGCAGCCAAATGGCAGAGGGCTGTGTGTCTCTGCAGTCTCCACTGCTTAACCCTTTGGCACTACAGGGAATGAACACCAGGCTACAGCACCCCTTCCCCCACGCTCCTGTTTGATTGTTGGCATTTTCTAGTGAGGAGTGTGTTAGTGCAGATGCAAAAATCACATTGAGTTCTCAGTTCAGTGGCTCTCCTGCTCTGACAGCCCATCACAGCCACCTGGTTCTGCTCAGGGTGGTGAGCACAGCACGGGCAGGGCTCTCTCTCGGAGGAAAGCCCTCACAGACTAAACAGATGAACCAACAATTTCCCTTCCCCTGCCCTGGGAACATCCTTGCTGCTCCCCTCTGACCCCCCTGCAGCCCTTGCTCAGCCCGGGTCTGGTGGGAACCCCAGCTGCCACTGCTTCCTGCAGCCAGCCTACAGAGGCATCCCTGTTACATTTACAAACCTGAGGATTCAGGTGAACAGCTGGATCCTCCCCTCCAAGATGGGCTGTCAAATCAGGAAGAAGTGGTCCAGGATGATGCTGGGGAGCTTGGTCCCTAGGGCTTTACCCTGTGGAAAGACAGTCGGTAAGGGGAGGTCTAATTAAAGAGGCCAACAGCACATTTGCACGCTGCTGGAAAGATCTTCCTTGCCCACTCTTCCCCCTGCTATTTCACACGTTTTCTGGGGAGCCCATTCTCACTCCAGCCTCTCCTCCTTTGCAGTTATCCCTGTGCTCTCCTGGGAAGCGGGGACAGTCCACCCCGCAGTGCGGATGAGGACTGCTAGGAGATGGTGCCGCAGCCCCTGGGACAACGTGTGACACTGGAGTCAGGGGTGGCAGCCGGCTCTGGAGCCAACCCAGGCTTTAATAGGCAGCTTTGCCAAATGCCTCCGTGGTGGCCACGTCTCGGCTGCTGCTCCAGGCTGCGTGCAGAGAGAGGAACCCCTCGGGTGAGCAGGAATTGTGATGATTGCTCAGCCTGTACAGTGGGGCTGCCCGCAGGCCGTGGGGCGGGATCAGAGCACTGCGTCCCTGGATATGTCAAGGGAATTCAGTCCTGCCAAGGAGCTAAAGCTGCAGGTGTAAGGGTAGGAACAAACAAGGGCAGAAGACTCGACGATCCTTGCGGGTCCCTTCCAGCTCGGAATATTCCATGAAAAAAAAAGAAGGTTATTAGGCAGCGTGGAGGCTGTTGGGATCAGTGCAATGAGCACAGAGCTGCATTAGCCTTGCTTTAGGCAATCTCGATTTTGGCATTTCATAGATTATGGGTGCCTAATTTCACAGCTGTGAACTTCTTTGAGCACACATTTGTTCTGATGTAATTACTTCACTTCAAAAATAAAGTACATGCAGGAAAATATTTTTTTCATGTGGAACCATAACCATCCTCTGAGGACCCCTTAGCAGGGCTGCAATCCCGACATCAGCCCTCAGTGCCTGTCTCACCAGCTCTTCATGGCATGGGAAGTGGGAATGTTCAGCTCCTGGCCCAAAGGAAAAGCTGCCTAGGCTGCAGAGTCGTGGGGATTAAGGGAATGCTCCCACAGAGCATGGGGCTCCCTGGGGAGGCTGATTTCCATGCTGTGTCATGATTTTAGTATAAAGAGGAAAAAAAAGTCCCTCAGTTTAACATTCACTAGAGTTTTATTCTCTGTTATTGCTGGAAGGCTTGGCAGACCTCTAGGGAAAGTTTTACAAGGGGGAAAAACGAATTTTTTCCAATGCAGAAGTTTCCAGAATTTCAATAAGCCGTAATTAGCTTTGAAACATAAACTAGGAATCACTTAATTGCTACATTTACAATATCTGAGATCAAGGATTACCTTTTTTGGTAATATAATGACATTTTAAATTAATGTGTGTGTATGTGCAGTTTTCGCTTTTTAGAGAGTTGCCTCTTTTTTGGTTGTTTTTTCCTTTTTTCAACAAACAAAATAAATGAAGATGTGGATTGATCTTACTAGAGAACTAAGGAAGGCAAGGGCTAGGTCTCCTATGGATTCATACAGCACTGGACTCCATATTTTCCCTCACTCACTTTCCTGCAAGACCAGGAAGGGAAATTTTTGCAGGAATAGTTGAAGCTTGTAAAAGGGAATTATCATTTAATGCCATGACAGCAACAGTGCCAAGAAATACCAACTGCTTGTATCTGCAGCCAGGACAGGTCAGACTCTGAGACATAAAGGCAGCTACAAGCTCAAAACCAGGGGGAGTTACAGGGTGAGTGTGTTTTGCGTCAGTGGGAGCTGTGACCTGGTACACAGGTGCACTTACTGAAGTGGGAGATGCTCATTAACCCTCCCTATAAATGACCTGCCCCACAAAACTCCCATTAATACAGCACTTAAGGAGCCTATCTCACAGCAAATGTAAAGCTTGGATGGCTGTTACCTACAGGCTGCACTGGGCCAGGGTTCTCAACCCCTGGCAGCCTGCAAGGGAATCACTGTCCTGCAAAGGATGCTGCCACGGTCCTGGGGTCACACATCCAGCACCTCCTTTTCCTCCTGGTTCCCTGTCTGGATGGCTTTGCTGGGCTTTGGAAGGACAGCTGGGAACAGCAGCAGGTCAAGAGCAAAGGCTGACAGAAGAAGGACATGGACAGACTTGCTCTTTTATTTGCATTTTATCCTGCATTGAAGGTTGCACACAGCTGCCTGTCTGTCCTGGCTTCAGCTGAAGTAGAGTTAATTTTCCTAACAGTAGCTGGCACAAGTCTGTGCTCCAGATTTAGGATGAAAATAATATGGATAACACACTGGTGTTTTTAGTTTTTCCTAAGTAGTGCTTACACTAAGTCAAGGACTTTGTATTGTGTACGCCTTGTTTTTCTTGGGATTTCTCTCTCTGCCTTCTCTTTTATTTACAATTATTACTAATAGTAGTATCATTTTTGTTGTTGTTGTTATATTTTACTTTGTTTTGATTATTAATCCATCTTGACCCACAGTTAAATTTTACTTTTCTTTTCCCTGATTCTCCTCTCCATCCCCCTGGGGTGGGTGGGGAGTGAGTGAATGGTTGTTTGGTACTTAATTGCCAGCTGGGTAAAACCATTACACTATCCCAGGAGGGTTTCAAATGCTGGACACTCTGCACAGTTACAACAGTCAGGAGGTAAATTTTACCTGGGTGACAAATGAGCTGTTGTGTTTGTCATTGACTTACTTCCAAACTGGAAAATCTATGGCTGTGACGGCTCCTCAGGCTCCCTCATTCTCTCTTACCTATCAGTGTCTGGTATTTAAGAATAATTGGACTCTCTTTTTTTATAAGTAGGATACATTTTTCAAGGCCATGCTAGTCCTCTGCTGGTGGTCAAACAAGCCATGCTGAGTGCACAGGTGCCCAAAAACTCACAGCAAACTCTGTCATCTCTCTGGGGGAAAAAAAAGGCTGCTTTTAAGACATGGATTGCAACAAGGCATTACATGGAGTGGGGCTCTGAGCAACCTCACCTAGTTGAAGATGTTCCTGCTCATTGCAGGGGGATTGAACTAGATGTCCCTTCCAACCCAAACCACTCTGTGACTCTGTGGTTCTATAATTCCATGACTCCTGCTGCCTGAAGAAGGGTATATTTAGGAGGTGCAACAGGAGGCCTTTCCACCCCTAGAGCCTCATTTATCTTGTGATGGGGCTGCATCCCTCCAAAGGGCAGCAGGTGCAGGTGCAATACCCACGCTTTGCTCCAGCCTGTGATGCTCACTGTGGCACCAGCATGCCAGGGAGCAGCTGATAAATGGCCAGGGAGGGCTCATATCCCCCTCTTACACGAGTTTTGATCCCTTCCTTGGCTGGTGGTGAGCACAGTTTCACCTGGTGGTGTTATGGGGTCCCAGCACAAAAGAGACACTGAAAATTCGTCCCTTCTGCGGCACATCCACCAAAATGTCATGGGTGCAAATAGGGACTGGCCTGGCTTTTCTGCCATGCTGCAGTCAGTCCAATCCACCTGTCTAAACCTGAGTCAGGCTGTGGAGGACACATCCCAGAGGCCCAGCTGCCAGGGTCCCAGTTCTAGAAGTCCCTCCCAGTCCCATGTTGGTACTGACATTGCAGTTTTCAAGACTGCATCCCAAGACCAAGCTTTTTCTAATTTCTCCGCCAATGAATGTTTTCAACGTTTTGATTCCTTGAGAAAGGTGTGTGTCTGTGCCACCTGGGGAAGGTACTAGTGAGGGTGCACAGCTCTGCAGCTAAGGCATGGCCTCAAGACAGCTCAACTACCCATGGCTGATTGATTTAAATAATAAACTGAATGTATTAGTGGCAGACTAATGAACTGGCCTGTACCATCTTGAAAGTGGAAGATGGGCATGATACACCAGCCCTTCATGTCAACCATATCTTCTTCATTTTATGCAGGTTATTGAGCAGAAGATCCCATGGAAAACCCTGGACACACGTTCCAATTTATCAATGTTCATTAATTTTACCAATTACCCTTCAGAGTAAAAATACAATCAGATAAACCATGCTTAGGTGAACTTCATATACTGAGTATTTTCTATAATGTAAGCATGTGGTGGCACTCACATCTGTGTATGTGTGCAAAAGACGGCTATTATGCCATTTATCATCATCATCATTATCATCATTGTATAATATACCTGTATAACTTATACTCTGATTGAAATTGAATACATTTTTTGCCTTATGGGAAGGAAGAGAATGTGGCAAGGAAAGGACAAGTTAAAAGTGTCTGGGTGCTTTTAAAGCTTATCTCTGAGACACAGCTTTCTAGGGCAGCAGAGATTTGATAGGTCACCACAGTGGTCCCAAGCACAGCTGTACCAGACACTTTGTTTGAAGTATTCCCAGTCAAAACAGTTCTCTGCTTATTCTGGACCATAAACAAGGTCAGTGCTGAGTTTCACAAGCTCAGGGTTGTTGCATCCTTGGATGTCACGGTGGAGCCACGAGGCAGAGCCCTCAGTGCAATATAACATTGCACCTCCTGCACACCCACGCAGGAGATCAAGAGGTCGCATTTCAGCTCTGCAAGCTCTGACAGTGTCCCTTTCAGCACTATTGCAACGACACCTGTTACACCACCTCTCCTCACTCCCACTTAATGTATTGTGGCACTCACAGTGGTGTTGCAACGACAGCTGACAGATTCCCTGCCTTTGCAGACCCACTCCTGTCGGGTTGCAGGTGCTTGCTAATCAGATAATGCCATTGTTTTGGTGGCACTCATGTTTGTCTCTGCTAAATGACAAGCAGGAGCCTGTATTCTGCTTTCTGGCGCTTCCCTTTCAAGCTTCACAGTCGTACTTGCCATTTCACCTTCTGTGTGAATCAAAGTTGCTCTCGCAGCTTTGTGAGACGGTGGCAGCTCAATCCGGGGGATGGATGCGCGGTGGCATCCCCGGCAGCACCTGGAACCTGGCAGCCCTCATTGACCTTTCACAGAGGCAGCTCGGAAATCGATGGCAAATAAAGGGCAGTCGCCTGAAACTGGTCCCAGTTTGGTTTCTGCTGATTGATCTGGCAGCTCCACCAGGGGAAAACAAGTTATGCTGGATATCAATTATTTGTGGATCCACTCCCTTCAACTCAGGAGTGCTTTTAGTCAGAGTCCAGGGAGATGAATGAAGGAAGAGAGGACCCCTGTCTCTCCAGCAGTGGCTGTTCTGTAAACCAGCTCTTACTAATGAGTCCAGGTGTAAATGAGGTACTGCTGAAATGCACAATTAGACACGCTGATCATCAGGGGAACTTGATACTAAGATTTCTGCGCCAAACCCACAAGGTTTAAAAAGAAGATTTCTCATTATCAGGTACAAAGTTGAGGATTTAGATATTCTTCTGTTAAACAAGTTTGTTCACCAGCGCCTGAAGCCCAGAACAGCTCCAGCCTCTCCCAGGCAGGAGACCATGTAGCCAGGGCTTGCTCAGGGCTCTTGTAGCAGGGCCTGAACTTTCATTCAGCTCAGGTGCCTGGGAGAAGACTTTCTAACCAAGAAAAGGTGCAATTAATAGACTGCCCTCGTGTATGAGATCAGAGCAACGAATATTAAAACTTAATAATACAATTGCCCACCTTGGCACAGATAAAGGACGTCTCATTTAGTGCAAGTTGGAAGAGCCCCTGTAGGGCAAGGCTCAGTCTCTGCCCAGAGCAGAAGATCCCTAGGTTATCTCCAGGGAAGTGTTAAGCCCAGCAGCAATTCTGAGCCCCTGTATTTCCTAGAGGGTCACTGTGTGGCACCGAGTTTCCAGCTGACTTTGGCAGTGCTTTGGACACGGAGCTGGGAAGCAGCTCCAAAATACACCCAGACTAGAGCACAGTGGGGTTGGAGGGCTGTGTGCTGTATGAGTTTACTTTGTTTACTTTAGAAATCTTACTACAGATCAGCCACCAAGCTTAAAAGATTAAATATAGGGAACATGGAAGCATGCCATGAAAAATAAATCAGATAAAGGCCTGCCTCTTGGTAGGAAAACGGGAAAGAGCACAGTTGGTGTCACTTTTTGTTGGTTTTAGTGGTGGGAGTTGAGAGCTGAGAGTGAGGGTAAGAAGGGAAAAACATTCCTTCAGAAATTATACATTTTACATAAACGATCTACCAAAGATCAATGTTCTGCATAAGAAGTCAGAGTTTAAAAAAAATCCTACATATTTAAAACAGACTTAAAAGAAATAATTAGCCTTGTTAGCCTGGCATATTAAAGAAAGTCCATAACTTCAAACTGATCAGCTCTTGACACATCTTCATTTAGCATCCTACAGGCGTGCAGAATGTCTCCTGTTGGGCTATAGAAAATAAAGATACATGGCAGCCTCTGCGTGGGTGCAGAGATCACACTGGGCAAAGCAGAAATGAATAAACACATCTGTAACGTGGTGTCCAGAAAGCCTCAAAAAGCATGTGGCTGGAAATGCCAGAGTAAAGCAGACAGAGAAAAAGTGCACAAAAAATCCAGGGGAAAGGGGGAATCCTTTCCTGCAAGGAGTGATAACAAGACAGATTGGATGAATACTTTAAAGAGCTTCCAACCAGGAAGAATCACAAAAAGTTCAAAGCGGGAAAAACTGGGAGGTGAAGGTTAAATGTGAAGGGTCTTAACAGGAAAGATAAGAGCAACTTCAAGTGCAGTGAGAAGACAATCTGTCAAATTTTAAGGCTCTCACTTGTGAAAACATCTAGCGACAGTCATAGCTAACCATGGCCAGGCAAGCAAGCACGGGACCACAACATTCAGGAAATTTAGTAAGAAGATTAAAACTTGCCATGCCAAACTTTCCAATGAGTGACAGCTGTAGATTGGGTACCTGTCATTTAATCAACTAAAGCCAATGAACTTGACAAAGAAAAGCTGTAGGTCGTGAGATTGCATGTACCTGAGCTGTTAGGCCGGAGACCAACAGGGTGCACATCACCCAAAGCTACGACAATAGAAAGCAAAAATCCTTCCCAGAAGCAAGGGGCCAACTCCATCCATAGAAATTCACAGGGCTGTTCACCAGAAACACAAGGGTATGTCATGGAAAAGACGAGCCCTGTTCTTGTCACCACCTGCAATGTTTCACAAACCTGAAATTAAGGGATCAAAAGAAGCATTGCAGACAAAGAGTGTCAATAGCACAGCTTGTAACATACAAAATAAGAGAAAGCTCTGTAATAGTGTGCTGGTTTGGGCTGGGGTAGAGTTAAATTTCTTCACAGTAGCTGGTATGGGGCTGTGTTTTGGATTTGCTGAAAACAGTGTTGATAATACAGAGGTGTTTTTGTCATTGCTGAGCAGCATTTGCACAGCATCAAGGCCTTTTCTGCTTCTCCTACTGACATGCTGGCAAGGGGGCTGCAGGTGCAAGTGACACTGGGAGGAGACACAGCAGGGACAGCTGACCTCAAGTGACCAGAGGGATATCCTATACCATATGGCATCACGATCAGCATACAGAGCTGGGGAAGAAGGAAGGGGGAATGTTTGGAGTGCAGTTGTTTGTCTCCCCAAGTCACCATTTTACACATGATGGAGCCCTGCTGTCCTGGGGACGGCTGAACACCTGCCCAACCATGGGAAGTGGTGCATGAATACCTTGGTTTGCTTTGCTGGCACACAAGGCTTTTGCTATTAAACTCTCTGTATCTAAATCCATGCATTTTCTAACTTTTACTCGTCTGATTCTCTCCCCCATCCCACTGGTGGGGGAGTGAGTGAGCTGCCTGGGGCTCAGCTGTCAGTTTGGATTAAACCAGAAGGAACCGCAGAGGAGACAATGAGTGGTGTTGTATTTCCCACTGATTCATTTATTAAATGCCTTTCACATTGTTCCCCCCACCATGTTCCCCTGCCCCCAGCCCTGGCCACTCCCTCGGGCTCTCCCTGTTGGTTCCTGTACCCCAACTCCGCCCAGGGACCGCCCCTGAGCCCCTGACAAAATCCCCCTGTGCCCGGATCACGAGGTCTCTCTGCCTCTGGGGATCGCTGGGACAAGATGTGATTAAAGATCCTCTTAAACCCTTATGGAGAGACCCTTCTCGCGTCCTTTGCCATCACTGTGTTGTAAAGCTGGTAGCTACTGGAGCAAAACCGCAGAGCTGTCCGGAATGGACTACGGGAGGGCAAAAATGGTCGCACTGCCCTAAGCAGCTCCGCTGAGCTCTCAGGGAAAGCTGCAGCTTGCTAAACTAAACCTAGCACTACAACAAGAAGGGGCACAGGAGAGGTACCAGGTCTTGTTTTGACCCTTTGGCAAGATCACAAACAGCAGGAAGAAACTCAATTCTTCCATCAATCAGTTTTTTGTCAGGATTTTATCAGCCACTGATGGACCAAGGGACACTGTAAATGAGACCTCTGGCTGGGTGTGAAGGTGAAGACACCAGCCTTGGAGAGCTCACAGCCCTCCTGCAAAGGGACAGGGACCCTTAGAAATTCCTATAGCTCGATGAAGTCCTGCTGGAGGCTCCAGCATGCACAACAGGCACAACAGCTGAGGCTGTCTTGAAATAACCTTCCGGAGTGCTCTGAGAGCCAGAAACACTTCACTGCATTATTGTCGGCACAAGGGAGTCTTCAGGAATGAAAGCGCCCATTGATGATGTGCCATGCCTGGGCAGGCAGTGATCAGAATCCCAAATCAAGGAAGACATTGAGGCAGCCAAGAAGATGCAACCCAAACCTCAGCAGAGCCAGATGTCAATCGCAGACAATTTAATTATGTCTGGAGAAGCCAACCACAAAGGTAGTAAATCCGGCTGATTATAAGCAACAGTGAACAAGCTGACAATGAAAGGGATAAACAGGGAAATTTAAAAATTGCAAAGGAGGTTGAAGTAGGTCAGTATGTTCACACCCAGCCATGCAACTCAAACCACTTGCTAAAGAAAGTGCATTGCTCAGATACAGAGTAATTATCACAGCTAGAGCAGTGGACATGGTCCCTTCCAAACTTACCCATTGTGTGATTCTGAGAGCAAGGACCTGAAGCATTTACAAGCATCATCAGTATTCCTCCTCCTTCACCCTCCTACCACTGCAATCGGGCTCATGCTACAGGGCAAAATGTGGATGTAAATAAATAATAGGATTTTGCCAAGCTGTTTCAATGACTACAAAATGTTCCATGGTCTGTAGTTCCCACCTTCACAAGCGTCTATTTCATTAGGATGGCCATATTTTCACTCTTAAACTATAATCCATCAAACAATGTGACATCTGTTGATGTGCAGCACAGACTTAACATGCTTGGTGAAGCTGAGAGGATGATCAAGTGTCTCTGCCTTTGGAAAGCTGCTAATCTGAAAAAAATGGAAAGAGAACAAGATGTCCACAGGGAGAACTAAAGAGAGGAGAGGTGGTGTGTTACCCGAGAAATAGAGGCTTGAGTATCTGTAGCCTGTAGTGAGCTTTACAGCAAGGCTGGGAACCAGTTTGGACAGATGTGCCAGGCCATGTAGGTCAGTGTACATTCTTTTGATGGCCATCCCCTCACTCTATGGCATCCTAGTATAAATTGCACCTAAACCACTACATTACAGAAAAAGACAGGGAGTAGCACCCTGGCAGGCACCCGTGAGTGCCTTTGTTAGCAGGTTGGAAGTCTGGATGAAAAATCATGTCCATTCAAAAGAGCAGCCAGCATTCCACCTGGTAATTGTCAGCATGTTCAGCTTGATGAGATACTAATGATTTGGAGAAAGCAGAAGCTTCCCATGTGAGCACGATAAGGCCTAATGTGCTGTATGCCCAGCAAAAAGGGGAGAGAGGGGAAAGAAATGCAGAGGAAATACTGTAACAGCAACAAGCCCTCAAAGTACAGGACGGTGTAACTGATCCCCCCTCACGAACATTCAGTCATTTAGGGAATATGCATGAAAAGTGTGGGCACAGTATTTCCCACGATGCTGAAAAGGAAGGAGTGGAAGAGGGAGTGTGGGAAAGCACTTAGCAGTGACTCTGCTCGCTGACACTGAAACGGAGAGAAAATAGCCTGGAAGTTCCGGGGTGGACAGGGAGAAGGACCTCTGTGTCTGCCCTGAAAGGAAGTCAAGTGGGGGCTCTTCACCTCGAGGCAGCTGACTGAGGGGCTCAGATCAGGGCTGTGAAATCCCTCCTGATGCGGCTCCTCGTGGCATCCCAAGTGTTCCGCACAGCTCATGCCCAAATACCCCAGCAATGCTCCTAAGAAATAATTCGTATTGGAGGCATAGGAGATCTGTGGAGTTACACAAACAGTTTACAGACTTTTCATGTCAGGCTGTGACCACACGTTACCCACAGCTTTTTTTAAGTCCAATCTGCTGGGATTTTGTCACAGCCGGAGTATCACTGTCCTTTCCAACTACCAAAATCTGACTTCTGAAAAGGCCTCCATCTGTCTCCCATCTTACTTTAATTTACTAAGTTGTGCCATATCCCCATCTGGCTATTGGCTGGAATTTTGTTTTGTTTTGTCCCCTTGAGTTATTTAAGGAGACACAGATCTGGCTGAGTACATTAGATCATTATATGTCTCTTAAACTAGTTGTTGGATTTATTTGAATAGGGTTTAGCAAGATTAAGAATGTTTTCTTTAAATTACTATAGTAGCCTACAATTTTCAAATGGTCATTTTGTCCATTATATTGATTTCTATTTAAAGGACTTTGATGTTTTTTACTGCAGTACAAAGAAGGCAGTTAAGCAATGCTCCTGTGGAAACCAACAGTTTTAGAATTTTGTTCAAGACTGAAATAACAGATGCACAAATCCCATTAAAACTCGATGGAAACTGACCTCACATGTCTGTAAGTTGCTTGAAAAGATCATTTATAGAACTTCCAGAAGTAGCTTTACACACAGTTGGTGTTTCCTACCAAACATGCTTCATACAACTTCACATATTGTCATTTTGGGGGGAAATAATGAAAGCGCATTCCTGACACAGCATTACTGACATGGAAAAGTGGCTCAGCCCTTCTGAAAGGTGCTTCAGTCCTTTCCTTATCTGTCTTTGTCTCTCTGAAGTGTTGCACCTCCGTTTAGCTACCTGTGCTGATTGCATCAACAAGATACAGAAGGAAGCCTCAGTGCAGTTTTATCCTTCTATCTCAATGCCACCTCCAGCCACATCCATTATTTCATCCAAAAAAACCTGAAACTGAGCTTCTGTAGCTCTAAGGAGCTTTTAAGGAGACATCCAAGATTCCTCTATCAGAGGGAAGCATTTGGATGGAGGGCTGGTTACTCAGGATCCCATCCCACTGATCCATCAGCTCCATGCCCAGACCATCACAGCTGGTGCAACACCAGCAGCTGCTGCAGGCTGTACTTGAGGTCGCTCCAGCATCTCCCGGCTGTCCTTGTGTCTCACTCAGGCAGATGGACATGCCTTATGCCACTAACTTGCTTTCATATGAACCCAAGGAAAGCTAAAGGTGTGGCACTCCTTTCTCCCTCTAAAGGTCAAGGTGTTGACCCTTCTACAAGCCCACTACCCTTTGCTGTTTATGCCCATCTTCCAGGCTTTGGCCGTGCTTGGCATCGACCCTCTGGCACAGTTTGGGTCAGTGACCAAGCACTGGCTGCATGCAGCCCCCTTCTACCCTCACTGGCACACAGGGAAGGCCTAAGATGAGCTGTCAGAAAAGAATGCTTAATTATTTGCTGCCTGTGTCCTGCACCAAGTTCTGCACAAAAACCATGGGATTTTATTCTCCTTTCTGGAGAGAAAAAGATGGGGGGAAATGAAGTACTTAGAAACCCTTTCTTTCCCAATCAAGCTTTGCCTGTCCAAATTATTTAGTCATTCACTGTGTACACTCACTGGGATAAAAGTAACAACAATAATTACAATAATAATAACACCTTAATGAAATACTGGAAAGAGAAAATAATTAATAAGTGTTATAGTACCCTTTCTGCATGTTTTCTAAATGGCAGAATCATTGTCTTTGTGCTGATGGCAGGTGAGTTCAGCCTCCCCTCAAACATGTAACTACCATCAATTTTAGAATCTGTAAAGTGTAAAGTATTCAGTAATTTTTCCTCTCTGTCTCTTTGTATGCATATCCTAATACATGCAGAGACTCCACAGCTCACATTTTTGTAAGAATACAAGCAAATATCCTGCCCCAAAAGTTAAACTGAACCACAGCTCAGCAGCAATCCTTTCAAAGGCTTTTCAATGGCCTGTTCTCTGCCTTTGAACACATCTTTGGCATTCAAGTCCTCAGAAGAGAGGCATATACTAGTTTGGATCTGAGGCATTATCTGGTGTGTGCTCTGGATGTTTTAGGATCTGTGCGATCGCACATCACTGCACATCTCACAAAATCAACATCGCTGTGCTTCTGTACTCACAGAACAACTCTGATCCAAATTCAGCTCCTTGTATTGACAGGAGATTGGCTTTGGGGTGTCTCACCTAAAATGATGCTCACAGTTTGTCCAGTCTAGCCAAAAAAAACAGGGAATAAGACATGTACTGTTTAAGTCCTGTCTTCCTTGCTTTAATATGAAAGAAACCCTGACATTTTATGACCGAGCAGGAATCTATCTGAATGTCTTTGTCTAAAATTTCCTCTCCCTCCACTGACGTGCAGTGTGTTGCAATCCATGTGATTGTCTTCATCCTATCCAAGAAGGGACTGGGCTATAGCAACACTGCAAAAAATGTAATGAATTTTGAGAGAATTATTCTGAAAGTGGAGAAAAGAAGTTGAAAACCACTTCGAGATGTAAGCTATTACATAAAAGCTCAGTTGTTATTTTTATTACTTTATTAGTCATTATTGCTGATAATGATGGAAATGCTTGCCAGGGTTAGAGAAGGTCATCCTTTTCTAAGTCATCCTTTCTGCTGCAATACAATCTCTTTTTGAAGGCTGAAGTGTTTATCCCTCCAACTCTGCGTTGTATAACTTGAGTTTGCTAAGGAAAAAAGACTAATTCAAGCTATTTGTTGATTTTGAGTCCAGGTAACCTCAACAGTTTTTAAACTTACCACCCAGTTTAACCAAATGTGACAGAGGGCCAAAGATGCCCAAGACAAACATTTCCTGTGGGTTGCATGAAAGCAGAAAGGTGGATGGAAAAGACCTTATTAATATTTCCAGCTGAGGGAAAGGGCACAGTGTAGGCATAACTGCTATTACACAGTACAAGTTCCTCTTAGGTGCTCAGCCTTAAGCCATGAATCTGTAGAAAACCAGGTCTGGCTGGATCTTGTCTTCAAGCACTTCTTTGTTATTCTCTCTTGATAGCAAACCAGAAAACCTCATAAGTAAAGATTTGAATTGTAGATGACAATATAGCCTGTGCTAGCATGTGAAATGAAACTTTGCTATTATTCATAGCTCACCAAGCCTACAGGGTGTGGCACGGCTTTACCCGAAAGCTGCCAGGTATTCTTTGTGGTGGCACATCTGCTGCCCTGTTTTCCTGCGCAGTGGGAGAGGCACTTGGAAAACAGCTCATTAGTTTATTATTGTTATCTTCACTCTTTCTGACTGTCTCACTCTCCAGCTTAACTCAGTCTCCTTTTGCTTTGCCTCGTCATCATCTACTTTTTAAGCTGCTTGGCACACAGTTTATGCGCTTTTCCTTTACCCAAGCAATGCCAGCTCCTCCCTGTGACAAGTTCTTGGGCCTGTAAAGATGCCTGTGTGAATCCAACTGCTGAAGGAAGTTTTACATAACAAAACCAGAAATAATTTCTAAGACTCCTCTGGAAACTGGTTGCCAACAAAAAGATTGTTTTTTTCTTCTTTAAGGAAACGGTATTCAAAGTCCAAACCTGTCCCCGTTAACTTCAGTTCATGAAGCATGAGACCTTTTAGTTCTACATGCTGGGAACTGATTGTGAGGCAGCCAGACTCACTTACCTACGCCCTCTCTATTTCAGAGGTGACTAGAATTTGTTGGAATTAAACCTAAAACGAAAAGGTTCAGCAAATATTAATTTGTACTTTATGGGAAATTAGGTTGGATTTGCATCTCAGGCATTTTTTCATATCTAGTTATAGTCTTAAAAATGTCAAAGCCTGGAAGTTTGTGGACACAGCACTCTCTAAATGAACAGGGGGGAATTATTTCAGAGAGTAAATCAGAAATTCATACACATGAGTAAGCCCCGTGTGTCTGGACCAAAAGGCTTAGTACAGTGTTCCCATGCTTTCAGTCAACCAGCTATAATTCCTGTGACTCCAGGGCCCCCCAATAAACTGCCTGCACATCCTTTAGGGATGGCCTATGTTCACTGAAGTTTTTGACCCGATAATTTAGAAGAGTAAGTTAATGTGAGAAAATGGTGACCTACTCATGGAAAATTTTCAGGTGAGAGGGAGGGTCTACAAAACTGATGGGATCCATTGTCAATGTCACTGAAAGGGATTCACCCATCTCTGCTCCCAAGCCTTCTCTTGTAAATCATGTCACTCACAACTCAAAGAAGCCTCATTTGCCAAACAAGTTGAGTGGCGGCAGCAGTGCTGTGGCGGCTTTGGTTCCTTTGGTTCCTTTACAGTTTCAACCCTAAACCAGGAATGACACCAAATATCCACTCTTAGGTGGCTGCAAATCAATGAGGGAAGGGTTTCCCAGCGAGCCCCAGGCAGCTCGTGTGGCCACCAGTGATGTATTCCCTTCCCACTGCTATCGACCGCACGAAACACCCACCGCTTCTTCGAGATGCGGTTGTGCAGCCATTGCGGCACATGAAATATTGATGAGAATTAATGTTAAAAAAACCCCAAAAACAACCCAAACTGAAGATCCTGTAATTCCAGCTGGGCGATAAAGCTGAGTTTCCGTGCGATGCTGGCCACGGGCTCTTGCAATCCGGACGCGCGGCACTAGATGGCAAAGCAGCGCCAGGTTTGGCAGCGCAGCCCGGGCTGCGCCTCCCGCCTTCCCCAGCCCCGGCCCCGGCAGCGGGGGCCGCGGGTCCGGTCCCCATGGGCACCTCGCGGAGGAGGGGCTGCGCATCCCTGCCCTGCCCTTCCGCATGCCCTGCCTCCCTCCTTCAAACCACGGTGAACCGCAGAGATCGCGCCCTAGAGATGGGATGCAGCTCATCAACACCGTAGGTGAGGGGACTGTAAGGATGCAGACGTGGCTGGTTTTCTTATTGCTTTTGCTGGCATTAGTGGTTTGCGCTGCAGTCGCCCTCAGGAGCTCGGGATCCCGTGCAAGACAAGCAGTCCTCGCTCCAACAGAGATTACACAGCAGCTGAGTGGCAAAACTTGTCTCGTCTCCTTATTGAACAAAAAGAGATTTACATTTAATAGTCCCAAGTGGAACCACCTCTCCTTTCACTCTCGTCAGTCTATGCTTTGGGTGTTTTACTGTGTGAGGGAAGCTACCACCTATGCACTTAAGGTGTGAAGTATTTTTATTAGTAGTCTGTTCTCCCTTTTCCCTTGTGTGCAGATAATACCTGTTTATGCTAAAAGGAGTTAGAGAGGGAAAGGTGGAATCTTCAGGATCCAGTTTTGCATCAAATAACCAAAATCTTTTAGGTCTAAGTGAAAAAAATCTCTGGGCAGGCCAGTAAGTCCCTCTTTATTTTTTGTAAGGGAGTGTCATGGTTTAACCACTCTTTTAACAGGGAGTTAAGGTTATGGTCATGTCAATAAACTCATCCTCACAACTGCAACACTACAAATTATACCATTTTAAGGGTAACCTCTGTTGTCCCACCATATCTAACTGCTGGACTCCAAGGATCAGCTTAAGTTGGAGATTGCAACCTTTACAGAGTCACCAGAAAGGGATCTCCAAACTTCTCTGCCCTTTCAATGCCTGTGAACACAGGATTGATGGCAGGAGTGCTCCTCCTGTCCCCTACAGCTGCACGAGAGTGTATAAGGCTCTGGATGCTAATGGTCATGATGTCACCCTGTTGGAGGTGTCTTATGCATGGTCCCCTTCTCGGGAGCAGCTGAGCCCATGTTGCTGAAACATGATGTTCAAAACATCTTTCCTTCAGAAAGTTTTGCAGAAGCTTTGAGCTGTGTCCCCCCCTTTAATTTTTTTTTCCATCCTTGCAACATTCAGTCCTTCCTCCTCTCCCTTGCCTTCTATGAGTTGCTGGTGACAGTCCCAAAATGAGCTAGGAATCTTAGAAAACCCAAGTCCCAGACTTTGCACTTGGGGATAAAAGGGCAGCAATGAGCCTAAGTGGGCAGTGCACACACACTGACAAGAAGGGCATTTGCTCCTCAGGGTGGAAAGAGGTACCTGCCAAATCTAGATTATTTCTACCTTCAGGGCAGGACAAGACTAACATGAAAAAAATCCTGCTTTCTGCTGGTGTGGGCTTTTAGTAGGATGTATCATGCTCGTCCTTGGCTATTCAAATAACACTGTTTCGCTCTGTATAAACCAACTTAAAATATGAATGAAAAAAATGCTATGGATCGTGAAGCGAGTGGGAATGGATAATCAATTTTTACCACTAATATTGTGGGTATGACCAATAATTCTGAATGAGTTATGGAAGCCTTTGCTCTGAGCAGATGTATCTCCTTTCAAAGCAGTCTTTTTTTAGCACAGCCTTAATAACAAAACGTGTTGATTTAAACATACTAAAACTAAACAAACGTGTTTTCATTGTCCATCATATTTCTTCTTAAAATGTAGGAATATGAAATTCTCAGAGGTGGGCTGGCTGTGGGAGGCACAACAACAATGGATTACAAAAGCTTTCAGCTTTACAAACATGGGTTCAAATCAAGCTTAAGTAAGTGACAGGCAAAATGGGGCTATTGATTTCCTTCTAGTCCCATTTGGCTACAGCAAAAACTGGGCACAACAATGTCTTAACACTTAAAGGGGTGGCATCAGCCAAAAGATAAAGCTTCTGCAGGAGAACATTTGTGGTGTTATTTATAGCAGTTGAGATTACTGGACCACTTGAGATTACTAGAGCTGAAAGACATCAGAGAGTAAATTCACACCCCCCCATTTTGGGAGCTGTGCTTGCTTTCTAAGTTTGGCTGTGCTTTCCGCCAGAGCTGTGCCCCAAATCTCCTTTCCAGTTACATGGTAGAGCAGACATGATCCATGTGTGCAGGTCAGGCAGGGAAACACGTTTTCCTTGCAACACGCCTGTCCAAGAGAGAGATTCATACCAAGTCAAAAATCCTCTCCTAGCCAGGAACCAACCTGCCAGGCAAGTGATAAGGTCTGCTGATTTTTCTTTCTGCCCATGCACTCCTCCTACAAGAAAGCCCCAACAGGTCCTTGAAGCAAATTTGGTGGCCAAGGCTGTGTCTCCTTGCAGGTGACAACACATAAAGAGCCAGGCCTTGCCTTGACTGAGAGGTGCCACAAGTAGATCTGTAACTGGGGTGGACTAACAGCTCCATCATGAGCTTGCAAGGTCAGACCTTAGGGATACTACTTCAAAAGCTCCCAGCAGACACCATCAGGACTTGGTTTTTAAACACCTTGATGCTCTTGGGTGTGTAAGTCGGGTCCAAGGGGCTCAGGAATGAGCACAGGAAGCTCTGTGTAAAGCCTGGCCTGCACTCTGACTCATTAACACCCGAATGTCTGGCCCAAGGTGACTGGCTCAGGACCACTGAAGGAGCCAGGGCTAAAATGCAAGAGTTCCTTGCTCCTATATGGCTCTTCTACCTTTCTGAACTTGGTGCACCTCTCCTGCTGCTGTTCAAAGATGCAGCAGGGCTCAGTGGAAGGTTGTGTGGCTGCCCTCTCCATTTCCTTACATCAGGGGATTTGTGTCAGAAGTTCAGCATTGCCAAATGTAATTTTGAATGATTTTGTAGTTCTAGGTCAATAAACTGCTTACCATCATAGGGGAACTGAACCATGAATTACTCCAGTTGCTGCAGTGCATCTTTTTTTTAGCCATGTACATAGAATGTGCAGTTCAGGATGATTCTCAATAGCCCTACATTTTCTGATTCACATTTTTAATTAAACATAATTTTCTTTCTTTCTTTTGTTTCTAAATGGGCATGCTGTGCCATTACATCTCAAGGACCGCCAAGACTAGAATATCTCAAGACCTCGTCGCTGCAAAGCTCCACTCTTGCTGCAGAGAAGAAAATAGAAGAGAATAGTGAAATAGTAGGGCAAAGAGCAAGAAGGTTCACTGTGTGGGTTGGTTTTTTTTTTTTTTTAATTAAATTACAGGGATAAACATTATATTAATTCAAAGTCTCTTTGTAGTGACCTCTCTTCAACATTATCTGAAGATTATGTTCATTCCTTATTTAGTGAGGCTCCACTTCAGAGGAGGAATGGAGTGAAACTCCCCCAACCCAGGGAGAACCAGGATGAGAATAAAATATTTGCTGGTGGTACTGTCTCCAGTGTAGTAGGGAGTATGTGGTATGTACCTTCTCACACATGTAAGAAGAGTGGTTTCATAATCTTCTGAAAATTACCTTAAAACACATGCAATATTATGTTTTATACTCATATATCATTCCCTTGATGCTGTAGAAGACAAATAGCTAGTGATGGCAAAGATCCCTTTTGGTGCCTTAGACTGCTGAACGCTGTGTGTTTCTCCTCTCAATCCACCATTTACTCCAGTCTGAGGCAAGGAACACAGTTTATAATTTTTTACCGACTTTCCCAGGTGCAACCCAGGCACAATGACTATGATTTACTTTCCAGTGGTGTCCTTCCCCTTGGAAGCTGAGGAGCAGCCAGCTTTTGTTGTGAATCCTGCTCAGCCCTTCACCCCACAGTAGGGACGGCAAGTGTGGCAGCTCGGCTGCCCACTCCCGTTCCTTCCTGCAGGCACCACGTTATATATCCCTCACAAGCCTGGCCACAGCTTTCAGAAACATCCAATAAATCAACAGTTAAAAGGGAAGAGTAGACATGGGGAGCAGGTGCTTATTATGTGTGCATCTCTGGAGAAGAATAACCCACAGTGTATTTCCATGCCCATTTGAAATGGAATACGACCATGACCCTGCAAGTGGCTCTGCTTGAATTGTTCCTGGCATGATGTTTTACTCCTAATATTTTCATTGTCTGCCTCCATCAGTTTTACCTCCCACTGTAGCATTAATTTTGTATGTGAATATGGAGGCTGTGCTTTAAATAATACAGCATATGCTTTTTATTTGCCATGTAGAATAATATTTTTTTGGCTGATTTATGTTCCACCTGGACAAAATTATTTTTTATGATGGGTTTATTTCATTTGTTCCCACATCCCCAAATGGGAGGGAAAAAAAGAGAAATCTTGTAAACCACTGATAATGATGGACACAAAAATCTGCTTTGAAATACAAATTTACTGCAAAAACAGATTCTCTCCAGCCATGTAAATGAAAAAATGCTGTTGTAATAATTTTAAGGCTGCAAATGCATGTTACTACTGGAGAGAGTAATCTTCAGGTTCTTGTGTCATCTCTTACACAATGCTGGGAGTACAGAGAAATTCACTGACAGCTATAAGCTATTCCAGTAGAACAAAATTACACATATGGCTACAGCATGGATTTAATTTAGCTCTTTTCAGAACTTCATCAAAGCCAGGACAAAACCCTGTGGTCTTTCGGTTTACGGATTTGCTCCAGAACTTCATAGGCTAAGCTGCCAAATCCACCTTATTTCCAGTTTTCACAAGGACTGCGGAAAAATATGTTACTTGCCATTGAAACAAATTCATTTCAAACAGCTGATCTGAGTTTCAATTAAAAAATAATATATGATGTACCTTGTGTTTTACAACCCTGAAAAAGACTGGCAGTATTTTTATATTAATCTATCACCTACAGAAATATGCACTATGAATAGATATATTAAAAAAAAGTTATATGCAGTCCCTAGCACAACTTCATTCTGATTTTGACTTCCAGCTTTTGGTGCTTTTTGTAGAGCAACTAAATATTAATCATACAAATTCATAATAGTCATAAGTTTGGGAAGCTCTGGTACTATTTTTGGTTGTAATAGTCATCTTTAACCATACAGCATCCTTCAGCTAAAACCACACTATAATAGGAGCGCTTATAATAAGGACACGTAACGCCTCCATGTCAGCTCTGAACAACAGAGACACGAAAAGTAGGATATTCTTTCAGAGCAGCTTCTCTTTTAATACTGAATGTAAAATGAAGAGATAGGACTTTCACAGGAAAATTCGGCTGCTTCTAGTCCCACCCTGTAAGTCCCCATCAGATGGCAGAAATCCAAGCTGCTATCTTCCCCCTTGGCATCTTCCAGCAGCAAGTGGAAGATTTGCTCCCATGTAGGGCCTCTCCACCCCACACAGAGCTCTCCTCCAGCCCCTCGTCCTGCCATGGCCCCAATTCTTGCTCCATCAGCCAGCACGGAAAGCTTCAGTGACGGTGGCCACCTTTGTTCTGCTCCTTCTCTTTCTGAGCACCGGGAAGCGAAGAATTCACCCAGCAAGCCAGGCATTGAAAATCAGTGACTGGTTTACAACGATGAACTACAATTTATAGGACTGTATGAACGCGTACTGTATTTGTTTCACCACCTGGACAGCTCGAGCCTTTCAAACAAAACCAGAGCTCCCGTTTTTCCGCCAGCTCGGCGGGATAAAGGGGCAGCTCCTGCGGGAGCCGCCAGCCTGCGGACGGGAAGGGGCGGCAGTCCCAGAAAAGTGCAGTAGATGGAGCCGGAGAGGCGCGGCAGAGCCCGCGCGTCACCTGAGGATACCTGCGAGATCTCCCCCTCAGCTAAAGCGGGTTAGAAAATGTGCAATTTAGATTTATCAGTTCAGGAGGAAGATTCAGATAAAAACAGTTGAGCTGGTGAGATTATTAAATGCAGAACCCCATACTGAGACGATGCTCACCTTACTACACGTGCTGGTGAACGGGAAATAGGGCACTGGCACCCCCTCAGCTGCACCCAGGCAGTCACATGGGAGCAAGGTGATAGAAGCAGAGGGGGAAAGTCGAGGACAGAGACCTTCCTCCACCCAGGAACGTTTTCTGGGAGCTTGAGATGGCACCTTTGGGATTGGGACGGCAGAAGCAGCAGGAATGGTGCAGGTTTGGGTCCGAGTGGGAAGTACAGATCTGTATTTCCTGGTGCCAGCCCCTGCGTATCAACCCGGTAATGCCACAGAAAGGTGGTCTCGTGTATTTAATTTTATCAGGCGGGAGAACTCTGATATATGCTGCGCTCAGTTCAGCGCTCCTGTGCAGATTTACTCGGCGCTTTAGCATGCGTGCTGCCTCGCTGACAGAGATTAAAGGCTCTCCTCAGAGCCCCAGGTATTACGCTCAAATGTATAAATCAGGGCTTAATATATAATATTTGTCCATAAAAATACATCATGGTGGCATTCGTTTGACTATCTGCATATTAAATACCATTACAGAAAAGTCCTGAGCTTATTGAGGATTACTTTGCTACACCAGTAGTCTCCTGCCATCCTAAACAGGTTTCTTTCCTGCCAGAGCATGGATGAGAGGCAAAGAGGAAGGGGCAGATCTTGCTAACACTGTTCATGACCCCACGCACTCCCCAGCCGTGCAGAGCTGTGCCAGGAACACGCTCCCAGGCTGGCCCTGCTCTCTGGCTCACCAGCACTGGCCAGGCAGGGCAGCGATCATGGTGGAGATGACACCGCAAGCCTCTAAAGGAGAAAATTGCATGATGTATCGCCACTCACGAGCACCCACCAGAGAGCTGTTTAGAGTGAGATTACAGTCTCAGAGGAGACTCTCATGCCTCTTGGTCACAGGGTTACTAAGATGATGCAGTTGTAACTTGTATGCGGGAGGTAGGAGGGATTTAAGCGATGGCCAGAAAGAAAAGCTGGATCAAACCTCCACAAGCCTTGCTCAGATTAACCCAGATTCCTGAGTCCCTATCTTTGAGGGACTTGAAATCAGCCAAATTGCTTCCTTTGCCTTGAACAGAAGACAAAAAATGTGAGGGAGATGGTAAAGTTTATACTTCACCCACAAGTTTATGAGCAGGATTTTAGAATGAACAGTAACAAAGCTCCCCAAAAAAAGGAGTTTGTAGAATACAAAGGTCTCGATCCTGCTCATGCCAATTCCATAATAGCACAGCTATACGGATTTCTCTGCGTTTGCTGCTGACTTACAGAGACACAAGGGACAAAAAATCAGACCCAGTTGCAATCTTTTCCCCTTCATCCTCTTCATATTCAAGCTTTTTTTTTTTTTTTTACTTCTAAATTCCAATTATTAACACAGGAGAAAAAAAAAAAAAGAATCCCTGGGATCCCTGGTGCATCCTTGGAGTGGCTGCAGCCTCATCATGGATGACTAGACAACCGCCACTGTGCCACATAATGAGGAGCACACATGCTGCACCGGGAGATACTAATGAGGGAGCTACAGCCCCCTTAGCCCTCTCCAGTAAATCCGTGTCTGCAAGCCATGTTTTATTTATCAGGCTTATTATGGCAGCACTAAGGAGCCATTTGAAAAGGGCCGCTGCTGTCCTGGGCACTGCACACTGCAGTGCCTGCTCAGACCAGCTTCCAGGGAAGATGGATGAGGCTGGCAAGAGATAGGGGAGAGAGATGCTACGCACATGCCATGCAAACAATCTGTGGCAGCATTTATCCCACCGGCTCCTTTAAGGAGGAAAAGGATTCAGCCTGTTTCGACCTCACAGCACTAGCTAGCTGATCCCAGGCCCTGGAAATACACAGTAACTGGCAAACAGATTGAAGCTGTGCATGTAATGATTTCCAGGAAAGCTGAGGAAGTAAGGACTTGACAGGCCTGGAGAAACCCGGGTGCGAACTGCAGCCAGGCGACTCAGAGGGGCTTCACAGGAGCTCAGCTGCCTGAGACAGCCACCTACCTGCCCAGCACTGGTCCCTGATCCCACTGCCAGCAGAGCTCCTGCTGGATCCCACACTTTTCACTTTTCAGTGGCTGCTCTGTGTCGAGATGTGAGGACACGGAGCTCTTGTGCAGTGTGCGGTTTTGTGCAGATTTGTGCATGTGCCAGAGGGAAAGGGGATTTACCATCGTCACTGCCTTCTCCAAACATCCTCCTGACCCCTATGCACATCCTCACAGAGGTTTCTGTGCACTTTGGAGAATCACTCCACTTGCAGAGGATCAACAGAAAGAGGAGTAAAAGGCGGCTAAGTGAAAGATAGGAGAGAGATGAGTAAATCTTTGCAAAACGTACACTGCAGGTCTCAGCAGGGCTCAGACAAATTGGTCTGCATTCCTTTAATATATTAGATTTCTACTTACCCTGTTCATTAGCACGTTAAGCTACAAGGGCTGATTACATGAACCTCATGGAGAGGCATCAATTAAGATGATAAATTTACATACATTCCTTCTGGATAAGAAATGACGGGTTTCCTCGGTTCAGTGTTTGGTACAACTGGACTCGCTTTCAGAAAGAGAAAGTGTTAAATGCGTGCATCTGTACTGCCTCCCAAAATGATGGGAGCAGTTCACAAGTTTGAGCAAAAATGTATGTCAAATAGGAATAGAAGGAAACAACTCACAGTTTCCAAGGCTGAACTCTAATCTGCCATGTCACATTGACAACAGATTATGAGAGGAAGTGAAATTCCCAAGAGATGTTGCCCTTAGAAGGCTGGCCCAAATGGTGCTCCCAGCCTGCAGAATTGCAATCCTAAATATTTGCACATATTTATCACTTCTTGCCCACACAAGATCTCATCTTATTTTGCAAACACTGTGCAGCAGAACAACTTCCTAGCCACCAAAGTGTAGCCATTTCTGGTCTGCAGCGTGCCAGTGGCACCTCTTTTGTGCCAGCACGTGTCTTGGGAAAACTGTGAACAAAGACGGTTTGTTATCCTGTTGCCACTGAACAGAGAAATTAGATAGGCTTCGAAAATGGTATGAAAACCCACGCAAGTTGACAGAATCATCAGTCTTTGCTTGCAAAACACTGCACAGCTGCTAATGTTGCCAGAGGAGACAGGCCCATAGCAGCTCTGTTCCTATAGCTAACCTTTGTAGCACTAACCTCAGTGTTCCTGGGGCTAAAGACTGGTTTACAGCTAAGTCAAACAGTTAATGCCATTAATAGCTCAGTAACAAGAACAGCTAAATAGTAACAGCTATAGTTCATCCCTGGTCTTCTTCAGGAAGAAGAAAGAAAGAAAGAAGGCTCTTGTCCAGAAAGGGCTGAACACCACCAGCCCTCATTCATTTCATAGAAAAATAAAGGTTTTTAGCTAATATAGTAAGTTTTATGTGACTCCTGCTTTCCTGAACAGCGGAACCAAGTTTATTTGAGCAGAAAGGTGTTTTCACCCCCACACTGCTGGGCTTGTACACCAGGAGTGCTCCATCCAGCTGAGGTGCTGGATAAAGACTACTGCTGCATGTTTTCATGTTAGTCTCCTTATCCAGGACTGTGCTGGGCAAAGGTACACGTTTCCACCTTCTTGGACTGCCAGATAGTGAACATGCAACCTTCCTCATTGCTCAGGGCACGATAAGGGGTTTCCAGCTGATTCCCCTTCTAGGCCCTGCACAGCCACGATAACTGGATCATTCTGAAGAGGACACATTTCAAACAAATGCCACTTGCATATAAAAGTTTATGCCTTAAATGGGATCACCTTTTCTTAAGAGTAGAAAAAGTGCCATCTCTTTTTCTCTCATGTGTACACCTATGTCAATTACATACCACAGGAGTAAGGAATATGTGCTCCTTTATTTTGTTCTAACCAAAGAGCAATCAAACCTACCCAGGCTTGTGTTCATGATGTACATTATGTGCACCAGGGACATTTATGCTGCATATCAAATTTGATCAGAACATAAGGAAGCAAAAAAAAATAAATAAATAAAAAAGCCAATTGCCTTATGCTGCTAAATTTGACTTGAGTATGATCCGTCTCAGCCTAACGGGTGAGGCACACGCCTCACTAAAATAAGCAAACATTTAAAGCCATTTAAACCCATTTAAAGCCAGGCTGGAAGCAGAATGTGTGGCTATACCTTTTGGGAAACAAAGAAGATAGGTGTGGGTGAAAATTACTAATGCCCAGGCCATAATTTATATAATATCATCACACTGAAGTCTCAGGTACTTTCCCCCTTTGCTGCTCCAAGCTGGGTTGTTTTTGCCAACTCTTTCTCCTCCCCAGCCAGTACGTTGTAACCTCAGGTAAAAACTTCAGTTTTAATTTGTTCAAACGTTTAATTGTTTTAATTTGGAAAGTTGGACAATAAACCAATTCCCCTTGTTTCTAAAGATTTATTGCTTTTTCCAATTTATTGAATGTTCAGTGTAAGCTGTATTTCAATTAAAGGCAAAAAAACTGTTAATGGTCTATTAATGACACACTGCATCTATATGAAGACGCAAATGTAAGTCGTGGCCAATTTTCTGGCCTGGTGAGATTATTTCTTTTTTTCCCTGTAGTGAATTATCTGCTAACAGCTCATCATTTTATACCAGTCCGTATCTCTGGCTACTGCTTAATCACAAATAACCGCAGCGCACGAGCTGCCCGCGGTCCCATCCCTCACACAGACGGTCTGCCACCCAGGGAACCGGCCTCCTGCTTTCGGGTCGGAGCCTGGCGGCAGCCGAGCACCGCGGAGGCTGCGGGGAGCAGGGCGGGAGGCCGAGCCGCCGCTGCGGGCAGGCCGCCGCGCCCCGCCGAGGCCGGCTACCGCCGTGCGCGCATCGCGGGCCCCCGGCGGCGCGGGAGAGGCGGGCCCGGGGCGCGCCAGCGCTGCCGCTCCGCCCGCCGCGGCCCCGGCGCCGCCGGGCGATGCCCGAGCGTTGCCACGGCAACCGCGCCCCCCCCCCTCCGCGCCGCTCGGCCCCACGTGACCCGCGGCGGCGCTCGCGGCCAACCCGCCTGTTACCAGGGCGGGGGCGTGCGGGGGGGTGCTCTTGTTTCCCATTGGCTGCTGCCGGAGCTCGCTGATTGGCGGGGGGCGGCCGGGCGGCGCGCCGATTGGATGGGCCCGGAGGTGAGGTTGTGGGGTGATGCCGGCCGCCCCGCGCAGCGCCGGGACACAGACAAAGGCTGCCCAAAGGCTGCCCAAAGGCTGCCCAAAGGCTGCCCGACCTCTCCCCGCGACCCGGGGCTGGCGCGGCGCGGGACGGCAGCGGGGGAGCTCTCGGCGCGCTGCTGGGAGGCGGCGACGCGGCCCGCGGGCCTTGCGCCCTCCCCGCCTGGCCGCCCGCTCCTACTGGCGCTGGGGCACGCGGCGCGCGGGGGGGCGGAGCCGGTGTCACGCTCGCCGCGCGCCCGGCAGCCAATGGGCGGGCCGGGAGAACGCGGGCAGCACGCGGGGCCCGCGTGTCCCCGCGGCAAGGGCTGTCAATCACCTGTCAGTCACTCGCCCCGCCCCGGCGCGGCCCGGGGGGAGGGCCCGCAGCGCTGCTCTGTCACGGTGCCCCTCGCTGCGATCCCCGCCCGGGGCGGGACCGGCGCTCGGGAGCGTTCCGTGGCCGCCGTTGCTTTGTCCCAGGGTTGGGGTGCGAGGCAGCCGCCGCCGGACTGCAGCGGCTCCCCTGGGGACTCAGCCCCGCAGTTTCTGCCGCCAGCACCAACCCGCGCGGCCCGGGCCTCTCGGGATGCCCGCGGTGCGGGCTGTGCTCCCGGCGCCCTCCCCCGGCGGGGGGCGAGAGGCGGAGCCGGCGCGGCGGCCGCCCGCCGCCTTTATCTGGCGTGGCGGCGCGGGGGGTGGCACTGGGGAACACCTTTTTGTAAGATACGCGCTATAAATACGGCGCCGGGGATGGGAGCGCGGCCACGGGCGGCGGGAAACAGCTCCGGATTACGGTGGGTGCCATCACCGCGGCACGGCGGCTGGGGACCGCTTGAATTTTAATTTACTGGCGCGGTGGGGGTCTGCCATCCCCTCGGCCACGCCCGGTTCCCGGGAGGAATTGCGGGGGAGTTCTGCGTCTTGCCTCGTTTTGTACGGAGGGGAGCGGCCGCAGCGAGCCCCGGCGGCTGCAGCGGGGCAGGCGGAGGAGTGGAGGGTGAGAGAAGGGACGAGGAGGGAGAGGCTGAGGGAAAGGCACGGGGCTGGGGATAAAGGCGGCGGGGGAGGAGGAGAGGGCGCTGGCGGGAGGGGACGGGAAGGCGGGCTGGAGGAGGGAGGAGGTAAAGGGGGAGGGAGAGCAGCCCCTAACCCCGGCGCCTCCGCCACCGCCTCCCAGCAGGACTCTGATCGTGAGCAGCCGCCGAGCCCAACCCGCGGCGGAGGGCGGCCGGTGCCGCTAGCGCGGAGGAGGAGGAAGAGGTCGCCGCCGGAGGAGCCCCGCGGTCCGGTCCCAGCCGCCTCGCTGAGCACGCCTGCCCGGCCGCCAGCATGATGCAGATCTGCGACTCGTACAGCCAGAAGTACTCCCTCTTCAACGCCATGAATCGCTTCATCGGCGCCGTCAATAACATGGACCAGACGGTGATGGTGCCCAGCCTGCTGCGCGACGTGCCGCTGCTGCTGGAGGAACTGGACGCGGCGGGCGCCGTGTGCCCGCCCCGGGATGCTGCCCTGCCGCCCGGCGACCCCGGCGCCTACTTCTCCCGCAGGGACATGTACAGCCACTACATGCTGCTCAAGTCCATCCGCAACGACATCGAGTGGGGCGTGGTGCAGCCGGCGGCGGGCGAGGAGGCCGCCCGCAAGAAGGACAAGCTGGGCGGCGGGCCCGCCGAGGATGGCGAGGGGGAGGAGGACCTGGAGCAGCAGTTCCATTACCACCTCAGCGGACTCCACTCGGTCCTCTCCAAGCTCACCCGCAAGGCCAACGTCCTTACCAACAGATACAAGCAGGAGATCGGCGTCAGCAGCTGGGGGCAGTGAGCGCCGGGGGGAGCGGGGCGAGGGGCTCGCTGCCCGGCGCTGCCGCTGCTGCTGCGGTGGCCGAGGGCAGCTCCCCGGGCCGAGGCTTCCGTGCGCGCTCCCAGGACTGCAGCAGGTTTTCTATCAACGCACAAGCGAGAAAGAGATGTAAATTAATCAGTACTAGTTTATTAATTATTTTGACCCCCCCCGTGTTTTTTTCATTGTACGGTTCGGGGCGAGCGGTCGCTGTTCCCGCCTGGGTGGGGACGCTGAACCCCTACGTGTACGAGGTGGTGGCATTGCTGGCTGAGAAGGAGGCTCCGCTGAAGCCGATGAACATAACGAAACTAGCACAAAATTGCTTCTGTTACCCCGGAGGGAACCCAGTGAGCTAAGGAGCATCCCTCTGTTGTGGGAGAGATGGCGGGTCCCACGGTTGTACATGTACTGGAGTTTATTTAAAACTTTTTTACTCAGATGTAGAGTATATTCTAAAATAAATGCAAATGTATTAACTAAGAGTGACCTAAACTTTTGGTATGATTTATCTTTCTTTAATTAAATGATATTTTTAACATCTGGAATTCTTCTGTTTTTCTTCTATGTTACAGTCAGAGCTGCCTTACTAGATAAGAAATCTGCGTGTGCAAGAGAGGGGCTTTTGTGGCCTTTTTTTTCCCATCAAAGGGAGCAGTTAGGCAGTGATGAGATAACTTGGCATATCTAAACTGTTTGAACGACCATACTAAATTTAACCGTTTGAGTTTTGGTAAGCTGTTCCCAGCTGCACAGTGCAGTTGCTCTATGTGAGTGTTGGCTTGAAGGTCAGTGCCTCTTTAACAAAATCTGAGAAGAGCGAGTCATGGTTACTCTGCAGGCAGCGATTCATGGAAGTTGGAGCAAAGCCTAGGAATGACTCTTGCTTTTTTTGGGAAGTATCTTAATGTACTGTGGGGACCTCTTTTCTCTCCCTCCGAATAGGTCTGGCAGACTTGCCTCCCCAGTCTCTTGCATTTCTTTCCTTTAATCCTCCTTGGATACCATGAATTAATCGGTTTTGTGTTATCCAGATTGTATTGATTTCTTTCTCTCTACTTTTTTTTCCATTTGTTGAAGTAAAGTACCTCGGAATTGGATGTCTATATTGTGTTCTAATATTAAGTTCTGATATTAAAGTGCACTTACTGATTGTGATACAATATATAACAGAGGATAAATGTTTAATAAATATGTAAGTCCTTACATAATGTAAGTTTTCTTCTCAGGCACTGGAATGCCAAGTCTGTAGACATTTTATACTGAGATTTCACTTTGTATTATTGTCATCAAATATAGGGCTTGTTTAGTGGTGTTGGTTTGGGGGCTTTTTTCTTTTAAAAATAGAATAATTTTTCTCTTCAATGATATTTTTGTTTAAATTGAAATATTCCCTAGCACTTTATTTTTCAGCCCAACTGTTAGGACATTGTAGTAAAGCATGAGCACTCCAGACATGGAGTAGGCAGACATTTGTGTAAATTAAAATAATCAGCCTACATCTATGCTTAAAAATATGTATTTTAGAAGGTTTTTCTCTTCTGGGGTAAACAAGAACTTTGTAAGGCTGGATAATTTTTAGTTTGGCGATGCTTGTTCTTTTCATAATGTTTTTAACTCCTCTTCCCCTCCCCTCTTGGGAAAATGCCAGGAAAAAAAGTCAGGAACAGGGAAAGGGATTACCCTGGTTTCCTAACATGGCTTGCCAGTCTTTCCACAGTCAGACTAACGCAATGCAAAAGATGTGGTGCCCTGTGCTGGATGGTAAAGTTTTGTTCTGAAGTCAAGGGTGAGAGGGAGAACCTGTTCTGCTGTGTGGCTCCCTTCTGGCCTTGCACTCCATCAGCTGGAAACCACATTACAGCCTCTGCTGGGGAACGCCGGCGAAACCTCAGACAAAAGCACCTCATGCAGTTTCACCCGTGTGCCTTTTGATCTCCTGGTAACTTCTCCTGGTATGGGTTTAGACAATACTGTTTAAATGTTGCACAAGAGACAGTGTGATGCTGATTTAGACTATGAGTAATGTCACAAAAATAGTGTTACATTAGTGCAGCACAGCCGTGAGTATTGCATCCATTACCTTTGCATTCTAAAAAAAAACCGAGAAAAGTTTCGGTGGAAGAGCAGCTGAAATCTAGTGCATTTCCTTACCAGTAAAGCTTTGGGTAACAGGACAAGGAGGATTCTGTGATTCAAGGGTTTGCCTTGCCTCTCTCTGTGACTAAGCTGCAGTTGCTGAACTGCACGTGGCTCCCATGTGGGGGCCCAGCTGCTGGGCTGGCAGCAGCCCTGATAATCCCAACTCAGCCATGCAAAACCTGCAGAGAGTCACACCAGCTGAAGAGACTCCACCACCTCCCACCTGCGAGCTGCTTTAGAGTTTCCCCTTCTCAAGGTCATGGGAGAGGATTGAGGCTCTTGGGATCAAGAAAGTGATCTCTTAATGCAGGGTGAAGGCAACAAGAGATAAAACCAGGGATGTATTGCTCATGCAAAGGACAAGGGATGAGACTTTGCTGCTGGCTGTTGTGTAAAACAACTTGGCCTAAAAGGTGGGGTGGTCAGGCAATTACATGAATGCTGACTCCTGGCATTGCAGTAAGCAAGGACGAGATTGCAGTCTTAATGCAGATTTTGTGTGTTAGATGCTGAATTGGAAAAAATTTCCATGAGCAGCACTCAAATATACATCAATTAGGTTTATTATTAAGGAATTATGTTTCCTTTTGAAGGACTGAATCACTTTAAGTCTCCCAATTATATACAGAGTTCAGCAAACCTTTAGGCTGCTCTGGTAAAGTGATTCTGGTGCTTGTAAGTGTTAATGATGAATTACATCTGTCTAATGTAAAAAGTATCTTTATGATCTCAAATACTTTGGGAAGTGACTTAGTTTCTTAGCCACACACAGGCAAAAAGACAACTTGCCAAGCTACCACATCTGTGCTCAAACCAGGGGATATCCACATGCACTGTGAGAAGCAGTTGTCATTTCTAGCTCACTTAAGTGAAATAGACTCCATATAGAGTAAGGCAGACATTAGAAGAGCAATAAATAATGAGATTCAGAACTGTTTGCACTAACAAATTGATTACAGCAGAAGGTATCTTACAGCCAAGGAGCCTCAAGAACATTGCTCATGGCATGCATCACTTAATATATAAAAGTGCACAGTATCTGTCATTATAGTTCATGAGTCAACTCTTGTTTTTATGTTTACAAAACGAGGACAAATGAGGGGAAATCCATGCTTTTCTCTCTCTCTCTCTCTCTCTCTCTCTGTATAAAAATAAGGGCATTGGGGATGGGTGTGGCTTCCATGGGAAGAACAAGAATCGTGGGCTGATCAGTGCTTGGTGGAAGCAGATGAGGCTGAGTCAGGCTACGCTGTCACCTTCCTACTTTCCCTCTGAAAGCTCTTCCTTGCAGACGGTTCTAACTACGTGTGTTAAGTGGTTTGTGTCCTCCCCCCCTGCACAGGCTCTTGCACCAAGACAACATGAGTCATCAGCAGATTGGCTTTGCTGAAATATGCACTAGTGTTAGTGGTCAGAGGGGAGGTTGTGTTAGGATCTTATTTTCCTGTACGTAAGCTCTGCACCCTGTTCTACCGGAAAAAAAAAATAATAAAGCATCTCCTTTCTATGCCTCTGGATTTGGTACAGAGCTAATCTCTTTGTGGAAAACTCTGCAGCAATTTTCCCTCACTGACTTACTTCCCTGAAGTCTTGAGTATGGGAGAGGATTGAGTGGAAGTATTGCTTTTTATTATTAATAACTTTAAACTTTTAATGTTTTTATTAGTTGTATCTAGGTAACAGTGTGCTAGGTACCATACTCCAAGGAGCTCAGAGATCATAGAAATAGAATTGGGTAGGAAGACACCTTAATGATCGTGTATTTCCAGCACCCTTGCCACGGGCAGAGACACCTTCTGCTAGCTCAGGTTGCTCAATGCCCATCCACTCTGGCCCTGAACATTTCCAGGGATGGGGCATCCGCAACTTCTCTGGGCAACCTGTTCCAGTGCCTTGCCATGCTCACAGTAAAAAATTTCTTCCTAATATCTAATCTAAACCTACTTTCTTTGAGTTTGAACCCATTTCCTGCTGTCCTATCTGTACATGCCCATGTCCGAAGTCCCTCCCCAGCTTTCTTGTAGCCCTCTTTAGGTACCAGAAGGCTGCTGTAAGGTCTCCCTGGAGCCTTCCCTTCTGCAGGCTGAACAATCCCAATCCTCTCAGCCTGTCTTCTTAGGAAAGGTGCTCCAGCACCTCTGATCATCTTTGTGATCTTCTCTGCGCTCGCTCCAGCAGGTCCACTTCCTTCCTATGTTAGGGACCCCAGGGCTGGATGCAGCACTGCAGGTGGGGTCTCGTGACAGCAGTGTAGAGGGGAAGAATCACCTCCCATGATCTGCATCTTGGGACGCAGCCCAGGACACATTTGACTTTCTGGGCTGTGAGCACAAATTGGTGGATCATGTCAAGCTTTTCATCAAACAACATCCTCAAGCTGTTCTCCTCAGGGCTGCTCTCAACCCATTCTCCATCCAGCCTGTGTCTGTCTGTCCTTGGGATTGCTCTGACCCACATGCAGGACCTTGTGCTTGACACTGTTGAAATTCACAGAGTTCACACAGATCCACCTCTCAAGCCTGTCCAGGTCCCTCTGGATGGCACCCCTTCCCTCCAGCATGTGGACCACACCCACAGCTTGGTGTCATTGGCAGACTTGCTGAGCATGCCTCAGTCCCACTGTCCATGTCACCAACAAAGGTGCTGAACAGTACTGACACCCAAGGAGCACCACTGGTCACTGCCCTGCACTTGGACATCGAGCCATTGACCACAACTCCATGGGTGCAGTCAACCAGCCAATTCTTTATCCATGGAGTTGTGCACCCATCAAATCCATGTCTCTCTAGTTTAGAGACAAGGATCTTGTGTGGGACAGTGTCAAATGCTTTGCACAATTTCATGCACGCGACCTCAGTTGCTTCCTAAGATCTTAAGTGATAACACATGCAGGGAAAAAAGAAAAGCACGCTGGGTTATAACCTGCCATAAAATGTGAGGGAAGTGTAATCAAGGTGAGCATTGCAAAAGCATCTCCAGCTTTGCATGCACTTTTCTGTTATTTGTCGTTGTCATCCCTAAACAAGCAGAAACACCTGAATGTGTTAGTTCTAATGTTACGAAATAATTTTTTTTCCAGACCACAGACGTGCATGACAAGTTTGGATCAAAATTAGTTTTAAGGAATGAAGCTATAAACTCCTTTCCAAAAGCAAATTTGCAAATAGGGGTGCAGTAATTGTATACCTTTTTGTTGGTAGCCAACTGCCAGAATGGGCACTCTTTGTAAAAAGTAATATTCCCTCCCTGTTCAAATATCCTTATTTGACCCGGAGTGATAGAATGAGGAAAACACCTTCCAGTTTTTGTGCTTTTGAATTTTGTTCTGGAAGGCATGGCACAGAAGAAGCTTGAAGAAGTTACAGGGAAAGCAGGTGCCTCTGTGTTAAATCACAAAACAGTGAATGAATTTGCCCCCTATTTGTAAGGTCTCTCATAGTATCAGTTGTATCTTTTAATCATGTATATCTACATACATCTGATTCTAATATGATGCTGTCTTTTTGTTCTGGCCTGTTTTATCTTAGCAACTTTGGGGTACAAATAGCAGGGTCAATATCCCACAGGCCCAGACACACAATTTTAGACACTTTAGCTGAACCTTTTTAAGTGCATCTCCCTTTTCATGTGTATTTGAACTGAGAAGGTGGGCAGAATGCCTAAAGCCGAGGTCCAGAGTACAGCACAGCAGCATGGCAGCCCCCGTGCTTTGGGATTGCTTTCTTGGTCATGGGTGTATGTGCTGGACCAGGGAGATGGATGAAAGGTGAACCATTCCTTCAGGGATTTACACCAGGTTGTACCGTGTTTGGAAGGGAGAATAACAGTGGGGAGTTTTCTCACCCCATAACCAATGTGTCCTTCCCAATTCCTTTTCTCACCTCTCTGAGAATTTTCCTCCCTGAAATTCCTAGAAAACCAAGCTCATTTTGTCACCCAGCCAGCTCTCAGCTTTGAACTGAACTGCAATTACTAATAATAGGAGTATTAAGTGATTTCATGGTATTTTATTGTCTGAATTTTGTAATTAAACTTGACTTCTTTTATTAACCTGCTGTTTTTTATGTGGAGACACTTTTCTTTTTAAAAAGTTTCAGTAGTGATGGCTGATCACCAATCCATACTTTGAGAAATACCAGTGTCTAAACAGCTGTTTTGAAGGCAGAGCCAACAATGCAGAAAGCTGGTTTCTGTTGCTAATGTGTGCAGTGCTCCTCTTTTGACGTGCCCTAGTAATTGCCATTTGTATTAACTGTAGCATCGCACACTGGGAGGAAAACACACCCTGTAGCAAGCCTGAACAGAGACGAGTTAAACTAGGGGAGCTGGCAGATCATGGCCTTTGCATTTCTGATGTTGGCTTTTGTGTTCAAGTTCAGTGTGATGCAAAAAAAATGCCTCATTTAAAGAAGTTGAGAAGTCTGATTGTAATGAAGCAGGCAGTAGGTTTCTTTCCACTTTCACTGGTATTGGTATATGGTATTTAGCAAAGACTAAAATAATTCCTCATCCAGGTGAATACAGTCATGAAAGCCTTAACTTCAACAACCAAACTAAGAACACAATATTTTTGAAGGGTTTTTTATTTTAAGATGCAGCAGTGACTATTTCTTGACTAGTTTAAGCTTAGGCCGTGCCAAGAGAGCTGGTTCTGTGCTGTCCCCTGACCCTCATCCCAGCCCTGTGAACTCTCCGGTTCTGTTGTGCTGGCACCAGCACTCATGCAGCAATGGAGTTACCAGACTTAAGGAGCTGATCCAGATCAAAATTAGCAGAGGAAAAAATCTTTCAGCTGTACTAATTCCCTCGTGCGGCAGAAGGTGTAGCTGCAATAGCTGCAGGCTGGTGTTGGAGGAAGGGTTGGGAACGGGCTGCCAGAAGGCTGAGTGGGACCTCCCCTCTTGGCAGCCACTTCCAAGTGGACTGGATTAAGCGTGTTGTGAAAGTGTCATCTGAGTCCCATCTTCAGAAGAGGTTTGTATGCTGATGAGTTTCAGTATCACTGAAACTGGCGGCTGCTCGGGGCTGGCGTCCCGGGCAGGACGAGCACTGATGTGCCACCTCTGCCAGGCGCCGGCTCCTTGCGCCAGAGCCTGCAGTCCCGAAGGAGGCAGTGCCGGGTCCCCACGCCGCCCTCCTGGCAGCCGGACAGCAAGCACTGCGGAGACTGAGCTCACACCTCACCCCGCCGGCTCTTGGCTGCCTCCATCCCCTCGTGGTGGCCATGGCCAAGGAGGCCACAAGAGTTTAAGAGGTCTCAGAGTTTAAGAGCCATGGCCAAGAAGAGATGCTCCTACATGGAGTTTAAGAGTGAGACCCTCAGCTCCTTCAGAGCACAGCCAACAGCGCTGCTGCCATCCCGCCTCTGCTGGTGTCCCAGCTTCCCAGAGAACACCTACGAGATTCCATGGCACAACAATGCTGAGTACACCGTGGCAGCAATTTTGCTTGATATGAAAGGGTTTAATACTTTTGAATTGTGTGTGAGGGAAAGAGCAAGGGGCAACAGGAGCCCTGTTTCATTTTGTGTGCAGGCACTGACACACGCCAAGTCCCAGGCCTTGATGCAGGGATGGGAGCCCAGGACTTGCTCTCCCTGGGAGCGCCCTGAGCACAAGGTCTCTCTTGCTCTCTAATTAAAGGATGCCATACAAAATAAAGCTGTGACCAGAAGACTGAGAGCCAGGAGAGCAGGTTGCTCCTGAAGTGACTTGAACCACTCTTAAAGAAACCTTGAGAGGTGAACTTGAAGCTACTTGGAGCTTCAATAAGGTCTCTGCTACCCCTCAAAGGTGCCAGTGGGTAAAAAGGCAGAGTATTTTGTGGGGAGCGCTTCTCAGCAGACATGCTATGAGACCACTACAAAAGCTAAAACCATTTCTCATGGGAGCTGTGGTTTAGTGGAGTGCAAATTTTGGCACAGTTCTCTCCTCTGGCTCACCTCGCCTTCTGCAGGAGGTAGGATCTGGCTGCAGTACAGGAACAACCAGACTTCTTCTCTTGCCTCCACATCACTGTGCAAGGTAAGATTTTCCATTGCTGTTGCTGCAACCATCATGGATGAAGAGCAAAGGAAGGCAGCTTCTCCCAGCAAATTTTAACTAATTCTCTCCTTTGGGTAGGTAGCACGGCATGGCAATGGCTTTCCCAGCCAGCCTCCCTCTCATACCCTCCCTGTGGCACTGGAGCCTTGTCATGCCCTACTCTGACTCTCTGCTTCCGTTCCCTCCCTGCTCTTAGAGCAGTGTTCCGGTTTGGCCCAAATTTTGAAATATATCCTCTGAGAGAAGGCACAACCACCCCTCCTCCACCAGGTTCAGGAAAAAGTAAATTTTCCTCAAAGGAAAGTGAAGGAGATAAAAACTATTTATATAACAAACACACGGGAAAAGGAAAATAATGCTAAATAATAAAATCTCGCTGTGGAGGAAAAACCTGGGAAAGTGTCAGAGTCCTCCCTTTGGTCTCCTCGGAGCTGGGGCTTGGCCCAGGGCCAGGCCCTCCGTGCCTGGTGGAAAGTCCTCCTGATGTGCTCTGATGTTGAAGCAGTCCAGTAGAAAAGGGAGAAAATCTGAAATTCCAGGGAAGGGAAAAAAAAGTTCAACTCTCAGTCTCTCTCCGGAGAAAAAGAAGCTGAAGAACTGGCCAAAAGCTGACTGGAAAGCAGCTGAGGAAAAAAAAAGTCGCTATCTCTGTGTGACCTTGAACAAGCTGGAAACTGCTTTGAGAAAGTTTTGCTCAGTTTTTCCTTCCCCCTCTCAGGCTCAGTTTAAAGGCATAGAAAGGCACAAAATTAATTCTGGGCATAGGGCAGCGATATGGGATACACATCATAAAGTCACCCCAAGACAAGCAGCCACCTGGAAAACACAGGAGGTTGCAGGCAGGAGCCTGTACCACCAGGAAGGAGTAGGAGGGAGTTTGATTTTGCCAGAAGATGCTGCTTTCATGAGAAGGAGAAGCAGAAAGGAATCCACCGCAGTGGGAACAATAGTGCTAATCCACAGTGTTCCTCCAACCTTTCTGTCCAGCTTTCCTTCATACAGAGAACGGAAAGTATGAGAATGCCCTCATCTGACCTGGAGTCACCACATAGGATGAGGAAGATGCCTTGATGTCCACAGTGCCCTTTTGGTCTGCATGTGTGTAATGACTTATCCAGACAATTCTGGAGAAGAGTTCCCATCAGAGACGTGGCTGAGGGCCCCATGGCCTGAATCACACAGTCACACAGGGGGAGGATGTTGATGACGTTGGTGGCAGTGAGAGCCGCCCTCTGCATCAAGGGCTGGGCTTTTGGGGCTACCACACCAACTCCCTCCTCCTCCTCCCCTGACTCAGCTCTCAGGAGACATCTCCAGGTGCAGTGGCTTTCTCCAAGAAAGTCAAGATCAGGAGAGACTGGCTGTCAGACTCTGAAGCACTTGCTGCTTTTGACTGTGTGTTTTGGACAGAATCCCCTTCCATCTGCATTGATGCAGCTATTGTTTGTATACATGATTTTAAGTAGAGATTTCCCTTCCTTCCTGCTCTTTTTAATATCATGTAGCAGCTAGAAGCAGGGAAAAGAGACTGGCACCATATGACCAACCAGCTGTCTGTGGACTGTCAGAGCATATTGAGGGGAACACAATGTGACTACCTAGGGTGCTTGATTGTTAAGTCTCTGTTGGCTAAGCTGCACACTGTCTTCCTTCCACTCAGTTATCCTGAATGTCACTGAGTCAGTGCATGGTTTACAGGACAGTATTTTGAACTTTAATAAAAAGTGATCTGGTACATGTCCAGTGCAGGGTAAGATCCCTGTCCTAGGAAAGCAGCATGACTCATGCTGACAGAGCATCTACTGCCAAGTCATCCTTTCTGTTGCACAGCAATGTCTTCCCTTTTTCTAAATTGCCTTTAAAGGCAGGAGAGTGGGTCACCTTTGCTCCAGCTTCAAGGTAGCAAATATAAGTGTTTAGGAATGAGAATACCAAAGGATGTGAAGCAAAGCTAAGTATGGATGCCTCACATTGACTAATGTTGGAGAGATGGTGAGTTGTCTTTGACCTCAGTCCTCTCAGTTTTCTCTGCAGAGAAAACACAAATGCATTTTAAAGATCTCTTCCATTATTTGTGAGTTTCATGGATGAAATAAGACATGTAAGTATCCTTCAGTTTCCACTAGAAATCAAGATGCTTTTACAGAGGGAAAGGAAAGGAAAGGCAAGCACCCTGAGGTGCACAGAGAACAAAAGGCATGACCTGTCACTGGTGCAGTGCAGCAGGAAAAGGCAGTTTGGGGGCACTAGGGAAAAGATAATCTCTGCCACTTGAGGAATTTATCAGGTAAAGGCTTTTCTGAGGATGCCTCCTAAACTGTGCCCTCTGACACAGCCAGTCACCAGAACCGTTAGGCAAAAGTTCTTCAGGTTGAAGTTTGATGTGGGGGGATTCCTCAAGAAATCGACACAAAATGAGGAAATGTTCTTTCAGGAAAGAGAGAAGAGTCCTTTCATTATTAATAGGATGAAATTACTAATTTCTAGAAAGCCCCACTTTCTCTGAATTGGCAGATCTGAGTTCCCTCAATATACAGATGACACTATTATGCTCTGCACACTTTGCCAGCAGACATAGTGCCTTAATTACTCAGGAACATGCCGTGTTTTACTTGACAAGTGGTAAAAACATGGTCTGCTTTACTTCTCTTTAACATTCTAATTTTTAGGCTACTGAGGTACACTCCTATGCCTTCACCTATTCCTTCACCTATTCCAGGAGGATAGGTTCTCATAAAAACTGTATGATGATTGTTATTGATTATGACCAATAATATGTTATTTTCATCTGCCCCTTCTTCCTTCCCTCTTGCATTATTTATACTGCAGTCCTTTTCCTTCTAGTGACAATCAACATCATTATCTCTCTTCACAAACTATGCACTGCTGTTTCTCAAGTCTGCTGACTTTTGCAAGCAAGTTTCCAATTATTCTTTTGGGGTTGTAATTCATCTGAATGGACATGGAATTATTGTCTTTTCCTTCCTGCAGATATCTCCCTGCAGTTATGGAAGTCCGTGGAAAACCACACCACATGAATTCAGCATTACAGGCTGAGCCTTGGACATGAGCTGGTGTCATGTACCTGCTGCAAAGCCTCAGTATGGCAGAAAGGGCTGCTAATTACACTGCCTGGAGTAGAAAGTTTGGGTAATCAAGGAAGGGGAAATGGTGAGTAGCATATGAACAAAGTTGTTCATCATTTCCATCTCAGCTCCTGCTATAGGAAAGGAGGAGAACTAAAACCTGCAGAAACCTAATTCTTATTGCAAGAACATCATGGCAAATGCATATAATTTACTGCTGATGCACTTAAAGGGCTGTGGTGTCTAGATAAGGCAAGTCAAGGCAGTTCTAACTTGCTAGCACAATTTACTTAACAAAACATAGCTGATTTGAATTTTTGTGAATTAAGAGATTTTGAATTAATGGGTTTTTTCCTTCTTTCTCTTTCTGCATATTCTCTTTCTTCCTGTCTCTTTCCTTTTCCTTCTCAGAGAAGCTGTTTAGCAGCTTGGGGTGGTTTTCCTGTCTGCTTTTTTTACATTTAGCCCCTGTGTTTTCGAGAACTGCCTGCCTGCAGCAGCCTAGACAAAATTCCAGGGCTGGAAGCATGCTTTCTAAAACATGAATGTAGATTTACTTCACCTTTGACCCTCTTCCACTGAGGAACTGAAGAAATCTCTGAAGAAATCTCAGAGCTATATTCAGTCCTCTGCTCCCCATGTTGCTCCCATAGCGACCCTAAGCTGTACTGTTTTTCCCAGGCAGATGTTTTACAGCCCAGGAAAACCTAGAAGAGGCTTTCATCCTCACTTCTCATCTCCTCTGCTCTCTCTCATGTAGGAAGAGGGTATGAGATGCTCACATCTCTCAACCGTTAATGCTGATTTCTGTTTCCTTTCCCTCCTGGCCCCACTGAAGGAGGAGATACTCCAGTAAACATCACTGTCTTTTCCTCCTGGTTTTGGGGGCAGAATGGAGGAGGATCCAGTCCTTTTCGTTATTGTCAGGGTTACTGAATCCCTTCTGGACCTGCTTGTATTTCTGTGATCTAGTTTGGGTGATGCACAAAGTTGCCCATTTCTGCTTCATTTCCCAGAATAGTACAGAAGTTTGAGGGAAGCAGTGGCTGTGAGAAATGACTTTGCTATGAACTATAAGAAAGAAAAGGCTGAGATCATGATGAGTGGATCCTCCTTTACTCCACTGCCTAGATCAGCCACCTAGAACAACTTTCCCAGGGAGTGACAATTTGTTTCAGTGAAATACAGATTTCAAGGGAGACCCTGATTACAAGGGAGAACATCATGTGTCAGGTAATGTGGGCTTCCTCTAATGTTCCCTTTTTTTCCCATCTTCTTCAGTCCTCTCTCCCATCCAGTTCTCTTTTTTCCACACATCCTCTGCCAATCTCTTCTCCCTGGGGTCTGTTCCTGCTCCTTGTGGAGTTACATTTCAGTCCTTGCATGGATTTGGATGATGTTACATCAGGCCTCATGTCATGTTCTGGGGGAGAAAGCAAGACAGTAAATCTCTCCTGTATTTAACAGGCTAATTATGATTTTGTGTAACCCACATCCCTGGCTTTCTGTTTCTCCAGGAGAGCTAGGGAGAGGCAGGGAAGGAAGAAGCAGAACTACTGAACAAAACCCCACACTAGCCTTTTTGGCATCGTTTGTGAAGGAAAGGGGAGAGAACAAGAGAGAGATCCTAATCTTAATATGTATTATTTTCTCCCATACAACAGTGGTGGGTGTGGACTGAAGTGCTCAGTAGCTGGGGAGATGGTAGATTAGGGAGATTGTTTGCTGTGAGATGGAGGAAAGACTCAAGGAGGGGCTGGAGCAGAAGGGTGTGAGGTAAGTAATGGAAAGAAAAGTTCAAGTAAGTTCCAGAGAAGTTGAAAATGGAAGCAAGAACTGGGATGAGGGAGAGCAGACAGAGGATGCAGGGGAAAAAAAAAAAAAGATGGGAAGATGAAAGCCGCGGGAGTTAGTTCAGCTCCTATTAAAGTTGACAGCATTACTCTTTCCAGATAGTAGGCTTGGTTCATAGGAAGATTTTGAAATAGGACAGAAGGAGGAAAGGAGGACTGGTAGACAAAAGACAGACAAAAAGAGAGAGCAAGGAGAAGGAATACTCCAAAATGGAAATAGAAAATAGCTGAAAATGAACACAGGGAAGCATGCTCTGTATATTGGAAGTATGCTGGAAAAGGGAAGGGAGATTGAAACCAGAGCAAAGAAAAATGCATGAGATAATTTTGTGATTTCAGATTTACATCCAAGGGGATGTGAGAGTCCTGCCTGTGGAGCTGAGACCTTGAGAAAAACCTGTGGCAGATGTGAAGATATGCAGGGCAGAATATAACTGCAAACTATAAAAGGTATTACTTTATGCAGATACTTTCCTCTTAAGCTGTATGGCCCAGGAGTGGAGTGGGCTCAGAGAGAATGCTGGGGGCTGGGTAGGGAAGATGGGAAATAGCAAGTAAAAGAGCTAATGACCAGATGGTTTGGTACAGATCTGTGTCTTGGTGTTGGATTACCCCAAGGAAATGAAAGCTTCAGCTGAAGCTCTTCTTGAACCTGGGGCACTATGAGGTCTGTCTCCATGTTTTCTCTGGCATTGGGGTTCCCTGCCAACAAAGCATGACCTCATGCTTCAGTCTTCTCCCTGGGGAGAGCATGAATACCCGGCTGCCTGTTCCCACAAAACCTGCAGACGCCAGGTATCTCTGGCTGTGTCTGGACTGCGAACCCCCCAAGCCTCTCCATTCCTGGGTCCCACAGATTTACTCTCCCCCTGCAGGACAGTAAAACACAGTCAAGTGTCTGTGCCCCAGTCCCTCCAGCCCCTGATTTCCAGAAGAGGGAAATGTGCAGGGGGGAATGTGGCACACTCCACCAGGTCCCCTGGCATGTGCCACCTCCAAGGTCGCTTAGCCCGGCAGGTAAGTGCAGCTGGAAATACCAACTCCTTTGTCAAACCTGGGTGAGCTGGACTGATGGATTCAAAGCTTGGTAAGTGAGATCCATGCATTTGTATATGCACAGAGTAAAACCTTGTGCACTTTTCTTCTTTTTCCTGGAAACAAGGCTTAAACCAAGATTCTTGATCAGGCTCCTTTCCAGAAAGAAAAATCCGCAATGGGCCGCCTGTCAAGGGAGAGCAAGCTGCATGGGGCATATGGGCTGCTGGTTCCATGCCTGGGAGAAAGCAGGTCCCAAACCTCAGAAGGGTTCATTGTACACAAGGGTTGACTTCCTGAATGCTTCTGGGGCAGGCATTGAGGGACCTGCCTGCTGCAATGCTGGTGAGATCCCTGTACTGAGTGTGCTTGGATGAGGGAAAACTTCCTCCAAAGTATGAGCAAGACCCGTGCCTGGGGGCAGCCCACTGGGTTTGCTCTGGTGCTTAAGAGTTGGACTCTTGTGGGTTCCTTCCGGCTCAGAATATTCTGTGGTTCTGTGATTCTTCACTCCCTCAGTGCTAGATCACTACCCCTGAGCATGAAGGCTCTGGCTCCCACTCACTGCAGTCAGACACAGAGTCCCACAGGGAAAACTCCTGCTGGGATGGGCCAGACCTGCTCAAACATCCACAGCTGGGCTGTCAATGCCAGAAATATCACCTCACCCCAGGGACCAGCAACGCAGCTGGTGTCCCTGTGGATGGAAACCTGCCGTAATCAAGGGGGATGTTTGTTCTGAGACAAGGTGCTTTTCCATGTGCTCTGTCTTGCCTATGCATTTTCGTGACATGAGCAGGGTCTGGTGAGATTATCTTATTTTTCTCCTCAGCATGATAGCAGGAATCGATGGGACTGGTGTATAGAGCTTCACTGCCTGAGCTCCCTGTGCTCAGCCTGAAGCTTAAAGAACATCTCCAGCAGGAAAAGAGCATCTTAAACAAACAGGATCCCAAGCTTTAAGAAGCCTAGCAGGTTTATGGCAACACATTTTGAAGAAAGAAATACAAGCAGAATAAATGTATATTCCATTACATGTGCTTGTTATAAGCTTGGTATGGTGCTGAGAGCATTCAGTGTATGCAATTCAGGGTTACAAAGTTCCCAAGGCAAATTCCTAAGCCTCCTTTTCTTGTACTATTCCTTCCCACCCCATCAGACAGCCATAACCCCTGACAGTGGCAGAAAACTGCTACCCCAGCTCTTCAGGGTTTGATCCCAGTCCTAGAGAGCCATAAGGTAGGATATGGGAAATATCAGGTCTTTTTTAAAGTTGGGAATTAAAGATGTGTGGGGTTTTGGCCACAGCCATCCACAGTTTAAAATCTCTCAATTTTTTCTTTTCCTGGGCCATTGCAGCTGTATATGCAGCACTAATTCCCCAAGGCTGGAGGTTTTGGGGGTTTTTTCATTTTCAATCCTGGTGCATTTTGTTCGCTGTTCTTCAGTCTGTTTATTGATTCTCAGCTTTTTCATGACTCTAAATGCCTCTCACTTTGTACTCCTCCCTTCCCCCTGGTCCCCCAAAACATACCAGCCTGCATTCACTTAGGCTGAATCTCGATTTATTTACTGCCTTTTCAGAAGCATGGGTTTTTTCCTAAGGCTTGCTGAAAGAGAGCTGTCCATTAAGGTTCTTTTCCCACTGCAGAGAAGGTTTTGTCTTGTTTTCTCGTGGTGTTTGTGGCAGATGTGAAACTGTTGAAGACAAAATGTACTTTTGAATCGTTCAGGCTGAAGCAAATGAGAGCTGTGTGCAGGCAGATGGAGAAAGGGTCCCAGGGTACTTTTCAGCTGTGGGACAGGACATATCACTTTAGCAAATTGTTGCTAGCATCTGTTTTTGCATGGGGCAATTCTCTAGCCCCAAATAATCCCCTCTGAGTGCCAGGACTGGCTGTGCTGTTTGGCTGCTGATCTGTCACTTCCCAGCAATTGAAAAACTGCTACAAAGCAGCTATTCCAGAAGTGACATTGCTGCGAGATGAATGAATGAATTTATTTAAGCTTTCTACATGATTGTCAAAAAAGTACGGGACTAATGCATGAAATTTGCTCTGTGTTGATGCTCATGATAAGAAGTAAGAGAAACCTTTGCCAATATTTTACTCTCTTATCAAAAAAAATCAATAAAAGTGCTTCCTGGTAAATAGCATGTTTGACATGTGGCCTGTCAGTCGGGGCATTGGAAAGGCTGATAAATACCCAGTATCCGTACTACAGTGCTTCCCTGGAAAACAAACAGCCCGGGGGAGAGAAGGGGCTGTGCAGCTCTGCAATGCGCTGTGTCTTTGTCCTCAGCATCGCCGCGGTGCTGCAAGTCTGGATACACCGATCCTGCTCCTCCCCCTGTACCCTCTCTCTTGCCACTCTTCACATCAGCCAAGGGAACACTGCTCAGCCCCAGCCACACTCAACGTGTACTGACCCATCAAGGACTTTTCTGCAGGCTAGCGCAGGCTCTTAGTGCAGGACTAATAAATTATCATTTATTCAGGATGCTAAATGTGCTTTCAAGTCCAGGTAAGACTGTTCAGTCAGCCTCCTCATCCCTCCCCCTATTTCCTCCAGAGCCCTGTGCTACTTGCCCTGCAGTCAGTACAAACCTGAAGGCACAGCTCTGATGGGAGGGTCCTCCTACACTCTCTTCATGCTTGCTTAATGCAGGTCCAGGTATGTTCAGCAGTATTTTACTCCTCTCATGTAGTGCTCTGCAATGTGTCATCTTCTTCTCTTCTTTTTCTCTGTTTTTGATTAAGGTATGCTGAAAAAAATAGAAGTGATTGGATTGCTCTCCCTTGATTATCCTCCTGCTAATATAATTCATTGTCATTTAGAGCATAATTTGCTGCTAGGGACGTGATTAGCTTGGATTAAGACACCATTAAATAAACAAGGCTGGGTAAGACTAAGATGGCTGCAGAAAAAGACAGAGTTGTTGTGTATCAGCTCACATCTTGTAATTAGTCATGATTTAAAAAGAAATACCTGAAAATTTCATAAGGGCTGAGGGAAGTCCCGAAGCAATCTATCCACTATTTTAGTCTGAATGTGATCAGTGATCTTAAAAAGAGTAAGTATATAATGATGGACTGAGGAATGCCAGCATACCTCCCACACAATCTCCTCGATGTCTTCCTCATCCTCCACCCAGTGCAGCCCTCACTGGATCTGAGCACCCAAATGCTCAGTTGAAGCCATGGTTCTCAGTCTTTGTACTACGTGTTCCATAAAATGTGAAGCTTTAGGGAAATTCAAGTATCATCCTTTTTGGAACCCTTCTCTAGAGTATGTGGAGGTTGAAGGGGAAATCTGTTGAATCTGCAACAATGCTATGAAGTCAAGAAAGCCATCACTTCCACCCCTGAGTTGAAGGATGAGTTCTGCTTCAAGAGCTTCTGGTATTCACATTTCTATTATATTCAGGTGGAAGATTAAAATTCGCATTTTCCCAGTGGCTGCAGAAATATGTTAGAACAGCCAGGCAAAGTTACCATGGCTGTGAGCAGAACGCTGTTAACTAAATGTGGGACCAGACCTCTACGTTGCACATCAAATGGGAGTTATAACACTTTCTACATGTCCTTAGTAAGACCTAAGGACAGATTTAGCTGGGAAGTAGAATGCATTACTATAAAAACTAGTCTTTTATTTCTTCTCATCCTGAACCTCTCTGAGCCCAGCTCTGCCTCCCTTACAGTAAAAAAAAATGTGGTTTTGAATTGTTCAGAACAGGTACTTCCAAATAAAGCCCTCTGTGTAATGTAAGCAGGCTTCCAAGCATTTATTCTACAAGTTACCTGACCTGCTACCTTTTGTTTGCATTAATTTGGCTGTTACATTTGACCCACAACTTCACTGAGAATAGATTTCTTGAAACTGCAACCCGGCCCAAAACTCAGGTGCTGTATAAGAAAGTGTTTAAAAGCTATAGGTTTTGACAGTGGCCCACAATCTTTTTTTCATCATGTGTAGAAACTCAGAATTAGAAACTTAAATATAGAATTGGCTGATTTACCAATGCAGTACAGTTAATGATGTGGATTAGCCTTTTCTGCAAATGCTTTTGTGGAGAAACAAAAGAAGCAGAGGAACTTCGTACTCTAATTTGTCTAAGCGTGTCTGAGCTACAATGAAATTTGCTCAGTATATATTTTCCCAGTTAGAAAAGTTACGCTTTTAAAAAGTCTAAATGAACTCAGTGGTATCATTTGTTGACCCACCTGGAAGAGATGACCGGTCGAGGTCTGTTGACTTTCCCGGAATAGCTGGAGTAGGCTGCAGGGGGAACAGTGACCTGCAGGCCAAGGCTTTTGGTGGAATATAATCTTCCTGTGTTGACTCTTGTGTGACATTAGAGGTGAGACTGACATTCATTTACATTCTTCTGTTAAGTAAGCAGAGGGTTCTTGTGTTGCCTTAGCCCTTTGCAGCACAGCCACGGGTACTTTGGGTATGTGCAAGGAAACAAGAAGCATGGCTTCCATTCCTTGGAGGGACAAGGGGCAGAATGCTTGTTAGGAAACATCAAAGAAAGTATGTCCAGGTCCCTCAGAACCTGATTTGAACAGGTGAAATTCCTCCCAACAATACAACTGCATCTACTTCCAACCACAGCCTAGAGAATTAAATCTTAAAGGAGGAAAAAAAAAAAAAGTAATAATGAAAATCTTGAGAGGAAACTGTGCCTGGGCAGCATATGGTAGACATTTGGTGTGACCCTTCACATGCTTGCGTTGCACAGGAGCCTTGTGAAGGGACCCTAACAACCACGAATTGTAGCATTTTAGAGTACAAATCTACCCTGGAAAGGGTCTGGTTAACTTCAGCCTCGACTGCTTTGCTTCGCAAGTCTGCCCAAACTGGGCCAGCTGAATTTAATGATAGAATAAGTTGTTATGACTTCACTGCTCTTTCTCTAAACCAGATCCAGCTATGCTTTGGAAATGTGAGCTGTGCTGGCCTTTGCTTTATAAACAGGAGCATTCAGTGGATTCTAGCTGTAACAACTCGATTTTTGGGGGAGGCGAGCCAGAAATCATCCATCCTGATGAAAGGGCCAGTAAGATTTGCAGCATCTAAACAGTGGGAAGGGAGCACATCTCTGCATGCTGTGAGCAGGTGCAGGTCCACAGCAGTCCCTCCAGTGGCCTTGGTTACATTACAAGGAAACCTGCAGGCAAGCACAGAGCCATGGGATGTGCCAGTCTGATCCCAGAACCGAGACTGTGGTAAATAGGGAGCAGACCTGACCCACGGTTTGGGTACACAGGGGAGCAGGATGTAGCTCTGTCTGCACTCCAGCCAGTCTCTGTCAGCTGGACTTAACCTGTGTTTGAGGTGCACCAGGGCTGGCTGTGTCCTTCCTGAGCCGGCTGCTCGTTCAGGGCCAGCTCAGCTGTCCCTGGCAATGCTGCTCTCTGCAGTGCAGACACTCTCTGAGCCCTGCACTGGCATTCTCAAACCACCACTTCTCCCAGAACAAAATTGCACCTTACCACTTCCTGATGCTCCAGTCGGAGCTGTGTTCCTCTGTTTGCAACCTGTGGATCCCTCTGGCAGCAGGCAATTGCCTTGCTGCAAATGAGAGAGGGAAGATGACCTCAAAGGCAGGCAGGCAGGAAGGCAGACAAGCTCTCTGCTCAGCTTGTTTCATACCTGCTAATGCCTTTCATCAACAGCAACAGCAAAAGCCCAGTAGATCATGGGTTGGGGCAAAAGTCTGTAATTCCTATATATTCCAGCACAGACTGCCAGGAGCCAGTACTTTCTCAGTATAAAGTTTATTGTAACACTGTAAGTTGATCTAATTTTCCTCCAGAGTTGTTCCTTAGAAGAGAGTGACTGTAGAGAGGAAAACCAGAAAGCTTTGCAGGATCTTGCTGTCTGAGACTCTGCTTTTTCACTCTTATTCCCACGTGGGGAAGTCTCAGGTTTTTAGTGAATGGAAGAGGTGGTGAAGTGTTTTACAGCAGCATTTACCGAGCCCAGAACTGAAGCCCTGACTCACCTCTGGACCTCTGTAGCTGCAGAAACCAGAATTTCAGATCCCACAGCCCCAGAAATTTCAGGAGGGTAATATCTGGATCTGAAATTAACCATCACAGTGTTGGCTCTTCTCACATTCAAAATCCTGTTCTCTGAGTCAATCCAGTGTACCTGTCAGTATAGAGAGCCAGCAGCCAGAAAACTGTCGAGTGATGCACTTAAAATAGCTGAGCCACTAAAGGGTGGGAGCTGGGACGTGAACAGGGCCGGCTTTTTGAACCATTGCCCAGCCCTAAGGGACCAGGCTGCTGTTTCCAGTCCACTTCAGGACAAAGTCAACAAGAAAATTAACATCTCTGTCACCAGGAGAATAGGCTCATCTCTTTATCACGCACTTGAAACCGACCGAGGTCCATCAGGCAGCCAAGGTGAGAGGAGTAAACTTCTGTGATCACTTGTTACTCGGTTTGATGCAAAATCCTACAGCGAAACTCAACAGCCCAGCAAAGGGCTCAGCTGCAGAGCTTCACCCAGCCTCAGCATTTCACATACACCTTGAGGGGCTGTTATTATGTCTCAGTACACGGAGAATGCTCCCCTCGATGTCTTTGCTCACAGAATTAACATGGCACTCATCACCTCTCTATGCCCTGCGGTAAGTAAGTACAAGTTGCTTCTGTAACTTCTGAATGCAATCAGCTTCCTGGCCCGTGCTGCATCACAGCTCAGTGCTCTCCTGGATATCTGGGTGGCACAGTGCATATTTTGGGATGTTTTGCATCTGTTAAAGGCAGATCCCTTTTCTCAATGGAACTTTTTAAGCTATTCCCCCCAGTGACATCATGCCTGCTCCGCTCCCACAGCCACAAAGGCGTATATTGATAGGCGTGACATTTTCCTTTAATGCTTCCATTGTTTCCAGAGGTTTATTTGGGTTGTTGTTGGAAGTCAGAAAAACAAGACAAAAGGCAAAGTATGTCAAGAAGGAGACTTGGCCTTTGTGCAAGTATGTGGTGAGAGAAAATCTCTGGGGCAATTTTTAGGGAATTTACTTTCCACAGGCTTCTCCACAGTGACAGATGACAGTGTCATCCAAGCCCCTGGAACTGCCACCTCCTTCCTGCAGCTTGCAGTCCAGTGCTTGGGTTTGGTGCACCTTGCAGGGATCTGGCATGGAGATTTTAGAGCACTTCTGTAGATGTATCTGACTGCCTCGCTCTTCTTCCCTATCTGCCTCTTTAGATACTTTTTTTTCCCTGAGAATTACCCACAGCACTTCCAGTGAGTTGTTGTCCAGAACGATGTGTTAGTTTATAGATAGATAAACTGACTGTTACGTATTTCATTAAATATTCCTTAAGAGTTGCTTTGTGTCTAAGGGAGTTTGCAGACATCCATATAGACCCCTCTTAAAAGTTAATTTGTCTGGCAGTCTGGACAAAACAATACTCCAAAGGTTAATAAGCATGAAATGAATGGCTTGGTAACCCGGGCTAAATGATCATTTGGAGGAGGGAGCAGCTACTATTCTATTACATGCTGCTGCTGTTATAAACCTCAGCAAATCTGCTATCTAAGTGAAGAGCCCAGAAGAGAGGGGCCCTCTAGGTCTTGCCCCTCAATAGCCTCTGGCTTTGGTCTCACATAATGCTTGAGCTGCTTGACAGACCTGTGAACTCTGCTGGGACTTGCTTTCAGAGGAGTCCTGTAGGGTTTTTAAAAAATCTTTTATTACTATTATTTATTTGGAAGTGTTGTTGTTGTTGAGGGGTTTTTTGTTTTGGTTTTTTTTGTTGTTGTTGTTCTTTTTTGGGGGGTTTTCATTTGGGTTTTTTTGGTAGTGATGGTGGGGTTTGGGTTTTGGTTTTTTCCCTACAAATTAAGACCTAGTTAACTGAGATGTGACATGCAAGCATCATGAGGTCTTGCCAGTGCAGTCTCTGGTGAGGAGGGGAGAGTGCAGAACATGGCAGAATCTGTTCACCCAGGCTGGCCAGAAGCCAAGAGCCACTGGAGGTGCTGGGAAGACCACCAAAAGTCTTCTGGGGCTTTGCTTTGCCCTTTTCTTTTTCTTTTTTTTTTTTTTTGGGGGGGGGGGGGGGAGAGGGGGTTGTTCCTGTTTTATTTCTTTGCTTGGGTTTTCTTTTCTTTTTTGAAAAATGGATCTGAGCCGTGCCCTGCCCTGTTGGTCCCAGCTGAGACAAAAGCAGGTGAGGGCCTCCCCACGTGCCTGCTGCAGAGAAATCACCTGTTGCTGCTGAGGAGAGAGAGTGTGCAGGTGAGGCATTCATCCTTTATTGCAGGTGGTGATTAGAGCTGACCCTCTGCTCTGGGGCTCCTTCCACCCCTTATCAGCTCCTGACACTGAGAAACTTGCTGAGCCTTTTCTGGCTCGCACTGGCCGTGCTTGGCTGACAGATTTTCAAGTACCAAACATCCCACTGCTGCCTGAACTCCTGCAGAGACCAGGGTGGTGACAGCAGGGGTCATGTCCCAGTGACATAATCACCTACTGCAGAAATCACATTTATAACTTTCACAGCTTTTCCCTCCCCTGCAAGATCGACTCAGATGTTAAATCAAACTTGTGGCTGTGTAGAATCCCCTGTGCTTTCCAAGGACCATCAAACCTGTATCCATGTAGGTCCCCTGTGCTTTCCAAGGTCCATTTACTTGGTCTGAGATGCTGCTGCAGAGGATGACTCATTTTTGCCAGTAACCAGCACCAGACCCTCAGCCTATTGACTGACACCTGACTGTGTGGCGCTTACCAGGTGTGGATAGTGTTGTCCTGAGTGCAGCACACACCAGCATGGGGCCGAGGTTGGAGGAAGTGATATGCCAGAAAGTGGGAGAGAGGGCTGGTGTGAGAGTGGGAGATGGGAGGGGAGGACCTGGCAGCAGGGTGAGGCAAGGCTAGGTCAAGCCAGGGCCTTCCTTAAAACGGCCTTTGTCAGCTGGCAGCAGCAATTCTACAAGCCCTTTTTATTTTAGTTCTTCCATTGAATTATTTTCAGCAAACAGAAGGGAACCAAAACAAACCTGCCTTTTGCCCCGGGTTTGGCTCAGGGAGCTGGCTCCCCTCTGGCAAGTCTCCAGGAGGGCAGCTTGTGTCTGTGCCTGCACGTGTGCTCCAGTGCTCCTCACTGGGCCCTGGAGAAGTCTGTGGATGTTTTAATCCTACGTCTTGGCCCCAGACAAATCAGCTGTTCATGCGCACCCCGAGCTGCAGGGTGTGTCCATGCAGGGCAGACTCTCTGAGGGTCGGGGTAATGACCAAGGAGGGCTGGCTGTGACTCCTGTCCTGTCCTGCCACTCTGTAGCAGGTTAAAGAAGCTCACAAAGCTGTCGCATCTCCTGTCCTGGAGCATTTGGCCCCAGGAATGTTCTTCAGGGCTTGCCAGTCCCAAGTCACAGCTCAGGTCTGAGCCTCCAGGGCCTGAGAGCTGCACCTTGGCTGAGACCAGAGGTTTCTGGCTCTTGGCCAAGAGGAACCAGGCAATAACCGTAGGAAAGCTGGCACAGCAATTTCTTCTAAAATTATGGTCCCCTGTGGAAGGCTGGCAACTCAGGATCCTGCTTTTGATGAGGTCTGTTGCCAGCAGACCTGGGTGAGAGACCCTCCTCACACCCCCTGTGTCTGCCAGCAGCCGAGGGGACAGTCCAGGGGACCTGCAAGCATGGCTGGAGCCCCAGGGATTTAAATGAAACACATCTAGACCTCTGAATTGACAGCTCTCTTCTCCTCCTGGCTCCTTTCATCTCAAGGAAAGGAAACCAATTTCCTTTGCAAAGTAATCTGAGCTCCAGGGGTTAAAAGTGCTGTTTAAAGAGCTTGGTGATGTTGTTGCACTAGGAGCATGCAGGCTGGAGAAAGCTCTCCACCTCAGTGTGTAAAAACTAGGCTAATAATGTTTTTCTGCCTCGCACTAGCTGGTGAGAGTTAATTAATTTTAAAAGCAGTTTGAAACCCAGTCACAACATAGGTGCTAAGTTTTATTTATTAATATTCCATATTCAAAATACAAGACTAATTACTTATGTGCATGGCAAAGAGTGCATTTCTGTGCTAGTAATTCAGTTTTAATGGTTTAGGTGGTACTTGCATTGAGCTGTACTCAAAAAAAAAATGTTGCATTAGGTAAAAAGTGTCTGTAGGTCTCTCATTAAGTGTTATCTTTATTATGCTGGTTTAAAATTATTTCATGCTGAATTTGTCAAGACCAAACATCTGGCTTTTGCTGTAGCAGACAGTGTTTCCTGAATTGCCAGCTCCCAGCCAGGAGGAAGGGGCTAAGGAGAAGTGCATGGAAGTGGAGGGGTGGGATGGAACCCCATTTGTTCCCTGTGGTTTTGTTGTCAGTGACAAGAAGACAGAAGAGGTTTGTGCCTGCTGTGGAGAGGGATGTGGAGCCCATGGAGGTCTCTGAGCTGGGGTCGTGGAGGTCTTCCCTATGCACCGATAGGAATGCAAGGAAAAACACTCACCAGAGGGCTTTTCTCTCTGGGTATCACATGGACTTTGCTGATGCTTTAACCCCTCTACAGTCAGACCATATTTTCAGAGCTCTAACAAGAGCTTAGTTTACAAGCAAAATAGTGGGGTCTTGCAAACAATTATTTCTCTGTGTGTGTCAAAGGTTTAGAGAAGATATCCCAGTTGTACATGCTATGAGGCAGCAATTATCTCTTCCTTCATGCTTGCATATAATTTAGAGTGGCCTGGCTCTAACTGGAGCCCCTGGATGCCCTGGTAGTGAATATGTTCCATGTTCCACTCTAGGGGAAAAAAAAACCAAAACAACCAAACTACATTTAAGAATATAAAAAACTATTCTTTGGATTTTTGTCTCGCTGCTGAGTCTGATGGAGATGGAGAGGGTGCAGAAACCTGCTGGGAAGTCTAGCTATGGTGAAATTTTAGCAATAGGGAGATACAAATACACCCTCTAATGTATGTAAGAGATGTAAGAGAAGTCCTCTGCTCCAGCTTATCTAGGAATTGCAGTAAACTCTGACACTTCCTAGTGCTTCAACCACATGCACAGCAAGGATTTCAACTGAAGATGGTAGATATGGGCAGCAAAAGTCACATTTGCTCCCCTCAGCTCTGAAAATTGTCCAAGTTGCAGCTCAGTGAGGTTGTCACCAGGCTTAAGGAAGCTAAAATGTAAACACATTGGAAGTAAAATGGCCTAAGTTTGGGTGATTTTTTAAAGAGAAGTAAGTCACAGTGAAGAAAACTTGGTAATGCACGAAGTTCAAAATTGGTCTTTGCACAAGAGCAAAAGAGCCATGTGAAGGGTGACTCAAAATTATAAGCAGACATTGGAGAGGTGCCCACTGTGATAGTCTGAGCTCAGCTTAGAGATAAAGAAGGAAAGTTAAAAATTAACTTTAAGTTTTGCACGTTAAGAGATGTGTTGTATTTCCTTGTGATGCAGTATAATGAGAAACAGAATTATTATTTAGTGATTTCACCTTTTCCTCAAAATGTATGAATCTGAGACTTGTGTGTTGACTGTTGGCCACTGGATCTATGTCTGCCTCACCCAAGCTTGCCAGTGCTTTTCTGAGAATTGCTGTCTGCCTCCAGATAAATTTATATTAATACTGGCTCTGCTTTAGCTATCCACAGGGTAAGGGGGGTAACAACAGGCAGATTCTCGCCATCCTGGATGAAAATATGAATATTTTACTGATGGTATCTATTCCACCCTTCCCCTCTAGTTGAAGTCTCCCATGGGCTCAAGGTTATCACTGCCCAGTGCCCCCACCAGTCCCTCTCTCAGTTCCTTGGTGCCTGGGCTGGGATGAGGAATTTCCTTCCAAGGGACATACTAGATTCTTCTTTCTTATGGGGTGATGTGCATTTTCCTTCTTGAAATTATGTTTTCCCTTTAACTTGTGATTTGTGTAGGCTTCTTTTCCACCTTGTATGCATATTGTGAGCTGGAAAAGAAACCTTTAAATGGTTTGAAGCTGCCACTGGCTGTAAAGTAACTGGAGCTTGCACAGTGGGCTTGCACAAGCACAGAGCTGTAAATCAGTGAAATGTATTGCACACAATTTCCTGGTGCCTGCTCTCCTTGGGAGCAGAGCCCTGCTGGGATGAATGTCATCACAGCGTGCAAGCTCCTGGATTTGATGCTCCTTTTGTTTGCAGGGGGAATGGGGCTCGCCTCTGCCAAGAATGGTATGTTCTGCCACAGGGCCACCAGCCACCTGACTGCTCTGCAGCCTTTCCCTCTTGCAGCCTTAAGGCTCTTGTACTTCACCCCACAAAATACCCAGTAATTTACTTTGGGTGTACAGAACGGGTGGGAACTCCCTCCTGAAATGCTGCTGTCTCAAATGGGAAAACCCATGGGGAAAGAATCTCTGAGTGATCGAGGGCACTGTGCTTCTCTGTGTTCACTGGCAACTGGAGATACAGCTGGTTTCTTCACCTTGGAACTGTCTGGAAGAGATTTTTATTGTATTAAGTTACATTAGTTATTAAATAAAATTTCCACACCCTGGCTAATGCATGCAGATCAGCACTTGATAATTTAAAACACAAGGTAAGGACACAAAATAATTTCAGAAAAAAATTCTCAAAGCAGTTACTTTTTGAGGTTATCTGTCCATTGGAACTTCTGCTAAACCGCTGGAGTGCCAGCAGCTGCCTGGAGCAATGGGTGGCACTGGTGGCTGCCACCAGGGAAGCAGCCATTACCATTCCCAGTAGTGCTGGACTGGGAGCAGCGTGGCACCACTCCCTGTGGATCACGGGCACTTACCCTGCCATGTTTTTCTGTAGATCCAGTCCCATCTGGTTCTAAGAGCTGCCAGCAGATCTGGTTACCTTCCTAAGCAAATAGCTTTTTTTATTATTTTTTTTTCCTTTTTTTTTTCCCCTGAACCCAGTGATATTATACAATTACGATCTATATTTATTTCTACTCTCACTACTTCCTCTTGAAATTATGCAAGCTGTTTAAATCTCTCTGGCATTTTCATGGAAGGGTGGATTCTGCAGGGTGTGGGAGTGTGTGTAGCAGCTATATAATTTCCTGCCTCTGATTTCCCCTGGGGAAGGGGAACGACACACCCGCACCATCTGCACATCTCGGGAGGCCCTAAGAACCTGGCACCCTAAAAGTCAGCTGAGCGGGATGCAGCACCCCAAAGGCTGGTCTGGGGGACCTCAGAAGGGAGGCAATTAATCTCTGTCCTTTTGAGCTACAGAACTGGGACTGCTTGAGGGAGATTGCGACAGATTTGTGTCCTTGAGGAGCTGGGCATGGGAACAGCCGGGGCACGCGAGGCAGCAGATAAAAGAAACACCTATCCCGGGTCAGTGCTTGCTCTTTGTATCTGTACCAAAAGCCTGATTCTTCTGCAAACACTCATTTCACAAAATACCACAAACATTGTGTTAGGAAACACCAAAGAAAACCACAAAAATAATCTGGATGTAGATCTTGCACCTGCTGTGAAATGACCCTGCCTGGTCAGTGCTGGGTAAGGAGGTGAGGGCGGGCAGGCATCCCTTTATTACCTCCTCAGTGGTAAAGTTGCATCAGCCCCTGGACTGGCTGCCCTCAGCCTGCCTTCACCTGCCTCATGGGAGAACACTGCCCATTCCTGCCTGCTAGCTGGTCTCCCCCAGAAAAAAACCTCATGAAAAGTACACTGATGGGATTTTTATGAGACTCCAGCTCTTTCAGCACTGACATTGCAGGGAAGTTGAAGTATAGCTTGCTTACACTAACTCCCTGCATTAAAAAATTTACCTCTGTGGCAAAAAAAGCTTCCAACTCTGGGCTCTCTAAGGTAGACTCCAAAATCCCTTTGCATCCATGACCCAGGACAGCTGTACCCAGTGCATCCACAGAGAGCAGAACACTATTTAGGGAGCTCTGCTGGCACTGAGCCCCACTGAGCCCTGGAGACTTCCATTGTTTCTGTCAGGCTGCTGAGAGCTCTGCTAGGCTGGAAATGAAGTTTGCAGCATGGAGTAAGTGGAGAAGAGGCAGGACGAGGCACTTTCCTCCAAGCCCCACACCTTTGGGTACTCTGGACATAAAATTAGTAATCCTTGGTGGGGTCACTCACATCCACTCCAGTTTTCTCTCATGGTTGCACAGATGAAAATAAGAAGTTTGCTGATGTTGGATTACTTTTTTCCCTCAAAAATATGCTGACTAAACTCTACATATTTACATCTTTTGCGCATGCTAGTGGCTTTGCAACATTAGCAGTCCAGGAGGATGGGTAGCACTGAGATCAGTACATACCCATGGCACATTTCACCCTCTGTCTTTTCTTCCTTTTCTGGAAATTCAGCTGCTGCCTTCAAAGTTTGTCATAACATTATCCAGGACAAATAGATACAAACAAATGATACTTTGGGGACAAAAAAAAAAATTAAAAAAAACCTAACTAGTTTAGGGAAGCAGCTCGGCAACCTTTTGAACTTTTTGCAGGTTTTTGAAGCTTTCCTTGACAGTGTGTGACTGGCCCAAACAAGCGAAGAGATCCTTTTGGTCCCTGTGTTTGCAGTGCCAAACACAGCATTGCTGCTGGTTCCAAGACACAGTAGGTGGACGTGCTGGAAAGATGCCTGATGTTTGGGGAGTGTGAAGTGGATTTAGTATGATTCCATTCTTTCTCCTCTCTCAAACCTTTTGCATGAATAAAGCAAGTGTCTGTCTCAGCCTCCCCACAAGTGAAAGGGCTGGGGAGGGAACGGGGCAAGGAGGAGGGAGGAGAAAAGCCAGAAAAATGGGGCTAAAGAGAAGAGGTCGCTCCTCCTCCCTGCCTAAGTCCTCTCCAGAAAGTTCTCCAGGATGTCCAAAGGTCCCTGCCATGATTGCTGCTGCACCTCCTTCTGCTGACTGGCAAACTCTTTTCTGTCCTTTTGCCAAGCCACATTTGGAGAACAGAAGAGGGGCAGTGTGTCTTTTCCAACATCCCAATACAGCAGGAGACCAGGGGAAGAAGGGAAATTGCCACTTCTTGGTTTCTTTTAACACTTCCTCCCAGCAGACCTTTGGCTGCCTGTTTGTGCCACCTCCAGGTTTTAGTTATATGTCATGATTATCTACAAAATATTTTAATATTCTAGGCTTAGAATTTTTAGAGTAAATACTATCCAGTCTAGAACACACAGAACTCACTCACGCATTGCACAGTTTTCGGTACAAGCAATTTCCATTTGGGCTCCCCTCGCACTGCACAGTTTAAAATGGAGCTGGACGTGCTTTGGGCCACATGTGTGCAACCCTGGTGTGAAGTGAGGGGTGCTCTGAATAACACAGGATGCCATGTAATTCCATGAGGACCAGGCCCCCAGTGCTCTGCAAGGGAGTGCAAGCCCAGCGAGCCCCAAGAGCCTCAATCCACCAGTGCGGAGGCGGATTGCAGTGGGATTCGCAGGAACTGCTGTGGGGTGATGGCGTTCTTTGGGGTGCAGGCTGGACACTGCCAGCTGCTGGGAACAGGTTGGCATTGTCACTCTCCTCCAAGTGCCCAGGGCAGAGGAATAGGCACGGCAGGCTGGGACCAAAGGTGCTTGAGGAAGCGAGACGTGCCCTGGAAGCGCCTGTTGGTCTGTGCAGGTCAGTGAACGGCAGCACCATCTGACTGCCCTGGCTGCCCCGTGGCCTGTAGGTGTGCAAAGCTCACATGCCTGAGTGCAGATCTCCCTAATTCCTGCTGTACCTTGCACGACTGCGAGGAGTTGCTCCTTGTCTGCAGTGGGCTCATCACATGGGAGTTCTCCTCCCTGCCTCTGCAGGATGTGTTTCTTCCTTCAGATAGCTTAACCAGGCTGGCTTCAGGTCTGTCAGGCTGCTGCCCCATACCAGCCTCCAAAATACATTTTGCGGGGAAGAGTTCCCTCCTGCCTGACATCCAGCACTGTCCCCTGGCTGATGGTTGTCACGTGAGAACAGAGATGGGTGCAATGCTGCTGATTCCAAGCCCACCTAGAGACAGCTCTATTTATGTCTTATCTTTAATGGTTAATCATTACACTTTATGTGCATCCCCCTGGCACACACTTATTCCTTCTGGAAATAAGCTGAGTCTCCTGAGACTGAGTGATTAATGTTGGAAAGGAAGAAAAACTCCCAGAAACTGAGCTGAGCATCTCTCGTGCCCATGTGTAGTACATCTGTATGATCAGACCTAGGGGATTTCTGAAGGTCCCAAGTCCCTGTGCTGCAGCAGGGCCAGCAAGGAGGCTGAGCACACTGGCCACTCAGAACACTTGCAGCAGCCTTCCAGAGTGAGAGTCCTTGGGCAGGGACTCATGGGGAAGGCACACGTTCTCCCTCCAAGGCTCAGAGATGCTGGGCAGATCCTCTAATCCTGATCTGTTGGGGGCAAGATGGGGTGAGTTCCAGGTCTCACTAGAGGTATAATTTAATCAGCTCATGTATTTAGAAAGGGCAGAACTCTGTGTAGCAGCCATCAGTGCCTGGCTTAGGGCCAGATGAGGAATAAGGAAAAAATCTTTTACAATGGGGGTGGTAAAACTTTGGCACAGGTTGCCCAGAGAGGTGGTGGATGCCCCATTCCTGGAAACATTCAGGGCCAGGTTGGACGGGGCTCTGAGCAACCTAATCTAGTTGAAGAGGCCCCTACTCATTGCAAGGAATTGGACTAGATGGCCTTTAAATGTCCAGTTCAATCCAAACTATTCAGTGATTCAATGATTCTGAGACAGGGCTTCTGCTTGGGGCTCCCCAGCCCCCTCCTGCAAGATTTCACTGAGGAGGGAGCAAACCTGGGTCCTGCATGGTCCATCCTCAGCTCCACAATGCAAGAGCTGCTCCAGGCAATGTGCAAAGCTGATGAAAACATGTAAACGCCCATTTTTGTTCAGCCTCTTTGAGAAGTCCTGCAAAATGGAGGAGGAAGGTGCTGGATTTGTGGATACCTGCTGGATACCTGGTAGTTGCACTGCTGGGAGTTTGAGCTCCTGCTGGAGAGTTTTGAAGGAGACATCTCCAGCTCTAGGACAAATATGAGTTAACAGCAAAGGGGAAAACCAGTTGTTTCAGCCAAGATGAGAAGATGTAAAATGTATAAAACACCTATGGGTTTGAGCACAGTACCACATGACAAAAAAAATGGATGTAGGGATGACAGGAGAAGTCATTACATGGAAAACTGATAATATGGCATGAAACTGTCCCATGAATTCCCAGTCCCAAGCTCCCCCAGTCTTGAGCTTGGTTTAATAATCACAGCTTAACTGTAAAGTAGGAAAAGGGCTTTTTCTTTGCACCGTGGATTGTTTCGTAGGACTTTGGATATCAGTTATGTTATATTTTCAAGATTATCTGGTCTATAAAGAGTTATAGAATGTTTGAAGATGATCATGTAAGAAGGATTTGTGAAGAATACTTGTTTTAAGGAAAAAGCTTAGTATAGTGAAAAACTTGGGAGCTAAGAACTTCAGATACTTTCAAAATTTCCCCTTGCTAAAAATAACATCCTCTAGCTTGGGCCACAGCTTGGGAACTGGATCCAACACCTGCAACTGGTTTTAGTTTCTTTTTCTCTGGTTTTTCAGCTCTTTTTATGTTTTATGTTTTATGATGTGCTGGTGGATTCTGACCTACAGGTCAGAATCTTTACTTTACTTTACTATGATGAGCCAAATATGTTCAAAATCATGTGTAACAAACCAGTACCTAAAAGACACGGTCTTGATATTCTCATCTCTTGTTGGGGTGTTATTTGGCATTCTGGTGGATTTAATGCATAGTTGTACCTCTTCCAGTTCCATTTCTTTATTTAATTATTGATTTTTAAGCATTCTTAATACACAGTCATGAGATTTTTCTCTTTCAGTTAAAAGCAAAGATCATTTCACAGGATCAAGGTGGAGTTATTTGTGGAGTTATTTGTTGGAGTGTTTGTGAGAATGCCAGTCAGAAAATTCATATATTTTTTATAAAATGTGTATTTTCTTGACAAAAAATTATTTTAGAATCGTGTAAAATCTCCAAGGTAAGAGTTAAAGCAAACCTATTTAAAAGCAATAAGGAAAAAATAAGTGAAGTGATCAAAAGAAGGCTGAAATGTCCATAAAATCACATATCTCCGGGAGTGTGTTCTTTAGCTGGCATACCAAGTGCCACAGAGGTTTTGATGAAAGCCTGAGATCTGGCTGTGTGACTGCTAACAAATTTAAAAGTGCAAAAACATGTTTTCAACCAGGAAAAGTTTTACCTTTTAATTGAAACCATCAAAAGAGGAAAACTGTGACCCTGGCCATGCTGATTGTGGGCTGGGGACAGGATAATCAGCCTGCTTGACACATTTCCCCTTGCTGTGGGTCTAGTCACTCTTCTCCTGATGGACAGAGAGAGAGGAAAGTCCTTGCAGAAGAGGGGAACTTTGCAGGAATTTTCCAGAAAGACTGTGTGTGCTGCTGCTGAGTTTTATTCATTAGCTGGATTTTTAATCAACTTCAGTTTAACCAGATTAACAGTGACTTCAAATCCCATGAGAAAGGAGTGGGGAAACCACAACAAAAATCCAGGGAAACAACACTCTTTATTGCATATTGATAAAAGACAAAGCTTTGCCACTCACCTAAAATTAAGTGGTGTTACAAATGAAATTCAGGTGTGAAATGCTTCCAATTTTGGACAAAGCCTGCTGCTGAAGTCAGCAATGTAGGGAAGAAGGGGAGTGAGACAGCAACTTCCCCACACCTGCAGTATCCCTGGCAAGTAAGGACAGGGGAATGTTGTGTGCCCTGGGTAAGAGGGTTGGGACTCAGAACAAGTGGCTTTTATTCCCCCTTCTCTGTTTAATGTGCTCCTTACTCCGGGACCATGTCAACAAGCTTCCTTCTTCACTTCTCAATCGATAGGCTGAACTCCATGGAGTGCTGTGATACCTAAAGCAACTGGACAAAGTGGCTGAAATATGTTATCTACACAAATGCTCAGGTCTTTTCTAAAATAATAAGAGTGACTGGGGAAATTGGGTGCCCAGAGCACCGAGGAATGATGACAAAAGTAATGGTGGTCACATGGAAAGCCAAACAGCAAACCCCACTTTATTACCATTGGGAGTGCAGATATGATGTTTCTGAGCAGGGGGCTGTGGGTGTTTCCAGAGATTCTCAGTAGAAATAAATGCTTTTGTGGTGAAACAAAAATTTCTGGGTGAAAGCAAAAATGCAAAAATAAATTCCCATACCTCTGTTGAGTACAAAGAAGGCTGAAGTGTGCTCCTGTGCAGAAGGCAAGCAGGAACCTGAGTACTGTTTAGGTCAGGCTGTAAATCCACTGAAGTCAGGGGTTATTCACAGGCATTGCAGGACTAACAGCAAATCCTGTTGTAAAACTGAACTTTAGCTTTTACTCATTTCTCAGCAGCTGTTCTGGATATTGGCCATTTGTCAACATCCTCTTAAGGATTTTGTGTTGGAATAGAAATCTGGAGATCTTTTCCATGTACCTAAATATTTATCCTGAGACTTTGCAATGATTAATGTGCATTTAATCCCCTACCTATGTGACTGAACATGAAAATGCAAATATCTTAGTGACTAATTACGTCCTTGAAACCTGGTTCTCTCTTTTTTTTCCTTTTTTGGTCCCATAACTATTTTAGTTTAGTTCTCCAACGCAAAACTCTTGTTATACTGACATTCCCTCCCAGTCCTATCACCCCTTCCAGCTGGAGGGGTGCTCAGGCCCTTGGATGTGCACTGACCAAGAGCCAATCCCCCAGTGTAAAATATCCCCCATGAATGAGTCACTGGGTATCGAGCTCTGCAGTGTTTGTTTTCCCTGCCCTGCACGATAAGGGATGACGTGTCCTGCAAATCCTGAGGCCTCTAATGCAATTTAAAGCTGTTCACAACAAAGAGCAGAGAATAATATCAAATTTCATTTCGGTGCACTAAAGGGAGAAGGTGCCATCTGTTCTTTATGTTGCTGTTAATGAACATGCAGAAGAGACGGACCCAGTCTCGAGTGGCACCGCGCTGCCGCAGGAGCAGCGGCAAGACCCGTCCCCAAAGGGACTTTCTTGCACCACAGCATCCAGGTATGGACACATCCCTGGTCTGGACCCCCAGGGAGGAGACTTGCTGCCAGTCAGACCCCGAGTTAGGACCTCCATTTGCCTCAGGGACAGAAAACAGCTTTAAACTGGGAAGGGATGGAGGAGGAACTCATTAGCACACCCAGGCCTTCCCAGCAGGAACTAAAATGCTGCAAACTTGGAGAGTGGCTGGAAGAGGCTCAGCCACAGCCAAGGGCTACACACAAGCACTTGGGGCCAGAAAAAGAGCTCTTCCTTGCAGTAAGCACCACGTTCCTAATGATTTGCAGTTAACTCCGCTGTGAAAATGCACGGCAGAAGCTTCGGCGTGGGGTGTATTGTGGCAACAGGAAAAAAAGGAGAGGTACCTACCTTTTTTTGCATGTGCAGGCAAGGGAAGAACAGTTGGCAAGGGTTTTGCACCTGCAGAAATACCTTTGTGATTTTAGGAGCAAAGTCTTTTGTAAGATTGTGTTATAAAAAGGGTTTGGACTGAGACCTTCCAGGAGAGATTAAGGGAAGGCATGGAATTGCTGCATGACAAAGAACGAAAGCTTGTCAAGAAAGAGAGGTAAATCATGGAAGGAGGAGGACAGTGCCTTGACAGAAGGGACAAAGTAAAAAATCAAGATGCTGCAGGTAAGGGCTTGACACAAGGGGTCATGTGAAGTTCAAAGTCAGACTTTAGCAAAAAATGGCATGTGAAGAGGCACAGCCTGTGACAGCCAGCATAAACTAACCCCTGTGTAGGTAAAGGTTGTGCAAAAATATAATGCATTGCATTGCTGTGCAGAAGAATTTGCAAGAACCTATGGACTATGCATATCCTGGACAGAGAGAAAGGGAAATATGCTCCTACCCCAAACAAATCCTGCAGAGAAACAAAAGTAGTGCAGGCTGGCAGGAGTGAACAGCCATCTGAAGACAGAGGAGTATCTGTGGATCCCAAGCTGGACAAATGCAAGAGCAGTGCAGACAAAATGTGGTGGGTGCAAAGTTCCAACTTCCAGTGACTGCAGGCAAAAATGCTCTTCGAGCTACAATGCTGTCGTGCCTCTGCTCCCATGAGCAGGATGCCTTTATGCAGGGCCAGAGCAATGAAGGAGGGATCAGAGGGATGTCCTCCAGGGGATCTGAGTGCTCTGAACCCAAAGAAGAGATAACTCATGCAGCAGGGCTTTGTAGGGCCTCCTGGCACACAGTGCTGACCAAGAGAAGTTCAGAATGTGAAGCAGAGTCCTTGGTTCTGGGTATTATCTGAAGCACGGGGTATAACCCTCTTCCCTCTGCATGTCAGAGCTCTGACTTCAGGAAGAGGCTTGTCTCCCAGGATGACTGGGCAGCATCTTTGTGCTGTAATTAAACCTCCAAACAAAATGGAAGAGGGTCACCTCTGAGCGGCCCACTGCCATCCCTCACACTGACGGACCTGTCCTTTCCCCCACAGCAATCGTGGGGTGTGTTTGTGGCAGTATCCTCTGCCCCTCACACCAGCCCTTCCCTCTCTGTCTTCCAGGCAGCTGAATTGTTCTCACTTGGTCTGATATGAGCAGCTTCCCACAAAAAGAGACTGTTTTTTCATCAATACCATCTTCCCAGAGATTATTTTTTTATTTTTTTTAATTCCCCAGACTGTTTGTTTACTAAAATGCTTACTCTAAAAATGTATGTCTCCTTAATTTATTGGTCCACTAGAGAAAACTGCATCATGTCTGAAATGCTTTAATAAGGATCCAAGGCGAGGGATGATCAAATAAATGATAATTACAGTGTCAGAGAGGCATCCCCAGATCCCCCACCCTCCTCAGATGTCAGCGCGCTGCAACAACCGAGCAGGAGCAGGAAGCGGGTGTTGGAAGCCCACGTGATGCTCCTGATGGCCACACACCTGCAGCAGCTCTTCCCCATCCTGCTGGACACAGGGAGGACTCCTTAGCACAACAGCTCTCCCAGCCATGTTGGTAACCAACACTTCATGGGTCAGAGCACCAGGGGACTCAACAGCACGGTTTTTTAATTGGCTTTTCCTCGCTAGCTCACGTGGGTCACCCCCCATGTTGGTGGAAGATGAAAAGTTCATGGTCTCTGGATAGTGGGGGCCCAGTTATGTTGGGAGCCAATGCAGAAAGGAGCCAGGTCATGGTTGGTAAGAGGGGTCTGAAGTTGAATATGCAGGCCAGGGGAGCTCAGGTGGGTTTTAAGGCAAGGGTCCCACGCCCCTCTGCAGCACGTGCTCCATGGTGGGGAATGTCTGCATGCAAAGGGGAAGGGTCTTCCACTGGTGCTCCAGTATACAGGGAAAACCCCTGCTTTCCTCTCAGTTCCTCTGTTACCAAGGCCACAGTCATCATAGGAATCACGTGTTGTCAGGGCTTTGTTAGACCACAAACCTCTTTTACACAAGGCTTTACCCACAGACTTTTCTGTAGCATATTTTATAGCTCCAAATGGCAATATTTGCACGCTACAAACCTCAAAAACTCCAGAAATGATGGGTACATCCACAGCTGCAGGTTTGTCCTCATGTCCTGAGAAACATCTTCTGGTCTGAGCTTTGCCCTTGTGCCCCAAGGAGCACAGGGATTATCCCAGCGGGGAGCAGAGGGGAAGACCCTCAGGCTGAGGTGCAATGGAGACAACTCAAAAAGTCCCTCAGGTTTCTCTCAGGGAAGTAAAAAAGAGCAAAACGTGGCTTGGGAGATTGGGGAGAAGGCTCCTCTGAGGATTTACAGTGAAGCTGTTCCCAGAGTCAGAGCTGGGACCCAGATGGTACATTGCAGGTAGAGAAGAGGATACTTCCCCCATGCCTCTCTCCCAGCAGGATATCCTCACACGGCCCAGCTCTTCATGTGCCCATGCAGGGCCAAGGGGCTCCCAGGCATCACCTGCCTCAACCTCCACCTCCCCCAGTCTCAGCCCTCCTGAGCCCTCTGGGTGGTAAAGTCTCCAGTTAAGTTCCTCCATAAATCATCTCTCTGCCTTTGCCTCGTACTGAGAATCCAGCACCTACTTAATATTTATAATATGGATGGTATTACACAGTGTATCAAAATATGCATATTATTTTATATCAACTCCAATGCTGCAAGTAGTGTCAGCTCTTTCACCTGGCATTGTGTGCTGCTGGTGAGGAAAAATACCGGGGTTTAACGTGCACGGTTAAAACCTTGTGGCATAGGGCTGATTTACAGTGTGCCTCATGAGATGCTTTTTCAAAAAGGATTGAGTCCTTCTCAAGTGTTTCTGTTGTTGAAAATGTTTGTGGGAATGGCATGGGCAGAGCCCACAGCACCGGCAGTGACCGGAACCCATCTCAATCACTCACTTCTGACAACCCATATCTAAGGTACTGTGTTTGTCCAAACCCAGGGGAAGGCATGGTCTCTGCTCCCTGCTCCTCAGGCACCCTGAACCATCACGGTGTGATTAGGACACTCAGAATCACAGGATGGGAGCTAAATGCTAAGACTGTTGATGGAATTGCTAATGAGGACCTAAAGATGACATGGTGAATGATAGCAGATCAGTAATTGCTTTTTCCCTGTAGTGACTTAGCAATTAGAAATGGAAGAAGAAAATCAGGGTGAAATTTGAGAGCTGTGCTGTCTGGAGCACCTGCTTTTGTTTATTTTTAACCCTCTCTTTTGTCCCTCTAATCCCTTCTGCAATGATTTTGCTCCCTCACTCTGCGAAGTGCTGCATTATATTTGCAATGCCCTGTCACTCGCATCATGTCTGCAAGCTGTCTTCTTCAGGCATGAGCTTATTTAGACAAGTTGTCAGGCTGAATGGGAAAAATCTTAAATCAATGTATTTCAGCATGCAATCATATATAGGCTAATTTATCTGCTGCCCTGTACAGCCTGCCAGGTTAAAATGAGGTCTTTCAGGCATGGTGCCTCTGAACATCTCCTGATTAACAGAGCAATTTTTATTGGTAGGGCGACAACGTGATTGTTTTATGGTAATTGTTATCATTTGGACCTGTGTATATGCAAATGGGGGAGATTAAAGTAGAGAAAATATAAAGATGATGAATATGCAGCACATAGCCAAGATGGCAGAGGGATAGAAATATTTTCCACGTTATGTTCTCCACCGTGGCTGGGGTGGTGAAGGGCTGGCTGCTTTTCCAGCCACAGGGACATTCCCATCCCACAGTGGCAGCCAACAGGACCCCTGCCTGCAGGGGACAGAACTCAGTGCCCACTCTCAGTCCCACACTTCTGTCTCTCTGTGCCCTGACACTGATTGACATGGCTGCCTCTCCTCCCCATCAAAGGGCTTTGGGGATGGAAAATAGATGAATGGACAAAAAAGATGAAGCAGTAGCACAAGTCACATCAGTGCAAGCAAGATCTCTTGAGATGGAACCACTAGTACTAGTCTTAAGTGCACAAACCCTTTTGGGGTGGGTTTAAATGTATTTCAGCTGTTCTTTTGCTGGCTTTCCTGCTCATTACTTCCTATCACTTCTGTTTCTCTTGCCTGTTTTTAAGTGGAGCTTGGATGTGTGAAATACATTGGCTCTACAGGCATGGACCTTTCTAACCCTCACTGGCACAAAACCCCACAGCAAGACTACCCCACCAGTAAATCTAATCCCTCACCTGGGAAGAACTACCTCTACAAATAAAGAGTACTCCAGTCTCTATCCCTTCAGCTCTGCTGCCCCTGAAATGGAAAAGTAAAACCCCTGTGGGGAAGGTCTGGGCCATCAATGCCAGACTTTCTCGAAGAAACCAGCAGCAGGTCAGGAGTGTGCAGATGCTCACTGAGCCTGGATCTGCCCACTAAGAGCTGGACTGAGCTCAGCAACTCACTTCAGATAAATCCTGAGCATGAGATCATACTCTTTTTTTTCCCTTTTTTACATTACATTATTGAGGCTTATAGCAAGGGGAGCAGGACAGCAAATTTTGTCTCTATTAAAAACATGTCAGGCTTTTTCTGTTTTGTAATATATTTTAGTATCCATGTGGGAGAGCATCTCTGGCTGTCCCCTGCAGTTACAGATGCACAGCCTGAGGCACTGCAGCCTCCCTTTTCCTCCATCTGCTATAAATGAGACCAGTGTAGTCCCTCCATTCTTCTTCATGTGCCACCATCCTCAGCTGTGTATTTTTGCCTTGCAAGCCTTAGCCACTCGTTCTCACTGCACCTCTCAGCTCCCAATGGCTGCTACTCACCTGTTCCATCTCTTTCAGGAATGCTGCTAGAGTAGGGACTGACTCTGCCTTGCCCAAAGTCCCTGAAGAGTAATGGCCAGCAAGAATCTGTGCACAGCAAGGGTCATGCCCAAGCTCATAATGCATCCGTGGATGGGACTGCTCCTCACTTTTGCAAAGGAACACAAGTGATTTTACAAGTTTGCTGACATTTGAGCCTGAGCAGATCAGGCATGCAGTGCTCCAGTGTCAGAGATGCTCTGTCTTCCACCAAGCATTTCTCAGGATTCTGGTCCTGTCCTCGAGGCCAGGAGGGCACATGGGAAGATTGCACTGGTTTTAGCTGGGACAGAGTTAATTTCTTCCCCAGTAGCTTGCATGGGGTTATGTTTTGGGTTTGTGCTAAAACCGTTGTTGATAGTTCCTCTATGTTTTAGTCGTTGGCTTACACAGAGTCAAGGCTTTTTCTGCCCTTCAGGAGGCTGGGGATGCACAAGGAGTTGGGAGGGGACACAGCTGGGACAGCTGACACCAGCTGACCACAGGGATATCCCAGGGATATTGAGCTGGGGGAAGAAGAAGGACATGAGGGACATTCAGAGCAATGGTGTTGGTCTTCCCAAATCATCATTACATGTGATGGAGCCCTGCTGTCCTGGAGATGGCTGAGAACCTGCCTGCCCATGGGAAGCAGTGAATGAATTCCTTGTTTGCTTGTGTGGGTGCTGCTTTGGCTTTACCTGTTAAACTGTCTTTACCTCAACGCATGAATTTTGCCACCTTTACTCCTCTGATTCTCTTCCCCACCCATCCCACCTGGAGACAGTGATCAAGAGGCTCTGTGGGCTTGGCTACCACCTGCAGTTAAACCATAACATGCACATTTTCCTTAAAGCTTAATTTCCTTAGCTGCCCAAGAAGAGAGCCAGTGCCTACAGCAGCAGAGGTTTGCTGTGAGTGGGAAAAGTTGAATACATTGAAGATACATTTCTCTCTTCTCTGCTGTCCTGTTTCATCCCTCTTTGTCTGTGTTTCTGAATGCAACCCAAACCTGCCCTTGAAAACCCAACACACCAAAGTACAACATCCTGGCTTGGATCAGCAGTAGTGTGGCCAGCAGGACCAGGGCAGTGACTGTCCCTCTGTACTGGCCACTGGTGAGGCCACACCTCCAATCCTGGGTTCAGTTTTGGGCCTCCCACTACAAGAAGGACATTGAGGGGCTGGAGTGTGTCCAGAGAAGGGCCATGGAGATAGGGAAGGGTCTGGAGCATAATCCTGTGAGGAGAGGCTGAGGGAGCTGGGGGTGTTTAGCCTGGAATAAAGGAGGATCAGGGGTGACATTATGGCTCTCCACAACTCCCTGACAGGAGGACATAGACAGGTGGGGGTTGGACTCTTCTCCCAAGTAACAAGCGATAGGACAAGAGAAATGGCCTCAAGTTGTGCCAGGGAATGTTTCAATTGGGTATTAGGAAAGATTTCTTCATGGAAAGGGTTATCAAGCACTGGAATGAGCTGTCCAGGGGAGTGGCTGAGCCCCCACCCCTGGAGGTATTTAACAGATGTGTAGATCTGTTAAATCTCAGGGACACAGTTTTGTGGTGGACGTGGAAGTGCTGGGATAATGGCTGGGCTCAGTGATCTTAAAGGTCTTTTCCAACATAAATGATTCTATGATTCTATAATTCTATATTTACCAGTATTTCCTGATGAGCCTCTGCTGTTCCATGACATTTGATTCACCATAACAGAGAGACTGGCTTGGCATTGTGTTCAGCCACTGTGTGGGTCATGGACCCAACCATGGACCTGATCAAGGATATTCCCTCACCACTCTCATCCTTCACACTCTAGCTGGCAGCACAGAGACTGAAAATTTCAAAACATCTCCACTAAATGGAAAGGATAACAAAAGTGTTTTGTCATTGAGGGCTACCTGTGATTCTCTTCCATTCACCACCACACAGCCTTTCCTTGCAGCACTCACCCCAGGTCAGTTGAGATGTGCAGTTTCATCACTTCTACTGCTTTCCCCAAAAAGTCATCCTGATAAAGCCACAGGCCCGTTCCAGCACATTCTTCTATTTGAGGAGCACTGGCCAAGCACTGTGCATAAGGAACTTTCACTCATGAGTTCCACAGACCTGAAGACATGTCTCAGAGCTATCCCTTCCCTGTGTCACTGGCAGACATCTGTGTCAGGGATGAGGCAGCAGTCAGGCTCAGCTTTGTCCCAGCAAGGAGCTTACTGCAGCTCACAGTCCAGAAAGACTTGCTTTTTTTAAAGCTGGAAGCCAAATTGCTGGAACAAAATCCTACTATTTCAACAGGAAAATCTGTTCAGCTGGAGCTGGGTTGCAGAAGAGCACGGATATCTCATTTTGTGTAAGACACCAGCAAGTAATCTGATGCTTTTCTATGACTAACACAATAGGTCATATTTGAATGGTCGATGGAGAGATGAGAGGTTTCATATTCTATTACCAAATCCCTGAGCCATCTGGTTCCTAATGGCTTCTTTCAAAACAAACAGAATAAAACTTCCAAATTGTGCAATGCAAACTGACATCCTCTCTTAGATGGAAGATGCCCATTGCTTCACATCAGCAAATGAGATCAATGCCTCCATCAATTACAGTTTCAGGTATTTCTGCCCATGCACTTAATGGCAAATATATCCTCCTCATTGCTCAAGCTGGCTTAGTCCATCACTGGGAACCACAGGCTGGAAAGAGGAGCACAGTGGCTGTTGCCAGAGTGAGTGTTTGTTTCCAGTGGGGCAAGGGAGGTTTGAGAGGGAAAACCTGGCAGGAGCTGGGGCTTGGTGGGGTGCTGTGGGCTGTGCCACCTGTCCCAGCTGTGGTGACAGCAGCTGGTTGAGCTGGGGTGAGCAGCACACTGGGGGGCATGTCTTTGTCCTCATCCATGTCCCCAGGCGTGGCAGCTGCTAGCTGGGTTGTCACAAGGTCCAGCTGCTTCCTCGTGACTCACGTGAGCTGGAGCTGTAGGTGAGGAATGAGAGCCTTTCCTATGTCACATACTTTTTCTCTGATTATGCTTTGACACTAGGAGCTTGTGCAGTGTGTCCTTTGCTCGTGGCTTGGCTTCTGCCACAGCTTGGCACTCTTTGGGGAAGGATTCCTCAGAAATGCTCCTATGCTCACAGAGGCTCACTTGCCCAACGAGAGGTGCCCCGTGCCAGCCCAGACCCTGGGCTGGGTGAAATGCAAAGTGCAGACAGAAAACCCTGAAGAAATAAAGTGGTTTTTAAGGTGGAGCTGCTGCCTTTGCTTCCTGAGGCCAAGCCCTCAGCACAGCCATGAGATGCCATCACAGCCTGGGTACCTCAGCCATGCTGGTGCCTTTGGAATTACAGATCTGAGCACAGCATCTATGGCAGTGATAGCCACAGGAGCTCTCAGCAGCCAAGACAAAAGTCTGTGGTCATCAAAGCCCATGCCACGCTCACCAAACTGGTAAATTTGCCTGAGCTGGCTTGCTTAAGTGATAGCTCAGTAATGTTCATTATTTGTGGTCACAGTGCAAACCTGCCCCAGGCAAACCCAGGCAGGAGTTTTTGCATCCACACTTTCACTGTTGTGAAGCATTCAGGGTGACCTGGTTTACTTGTTGTCTAGCAAAGGCCCTGAGCCCCCTCCCCACACCACAGCCTCTGCTCCAGGGGCTCCTGGGCCACAGCAAGACGTGTGCAGAGCTGCTGACATGTTCTGCCTCTGGTCCTATGTGTCCTTGTAATTTGAATTAAACCCTATGTGTCTTGTAATTTGAATTAAACACAAATGAAAGGACACAAAATGCATATATTTATTATTCTGTATTTATTACTTGTACAGTTTAGCCAAGAACATCACAACAGTGTTTGTGAGACGCTATCAGGGATTACATATCCAGTAAGTACGGTGTATTAGCAGCATGCTATGGCCCCATTATGTATAATTATATATGTTTATGGATCCCCCATCACAGGCCAGTGTAGTTCATGGATTCATTTGTGATACGCTGCTTGTTGCATCACGTTCACAAATGTTCTGCTACCTCTAATTATGTACATTTATAGATGCACGCTGTACTTAGTGCACACTATCATGTTTGCACCATCAATCAGAGTCATCCTGTTGATAGGCCAGCTGATGTTTATTTCCTCAATGTCTTCTGATTCTTTAAACATCTGTCTTTTAAGTGGTGGGTGCTTTACAATGGATTCATCCAGTAGTTAGACCTGACTTACACAGCTGATTAAGTCAGTTGGTGAAACCCTGGCTTCCCTACCAGCTGCTGGCCAAGAACTTGGCGCTTTCATAGGGGCCAGGGTTTCACCACCTGTGGCTGGGTTACACACCAGCTTATTTAGGAAGAGCACTGACTTTGGTGGGGTTTGGGGTTGCTGCAGGCCTGCACTCAGCTCTCAAGTGAAAGGCTGGATGATGGCCTGCAACACCACCCAAGATCTGGGCTGCCAGCTGTAGCTCCTCTCTATTGCTTGCTCAAGGGTAAGAATTCTTGGGTCTGCAAGAAGCGTTGGGCTGCTCTGCTCTTTTGGTGCTTTTCCTAATGTCTATTGAATTTCTCCTCCCTTTGTACTGTATAATTTAGGTCTGGTTGAGTACAGACTATTTTATTTATTTATGTATTCAAATTTTTAAAATGTATCTCTAGGCATCTTAGCAGTACACTGGGCGCCTACCACATAAATTAAAAATAACAGCATAAACTTAGACAAAGGACCTTCCATAAATAATTCCTCCTCAGCTCACACCCTTGGCAATAGCCTTAGCTTGGAACAGGGAAATAGATGGGCTTTACAGCCTGTTGGGAAGGTTAATAAATCTGGGTGCCGATGGACCAAAGGGGAAAATGAGTTTCAAAATTGAAGCCCACCCTCTCCATCCCCTTTGTGGAGACTCCTTGCCTTGAACTCTTCACCTATCCTAGTCCTTAGTGGGAGATCAGATCCTGCTGGAAAACTTTGGCTAGAAACTTAACTGTCAGGGACATATCACACTGCTACCATGATGCAATTTAGATGACCACATTGTGATCACAAAAAAAGTTATTTTTAAATAACTTTTGTCCACAAAAATCATTTAATTTAGCACTACATTTTGGTATCCAATCTAAGCCATATTGGATATAGGTAGATAATCAGAAGATGTCTATTCACCCTTTTCTAAAGATCAGGTATCAGACTGAGCACCAAAATCACCAGTTAGTTTTGAAAAGGTAAATCTGTGTGTGTAAGTGTACAGGGGAAAACATCCTCTTTAGAAGTAATTTGCTGAAAACAGTTTTCACATTTTGTTCCTGCCTATGGCAATTTATGAAACACAAATGAGATATTGTACCAGTAGCGATGCCGAAATAAATCACTCTAAAAACAGAACTGAAATTTTATTTCATTACTAAAGTAAATATAAAAGTGCTTTAGCACAGTTTCAAATTAGATTGGGGTTTGGTCAAGCTTGTTATAAATCCAATGATTGTAAAGCAAACGGCTGAAGATGACTCTCAGAAGAGCAGCACTGCAAACACGGCTAATGGGATGCTGTGAGGTGCAGAGCAATAAACAGTGTGGATTCTGTGCCCACAGTACAGGAACCAAAGGCAGTGATACAGCATGCCACAGCCAGGTCTGCTGTCCAGTTCCTAAAAGGATGCTGAGAAAATAGAGAGGGGGACAGAACATGCCCCCAAAATTTTCCCACAGCCTGGACAAAATGCCTTCATCTCAGTACGTGGAGGGGAGAGGCAGCTGAGCTCCACCTGGTGTCCTACAGCCCAGCTGTAAATGATGCTGGAAGACCATCAAGAAGGGCACAGCACAGGAGAGAAACAACTGCAGGAGGTGGAGTCCTCTCTGATGGTAAAGGCCACGTGGTAAGACACAAGGTGGTGGCTCTACCTGCTTGAGAGCAGGGGTGAGCCTCAGCTCTGGTAGTCTCATACCCAGGGATCACTGATCATACAGATGCACTTGTGCAAGGAGATGTTCTGGTACCATGGGTTCTTCCTAAGGACCAAAAGCATGTGATAACATCAACCAGCTGCTGGCAGCAGATGTTCACACCAGAAACATCTTGCAAAACGTGGCAAGGAAGTCACAACTGGCTGTGGGTGGAAGCTGAGTAAACTTCATCTGGGTGGACTTTGGGAGGGGCTTGACAAACCACTGCTGCCTCCAACTTACACGCTTGACATCCACTTCTTGGTCTCCGCTTGCAGAACAGCCGTCAAGGAGTGATGAGGAAGCATCCCACCACAGAAGCCAGCAGCTCCTCAGAGGGCTGGGTGTTCTGCAGCCTTTCTCCCATGGGAGAAAACCCCATGCTGGCAGTCAGTGGTCAGCTTCAGCTCACCTCTGATTTCCCACCAGGCCAAGGTGCTGGCTCACTGTCCAGCACGCTGGTGGCACCCAAGCCCACAGCAGCTGCCCTTGAAGGTACAACCCTTCCTTCACCTCCATGGGGCTTTGGTGGGGCTCCTGCTGGAAAAGCACATAGAATAGCCCTAGGTCCTCCCTAAAACCTTACAGCTCAAACACCAAACTGCCTTCCAAGAAGGCAGGACTTGATCCCATCAGAGACTCACAAATCTCTGTTTAGCAACATGCTTTCCCTCCTCAATGAGAATATTTTCAACCTGGTAAAAAGGGAGCTGCCTTGCTATTATTAACCCACTTGGGGGTTGATTAGGAGATATTGAAGTTACTGGAAAGATGCTTGTTAGTATATAAATCTCTGCATCATAATGACCAATAAACAAGGTCTGTTTTAGCTAAAGAGGGAAAATTGAAACTATAGTTTCAGGTCATCTCCTAGGAGGGCAGATGCTGCAATCTGTGCAGCAACCTGGAACTGACATGTTTTCTATATTGTGTGCTGTACCCTCCCATCGAAGCACCTGCACCAATGTAACTGAGCATTATGCATGTTCATCAGCTGAACAATAACCCCTGGGGAATGAATGATTCATTACAAAATGGTTTCTCTCAGAAGAGAAAGAAGGTTTTGTCTAATTTTTAGGAGTACCCCAGGAAAGCTCCATTTATTTATGCCTGCTTTTGTTTGACAATAGTTTCTTTGTTCCCCTCTGCTGTTGCTTTTTCTAGTGGCAGTTAGCAGCAACGTTTGGCAACGGCAGTGGGGGAGAGAAAGGAGAGGCAGAATCTTTGTCAAGAAGGAAAAAGAAATCTGTGCCTAACAAAATAGAATTGAAGCAAAGTGTTTAAGCAAACCAAAGGCATAGACACTTGAGGTTTTTCTCCATGTGTATTTACATTTTCTAGTTATTGGATTCTGTCATTTCCCACAGCAGCTCTGATTTCTCCAGGCTGTCCCTAGCTCAATTATCTTACTCTGGTCAGAGGAAGGTCCATCCTAAAGACCCAGCTGATGTTTTGCTGGACAACTGTGGTCTAGAAGATGTTCTTAAGTGGGCATAAGTAGATTTGTATCTGTTAAGGCTTTACTGAAAGTGCAGAGCAATCACCAATAGTCATTATCCACCCATACCTGCAGTCTACAGACTGCTTTTAGCCCATCACTGGCTCTTAAGTCAATGACCTGTCCTGGGAGGTCATCCCGTGCAAACAGACACAAGATCTGATACCACATCACCTCCTGTGACTGTGAAGCCCCAGGTGTGGGAACCCAGATTAAGAGAATGTTTCCATGCTAGGAGGCATTTTTCTTTTTATTTAGCAAGAAATCCACGGAGAGGAGGGGAGCAGTATCCCAAGGAAGTACAAGAGGACACACCTGCCCACTGATAAAATAAAACAGAGGTGCTAGACAGAAAAAAAAAAAAAAAGATGTGCACTTCCTCTTCAAGGCTTCCCTCTGGAAGTTCTTAAAGTATCTTCACTAATGAAAGCAATTCTTGGTGTATGGAAGAGGTAGGAACGAGAACAGACACACAGAGGGACTCAGGAACATGCCAGAGTCTGCAAATTTGCCATTTAATTTATAATTCAAGGCACAATAGGCATAAATAAAATGGGATGCAGAAAATCAATGCTGGTAAATAGTAAAGGATGCTTTGGGGGAGATTGGAGAGGAAAGGTGTAATTGCTGCTGAGGAATGTTTAGAAATAACTGAGATAAGAGGCATTAGGACAATGGTATATGGGACTGGTGATTCAAATCAGAGCCCACCCTAACTCTTGGGACAGATTAAAGGATGGCTTAAACAATCTCCTGGCTGGCATCGCTGAGATAAACCCGGCCTGATCTCCAGAGGAAAGAGCAGATTCACGACTTTGCCCTTTCCTGGGTTTCTCTGCTTTTACAGCCCCGCGGGCACCCCTCGCAGTTTAACCATTTCCTGGAGCACCAGGAAGAGCTCTGCAATGGCTCTGCTCCACCTCACTCTTTTTAACTCCTCTCCAGTACCTCCAGCTTCAGTGTGGCGTGGATCCAGCCCACAACCAGGCATCCCTACCTCGCTGCTGGGCACTGTGAGCTAAGTTGGGATCAGACAGGTGTTCCTGGTGCCTGTTGCAGCTGTTTGGAGCTCTCACCTGAGAGAGGCAGAGCCTGTGGTTCCAGTAAACCCTCAAGTGAGGTGGAAGCGGTTCCCCAACGGGGAGAAGTGGAGACACCTGCTTCCAGTGCAACTGCATAGGAAAAAACGAGAAGTATGGGTGAGTTTGAACCACGTGTGATAAAGGAGAGAAAGGGCATGAAGTGGGCTGGCAGAGGATGGAAAGCAGTGGCACATAAACCACAGCCTGTCCACGGGTTTTTTGTGCCACACAGGAATAAATACTATGGGAGTTAAAGCAGGACACTGTCAATGAATGTGGAAGAACAGAAAATAATCAAGGATAAGAGAGAGGCATAGGTGAAGTGTAAAATGTCACCCCAGAGAAGGGAGGGAGGTGTGACAGAGTAGAGGGGAGTGAGTGAAAGAAGTAACACGCACGTGTGCACACTCATAGACAAACACACAACAGAAAAATAAATAATGAGAGAAATATTGTGCAAGAGATCAAGGTAAATATGAAACTCTTCAGACATGCAAGGGAAAAGGTCTCAAGAGGAGACAGCAAATTTACTTGCACGACATGGTAAGGATAATTTATTGATGTGAGCTGGCCACTGGTAAATGGAAAAAAATATAATTAACTGTTTTCCTTAATATTCCCAAAGGAAGGTAGCAGGAGAGAGGCCAGGGCATATCCCACACTAATTTACATTGTAGGAGGACAAAAAACACTGGGAGAAAACAAGGAGAGCATGGCCTGACTATCAGAGCACAGAAAAAGTGACAAATCTCTGTGGGGAGGTCAGGGAAGTGCAGGAGGCGGGGGACAGGAGGCAGGGGCAGGGTGACAGGGCCCGAAGGAAGGGTGATGGGAGGTGCTGGCACAGGGATGGGAGGATGGGGGAGCCTCTGCTGTGGGCATCATGAGGCTGGGAATGTGAGAGCTCCTGTGGCTCCCTCATCCGCCCCACTCCATTCCCCTTGCAGACCAGTCTGCTCAATGGCTTCTTGGAAATTAGGGAGATTCCCCCCCACCACCACCACTTGTGGGAAGTGTAGCAAAGATTAGGGAAGCTTCCACAGTGCAGGACTGCAAAATAAGCCATGTTACGGTAAGGCAGCAGGGGCAGAGTGATACTGGAAAAGCCACGACTGGACAGCAATCCATGAAGTTTGGCAGCTTTTCTGACAAGGGATCCACCTCCCAGATGTGCTGCTGCTCCTGCAGGAGGGCTTGGGCATCACCAGACTCTAAGGAAACTTGACATTAAAGGACTCTCTGGTTTGACAGTGTGGTACAAAGCACCACCTGCAGCATCCCTAGGATGGGGTCCTGTCCTAAGCACCATCCACGTTGATGCTGTCACCCCAGCTGCGCCTCGAGGCCTGGAGGACTGGAGGGAACACACACTGTGCCAGCAGAGCTGTAGGGACACCTGGCACCTCTGCCAACCAGCAGGAACACTTGGCAGCATCAACCAGGGCCAGGGGCAGGCCAGGAATGCTGAGAGTGCTCCAGGCAGCTGCTGGAAGGATGCTGGGGATGAGGAGAGGCAGATGAAGGTGCCATGTGGCTTGGTGGCTCAGCTCAGTGTGGAATGACCATCACCCTGTTACACACAAGTTTAACAATTAGCAGGATCCAACATTACGTGGCTTTTGTAACCAATGTGATGAGGTGGTTTATCAGGCTCACTTAACTTTCCCCTCAAACCTGCACTATCAGCCTGTCAGTGTCAGGGTGCTTTTTTTAGCCTCCTCTTTCGTATCTGTGTAAGCTCCAAGGGCAGATCCTGTATCCAGTAAAAGGATTGTGCTCCGGAAACTGATAAATAACCCGTGCCAAATGGAGGCAGCAGCATCTCTCGTTTGGTTTTGGAGGACAACTCCCAGCTGCATGTCTTGTGTTGGTGGTCTCAGCGCTAAAAGAAAAGTGTTCCTTGTCTTTGCTCTGAATCTGGATGCCGAGTCCTCAGGAAGCCCTGGAATATGGCTGAGGACTGGTCCTGTGGTTTTCCCTTCTCTATGGGTCCCTATCAGTGTCAGCACCAGCTACACGGTGCCCTGGTGGGTACTGGCAGCAGCATGTCTATTACAAAAAGAGTACATTAAATTACTGGGGTGTAAAACAGCTGCATTGAAATAAAGGACTGCAGCACTTCTCAGTGCTTATTCTCCAGGTCAGCTCCTAAGGTTTCTCTCTTGTTTCATCCAGCTAAATATATGTGTCCAGCTGCTACTACCAAAGGTGTAACCTTTGGTAGTAAGAGGCAATCTGCTGCTTCCCCCTGCCAGGACCCCTGCTTCTGGACAAGCCCTGCTCTTAAATGTGCATTTTCTCCCCAGAGGCCTATTTCCCCTGCAGTCTTCTCTGTTTCATAAACTTTACCCAGACACCAGTTTTCACTGCATGCCCTAAAAGTTACTGGTGTCACAGTTTCACTTTGGAAATGCTTGGTAGACCCCCCTGCTTTGCAGACAGGAAAATTTGTTTTTCCCGGGGCTGGGAGCCAAAAGATCATCCTGGCACTTGAGAGGACTGTGACCAACTCACATCCTTCCCCACAAATGGACTGTTCCCTCCAGAGCAGCAAAGCAGCTTTTGAGCTGTGTCTCATTCCCTTCATATCCTGATGTTTGGCTCAGAAACACCTGAAGTGGTGGCCTGGCCTCCCAGGGACAGGGGAGGAAGGTGAGCCTGAGGAGTTCCGCCACTGCTCTGGGGAACACAGCCACGGCAAGGATACAAAGGGAAGGCTTTGAAGCTCCCAGCTGTCCTAGAGACTGAGGGAAACCTTGAAAACGTTCCTTTTTACTCCTTATTATGTGATGTCCAGTCTGATGCTGGTTTCCCAAGTCACTCAGCAACACTCTTCTTCTTCCCTTCTTCCCACAGGAGCCTGTGGATCTGCTGAAATCCATAGAGCTCTGGCCAGCATAAACGATTGCAGGGATTTCCCTTTCATCCTTGTGTTTGTGGGAAAGCTTTTCTGGGTGCAGTCTGAGATCTTAACACTGGACATCTACACTAACATGCCCATGGGGTTGTTTGTTTGTTTTTTTTTTTTTTTGCTCTCTTGTGGTTGAACTTGAGAAAAAATGAGCAGCATATGGAAAAGGCAGTTATACCACAATGGTAGTGTCATCTCTGTTCCTGTGCTGGGACATCTGGCAAAACTCCTCCGTGCAGCTAATGTTTAGGGTAGTCAGCTGTTCAGGATGGGGCCTGAGCTCACTGGGGATATTCAGACAGTTCCTATCAGACTCATAGGTCTCAGGGGAAGAAAAATAAACCATAAAGTAAAGAGATCCCAAATTTATAAACCAGCAAAGTAAGTGCCTGCACCTCCTCCCTACAGGATGCTGTCATTTTTCATTTTATTTGAAGCTTTCTATTACATTTTATATTTTTACTTTAAAAACATCTCATTGGGGAAAAGCATATTTTATGTCATATTTTCAGTTGTTGCTGCCCTGTTCCACAGGGCACAGGGAAGAAAAGCATTGTGGCCTCTCAGTGGTCCCCACTGAAATAAATCCAACCAGGAGGAGGACAGCGACGTGCTGTGATTTCCTGCAGGAGCTGTCCCATACCCAGGAGCACGTGTGGTTGGCTCATGGGCCTGGCTCACACAGGCAGCAGCCATTTGCCAGCCCTGCTTTGCAGGTAGTCAGGGCTCAGCTGAAGGTTCTGCTCAGTGTCTGAGGCTCATTTGCTTCCCAAGGCTCTCCCAGTTTACCCCTGGCAACGGTGCTGTGCCCACTCTGCCCTTGCCACAAGGATGCTGCAGGGCACTTGGCTGCCCAGAGCTGGACATCCCTCCTCTTCTGCCCCGGTCCTGGATCGTGTATCCTGAGCACCTCAATAAAAGTTGGCTTGGTAGGAGCCTCATGGGCGCTCACTGTGCTGAGCTCCTGCGCGCCTGCACCAGGAACGCTGCGGGCCCTGCACATCCCAGCACCTTTTAGAGACCCGAGGATATCCAAGGAGGGCAGATTCAGCAGAGGACCTGCCAGAAACCTCCACCCTCCCGAAGCAGCTGCTGGGAATCAAGCCGGATACCGTAGCGCATTTCAAATGGCACTAATCACCGATATCTGAACACTGGAATCCCACCAGGTAAGCCAGCAAAGCCCTTTCCCGGCAGATCCACTCCCTGGTGTGACAGGGTGGGGCAAGACAGATAAAGCAGGACAGATAAAGCGTGCCGGTACTTCCCTGCTAGGCATTCCCTGAAGGCAGCAGTCACAGGAAATTCCCGTAGAGTAGAAGAGAGGGAGAGCCTTTCAACTGGTTTAATTTTAACCATCCTGCAGAGCTGTATCATTTCCTGGGAATACTACGGGCTTGTTTGGGGATGTTGCCATTCTCAAATGAGCTCTTCAAATGAAAAAATAAATAAATAGCATGCCCTTTTAAATCTTTGTTTCTTATTTGACTAGTGTTGGATGTCATTTGTAAGTGTAGCTCATTTTAAATTCTGCATGGAGTTGTGAAGGCTGCCTGGGGTTTTGTGGGACAGGTGTGGTAAAAAAGGGTCTGTCATCTCCAATAATATGGCAAGGAGGCTGTGTGTGTGGGGAATACACCCATTCACAATGAAAGCTGACTTTCCCTGGTGTAGGCTGCCTTCCAGCCTCTGGATGCCTTGAGCGAATTGCAGTGGGGGGTTTTTTGTTCTTGTTTTCTTGCTTTGTGAAGAAAAATTGAAGCGACTGAGCCCCAGAGCATCTTAACCCCAGGGAGCTGGTGGGTTTCTTTAACCACAATTACCCAGAAAAGTGAGGGCTGTGGTAGCTCTCGATGGGCTGGTGTCCCCTGCCTGAACACTGGGTTGCTGTTTAAGCTGTGCTGGAGCTGACTCCTGCAGGGTGGGGTAGCCTAATCATGAGTGTTTGTGTTTTGTACCCGAAATGCTCTGATGCACATCCTTTCCCAGCTCCACAAAGGACAAGCACAACTTTTATTTCACCCTTGAGCAAAAGAGAGAAGGCACCAGTGACTTGTGTTTTATTAAAGCCAGGCCAACTGCTTGGGGCTTTCGTGTGACAGGAATTATCAATCTTAAATATATACACAGTGGAGCGGGCTGGATTTGCCGAAAGCCTGAAGGATGAGCTGGGCATTGCACTGCTATGTGCAGCGTATAAACACCCATTCTTTGGTGCCCCTGTGTCTGGGGCAGGGCAAAACTTCCTGGCCTAAGTGCTGCCCCTCCACCATGGAAGCTTTGCCAGACAAAAGGCAGCATTTTTGATCCTAAATACATTGTTATGCTGATTAGAAAGAGGGGCTCAGGAGCTGTCACTGTTTTATCAGTTCCCTGGGTATTCCTGTGCTCCCCTCCTGTGGGTTGGCAGCCCTCAGGAACTTGCACCTCCCTGAGGTGCCCCCTGAGCATCCCTGGGCTTGAGAGCTCCCTGAGCATCTCTGGGTTTTCAGCTGTGCTGCCGAAGCACTCATCCATGTGGTGTGGGATCCCTTGGTACCCAGCACAGGCTTCTGTGCTCCCCCCCGGTGATGAGGTGCACAGAACACAGGCAGTGACTCAGTGACGCTCTTTCAGCTCTGAGCCTCAGATCAAAGTGTCACAGCAATACCTGGCTCCCAGAGCCCGGCAGGGCCATGTGCTGCAAAGCCCAGATTCACGGGGAACTCCCTCTGCCTGTTCAGCCTCGCCGGGAGCTGTTTGAAGGCTGTGGGCTACCAGGCATCCTGAGAGTTCGGGTATTGTCTGTCTTCCCACAGCCCTCACAAAGGCAGCACAAAAGCAGAAAGGCGTATTTTGGTCTTTGGCTACTTCATCAGAAATACCCACACCTGCTGTCAGGCAAGTTCCTGGTGGAGGGGGATGCTGCAGTCACAGAGGGGAATGGAAGCACCTCACTCTTCTGCAGTGCAGGGGGTCTATGTTCTTTTGTTCAAGATGCTCAACAGGATCAGAGGAAGAAATTATTCTAAATGTTTCCCCCATGAGAATGTAGGATCTAATTCCTCTCTCCCTAAATCAAAAGCAGGATGAGAAGGTAAGAATCCAGTTTTGTCTCATCTCAGATCTCTGTTTCAGGATATAGGGCTGTAAGATCACTGTGCCTTAATAGCTTCCAGCTAAGAGAACAACATCCAGAACAAACACCAAAATTGGTTAAAAAGAATCACTTAGAGAATAAAAGCAGGCTGGAAATGACTTCCCATCCCAAATGAAATTAATGTAATTGCTTCAGCCTTTTCCTCTCAGGACCAAGGTACTATGGGGCAGTTTGTTTTCCTCTTCCTAATACACACCATGTGTTTTTTGGACTCGTTCTCTAGTCACCACATGACCTGGCAGCTGCTTTCCCCTCCGATGAGATGCTCGGGCAGCTGTGAGCAGCTGCTTCCTCTGCCACACCCACACCGAGTACCTCCACAACCAGGGGAGCAGGAAGGGGCTCTGGCACTTCTGTCTCACTCCTTTTGCTGGCTGCACAGCTCTTTTCCTGCCCTGAGAGGCAAGGGCAGGGAGGGCAGGATGCCCTGCTGGGCACCCCCCTCTTTGCCAGGGCAGCACTTTTTTCTGCAGGACTGATTTCAGCATTGCACACCAGATTTCAGATGGAATTTTGCAGCAAGGCTTCCTTTCTGGCAGTCAGGCTTTGTGTCCCCACTTTCTGTTAGTGCCACTGCTAATTGTCCAGAGAGCCTCAAGAGAAACTGCTGATAATTGTCCCCGAATTTCACAACTGCAACAAGAACAGACTGTGTCTAGCCACAGATTGAGTGTGCTGCCAGGCCATTAGCTTTTGTTCATTCTGCTGTTTAGGAGGCACCTTTAATTATTTTTTTTTTCTGTATTGCAAAGTGAGAAATACTTAGCATTTATTTAATTAGCTTGGCTACAATACAGACGTTCCATGATTACAAACCAAAGTCACTAAAACCCTAACGTGAATGGTACTTTTTTGTCCCATTGGAAATTAAAAATCAGTTGCACTATGATTAAATTGATTCCGGGTGGTTTCTTTTGAGCAATTATGTTCAAAAACTGTCTGCCAGTCCAATTTGCTATCAAATCTCACTTTATCGCTAGCATTCCACATGCAGGTGCATAGACAATATAAACCCAAAGTCCTACAGAATTATCATCCTTTTGTAGGAATGAAACGCTGATTGTTTATTATCTGATTTAATTTCTGGTGGTTAAATCTGAGCAGTCTGATTTAGCAACATTTTCAATCAACCTTACAAATATTTGAATGCATTTATGTAACAATTAATGTGCAAAATAGCGTGGAGCAAAGTCAGCTCGTTTTTTCTGCTTCAGTCAGGGCACCCAATTCCTGTCCCCTAAGGAGTGGGATGTTCTCAGGGCAGCCTGGTGTGGGACTACATGTGAAAGGAGATGTGGTGCTGTCCTTTGGAGAAGGGCACCATGAGGCTGTAGCAGCCCCTCTCCTCTCTGAAGAGCAGGAGCGGTGCCACGATGGGGTGGGAAGCTCTGGGCATTCAAACAAAAGAAGCGGACACAGTTAAAAGGATTTTCTGATATTTGTTTAGCTTGGGGCCACCAGCGAAAGGGGCTGGAAGCAGGGCTCCCCTGGGATGAATTTGGGACCTCAGCCCAGTCTCGTGCTAGTGCACCTGAAAGTGGGACTGCACCCCTCGGACCGTGCTGGCAGCTGAGAGTGAAGCTGAGGCTGGCTGCAGGGCAGGAGCTGCTACATGGGACACAGTCCTGCTGCCCCTCTTGGGCATGGTGAAACCAGGTCACCAAAGAGAGCTCATTTGTGAATTCAGGTCACTAGAACAGCTCTAACATCACACTGTATGACTTTACTTATCAGAGGCATTGGATGGATTCAATATTGCCCATAAGCTCTCAGTCATCTCTGCTCCAAGCCATGAGGCACCATCCCTGTTTGGAGACAGGTGGAGGTAGCTCCCATGGCAGTGGATTGGAGCTGTGCCAGCTGATGGAGTGGGGATGGGGCATCTCTGAGCTTCGCTGGTGGCACTTCTTGCTGTTAGAGGTGACTGAGTGCAGACTGGGATGGCTCTGGCATCATTTTTGCACAGCCACTGCTGTTCTGGATGCCTCCCTTCCCCTCTGCACAGCAAACTGTAGTTGGTAGTGATGCTGTTGACAAAGAGGTGACTCATTTCCACCACCAGATCTCTCTCACACAATGCATCTATATCCTGTTTAATTTCACACCTATCCTGCTTGCTTAGTTACACAGCATCACTGTTCTGTTTGGTGAAATTTTGATTGTATTATAAGGAGTGAATTTTTATATTATATTATACTATGTGATAATTGCTCATTTAATTTTAACTTGGTAATACATTTGTACTGCAAACAGTTATGAAAATTACTTATAAGAGTGTTTCAACTAGATGTGTAATTTGAGGATACAAATTTAATATGCTATACAAACCCTTATGGGGCAGAATTGCTGTGCCCTTACTCAGGTAAATGGAAGTTTACTTGAGCACAGAAGCATTTACAACCCAGGGAGTATTTTGAGACCACTGCTTAATTATGATAATTGCTACCCGTAAGTCAAAAACTCGGATGTGATGTATCACCAGGTCTGTTCCTGGCTTTGCTGCAGATGGGCAGTGCAGTGTTGAGCAAGGAGCACACAACCCGAGCTGTGCACCTCCTACTCACCCCTGAGAGGAGTTACTCATGCTGCTCGTTTTGCCACAGGAGTAATGAGGAGATGAACACCCCTGTTTTCACCAAATACTCAAGAGTTCCTCAGGTGGATGGATGTTGTCAGAGTAGAAGCCACATCACTCCATTATGTTGCCTATTTTTTTGGCCTGGACTAAAGTGTTGCACCCAGCAGAGGTCTGATACCAGAGCACTGGGAGCTTTGTGCATCTCCCTGCCAGCACCCCACTCAACCTGCCCCTGAACATCCCTCCATGAGCCACAACGTTCCTGGGTACACTCTCCTTATCCTCCCAACCCTCTGCTCCTCTTGCTCCCACTGAACTGGCACTTTTAAATTATTCCTGTCCTTAGTATAATTTAATGAAGGAGCTGAGGGAACAGACAGGGATAGGGGGAAGATCAGTGGGAGATGCTTAGATGGCACTGAAGGTCTTGTCAGCCATGGGGAGGCCCCATGGCAGGCTGGCTGCACAGCTTGCAGCTTTCCCAGCTGGAAAGTGTCTGCCCTATACAGAGTAAAAAGTTGCTCTCCTTCTGTCTCTGTTTCCATAGTGGATTTTAGTATTGTAGATACTGATTGGATGAATGACAATGAAAGAGACTTTTCAGAGCACCTGGAGGTTTGGTAGGTAATATAATTTGGCTTGCTGTGAACACTTGTACTTGAAATTTCCAATTTCAGTGTGGAATTAAATTTTGACCTCATCAGCATACCTGACTTAGCACTACTAGCAGGTTTGCCAACCCTTTATTTAATGTTCTGATCTATTGTTTGTTTCAACTCTAGCAAAACCCTTCCTTTTCTGTAGCAAAGTGTGGCAGTCAAGCTAAACAAATATCAGAAAATCCTTTTAACTATGTCCACTTCTTTTGTTTGAATGCCCAGAGCTTCCCACCCCATCATGGCACCGCTCCTGCTCTTCAGCCTCACAGCAAAGGCACCTCATTTCTGCTGATCCTGGTGCCCAGAGGCACCTTGCTCTCAGCATCTGGATCCTGCCTGCAAAAAACCATCATGCCTTGGCCCCTTGGGTTTCAGGCAGCTGCCCATTCCCCTCCTTGCTCCTGCTCTGTCAACCTTCTCGCTTGTAGTCTCAGGACCTGGGGCTGCACCCGCGGTCACCCCAGCAGCACAGGATCACACCCTCCTCCTAAGTCAAGTGCAAAGTCAGAGGCTAAGCAGAGATTAGGGATCAGGTATTTTAGTCAGTGGACATCCTAAGAACTTGATCCAAACAGCTTGGCTTAAAATAAATAACCCATTTTCAATCAGGTTTCTCTTCTGACAGGCAGAGCTCCATGAACACAGAAAAAAGTAGGAGGATGTGGCCAGGCTCTGGGGCAAATCCACCAGAGTCGTGCATGGCAGTGATACAATACCAAGCAACAGGGACTCACTAATACTAAATGGTTCTTGGGTTAAGCAATGTGTCCTGGTTTTCCATCCATGTAGTATGCAAGTAGCCAAGTTCCACTGTCAGTTTGGGTTCCTGTTGGGACTATTCCTGTAAGGCAAATCTCAGAGGAGAAAACTCAAGGGATTAACAGGATTTCTTTTCCCAGTGGTATTGCTGGATTTCGAATGAGGCCTAAAATGTTGCTGATGCTAAAAGTATGTACACTTTTAGCTTCCCAGGCTTAGCCATGCCCTTTAATAATCTTTAATGATCTGATTCCTCTGCAGTACCAACAGTAATAACAGCATTGGGGTGGTGCCAGGAGATGATGAGCCATCCTGGTTACACTTGAGGGCTTCAAGAAGACAGACTTCTACTGCTCCTGCCTAAGAAAAATGGGTCACTTTTAACTCCAGTAACCAAATCCTACTCCCCCTTAAGCTGCCAAGTGCCTTCTCCCACAAGATCCTACCTGCCACACTCTGTGCCCCATGGGGTGCTGTGTGCCTGCTTTGCCTGCACTTGCAGCCCAGCTACAAATGTGGTTTTTCCCCAGTCACCGTGCTGTCTCATGAGCTGCGGGGATCTGAAAGGGTCTGGAGAACACGCTGGCACTCCAGCCCCTGGAGGCAGGCCATTTGCACCCTGCTGAAGCCTCTGGTTTTGCCAGGCACATGACAAAGTTGGCTGCCGTGTGTCATCATGGTGAAGAGGATCTGAACAAGAGCCCATTCCACGGGCGGGCTGCAGTGCCAGCACACAGGATTGGAGCTGCTGGGGCCCACTGCAGGGAGGGCCCAGAGAATAGAGACAGTGAGCAGTCTCTCCTGTGTTTGCAGTGTGGAAAAAGGGCTTCTGAAGGCACCTCACGCTTCTGACAGTTCCTCAGGTATGTTGCAATCCTTTGAAATCAAAGCCTCCTCACGTGTGCAGTTTCTGCACTTCTCCCTTGGTGCTGTTCTCCCTCTCTCCTGGTGCCGATGCTGCCTCCTTCCCCGACCGGCAGATGAGAACTTGGTTTCAGTGCACTTCCCTTTGGCCAGTATTTTTTAAAGTCAGCTGCTGACCAGCCTGTTGTTCAGCCAGGTGACTCCTGAGGCAGGTACTCCTAAGTTTTCTCTTTCACAAACTCCCGGGATGGCTCTCTCACAGCCAGCCACTTGTTCCCACCCACTGCTTGCTACCGTGGGACACAGCAGTCAGTGCTGCCGGACTGACTGAGCGCAGCCAGCCCGGGATGCAGGAAAGCTCTCGACTCTTGCTGGAGCCACTGGAGGGTAGTTCATGGCATGACATCACCAGCACAGCGCAGGCATGAGCAATGACACAGAGGGGAATCGGGGCTTGGATGCCAGGGGGAGGAGGGAACAGGAAGAAAAAGAGAAGGAAGAAGGAGATTTGTTCTCTGTTTTCTTTGCTGCGAGTCTCAGCAGCACACCCTCGCTGTGTTAGAGAGGGATCTCTGGTTTAGGGACACTGTAAAACACACAGATTGAAAGGGAAACCACCACACTGCCTTGCTCCTAATCAAACCCTGATTTATTGCAGCATCTTCATTTCCTCCAGGTAGTGGGAAGCTCGAACTCAGCTCTTGTCTTAATTCGCCCTGGTGCATCACCAGCTCCTCTCCCTTCTGGCACCAGCAGGGGCTCTCCCCAGGGTTCTCCGCCTCCGGGCACCATGCCCGGGCTGCTGTGCCATGGTACATTAGAGCATGGCTTACCCTGTAAGCCCCACTAATCCCTCCAGGGCAGGAAAACACTGTTTAACAGGAGGGATGCCGCAGAACGCAGAGACTGTGGCGTGCAGACACCACGGTTAACAGGGGTGCCCCAGACTCCTAATCCCCGGGTGTTACCACTGCCAATAGGTTTCTGGGGGGTTCTGAGGACACCCGGGCCCAGCTGAAGGACGCAGATTTGAACCCGAGGTCTCCAGGGCTGCAGCCACAGCTCAGTCCCTGCTCGTTGTCCACACCTCATCACAACCACCACGTTCAAAGAGTCTCGAGATGCTGTTCCCACATGGAGAGTTCCTTTCTTTTTCACTGATTTATTGAACAGAGTAGGGTGTCCTGACATCCCTTAGGATTTCTAGGGAAGGTATTTAAAAAAAAACCCTTGGATCTGTAGGTTTCCATTAAAATAATGGCACCAGGCAAAGTATAAATGCTTAGGCAGACAAAGATAAGCATTGGTGCTGTGGCTCTCTATTTAAATCAGACCCACACAAACGCCGGTCTGGACAGGAGAGACCCAAAGTCTTTCTTGTTCATTACGTGAGCCTAAGCAGAAGACCTTTATTTGAAGCTTATTTCTGCTTTCATATGTCACAGCAGCAGTATTCTCCAGCAGTGGAGGGCAGCTTTTCTCTAATTTTAGATCTTTCTCTCGGAAGATGGCAACTGACAACGGAGACAGGCCTCTGAAAAGGACGGATTTGAAGGCTTGCCTTTTTACTAAAGATGTACAAGCTGTGCAGCGCGGCAGTTCTTGCGAGATCAAACCGAGTGGATTTCAGATTCAAATCCCACCCTACTTTGAGGTCAGACTCCAGGCAATGTGTCCCAAGCTGCTCACCAACAGAAAGGCAGGCATCGTTTTTTTTAGCAAAAAGATACATATTGTGAGAGCTAAGGAAGGGGAGCAGGAGCAGGGATAAATGATTTACCCGTTGAGGAAGTCAAACAGATGCTTTATTGTCTCCCAGGGCTCCAGGCTGGATACATCAATTTCTAAATAGGGCTTGCTGCACCTCAGTGGATCGTTTCGGGCTACAAATTGTCCCGCAATGTTCAAGGTAAAGCTTCTCTGTTTCCCTCCCGAACAGCTCATTGCACCTGAGAAAAGGCAGAGCCAGCCCACAACATGGGCAGAGGTAGGAAACGCCCCACCAGGTCAGCCGCGATCCCCCTTTTTTGTGTCCACACTGTGTCTGATGGGCTTTCAATAGCAAGCTTAGGAGACACCTCAACAGCTTGCTCTGCACCGTCTCAATTACTAAGAGAGAAAAGTTTCCACAAATAGGGAGTCAAAGTGGGCAAGCAGAAGCTGCCAGCTGAGTTACTCATAGAGGTGAGTTAATTTTTCTTCTGTGGAGCTCCTCCCTCATTACAGATGTGTCACCCTTTGTGTCCTCACTTGGGGCAAGTGATGTGTTCTCCCCGGGGCCCTTTTTTTGTCATTAAGAAGGCAATGTAAAGTATCTATCTGTGTATCTGCCTAATCTCATTCCGGCTGTTGCTGTGATGGCTAGATAACAGATATGAAAATTAGGGCTTGTCTAGCAAAGCTCAACTCTCCTGAATGACTTCCAAGAGGGAGTGACCAATCTCTAAGGCACACAGGGCTGCCCTGACAGGCAGCAGCCTGGAGACCAAGCTTCCAACTCCCATATATGTTTGCATTCATTTCTGTGTAATTTTTAAAAGGAGTGTCATATTGGATTTTGTTCAGGTGCACATTCATCATATATCAATGTCTCATGGAGCTTCAAATTTTAAAGGGATGTTATAAGGCTAAAAATAATCTTGGCTGGTTTCCCCTTTGCTAATCAGGTGCTGACGGCCACACAAGCTGAGTGGGAAATGCCTGTCTCTGGTTTGCACTCCTTTTGCTCAGGAGATGGAGACAGGGCAGAGCTCAACATCTCTCAGCAGGGTTCAGAACCATGGACCATAAGCAAATTTTTCTTGGAGTGTTGAGCAATTCGTTCTCTAACTTAACAGACGGAATTTTAAATATCTAATTTAGCTTTCCGCTGCATGTTATTAGCCTTTTTTTCCCCTTTCAGTTTGAATTGTAAAAGAGAAAAAAAGAGAGAGAAAAAAAAGAGAGAAAAAAACCTAGGCTTCCCTTGGTACCCAGGCCCTCAGTTTGTTTTCCTTTTCAGTCTGATGCACAAGGATCCAGTAAAGATTTGCAAATGCTGCTGGAGAGTGTTCATTTACATCAGAACATGCTGTTTGCAACTGATTTTTAAAGACCCACTCTCCTTCTCTACTAATTTTACACTGTGAAATAAAATCGTGCAAAAATAATACATACAATGATTTTGACAGCAAACTAAATAGGGCGCTCTGTAGGAGATGCCATCACTGAGTTTGCCCATTTTGTTTAGCTGAGAAGGAGCAGGGGAACACTTGCTTTAAGAAAAATCACTCTCCAAAGGACAGCAGCTGGGGAAGTGGAGGCTGGTAAGCAGTTGCTGACTGAAGATTCCTAAGCCTGGGAGCACTTACTACAGGCAGTTTTCCCTTTGGAGGGTGCGAAGCTACGTGTGGTACTCTGCCACCCAAAGGGGAAGAGTTTCTTATCCTCCCAAGAGGAACCTTTCCAGTGGCTCACTGTCCCCTGCCAGAAAAAAAGCACATATCTGTCTTCATCTTGCTCCTCTCCTTAAATTGAGAGTGCCTTGCAGTGCCATCCTGTCTTTAGAATGACTTGGGGAACACGCCTACAGACACATCTTGGCAAAGAGGGGAAAGGGAGGAGTGCAGAGCAGGCAGTCATGGCAAAGACTGTTGTTTTGTACAGGGAGCAAAATGAAGCAGAGATCTTCATGTGCAAAAAAAATAGCAAATGCAAAAAAAAAAAGAGGAAAAAAAAGGAAAGGAAAGAAGTGCAACCCATAGACATAGCATCATAGAAATCTTACACTTGTCTGTGTACTGGGGCCTCCTGTGGTGAGACCATACGTGGAATAGAGACTGCTAGTATTGTTCAGATAGACATGACACTCCCTTCCTCTGCTTCTGCTGGGAAAAACACCCCGAGGTGGTGGAGAAGGCAGTTTTTCCAAGAACAGGAGCACATCCCTGTCAGCCCCGATGAGGGGATGCCTGGGTGACCTGAACACCCCTTTCCCCTCTCCCCATCTGATTTATTGCGAGGTGCTCTCAGCGGTGCCATTTCCCCCCCGATCCCAGGGGGCTGCATCCTGCCCAGCGCCCCTGGGACGGCTCCAGAGCAGGCATTCCTGCCCACTCCTCCAGCTGCTGCTTGTGATCCTTCCAGAGCGGGCATTCCTACCCACTCCTCCAGCTGCTGCTTGTGATCCTTCCATCTCCATCAGCGCCACTGCCACCGGCTGGGGACCGGCGCTGCTCTGCAGCCTCCTTAGCACCAAGCACATTACCGGCACTCACAAATCATTCTCACGATAATTAGCAGCAATTAGTGACTTAATGGAGAGTCTTTGGGGATTCCTAAGCGTGCCTCATGAGCGTGGGTTTTTTAGGACGGTGGAAGTTGAGAAAGCCCTGAGGAATGCTGGTGGCATCTGGCTGTCCCTTATCTCCGTGCCTGCCCGGATGCGCTTGTTTGTGTGCGCCCTTCCCAGGCATCGCCCCGCCGGGGGAATTCCACCTGCCTGCGTGTGGTGGCATTCCCGGGAGCAGTCCCAGTGGATCTCTGCCTGCTGCCCCCGCCCAGCCCCCCGGCCCTCCCCCGGACTTTTTGTGCATGAAATCCATGCACAAAAAGGCATGTGCACAAGGATAAACTCCGAAAGAAGGGGAGCAAGCTCAGCTTCCACAAAAAGAGGGGGAACGCAGTGGGAACCAGTTTAAAATCACATTAATTTCCTTTGCCCCAGTAGGTCCTCGGCTGTGCCAAGGTTGGGGCTCCCGGGCAGTCACACAGGGTTTGTTTGTTGAGGGCACAAGGCATGAACTCCTCAGCCAAAAAAAACCACCCTCACCTAATTAAACTTCTCATTCTGAAAACAAATAGAGGTTCTCAGAGGAGACAACGCAGTCTCCCTGAGGTTGTTACTGTTGGGCAGATTTTTGCAAGTCATTAGCAACCTCGGGAAAATGGTGATCAAATGGCTGGAAATGCAGCTTTCCAGTTTTCCACTAAACCGAGCATAGTAAGCCGCTGTGGCATAAGCATCTTCATAATGATGTTTCTGAGTTAACAGGAGAGGCCTGGGGTGTTTTAATTGCCTTAGTTTCTAAATACATGTAAAGAGATTTGTACACGTCCTGGATGCAAACGACCTCTTGGGGAAAGGCTGCCTTGCTTTCCTTGTGGCTTTTTGCCTCTGAAAGAAGGGAGAAAATCCCATTAAGGCTGGGCTGTGGGTGTGGTACTAGCATGTGCCCAAGACTATAATTAATGCAGACACTTACTACTTCTCGTTTTGAGATATAACCAGCGCCTCTATATCTGTGAACCCTTCTCAGCTGCTAACACAGCTTGTTAAATACGCTTTCGTCTAGCTGATTTTTTTCAAGATTTTTATGCCGTTTCGCTGGCAAACTACAAGTGACATGAAGACACATCAATAGAAATAGGACAATTAAAATAGATAGATAGAGAGATAGTCAGTCAGTCCTTAGGTCAGTATGCAAATTGCTATTTTTAGAAATTACACATTTTTGCCCTGCATTTGGGATCTCATCTTTCTGTAAGTACGGGCATTCTGCTATATAATAGGGTCTACTGCTGTATGACAAGTTATTTTGTAACACATTGGCAGCAGTTTCAATTGCACGAATCGATCCACGCATTGGAAATTTAAAACAGAATTTTTGCCTTTACTGCCTAGTTTGGTTTCTACCTGTTCTCTGCATGTGCACAGGGAACATTAGTCTCGTCCAAATTCCAGATCACTATTTGCTTGGGGTAATTTTAATTGAGCTGGCTGAAGGTGAAACTCACCCCAATGAATAATAATACCTGCTCTTTTAGAAGAATGACAGAGATGAAAATAGAATTAATTCAGAGATCCATTCCTATGGTCTAGCCACTGGGCACACATCCTCCAAATTAGACTGGACAGAATGGGAACTCCTTTGAAATCATCAGGCAGCCAATTCAAAATAAACACAAAGGAATGCCTTTCCATAACGTACATCACTGAACTGGGGAGCTCACTGCCACCAGTTGATGTGGAGGCCCCCAGTACAAACAGGTTCCAGCAGGGCTTAACCAGAATTGGGAAGTTGGACTAACCACTGCTGCAGTCCCCAGAGGTTTGGCTACAAGCTCCAGCTGAGAGAGTCTGTCAAGTCTCCCATTTGCTGGTGATGAGACGCTGAGACGGTGGCGAGGTGATGAGATGGGTCATCTCCTCGCCGTGTTCCTCTTCCTCCTTCCCTCCCCATCCATCACTGGCTGCTTTCAGGAATGCAGTGTCAGGTGGATCCAGAAGCTTTGGTCCGGCCCTGTGCACTGCTCTCGGTTTCTGCGTTGCAACTAGGGGCATGTCAAGCCGTGTGGTGCCCAGGCACAGATGATCACCTGCATGCACAGCTGGTCCAGAGAAGCTGCTTGCACCCCTGCTCCGGAGACAAGTCCGTTCCACACATCTCTCCTTTTCTAAGTACTGAGGTTTGCAGAGAAAAGATCGTATTTTACTGGAAGGTCCACAAGCAAACCAGAGCATTCAACCCAGAGCTGGCTTTGCAGTGCCTTAGTGACCCTCCAGAGGAATTCAAGGCAGACTGCATTTTTGTGTGTGTGCTTGTTATCTTATCTTTGAAGTCCTTTGGGAGGCCTCCATCTGCCTTCAACTGACCTGAATGCAGTCTGACTGCAAATCTTTGTTTGAGGAAGTAATTGTGTGATTTTTTTTAGCTCCCATATAACAGATAGATGTAAAGAGCCTGCCCAGTTCTGTCTTATATTCAACACATGGCTTCACACTGCATAATGTTTTCATTAGCATCACTAGCAGAGATGCCAGGTCAGAGCTCAGCCCTCCACCTTCAGTAGGCCCAGCACAGTCAGTGCTCTCAGACCTCTTCTTTCCCTAATCCACCTACCCTAGGGCTCAGGAGAGAGCTATTTTCCAGCTCTTCCAGAGAAAGCCAGGGGTGTGGGGTTCCCCCAGTTCCTCCTTTAAGGACACTATTTTCCCACTTGCAGTCATTCCCCCTGTTCACTTTTCAGCACTGAGCATGCTACCAAGGACTGGGAATGTTCCTGTGGCTCACCAAGGGGCAAGCCATAGATGAACACTTGCAGAGGTGGAGATGACAAGACTACTACAAAAGACTATTTTTGTGATGCAGGAGACTGACTGCCTGGGTCCCCCACAGTGGCTGCCTGCACAGCAGTATATATATTCAAACATATTCCCCATTCATGCAATTCCATAAATGCTTGTAGGTATCAGTTTTTCATAAACACTGTGGACAGACTCTGTTAAGTGATTAAGACATCCATTTCCTGCACAGGTGCCTGTATCCCAAGGGTGTCAGTTGGAGTGTGCTGACTTTTCCTGTTTGCACCCAAGCAGCTGATTTCAATTTCTGCTCAGACCCCTTCCTGCACTCTGGCCGTGTGAGGGAGGCATGAATTGCAGACTAAATGTAGTGGTTCTCCACGAACAGTGGGTAAAATTCACCCTGCCAGGCCTTGCTCCAAAGCTGTGGCCCAGTTTATACAGGAGGATGGTGGGAGCAGCACATCTATAGAGAGGGCTGTTGTACCATTGTGCCATGAGAAGTCTTTCCATGCTAGCCTGAGAGTCAAAAGGAAAACAATGGTCCAGGAGACAGATCAGGAGGGCGCACAGGTCTGAGGTGAGTAAAGAACCCACAGGAATGTAAAATGAGTGAGCTTTCATTTTCTGTATTACCTGTCTTGGTAGGAGGGCTTTTGGACAAGATTTTTTTGGAGATTTTCATGAGAGATATTGGCACCAACTGACACAAGGTTAATTCCCATCCTATTGGTTCCTTCTGTGCCTGTGGAAAGCAAGGCAGCATTTCCAAATGCATGAATGGGGTCTGGATCAGACACTGCAATGCCACCTAATAAATTCCCCCACAGCTGAGCTCCTTACCTGAGCTAGTACAAATTCTCACCCTGCAAATGGGAAGCACTTCTAACTTAGTGCAAGGTAATCTTGTTTAGCTCAGAGTTTCAAAATACAAGTGTCCCTTGTGACATAACTCGACCCATTCACCTGGCTTTGGGTTTGTTAATAATTGAGAAACACTTAGTGGCACCTATTGTGGAAGTACGAACGACTGATGCCAGCAGGAACATTTCCTATAAGGGACTGGAGTTTATCTACGGATCCTTTACTTACAGAGGAAGAATTATACGAGTGGAGTTAATCTTAAGTGTGTGTCCCAAGTGAGATGGACTTAGGTGTCTCCTTCTCCTGAACCCCCCCACTACCCTCAGGCAGCAGCTATATCCCCTGACCAGTGGTCATATTCACCAGTGGAGAGGAAGCATTGGAAAACTGACCTTCAGAGGTCCCACAGGAGGTTTTTCAGTTGGAGAGAAAATCCTTCTCCATGCTCCTGCTCCCTTGGCTGCAGCACAATTACTGCAGCAGTTGGTGTGTGCTTGGAGGGACCTACAGCTGAATGCTAAATTCATTTATTTCTCTGATTGGACTCTGCCTATCTATTTACCAAGCGTAACTGTGTGTCTCTCCAGCCTCACATGGGTACTCCCTTGTTTTCTTTTCCCATTGCCAAGAAATATTAAAATGTTTTGCAACAGCTGGCTGGGAGCACCCATATCCCAGGGCAGCTGGAAGACAGAGGATATAGACACTCTCCTAGTAAAAGGCAAGCGCAATAGATCACATTCCCCTTGGGCAGAGTGGGAGTTCAGCCCTAATCTCCCACATCCTGTGTGAATGTCCCAGCCACCTCCTGCTTTGCTTGTTGACACATAATTAAAAAACACAAAAGTTTATTAGAAATACAGGCCACATTTTCACACAGTGTCATAGAAGTTGTCCCTGCACAAAATGTGGATTCCTGCTTTGAGCAGAAGGGGCATAGGTTAGTAATTCTTACAGTATTAAGACTTTTTGTTCCAAAATGCTTCACTTTTTAAAAAGGCGTGTGTGGTTTTTTGTTTATCCTGTAAATTATACTCAATCAAACAGGCCCTTTGTAACAACAAATGTAATCACAGTGACTTAGGAGAAGCAGCAGAGAAGAAGCACGTGTTTCATTGGAACTGCAAAGGGAATTAAGGTAAATAAAATGGATAACTTGTGCTGGAGTCAGGACATGATGTAGGCCTGAAGTCAGTCTGGTACTTGCAGGCAACCTGCTGAACCGAAGTGGGACATTTAACACCACAATTTGGGTTTTTTGTGTCATAAATTGCCCTATCTGAACTAGTAGTCAGGATTTAGGAGTGGGCTGATATTGAAAAAAACCCATTAATTGATTATGAAGTTTTTCAAACTTTCTGGACTGCCAGCACTGTTGTGTTCACTCAGTCCATCTGCAGAGAGAGGCTGTTTGCAGAATGGGCGGCTTTTATCAACCTTCTTCCTCGTCAGCACGTTCTTATCTGGCAAAGGCTGTAAAAGTGCCGGGTGAGTTCAGTCACCAGCTGCACCCTGTGAGTGGCAAATTCTCCACAACTGCCCCACTGAGGAGACCTAGGAAACAGTTTGCAAGGCCTACCTATGCTAAACCACGTTCAAAAGAACCAATGCCAAAATATGAGAGAAAACCACACTCAACCTTGTAGCCAAGATCAAGGCTGAACCCAACTAGGGATTTTCTCACCATTTTTCTTCCAGTGGACTTGCCTGTCTTAGCTATTGAATGATGTCTTCCACAAACATGATGCTTTACCTTCATCCCTGCCACAGTCACCCCAACTCAAGGTCACCAGTACCCACTTCTTCCCCCTGCAACTGGGTCTTTTGTAAAAACACCCTCTGTAGGCATTGATTTGGCCTCGTTCTTTGCCTGAACTTCATCCAACAACAGCACGAGGCGGTGCAGCTGGGGGGGATGTTTGGAAAACCTCGTTCATGAAATGTAAATACTTGTAGGTGATTGCATAGATAATATGGTCTCATGGAGGAGCCACTTGATGTGTCAGTGTTAATACCTGCATCCCTTCATTCCCCCGGTGTTTGTATGCACAGTACATATTTTGCTTATAGAATACAGAGCAAGGTTGTAATAGAGACGTCTTCAAGCTACATTTATTTGATCTATTTGTTTTTACATTATTTTTATGCTACTAGCGAATGGGCTGTTTGGGAATCAAAATGCCAACGCTGAGGTACGAGCAGGATCTCTCATCTCCATCCCCCATCCCCCATGATAAAGAAATCAGACTGGTATTGATTGTGGCAGCGAGGGGAGCAGAGTACACTACGTATGCAAGTCCATGGCAGTCATTTAACACCTTGGGAATGGTGATATTTTTGCCTTAACTTCCTGGCAGTTTAGAGCTGTGCTCTGCACTGTGGGACAGCATCACGTCTTTTGGGAAGACACAGCGGGAAATACCTTCTGGTAAACATCGTTAACAAGCAGCTTCAACAAATATTGGTGATTATGCATCACTCAAGGTTGAAGAATGGCAAGGGAAAGATGTGTTTCTTTAACCAGCACACCGCAGGCATTCAGACCTCTGCGAAGAGGGATCCCTGCAGGGCTGATCCCAGGGCTGTCAGTTCCTGCACTGGCAGTGTCTCCCTGTGTCCCAAGGGCATTTCTCCCTAGTCCCAGTGGCAGTGGCAGTCCCAGTGGCAGGTTTGCTGGCAGTGGCCTCAGCAATCACAGCCCGAGGGAGAGGCTGCCCCAATGCAGGGGCAGGTTAACACCCCCTCCCACGATGCACATCCCAGGGCTGACTTCTGTCTTGGAGAATCCCACATCAGGGTGAGTGCTGATAGCCAGTTGGCTTCAACAAACCCCCCAAAAAGCTTGGTTTCAACAAAGACAAACGTGCAGCCTGCCACTTGAATGCTTTTGCCCAAACTGCCTTCAGGCCTGTCTCCCCCATGGAGACTGTGGCCATATCTCTGAGATCCTGGAACCCAAGCACCTCTCCCTCTTTCTGTCACAGCTGCTGCTTCCTCCAGTTTCTCATCTTTTTGTCTTTTGTCCTCCTGGACGAGGTCAGCCAGACTGTGACTCTCTTTCTGCTGAAGCTGAAGGCCCATTAGCCCTGTTGTGCAGAGCTTGAGGGATTTGCATTTATCACCGCCCCGTGTGTTTAGACCTTGCTGAAAGTGCTCCTTATCTCTCTCCCCCATTGAGCAAGGGATGTAATAACTTCCAAGCCCTTACCAGTACCCAGGATATGAATGCTGCCACCTCCAAACAGCCTGTGACACTGCATCCATCACCTTGTGTCCGTCACATCTCAGCCTTGTGGGAGCTCTGCTCCAACCAGCCTCAGGCAGATACACATGGATTATGTATCTCTGCTTCGAAGCAGAAGATTTTATTGCTTTCTCGACGATTATAAAATACATTCTTAGGTCTGAGTGTGCTTTATCTTTCTCTCTTGCTGGCAAGTGTGAAAAACAAAGCCTTAGAGTTTAAGAGCAGAGATTTTTGTGTGTGTGTGTGTGCAGGTTTGAGGTCAAGGTGTGAAAAACCTACCTCCAACTCCTAAAACAAGATGTGAAGGTGCCACCAGTCTGTGACATACAACTGCCCGAGGAACAAGCTTATTTACACAGGAAAAGGTGCATGCCAATTGATTTGTGCGTGTACAAATGAGAGGGCTCATGTGTGGACAGACCAGGAGATGCCAAACAGACCAGAAATGGAAAGCTGAAACATAAAAGGACAATGGCATTTGAAAAATGCAAGTGTTTGCTTTTATGGTGCATTTATAACAGGCAGTTCATAAGCCTGTACCCTTCCTGGGCTACTGTAAAAGCGAAGTGAGAAATGCAGGGAGGAGTATCACCTTTTATCAGACCAGCTGATAACAGCCTGAGAAAACAGATAGATTGGGACACACAAACCCTTTCTCAGGCCAGAGGAGAGGTTTCTGTTCAGATCCAACAAGAAGTCCGTGTACTTGTTAAACTTGGCTGTTTTTCATGCCTTTCAGAGGTTACAGTTGCTATCGGCCGTGGGATTCAGCTGTCAGGAACAGCTGGGAGCTGGCAAGGGATCCCACACCCCCAGGGATGCCTGGATGCTGTGCCCCCTCCCCTGCTGTGCTGCTCATTCCTGCAGCCACCAGCTCCCTGCCAAGGGCCTCTCTGATGCCCAGTCTGAAATCAGGACTGCCTGGAACAACTTGTTCCTGGAAAATGTGCGTTTGTGTGGTTAGACATGATCTGCAGGGATATAGACAGGAGGACATCAATGGTCCCAAACAGACTCCTCAGTTCCTGGTTTCCTCACATATGCTCTGGAGCTGTCCAGTTGTCCCAGTATACCCCATTAACCAGGATGGAAGTCATCAAGAAGAGTTGGGAGCCTTGAGAGTCTCATATAGTTGGTAGCAGTTCCCTTTCCGGGACCAAGGCCAATCTGCTAAGAAGGGTGAATTTGGAGGATCCTGAACTGGAGGACAGGATAGAATAGAATAGAATAGAATAGAATCATTTAGGTTGAAAAAGGCCTCTAAGATCATCAAGTCTGACTGTTAACCCAGCATTGACACGCCCACCCCTAAACCATGTCCCTCAGTGCCACATCCACTGGTCTTTTAAATGCCTTCAGGGATGGTGAGTCAACCACTTCCCCAGGCAGCCTGTTTCAATGCTTGAAAACCCTTTCCATGAAGAAATTTTCCTAATATCCAATCTAAACTTCCCGTGGAGCAACCTGAAGTCATTTCCTCTAGTCACCTGGGAGAAAATACAGATACACACCTGCCTATACCCTCCTGTCAGGTATTTGTAGAGAGCAATAAGGTTTCCCTTGAGCCTCCTTTTCTCCAGGTTAAGCAACCCCAGCTCCCTCAGCCAATCCTTGTAGGATTTGTGCTCCAGACCCTTCCCCAATTCCATTGCCCTTCTCTGCACATCCTCCAGCACCTCAGTGTCCTTCCTGCACTGAGGGTCCCAGAACAGGACACAGAATTTGAGGTGTGGCCGAGGACTGGGCCATCCATTCTCTCGTCCTGCTGGGCACGCTATTGCTGATACAAGTCAGGATGCTTATCTTGTAGCAGCTGCTTAACCAAGGGGTGTTCAGCTCTTTGGGGTTTCCCACTTACCAACTGGTGTACCTCCTGTGACCTGCATAGCCTCAAGGTAGGTTTTAAAAGGTCAAAATAAATTGTTTCGACCTTCCACGGTGCGGGGGAGAAATTGTTATTTCTGTTCTGCACCGCATTTTTATTCCACGGTGGAATGAGATTTTTTTTTTTGCACTTGTTGCTGAAAATTGGGGACGTCTTGTAAACTCACCATTCCTCGACTGGTTCTTTCCACAGCCCTTCCTGAACAGCAGCTTTGCAGACTCCTCTGGGCACATTGCCAGATGGAAGGGATGCCTTCGCAGGAGAGAGGTGAGGAGAGGTTGTTCGATTCTCTCCTATATTTGCACCAAAAGAAGCTAAAAAAAGAAATGCCTCTGTACCTACAGTTGCACTAAATATAACAATCTAGCTGGTTCTATATATACGTTTTTAAAAGCATGCCATGTGATACTTGCAAAGGGTTGAGCCTGGAAAATAAATTACAATGCCAGAGGGCCAGAGCTGTCAGTCACTCCATGCAAGGTAAACCACTGATTGATTTGGTCCTCGAGAATGGCTGACTTTTCTCTTTGTCACCCTCTGAAATAACAAACTTACTGTATTTTCTGGTTAAACCAAAAAAAAAAAAAGAAAAAAGAGCTCAACAATAATAATAATAATAACTGATATCTGAAAATCCAGGGAGTGCTAAGGATGTGGTGTAGAGATTTTGGTTCATCCAGGGTTAAAACCTCGAGCCCGCAGCGCCGGTGATATCAGTCACTAATAGTAACCTTGCGTAGCTGCATGCATTAAGGTGGTGTTGGATGATAAGGCAGAGGAGCGAAGCAATCTGTTGGGCTACAGCTGAAAATAGAGTCACTGCTGCACAGGGAAAAGCTCCATCCCCTCCCTGGCTCTTTCTTCGGAAATGAAAATGCTGGGAGTCGTGCCGAGGGAAGGGAAATCTGATTTCCCACTAAGAGACAGGGTGGCACTTGTGAGAAGGATTTCAAGGTCACGGTGGCGATGCTATCGGCGGTGATGGGGGAGCCAGGCAGACAACAGGTGAAGGCTTCTCGGAGGTGGTGGTGCGCTGCTGAGGGAGATCATCCGATAGCTGTGGCGAGCTGCCTGCCGGGGGGCACCTTCAGCCCTTGTTTTCCACACAAAAGCACTGCAATCCGGCCAGCAAGGTGACAGTGAGGGGTAAGAGGTGAAGGAGCCTCAGCTTGCGTGCCTGTAGATAACTGAGGTTACACAGCCACCCACCCTCACACGCACCAGGCAGTCCTGGAGCATCCCCCTCCACTGCCCATCATCCTGCTAAATCTTCTCCTGCTGCCGACAGGGGAGAGTCAGCCTGGCAACAAACTCATATTTCCTTTAATCACACGTATTCAAAGGCAAATAAATGAAATGGCCGGGAATTGGGAGGCTTGACCAAGGCCAAACGAACTCTCAGTGCAAGTGAAGTCTCAAAATTGCAGTTCTGTCAGTAAACAGGAGGATTTGGGCACAGGACCCTAAATTTCCATCAATATCCTTTGTGCCAATTGTGTTCCACCCACATTTCTAATCTTGGGCAAAGCACTTACGTGCTTGGCACCTCTGTTTACTCTTCTTGTAGAACAAAAAGAAGTCATGAACCACTTCACAGGCTTACATTAGAATTTCCTAACTAATATTTATATGGGTCTTGGAGATCCCTGGCTGGGAGGTACTACAAAAGGGGATCTCTACATCAAAGGCACAAATATCCACAAAAGTGGTTCGGGGAGTACAAGGGCTGGCTTTTGCAAAGAGGCTCCTGAACTGAGGGCAGCAGTGTGAGCAAAGGTTGCACAACCCAGTCAGGGTACGTTCCAAGGTGATACTGAGACCTTAACTAAGTCTTTTCTGAGGGCAGTGGAAATTTCACCCTGTTAAGAACAGGTGCAAGGCATGTGGAATGTCATAAATTTAAACTGGACTACCTTTCCTAAATTATCTGATTTGGATGGAGAATTAAAAAATGCCACTTAGCTTGGCAACAAGCACTCTGACCTACCATCTTGTTTTTTTACCAGTCTTTTTTGTCCTCATTTTTTTTGCTCTCCAAAATACAGAGCTGATCTGGACACTTGAAAGCATGCAGTCAAGAGTTTCTCTGATTATGCCAACACTCATCAATCCCACTGGCAGAAATACTAACAGATCCTTGGTGCTCTTTTGTAATTAGTGAACGAGTATATTCTTGCAGTTTAAGCATTGGGGAAGGTATGTGGGAGATGGGGATTAAATTGGCCCCGAAAAAACCTTCTTGCAGAAACTTCCATAATAAAAAGGCTTTGGTCTGCATTATTATGGTCTCAAACTGGGCTGTGTTTCCAGCTCTCCTTGCATGCAGAGAATGTTCAGGAAGGACAATCTTAGGGTCAGAGCATGAGACAAGAAATCAAGTGAATTGGTTGCCTTTAGTGATCAGCCATAAACTCCTTCTGTGACAGGGAAGACAGACATTTCCCTGCTTAACAGTCAGGCAGAAGAAAAACTTCCCCCTAACATAGACCACTGTTGTAGGAAGAACCTGAGCAAAGCCAGATCTTTCCCTGGCTGTAGGAACTACCCAATCAAAGCTGCATCCTGCCATTCTTACTCCTGTGCTGCCTCTTTCTGCCCTCCAGAAGGGATTTAGAGCTGTTGTACAGAAGCAGGTCCAGCATTCAATCCAGCTGCACACACAGAGACAGCAAGAAAGCTTGTGGCACTCACTGTTTCCCTTGCCCTATCATTTCCATTTCTAATGCTGCATCCAGATTTTGTGTTTATCTTTCTTGAAGCCATTCAGTGCACGCTGAGATTTTAATGCCTGGAAGAGGCGTTAAGTAATGAGCCTCTTAAGTACAGCTGCATCCCCTCAGGTATCTCCTGGCTCTCCTGTGGGATCAGGCTCTTCCCTACTTTTGCCACTGGCACAAGGCTGTGCCAGCGGGGTGACTGCTGCAAGGATTAAACCAGGGTCACAATTAGCTCAAGATTTTGAGTACTGAGGCCAGGGCCTAAGGAAAATGGCAGGAATCCAGAAAGGAGGGGGTACCCAGCAGCACAGCGGGTGTCCTGGGATAGCATGGTCTCTGCAGGAGTGCTGCACACCACTGCTCTGAGCACCACAGATCTGCCCAGAGCTGAAACCCCAGGAGATCTGTGCTATCTCTGTTGTCCCCGTGGTTTTTGTATGCAAAAGCAACCCACCAATCTCACTTTTTAAGTCTTTTGCAAGGTTTGAAAGGAACAGGGGAGAAGCAATGTTAGGGGTAACCCAGAGCCTCGGGCTGGTGTTGTCAAATCCCAGAGGAAAGGAGCCAGAAAAGGGTAAAAGGGAAGTGGGAGGAGAGCTGAGGTTCCAGGAATTGTTAGCTGCACGTACAGGAAAAATAATATTGCCCTCCCTTTCTCAGTAGCAACAGTGGAGATGCTTTGCTGCAGACACTGAAAACATGCAGGTCTTCAGCCAGATGCCTACACGTGTCTGTGCTTGAAATAGTGGCCAAGGAAAAGGCCAAATTCTCTTAAATCTGAGCTGTTTGCCAAGCTGCACATTCAATAGAGAATAAACTGCTGCGAAACACTTCCCTCCCCCATCCTCTCTTCTGCACCTGAAATACTGACCATCACAGAGCCCCACGGTCTCAGCAGTTTTCAGACAGCTCCTCTCCCTCTCTGTCTCACAGAGAGCCAGAAGCTCCCGGGGCACTCTGCAATGAGCAGTGCTCCACTGACACTGCTGCCTGCTTCCTAAAGATGGAGATGTTTAGGAGCAACAGGAGTGATTCCAGATGATTTGGTAATGAACAGAGGTATGACAGGAACATTGCCTATCTTTTATTAAAAAATCATTTCTAGATGAGAAATAAAGGACTGGGGGAGGAGGGTTCTTTCTTCCCAAATTACATTTTGCAGGACAGAAAATGCAAATTAGCAGAACAGTTCTTTTGGTTAGCAAACGGATTTCAAAATTTCCCATTCCTGATTTCTTTGCAGTCCCCCTTTCTGTGCAAAATGTAATGTCCCTGCACCTTGGGGTTGAATTTTGCTCAGTTTCAGAGAGAAAATTAGTTTCTACCTCGCAACACTTTATGAGGATGCCAAAGACAATACTGGTATATATTTCATCAGTCTTAATCCTATCTTCTCCAGAATTTCCAGTAATGTCTGTGAAAAGTTTATAGAATTGTCCCCATTGCCTGCTGAAGAAATGCAAGGCCAAGAGCAGAAACAATCATTCCAGATCCCTCAAAGCAGCCTAACCCTGACTATCAAACATCCTGTTAGATGGGTCAAGTTTTGTCCTGCTGTAAACCAATGCAACAGTATTTAGAGGACTCTGGCTTACACCCATTGATGAGTATCTGTTTGCCATTTCTTAGATAAATGACCTCCCCACAAAAAGTATTATTCATCTGGGGGATTTCTTTATGAAAACAGCCAATTATATTTCATATGGGGTTCATAGGTTTAACTCCAAGTCTATTGCACTTCATACAGGTTCTCTCATCTCCGTGGGCTGTACAAGACGACCCTTATGGGCACTGTGACTGCCATTTTTCATAGTTTTCACCTGCTTCTTTCTTGCAGATTTTTGGCTTGGACAAACCTAAATGTCCAAGAGGAACTTACCTGCCACCTTGCTGAGGAAACAGCCAAAACAACAAAATGGAATACTTTAGGACCCAGGGAAACACGATTTTAAATTTTGTTCTGCCACAGGCTTCCAGTATGACACTGGATAAGTCACTTTGGTCTGGGTCTATTGCACCTAGTTCTTGCTATATCACTGGAAGCCCCTGTGGTAGGAGCATGGTCTGTTAGGAAGCTCTGTTGCCTTGAGGGCCAGGAAGGGAGCTGGGAGTTTGAACAGATTACCCTGCTTTGATGCCTGTGTTTCTCCATGGACTATGTAAGAAATTTAGTCTGCTGGGTTAGACACTTCTGCTTCTTAAAACAGGAAAAGTCCAGGCTTTGACCTTTTGTCTGGGGTGACTTTATGATGTGTATCCCATATCGCTGCCCTATGCCCAGAAATTAATTCTTGTGCCTTTCTATGCCTTTAAACTGAGCTTGAGAGGGGGAAGGAAAACTGAGCAAAACTTTCTCAAAGCAGTTTCCAGCTTGTTCAAGGTCACACAGAGATAGCACTTTTTTTTCCAGCTGCGGCAGGGGAGCGAGGAGGCACCTGGCTTGCTGCTTTCCCGTCAGCTTTTGGCCAGTTCTTCAGTTTCCTTTTCTCCGGAGAGAGACTGAGAGTTGAACTTTGTTTTTCCTTCCCTGGAATTTTGGATTTTCTCCCTTTTCTACTGGACTGCTTCAACATCAGAGCACATCGGGAGGAGTTTCCACCGAGTACAGAGGGCCTGGCCCTGGCCCAAGCCCCAGCTCCGAGGAGACCAAAGGGAGGACTCGAACACTTTCCCAGGTTTTTCCTCCACAGCGAAAGATTTTATTATTTAGCATTATTTTCCTTTTCCCGTGTGTTTGTTAAATAAATAGTTTTTATCTCCTTCACTTTCCTTCGAGGAATTTATTTTTCCCGAACCTGGTGGGGGAGGGATGGTTGTGACCTGCCTTCTCTCAGAGGATATATTTCGAAATTTGGCCAAACCGCAACACCTTTGCATGGGGTGGTTCCAAATGTGTAGAGGACACTCAGCATTTAGTCCACACAGCAGCACTGCCAAGAAAAATATTAAATACAGTGAAGTAATGAGATCCATCCTTCTGTTCCTGACAGAGAGGGGATGGCTACGTAGACTTTAGAAGAAAGTCTGAAAGTTGGTTTGAATGCTGACACAGAAGTTGGCCTGGGTCTTTTAAATCTCCACAGCATCTCCTTATGTTTCAGAATATTCCAACCCCCTTTTCATTCTACAATAATATTAAAGAGCCTTTAGAATAAATGGCATAACAGAGTTTTGTGGCCAGGATGCTTGAAGGTCAGAAGAAGGAATATTACCTCTTTCCACGAGCCTTGCCTTGCTTTGGAAAAACACAGCTCGAGATGGAAGTTTGAGATTAAATCCCAAAGTCCACATTTGGGATGATTTGTGAGATTCAATGTGAGCATTTGCAAAATGCTCATGTTTACATTTCTCCTGGCCTCTTGTTGTTATCTTCCATCATGAAGTGCAGGTGTTAGAGCACAACTACAACCACGCTGCACTCTCTGTTCTGTTATGAGCTTTTGATCACTTTAATCACTGTACCTAAGAGTAGCTTGATCTATTTTTTCCAGCTAATTTGACATTCTACAAGGTAAGAAGGTAATTAGTGATGTCTGCTCTACTGAAAGAGTACAGAATTTCTCTTATTCCCCCAAGAGCTTTACATTTTGGCTATAGCCATTGTTAGATAGAAAACAATGCTTCTTTCTTAAAGAATGAGACGTAAAAGACAACTTTAAGTAACCTGATTATGCAGCTTGCCTACATTTTGCTTTAGCTCTGTCTTTGATGCTATACAAGCAATGAATTTTAGCTTTCCTTTGCCCTCGTAGGTCCAGCTCCTGGAGTAGTCAGTGCTAGTTACCTGCATGCCTCTCTTGTATGTTTGCTGACTTCATTTGGCAATAGGCTCAGGTACATGGCTGAAAACAAGGTTTTCTTGTTTGGGGCATAGGCATGGTTTTGTACCTCTAGGAAGTTTTAAGTAGGAGGTTCTGCTGCTTTTATTGCCTGATCTTATCTGAATCACTTAGAAGGTACCAGCTGTCTGAATATTAGCTAATTGCACAATTTGTGTGTGTTTGTGCAGGCTTTCATAAAAGATAGGAATGGCATCAGTGGGGTAATGCTTTCACCTTCCCCAGGGGACTCTCTAGCTGTGTGACCTGACAGCGTTACACGGCTCATTGCAGAACAACACTGGTCTGCTGCCTCCCGAGCAGCAAGTCTGACCTTTAGACAAACCATCTGCTTTCTCTGCTCTCTCTCTCTCACTCTCTCTGATCTATGGCCGCAAAGGAAAAGGAGTGGCCAGCAAAACTTCAAACACGGAGAAACATTTCAGCCTGAATTTGCTGAGGTGCTTGGGATTCCAGCCTCCCCTGGGAGGTGGTGGCTGTATCAGAGCTCTCCAGCGAGTTCCCAAGGAGGAGATGCTTTTGTAGCCAGACAGGCAGTTTCTTCCCTCTGAAAACCAGGGGCAGGCTGGATGGCAGCAGATGCTGCTTCAGAAGCTCCTTTCCAGGTTTTGATAATCAGCACACCTCCCAGTGCCAGCAGCGCTCTGAAACCCGGTGCAGGGCTGCAGTGTTGGTAAAGCATTTGCAATCTCTCACACAGGTGCCCTCTCACCCTTGCCTTTTGCAATAGTGCAGGTGGTCCATCCCTCCCCATCAGCCCACAGCTGCGCTGCTGGGACATGAGACGCTGGGACATGAGGCCAGTGCTGAACCCCAGAGCAGTTCCCTGCCTTGCTTCACTCTTCTAAAGTGTGATGGTGGGAAGGCCTTGAATGTGTTGGGATTTCCCTTTCCCTGGGTTGTTCTGCAGGGCAGCAGCTGCCATGTGTCACTGCCCACTAGAAATGGGCAGGTTTCACCAGGTGGATCCAGCTGAGCTCAGAAGAGCAGAGAGGAAGGCTGGGGATCCTCAGCTCATGAGGGCACCGTTCTTGCACTCTCTCCAGTTTCCTTCTCTCCATGGAGATGGAGTGCTATAGTTGAGAAAGCAAAGAAGAAAGAAGATTTAGGTCCATCTTAAGACACCTCAAGGTCTGTCTGAAAATAGGGCAAATGTACACCACTTCACTGAACTTCTGAGTTTTAGCTTCATTTTAGAATTGGGATGGTTACTCCTGCTCATATAAATCCTGGAGCCTCCCTAGCTGGAGCAAAGAGCCTCATGTGTAGCCCACACAGCTCTTTGGAGTACTGCAGGGCTTCACTAATCCTTTGCCTCTATATTACAGTAGAGTGCAGAGTTCCCAGTGAGTTCCCCAGGCCTCACTGTGCAGATGCAGATGTCCAGACCTAGAGGGATTGGTGATGGCTCCAAGTCTTCCAGCTTCTCTCAGTAGCCTGGGAGCAACACCTCTTATGCTCCTGGAATCAGCTGATGCCAGCAGGGATTGAGCTGAGAGGTCCTGAGCTGCTCACACCACTGTGACCTGCAGTCCCTGTTTAGCTTGTATAGGAAGGAACAAAATGAGGGGTGCCTGTTGTTACTGCACAGGGTCTGTTATGCAACAAATTTTGTTGTAAATGAATGGCCAAATCCCCAGTGCTCCCCAAATAATAGGATTTCTTCCACCAGCATGTCCTAAGTGAAACTATTAGCCTGTCCATGAGAAGGACAGGAGACAGATGGCTGTGTGGGGAAGGACAGTTGCAGTGTAGGATTCTTCTTATCCAAGAGCTGCTGAGATGTTTGATCTTACACTACAGAAACCACATACTCCAAAGGCAGCAGGATCCAGGCCATAAGGAAGCGAAGATGGGAAAAAATCAATCCACCTTATCAAATAAACGTGTGTCTGGAAGCACATGCCTAAGATAACGATGTTATTTCTTGGCATGCTTAAAAATTAACAGTCTGGTGAGAAGCACTGGGTTTTCATGATGGTGAAATCCTGGGGAGCCCATGTGCTGTCTCCTTTTGGAGAGTCCAGGCCCCAAGCTGGTGCCTGCAGTGCCCTCACTGGGGCCAGGGGCTGAGATCTGTGTCACAGCCGCCTCGCTGCCCTCTCCGTTCTTCCTCCCTTTGCTCTTCCAAACAGAGAGCCAGGCTGCAGTGAGGGCCACATCCACAGAACCCCCCACGTGCCCAGCCCCTGAATATCTTAAATGCTGCATAAGGAGCATTGTGGGGCTTTTTTTACAAGACAAGGCTTCGCATTTGCTGGGCTTCTTGCTGCAGTAAATTGGCAGATGATGCTCTAATGAGAACAATAATGCACCCACCCTACTGCCTTCCATCACTTACGTGCTCTTTTGCAGCTTGTGAAAGGCTCTAAAAGCTTTCACCAGACACATTGTCTGATTTTTAGGGAGTGTCACTAGCGCTGTTTACCCTAGACAGGCAGAAGCCTGTTTTTATCCCACACGGTTGCTGGGACAATTAATGTCAGGCTAAATGACCAATAATTAGTCTGACCCAAGGAGCCCTGATTCCAGAGGTTTTCCAGCAATTTCAGCAGTGGCTGCTGCCTCAAAGCAGCCTGTCCAAATGGAGCACTTCAATAAACTGCTTAATGGGTGGCGTGCTGGGATGCAATCAATTGGCATCAGATGTGCTGTGCCATTTCGCACCAGCTGATGGTCAGCACCAGTGACTGTGCGTGTGCTGTCCTCCTGTGACAAAGTGATCTGTGTTCTCCAGAGTTTTCTACTCAGAGATACGCATGCAAGGGACAGAGAAGCGTTTCAATTTGCTCCGTTGTTTCTGCTTGTTCAGTTCTCCAGCTACAGGCTCAGGACCGTCTTTACTCTTTGTTAGAAAAGTTACTTGGCAGCTCAGATGAACTCCCATGGGTGGTTATCACCAGGTTGTGATTAAAATTATCCACCAAACAGCTGTTTCTTTGGAAGGACCGTATTGTTTCATTAACCTGTAAACCCACTGCAATTAAAATTGGGTTTTGAAACTACAACAAAAAAAAGCTGTCTGCATACTATCTCACTGTTGAGCATGCCATTTCCCATGTGCTCTGCTTGTCTCCTTTTCCTGAAGCATCTCAGTGTGAGGGACTGAACTGACAGGTGATCTTTTTTGACTTTCAGGTTACCTTTTTCTGCTTTAGGACCCACAGCCAGCTTCTACTTATTTATGCATCTTTATCTGAAGGGGAATCGACTCTATTTTAATTGCACATGAACGGGATGATAATAAAATGTTAATTACTTTTTCTGCCTGTGCACTGATCTCTATCTGGCAGAATTTGCCCTTGATGATCCCAGAGCATCAGCACCACTGCAGACAAATAAATGCAGACATGCCTCTCGCATGAGAATCCAGGGATCTCCCCCATTGTTCCCAGGCTGTTCAATGCTTTTCCATTTCAGCAGCTGCATGCAGCATCACTGATGTGGAACTGCTCAGCACATGTGCTATTACCAATATTCACTATACTGGCAATCCCTACGTGAGACCTAGTGTGGGATTTCTTTTGGATAAGATGGTGGTGTCTTTTTTTTTTTGCAGGACTGAAATCTTCTCATTGCTTAAACCACCCAGAAATGGCCCACTTGTCTGCCTCAGAGGAATCCTAGGCTCACAATAGCCGTTTAGAACAGGGAGCTGTTCAAACACGTATCCGTCATCCATAGCTTCCCATGTCCTGTAACATACCTACTGCTGGGATAACTGAGCACCTGCCAAGATTCTATATTGCTAGCCATGAAGTCCTCTTGAATTTATCAACACAGAAGCTTACACTGCTGCCTGGCAAGCTTTTGTGACTCAACCTTAACCTCTAAGGATCTTCTGAAGATGAGAAAGCATCATATTCTCCTTGCAGATTTAATCACTGTTTCCTCTGCTGTGGGCTCTGACTGACAAGATGGTAGAGATATCCTTAGCTCAGACAAAATCACCTGAAAGCAGTGGCTGCTACAAAGACACAGACCACACACTTGTGCCATGCATTGTGTTTGGCATCCCAGGTTCCCAAACAAAGCACACAGCAAAGCAGAAAACTGCCCACAGCCTGAGGTGACCGACTGACCATCAAGGTCGGTCAGTTGCCTTCCAGAAGACTCTGGGCCATGTTTGAGCTGCTGGTCCACGTGCAAGACACTCTCTACTCCCTCACTGTCCCTTGAGCTTCAGAAGGATGCTTACAACCTTGCAAAAAGCCCCCCCAAAACATGGCAATGACGCATCGAGTGACACTAGACGGCAACTAGAAGCCACCAGAGGAGTGCTGAAAGATTCCCACCTGTTAACAGTAAATCATTCCATTAGAACTCTAGAAAAAACAAATGTGACTTGTCCTATGCACCGATGTCTTTCTCAAGTGCTGCTTTTCACAGAAGTCCAGGTTTAAGGCCTCTCCCTTTCTTTTTCTGGATGCTCCCCGTTTCTCAGAATATGTCCCAGAGTTGGAGGCAATTCCCTTGCTGAGACACTGCATTTCTCACCTGCTGGTTGCAATTAACCACTGCCAGCTGGGGTCTGGTGAGCTGCTGAGGAGCCAACAAGAAGCAGAGACCAGCACGAGGCCTCGGCAGCACATACCCTGAGAACAAACAAGAAACGCAGTGCTGTGTTCCTGAGGTGCCTCCACTGTAAAACAAGGTTCTCAAGGCCCAGTGTGTGTGTCAGTCTGGTTTTGGAGGCTCAGCTTGCTCCTCATGCTCTTACACATTGCCATCATGTGTTTGTTAGAAAGGAAACGTGGAAATAAAGGTTGCTGTAGGTAAAAACAAACCCAACTGTGCTCTTGTTAAGAAATCCTCCCAGTCATCCCTATCCCAAGGCAGCATCAATCATCCCAAAGGATAAATTACCTCTGACTATGGTGGTTGCCACACTAGGTGAGCTCTGGAGGTGGGCAGAGCCCCCCCTGTCCCTTGCCCTGCCTGCTGTGTTCTGAGGCATCCTCATGAGCTCCAAACCACAGTTCCCAATAGTCTTCACCTCACTCTTCACCTGTCTGTAAAGAAGCCTATATCAGTGCTCACTTATCTGCTGGGGCACATAGGTTTTCATCTCAGATCTCCAAGGGAAATTCCCCTGAATTCTGTGAAGGTAAGTCAGCCTCCCTCCATGTGCCCCAGGAAAACATCCTGGCATTCTGTCACTTGTTCATTAACTGCCCAGTGCAGAAGAGGATGCACAGCAGACAGGCACCACATCATCCCTGAAAACATCCAGTGCATGCCTATTTCAGAGGAAACAGCAATTCTGACCAATAGACTATTCTCTCAAAGCAATGGGAGACAGTATTGCATCTACTTAGAAATTCCTAACAACCCTTAAGCCGCCATGTTAAGAAAGTACATGCTGATAAGGTCTTTCCCAGGACCTATGTCTTCCCCTTCTCATTAAATATAAAAAGCAGGGAGAAGGTTTGCCTTTAAAGCTAGAGACCAGAGCAAGGGTGAAGCTCAGACTGGAAAGAAGCCCCACCACCTCCAGCCCCAGGGACCCCTGTGTCCCATCAATACTCCTCACATTGCACTAGTGCAGCAGCCCAAAGGGTGCCAAGCCCTCTGCTCCCCTGTCCCTTGATCTTTAAAGGTCCCTGGAAGGCTGTAAAGTCCCCCTCACAACCTGTGCTCTGATCTAAAGGACACAGCTGTGGAAAGAAACAGTCACAAAAAGGTGACCAAGACTACCGAGTGCACGCTATGTATGGAAAAAGTGAAGCTATAACTTCCTGTAGATCTGCAGAAAAGGGTCAAAGCCTGCCAGGCTAAAGAAATGCCCTGAAGGATTAAGCTGTGATACTGTCCACTTTTAAGGTTTTTAGATGGAGTCCAGAGATTTTCAGAGTACAGCCTCTGCATGTAGGTAAAAGCAAGATGAACTCACACATTTTCGGTTCCTCAGCACAGCTCTTTGTCATCTGATTTAGTCTGGGGAGGCTGCTGCAGCACCATCCTCATTTTGGTGGATATAGAGGATCTGGCTGAGAAAAATGTAACCATTTTTTCAGCAAGTCAGATTTTTTGCTGGTAATTTCCACCTTTCTCCGGTTCGGCTCCCAGGGGATTCACAAAGGGGTTTGTCATCTCTCCAGGTCATTCAGCACTCTGGAATGTGCTGTAAAATTATTTGCCCTGAGCAGCATTACAGGAAAGGCATCCGTCAGTTAACTCCATCGTCAGCTTTCTCTTCTGAGGGATGTGTTGCTGATGATGAGCCATAAAGACATTGATTTTAACGTTTGCTTTGAATCATAATTGCATTCGTAAGATTACATAGTGGCTCTCAGGGATCTACTGAGTTTTTAAATCTATAGTCAATGCCTATTCTTCTCAGTTAAGTAGTATATAATGCATAGGATGACTGGACAATTTTTTATTTTTATACACATTGCTTTTGGAAAATGGTGTCTTACATCTGAAAAATTAAGTTAATATGAAAAAAAGCGATTTTTTTCCCCCAGTGATAGTCTTTGTTTAAAAAATTCAGTATAATGGTTCAGCAGGGTGAAACAGTGTGTTATAATTGAAGGTTAATATCCATATGGAGTTAATATCAGAGGGGTTCCCACCATGATTTGAGATTCCAGTGTTCTAAGCTGCTATAAATCTAAACCAGTGGTTAAAAGTATGAAACTAAAAAGGCATACTTGGGAATGAAAATGGGGTGCAAGGTCTAGTCACTAGGAATATGGAATGACAGCCCTGTCTTACAGTCTGTATTGCTGTGCACTCATTTTTTTAGGTAAATTCTTCATGGCTATTCTAAAAGGTGATTGTTGGTGTTGTCATTATTATTATTACTACCATTACTACCATTATCTCTCACTTTGTGTTCCCAGAGGGAACTCTCCTTAAAATTTCTTTTGACTTTATTCTCTTCTCCTGGTCTTTACCTACAGAATCCCTGGGCAGCAGGCAACACCCCATGAACCTCTCTGAAACCTCTTCAGCAGCAGCTGGCTCCCCCAGTTTGGAGGCAGTGGTTTTTTCAGGCCTCCCACACCCCTGATGCTTTGCCATTCATGGAGAGAAGCCAAGCTGTTTCTCTAATGTGAGTCTAATGGAGGGGGTGAGAGCTCCAGGAGCACACCAATGCCCATATTTTACTCTATTTGATGAAGATTTCGTGTTCTAGGTGAGCATGAGAATGCTAGATGGGCATTGACAGATCCCTTGGTAAACAAAATGCACTCTTCACTTGTGTGATTTGTCTTTAGTGATCATGATGCCCCTAAGGCACTTTCCACCTTGGTGCTGTGGTCAAGGAAATAAAGCACTGTCACTTTACAGAACAGGCACTAAGAAATCTCCCTTGCTGCTCTTACATTCAGCCACTTCCCTATTAATTTGCTGAGTTAAAATAATGGAATAAAAATCCCAAGGCATTAGTGAGGGCAGCAAGAGACAGGGGAGAAGTTGATCCATTTTAAAACCTCATAGGGTCTGGTCTCTGGCTTGTGCACTTACTGCTCCCTGCCTCTCCTTTCCACGATATTTTTATCCCAAGTACTATGCCTAATAAACTGGTGAGAGGTAGGAGCCAAGATCTTCCTTCTTTAAAAGCAGATGACAGGATTACAAAATGTCATGGTCAAATCTAAATTTAAAAAAAAAGGACAAACCACATGGAAATCCTGTCTCTGCCTGTCACAGCCCTTAACAGTACTTTGAATATGATCAAAACCAAAGTTGTTCTTTGCAACCTACATGAAACAGGACATTTTTTGTTCAACTGGCCTATGTCTCACAGTATCCTGCTGGACTCTTGTGGAAAATTTCTAATCCTGGCAGGCAAGAGCCCCACAGGGCTGGCTTTCATTCAGGCAGATGAGGAAAGGGGTGAAAGACAGGTTATAGGAAAGGTGCCTGAACCTGCTGTACCGTTTGGGCTGCAAGGATTCTTGGTTTGTGGTTCTAGAGCTATTAAAACTGCAACTGCTAAATAAATGCCAAGTATGGTATTCCTGGGGCTAAGAAAGAAAGCAATCTTTCCTTATCCTACAGCTGTGAGGTCAAGGTAAATGTGACTGTTCAGAAACACTGCAGTTCTCAAGCCCCTGGGGGATTTTAATGTGTTTTATAAACTTGTTTCCAAACCGAGCTATTAGGAAAACAAGATACTTCTCCATAAAGCCTTTATTTTCCTCTCTTTAGGGACAGTACTGCCTGCCTTATAGTGCTTTAACTCAATCAGAATCATCATTTTTATAAACAGGCCATTTTTCATGACTTGCTTGATCAACTTGGGAAGGCAGCTTTTCAGAAGTTATACGCAGGAAAAAATCCCCCATCTTATTCCGTCTGTTGCAACCAGAGATGTAATAGAAGCCATGTCCTTTCTCTGAAGGTAACACATAAGGAAAAACACAGATACATGCACTTGCTTTCCTTTCACACTCAGCTGCAGTTATGAAATATTACAAAGGGAAAGGAACAAGCTCTTTCACAGTTAGATTGCAGAGAACAACCTTTTTTTTTTTTTTTTGTACAGAAGTTTTTGGTGGGAGAGGTCAATATTTACCCAGGGCTTCACCTGTATCAGGAGGAGATTTCAGGCTGGTGGCTTTTGAATACTTAAGTTGGGATGAGAAGGGCCTCAAGGACACACAGCCCAAATAACCCTGGAGAGCTGTGGCAGCACTGGGAGCCAGCTGGTTGCTCAACAGTGGATCAGCTCTGCTAAGACTAAAATGTTTACTTACATTGGAGGTTTTAATTGCCCACATTTGTCTTTATATCCACAAGATGGACTGTGTACATCAAGGGGATTTGGTTTGCTTTTTGTCTCAGCACAGGAGAAGGTTGATACCTGGGGGACACACATGAAGGACTCGCTCTAAATGAACAGGAGAGGACCCTCTCTGCTGACTCTGTTGAGGGGCTGGGAGTCAGCCAGAAACCTCAGGAAACTTCTGAGTGTTCCAGGACTGCAGAGTGATTTCAGTGGCCTCATCAATGCCATGCTTTCTCACACTCACCCCCCCAGCCACAAGTGAGAGCCTTCTTTTCCCTCCCCTCGTCACACATGTACTCTAACATGTAAAATATTCAGCAAAATAAAGATTTAATGCAGAATCTGATAAAAACCCAAACTTATTCTGAGTTACAGTGGTCTCAAAGCAGTGTTGTCAAACTGGGAGAGCAACCCAAAGATGTTTTGAGACTGTTGTTATAGAGAAAATGTTGTGCCACATGCCCCACAAAAAGCAAATATGTATAAGAGGAAATATCTGCTTACCTGAGAATTAGTACTACTCTAACATGCCTTTTGTGTCAGGAGAGAGAGGCAAGGTCTGCAGGCTTAGCTGCTGACAGAATACCTCCAGCAGGTGTGTTACACTCTGTAGGAATGGACTTTGCACCACAGCACGGATCTAATTCCACCCCAGCTCACGGGAACAGAGGGTTTTGGTTGTCTCTGAACTGTCTCTTGACAACTCTCTAGAGATATTCAGGTGGAAAACTCAGCTTCCTAATGAGAGTCGAAACTTTTACATAGTTTGATTGAGGAAAAGGACATATATGTGTCGTTTCTTCCCCTTTTTAAGTGTCTGTAGCTCAGAGAGCTGGGGAGGTAGTTAGACTATTCCAAGTATGAAAACTGTGAATAAAATGCTAAAACACAAACATAGTTTTAGAAAGTTAGTGGTTTTGGCTGAGCCCTCACTGTGTGTCTGCACTGGATTCTCCTTTGCAGGTGCTGGTGCAAGTAACATTTTTAATAAAGATTTTTTTTCCAGTGCACTGTTATCACTGTTAACAAACAACTGTAATCAATGTTCTGCATCACTTTCTCAGAGAAAGCATTAATTGGGGGGTGGTAGTGGTGGTGTTTATATCAGAAAGGAGCAATAACAAGTAAAACATCTCTTTATTTCTATAGACAAGACGAAATGAGTAAAGAGAGAGGAGACATTAGCAAAGAGGGAATAGGAAGGAAATGGATTGAATGAGCTACATTGGGTATGGTTGCTGTTCTCAAAGTATAAGTCTGCTGTCTCAAGAACAGTGCAGATTACTCAAATTCCACCAGCAGGACTGGGGACTTCTCTGGGAAGTTACAGCTGATATGGCGAACAAAGGGAAAATATTCCTTATTACAGACTGTGAACCAGTGGTTTGCTGGTAGTAGTGAACATTGAGTCAGAAGATTATCCTGGGATGCAAATTAACAAGTCCACTAGGAAGAAACTTGTGAGGCAGAGAGGGGTTTCTGTTTCCCAGTACTGATCAGGGTGCAGCAGCCACCCAACAACACCTTGTTCAGGCTGGCATGTTTTATGCCTCTCTGGGGCTCAGTTTACCCCGGGAGAACTAAATGACCCATTCAAGGTTGCTCAAGAAGAGTATGAATATGTGGTTCTATATAAATGACAGCCTCCCTGTCTCTGGGCCAATTTCCTTAACTACAAAACTGTCCTCCCTGTTTGCCTTGTTTTAAAGCGAATCCTTGACCACAGCTGTCCTCTCCTCTCCTCTCCCGTGTCATCAGCCCAGCCTACTGAATCCCTGTTGGCAGCAAACACTTGATCACATTTATCACATTATGGTATTTTTGCCTCCTTGGCCAAACTCTTCAAACTGCTCAGCTTGCAACAAAGCCACAACAGAACAACCTCTGCTGCCATTGCTGGTCCTGTTTCTTGCTTTCTGAGGTGCAGATGGAAATCTGACCTTCACCTTGGAGTGATTTCCCATTCATCATCAAGATGAATAGCTGTCGATCCACCCTGTGCTGCTTGAAGAGGTGCCTCGCAAGCACTCACTCGCCGTGAATTCTTCCCAGCTGCACCAGCAGGGCTGCTGCTCTGCAGCGTCTGCACCGAGTGAATAGTGCTCATAATCTGAGACTTAACGTCAAATATTTTCTGCAAGGGAAATAAAAATGTCAACAGGAAGTGAAATGTGACCTGATTAACAGTTAGACCTCTGACTCTGCTTCATTTTTGACTGATGTGGTGTTTTGCAAGGATAATAATACCACCGATTCCTCTTAATTGATGGACCCTGATGGAAATATAAATTAAGCAATTAATACTATTCTCTAAGACTCATAAAAATAAATTGTACATAGAGATAGTCATATTTATTTTTTTAATTACTTTAAAAACATGTGTCATACAAAGCATTACAACATTTTCTCCTAGGGAAAGCTAAGGCAAGTTTGACCTCCTTAAGAGCCAGAATGTTCCAGAGGAGGCAATGCAAATGATCAGCCACAGACCCAGGCAGTTTATGATAACCCAAGCTGACTTTTGTCTGGGGAGTTCTGCAAGCCCTGATTTTCATGTGTTTTGTTTAAAACAAAACTAACAAAAAATAATTACTGTTTAACACTTAGAATCATGCCCAGAGGCCCCATTCAGGATCAGAAGCCCTTTGTGCCAGCTAAGAGCACAGCAGACACAGAGGGAGAAACACACTCTGCAGTAAATGGCTTGTGATCCGATTCCTGATGCTTTTAATGGTTTCTTCCATGGGAGGTGGTTTTAATAGTGAATAGCAGGCCAGTGTGACCTTGAGAGATGCCAGCTTGAAACCAATGGGAGTTTTCAGGAGAGAGCATGAATTCTGGGAAAGCAAAAATTTAGAGATTTGCAATACCCAAGTGATATGAAACAGTATTTACAGATATTTACAAACAGGCTGCTGTTGGATTCAATCCTGTCTGCATCCCTCCATGCCTGCACTAATGGGCTTTCTGTGATTGATATGTTCTCCATGTTTCTCATTTGACTTCTGGTTCCTGAGCAGTCAGAGTTCATACTCAAAAGCTTTCCTCTGCCACCATGAAAGCTCGGCAGTTGTGTTAATAGAGGCTGGGATTCTCTTGTAATGTCTTCAGGTGTAAAGAAAACAGCTTGTTCACCCAGAGGCGCTCAGTGCTTGCTGTTTAATTCCCTTTGAAAAGTTACTCCCTGACACCGGGAGCAGAAGCCACACCACAAATTACAGGCAGTGAATAAAGCAGGATTGATGCACATGCGGTCTGTTCCCTGCCTTTGAAATTTGAGAGATGAGTAATTCGGAAAAGGGACTTGACTTCTTTTAAAATCAAAGTGAAGTAGATGCCTGGTTTTTGACTGTGATTTGAAACGTCTGCAGTAGACATTCCTGCGAGCTGGGAACTCACTGCGGGTGCCAGGGGAAGAGTAAACCCCAGGGGCAGCCCTGCCTTGACATCCAGCCCATACAAATGTGCACAAAAGTGGGTGAAAATGTGTGAGGAAGGGGGTATATGGATGCACATGCAGCCACGGTGCATCTGCACTTACAAATGACAGGTCCTGTGAGGGACACCCCGGGTGTGAGCCGTGTGATGGGAGCAGAGCCTGTCCCAGGAGCAGGGAGGTGCTGGGGTGCAGGGCTCTGTGTGCCTCCATGGCAGCCCTGCAGGCTGGCCATGCCAGAGAAAGGCTCAGCAGTATCGACTCATCCGGCAGGTACGAGGCAGGAGGAGAGGGCGGCAGACCCACCTCTGCCTCCACAAGTCACTGCAAAGGTACCCAGGTTCAGGGGAGACAGCTCTTGCTGCTGGGCCTCGTCTCTCTGAGGAGAGGAAATGCCTTCATGAGCTCGACAGCTTCTCTGTCTCCAGGGAAAGGACTGGGAGCAAGACTGGGAGCCACCCAGCTGGGCTGATGCTCAGGCACCGTGTGGCTTCTGTGCAGGAGCTGAGTCAGGAAAGCGGCTCTGAGGAAGCAGGGACAGCATCCCTCCCCTTCTGCCATCCTACACAGGAGCTGTTGGGATCCTGGACTGACCCCAGCAGCAGCAGCAGTATTAAAACAGCCCTCAATTATTTGTCAAGGATAGTTAGCACAACACAAGTTGTTTTGATTATACAGTGCAACCTGCGAGTGCCACCAGGTTTATAGCCTACGTTGACATTTCCGTTTATCTTTCTGTCCTCCATCTGTCTCCTTTTTATATGGACGGATTGGACAGCCTGACATCATGTAAAATAATTTTTTTTTTTTTAGGGTAACTACCTCCTTCACCTCACCATTACTCCTAGCCAGCTGCTCTCACTGGCCAGCCAGTCTTTATAAACAGCCACTGGGCCAGAGGAGGAGTTTAACTGGGCAAGTGTGTAAAGAAGTGGCTGCCAAGCTGCACAGCACTGCACGAGGTGCTGAAAGGCAGTGATGTTGTCCATATCTTCACTGAGAATTGTCCTGCTTAGGTGAACAGAATCGCACAAACACAGAATCATTTAGAGTGGAAAAGACCTCCAAGATCACCGAGTCCAACCTTTGACCAATCACCACCTTGTCAACTCATGGCACTCACTGAGTGCCACATCCAGTCATTTCTTGAACACCTCCAGGGATGATGATTCCACCACCCCCCCCAGAGAACCCATTCCCATGCCTAAAAAATCTTTCCATGAAGAAATTCTTCCTGATGTCCAACCTGAACCTGCCCTGGTGCAACTCAAGGCCATGTCTGTACTCTTGCACCAGGTTGTTGTGACCAAAGTGCAGGACCCAGCACCTGGCCTTACTGAACCTCTTGCCATTGGCCTTGGCCCACTGATCCAGATCCCTCTGCAGAACCTTCCTGCTCACCAGCCGATCAACACTGCCACTCAAGTTAGTGTTAGCTACAAACAGGGCATCAGTCCTGTGCTTCTGATGCCAGAGGGAACAGAAAGCAGCATGGTTTATCAGAGGACACAGCCAGGTGTTAGGAGGGTTTGGCGATCCCAGCTCATTTCTTTCAGGCACCTGGCACCTCCCCTCCAGGGAATGGCTTTACTGCTAGCACAGTGCTGCACCCCGAGCACATGCCCAGGCACTCAGGCCCAGAAGGATTTGGGCTGTGACTACCACAGGGTTTTTACAGTGGGTACAGCATGACATCAGTAGGGCTGTACCCACCACTTTCCATTTCCAGACCTAGTCTGGGGCCCTTGCACCACTCCCACATCAAGGTGCATTTCACACAATTGCAGCCCATGTCTGCCTTCCCAACATGCAGACAGCATTATTTTCTCCTGTCCTGTTTGTTTAACTCCTCCTGAAGTTCCATTACAAGGACTTTCCTTTGTCATCAGTCCAGTTTCAACTGTATGTTGCTAAACTACAGGTAAACAGTGCAACTGGGCTTTCACAATTCTTTTGTATCTTGAATATTGCTCATTCATATGCAAAGCCAACAAAGCAGTGAGAGATGCAGACATGCAGACTTTACGGTTGGAGATAGACAAGAAGGGCTGGGAGAAGACCAGAGAAACAAACGTTTTATCACAGATACAAGAAGCCCAGTTTTCATTTTGTGAAAAGAAAAAATTAAGACAGATAAGTCAGATACTTAGAAATTAGATCTATAAAATGTCATTGCACATGCACCCTTAAATTGGCCATTTTGTGCTTGTACAGTTCTTACATACACATGCTTTAATTATAACTTACAACTTTTATCAAAGCAAAGCAAGACACCTTTCGTGAGTCCTCACTCTGTCTCTGTAATTTTCCAATATATTTGAAACTGAACCAACACGAAAGGATGTGACCCAAATAGGTCTCCTTTGGCCAAATTCCACACAAAGCAAAATCTGAGGTGCAGCATCAGCCCACCCTAGTGTGAGTTCTGGCTTTGCCTGCACACATGCATTGCCAAGGAAGTGGGTGGGTCTAACTCATACACAAAATAAAACACGGAAGAAATAAATGTGCTTTTCAGGTGTGTCTGTGAATGATGTTGTGGGAGTGACTGGATTCACTTACATTTCCTTTCTGTGAAATTTTGCCCACTCATCTCGGTGACAAATGATAATAATTCCAAAATCCTCAGATTAATTCCATCTCGTAGCATAAGGATAAAAGATCTCAGTGAGAACTCTGCTGCCAGACTGCCTGGGCATGGCAGGGGCTACTTGCCCAGCTTTCTGAGCCATGCCTCCACCTTGCAGCTGAGACAGCACTGGCAGCACTGCTGCCTTGTTGGCATCTTTCACTCAAAAGACAAGGAGGCCATAAGTTATCAGCCTATGGTAGAGGGGGCAGAGCACCTCTTCTGTGACTGTAGTGAGGAGAGGTAGTGGGAGAGGCTGACTTTGCTCTCTTTCTCCCACAGCTGGAGCTGGAGGGGTGTTAAATGGCTCTGCAGTCAGTCACTGTCCATGGGATCCAACAGGAAGCACAGGTTTGTGCTGCTGCTCGCCCAGGTGTGCTGGGCTCTCGAGGATGCTGGGTAAATACTGAATAGACAGAGTGGCCCAGAGACTGCTGGGAGCTGTACTAGGTGACCTTTAAGGTCCCTCCCAACCCAAACTATTCTATCATTAAGCATCACAGAATTATTGTGGGTATATTGGATTGCAGGCTGAGAGGTCATGCCTTCTACTAGGCAGCATTTTTCAGAGCAAAACTCTTCCACGCACCACTACTGCTGCTGCAGTGTTAAAATGCTGTTTAAAAAGTAATGCAAATGTCCCAGGCCGAGTCCTGTTAGCTCTGAGCTACACCCTACAGCAGAGGGTTGACTACTGCCCCATGGCTTCTTTTTTTCTGGGAGATATGTCAGGGAGGGGGTGTCAGAAAACTTCAGCTGTTTTCAAACAAGGGGTCACAGCATGTAAAAGGCTGAGAAAACCCGAGGTAATCTTTTTGCAGGGTAATTAGCAGCTAATAGAAGCTATGCCAGGGTATGGATAGACTGTCTGCCCACACAGCCCTTCCTGGGGTGATGACATGCTGCAAAGAGGCCCAGGAGGACATCCTCACTCCTCACGGACACTGTCCCCTCTCTGAGTACTGCTAAATCAGCTTGTCTGCAGTGATGACCCCAGGGAGCTACATGTCCATCCCAAAGTACCCACTTGGGAGGAGCAGGCAGGGGGAAATGCCTGCAAGGTGAAACACAGAAGCCAAAAACCTCAGGGCAGGAGATTCCTTTGCTTCCCACTGCAGAAAAGTGACAGCATTCAGGCTGCAGCCTAGCAGTGTTTGCCTTGGTGGCCTTGGCTCCCCAGGACCTGACAAGAAGGTCTGGAAAGCAGGGGGCTGAGTCCCCATACTCTTGAACTACACATCAGAGTAGCTGTCACTGGTGTTTAGAAAGTCAGATATTCCCAGCGGGACTGGCTTTGGCTAGGGCAGAGTTAAATTTCTTCACAGTACTGTGCTGTTTCAGGTTCGTGATGTTAAACAGTGTTGATAACACACTGATGTTTTTGTTATTGCTGAGCAGCTTCCACAGAGTCAAGGCCTTTTCTGCTTCTCACCCCCCCACCAGCGAGAGGCTGGGGCTGCACAAGGAGCTGGGAGGGTTCACAGCTGGGACAGCTGAGCCTGGCTGACCCAAGAGTTATCCCACACCATATGGCATCATGATCAGCAGACACAGCTGTGGGAAGAAGAAACGGGGGGATGCTCAAGTGATGCTGTTTGTCCTCCCAAGTCACTGTTACATGTGATGGAGCACGGCTTTCCTGGGGATGGCTGAACGCCCACTCACAGGTGGGGAGTGGATTCCTTGCTTTGCTTTGCTGTTTTGTGCAACTTTTTCTTTACCTATTAAACTGGCTTTAGCTCAACTGACAATTTTTTGCACTTTGACACTTCTGATTCTCCCCTATGCCACCTGTGAGTGGGGATGAGCAAGTGGCTGTGTGGGCCTCAGCTGCCCACCTGGCTAAACCATGACAGCAGCATTTTTATTTTAGGCCCTGTCCAAGTTTACTTGAAGCGATCAATCTCTTGATTTGTGTCACTTCTGGGTCAGGCCCTGTAGTTCTCCTTAGGTGTCCACAATTTCAGCAGTGAGGATGGCCAGTGGTATTGGCCGCCCTCACCAGCAACCTCCCTGGTTAGCTGTGGAGAAGCTACAGAGACTTACAGGAGGACAAAGGAGCAGGTTTCCCCATTCCTATGTCCTTCTGTCTCAGTGTTCAGGGTGCATAAAGCAGCTAGAAGGGAGAAATTCTGTGGGCACTGAGATTTTGGGCTAACATTGTTACCATGAATTATAGCTCTCCAGCACAGAAGAGGATTTTTGCTATGGAATTGAAGTTTACTAATTATTCCTGCACTGCCCAGAGGACAACACTTTTGCATAAATATGACTCACTTTTCCTAGCCATGAAATATTCCTGATCTGGCAATATTTATCATCTTCAGAATGTCTGTATTTGCTTGATCATGATTTTCTTTTTTGCATTTGGCTAGGGCAAAAATCAATGACAATGAAACAACTCTAGAAAAATCCCTGGGGTAGTTTGCTAGTGGGTACATGAGAAGTTTAGTTATGATCCATTGCTAGTGGTATGTATGTCACTGTATTCTAGAGGGTTAACATAGACAGTGTGTAGAGTTTCTTTCTTGAGCAGAAAGTGGCAGATCCCAGTGGCCTTACTTGCCACTAAATAATAAATCATTTTTATGAATGATTACAGGAGAAGCTACCTGCCTTGCTGAAGTTATTCCAGTGCTGTTGTTGGGAATAGCTTTGGTGTCAGGGACTCAGGATGTGATGGCTGCAATGCTGCTGCTTGAGATATTTAGTCAGGCAGGTTGCAAGCAAGTCAGGACTAATTCCTGATTTTTTTATTTATTAAGGGGTTTTTTTTATTTATTAGGAGAGGGGGAACACAATAACAACTTTGGGTCATTTTAAAATTAAACAACAAGGGTGAAAAAGAAAACCAAAGTGAATGTGATTGATGCTGCTTATTTGCTCATATGTTGCCAGGGAGCTCCAAGGAGAGCAGGGAACAACCAATAGCAGGCTGTGAGGGTAGAGGAGTAGGCCTTCTTAATTATATCACATCCTTTTTCTAAGTAATATTATGTTATCTCACACAGGATCTTAAACAAACATTTTGGAAACACAGCATGTTACATTTTCGCATGCTCAGCTATGGTTAACCACTGACTTCATGCTTAGGTTCCTGCTTAGACAGGCTATGTTGTCATCCTTACACTGTTGGGAAGTTAATAGTCTGGGAGAGGTAGGAAATTGGAGAAGACTTGCGAGAAGGAGCTCAGCATCCAAAGGATCCCACACACAAAGCCATGTCTACGTGCCTGCAGCAGGATGAGCAGAGGGTGGCCAGCACAAAGGGCTGCATCCACAGAGAGCACAAGTCACTTCTGTCACCACAGAGATGTCCCCTCCCCAGGGAACTGGAAGGGCTGCACCGTGGGCAGCAAATCAGCCAGAGGTGGAGAATGGCCAGGTGAGGTCTGTGGGTGGTGCACCAAACCTGCACTGCTTGTGCTAGAAACTGGTTTTCCCCCTCTGTTCCTGAAAAAGTGGAGCAGTAGTTAAACAAAACAAAATAAAACAAAACAAAACAACAAAACAAAACAAAAGGCAGAGAGATCCCTCATCCATCAGTGAAGCAACAGACTGCCAGGTTAGTCTGGGTGTTTCATGTCCCTCACGGTGCTTTGCTTTGCTGCAGAAAAATCTTTCTCAAGGAAGATGTAAGAAGGGAAATCCTTTCTCCTGTCCCAGCCTGGGCTGGAAGTTGCCTGCTGTGTTACACGATGCATTCTCCAGACTGTGCAGCATGACATGGTCCTCACTCTGGGAGGCACTGTGCAGTCTAGTGGACACAGAGCCTCCTGCTGCTTAGGAATCTTCTTTTCCCACCTGGGCACAAGTTTCAGTACCTCCAGGGATCCTCTCTCAGGCACAGGATGCACATGTTTAGGTGTCTCCATCCTGGCAGGATAAAGGCTTGTCTTGGGACACAGCTCTATCAAAAGCATAGATAGGGTGCAATGAAAGGTTGTGGGAAAAAAAGTAATATCTTACAGGAGGTACTGAGAGACAAACCTAAGGTTCCATTGTGGAGTTGTGTGATTAATCCATGGAGATTGCATCCCCAGGAGCATTCTAGGATATGGCACAGAACATCCCAGCCTTCGCAGAGGTCCAAACTGTGTGCTGGCCCAGAGCATGTCATTGTCACCGTCCGTCAGCACACCCTGGCTTCCCTCGTGTTCAGAAACTGTCACTGTGGAGAGGAGGTGGCAGGGCAGGTGTGGGATCAGAATGTGGTGGAGCAAATCTGGAACTAGCAACAGGGAACTGCCAACAAATTTGGAAGTAAAGACCCAGTTTAGACACCAGGGCTTACGGGAATTGTGTTGGTATCAGCTTAAACTCTCAAGCCTGTGAGGATCCACAGAAAGCCTTACAGAAATGGTTGGACACAACTCATTCCATGAGAACCGTCTGTCCCTACAGAAGACCCCACACATCTCAGAGGAGTATTGGGATGGTGCTGTGCAGGGCAGGGAGTTGGACTCAATGATCCTCGTGGTTCCCTTCCAACTCAGCAGATTTTTGGTTCTGTGATTCTGTAATAGAAGGTCTGTGGCTGCAGAGGAGCCACAGCAACACCAACTCACAAATGAGCTTCCGTGGGTGGCAGGAGAAGGGCAGTGGGAACAGTTTCATTGCCCTCTCCTGTCCAGCACAGCCTCTGCTGGGGGAGGCTCTGTTACTGCAACCTCCACCCGGGGAACTGCAGGTCACTTGTGCAGCTGATGTGTGCAGCCACCCGATGTGACTTAGGAGTCACCACCGTGAGGAAAGCAGGAGCAAGCCCACCTCATGGATATACCTGTGGGTCACTCCATTTAGGAACACAAATGATTTTCACCCAGCCCTACATCCAAAGCCTGAAGAAGATGTCTGTGATAAAAAGAGGTCAGTTGGGGTCCCAGCTCTTTCTTTAGTCCTTTTTTCTTCTTGTTTGTGAAGGAGAGATGCATCTTTCTTCTCACAGTAAAATCCAGGGGCCTTCTTTCCCCTCAATTCTCAGCGATACGCCATTTTCCTTTATCACATTCCCAAAAGATTTAGAGGAGGGAAAAACATATTTTCCTGCACAGCATGTTGACACACAGCCAAGATACTGCTAGGGCCATAAATAAGTGCAGAAATAAGCTTGATATGTAAGACCTGAGACCCTGTCTTTATAGTTCCAGCTTTCCATGAGTGTGTCCCAAGGCAGAAGCTGTGATATGATATCAAACTCTACTAAAAGATTACTCAAAAAGCAAAAAGAAAGCCATACAGGTATGATGAGGAGCGTGTGCATTTTACCACAGAGCACTGGAGAAAAGAAAAACAAAGGGGTGGAGTTAAAAAGATTAAAATGGAGACTGACTGGCAAAGTTGAGGTGAGGAGAAGTCCCCATATTTCTTGTGCGAGTTTATGTCTGTAGAGTCTGTTTTGCAGTGATTGATATAACAAACAAGGGACTCACAAAAAGGCTCCTAATGCTCACTGATCAGAAGTATAATGACGTGTAGGCTGCAGCTGTTCCAGTGGATTTCTAAACAGCAGGCTCTTGTTGAATGAGCCCCATGATTATTTATCTCCATCATGGGCTCTTTATTCCAAGGTATTTGTTGTCTTCCCTGCATTTTGCCCGTCTGTCCTTATGCACAGAAAGCTCTGATAATGGATATTTTTTATTAGCCTGCTCTTCCTCTTCCTGCTTCTGCAAACACAATGCATCCCCGAATCATCCTGTTACAAAAGGGAAGGCGCTGCCAGTGTTTTAACAAGGGCCTCCCACAGCACTCTCCCCATTAGCCTCATAAACACAGGGCAGTGCAGGAGCACGTGCTGCAGAGAGAAGGGTCAGGAGACTATTTATTCTCCCCATTTAAACAAAAATGCTTTCTCCCGAGCAAGGGGAGAAGCAAACAAATAAATTAAGCTGTGCCTTGATGAAAGCCTTTAAACTGTGTCCTTGGGAAATGTACTGAGAGTGGGGACAGTGCAGGGCAGTGTTTAACTTGGCTGATTTGAAATGGTCTGTGAATAAGTGGAGACACTGCAGGGGCACCAAGTGCATTCTGCCTTTTGGTTTGTGTTTCTTTTAATATCTTGTGCCTGATGCAATCTGCTCTGTTTCAAGGTAAAGTGCTCCTTCTTTGAGTCGCTTTCTGACAGCACTGTGAGCTGAAGTCACAGGACTGGGGTACGGAGAGGGAAGACCAGAGGCCACAGACCTGCTACATCCTGCAGGAATGCAGTTTTCCTATCTGCCAGATAAGGGTGATATCTGTGCACCCACCTCACAGCTAATGGATTACTGCTTGAAATGACAAACATTTTTACTGTTTTCTTGAGACACGTTGTAGGCAGGCACGGCTGAGCAGAGTCTTCTCAAATAGGAAGCCATCCCCCCAGTCCCTTGGTTTATCACTGCTGTAAACCTGCACACATGGTCCAGTTGCAGGCTGGAACTTATACTTGGGAATTCACTGGCTGAAAGAAGAACATAGTTAAAGGAAAAGCTCTTTGGATAGTGTGAACTGGCATATAGCATCCCTGATGTCAGCAGGGTTATGCTGACTTATATCCAGCAGTGATATGGCTCTATGTGTCCATATTTTCAACATTTTAATATGAAAAGACGTTTCTGTTATTGTGTTTAATTCTCAGCTGGTTCTTTTTCTCCTTTTTTTCTCCGGGGATGACATCATTGGAAGCCTGTTAGTATCACTTCTCTCCCTGTCACTCACTGTACCAACAAGTATTTTATCTCCATACGAGAGAACTGTAACTAAAAAAGGCTGTAAACTACAAAGGCTCTTTGATTATCATTTTCATGCAAGGTCAGCAGAAAGAGCATGCCTGGTATTTTAAAGAGAGTTTTAAACATTATTTTACATTTTTTCTATTTATGTAAACACAGAAATGAAAGGCTGACTCTTTGACACATTCCTGCTCTTCTTCCCCAAGGTGCTCTTCTTCCTGGAAACCTGGAAACCAGTGTTACACAGGCTGTACAGAGGAGGGCACCAAGCCTGTGCATTCCTTGAATGGTTTGTCTTCACTTTAAAGTGGTGGTGAGTGACAGTAAACCAAAACCCAAGGTACAAATGGAGTCTCCAAACCAGTGTCAACGTGGGCATGGGCTCCTCCAGCCATGCAGCTTTGGATGAATGAAACACACTTTTAAAAAAGGAGGGCAGCCTGAAATCAAAGGCTTGCTGTGGGTTGCTGTGACAGAAGGCACAGCAGTGTGCTGTCCCCTGCTCTCAGGTGCTGGAGGCATAGCCACAAGGTTGTGTTCTTTCACAGGTAGTCTGGGAGGAGAAGCAGAGGCAGAATGGGATGCCTCCGGTTTGGGGGTTTTTGATATTTCCAGGCAACTGCTTACTCAGAGAGCCAAGAGGCTGAGACGATGACAAAATGCAGCAGCTGAATGGCCCTGACAGACAGAGGCAGCAGCAGACTTAAAGGGCAGCAGACAACTCCAAACAGACAGAGTGTGTGGCAGCTTTGGCTCACTAGCAGCCCCTCCCCTCGGGGGGAAAGGTTGTCTCACATCCAAGGAGAGGCCAGTAGAGGCTGTGATGTGGATGGGAACCTTGGAGAAGACAGACATGACTTCTGCAATGCAGCAGGAGGCTTCTGCAGTTCATTCTTCACCTAAAGTGCTTCAGTGGAATCAACGATGACTGTGCACCTCTTATGCCCTGCAGACATTGGGGTCTCCTTTAGCCCTGGGTCTTGTTCTACAAGAATCTCTTCTTAAGGGACACTGAGGGCTCACTCATCTTCCAAGGCTGCATGGGCCCCAGGAGCCAGGGAGCTTCTCACACACATCCTGACTATGCTCTTGTGACATACCAGGTTGAGCTCAGGAAGGAGCCAAAGCTTGCCAGGAGTCAGGGATGAAGCTTGGTCTCCAGTGGGAGCCTGGGCTCTTTGTCTGGGGGGGAGCCTGCCAGGGTTCAAAGGAGGTATTCCAGAGCTGACTGAGCTGTAGCCAGTGGAACAAGGGTATGTAGGTACCTGCAGGGTGGGGACAGCAGAAAGTCAGGCTCATGCAAGTGTATTTATTGCACCAGAGCCAAATTTTCTCCATCAAGTGCTGAGAATGCATCGTATTTATTATTAGACACCGCTGCTTCTCTTGTTGCATATATCAATACTCAGAGGAACTGGGCAAGATCACGTGCCCATGGCTTTTCATAGTATCTAGAGTTCAAAAAAAGCGCAGGGTGCTTTTAGCCAGATTGCAGCATTTTTGTCTCACACAACTGATGGGCTGTCTGCTTTACATCCATTCATTTTCTGCTTAAAAGGTCATGTTTAATTTTCCAAATGAGCTCCCCCACCAGCGCGGGTTGCTCATCTCTAGACAATGCCTTTTCTCTCTCCAAGGCAAGACATTGCCGTCTTTTTCCTTTGCTACTATGCTGAAAGGGTGCTCGTGCTTACAAGGCTTGTGTGCAGTGAAGGAGAAAAAACATCTGCCACCAGTGACTTCCTAGACATGGTATATTTACAAACCTTGTTAGTTGCCATGAATACGTCATGCCTGGCTGATGCCCTTATGGGCGAAGCAAAATTGTGTGAAGGGTATTCTCTTTTCTACTCCCCTGGGGAAAAAGGCCTTGTTCTGTAGAGGTAGCACATGGGTGTGAGAGTCCCAGGGGATGGGGAAGAACACCCTGCAATTCACTTAGAACCAAAGCCAACTGGCCATCTTTAAAAGTTCTGTCACAGGTAGGTAATTGCAGTGTCTCTCCTGAGTCCCATGGCAGCACAGGTTTGGTCTAAGTCTTAGGTCACACCTAAAAAATGTGGTTCCAGAGGAATGGTATCAAATATCTCCTGTGGTGGAGCTGTGCACCTGCTGTTCTTCACCCACAGAAGTGATGATCTGATGTCACCATTTCTGTTAGGCTGCGGAGTTCCTCTCCAGTGTCATCTTCTGAAACACTGTCACTCTGAGAGGCTCTGAGGGTTTGCATCCATACTGCTTCAAAATCCCAAACACCAGTTAATAGTAGATACGGAAGGTAAGTGGCTCTCATAAGTATTCTTATGACTTCTGAAAAGGTGTGCTCTTTTTCCCAAAGCCTCCTTTCAACAGGATCCATTTTAATGAGCTCCTCTTTCTCTGTTTCCAGGAGCAATGTTCTTAATTTCCTTTAGCCTACTAACACCTCCTGACAACATCTTTATTATCACTCATGTTACGCATTGCAGTCCAAAACTCTGCACCTCTTGTGGCTTGGGTTTGAGGACTTCTCAGAGAAGAAGCTGAGCCTCAGGGTCTCTGCAACACTGGTTATTTTGCAACCATGCAGTAGATTACCCTCAGAAGTTCGTGTAAGTAATAGTTAAACCTTATGTAATAACTCTGACTCAGTCTAAGGGAAATAGATACCCTGAATATGACAAACATGTGTATGGCAGTACTCAGAGGGCTGGAATCCCTCCTCCGTGCCAGCCCCTATTTCTGTAACAAGACATTTTATCCTGATTCAACTTCCTCAGAATTTAGCTGAAGAATTTGGAAGTGCTCAGGATTATTTCCATTGGCCAAATAATCCTCCCAACAAGACCCAAACAGTGAAATTTGGGATTCACCCAGGTACAAAGCTAACTAAAGAATCACTCCATTGCTTTTTGTTGAGCTTTAAAATGAAAACCGTGCTATGCCAGTTTTTCTATGTACATCTGACTGTTCCTGTAGCATCTTTTCATAAACAATTGCCTCCCACTTCAAAAGAAACACCTTACTGCTGCCTCCCCGCTTTTGCAATGCAACAGAAACAAGAGCCATTTGCAAAGGATATTGTCATAGTCCTAAAGCCATATAGGTGGAGTACCAGACCATTGCCTTCAGCTTTCCTACAACAGCACTTCAGTGACATTGTCTCATATTTTTCCCCCTTGAACTGTGGAGCCAATCTCGGCGCGCCCTCCTGGGTGTGCAGGCTGCTCTTTGTTGGCACATCACCTGAATGTCAATGGGCCCGATTACGGCGCTTTAGAATCCATCAGTCCTTTTGGGGCATCTGCACACAGAGAGGTGCATTCTGCTCTCAGCTACCCTAAACCTGAGTTCCTTTTCCCTCTTGTGCTTGAACTGTGAGGTCTGCAAACACTGTCACCAGCTGAAGAGGGCTGGGTCAGAGACTGCTGTGTGGGGGCTCTGACTCTGCCTGCAGCGTGCAGCACCGTGCCACAGACGCAGCAGTGCACAAATGTACTTCCCCATCCTCTTGCCTTTTAAAGTCAAGCTGGGGAGCTGGCAGCCACAGCTCAAACTAAAGCAAAGGAAAATTGGAGTGCATTATAGGCTCAGTCCTGCAAAGTAGGAGCTCACTCAGTAATTCCATGTTCCCGAGATCCAGTTCCCAAGTCCTTGCACAGTTTAGCGTTAGAGCTGAATGTCTCACTTAAATAAAATGCACTTTTCAGGGGTTGTAATGATCAGGTCTGGGAAACATGGAAGTGCAAAGTGGCAAAGGGCTATGGGATGGCAAACAAAAGGCACAGAACCAGGACTGAGATAAGGGATGGGATTAAAACAGCAGTACCAGCAGGTGAAAAGCCACAGTATAAGCAGGTACAGAAGGCACCCCGGTGCAGCTCAGTGGGAAAGGACCCTACCAGACAGAGACTGAAACACTGAAAAGCGGCTGTTGGTGGCCAGAAGATAAATCTGGAAGCGGCATGAACCAGTTTGTTATCTGGCTGAAGCAGTCAGGCAGCACTCCCTGATAGACAAATTCAGGAAGCAATGACATTAAATAGATGTAAACAAGCTGTCTCAGCAGTAAAATTTTGTTACTAACCAATTAAATTTCATCTTCAACTCTTAGCTGGCGGCCCTGGCTCACAGCCCCTTCGCTCTTATTGTTTCACAGAGATAAAACATGTTGTATACCATTTCCATCAAAATCAGGAGATGGATGGAAAGCCCTTCCCTTCTCTAATGAGGCTGAAAGATTCCTTACCCTACATATCAGAGAAGCCTGTCACATTTGCATTAATTGATGCTGCGAGTTTTAGGGTTGTTCAGAAAGTGTTCAGGGCCAGAGAAGGAAGGGGAGGCCCATGAAAAGGTGGTTAAAGTGGATCAGACTGTGCGTTAGTGAGGCCTGCAATTTCTCAATCAAGTGTTCCTTCCTAAGGTTTAGCATCCACACCTCACCAAACAGTGCTGTGTGGGGAGCCAGAGGCCTTCTGGCAAGCGGCTGTTTCATCCTCCAAGTAGACTATTTTTATTAATGCCAAGGAAAAAAGCCCACAGAGCAGAAATGTGCTGCTGTTACAGCTATCACCTGCCTCATTCTGCCAATGATTTTGTCCAGGCAAGAGTTTTTGTAACTGTAAATGACAACAGAGCTTATAATTCTTACGTTTCAGCTTATACCTCTTCAGTCCTTTCAATGTTCTTAGAGCTAATGATTTCAGCACAACTTTCATTTCACATCACCCTCACCATTTACTGAAATGGATCTGTCCTGGGGACAGTTTCTTCTTTTTATAGCAGCTTTTACTTCTGGATGGAGCTCTTCATTTCCAGGCATGGGCTGCTGCATAATGACTGACAGTAAAGTTGAGGGAAAGGAAAAAATAAGTCATCATTTTGAGAAAGCAGAGACTTCTGAAACAGTGCAAAGCTCAAGCTGTTTGTCTTGGTGAGCCAAATGATGACGGCCTCTGTGAACAGCAAACATCTCCTAGCAGGGGGTGATTCCTGGCTGGGACTGAGCCCAGTGTGAGCTACATCTCTCCAGGTACCTGCTGCATCCTGCAAAATGCTGCCTTTGAAACGCAGCCACGAGCACTTCTACACACCAGCGAGCTTCTCCTTCTTCACAGCAAAAGTGTTTAAAGCCACACCTTCAGGAGAGCATTCCTTGGTCACTGGGGCGCAGTGCTCTCCCACAGCCCTGCCTCTAGAACGGCATTTATTGTGGAGCAGGCAAGGGAGGACGGGGAGGGGGAGATTCCTCATCCCAGCATTAATCACAGTAATAAAGCTGCCCGGAGATGCTCAGGGCTGGCACTCGTTGTGAAGGCAGGGAGGGCTGTGTGACTGCACTGCAGCCCTCGGACCATTGCCAGAGTTTCCTGGTGGTCCTGGCCCTACCAAAGTGGATCTGGGGCTGAAGGAGCTGAGGGTTGCTGGGGGATGGGCAGGGGATCCTGTCAGGGCCCCCAGTTCTGACCCTTGTTCCATGCCCAGCTGGTGATGGATGGTGCCCCAGGGGCCACATCCAGCCCCACGCTACTGCTAAGCTGGTGAGAGTCAAGAGGGGAAGGGAATGGCCATGACTTTTCCACAGTGGAGGCTGTGTGGCTCCCTGAGCAAGGGGGACAGCTGTGGGAACTTGAGGGGTGGCTGCAGGTAGCCTTTCCCTGCCTTTTGGATGTGGGTTGCTGCCGTGCACTTCCCCTGAAATGCATTCACCTTGGCCATTCATCATCACCACAGGCAATCTAATTACAGGCCTGTCTGAAAAGGAGAGGCTCATTTATAATAGAGACTTTGTTATGAGGGTGTAATGCCTCCAACTACATTTTTGCAACATTTTTTAAAGGAAAATTAATTAATTGTCTGGTGCATTTTAAAATAACAGCCTCCTGAGGTTGGAGCAGCGGCACCTCTGGTGGTGCTCCCTCCTCACCCAGGCCACATGCTGAGTGACAGTGAAATGCTAAAATTATTTGCCAGAGGAATAGTCTCCGATGCTGTTGTTTATTTCCCACAGCAGAGGAATATCTCAGGATGCAGCCTGCACCTCTGCCCGGTGGGACTGTCTCTAATTGCATGCGGCACTCTGCAGAACCATTCGAAATGCACAGTTCAGAAAGCAGAATTAAACATGGGGAGGGGGCACCCACATCCAGCATGTGCCCAGATTGGTCTTTAAAAGAGAGGAACATTAGAATACGCTTCCCTGCAAAGCACAAAAATGGATTGTGGACTAAGGCAGCTAATCTCCTACTGACATGCACGCAGCACAGCCACCAGTGAATTGGCGTGAGAGCTGAGGAGCTGGGCCGGCACGCTCGGCTCCTGCCAGCCTTGCTCACATCAGGTTTTGTTCTTTGAGCCATCTTGATGATGGGACAGCTCAGGTGGATACTGCTCAGGAGCAGCTTCAGACCAGCTGCAGGATGGCAGAAGGCAGAGAAAAGGTGTGTGTCCCTGTCACTGTCAAGGAGGAGGCATTGCAGAATGCATGGCATGCACCTCACCAGCTGAAAAGCCTGCAGCAGACTGCAGCACCTTGTAATGCGAGGCAGGTTCTGTTCCAAGCTGTTGTTCTTGCTCAGGATAGGCCATCCCAGGTCACTCAAAAAAAAAAGGTAAAAGCAGTGGATGGAGGGCCTTAACCTGTCTCCATTTTTTTGTTATCTCCAGGACTTTCCAGATAGTCATACCTCTTCTAACCATGCTTTTTCATGCAGAGAGATCAAGCATTAGATGAGGCTTTGATGCAAAGAAGCAGTTGCAAAAATGATGAGTCAGATCCCCACGCATCATGAGAGAGGAATAAACTGCAGTTGCATCTGGGGTGAGAGATACTCCAGAAGCACAGGAAGGGATCATCTGAGTTTCGAAGGGATCAACTGAGTTTGAAGTGAATAGTAGAAAGTAGGATGAGGAAGAAAGAGAAAGTTTTTGCACAAAAGAAGGGAACTATATTGCAGGAAGATACTGGTGAATGGTTTGCTATTTTTCCTGAACAGGAGAGAAGAAATGGACACCTGAAATTCGAGGCAGGTAAGAAGGGAAGGTTTTTAGAGGAAAAAATTAAGGACATGGCAGGGATGGTTGGACCTCTTCTGAAATCTTTCTCATTAGCTTGTATCTGTTGGTGGAGTGCTAAAAAAGCAATGGAGCCTGAATAGTGCCCATTGGGAATGGCACTTGAAGGAGACAGAAAATTTTGGATGTTTATTCCAGGTGAAGCTTTCTTATAAGCAGCATGATGCACAAAATATGTGCTGTACTAAGGTTGTACACATCTTCTTACACAATGACACTCTTTACTACACCATGAGATCTCTGTTACCCTCATGCTCTCTCAGGTAATGCTTTTAAGGTTAATCTGATGTTTGGACTTGGACAGAGGCTCCTGTTCTAAGTGCTTGGAAGAATAAATCACAGGACACGTAAAGTCCAAACCCATGGTCAGTGAGAACAAGGGGTTTTGCGAGTGTTTTTCCATGTGCTGCTCTAACTTCTACCCAAAACCAAACGTACACAGAGAGTCTTTGTGCAGAGCAGCCTGTCCTTGTAGGTGTATGGACAAATGCTGGCAATCACAGGGTTCCTATTCCCAAGCTCCACACTAATCAGCACAGGCCAGCTGGGGCTGGAGGCAGAGCAACCACCTCAGTGTGATTCCAGGTCTGAGCAAACAAACCAGGTCAGCATTTATCCCAAGAGGTCTGCCTCGAGTACACCTTATGCCCACACACTCAATTCAATTCAAAGGCAGGCAGATGTCTTTTCAGCTTGGAGGCCTGCATCCCTTTGAGGACAGAGAATAAGTGCATGGCTGGGAATGGGTGGAGAACAAGAAGGACTGCAGTGAAGAGATTAGAGTGTCAGCCCAGCTACGACATGCCTTCATCTCTGCAGGATTTTTTACTTGCCTGCCTAATGGTTCTTACTTCACAGAGTTTTCCTTCCACATTCTTGTCTGTATCTTTGCAGTGCTAACCATAGAAAGCTGCATGCTTTAACCCGTGGTTTTGCTATTTTGATGTTGAGCTACATGTCTGGTCTAATTAGGTATTCATGCAGTGATAAACACTCGTTTCTTATACACATTATGCAGAACCTTGTGTGTTTTCCTGCTTTTTCTTTTATTTCTTTTGTAACATTTAAAGAAGGACATGATTCATTTGAAAGAGGAAAAAGAAAGATGTTTATAAAAGGATCCTGCATAAGCAGAAAAAATGCACTGTGTAATCCTCATAAAACTGGAGGCCAGCCCAGTGCTTGGACCTCTAGACCTTTTGCTAAGGTCTAGTGAAAATGTCATGGAGGTGCACTGGCTTTTGCCAGGCTTATGGGATAATTTTATGCAGGTCACTTCAGCAGGCACCTGTGCACTTGCTCCACTGCAGTTCCACATCTGCCAAACCCACCAGGTGCTGTGTTGTTGTCTGCATGGCAATGGTGGCAACCCCCTAGAAATGGGGGATCTCCTTCAGCTATATGGGGATCATCTTGTGTTTGGGGTCTTGGAAAAATTTGGACAACACTTAGTGATTCATTTAATTTATTCATCTGGAAGGTAGTCTGCAGGTAGCCTGCTGTTTGTATATGCCTGGGCACAGCTGGGCAGTTAAGTTGGACCACTCTTGGTGTCCTCCTTCTGCTTGCCATTTATTCAGAGTTAACTCTGCAGACACTGCTAGTACTACAGCAGTTGGTTTCTCTGTTGCTTGGTGGAAATCTAAAAGTCAGCTGGTCTGACTTTACAAATCCCCAGTTTTGGCCACCTTCATATGTGTGTTTTCACTCCTGCCATGTGAGTTATGTCAGTATTTTAATGACACAACCTTTGGACTTGATTTCAGTCTCATGTTTTCTGGTATCCATTACAGTGTCTTCAATGAAGTAACAGATCTGCAATAATATAGACATGGACTGAGCAAAGGAAAGTCAATCCCACAGTTTTTAGTGGGAAAAAAGTACTCCTGAACTGGACAAAACTTGAGTCTTAATCCAGAAACTTACTGTTGTTATGCTTTATTTGATCAGTTTGGAGTGGGTTTATGAGGAAAATTCACAGGCACACACATGCACACACACAAAACAGCTGTGTTAATGTGTGGTAAAAAATGGATTCAATCAAAAAAATGTAATGTTACTGATTATTACTATATAACATGTAATGCAGCCTAAAGCTGTATACTATGCCAAATGAAAGAGCTTGTCAGCAATAGCTTGAAAAAGTATATGCTGTGTGTGGCATTGTTTGTTGGGTTTTTCTGCACTAGACAAAGGATACTGTGTCAAAATGCAGTGCTCCGTACAAAGGTAACTTTACAGTCATTTACATAAAAATGATAGATTTTGCAAATCTATCTGCTGGTCAAATCCTGCTCTTGTTTACACTCTATATTCAAGTAAGCAATTTCTCACTATATACATTAATGCAAAATTCAGTGCTGCACATATTGTACACCTGAAAAGAAAGGAAAAGGAAAATGAAAAGAAGGTCACAAAGCTCTTTCAATTTAGATTTTGAGATTGTGTGGTACATGCATTTCTTTCTAAAACCATCATAAGAAAGCAGGGAAACAACTATTAAACCAACCCTGATTTCCGGCCCTTTTTTCAGCTTGAAAACCTATTGTGCCCTTTAGGTCCTTCTCACCCTATATGCCAAGCAGCCCAAAGATTAACCAGCACCTGGAAGGTTGCTACTATTTCCAGGGGCGTTTTTTATTACAAGCTTTGCAGTAAGTGCTGTGCTTCTTACAGCTCCAGCTTCTGAATTCATGTGCTTCCTTCAGCTGTCAGGGTAAAGCTTTAATATGAAGCTTCAGAGATTGTAATCAACTCAAAATGTTGAGGGAAACTTCTTGTCACCACTCCAGTGTGGGAAGTTTGATGGTAAATCCCAGAAGCTGCAGGAGGTCTGCCTGTGTCATCATCCTCTTACATCACTGGAAGAACACCCACTAGCACCTCAAATGCCATCATGGTATGATGGCTGCTACTGAGGGTGCTCTGCTTGATGTCCCTTCCATCCAGCTCTCTCTCCAGACATGTCTAATCCTGTGATCCTCATATTCCTTCCCTTTATTTCACTTCTCTCCCTCATAATCAGTTCTTTCTCTTCTTTTCTTTTTCCTTTAGCCCTTCCCCTTTTCAGAGACCTTTGAGGTTTTGTAAGACCCAACCTGTTCCTAAAAGAAGAATTGCAAAAAGGAATGGCTGCCTTTTAAGAGCAGAAGCCTCATCAGTGTCAGCAAACACTGAAGCTGCACAGCTGTAGTGCCCACTTTGTGCTCCTACTGTCTTGTGCTTCATAGCACACCCAGGCAGTTGGATGGAGAAGACAGGAAAATGTTTCTTCTTCACTGAGGCTGGAATTTTCCTTCCAGGTGATGTAAAACTGCCCCATGGCACTTTGTATTGTGACCTGACAGGTGCCAGGGGAGTAAAAGGCAGCAGAGACTGAATGCTTCAAACCAGGGGAGCTTTGCAATGTTCTGTGGAAGAAGCAGAAATGTGGGTTTGAGTCACCCTGAGGAGTCAAGCTCCACTTGCTTTCAGAATTCAGCTTCAGAATGCATTAATTTTTACATGAATTTCCAGGAAATTAGACTGTGCTTTACAATTTCCGAGTTACACAGCCTTTAGTTTTGGAGCCTCCAAGAGGCCACATAATAATTGGTATGAATCCTTTCATCCATCACAGAGATGACGTGTCAGGTGTTTGGAAGCACAGAATGATGCTACACAACAGTTGTGGAGAGGCAGTGAAAAATGACGAGTTCTGTGGAAGCTGCAAGAAGGAATTAGGGAGACTGGAAGGGTTTTCTCAGTGGGGAGTTGGCTGGGGCACGTGCACACTGTGAAAAACGCATTGGTGTCTTCCATCAGCAGGAGCAGCTGCAGCCCCACTGCAGCTGCAGTGTCTCCTTCAGACAATAAGGAGAACAGCTCTCCTTTCCTCTTCCAAGGGAAAACACTGTCCACCAAGTACTTCTTACAACTCCTGATCATTTAGAATTGGTCTCCAATCAAGCCTTCACAAAGCCCGGAACTTCTCAGGTGGTCCTTGGGGGATCCTGGGTTTACACTGAGCTGTAGCAGCTCTGCTTGTGGCCCAACTCATCTTCCCTTATTTCCAAATGATCTCCTTCGATTTCTCATCTTTATTGCTGTGGATAGTCAAGTAAAAGTGAAAGCCATGTCAGAGGAGTCCTTATAGCTACTTACTGGAGGAGGAGAACAGCACGTCTCTTTTTATGACAGGAGAGAGGACATGGAGCCATTCAGGGGAGCTGAGAGTGGAACCAGTGTTTCACCAAGACACCTGATGTGAATCCAGGAATAAAAAATAAGCACCTCCTTTAGCTTTAACTGCCCCAGCTGAATTTTTATATTAGAATATATGAGATCTATCATAATCCATGGTAGGGTGATGACTTCAGTTGTATGGGGTTCTTCTCTAACTTGAAAGAGATGAGCAGAGAAGAGTTGGTGCTACAGAAGCAGACAAAGAATTCAAGGCAAGGAGCAGCTACCAGGGAAGTGCTCAGGTGCAGAAAAAGGCAAAGATTTGTCTCATAGGGTATTGTTGTGGGAAGCTTTTAGTAGAGCAGATTGACCAAAAAGAATCAGTGGAGTGGTCTTCTCTTTGTAAAAGTGTTTTTGTCAAAAAGCAATTATTTTTTTGGAAACCTATCAAAATTTAAAATGGGAAAATGAGAAACAATTGTCTTTTGACTTTCTCATTTCACTGTGATGATGTCAAATTGTTTCATTTATTGCAAGTCAAAACATTTCATTCTGATTTCCTCATTTAGATCTGGATTCTTCTATTGCAACATTTACTAGTGTATTTACATATTTCTGTCTATATATTCTACGTTTATATTGCTTCAGTGTTGCAGAAGTACAGTTCTGCAGAAACAATTCTATTTTATTTTTTGTTCTGATTTGAAGTGAGTTTGCTTTAAAAACAGTGATATTCTCCACCCACCCTACCCCCAAAAACAGACATGCAGATTTTTGTGTCATCTCTGCTTCTAATGAGAATTAATTTTTCCCTCAATTTTGAGTGCACAGCAAAACCTTCTGAGGCTAATGTGGTTTTATTTTGGCTCAGTCCCTGTTCTGAGCTCAGGTTTTGATTCAGAGGACTTAGTGATCAAGTAGTAGTAAGCAGTCCCTGAATAATACCTGTCTTCCTAATGCATTTTAAAGTAATTCAAGTTACTTTCAGCTACTTTCCATACTGTGTTTAGGAGTCCTTCATCTCATATGCTGATGGTGCCACTCTCAATTCCACCATTCAGTCAAGTCACAATCCCTGTGGAAACGTATCCCACATAAAGAGCAGCTGTCCAGAAAGTCCCCAATTACTTTTCTCACTGTTTCAGCACTGTTTCCTTCTTCCACATTAAGCCAGTGTGTTGTGCACATGCTTCTTTTCAAGCTTGCAATGCTTCTCTTTGGATTCTCTGCACCACTGTGTTGTGTTTTGGGTTGGCATTTTAAACGTAACTCTGAACAGTGACATCGGGAGGAATTAAACAGCAGTGAGAAACCGACACTTTCTAGGAAACAGCTAGTTGTGAGTAGCAGTTCTTGTGTGCTGCTTCAAAATCCGGCAGCATCAGTCTGCAATTAAAGAAAGAACAAAAGAGATTCCAGAGACTGAGGTGTTTTTTCCCAAAAAGGCACGTGTGTGCACAGGGGGTGAGCGCTAATTGTCCCCTCTCTTCCCCTTGTGTTCAAGCTGACCCGGCAGAGAAATCAAGTGGGATTTAGTGGGCATGTAAACCAGAAAGACAAGATGAGCAGTGCCTTTCCCCACCTAATGCTTTCCCTTCCTCACTGGGGCCTTGGGAGGTTGCTGCTGCATTGGTGGAGGGTGACTGAGATGTGCATTCACAGCAGCAAAAGTCAGCTTTAAAAAATTTCCCAGGTGAGTGTCAGTGGGCCCCTAGTCAAATTGAGGGTTGATTGCAAAACTAAAAACGAAACAAACTCATTGCATAATTCGTTAGACTGCTCCTGTGTGTGCATGTGTGTGTTTATAGACTCTTCCTCAAGCATTGTGAATTGAATTAATCACGGAAAGAGAAGCATTCCGTGTTCATGTTCTTGGTGCAGTTCCAGAGATGTTTTGTATGTTCTGGACTGGTGTTAGGGCTGGGTTAGGAAATAAGGGAGAGACCAGGCCTTGTTCTCCAACTGCTGCATTTGTGGACAAGATTTAATGGCAGTTCAATGTATTTTGCATTACTTGAGAAATTTTAGATGGCTTTCCACATTTACTGTGTAGAAATCGAAAGAGCTGTTTTATCTCAGCTTGTAGGAATGCTTAAGTTAAGTTAGTCTGTGCCTACTTGCGTAACCACAGCTATTGAAATAAAGCACAGGAAATCCCAGATCCAGTTACAACACCCCAAAAATGCAGCCTTACTGCATCTGAGAAGTCCCCAGAAATTTCCAGTTCTCAACAAGCATCAGCCTGCCCTCAAAGTCAGGCTCAGCCCACAGTCTGGTCCATGAATTAAGTACATGCCCTTTCTCTCACTAAGACCTCACAAATTCCCCAGCCCTACCTAAGCCTACTGAAGTTTTGTCTCCTTTACACTGGTTTGAGTTGGATGAGTTAAGATTAAGCAAAGGGATGGCCATAGTAAAAACGCTGAACAGCTCTCAGATTCCCATCAGTTGACTGCAAGGAGACTGAACCCTTTCTCCCTATGAAGGCTTTATGACATAAACATCTTCTGGGCAATGCAGATGGACTGCTCTGTTCAAGACAGTCCTCTTTTGTTCTGTGAGATGAAACAAAGTGGCCACAGCTTATTTGACTAGCTCTAGATTCATTGCTTTGACATGTTTTCCCAGTAAAACCAAACCTAACCAGTGCCAGTCCGGAGTATTGGACTGGACCCATCACTTTTAATTATTTTCTTCCTTTGAAGAATGATGGAGCTTCTAAAAGGTTCCTTAAGGCCACCTCATTTTCTCTCCCATATGAATCCCGTGCTTCAGGATATCACTGCCAGTCCTGGGTGTTGTCAGGCTGCTCTGCAGAGCTCTCTGCCATGCCAGGTCCTTTTCCCCAGATTTGTGTTGTCTCACAAAGCATCATGTGGGGATGCTTTGGCAGTAGGAAAGGAAGGGGTTTACAGCTGTCGTGGTGAAAGGAAATGCACTGCAAAACGTGTTCAAATCCCAGTGCAGCTCTCCCTCGGTGACTGATACCTTAACCTTCAAATGCCTACCCTGTCTGATAGGAAAGGGTAAATAGGGAAAATGGAGGAAATGGTATGAACCTACTAACCATTATCTGCAACCCTCCTAAATGGTCAGTGCAAATCTTCACGTGAGACAATCAGTGTACGGACAGGTCCATTGATTCATAGTCTCTTGCAAGCAAAGATACAGGAATATCTTTCTCCTCCTGCAGGTAAGGCTGCCTCCAGCTGGCTGAGTGGCTGAGGGAGGCCAGGCAAGCAGCAAGGTGCCCTGAGAAACAGCCACGAGTTGAAAGGAGCAGGGAGAGATCTCAAAATCCCACCCAGCCTACAGGTTCCCTGCTGAGCTGGTGCAGGAGGAAGGAAAAACATGGTATTGACCCTCAAAAGCTGCTTCCTTGCTTTCTGTGCCTGCCCTCATTTCACTGCCAGGGGTATCTGGAACAGCACATCCAGATGCTTTCCATCAAGTTGTCATTCCCTCCTTGCTCAGCCACCTTCGCTGTTCCCTGACCAAGTCCTCTGCTCCAGGCAGTGCTTTGTGCTGTTTCTTTTTTGCCCCTCTCAGCCTCTCATCAAGGTGTAAATAGCCCTTCCCACTACATGTGAATCTGCAGGACTCTGCTGTTCTCCTGCAGAGCTAAAAATCTTCTGCAGCAAAGCAGCTGCTCTGTAGAATTTATCTGACTAAAAGATGAGACTTCCTGAAATACATCGAAGGGGTAGATCCTCCCAGCTGGTATAAATCCTCATTTACAACATAGATCACAGCTATAGCCAACATGTAAATCACAATGCTCCCTCCTGACTTGAAAATCTATGAATCTATGAAAATTGGCATAATTGCATTGATTTCAGGAGGGCTCCTGTGATTTACACCGGCTGGGGACGCAGCCCGGAGTACGCCCATCCTGTTAGAACAAATTAGGATTCTCTCTGTGGCGCAGCAGTTCAGCATTCAGGCAGGCTGGGTCAGCCACAGCCGTCAGCTCCTCCCAGAGCCCACAGAGGAGCAGGGCTCAGCTCTCCCTGAGCTCTGAGCATGTGGCTTTGCTCCCTGTTAGGCTGTGTTTGAAAAATATTATTGCCCAGTAACGTGGTACAGTGCAGAAATGTAGCAGTTCACTTTGACCAAAGAAAACCTGTGGGGCTTTTCACAAGCTAGCCAGGAAATGCTTTTGCAGTATGCATCCAACACTTCTGCCCATAGACTTCTCTGAAGCCCTCAGTGCCAGGTTCCTTGGCACAGCAAAGGATGCAAGCAGAGCAGCATCAAATCAGATTAACAGCCATTGAGTCTTTCCCTTGTGCAGTGAAGGGATCTTGCTCTCTGCCTACTGCAAAATTAGAAGGAAGTGAGTAAATAGCAAATGGGAAATATGAAGGAGAATTTCAAACAGGTCATTTTGTTCTCCATCCAAGTTTACTTTTAATTTGGCTTACATGGGATTATTTTACAGTAGAATGGCAATTCACCTTAAAGTCTCTGGAATAAGAATTTAAGTCATTAGTCTTACAAAGCACTTATTAAAGCCTTAGTTGACAGTGAAAGTTCTATTTAAGGCTGCACTTGCACTTGACTTAGTTTGTTTCCATTGCTCACAATTTCCTGAAAAAATTACACCTCTGGATTTAATTTTCAGTGCCTGGCCTTTGCTCAGTAGTAAAGTTTGTTGTTTTGAATAGAAACCTATTGATCAAGTGTCTAAGAAAAAGCAGAAAATGAACTTTTTATTATCACATTATATTCAGATTCTTATGTATACGATTTAATCCCAACAGAACCTACAAGTTAAAAATATGTAGTTTGCTTAATTGTCACCCAGGACTGGAGTCAAGGTCAATTGATTTTGGACATGTTCAGTGAACAGTTTCAGCTGTGCTTAGAGTCATGAGAGTGCAGGTCACAACAAATAAATATTGACAGATCTGTGAAAGCACAGAATGTGGCCAAATTCTTCTTTTGACTACACAGTTGTATCTCTCTGGGGATATTGATGTTGCTTTTGCATACTTTCATAATCCAGGCTTAGGAGGACTGTCAGGTTTGGATTTTGTTTTAAATTATCTGGTTATGGCGCTGTGATGGATGTTTAATTTCCCTAAAGACCTGGGTAAATAATAGATCTCATTTTGGTGGCCAACCTGAAACGTGTAGCTCCTGCAGAGTAAACAGTGGAACCACAGTGTTTTGCCCAGCTCTGTTGCAGCAGCCATTTCCAGTCTGAAGTCCCGAGATGGTGTCAGGGATGGGAGTCTGCCACTGGTTTCAGTCACTAGCAAGGAAAAGAGGTGGATGCACTGCACAGAGGGTGTGCACCCTCCCCTTCACTGCTTCTCCCAAATGCTGCTCTTTGGTGGGGAGGGGACGTTTGGTAATCCCCCTCCTTAGCCCCCTGGGCTGTACCGTGCCCATCAGGGAGTTTCTCCCTGTGCTGGGCTGCCCCACACTTCACCCATTGCAGGCCTGTGCTCTAAACTGTCCTGTAAAAAATGGACTTGCTTACGCACCTTGCAGCCTCATCCTGGATTATTTCGAAAGGAAAGTCACACCTGATAAATGGACACATTTACCATGAAAGCTGCCACTGATTGCAGGTTTTATTGGCACTTGCCACGGCTGGCTTCGACACAAGTTTCTGTGAGATAGGTGTGGCCCCGAACACCTCCATCCCACTCATGCCAGACCTGTCCTGGCTTGCTTGCATGAGGAAAAAGAGCTCAAAAACCCTTTGTGGGAAGGATTGCCTGACATAGCTACAAATAGGAAAGAGGGTGCCTTCCGAGGCACAAGGACTCTGTCCTCCTTTTCACCTAGTGGTCAAAAGGATTCCTATGCTGCCTCCCCACATCATTGCCAGGGAAACCCTTTTCCTCTGGCAAATGCCTCTCTGATGTTGAAACTGTGTGTAACATCCCTGCCTTGTCAGAAAACCTGGGTTTGGTGGTTTTTTTACGGCTGGCTTGTCTGGGAGGGTGGTGACTCAAATTATCTCCGCGTGTATGAACGGAAAGAGTGCCTGGCATTTGCCGCTGGCTAGAGTGGCCCTGTGGCTTGACTTCCACTCTCCCAGCGAGCTGGGACCCACCTAACAGACAAGCAGGGCAGGTCCCTGGCCACCTCATGAGTTTCACTGCCAGCTGGCAGGAAGGTGGGCTGGTGCCTGACACTGAGGCAGGTTGTTCTGTTCCTGCTTGGTGGATGTTTTTATTGCAGTGTGAAACGAAGCAAAATATAGAAGCTGGCTGAGACTGTGTTGTGAGGAAATCCTCTGATCTTGCTAGCTCTGCTCAGTGTTTAGCCTTTTATCAGGACATGAGCTCATTGCTATTTCAGGGTAAAGACAGAGCTTTGTATGGATTCTTTGCTTTTACTCTTGAAATTCTCTGTTTGACTTGCAGCTTATGTCAGAAAGGGCCTGATCACAAAAAAAATGTTAATGCTTTTACCAGGAAAGTTAGCAGGCACTTACACATCACTCTTCCAAGGGATATGGGTGTGTAAGTTGAGAAAAGTCACACATCTCTCTTTGAATCGGGTTCTCAGAGCATCCATGGAGATACTAATTATCTTCTGCTGAAGATCCCCAATTTCTTTTATGTCACTGAGAGCTGTAGTTGCCTGGCAATACCCAGTAACATCCAAGTGCCTCGGAGGACTGGATGTAAACTGCAACATCGGTGCATTGTAAATGGAGGCAGGTGTATTTCAAGATTTTTACAGAGGAAAAGGTGCACAGAAAAGTTTAAACAGACAGCTGAAATGAGTTCTTTTTATTCACATGATATTTTATTCCTTGTGATAACCAATTTCTCCTTTTATTAAATAAATTCCAGCAAAACCTTCCCCAGCCTTTTTCTGATACTTTTTCCATTGCTGATCTTTGTGTCACACTCATGATTCTGTTGCTGCCGGAATTTACACACAAGGATGTCTGACTGTGATATCCAGAGCCTTGTAAGAATATGCAGGGCAGGACTGAAGGACATGGCCAGGGGTATCAGCCTTGGTGCTGTCTGGGCCACCTTGTGGGGTGTCACAAGGCTCCTGATGTGTGAGCTGACACACTCTGTGGCAGTGCCTGTGGGCTGTGTGAGTTGATGGGCATCTTACCAGCAGGGTGGCCAGTTCCAAGTTGTGGCCGTGTCTCTTTCCCCTAGACAAGCTTGTTAAGAGCTCATTTAAAAGAGTTCAGAAGTCCTGGGGGTAGATTTAGCCTCAGCTTCCAGATCTGGCACACTGTGGCAACTCCAGCATGATGTCTGGTCTGCTGCAGCAGAGGCACCTGCCCTGCTTGGTGCCTTTTCCCTCAATATAACCAAGCACAATTGCCTTCACCTGGCTGCCTAGGTCCTGATCCCAGGCTCTACTGCACAGCCAGATCAGGTACTCAGAAGACTTCTGTAGCAGAAAGTTCAGACTCCACTGGTCACAGGACTACTCAGAGCATTTAAGCTACAATTTATGGCTTAAATCCAGGCTCAGCAGCGGGCGGCCGCACGCATTAGCGCCTGCCTGAGTGTGGGAGCTCTCTATTGCAGGAGCAAGAGAAAACTTCTGAAAAAGCTGGCAGAGTGGTGACTTTGTTTTGTTTTCTGTTCTGTTTGGCATTTCATCTAACTGTCAGGAGAGTAGTGGTTTTGTTTTCATGAGAGACTTTGTCTTCGTAATGCCTCTGAACATAGGACAGCAGGTGAAGGCTGTGTCTGCAATGTGGCCGGGAGCTGCATGTTTCAGGCAGCTCAGTTTCGTTCCCTTAGCAGAGATAGGAATGAGTTTTAATCAAGCACTGCTTTAATCAGCACCTGCTTGACTCTAAGGTGAAACCTGTTTGTATTATAAACTAATTCAGTGATGGCTGGTTCAAACTGTGCTTTTAAGTTCATGGGTATGGAAAATGGTTGTGTTGTGGACAGCTGGCCTGCTATTTAAGGGGGGTTTTTGCTCAGGTTGCAGTTCCTCATAGTCTGGAGTAACAGCATTCCAGAATATATCTGATGAAATTATCTCAATCTGTTTCCTAAGGGAACTGGGTTTTTTAACTGAATTTTTCTGATTGCTTTTAGCAGACTCAAGTGGTGCCTGTATTCAGACAATAAGCTGCCATATCCCAGTCCATTCCAAGTGGAAAAAGGAGCCTGATGCTGCCTCTAGCTGCCCACCTGAAGATTCACCATCATGTGCATATTCCACGTCTGGGTGAAGAACACCTTGGCACCTTGGCAAAGATGATGCAGGGGAAGGACAGACTATTGCATTCTGAATCGAGAAAAGCATAACATAAGGGAGGATGGGCTTTTTTTCTGTCATCTCTTTGAACATTACAGTCAGCACTCACTTCCCTGCGTTCCCTTTCTTTTCTGTAATATCAGAGTGGCCCTCGAGAAGATGTTGTGCTCTGTGCCTCTGGGTGGTGTTTGGTACAAGCTGAAGAAAATTAAACTTCCATGGCAGTATAATTCAATGTCCTGTCATTGCACAGCTCTGTGGATGGATACCAGGCTTCAGCCATTCCCCTCAGCATGGCCACTCCGTCATTCCTGCCATTTCCTCTTGCAGTGACCTAAAGCATGAGTGCTGTTGGTTAACAAGCATGTAATTTAGACATTAAGAGAAATTTAGGAAGGGCATGCCAGGGGGCTGGGGACTCTAGGCTGAGACTTCACAGCCATAGATTAAAGATCATAAGGTTATTGTACTTTTCTAGTTGCAACTAATTACTTGTTTAATTTCTACCTTCTAATTTATGTCCTTTTGTGTTTTAGGTATATGTCATATATGTGTCTAATGCAATTTACTGCAATATATTTACCTCATTATGGAAGAGTGTTATCTTCATCAATTACAAGCAAAAAAGGCTCCTAGAATTAATAAGGGGATAAAAGCTAAATTTGTATTTCAGTGGACTCTTGAAGGCTTATCTCCATGGGAAAGCTGTATGTAAATCTGCAGTGTTTCATCTGGCTTATGTTAAGTCCTGCGTTTGCATTTCAGTTCTGTGGTAAGTGCAAAGTATCTCTCCACAATTAAAGGGGAGTAAACTGCCTTGGAGTTAGTGAAGGTGTGCAAGATCAGTCACAAACTAGCTAATATTCTCTATGTCCTGCTCCATCTTGTCTTGCATAAACTTGTGCATACTTTTCAGCTAATATTTTTCTTTATAATCCAACTATTGGTTAAATTAGGGTAGCTGTAGTGTTAAAAAATAGGTGGTGTAGTGGAAAAAGCATCATTGTGCTGCTTTATGTTGTGTGCCTGTTGCAAACCTTCTCAGTGCTTATCCTTCCCTATTCCTGACCAGCGACCTGTCCTGTCTGGTCAGAGTAAACACTGATTGCAAAATTCTCTAGCACTTAGACCTACTGAAGCCTCCCTGTTGGGTGTACACCGGGCTATGGTGTCTGAGCCAGCTTCTTGATCCTTCTTGCTGTTAACACTGCGTGGTCTGAAGTGACCAGTCCACTCTTCCTTTCTTCTGCTTCTGCTGGCACACTTTCTAGAAAGGAGAACACAAAGCTCTGCTTTTCCCAGGAATCGTGCTCACCTCTTTCTCCTGTGTCAGGGTTTTGCCAGTGGCATAAGCTCATGCTTTCTCAGAATCTCTCTTCAAGGTTCTCATCTGGAATATTAGAAGCCAAATTATCCTTTATTTTAGTGGCATAAAAAATTGCCCTAGGTGCAAAAAGCAGTGAGTTACCAGTCGTGTTTCCTGCCACATTTTAGCATCTCAAGTGCTCTTTGGCTTAAGGTCAGTTTACAGAAGCCGAAGATACTTTGGCTTTATGCTGCAGAAAACAATTGTGGTTAAATTATTTTTCCAAACCACCCCTTTTTAACATTCTATTTTTCCAGAATAGCTCTGAGAGCTTTCATTTTTACACATTGTCATGACTGAGACATAAGAACTTCTCATGGAAAGATGCAATGTAATTCTAGTGAACCTGTTTCTATACTCACCATGAATATACAATTATTTTTACCTTTAGCATGATGGGTGGGAGAGACCTTTGGCTTGGCATAATAGAGAGTTAAAGTCACTTAGTGTTGGTCTGAATGACTATGTAAATTGCAAGAGGCAGAGAATCTGATTCTGTGCCTATAAATTTTACCAAACCAGCTGCTTGTCAAAATTCATTTTTGCTTTATTTAATCATTATCTATTACTGGAAGAAAATTGTACATTCTGCTGTTAGTTCTGCTATAAATCTGAAAAAAGAGCCTAATTCTTACCTTCTTCTCTCTGGTATCAGTGCAAATCAATTCCAGTGAAATTTACATTAGATTTAAGCTACCATATTCATAGCATAACCCGGTCTTTGTGTTTCTTAAAACAGATGCATGGAAATGCCTATAGTTGTAAAAAATGATCCAAGTCAGCTGATTTCATGTTGTATCTTTTACTTCTGTGTGATGGACTGTATTCTGCTGGACACCTTTGAGCATCAGATATCCAACTGGCTGGCCATTGAGCTGACTGTGGTTAAAAAATAGATACTGGCACCTTCTTAGTCAGGCATCAGGTTTACAGGGAGAGTCAAAGTTGTCAGTTGTTGCAATAGTACCTGAAGCAAAGGTGTGTCTTAGTTAGCAAGCATCTACCCTTCAAACAGTGATCACCATCCACCATAATTTCTTGAACAGGCTGTATAATCCCTTCTGCATACTTCTACTGCCAATTTATCCTGGGAACAGAGTGGGTAGATGGGATGATGTCCCCTGGTCAATTTGTCTTGCGTGGGGCTGAGACCATTGCAGAACAGTAGAAGAGGTGCTTGAGATGAAACACAAGAGCCTAAGTCAGCAGTGGCGAGCACAGGGAGCAGGAGTGGCTGTGGGAAGTGCTGGAGCCAGGCTGGTTGTGTATGAAGTGGACTGGAGCTTGGTTCTTCACAAGAAGGGACTTTGTGTACCAGGGGAGAGGCTCAAGTGATCGACAGCCTTAGAACAGACCCACACTGTGCATGCATGGGGCAATGCCAGCACCTTTTAGCTAAAGAATGTAATACTGCCATGCCCAACAGGGATTTTATCCAAACTGGTGCCATTTGGCTTCTTCTTAGCAGTTTCCATGCGCAGAGTGTTCAGAGAAGGACATCTAGCTAAAGGGTGTTAGCTCTCCAATTACCCTTGCCTTGTATAATGGCTCCCAGGGGCCCATTCTTCGCTGCTATAAATTAGAATAACCCTTGAAGTTGGCTAATTTGTCCATGCCCTTTACTAGGGATGAGGGTAAAACGCAGGAGATGTAGAGCAGCCTTCTCCCCTCGTAGCCTCAGGGCTCTCTCATCCACCTCAGCCCAGCCAGCAGTGGGGATCAGCTGTAATCCTCACTTCCCGCTGATGGCGAGGAAAAGCCTGGGCGGGATGTCACATGAGCCAAACTAAATCTCTGCAGAAACACACCACCATTCTTGTTCTCATACTGTACTCACAGCCAGCACATGCCCTGAGAAGGCAAAGGAAGCTTTTCCAGTCCTCTGGCTACAGCAGCGCTGGGGTTGTCCCTTGTCTTAGCTTGGAAAAAAGAATTTTTTTTTTTTTTTTTAGGTTACCTATGGACTTTAGCTGCTCAAAAGTTGCATTTTCAGAATGGAGAGAAGCTGTTAGATGCCTGAGGAGCCAACGATAAGCTGATCTGCATGTATAATCTAAAGAAAAGGGGAAAGATCTTGTGGGAGAAAACCTTCACTTGAAACGAACTGCTTTGTTCTGCTTTAATCCGTGTTGTTTGCTTGACCCTTTCTGGTGACAAACCTGGTGCACTGCTGCTCCACTTCTGAGGCCAGGTAGCAGAGGTCACTTCCATCCTGGAATGATAAAGTGCTAGGGGTGAATGTGTATGATATTACCCCTGTTCTTTCAGTAACAGTTTGGATTTAAAAGAGGTTCCAGAGGGGCCCCTGTAGCCCCACCAGTGCCTGATGGAAGTTTGCACATTCATTTGGACAGTGCAAAGCTGTGAACAGGGCTGTCTATATCAGATTTTAAGTAGGTGTTAACCTGTGTGTTCCGGTTTGGCCAAATTTAGAAATATATCCTCTGATAGAAGGCAGGTTACAACCATCTCTCCCCCACCAGGTTGGGGAAAAAATGAATTTTCTTTGAAGGAAAGTGAAAGAGATAAAAACTATTTATTTAACAAACACACAGGAAAAGGATAATAATGCTAAATAATAATAAAACCTCTCGTTCTGCTGAGAGAAACCTGGGAAAATTTCAGAGTCCTTCCATAGTCTCTCTCTCCCCCTCCTCGGAGCTGGGACGGGGTGGTGGGCCCAGCTCCAGGGCCAAGGCCTCGGTGGAAAGTCCTCCCAATGTATTCTGATGTTGAAGCAGTCCAGCAGAGGGAAAAAAAAGAAAAAACAAAGTCCCAGGAAAAACAAAAGTTCAATTCTCCATCTCTCTCCAGAGAAAGGAAAAGGAGCTGAAAAACTGGCCAAAAGCAAGCCAGGTCAGGTGCCTTCCCCACTCTCACTCTGCTCCACAGCTGAAAAGAGAGTCTCTGTCTCTGTGTGGCCTTGAACAAGCTGCAAACTGCTTTGAAGAAGTTTTGCTCAGGTTTTCCTCCCCCATCTCAGGCACAGTTTAAAGGCACAAAATTAATTTCTGGGCATGGGGCAGCAATATGGGATACACATCATAAAGTCACCCCAATACACTGTGTTTAGGTGCACCTGAAGACCCCTGGTGTTCCCTGTCCAGTCCTTTGCACCCTCTCAGCTGCTTAGGGAAGAGACCCCCTGAAGAGTAACCTTGGGAGTGTGGGGGGACCTTCTGCTCTTTTTCAACCACATCAGTTCCCTGATCCACTTTCCATGCAGAGGTGCAAGCGTTTGCCCCAGCACAGCAGATGGGTGGCGTGAGGGAGGAACCGGTGGCGAAGGGAGGAGAGACTAAATCTGCTAATCCAGTACTGCCACCAAATAAACACACCTTGAATTGCAGCTGCTGAAAGCTCATCTGTCAGTGGTGCCTTTTCATAGGGTTACAGGGAACAGGAGCTGGAACTTAGCTCTGAGAAGCAAATTTATTTCAGTTAAGTCTAAAAGAAGCCAGATATTCTTCTGTTTAAGTTTATCCAGCCAGACCACTGGCAGCTTCCCTGTTTCCCTTTGAATTATCTCTGCTGAATTCACTGCAGTGTCTTGAGTTCACTCTGGAGCATAATTAAGCTATGGCTGCTCATTTCCTTGTGTTTTTGTGATGAAAACAAATCTGTGATGTGGAGTTACCTCTTGGCTTAGTCAGAAGGTAAGTGAAAGCATCTAACTGCACCCAAATGCTTGCAGGGTGACTGAAAGGGCCAGTGTGACTCCAGGCTGGAAGAGCATGTGAAGGATGAGGAGACTGACTCCTCTTTCACTGATGTGTTTATCAAGAGATTTCTGTAGTGTTTTTACCCTAGTGTAAACCAAGCAAACACTGAGAGGAACCAGGCCAAAGTTCAAACGAGCCTGGTTCTTCATGCATTCACCTTATCTGACTGCCCCCACCCCTTGTGCAGTATATAATAAGTGTTACTGGGTTATTTCTTATGGGCATTGCTGTGCAATACCAATCCTAACTGCAGCCCGGTCAGACCCCAGCTTCCTCCTCTCCATTCCCACCACTCACACACACCTTTCACGAGCTGCAGGTGCTGCAGACAGTCAGCTCTTAGGGGGAACTGACTGCCCAGCACAAGGCCCAACTTTTTTTGCTGTGAACTGTACCCCTGAAGACAAACCTCTTTTCTTTTTATTTTCTCTCAGCCCGTTTCCTTCTGTTCCTGCATCAAAACAATATGGCAGCCCCAGCCCTCACAGTGATTTCACCAGAACTGCAGAGTATTCAGCTGCACTCAGACCTTGCCCACAGTCTCAGGAAGGTCTAGTCAGGTTTCACAGTGGGAAAACAGTCTGCTCCTGTCTCTGAATGTGTGGAATTGCACAAGGGAATGTGATGAATGAGAATGTTTTTCTTTCTCAGCATATCTTCTAAATCCCACTGGACAGTCTGTGTGACTGGCAAAACTCTCCCAGAATTCTGGCTGTTGGAGCCCATCCCGAATCTGATCTCTCATTAAAGGATTAAAGAGCATGCCAGTATTTCTCCACTAAAAGTTTCCAAAAATCCTGGGAAGAAGGCCTCTGCTTTTCTCACTCTCCTTGGCTGTGAACCAGTGGTGAAGCTGGAACCCCTAAATCTGAGCAGATTGGGCCAGTTTTTGTTACCTCTCCTCCCTGGCCTGGGGCTGCCACCAGCTTCCCCAGGCATGACAGATTCCGTGTTGCCCTGCCTTAGGCATCTCCAGCCTGGATTCAGTGGTGCTCCTGATTCCTGGAGAGTTTTGCAGAGACCAGTGCTGATCTGCACAAGGATCCAGCAAAGGTGGGACAGATCTCATGTACCTGGGCTGCTGTGCAGGGTGTCACCCCAGGAGACTCTTTACTTTCTTTCTTGAAATTTGAAGGGAAAAAGGGAGATTAGTGATCCCTGAACTCCTGCACCATCTGAGAATTCCAGATAGATTCTCAGATAGTGCAGATCATCAGGATGGTTTTGGACTGAATTCCAGCCAAGAGCCTGGCCCTACGTTCTTTACATGGAAGCAGCACTCAAAAGCAGCATAGGAAATTAATGTCCTCTCTTTAGATGTAATGAATGTTTGCCCCTGTTGTTTAATTCTTTTGCTCAGTGTCCTGCCAAGGAGTTCAGTGCTGGATAATACAAATGAAAGCCATCCCCACCCTGAAGGCCTGACAACTCAAGAGACAGACATACTGCAGGCTGGTTTTGCCAGGCAATAAATAGGTGAGCATGGTTTCATGTTTATCACTTTTACAAGTGATGAAGAGCAGAACAGATTCAGAAATGAGTAAGCCTGAGAGAGGGTTTTTTTTTTCCCCGTTGATCTTGGGGGAAAAAAAGAAAAAAAAAAAGCATCCAGTGAATAGTGAATTTAGGAGAATTCAAATGGGAAAGTAGCTAGAGAGCAGTGTTTGGCCATGGAGAGGAAGACAACTGTTCAGGGCAAAGTCTCCCCACAAGAGAAAATTACCTTAAAATTCTCTCTTAAATAAATCAGAAGTTCTTCTCCAAATAATCCCACTTAATGCACACATACTGCAAGCTGACTAATTCATTACCTGTGTAACAAAACTGGCATAGTTAAACCACATCTTCTAATTTAACCAGAAAATTATTTGTCTGATTTATCCAACACCAAAGGGCTACTGAAAAACTTAAGTACACTTCTTCAGAGTTCAGGGACAGTTGACCAAACCTTACCTTGGCTTTCTGGCTACATGAAGTCTGTATTTCTAGCCATGGATTAACGATACAGAAAATATTATCTGCAAAGATAAGGACCCTTATTTTGGCTGTGTAGCTTTATGCACCTGCACAGGCAAACAAGGCACCGATACCATCACAGAATTCAAATACACTCATGTTTAATTCAAGGTTCTGATTCTCTTAGTTACCAATTATTGCTCTGCAAAGTTCTCAGGCCAGTGTTGAAATTTGTAAAAACTTTTTATATAGACCTTGCCTGCACAGAAGTGAAAGAGCAGGGATTTACACCTGCCTGTCACAAGGTCCTGGAGGTGATGTGCATTTTTAGCTGCATGCTTTTGCCAACTCGTCTGCATGGCTATTTACACAATATTTGCAACATACATTTTCTCAAAATGTTTATCTATTCATAGGTTTTCATGCATTACAAACACAGAAGGTAAAGGAAGAAGGTAAATATTACATGGAAAACTCCGTATTAAGGGTTAAACATGTCCACAGACACAATCAAGAATGTGATTACCATGAGATTGAAGACCAAGTGTTTTGGTATTTCTAAAAGCCTTCAGGACCACCTGCATTTATAGCACAGTAATACTTTAATGCAGCTTTTTTATTTTGGAGCTCAAAGTGTGAAATGCTCACATACAGATTTCCCAGGCTTGTGTTCTTTGTATGCCCTCAATCACACTGGCATTCATAGGAATTTTCTATGAATGCAGGGTCGGGCCATGCTACAAATTTCTGTTTTCTAAGTCTATTAGAGAAACACAAGAAGAAGCAGATATTACATGTGCAAATTTTTACTTTCATCTCCAGGTGGGTATGAATAGTGTGTCATTAGTTAATGATGACATAAGAGCTGGCATTCCTGATAAGCCCACAGCTCCTTAAGGCTTGCTGGAAGGTTGAAATCCTATTAGTCAGATGCTGTAAAAGTTGGGTTTTTAATTACCTTGGAGTCAAGATAACTCTTCCCTTTCTGAGCTGCTCACAGATTACATGTTCAAGGGAAGGATTTGGCCTCCAAATTTTAAATACAATCACTTTTAAACACAGGGTAAAATGCAAATTTTTTCCTATGGTACCCAAAAAGCATCTTTCCCACCTGACCTATCTCCTGCCTCTTTGTCATCATCTTCAGGGTTCATGTGACTTCCTTCACATCCCACCCTCAGCCTCACACCTTCCACCACTGACAGTCTGATTACCTGGAACACAGGACCTGAGAAGAGTCAGGGGACAGGTCTGTACCACGGTTTGATTGTGTCAAAGTCAAAAAAGCCTGACTGTGAGAGGGGATCTCGGGACAGCATGCTGGCAGGGAGCCAAGAGGAGCGTGTCAGCGGCTGTGTTTTGTAAACTAGCAGCAATCCTTTTGCCACCGTGGGTTGCAAAACCAGCAGTGCTGCCAATGTTTATGTGTCTCTGGCTTCCTGACTAAGAATCTTTTAGTTACATCATAGGTATGTGCAATAGGGTTTGGAGTTTTGCTGGCTAGTAGTGTGATTTTTGGCCTCGTGAAATGTGGTTGGATGCGTAACTGAGTGTCAGAGTTATATCTGGGGCTGAACCAAAACCACAGGGAGACAGCCTGATATTGTGAGCAGTGATTGCTATAGCAGTGGGGAAAAGGGACTTGGCTCCTCTTAAGTCATAAGCCTGACCAGTAGTACTGCATTGTTTTGCTCCAGGTGTTACTCTGCTGTGGGTAATTTGACTTTCCCCACACTGTACTGGGTAGCAGAATTTTGCATAGCAAACCCCTTTTGCTGTGCTGCAGTTTGTAGCTCATGGACATTGTAGGAAGCATAGGACTGCAGAACAGAGGATGGTTTGGGGTTTTTTTTCCTCCTGTGGTCCATATGTGGAACTTTGAAATTAAATGTGTACTGTTTCCCTAGTGAAGTTTGTCCTTCTTGGCTAAGGGCTAGTTGTCAATAGGAAGTTGATCTGAAAAGTATCAAGGTCTTGTTCTAATCTCTTACAAAGTCCTGCAAACTTTCATAAAAAAAACCCAAGAAATGCAAATCTAGAAAGGCCACTGTTTTCATGTCTGGAGTATATGGACAGACATCGTCATTTAATTCTTCTATTGTTTGTCATTTTATTGTTTTCACCAGCAATATATGCAGTTTTGCACCATTCTTCTTTGCAAAGGTAAGTACTATATTTTCTAGGATGATCAAGACCCCAATTGAAGCTCTCATTATGAAGGGTACAGGTGGAAAAGATGAACACCGCTTGATTCAAATAGAAATGTGATCTTGAGAGACACAGGGTGCCATGGCAGTGAGGAAAATAGTTGTGTAAAATCCAGAGACAGTTTCCTTCCCTGCCCTGGGTCCTTCATGACCTGCAGGGAGTCACTGAGAGCATCCATAGCCGTTCTTCCCCACTTTTTTGATTCCTCTCCTCTCTGAGCAGGGGTTCAGAGAAGCCTCAGTTGTTTGTAGCAGCTGCAGAGCTACATGGCCCATGTTGTCCAGCAGAGATTTGGTGGCTGCTCCATGAACAGACAAACCTTTCCTACAGGGGACAATTTGCAGCCCTGAGAGCAGCTGTAGAAAGTATGGGTGCTGTGCTACTGCTGACCCATCCTGCTCCTCAGCCAGAACCCTGCACTATCACTCAGTTCTTTCATCTGTGAAAGGAGGTAAGAGGATTGCTGTACCTCACAGACATGAAGTTTAGATAATTACAAGTGTGAGACACTGAAATATTACACCAGTAAAAATACCTCAGATGAAGAATTGTTGCTCTTTCAAGGCTAATGTGATTTTCTCCAGGTTGTCCTGTTCAGTGAATTCTAAAGGGCAGGGGTACGGTTTTCTTAAACTCTGTGGAATGATGCTGGATTTCTATTTTTTGGCTTTTATTTTTTGTGATATTCCATAGGGTTTTTCCTCAAGGGATTAAAGTACATTTATAGTCCTTGTTCACCACATCCTTCTTCTTCTTCTTCCCATTCCTTCTCCTTTGAACTTAGATATACACTTCAGTCTGACAAGTAGCAGAAAAAATATATCTGATCTGTTACCAGTTTTATGTAATTTAGATTGCAGAGTTACACTGGACTATTTTCTGTGGGGTAAAATAAAGGTGAAACATCCTGAGGTGGGCACAATCCCTTCAAGAGTAAGATCTTGAATCCTAAACTGACAAGTTACTGTGGGCAAGCTGAACCACTTAGCTCCCAATCCTTCCCAATCATAATTTATTACAAAGAAGGATATTTTCTTAGGTTAATGTTTCAGCTTCTTCTCATCTTTGGTGCTACTTTTCTGAAATCTTTTTTGGGTATGAGTTGATGCTGCACATCAAATTTCTCTTTTGCATTCAATGAGAGCCCAGTGGTTCTAACAAACTTCAAAAGGGATTTCATATTCTATAAAATACTTCACATTTCTTTTTATCAAAGTCTGATTTTTTTTTTCCCAGGGTTGTACAAGCTCACGCTACCTACCGAGTCTGTCTGTCTGCATCACTTTCATGTGTTTGTGAATTGCTAATGAGGCTACCTGGGCCTCAAAGCTTGCAAAGGGTTCCCTTCGACTGGGTTTGTGCAACCTGAATTAATTCTCCTCTAGGAATCCCAAAGTGCCTTGCCCCTTTTGCCCACTGCTTAGAAGAAAAGGATTCCCTTGGTTACGAGGGTGAGCTCTTATAAGCCCAGCAACAACATTGTTGACCAAAGGTTATTGGTTTTGCCTTGCAAATTATTGATGGAGAAACAGAAGATGCAAAATCCAGGGAGATGTTCAGGGCTGAAATTCCTATTTTTGCTCTGCTGTTGCTGAGTAGCCTTGACCAGTGCTGCTTATAATGTAACATCCCATAACTTCCATACCTGACTGCAAAATTGCTGAAAACCCCAAATGTGCAACTTTACTTACAAACTACTACTTTTTTTTGTAACAGTGGTGCAGTGATGCACCTTCCCTTTCTGCTTATCCAGCTTACCTATAGATCTGGTAAACACATATTCCTCCAAAGGAGGGACAAGAGGTGTCCTCCATTTTAAAGCTGTTAGTAGAGATTTCTTCCTAGTGAAAAGCAGTTAATTGTTCACTTATATCCTAAAATGAAGTGTTAAAGAACATATTTTGTATGCTAGTAATTATTTTTTACCGAAGAGTATAAGAATTTTTTGTCATTCCTTCAATTTCTTTAATCCCAATAGCCAATGAACTCTCCATGCTGGTAATTTGTTGATGGGGCAAAGAGAGATTTGCCCTTATTATTTAAAATTCTGTAATGAGGACAGAAGGAAAGACTGAAAGCATCTTTAAAAGGCAATTAACTCTTCATGCAGCTTGTATCAGGAGCACTCTTGAAGCCCCTTGTTCTCTGTGAAAACAGAATGTGAAAGAACCCAAGAAGGTGACAGAAACTAAGAAGGTATGGAGGGCTGATCCCAAAAAGGACCTATGCACATAATGTGGCTTACAGCTGAAATGGGGGTGCCTGAGTGCAAACCTGCATTCCTGAAGGTGTCCACCTCATCCTGTGTGTCATAACCTTCTTACTTTAACCTTCCCCAGTCGGCTGAAGCTGTGCATCTGGTTGTGCTCAGGAACACCTTAGTCCTGACAGAGCTGACCAGAGTGACACCTACCTCATCTTTAACCCAGGAGCTCTGCACTCAGGGCTTATTTCCCCAGAGAGATCCATGCTGCTGAGGATTGTCACAGCACGTCTGGAATGCGGAATCCAATCAGAGTGGAATGGAAACCTCACTTGTCTTTTAAGATTTGGCAGGTACAGATGCCTTCTGTACAATAGCCAGCTGGTTCAATAGCCTACCCTTCACTCTTAGGGCTCTGCCACAGTGACTCAAGTCCACACCTTTCCCAACAGTGCACCACCAAGTTAAAAGCCAGTCTGGTCTGAAATGGGCATCTTAGCACAGCCATCAGCTTCTGAGAACAAGCTTAGATGTGCCATGTCCTAAATTATACTGGTCCCAGGATCCACACACACAGGATTCCCTTTATAGCAGTTTCTGTGGCAACTGGTGCTGTCAAGGACCTTGGTCTCCCACCACATCCTTGCAGTCAAAACAGTACAAACCAGGGGAAACTCTAGTCCACTAAATGTCTTAAGGATGCTTCCATTTATCAAGCAAATGAGAAAGCAGTGCACCATCAGAATTGAAGTCATATATAGGTATCACCCCGGATGTATTTCTCTCCTTCTGCAGCCCTTTTCTTATGTTTTCCTGAAAGCAGAGTAATTAATAACTTGGGTGGCATGTGTTTGTTGCTACATGATTATAGAAAAGGTGCCAGAGCCCTGTAATAAAATATTCCTCTGAAACATTAAATATCTGGACAACTAACTGTCAAGGATTTTCCATGCACAGATGGGAGCTGCAGAACAGCAGATCTGTGGGGTCTGAATCTCCTGCAGCACAAAAGGAGCCCTTTCATGTTACATGAATACACCCTGCAGTGTTTGAAATTAATTCCTTTGGATCAGGGGGAATCAATTTTGGTCAAATTGCCTTCAATCAAATGACTAATGGTTTTGTTAAAAATCTCATTGTCAGTCTTGGAGAGAGCTGTTGATCTGGATAAGCTATGCTGAGCTTCCCTTCACTCCCTCACTGCTCATATCTTGAGAAAACTCTTCAGAAAAATATCCCATGCAGCATATTACGATGTTATCACGTTAGCACATCTCTTCCGGAGCTATCCAATCTGATTTTAAATTGCATGTAAAACTTCAACTAAATATAATCCAGATTTCATATTGGTTTATTATTTCCTCTATACCTGTTCCCAGAGTGCATTCAATAAGGCCATGTTATTCCTTCCTCTACCATGAATATTCATTATATTCAGGTTTTCATTTTGGGATCTAGGATGGGCAAAGCTAGTGAGGTTTCATTCTTGTGCAATCTGTTTGATCAGGGGAGTTGTGGTTTCTTAATTCTCTAAAATTCAACACCAGGCCAATTTCACTTCTCTTTATCTGATCAGATTTTGGTGTGGTGTTAGATTAAAAAGAAATCCCATTGTGGAGTGCAGCATCTGAGATTTAAAGAAAGAATTACTTCTGTTCAGTTGTAATGAACATTATTTGCCCTTTGTGTGCAGGTCCTCTATGAGATCCAGCAGCTTTTGCCTTAGATAATAAGGAAGGGATTATGTGAGAGATAAGTTGATTACTCAATAATTCCCCAGGAAAAAATTCTGAAGCAAATTCAGGTGATAAACACCATCTGTGTGGGGAAGAACCGTCTGTGGATGGATATGGGAAATCTCTTATATGTGTGTGTGCAATATGTTCTCCATATCCCAAGCTGAGGTAGTCAGGCCCACTTCAGTCAGAGATATCCCACCCCCAGCCCTCCCCACTGTATCATGGACATCCAGTGCTTTATTTCCAGATCTTTGTCTAGTAAAGCAGAGAAAATGCAGTAACTTTTGAGAGTCTCTGAATACTGTCCTTGCTGCTGCTGAGCCCCAGGCTCTCCTTGTTTACTGGTGCAGCTCACTCGAGGATTTCTTCCCCGGGTTGCTGTGAGTCATTCTCGTGATCTGCTTGCTTCTCTGCAGAGCTTCTCAGATCTCTGTATCCACATCACCATGGGTAAAGTTCTTTTGGAAGAGTTTTTATATTTTCTTTTCTGCTTCATCACAATTTTTATAAATATGCATATCAAGTGGAAAGCTGGTGCCAGGTTTTGGCTATGCATCATTCTTCACATGAGCTACACAACAGCCAGAAGATGCTCCAAACTGAGTTTATCTTCATGTGCTTGGGTGGATTCACTGTTTCATTGCTGGGCTGTCACGTAGAAAATCTCCACTGCTTCGTTCCTTGGAAAATCTGGTTACTGGTGGCCTTCAAATTCTGCCCATAATGGTTAGGGAAGCCAAACTATGTGGTCTACCCCAGGCCAGGTGCTTTGAGGGGCTCCATGAAGTAGTGGCTGCCCTGACTGCAGTTCAGCTTAGCACTTCTTAGCCCACCAACATGCTCCATGAGCCTTTACAGGACAAGACAGGCTCTGCTGCTGCACAATGCACAGCACTCACACATGCAGAAATCTAAAAAAGACTGATTATTGTTATGCAGAGTAGCTGCAATGGATGCAGAGTATGATGTAGTGAGATTTGCAGCTTTGTAACCTTCTGTACAAGAAGCAAATAATGAAGAACTGAGAACTGGGCTCTTGATACTTCATGTAATGCCCTGTTAAGCCAGACTAAGTACCACAATCAACTTTATACTACATGTGTGGTCTTTTAAATCAGCCTTTTCCAAGGTAAAATTTCTGTAGGAACCATAGAATGTCGGGACACATATATTTGGGTGTTATTTCCAGATGTTGGGGGAGTTGATATTAATTTTCTTTAAAGTCTGATCGTCTTCATTCCTTTGATTGAAGTTAATAATTTAGATAATATTTCCAAAGGGCTGTGAAACTGATCCAAACTTGCTAGTAGCACAGAGAATGGAAAAGATTTGGAAACTGAAATGTCATGAGATTTTATTTTTTATCAGTGTGGCAAACTTTATTTGAACTGATGCATTTTGATTTGCCTTATCCAAGGTTTAAAAAGCATAGTGATAACAAGCTCATTGCATAGACATTTTCAAGATTAGTAAGTCATCTTAAAACTTTCTACATTATCTCCACACTTCAGTTCACCAAGCTTTCTGTATCTGAACATTTTAGAGAGGCTTCGAATAGCTTCCAGGGGGACTTAATTAAAATTCAGAGCATGCCATGATGAAGGCAAGCTTTTCTGCAATGGCTTTGAAGTGACCAAGTAACCCACTAACTTGCATTGCAGACACAGTTCAGGACAGAGTTGTCCTCATGAATCACTGAAATTGCTCTTTGCAGTCATGCCCAAAGCTCTGCTCTTGCCTACCCCCACACACCTTTCTATACCTCTCACCCAGAGCTGCTTCTACTCCCTGATTCACACAAGACACTGTCTAATGTTCCAGCATTTTGGAAGTGGTGGTTTCACTTGTCTAAGCTCACACTCATGTTTTAAGACAGTAGGAATCCTAAAAGAGCCTTCTGTCAGTGGGATAAAGGTATGCTGGGCTCATCACTTGTCATGCCAGAACCTCTTTCTCCTTTTTCCTGTCTTTCTTTGCTAGTGTTTTGTGCACTTCTTCTTGATCTGTAAGATTTCAAGGGAAAAAGGCAAGTTCTCAGTGTTCTCAAGTTCTTGCCTGGAGTCTGCCAGGTTGGGTCTGTGCCCTTCACGGTATTTGTGATAGTGAGTGCGCAGGTGTTTGGGGGTATTTTAGGGAATGTAGTAGGCACAGCTGCTGTGCTAAATTCCCTCAAAACAGAGAACTGGAGAAGCAGGGGCCATTGCAATATTTCCTCCTTTTTCTCAACACCCATTTTAGCTCAGGTTGTAATAAATGAGCTAACTCGGGGGCAAGGGGCCACAGCCCTTCGAAAAGGGGTGGCTTTTTTTGCCTTGATCAATGTCCAAGACAAATGAACGTGGCAAGGATTTTCTTTAGGATGATCTGGGTTCTCCCAAAAAAAAAAAACAAAACAGGGTGTGTGATCATCCAGTCTGAAGGAAATAAAATTCTTCCTGAATAGATTATGTTTAAATATGTCTTTTCCTTCTTCTCTGCTGTGGTTTCAGGGAGATGTGAAATAATGATTTGCACTGCACACAAGTTCTCATTTTTTTTAACCTGAAAATGGCTGGGCATGTAATAGTGAGAACAGGGAGAACAATTTTCTTGGAGAAAGGTGCATTTCCTTTCAGCATTCCTTTGGCTTGGTCTGTAGTCATTTTGTTGGGTCCAGCATCTGTGCCTGTCTGCTGACCCAGCACACTGCTCATGACAAACTGTGCTCTCATTCTCAATTAGGATGTTTTAATGAAATTAACAGCACTGACATAGCTGCATGGTCGTGACATTCAAAGTGAAGCCTGTGAGCCCTTTTAGTGCAAAAGAAAGAGGGGAAACGACAGATTTGGATCTAACTATATAAAAAGTTGAGAAGATTACTAGAACCATGCTATTCAGGCATGAAGAAAACAGCTCGTGAAGTTTTCTGGGGATGTGTATCATAGAATCACAGAAACACAGAATCACAGAATGGCTTGGGTTGGAAGAGACCTTAAAGATTATCTAGTTCTTGCCCCATTTCCACCCGCCATGGGCAGGGATGCCACATACACATTAAGTTTCTCAGGTCCCCACCCAACCTGGCCTTCCCCATGTGTATGGAGAAGGGTGTTTGGGCAGATGCCACAGGAGCAGAGAGCATCCCTAGCTGTTGGCCCTGAGATGCTTTGAGGAATGGTGGTAGGAGGTGTTGTTGCCCTCAGGATGCCCAGCAAGGGTCACTCAGGCTCTGGACTCAAGCAGTCCCCACCCCTCTGGCTGGACGGGAAGGAAGATGACTGTAGCTCTGGGTAAGATGAGATTCAAAAGGCAGTGGCTGAGAGTTGGGACTTTCCAGTGGTGTCTGAAAGCACTGTCTTAGAGATAAACCTAGACTGACTGCCAAACTCATGCTCAGAAAACCTGTTTCATGGTGCTACCAAGAGACTTCCATCTCCTGTATTTGCTCTGGCTACCAGACGTGTTGCAGGCATTCCGTTCTCACCTGTCACGTAGGATGCAGGCTGTGATTGTGCATGTGGCTATCATCTGTTATGTAGCCAAATATTCAGCCTTGTTCTACAATTTGTACGGAGACTTTCCATCCCAGCCTTGCACTTCCCATGCCCCACTCTCTGCAGAAGTTGTTCTCTCCAGCATAACACAGAAAGAAATCAGAGGAATTGGTGGAGGCAGACTGGCTGAAGAAGCAATGTTGGGGTTGCAAAGAGGATTCTGGGTTGGTTTATCCTGTCCTCTCTGTGGAGAATGGAGAGCCCAGCCACAGCCTGTGCTGTAGCTCAGGCCTTGACACCCCATTTGGAAGGGTTGGCATTGTTTCCCAGTAGAAAACCTGAGCTCCTCTGCTCCTGGGCAGGGTGAGGATGCTTTGAGCAGAAGCTGTGGGTGAGCTGCCACCAGCCAGGTGTAAAGAAAGGGAAGGGCTCAGATGACTCATGCTGCTTAACCCAGGGCTCAAAACTGTGCTTCAGTGAAAACTGAAGAGAAGTGATTCAGAAAAGCTAAAGGAAAAGATGGGATTTTGAAAGCACAGAATAACTACTTCACCATCCTCCCTTTCCCCCATTCATCAGCCCTGCACACTTTCGTGAAGGGAGAGGGCCTGTGGACACCTTGGAGGGCATTTGCAAACACACACACACACACATGCTCCGCTCCCCCACATTTCTTTTTATTGCCTCACTTCTACCTGTAATGAAAAAAGGTCCCTGCTGCGGTCAGACTTTGTGTTGTTTGATTTAAGCACAGATCACAGTGGTGAGGGCTTAGTGAAGGCCTTTTGTGTGTGTTTAACACTACAGCTGCCAGGGTGAAGAGAAAACCCAACAGACTAAGCAAGATGCTCTAAATACTAATAAAGTCTGAGGGTGATGGGAAGGAGTGGAAATGGGAGAGCCCACAATCCAGGTAATTAAGCTGTAAAGCCCACAGAGGAAGGGCTGTCACCAAGTCATCTGATGTGGGATGAAGACCAAAGCACGGTGTGATTCTTTGTCTCTTAATCCCCTCCTCTGCTCCCCAGCATGTTCTTATTTCCTTATAAAGTCTTTATAGGAAAGGTGGAAAAAAAATTATTTAAAAAAAAATCCTGAAGGATAAATCTTGTAATTCAGAGCACTGAACAGCTGGCAGTTTAAAGCACAGAACAGCAGTTTAGTGATTAATTTACCTCTTTAAAATGCTGAACAATACAATGCAATAAAATATAAAATTTTATTTTGTATGGCCTCCTTCAAACCGACTGTATCCTGGAGCTCTCTCTAAAGTTAAAGTGCAGCTACAGAGTTAAATAATCAGTAATAGCAGAAGGGAGAGGTATAAAGAGAGATGTGCAAGCAATAAAAAGATCAGCTCCACAGGAGCCCCCCTCCAGTCCATTTAATATTACTGAAAAAAAAGTAGCCTTTGCGATGGTTTTTACATACTGATGGATTTTCGCCTCGCATGCCCTTTCCCTCTTCTTCCATCTTACACGAGCATCGCTGTGCCGCTGTCGCCGCTGCCACTCCCCCGCGGCCCCGGGGAGCGGCCGCTGCCCCGCTCCGCATCAGTCCCCGCCTTGCGAGTCAATGACACCTCCGGCGGGTCGCCCTGGCACCGCCGCCCAGGGGTTTCTGCCCTTTTGTCGCGTTGCCCCAGACAGAGAACTCCGGCAGCCTGCTGTGCGTTCGCGTCTGCCGTGTGTGACCCCTCTGGGGACAGCACGGGGTGAAGTTCAGCCCTGTCGCGCAGCGAGCTGTGACTGACACGGGTGTGCGTGAGCGTGCTCTGTGTGTGTGTGTGTGTTCAGACGGGGGAGATAAGAAAGGTGGAAGGGAAATCAGGCGGATAATGATTTTGGTTATGGGGAGAAATGCATTAGTTTGAGGCGGACGTGGGCAAATTCATCCCTGGCGTAACATCGCCGAGCTCCCGGAGACAGCAGCAGGGAGTCATTTTACCCACGAAAATAAGGAGCCACGCTACCCTCATTTGTCAAGCGCAGCACGAAGCAAAGACGTGAAGAGCCCTGCCTGGGGTGGGGGCTGAGGGGTCTGCATGTTTTGGGAACACTTCACATCTACAGGGCTTGGGTTTCCTGGAGTAAACCTCTGTCTGCTGTGTTCTTCTTCTTCCGCCGGGTAACAAACAGGGAGCTAGTTAGCAGACAGATGCTAAACCTGCTCTTACTGCATTTAGCATTTCAGAATAATGAATAGATTTGCAAATGATGTTTCAAGGCTGCTTCTTTTTCAAACGATGGCATCGCTAATATTCCCAGATCCTTTGGCTTTGCAATTGTCTTCCTCAGACAGTAAAACGTTGCAATTCGCTTTCTGGGAAAGGCAGAAGGGAAACGGCATTTCTGAGTAATTTCAATAAATGCCTTTTACAGGGAAAAGTATGTGCTGATAAGCCACTCGCCTGAACTCCCGGCTGAGTTGCACCGTGCTGGTGGCACTGCTCTGGTTTTACACTTTGGAACCCGGGAGTTTCCCTCCTCACTCCCACGGACCCCGGTGGGCTTTTACCCTGGCGCTGACAAGCTCAGACTCTGGTGCCGAGGCCACGAAGCAAGGCTGCTGGCCTAAACACACAGCCTAGAATTCGCTTGAATTCTTATGTATTCAGCCTGAAAACTCTTGACGAATCTTGCCGCGGGGATTTGAAGGTCACCCTCCCGAGAGCGAAGTGTACGGCACCGCAGCCTGCAGCTGAAAAGGCACCTCGTGGTTTCTAAAACCAGAGCAGGGCTCGCCTCTCGCTTTCGCTCTTGCGCTCCCTCTCCGCTAACCCATCTTTAATATGAATCTAATTCCGACTACATTGCAGCGCCGCGAAATCACATTAGGCAGCGCAAGGAGACTCGCCGCCCCTTCAAGCATGATAAACTCTTGATTGCTTCCCCGAAGCTCTAATGAGCCCGCGTGGGCTGGGCGTGATGGAGAGAGAGCTGCCGGGGCGTGCGGGGAGCAGCGGGGGCCGCTTCTCCTCCGGGGGAGCCGCGGGACCCAAACCCGCCGGCAGCTCGGGCTCGCGTTCTTTTCCACTCACAGACCAAGACCCCTGAGAATTCCCCCGAAAGGCGGCGAAGGCAGGAGAGCGCGGCATTCCCGCACCGGGCAGCTCTCCCTGCCTTCCCCGCGCTGCCAGGCGGAGCAGCGCTTCCCTGTTCCCCCCTTCCCAGGGACCCCCGGCGCTGCGCGGAGCCGAAAGCGATGCTTTATCGCGCCTCTGCGTGAGCCAGACGGAAAGGTTGCGGCAAAGGTGGGAGGTGTTAATGATGGGTTGGCACAAGGCAGTGCTTATCTCTTTAAGAAATGGAAATAAGGTCTAATTAGCATATACTGGTTGCAATTAGCATATAAGTCCCGTTCGGGGACCTGGAGGAAGGAAAAGGACTAGGCAGCAACTTAATGGGATTTTATTAGACGAAATTAGCCAGCGCTGAACAGTCATAAAAATATCTAAATTATTAGTAGCTCTGGCAATTTATTGTGAGTGCTTCCCGGACATGCTAATGTCTACTGGGTCTGCGTCATGCCTGCTAATCACAAAAACAAACAGTGGGACAAGAGTAATCTATCTGCTGTACGTTGTTATGCTATTGTAGGCACAATGTGACAGCTTTATACACATATATGTGTGTGCGTGGCACGGTTCGAGGGGCGCGTTTTTGCTAATGCCTTATGAGTTATGTAAATGGGACACGTTTGAGCAAAAATGACAAACTGGTGTCTACAGAAACAATCTCACCTACAGTACAGGGGAGAGAAGACGAGGCTGAAGCATAGGGCTTTTGTTGAAGCAAGAATGAAATGCAAACCTCCTATAGTCAGGGCAATCACATGCAATAAGAGGCCAGAAGAAAAACATTTCTGTGTAAGATGATGGTCTGTAGAGACAAAAAGGATATTTAAAGAAACCAACCTCACTCAAATGTATGTATTTTTAACATATCCATGCTTTCCTTCATCCCCACACAAGTTAGATGCTCCATTTCATGAGCACCTTCTACAATATTCACTTTAAGTAAGGTCCAGTTATTGTCTCTCTCCAAATGTGATCAGATGAGGGTAGGTGCTGTGAAAGTGAAGTGATGAAGAATCAACATTTTTAATTTATAATGAGAGGTCAGGCAGACTGATCCAAGATGAGGTCTGATAGAAAGTTTGCTGCTCAGACAGGGAAAAAAAAATCCCCATGATAAAAAAAAACTTACCCTGCTCTTCCCAAGCTCCTTGCTCAGCGTTTGAAGGTAGAAGCGGTTCCTGCAAGCGTTTTCTGTTGTACCCATGTAGGACTTCTGGGCTGGTCCAGCAGGGACTTGGCTAAGCAGCAAGTGTGGGTGCTCTGGCACTGGGAGTGGGATGACATTGAGGATTATCCTCTTTGTGGTTTTATGAAACAAAGTGGAATTATTCTGAACATTGCCAGGACCAGCATGAGTTCTTGACACTTGGTGGTGGCTGTGTTTTCACTGCAAGAAGGAACAAAGATGACGAATGCTGTAATGCACATTTTAGGGTCAGACTCCTTGTGTTAATCTATAAGTGGTGCATTTTATCATATTATATGTGTAAGTAACTCCATAAAAACGTCAGGTTTGTATCAGGTTGGCAAAAGAATCATAGAGGCTAATTTAACAGAAGCTAATAAGTTAAAAAACAAAAACAAACCAAAAAAAAAAAGTAATCTTAAATATATAGCTCACCTGGCCTCCTGTTTGGGAGAAGGATTTGGAACAACTTCTGCATTTCATCTGTTTGATATGTTCAGAGCATGGTGTCTCTACAATGTTGACTGTGGTGCCTGATGAGTCCAATTTACATATTCTCAATTTAATCTAAAGTAGGCGCTAATTGATTACTGCTGAATGTCAGCACGCTCTGATTATCTGCTCAAGATGCTCTGGAAAAGAAAAAAAAACCTACAACCCCGAGCTGCAAGTGGGAAGGAGGCGTTCAAATTTAGTCTGCCACGTGTGCTGGAACAGAGTGAATCTTTTCCATAGTAGCTCGTATGGGTCTGTGGTTGGGATTTGTGCTGGAACACAGGGAGGATAACACAGGGTTATCCAAGTTTCCATTACTGCCCAGCTCACACAGTCACAGCCTTTTCTGCTCCTCACCCCAACCAACCAGCGATGAGGCTGACGGTGCACAAGGAGCTGGGAGGGGACACAGCCAGGACAGCTGACCCCAGGTGATCCAAGGGATATCCCAGCGTGTGTGGCACCATGATCTGCATGCAGAGCTGGGGAAAGAGTAGGAAGGGAGGAGATACTTTCAGAGTGATGGTGTTTGTCTCCCCAGGTCACCGTCACACGTGATGCTGCCCTGCTCTCCTGGGCATGGCTGCCCATGGGAAGTGGTGCATGAATTCCTTGTTTTGCTTTGTTGGCACTCATGGCTTTTGCTTTACCTGTTAAACTGTCTTCATCTCAACCTCAACCTTTATCTCATTTTTGCTTTCAATTCTCTCCCCCATCCCAGCACGGGGGAAGTCAGCAACTGGCTGTGTGGTGTGTAGTTGCCATCTGGAGTTAAACCACAGCACCACGGAAAGACTGTTGCCTCTTTCACCTGGCATTATATAAAGGTTTTAATTATCCAGGCCTGAGGCTGTTGAGTGACTGCTGCTTTGTTGTGTCCTTCCAAAGCAAATGAGACAGATACAGAATTGTCCATGCTTTCTGACTAGTTTTTTCTCCAACAAGACATCTCTTCTACAGGGTTTTTCTCATCTTCTCCCAACCCTGTCCTTAACAGTTTCAGACTTCAACCTTGAACATCCTTTCCCTGACTTGGAAGGCACAGTATGAGGTCAGAGAAGGAAGCTCACGTTAACATTTAATATACCATGCTGGATTTCAAGAAACAAGCCATGAATCTCAGCAGTGTGTGATCCCTGACTCTGGGACTGGGATGAAAGCATTCTGCAGTTGATCCTAGCTCTGCATGCTGTTTGGGCCAAATCTCATATCTTCTTTAAACCTCAGACTCTTGTCTCATGGCTGGACAGCCTCTTCTTTGGAGACAGCAAGGACCATCTCTCACTATAGAGAGAGATTACAGGTCTTATCACAAGGAAACCTTGGCTGATGTAACACAGCTAGTCGCACATTTCCAGTCAGGAGCATTACAACTTTTTACTCTCATACTTCCTACATTCTTTTGGGACTCTTTTCTTTTGCTGAGACCTGAGCTTTTGGGGTTGGTTTGTTTGTTTTGGTAAGCCTTCTTATCTGGGCACTGAGCCTAGCATTAATTTGTTTGTGTACTTTGTAGCATGCCCAGTTCTGTACCTGGAGATAGGTATCTATCTATTATTCAAATAAATGCCTACACTCTGCATGAGGAATAAGTCACCATGAGCAAAAATTTTAAATAGGTGAGCTAGATGCAGTGAGAAAATGCTCTCTTACTGTTTTCTTTTTCTTTCCTTTCTGTGCCTGGCTACAATTAAGTAGCAAATTGCTGCTTCTTAGAATCATGGTAGGTTTCATCAACAACACTCTAGCAAGGCCATTTTTTCCTGGTTCAGTCTTGGTACGTGGGGCTATTTCCCCAGGAGAAGTACCTTCCAGTTTAGATCCTGTCGTGCAGAAAGCCTTTTCTTCATGTATGCTCTCCCTCTGTGCTTTCCACGAGAGCTCTGCCCTCCAGCTTTTCCAATTCAGCATTCACGGTATGAACTTGTGTGTTTGGGAAGCTGCCAGGGGATGGGGAGCTAAGGCAGCCGCCAGGGCCGTGTGGAAGTGTTTTGTTTTTTATTTCCTTTGAGCAGTTAATCTCCATTAGATTGCCCAGCTCCTGTTATGCATCTCTGATACGGATAAAGGTCTGTGTAGCAAATGCTGTCATTAAGAAATTTCTGTTCCTGTTAGTGCTGCTTATTAAGGTCTGAATGCTTGAACACTTTAGATATGTCAAGTAGTGGGTCTAAAACAAATTAATTTTTTTTTTCCTTTTTTCTTTATTTTTTTTTTTAATCCTGCAGCACTTTGGCTTCCTGCCATGGATGCATTTCTGATTATGTTTTGGTCTATCCCAAACACTTGCCTGCCCGCTTCCAGCTCTTTCCAGTTTCCCCTAGATGGGGAAACAGCCCATATGGGGAACAACCCATACTGTCCAGTGCCCAGAAGAAGTATTGCTGCATCCCAGAGTCCAGCAAAGTCAGTCCTTATCCTATCCAGAGCTGTCCCACAAATCTCCCCAGTGGCAGGCTTTTCACACTGTACCTCACTGCCTGCTCATCCCCTCCCATTCATCTTCTCAGCTCCCTGTTATAATGACATATGTCCATGGTTCTGTGCCCTGGGTGACTTTGTGGCCTGCTCCCTCTCCTCACTGTCCTGTCCAGCAGGGCTGGGCTTTCCACTGGGGAAACGGAATGCAGACATGCCTCCAACAACCTTATCCTTGTCCCCACTCAGCTCAGCAGCTGAAGACAGTGAGCCAGCCCTCACAAGGAGGGAACACTTCCACAATAGTTGCAGGCTGTGGTCCCAATCTGTCTTCCAAGTAACACAAAGCCAACAGCAGCCAGAGCAGGGAGAGCCTGGAGGAAAAGCAAAGGCTTGGTAGGTTTTCCCAAGCACTTGTCCCTTTCTCTCCCCATCCTCAACTCTGTGCTCTCTGGAGTCACTTGCCCCCCAGTTTGAGACCTGTGTCTTCAGAGTGACTCCACAGAAGGAAGTGCTGGCCTGGGCACAAGGGCAGAGTGGCTGAGTGGCCTGGAGGAGCCCTCGTGCCTCCCCTGCATTCCCATCCATGAGCAGTGTGCTGAGAGGGTACAAGTCCCACATCAGTGGTCACTTTTCAAATTCAGCAGAAAGGTGCAAGGCATTTTCTGAAGTAATTTGCATCCTTTCCTTCTGAATCTTATTCCCCTTCAGCAGGGACATCTAACCAAGCCCTCTATGGATTGGGGCTCAGCCTTGGCAGGCAGGGGAGGAGCTCCACTTGGCCTGGATGTTCATTCAGGCAGGCAGGTCTTCCTACCTCTCTCCATTTCCTCCCTCTGGCAAGGGAATGAGACACCCCATGCTCCAAGAGCTGCCCCCAGCTTTCCTTTCTTTTCATTTTCCCCTTTATTTCACCCTCTCTTCTCTGTCATTGTCTATCATTGCCCACTGCCCACGCACAAGGCTGCCCTTCCCTCAGACTCCTCAACCCTCCTGTGTCCCCTTTGGAGTCCCAGCTGCCCCCTCCTCCCCCATGCCCAGAGCCTCCCCAGAGTCCCTTTTCCTGTTTGGAACCCTTTGTTCTTACAGTTGTCTGTCAGCTAGGCCTTCATTTTGAAAGCAAATCAAAGACACTCTGTTGTGAGAAAATGGAGAAGTGGTGAAGTAACTGGGGCTAGGAGAAAGCTGGGATTAAAAAAACCCCATTTTGTTGTCTCTTTCTTTTTCTGGTTTTGGCAGAGGTAGTGCCAGAGTTGTAAGCTGTATAAATTCTTCTTTTCTTATCCTAGGAAAGGCCAGTTCCTGTTTTATCACGGAGGAAAATCATTCCAGCAAAAATGGGAGCATGCTATATATTTTGATGGTGAAAATGCTGCATTAGAGGAACTCGTACAAATTTCAGTGCTGAGCTGAAGATTTCAACAAAATACAAAGCAGCAATTGCTGGAAATCATAATTAATAATTAGTTATTATCCTATAACTATCACAATAATTAATGTGCAGTGTTTCGCTTCACCAGCTTTTTTCAAAATATTTGATTATTTCTGCCTTCACGGTGCGAATTTCAGGTGGTGAAAATGAGTTGCTTTGCACCAGTAGATCTCCTGAATATGCAATGAAGAAACCCGCAGCAGCCAGAGCCCCAGCCAAGGCAGGAGATGAGACGGTGAGCTGGGAAACAAAGGTGAAGGAGAGAAGCAATGAAAGCGAAGCATTTCGTACAATAGCTAAAATACAAATCTCTGGAGACTTAAAGATATTGCATGAACATCAATTTCGCATGCCTATTGTCTGAGTGGTATTAGTGTGCGTAGGACCCGCGGCCCCCCTTCCTCTGGGCGAGGGGAGCATCATGGCAAATCAGGAAATAGCATAATTGAATCAGCTCCAGCACATGGCAGGGCTTAAAACCCACCCAGAGGAGGCTCTGAAATGACCACACATCGCAGGCACCTTGGCATGCCCCCCTGCCAAATCACTTCTGTGAGTAGAGTAAGAAAGATTTAAGCCGCAGCAGGAGACGGTCCAGTCGTGGATTTCATTAGTGGTCTCTCTGGCCATCTGTGGGACTTTATGACCAAGAAGCTGGATGAAACAGCTTTCTAGAAACTTCTTTAGAGAAGAGAGAGCTGAGAAAAAATGGGAGTCGTGATGCTGTTTACAGAGAGTTTGTTTTGAATTTAGGAATAAAACAAAATGCCAGTAGTTCTCCACTGAGATAACACACGGGGGTCAGAACGTGCTGCTGCAGGTTGGAGAGGTACCGTTCCCATTCCTCTCTCCCTCCCCTTTCACCCCAACATAAAAGTTGACAATTAGTTTTTACTGCACATACATGAAGGGAGATACATGCTTTGGCCTCTATGTGAGAGCAATAATTCTCTTAAATTGATGTGTCAGCGAACTAAAACTCAATATTTTTTTTTCGCACGGTGTATTTTGCAGTCAGAGGACCTTCACTAATCAGAATAAAGCAATTTGGCTCCCTGTCATTGCTCACTGAAAACATATGAGCTGGTTGGCACATATGGACTCCTAGATTTATCAGTGTCTCCCATCTAGTGCATGGGAGGTTCAGGGCTGCAGCTCAGAGAGGAGTGAATTTTTATGAATGCTTTTTCCCCTCCCTGAGAATTCCCAGAGCTAGATTTATTCCTTAGTTTCAGAAATATTTTATTATTATCCATATCCCATATCCTCTTAAGGTCAAATCAAAGTCATATTTTACATTTTTTTATTTGCATTACTATGTCTTCCTGGCTTTGTTCATGGAAATAAAAAGCACAACAATCCAAAATTTGGGAGAAGTACAGTTCCCATAGCTCTTCTTTCCTTTTTTTTCCTGAGAGTGCTGTGAACATACACAGCTGTCCTTTGAGTGGGACCTGTGTAAAATGGATTTGCTGCATCTTGCATCAGGTTCATGGAAGGCCAGCTGTGGTGGTGTGTCTTTGTCATGCTGTCTCCAAGGAAGTCCTCACCTCGCTCCCAGCTGAACTGGTCCCATTTACACTGATGCTGTGGTGGGGTAGATGGGACAGGTGTGTTTTAATGGTCAGCCTTTACAGCTTGATTACACCAGCATATGCCCTTTTGCCTCATTGATTCTGTGCGCTGTAGTCCCCCTTTTCTCCTCCTACAGCCCCAGGGATTGCTCTTTGCCAGCTCTTGAACTTGTGCTTTAGCCTAGAGGAACTTTTCTCAGCCTTCTGATAATGTGAACCACGAAGCCATGCTGGGATCCCATGGCAAGCACCTCGTCACACCTCTGGTTACAAAGAAAGGGGTGTTGTGCATCGGCTCTGGCGGTGTTAGTGAACAAGTTACATCAAAGCTGTGCCGAGGAGAATGATTGTTTGGGGTTGGAGAATTGTTTGAGTGTCCAGGCAACTCTTCCAGCGCTTGCTCATGACAGCAGGGGCAGCCCAGTCAGGGACAGCCTTCAATGGGGAGGAGTGTGGTGGGATTCCCATCCTGAGCTTGTGCACATCCTGGCGCAAGGCTGGGACCATGCTGTTGGTAGCACCACAGTGACAATCCTGTGTCTGTGGTGACAATATCCAAGGCCTTGTTCCTGTCCTCTGTAAAGGACCTTAGGGTCAGATGGGACCTAAAACACCAGCAGTGCTTCAGTGGGAACCAGGAGGAGATATTTTAATAGTGGATGAAAAAACTTTTCAGTGTATGTGTTTGAGGAGTTAGTTTCTTGCCAACTACTGTCCTAAACCCCCTCTTCTCTGAGCCATTCTCACCTGAAATCAGAAGTACTTTGAAGGCTGGCTGCCTGGCTGGCTTGGTAAGAGGCACATGGGCACTGCTGTCCTTCTGGTTATGGACTTTGACTTGCCCACCACAGGACATCAGATGACTCCTGATACATGCAGGAGGCTTAACCATCCAGGCCAAGCCTTCAGCTAGGATATGCCAGTCTGGAAAGTGGCAGCTTGATCTTTTCCACAAATGAGACACAACATCTGTGCTCAAGATAGGAAGGGTCAGTTCTGTGCCTCCCTTTCAGCCTTTCCCTGGAGGTGACCTGCTGGTCTCAGCAGCTGGGGGAGGACATGTTATCTTTGGCTTCTCCTGCTTTTATTCCCATCTACCCTTGGCATGTGCTAGAGGGGATGCTAAGAATATTGGTTAATAACCAGAGAAAAATATCTCAGGCCTTTGGAAGTCCATTTCCCTTTTAAATCACACTCTCTCTAATGAGCTGTATTTTTCTTACTTATCATTTCCTTTGTTCGTGCTCATTACAGAGTTACTCACAATTTTAGCTCAAACAATACCTCTTAAATAAGGGGATAGTATTAAGTGCATCAGCACAAGGAGGGGAAGCTGATTTTAAAAACTGAAAGTACTGCTTGATTTCCACTTTGAAAGCATTTAATTTCACCTGGCCCACACTTTTAATATTTTCCAATAAAATAACTAGATGGGGGCACATTAAAATGGTCTCAGTTGAGCTGTTTTAATAAAAGGAGAAAGTTTAAAGAGCTCGGCCATGGATGAAAAGCTATTTAAAACAGGCAGGTTGGGTATTTCTGGCATGGATGCATGAGCTATCTGTCTCCACCTCTAATTAAAAGGTCTGTATTGTTCAGTTTTACAGCACTCCACATGACAGACATATGAAACACCCAAGAGACCACCACGTACTGCACCTCACTCTCAGCAGGGCCCATACATGTATGTACAATTTATGCTGTCTGTGGTCCTTGGAAACTTGGATTTTGGATCTTTGTGTCTCACAGTCCCGTCAGCCTGGCAGGGCAATTACAGGTTTTGGAAGTGAATCATTCCAGATAACAATGAGCTCCTGGAAAAATGACACCATCTTCTGCAACACAGGTAGAACTACAGAGTCCAGACCTGAGAACAGCATTGATGGTATGAAGAAAACTTGCTTTGTTCTGCATCCTTCCCTGAAAAATATTCCCATTGGCATTTCAGGGGGGATTTACACCAAGGAAAAAGCAACTGGGTGCTTTCCCTGCAGTTGTTGGCCTACCAGAGCTACCAGGGAGCTGGACTTGCTTGAATGGGGATGTATCACTCGTTGTCTATCTGAGCAGCTCCCAGTCTGTGGGAATCTGCTGAAACTACAGGCAAAAGGGCTATCCAATGGGTGAATACACTGGAAACCCCCTTAAAATACTCATGCATCAGCCTGGTGCTAACTGTGACTTGCAACCCTACAATCCTTTGTAACATAATGCCATGTTTGTAAGCTGTGAAACATCTAGAATGTTCTTTGATGACTTTCATATCTGAAGAAAGGGAAACCAAAAAAATGATCTCTTTTTCGTTTTGGAAATCTGACATAAACGGGCTGTACAACTTCTATAGAACAGTTTTCTATTTTGTCGTGTACCAACAGGAGGAAGGTGTACATCTCTTTTGGATGTCTCAAAGTGCAGAGGCACAGGTTTTGCTGAACTTGGTCAGGGAGAGAAATGAGTGACTATAAACCTGGATGGAATTCCCTTAAGAATCGGGCAGCAAACACATTTTCACCAAGGGTTTCTTGGTGAGGGATAGCCCCCAAAAGGATCGTTCTTCTCCTGTGTAAACATCCAATGCGAGCCATGATGCTGTTTGTAGGTGACAACACATCCATCGTGCAGCTGCACAGAAAGAGTATTAATATCCCTATAAAATGTAGTTACTGTCTACAAGGAATACTCTGATGGCAAAAGCAGCATTAGAATTCTTCGTACACAAAGGAACTAATTAACTCTGGCATCAAATAAAGAGTGTGGGAAGTTAATTGTTCTAAACCCCATTTCACAGCTGGGTGTAGGAGCAAGTAGGACTGGGTGCATAAGTGATATTATGGAAAGAATGGTCAAGTGACTTGTGTGATATTCTATAACCAAGGGAGCAGCAGAGGCAAGGATTTATCCAGTTTCAGATTCCAGGTTGATCTTCTGTTTATTAGATCATATTAGATCTTGAAGGCTCTGTGGATATTGGTGTGCTTTTATTGGCCATTTCCACTGCATGTTATTTCCCCATGGTTTTCAATCTTATCCTTTAAGGCCAACATTTGTTGTCAAAGATTATAACAATGTACAACAGACTACATTTTAATGGAGGATTCTCAAATAATGAGGTATACTTTCCTCCCTGCCTCTAGTCTCATTGCTCCCAGTGTGATCTCCTCCAGGACACGGACACTGGAAATGTTAACAGACAAAATGCTGTTGGGATTTGAACCACACCAACAAGTGGAAGTGCCAGACACTTTTCTCTGTGTTTGCATCTCTAAGAGAGCTGCACTGGCGTGGAAACTGTGCGAAAATATCTTTGAAAAGGATGCAGGAGGGAGTGGAGGGAGAGGAAAGGCAGAATCAAAGAATCAGGAAGGCACCTCTAGAGCTTGGCAAGTCCTACCCCCTTGGTCAGAGCAGGTCACTTACAGCAGACTGCTCAGAGAATGTCCAGTCAGGCATGAAATATCTCCAGACATGGAGACACCACAGTCTCTGGACAACCTGCTGCATGTTCAACCACTCCTGCAGTAAAATGGTTTTTTATTGTGTTTAAATGGAATTTCTCTTTTGTCCACATTACCCTTCCTTACCATCCTGTTCCACCACTTCTTCACCTGATTGCAAGTGACCATCTCTCTCCCACACCAGTCCTACTATAAAACACTCTTCATGAGGCTGGCCAGCCTGTTGACAAAGCTTCTTTGTCCCATTTGGTCAGGTGAATGCCATCTCTTCCTACCAGTCCTTGATGCTCAAAGACAGCCCCACAATGATAGAAGCTGAATATCTGCTGTTGGTGTTATCTGCACAACCAGATGTTGCCACACAGAATCTGTTCCTTCCTTCTCAAGCCCTTCCCCATCACTGGCAGGGTTGAAGACAAAACCAAGATGCTGAAGGTTTTCCCTAGCTATACATTGGTGGGACACAGCAATTTAGCTGAGTCGAGCGAGGCTTAGCAGGAGACCTGGGTGGTGTCCAGTGTGAAATGGCAGCTACAGTGGAAGAATGCTCCTTGTGTTTTTCTTTTGCCTGATATGAAATAAACAATCTCAGGCACTCTGGCAAGACGGTCACTGAGTTTGAGAGCCTTTTTTCTTGTGTCATTTTTCCTGCTGAAGAGAAACTACTGCAAAACAACTAATGTCAATACCCATAGCTCTTGCATTTTCCAAGGCAGCCTCTTCTCCATCTGGCACTGCCTCATGCTGCTTAGTTCGAGATCTCATGAAATTGCGCTTGCGGGTGGTACGATTGTTCCTTGAGATGCAACATTAGGGAGGGCACCATCCCCTCCTGTATTTGCTGCATATTCCTTGTTGCCTTAGTTCTTTGCTCCATTTAGTGATGTGAAAGGTAGGAATGGAAGTGCTTTGAACAAGTCCCAGGGGCCTCAGAACAGAAAAAGGAATTTATCTGAGGAAAGGGAGAGCATCTGAGAAGAGAGGAGTTATCAGCATGAGAGACCTCAAGCTGAGTGACTGAGAGTTGACATTCCTTCTATTTATTTATAAAATTTGTAACTGTGAAAATTAGCCTTAGAAGCTATAGCCCCATTACTGTTAGTTTTATCGTCCTTCTAAGACATACCCTGAGGCATTCCTAGAGATTGAATCCTACTGTACTTTGCAATAAACCCATAATTGATTATGCTATGGAGCTTTAATATGGGTTGAGAAATGGAATCCAGAGTAAATACATTCAGAATTTTGCTAGCAGTCCAAATTTAGAACTGGTTTTCTGAACCTACCAGGATTATTCCTTCTCAGCTCATGATTAAATTTGAACTAGCCACCCTGAGAGGTGCAGTGTGTCTGGGCTATCTGCTTGCTGGGCTTCTCTAAAGAACTTTATCCTGTACACTTCACCTGTAAATTTGTGAAGATAAGATTAGATACTAACATTATTCTTTAGGGGTCACTTTAGGTTCCTAGTGCTTTCTCCAGTAAAGTCTGTCAACAATCTCATCACACACAAATCTGCTGATTTCTTTCATTTCTGAAAAAACAAATATGTTAAACAATATTCAAGGGAGAAATTAATTAGGTGGTGGTGGTAATTTGTATTTCTCATCTTAAAATACAGCCCACGTAACCTCCTAAACTTCCTCCTTTTTCCTGGTTCACTCATTTGATGAAAACCCATCCTTTCTAAAAGAAGTTTGCTCATTTTGCTCAAAAATGAGGAATGAGGTGTTGGGCTCTTTCCCTTTCACTAGAAAGGTTCCCTTTTTCCTTTCCTCAGGTGCTAAGCACCATATTATTTCCTTTGATATGCAGGTGGCTCCTGCTGACTGTAGCTAATTCCAGGGCTTAAAGTGGGCTAACCTGTAGACCTGGTAGAAACTGAAATTTCTTAAAGCACACCATTTGCTGCCTAGGAGGCATTCTAAACAAGCAAATCCAACGATGTTGGTACAAGCAAAAGGAATTTTGTTCACAAATTATGGGATTAGCACTGCTTTCTGACCATTTTAAATCCTGGATTTTTTTCTGGACCATAAGCCTCTTCAGAAAAATTTGCTTGTGAGATTCAGACTTCTGACTTGGTTTGAGGTGGAAGACTTTTGATTCACAACATATTTTTATTCCAAACTGCTCCTTATGAAACAGTGTTATTGTCTCTGTGTGGTCTTAAGCGAAAAAATAATTTGTTTCTTATTTCCCACTGGAAAAAAACTCTCTCTCTTTCTCACTCTCTCTTTTTCTCTCTCTTCTCATCAATAGCTACAAAATTGGTTAATTTCCTCAGAACCACTACACCACTGGGTCTGCTCCATTAAGAAATCATACACGAGGATTGTGTGTTTCTACAGATAATGTGCTAATTCTGGTAAAGTCTCCTTTCACATGTTCTTACCAAATGTTATGATACTTTATTTTTGTTATCAACAGCGAAGTAAGTGGAACAAATGGAAGGTGGAGAGGCAAAAATCCGTCACGCCAAACAGGAGAGAGATGCAATGAAAGAGCAAAATCATTTCATGGTTTGAGCTCTTCCTTACTCATCACCACCATAAAAGGGCACATGATGCCTTTGACACACAAGGTTTGCAGATACACATACGTTAAGATGCAGCAAAATCACGAGTGGGAAGGCAAGGCATAGGTCAATAGGTGTGCATTAAAAAAACCCTTTAACTTAAGCTTCTTTCACAAGCATAGTCATAATTGTCTTTGGATCAAGCTTTGAATTAACTGTCAAGTTAAAGTGAAAGAAAAGGGAATACTTAGTAAATTTTTTAAGAAAGACCTGTCTCTCCTAACACTGACCTTGGTCAAAGTCTAGAAATGCATACTTAATGTTATGCAATAAACTTGAATTTTAACATTATCCTTTCTCACCTTTTATCTGCACTTTCATTGCCTCAGGGAGACCTTGCATGTGAACTACCTAACTTTTGCTCTGGCGCTGGGAGGTACCTACCACTGCATACAATAGCTCTCTGCAGAGCTTTGCCACACAAAAAAATGTTTATCCCCCTTTGAAAACACCACTTAGAGCTGTTGGAAACTGGAGTAGATGATGTGATCATTAAAACCTGAGGGTTTCACATCTGTTAAGGGAGATTCTGTTTCTGCTGCAAAGGAGTGTTGACTGCAGAGCTTCTGGCCAGAAGGGCTTGGTGGTGTGAGCAAATGTAGATTAAAATGTAAAATCTTAGTCGTCTGTTTTGTATGAAGGAAGAACTTGGATTTGGAGGGCAGAGCCTAGCAAAACTCCTCCTTGTAAACTATAATGCTTTGTTGGATAGAGAGACAAAATTCTGCATGGAGGTGAGGGATCAGTGACGTGCTGGGCTGAGAACCACTCAAGAAATGAAGCTGACATTCTCTAGGAGAAGTCTCTCCTGGTTTCTTTCATACAGACCCCTTTTAAACTTTCAAAAAAAAATCTAGTTAAAACCCCTTGCAGTGATTCTGTTGCTTGATGGTGTTGATACCTGTTACCAAAGTGGACAGTTTTCCACTTTTCCCCGTTGTACTTCTGGCACAAGAGGAAAAAGAAATTACCTCAGCAGTTATTTTGTCTCAGCAACTTGTTTGTGGAGAACGATTCCCTACCTTGCAACAACTCATATAGGGCAGGAAACTATTAATAGGCTGATAGATTGTACTGCTCTGCCCTGTGGGAAGCACTCTCAGACCTCAGGAGTTACACACACACACACAGAGGGTTATCTGTGTGCAAGTAGGTATGTCTGTGTTTAAAATGCACCAATTTGGAGGAACAGTGATTAGATTCTAATCCTGGATATGTTTTTATGTTCATCTCCAGGGATGCTCAACATCTTCTTTAGCATTAAAGAAGAGATTTCTTGATTTTGAAAGAGAGGATTTACTGCTAAGAACTTCAATTCTCATTCTCATTTGTAACCTGACATATTTCCCCTCCCCTTATTTGCTTGAAGTAGGAAAACAAAACTGATGAAAAAGCCTGTGTTAGAATGACATCATCCCCCCACCCCCCATACATCTTATTGTAATACATCAGTGTATTTATGAGGTCTTTATTAGACAGGACAAATTTATTTTTCATTTGTGCTAAATTGTTTATGCCCTTTTAAAAGTGCACTGTATCCTCAGCATTGGGCTTTGGGTTATCTGCCTGACAATGATGAACTGTTATGTTCTAACAAGTGCATTAAGATCTTGTCCTGGTGCATATTCTGTGCTATTTGTGAAATGACAGTGATAAGGAGAGACAGACAGACACGGAATGGATCAGGTGTGCATGTATCTTAATTTTCAGTAAACTGCTTAAGCCAGTTTAAGTTGGTGATGATCATTGATTATTGTCTTTGAAAAACCAGAATCCCCAAAGGAGTTTCCTCCCGTTTAGATGATTAAATTGGGGTCATATTTGCAAAGGAACTCATTGCCAATTTGCAAAGTGTGTTTATGAAGATCTACTTGCTTATTTCGGTGCCTGGGTGACAGCTGATTGATCCAATGAGAGGGCTGCTACCAACCCTATTTCTAGTAAAGTTGTTACTTTAGTAGCAAGTGGCTTCTAATTAGTATGCAGAGTCTGGAGTGAATTCATTCATGTTAGGCATGCTGGTCATGTTCCTGGGCTTGTGTGTTCTGGCTAGCCTCTGGCTAGCCTGGGAATCCAAGAGGTACCTTGCCAGCGTGCTGCAGCTTTTCCAAGGGAGTATGTAAGAGTAATTAACAAAAGCCTCTGACTGCCTGCACCAGCAGGAGCTGCGCCGTTCCAAGCCTCTCATGGTCGATGAAAAGTCACTCACCACAGAGGCCAGGAGTCTCAGCAAAGAGCGTGGCTAGGGCTGGGGGCTGGGGAATGCCTTCCCGGGCAGGAGGGGACAGCCCAACCCTGCCTACACCTTAAAGTACAGGCCAGCCATGGCTGGGAAGCTCCTTGGGAAGGAGCAGGGCTGTGTCTGAGCTCTCAAGTCCCAAGTGGTATCACACAACACAGGAGGGGGAGAAAAAAACACTGCTGAGTGCCAGTTTTGCAGTATCAGCCCTGCAAACACTGCTCATGAATATTTCTTCCTTTGGGAAGTAGAGGAAACCCTCTGTGCTTCCTAGGGGAATTTCCACTTTGTCTCCCTCAGGAAAATGAGCCCTTTAACTCAGGGACAAGGACGGCAGCAAAAAGAGTCTGTGAACTGTAGTCCTGTGGACAGTTGAAGTTTTCATCTTATCTGGTCTTGATGGATGGATCAGCTCTGATTTAAAATAAGAGAATAAGTCGCTATTGATGTTTCTCAGCTATATTTTTTTTTTTCTCTCAAACCTTTCAAGAAACAAGGCTATTTTGAATCTTTTCTCCATGTTAATGAATACAGCCTCAGGATTTTTTCTCACCCAGTTCCACACTTTGCCTTGTCATCATATTAGAGAGTGGCACAGCATGGAGAAGAAGTAGAAGAAATCTCACTATATGAAGAACACGACGGGAGAGTGACACAGGCTAGAAAATGTCTATCAAATCAGCTCGTTGTTGCAGAGGGGGAAGGGAGACACATGGCCATTAATTTGGAGGAAAAATAGATGTTATTTCCCACTCTGATAGAATGTTTTTGGAGTTTTTTTCAGCAAACACTCCATGGTTGCAGGTAAGTTTGTTTGGATTTACAGCAGAGAAAGGAGGAGGCCGTTGTGTTTAAACCTCATTTGACTAGCAAATACAGCTATTGATCAGACACTCATTTTATCACTAGATTTTGCCTTTTCCTTCTCTACGTGTGATTTTCCCTGGAAATGAGCCAAAAGAAACTGTCTGACCACTTGACATGTGTCATGCACACCCAGGTGACTTTCCCTGGCCCCATGTTACGGGATCTGTGCTATTTGTGGTGCTGCAGGTAGAAAAAGTCAGGACTATCCTGCCTTCCCAGCTCTTGTGTCCAAAGTAGAGAGGGAAAACAACAGCAAAAAGTGGGGTCACTTTCAAAAAATTCACCAGAGCTTCAGATTTTTTAGCCTGGTGGAGAGTTAATGCCAGCTTGTGATTACTTGGGGTATTGTATTTATGGCAAGGTGACATATGAAGCAGTACTTGACACCTCTGAGTTTGTCAGTAAGATACCTGAGATCCTTAAGAACTCTGTTGGCTGAGCTGTGGAGTCATCATCCTCCCAATTACCTGTGGAGAGCTGGGATGGGTATCTGACGCTCTAAAGAGGATACCTCGCGTCTTACCACGTTGGAGCCTGGAAAATCTGCCTTTAAGCTGCCTTGGCAGAATCTCATGTGGCCAGAGCATAATTGAAAAATTTGGTTCCAGGGCAAATTTGAAAATTAAACAAGGACTTGAGGGAGTGGCCCCTATGGAAACCATGTCAACGAACAAACAGCATCAGAGGATTTCAGTGATGTTTGTATAACGAGGATAATATTTGCTTGATTCTTGCAGGCTTTAGCTGTCTGTCATCCTTCTACAGAAAAGCAACAGAAACTAATTGAAATAAACCAAAACCAAATAGAGGGGTGATAAGTTATTTGAAATTTGAAATTTGAGTTATATGGCACAGTTTTGATAGGCTACATTATGTCACATGGAAGATTTCTGTTTGTTATTGGAGTGGTGTAATTTTTAGAAGGTAATTTCCATTGCCTGTTGAGAACACATTGTTGGAAGAGAAATATGTTAAAAATGAGCAAAAGTGGTAGATTTCTATTCTAGGATTTCTAATTTCTTTTTTAAGTCAAGCTACTAGCAAAGCTTTGGAGTGATTCAGTTAAAAGAATTAAAGACAGTTTTTTCCTGGATGCAGTTCCATTAACTTAGCAGGACCACACAAAAACCACATTCCCAAGGGAGTCACACAACAGTCTGTTCTTTGCCAAACTTCCAAGCCCTTTTCAGACTCTAAGCATCAATTCTCTCAGATATTTCTCAGGGTCCTACCATCAGCAGTTCTGTGTCCATCTCTAAAGTTTTCTTTCTGTTTCCTTCTTTTCTTCTCTCTGTATTTGTACCTTTTTCTCTCTCTCTCATGCATTTGTGTATGTACAGCCACAGAGCCCTCTCTTAAAACTACATCCAGCACACTCCATCCTTCCATGCAACTGAGGCTCCTTATAAGCTCCATACATTTTCATTTGGGCCTTGACATGAGCCCATGTTTTGGATGGAGGGTGCTATTGCTTCAGCAAGCTAATTTAATAAAAGACCTGATGGCTTCTCACACCTTAAATGAAGGGTAGATGCTTCGCCCAAATATGTTTAATCCAACAGAATGCCATTGCAAGTTTAAATCCATTTTCTGGTGTTTCAGCTGTAACATTGAAAATGGAGATTACCTCTCATTCCTTGGAAGTGCAGTGTCTGGGACAAGGGGACCTTGGTCCTGTTTCGAGTACACGGGTGCTATTTGTACCACTGCACAATGTGGATGGTGATAATGCATTCTGAAATGTTTTTCCAAGTAGAGACTGGAACACACAGTCCTTTCAAAGGAGAAAGCTTTTATGACTGTACTTCATGCCTATTCTCCATAAGCCTGAACTCAGAATGCAGACAGAAAAATGTCAGAAATTCCCAACAGAGAAAATCTTACATGAAGAAGAGCAAAATGTTAAAGAGGCAGTGGGAGAAGCTTCGTAGCAGCAGCCTCCACTTCCACTCCGGGGACACTGAGGGCTCATCCCCAGCCCAAAATGCAGCTGCAACTTCTCCTGGTCCTCTTTGAGCAGATCACTTGCAACACCATTCTGCCTTTGCATGGCCATGTGTCACTGAGCTACTGTGAGCATTTTCCAGGATTAACTCTGCTCTGCTCCTCAATTGGTTTCAAGGGGTTTAGCAAGCCTTTTTTTAGCCACCATGGAGAAGCTAATGCTCTTACTTCTCAAGCTTTTTTAAAAGTGCACGAAGCCAGATCATCCCCTCCCAGTTTTGCCACAGAAGGCATGTAGCTAGCAGAAAGCCTCCAAAGACAGTTTGAAATCTTTTCGAGGAAAGGGAATGGGGCTTAAGAGACCTCAGCTTTCAACCTCCTTGTCCTCCAGACTGCAGTGTAGGTGAAGGGCTCTGTCAAATTCCAGAGAGCTGCACAGGACTGTCCCTGTCCCTGGAAACCTGGGGGGAAATAGGTCAGAAAACTCATCATTCATAGTGAGACAAATTCTCTGTGTGGACTGTACTGAATTCAAGACATTTAGGTAGACCCTCCCAAGAGCAGAGTATAAGTCAGCCCAACCTTCTCACAGAGATGGCAGTTTCCTGGGAGCTTGTGTGAATGACGGGCTGGGTTGTGACTGACATAAAGTTGCTCATGCTGGAGTCTGTGCAGAAGGACGAGCCTCCAGCTATGTAGGCTGGGCAGCAATATTTTACTAATAATATTACTAATATTAGTAATAAGGTGATGGACAGCATTCAGCATTTTTTCTGTCCCTGCCTCTCTCAGATGATCACTTGAAGACAGGGGTGAGAGAGGAGAAGCCCCTTGGATTGCAGCAGGCGCCTTGGTGGTGAATGCCTGAGAGACACATTACTGTTGTGCACCGAGGGTTTGTGCTCCTTCTGGATCAACAGCAGAGTGGGACAGAGAGAAGGCCTTCTGGATCCTGTTCTGGTGCTTTATTCATGGATAAGGTGGAGATTTTTGTTTGGATGGCTTCAGTTAAACTGTTGCTAAACACATTTTATTTCTTAAGAGTTGGAAGAAGTCTGGCACAGTTCTGCTAGATACAATACAGGGACCCTCAAGAGTTGTCCTGAAAAGCTTACGAGATAAATGAGATCCATGTGAGGCTGGGATGTTTCTCTTTCTGGTTTTGACGTTTTTTGAATGTGTTCTGAAGCTCTTGAAGAGTAACAAGTAATGTGTGTCCACTCACAGGAGACAGAGCAAAAGCACATTCAGAGGGGAAAAAATAGTTTTGTTTCCAAAGCCATACACCTCCTTCTCACCAGGGGCAGTACTGAACTGAGTAATCCAAAAACTTCTGCAGGAGAGAGGGGGAATCACAACTGGCTGTGGCCAATCATCAGTAGAAATACTTTTTTGATGTCAGCTTGACTTCTATGTAATTTTAACTGTCACAAAGATTTGGAGGAAGTCTGGATGACTCATCACACCTCTTTACCCCTTTTTAGGCAAAACACCCCTTAATGGCTAGTTTAAGAGCTAAGTAATGACTGGTTATATAACCTTGTTAAGTACATGGCAGAGCTACAGAAAATGGCTTTTCATTTTGGCTTTCCACTGACTCAGAGATTTTGTGTTTGTCAAATCAGGCTATTACATAGCAGCAATGGAAGGACTAATGTAAACTAGTTTTGAACTGCTGGAGCAGCTGGTCTTCCTCTTTCCCTGCTGCAGGCTGGTCACACCAAGCACTCTGTGCTGCCCTGTCTAGGAGGAGTAGGATCGTGCTTTTGTGACTGCTAGGCTAATCCCAGATGGAAGCTTGAATCCACGTGAAGAGTCCAACATGTGTACACCATCAGATGGGTCTGCAAAATGAAAAGGGCAGAATTCTCCAGATGCAAATTTGTTAGAAAACATCTGCTGGAAGCATTTGTTGGGGCTTTTTTTTAATCTGAACTAGAAAAAACTTTTTGAATATTCCCCTATTTAGTTGTTTCTGTTCTCTGTGTGTTTGGTGATTGTGGTTTCTCGACATGCAAATGTAGGTTTATCTTTTCCATTATCCCAACAGGAGGAAGAGTGAGTCACATGAACCGAATGAAACCTTTCCATAAAGCCCAGAGAGCTCAGAGTACTCAATTGGCCCCACTGAAGTGTGGATATCTGGCTTAGGACTGCAGAAGGATTTGCTGGAAAGTTTGATATTTCAGGATTATTCCAGGTTGCAACTTTGCAGGAAGGACCAAAACTGGAAGTCCACTGTCAGAATTTTGGGCGTCTGAGTACAAGGGAGGCTGGAGAAAAACTGATGTGATCTTCTGCATGTGAAACTGCCTTAGGCTTTCCTGCTCTAGAGCAGAGTCTCATGGATAGGGGTGCACATTTACCTTTGCATTGTGACCTTCTGAGTATTGTCTTTAAAACAGGCACACACAGAGACGCACACCCAAATATACATATATATATAAAATATATAAAATGTTCTTGCCATACATCCAAATGAAGACATTAATATCTTATTAACTGATAAAAGACTAAATAGCCTCCTTGGAAAGCCCGCTGTCCTCCACCTGGCTGTGAGTAACTGCTTGGTAAAAGGGAAGTGATCCATCAGCCCCACACCTGCAGACCGTCCTTTCCCTGGAGCCCACCCACTGCCTGCTCCATCACAGCTGGAGTCTCCTCCTTGCCCAGGTTTACTTCTTGAACACTGTGTGACAAGACCAGCATTCAAATGAGCAAAGGAGAGGAGTCAGAAGCACAGGTTTTGTTCACCTGCATGTACAATTCCTGGCAAAACTATGGAACTTCGCCTGAAGGGTGTCAGTGACATTTTCTGCCCCCAGTACTGCCAGCAGCAGGGGGAGGTGCTGTAGCTGCTACCAGAAGCAGTGGCAGCCCCCAAATATTTATTGGGCCGTTTAGCACCTTGAAGAGGTTCTGTTATACACAACTGTTGGAAGCCCCACAGTTTCAGTGTTCATTATTTTTTTCCCATGATTAGTACCTTAGAAAATTTTTCAAGCTGCTTCTCCTTAAAAATGTGAGCACCTTCCTTTGCAGGGATGGCTCATGAAAGATCCACAGCATTCTCAGTAGCACTGGGATATATGGGAGAGTATGGCTGGAGAAAATCTGGGTTTCCTCTCATTTTCATTTTCATTTTGAGACTGAAATTGAAACACTTATATTTGTGAAAACTAATGTGCTCATCATGATTATTTCAATCGGGTTTTTTCCTCATTTATTATTAATATCAGGGCACAGTTTCATATTCCTATATAGTAAAAAGAAATCAGAGCTTAAATAAAATTAATTGTCAAGGTTTAAGTAAATTTAATTGCCTGTTAGAAAGTGATAGAGGCAAGGAATTCTGTTCCTCATTCTTACCCTCTCCCAGGTGTCTCAGCCTCAAACAGGATGATGCTTTAGGTCCTGAGAAAGGTCTGTCCCAGTACGCATTTTCACTATTTCCATGTAACTAAGACTAAAAAGTGTTCCATAACTTTAATAAAACTCTTTTTCTTCAGTCAAATTCTTAGTTTTGCATTGTCAGTGTTTTCCGAGCTGGGTTTCCCTTTCACTCTCAGTAAATTTAAAAATGAATGTGGCTTATGTGAGGGTCATTCATCCATGCATGCAATCCACAGCAAAGAACTATTTGCGAAAAGACCTGGCATAGCTTCTTCATAGAAATTACAAGGACAGAATTTGGTCCAGCTTTAATTTTCTCCTAAATTTGTCACTTTCTGAGATGGGAAAGGTAACTTAGCAGTAAAAAAATCTGGGGTTTTTTTATCTCCTCCTGCATTCTACAATATTTGCATATATAGTGGCAGGCTTGTCATCTATCCTTAGCTAAAAAGTACTGTGAATTTTGTGTGCAAGGTGTTTTTCACTGATGTGCAGTGGCTCTGAGTCCAGGCAGGTGCCTTTATTTTTCTGTCTTGCACCAAGGTAAATCTGTAGGGTTTTGTTCCCCCGAATCACCTCTGGATTTAGATGAGCACAGCTGAATATTGAATCTGCCACACTGTCTTCTCAGCACAAAGGCTCTGAAATGGATTTGTGAGTCTTAAATCAGTCCCTGGGGCATCCTAGTCCACACTGTAAAACCACCGTATGTAAATTGTCACTGTTAAATAAGTGGCTCAGGAGGGAGGGAGAACAGGATGGGAATTGGAAGTTACTCGTAGCCCATGCTGGGTTTCAGACAGGGCTGCCCTTCCAGTTCAGAAGTCTCTGAAATGCAGGGGAGGAGATCGTATGGCTGCCATATGGACTGCCTGTGCCAGATGGGGAGGTTGCCTACGTTACTCCTACATTCTGCAGAAAAGCAGAAATAAAAAATGAAGCCTAAAACCCGAGCCCCTTTCCATTCAGGCATGGTAACGGGTAGAAAAGGAGCACAGGCCCTCCTTTCAGAGTATTTATCTGATAATTCATTAGCTGGTGTCCCCTGTTTTTCATCTCTTCGGGGAAGTCTACTCAGAATTTATTGCTGAGACATTAATGAATTTTTAAGCTGTCAGGGAGCAACGTAAATAAGTAGTATCCTGGATTGTTACACAGCCATTACCAGGTCAAAATGAATGCACAGGGACTGTTCCTTCAAGCAAAAAGTAAATCTTAACATGGAGTTACAAGGCACTGAGTCCCTCACAGGAATCTCTGCATGGCCCTGTTCAGTGAGAGCCCAGCTGTTTCCTCGACCCTCTCCCCTCGGAGGGGAGAAACACTGTCCCCAGAGGAGAATATTTTGATTTTTCCAGCTAGGCCTCAACAACAGAGTTTTGTGGCTTTATTGTGACAGAAGGAAAAGCATAATTAAAAAGTTAAAGTGCCCTTGGCCTTGGCTTTTCCTTCCACTGGACAGACAGGCAAGGTTTAATTATACGGCTGTGAGTATTTCTATTAGTTTTAATAGAACTGGTTACTGCCTTTATAAACACAGGAAAAAAATGAAGCAGAAGATTTTATGATGGGACCAATTCTAAGAAATCTTGCCTTCAGTGCTAGGACTTGATTTGTTCAGCACAAGGGGATTATTTGTTTGCTTTTTACTCAACAGAGGAGAAAAAACCGCTTCCCGTTCCAAAATAGATAATCGTGCATGAAACCCAGACATGTTAAATATCACGAGCAAGGATTCACATGCCCTGTGCCTCAAGTCCAAAAAAAACGAGTCACATTAATGTCAATGTGCTTTGGATCATTAGCTCTTAAGCCTCTAATGATGTTCCCTAATGACTCTGCTGTTCTTCCTCCTCCATCAGACTCTCTCCAACATGCAGAAGGTGTGCTAACTTTTCAGGGTTTTACTGCAGGAGAGCCTTGAAAAAACACGTGAGTATCCCAGTAATATATGAGACTTTACATGTTGGGCATCTGGAATGTAATTTACAGGAGGTTGTATCCACGATATTCATTATGTGAAGGTTCGAGTTCTTACACATTTTTTATTTCATGCATTTATTCTGCTCCAGGAATGGGAATAAAAAGGAACACCTGTCCCATGATGAAGACAACTGGCCATTAATTTAAAACCGCAATATAGATGCTGGTTACAGAATTGTCTCCTCCCTCCTTGCCTCACACACACACCTCCACATACTAACCAAAAATCAGCGTTTTCCCCTGGCCAGGTCCAAGGCTGGGGCAGACCAGCACCATGATATTGCCTTCAGCTTTCCCTGGGTGAGGTTTGGCACCCATGTGCTTTGCTCTGCATGGGTAGAAAGCTCCCTTCTCCACAAAGCCATGGCACCCCCTGACTTTGTTTTCAGTCTGCCAACACAGTTTCTATTTCTTTCCAAAACTAAGGGTGAGCAGGGCCCCACCTTGCAGCCCCACTATGGGAATTAGTGTTAGCCCTGCCCATGTCCTCCAGGCAGCAGTGCAGCCCAACGGGTTCTTAGTCAGCCACTCTTTTCCACTTGCATGTTCCCTACCTCTCAGAGAAGTTTTTCTCAATTTAAGAGAGAGCAGAACTTGACCCTCCAGGCTGGCTGTAGTTGCAAAAACATAGGAAAAATTTGTAAGCCCCGTGCAGAATGCAGGAAATGGTGCTTTCAATCAGAGTTGTGCAGTCGGGAGTCCTCAAGCTGTTCAGAGGGTTTATAACTTAGCTTGCTGTTTTCTCAGTCCTAGAATGCAGTCCTACCAATAGTACAGAGGTTGCCAGATCTTTCACATTTGGGCACAAACTCTGGCCTCACCACCTGCCCCTCTGATCTCTTCTTACATTTTTGTCACACAAAGAGCACCAGAAACACCACAATTATTTTGGTACTCAGATCTATCTCGCTGCCTTTTGACACTGCTGCTGCTCATAGTTAGAGAGCCAGGGAACAAGACTTTCTCAGCCCGTGTCTCGGAGAAAGCAGCACAGCAGCACCAAGGGAATCCTCCTGCTCCTCACACTGACCAGAAAACACACAAGAAAATTCTTCAAAGGGAAAAACCGGGAGGAAAACACTGGTGAGTGGGCAGAAACATTGTTGCTGACGGACTGGAGAGAGGTGCAGCCTCCCCGGTGCAGTCCGAGCGCCCGTAGCCAGCCGGTCACCTTGGGGAGGTTCGGCTCCTTGGCTCCAGGCAGCTCCGGCCCCTGGAGGACGGCCGGCGCCCGAGCCTGCTGCTCCAGAGGCAGCGGCAATCCATGGAATGAATTGCCCTCTAGAGGTACTATGCTCTTTCTCCGCTGAACTTGCTGGAAGCCGGGACAGCTACCTTGGACTTGAGCCTTTAAAGAGCCATTACACGCCCACAGTTCAGCGGGGTGACTGCTCCGTAAATCCCCAAAACTCCCCTTCCTAAGAGGGAATTCACCCCTTTAGGATCATCTGCCCTCCCTCTCTGTCGCCTTGGCTGGGCACGGCAGGAATCATTGTGCAATCAATATTATTAATACAGCAAACCAGCACTGGCTCTAAATATGCACACACCAAGCAAACAAATCGAAACAGAAAAAGAGGTCTTTGTGGTAGTACAGCTTCAAAGCTGAGGTTGTAATCACACAGAAGCTAAGGAATGCAAATGTGTGGTAATCAGAGTATTGTAACTCATCCATCCAAATGTTAATAGTATTTTCTCACCATATATTACATTAGCATTAATGGCTTAGGTTCAAATTCTGCACTGTTTTCTACAATTATGACTCATTTTTCAGCTAAGGGGACTATCCATGGTAATAAGCATAGCAGCAGCAGGGTTTTTAAAGGCTTATGTGAGCACACCGTGGGTGTGATTCTCCCTGTAATAACTTTTGAAACCCTCTGGCCAAAGCCAACAAAATTCAAAAGCATGGTAAGGCTGCTTAGGTGATTCAGGTCCTACAGGTCTGTGAAAATAGGGAGTTGTGAAGAGGAGAGAGGTGCCACTGGACAGGATGACATGCTGCTGGTTGTGCTCAGCCACTGCTGGACACTGAAGACCTCCCAGCAGAGAGAGCACCTTCCCAAACCAAGGGAGAAACTCCTCATGTCTCAGCTATCCAAGCATTTTGCTCCTCTCAGTGCCAATGCCCACAGAATGTATTTTAGTGTGCCATATTCTGCGACTATACTAAAAGAAAGATAAAATAAACATCTAGGTTGCTTTGGTATACAACCTGACTGCTGCCCTTGCAAACAGAAACACCATCACAGTGACACAGCACTCTGGTGCGCCCAGGTTCACTCATGCCCTTCTCTGTATAGCAATAATAATAACAACAACAGCAGCAATGCCTGGATAAAATCTATTCATATGGAAAGCAGCAGCAGGCTAGACAACCCCTTTGCCTTGCATCATGCAGGGACTCTTGCTTCATCATGCTTTCCCCACCTGCTCTGGGTGTTCCTCAGGTATGGATAAGATGCATGCAAAGAGTAAATTCTTAAGCCAATGTGAATTCTGTTACCTGACAACACAAAGAATATCAAGGGATTTCATTCTAAGGGCTGATTGAATAGACTTGCTTTTCCTAAGCTAAAAAAGGAGTACAGAATAAAAGCATGAATGATTCTGTGTCACAACTAAAGTGATTATTAAGGTGTTACAAGCCAGAGAGAATTGTCTTTATTTTATTAGAAAACTCCTAGAAATGAAGTTTATGCCTATCTTGATAAAATCAAGTCTGTCTCCCATCCCTCTCCTCCTCCTACATAACACTCAGGCGTGATTGTGCGAGATAGTTTGGTTGATGCTTGCTCCTAATTCCCTGCTGCACTTTGCATATGTAAATCCCCAATCACTCAGAGCAAGCACACACGATGCGAGGAACATCCCCATATGGTGAGGATGTTTCAGCATCTCCACTTCAGAAGTGGCTAAAATGAGGTATGGCAAGGAGGAGTGGTGTGGCTTGTCCCTGAGCCAGCTGGTGATGGAACCAAAAACAGACCACAGGAATTCCCATGCTGGGAACCTTAGTCTAGGCTGGACCCCTCCTTTATCACTCTCATCTGAACCCTCAGGAGAATGACCCAGCTGTTGTGGGCTCTGCATAGGCCTATGGACACTAAAACCAGTCCCACTCTGGTTTTGGTATTCACATTTTTTTCAATGACATTGAACTTTGAGCTGAACCTCACCTGTTCTTTTCCCTAATCATCAGCTTCCCTTTGCTTATATCCTTAAGTATGGATGAGAGCAGATGGCAGGTCGCTGGGTTAATCTGCATCTAATCCACAGCACAGTCACGATGAGGAGCAGAAATCGTGTTTAGCTCCCTGCTGTGAGCAGCTCTCCTGCCTGCTGGGGGTGGGAAATCCAGCAGGTTGATGCACTTCCACTGCTTTTCCACTACAGAGCCTGTGACAACGAGGTTTCAGCTCTCAATGGAACCGTTTTCATGCCCTAGACAGGAGCAAGCCTTCCTAGTCTTTTGTGGGCAGACAAGAATGTTATCTTCTTGAATTTTTAGTCAGCTGTGCCCCAAGAAACACTTTTTGTCCTGCTGTTTTTTCAGAGCGTTTGGAGAAGAGGACAGGGTAGGCAACCCTGCTCATCAGACTCACTCTCTGTTTTCTGATCTCAGGCTTGTATTCTTTCCTCCCTGAGTCACTGCTGTTGGAGTGGCCCAGTTTTGCCTACCCTCACCCCCAGCTTTATTAGTGACAACGAGGATGGCTGTGCAGCGGCAATGCTTTGCCGCAGGATGCTTCCTTTGTGTAAGCCTTCTTTTGTATTTTGACATTTGTGAATGTTCTCATCCTTTAACACGCAGGCAGATCCTAAATTTCAAAGGTAATCACTGCCTGCAGTGACAACGTCAGACGAATGTGGGTCCTGTGTTCCATCCATTCAGGCCCACAGGTAAATAACATGGGGGTGGCATGAATGACATACACATGACCCAGGCTTCAACCTCATTTTTAGCCTGCTTTCCAAAGCTTTCTGCAATTCTATGTTAGTTCATTCAACCTTCCCATAATTTCAGAGCCTATTAGCAGATTTCCACTGAATTTGAGAGAGAGATGTCCCAAATATAATTAGGTCTCCGAGTCTTTTTAGACCTGGCAGCTGAAGAGAGACTTTACAAATTCTCCAGTGAGGGAGATGCCGCTGTATGATCCCGTCTGTCACAGACACTAACAAATCCACAGGGCTTTGCTTGCTCTTGAGACCCAAACTGATGGCAAACCAGACCTCTTTAGGCCACTCACTCACAAAACAAACTTGTGCCCTAAGTTGATGAGGATCCACTCCCCATGACCTCCGATACAAGTGAGTGGGTTTGTTCTCACAGTCAATCCTACCCCTGGGCAAGGGGCAAGGAGTGCCAAGACATTGTGCTTCTGCTGTGGAGGCACTGGCTTGCATGACTTCTTTATCTGGGGAAGCTCCAGCCTGGAGAGTTGCAGTTCTCAGGCTGCTGCAGCAAAGGTAAGATGATACACACTTCTGCCAGCTCTTGGAGGGGCAGGGAGCAGAATCACCTCAGTATCGGATGAACCTTAAAAAAAAAAAAGGTGGATTCACTAATTCACTGAAGGTGGCCAGGGAGACATAGAAATGATTAAAAAAAATCCCTTAGGTCACTAACAAGTCTGCTTTTGGAGAGACACAAGGGTTCAGGGGGCGTAAGTTTAATTAAGCCAGCCAAAAACTGAAGGGAAAATTAGAAACCATTTCCAACAATGCTTTACAAAAGCTTCCCATTGAAACAGACATTAATTGAATAGGAGCTGAGCTGTACTTTGATACATGAGCCCCAGCCCAGGGTGTCTCTTGCTGCAGAGAGCAGCATTGTGAGGTTTCATTCAGAACCAGCAATCTCTCACTGTTATCCTTTCCTCGTTGGCAAACATCAGCTCCCTCCCTCTTTTTTTTTCTTTCTCTCCCTTCAATTAAATGTTTAATTAAAGTACCATGACTCCCTTTCATTTGGAAAAGTAATTGAAGACACTAGCATGTAAAAAGCAGGCTGAGAAGCGAGCTGGAGTTCACACAGCACAGAGCATCAGCAAGGCCTACAAAAATGTAGCCCTTAATTTGCCTTGGTGCCACATCGAATCGAGGTGATGGTGAGGTGATACAGCTGCAAAAACATCTGGAAGGGGCTGATAAAGATGGGTTGGGTTCGGTCTGAAGCAAGCACTGAGTGCAGCTTGCTTTTTTTTTTGCATCCTGAATGGTCAGCTCAGCACAGATGGGAGAGGAAAGCGACGTTCACAAAGATACACTTTCTGGTAAGTTTTCATGCACTGATTCAGGAGAGCTTGTTGAGTTGCTTGATAAGCAGGCTGGTGCCTAATAAGGATTTTCTGCTGTATCTTGTAGATCAGTCTCTGTCAGGTTACATGGTGGCTCATCACCGTGACACGTTCCAGGACCAGGGAACGCCTCTGGTCTGGCTGCATGGCTCTTTTTCCCAATATCTTTAAGAAACCTTAGCAGAAATTTGTGGTTACTCAGATTATCTGGGCAGCCCATTTCCAGCTATTGGCTTGAAGATGCTCTGCTTAACTCTGGCAGTTTGGTTTTCTCAAACAGGCTTAAAAGCAGAACATGAGTTTCTGCTTTTGTGTAACTGGGCGGAATTCCACGGAGTTTGAGGTTTTAATGCCTTCTGAATTTTCCATGCCAATAGCATTACATTTCTCTTCACACATTTTAATTAGAAATTCTTGAGTTTGTGTCTTTTTTGTCACCATCTTTAATTGCTGTCTCATGCCTCTGACACACCCATGCACAGCAAAAAATTTCTGCCCTCTGATGAACTGCTGCAATGGGGAGTTGCTCCTTGCAGGCTGTGCTTGGGGCTGTTTTTACCTGTTATTTCCAACGTAGATGAGTGTTTGTGTGGCACACAGGCTTGATTGATGGAGGCCAAGAACAAGGCACTTGATTCATTACTGGAACAGTATATGTGCGTGTCTGATTGATAGGGGAAGGCTTGGAAATGAACCTGGGTCAACAGCCAGGCCCAGGGCCTCTCTAGAGGAGCAGGCATAAAGTAAAGCCTAATGGGCCACCCCTGCACGCAGTGGCTCAGAGTGCAGCCTCCTGAGGCCGTGACTGGCTTCCCAAAATCCCCAGCACTGCGCTGCCCACACCTGAAGGAGTCAGTGCTAAATGCTGTGGGAGCTCTGCTGTCGGGGTGGGTGAGTTTTCCCCCCAGGTTTCTCTGGCTGCTCCTTGGGCAGATGGACGGGGCTGCAGCTGAGAGTTGCTGGCTCTCAGTGTGCACAGTACAGCCGGTCAGCAATTTTCTGGCGTGCTTCTCTGGCATTGTAAAATCTAAAACACTGGCATGGAAACACACTGGAAATGTGTCAGTTATGGTGAGATCCTCCCAGAAACCAGGCAGATGCAGAATGACGTCCTTCTTGCCAAGCAATTTTCGAAAGCTTCCCTACCTCCCCCGCCAGGAGCCCACCTGGCAGGCTGGTGGGGAGATGGCTGGCAGGGGATGGAGTCTGCCAAGCCCCCATCTCCTGCCTCCTTGGCAGAGGGACTTCCCAGTGCTTCCTGGCTTCTGGGCCTCCTGGCCAGCCTTTGAGCCCTGGAGAGAGCAGTGGACAGCCAGCCTACTCTATGAAGTCTCAGGGAATTCTTACTTCAGCCCTGCAGCAGAGACACAGATTTCTATCTCTATATGTTTTCCTTCTCTTTTGGAATCAAATTTGGTCGAGGCTTGTTTCCTTGGCAGGGCTTTTTATTTCCTTGCTTCCTTCATTTTTGAATACACAGTTTCCCAGGGCACAGAAAGAGCAGTTTCTAGTCATCTCTTCTATGAATAACTTTTTGTAAGAGGAGACTGGGCGTCTTAGAGGGATTTTTTTCCTCCTGTAATGCTTCTCTTCCTTGGGTCAAGCAGAGCACTGGAGTGAAAGATGTAAAGTGGCAGTGGGTGGAATGTGCATTTCGCTGTTTCTCTCCCAGCACCTTCTAACTTTTCACAAAATCAGCTGATCAGGTACCTAATGACCCTTCCTTTCTTTTTTCTTTTTTTTTTTTTACTTTAGCTTTACCAAAATGACTTTGCTTCCAAAGGTCACTCACTTGATAGGAATTGAAGAATCAGTGACACAACAAACAGCAGCCTGATGTCACAGCTCCCTGCCCTGCCTCTGCCAGGCAGTGTCTTGAAGAATCACCCTGGCTCTAGGGTACACATGGTGACAACCACATGGCTCTGCACAGGTTGGGAAGAGGCACAAGAGAGCCCGTGGTGAGATCTGGGCTGTCCCAGCTCACGCTCTCCAAGGACCTTAGGTGATGTGATTGCCCTCCTGCTGCCCCTCTTATCCTGGCAGCCCCACCTCCAGCCTGACCTTGTGTGGGCAAGGTGACACTCGTGGGACCATTGTGTCCTGGACAGAACGAGGAGCTTTTCACAGGCAGTGATCCAAAATGTTGCTAGCAGGCACTTCCCAGGCTATTTGATACAGATCAGTTGGTGGATTTTGAGGATTTTAGTTGAGGGGAAATACTTGAAGGCAGCTCTGAGGCATTCCCCTGCTCAAGAGTCTGCAGCATGCGTCAGCATCTCCTGGCTGCTTTATCCCGAGGGGTGGAAAGGGAGGCCAAAAAGGGGAGTGAAAGACCAGTTTCTCGAGGCTAAGCTGGGAGACAGAGTCCTGCCTGGAACAGTGCCAAGACCCACCAGAGATGTCAGCAGGATCTCCCCTGCAGTAAACCCTTGGGGGTCACTAAGTGACGTTTCCCTCTTGGCACAGCTGCAAACACAGTCTGTTGCCTCTGTTTTGCTCTGCTGGTGTTGTTTTCCCACTGACTTTAGTGTTGATCTAACATAACCACTGCATCTCATTCCCATCCTAAGATGAGGTATAATATGAGGGAGGCCTGTTTTTCATTACTCTTGAACTTGCAGCACAGGAACTTTCTCTGACGCAGTTCACAAGGGGGTGAGGGGTTGGGAGGGGGGGTTAGTTATTACCTCTGTTTCCTCTGCTGGAGTGTGGGCTTCTCTATCGAGCTCTGCCATCTCTCCCAGGGGCCAGCAACTAATTCCTCCATACCCCTGCACGCTGGAGCCTCTCTTTATAAGAGACTTCCAATCATGACAAATTATCTGTGCTGATTTTGTGACATGAACTGTTACCCATTAGGGAATGAACTGGCATCAATAAATTCATTTCACTTACAACCTCACACTGTGCATGAATTGAAGTTCTAGAGGTGAAAGACATAAATTTACCAGGTGGGCAGGAACACAGCTTCCCCCTAAGAGTGTGCACTTCACCTTTGCTACGTGCGCTGCTTCTGCTGGGCCAGCCCAACATTAATTTTGCATAGAGTAGATTTCTCCTTTTCCATGCACAGTCCATGTGATTTATACTTGCCTCAAGTAGCTGTGAGAATAGCCTCACCACAGGACAAATTCCTGGTTGTGCCTTCACCAAAAAAACACTCCAGCTTCAAACTCAAACACAGCCTTTTGCTTTACAAGATAAGAACAGTTAGTATTTGAGTAACATCTGATTTTCAGGTTGTGCAGAGTTGGTAATTAATGAGTTCTCCCATTGCCCTGGTAGGGCAAGTGAAACAGCATTATTTATTAGGCAGAAAGGAGTTCCCATACGTGTGGATCTACATCTTAGTCATTCTGATGGTAAATTCATCAAATTGTTCCAGCACATAAGGCTTTCCTTCTCCCCAAACACTCTTGTCAGTCAAGTGGCTGAAAATTTCACTCATTTACCCGAATGAAAATCTCACAGTCCCCCGGACAAATAGCAACTTCCAACCTTTTAGTTAAAAGCCTCTTGTCACATAAGTCTGCAGAGAAAGGACTTAAAAAAAACCCAAAAAAAACACCAACAAGAAAAGGCTTTCCCCAAAAGGGGCAGACAAAAGTTCACCCAGAGGTGGAGAGGTATGTAGCTGTCTTTGTGTCTCCACTCTCCCGAGAGCTCCTGATCATGACAGGGATCCTGTTAGGCTGTGCACCGTAGACACTGAGTGAATGCAGCCTGGAGCCTGGAGCACTCCCTGACCTTGTCCCCCTGTCTGAAGGTTTGGAATGGCTGTTTTGGAATACAGCTTACTGGACATAATATAAAACAAGAGGGTTTGAGGCTGAGGGCTCTCCTTTCCTTTTCTTGCAAAGAATTAGACGTGGTCATGGGTGACAGGTCTGTAAACAGATATTAAAGGAAAGGAACAGACAGGGATGTGCCCTTCATCCCCCTTAACACATCTACACGGCGGTGCTCCAGGATAGGTGGAGGGAGTGGAGCCACAGAGGGTGTTTAGGATCACATTCTCTCCTTAAATTGCTTAAGGCAGAGCACTGGGCATGACAGGCTGCTCATCCGACCCAGTGAGGCATTTTTTGTGTTCTTATGTTAAAAGGGAAGGCTGAAAACTGCCTTCAGAAGCCATAGGAGGAGAGGCGTGGTTTTGCTGGGTCTTCCAAATGCAGTAAGCACTGGAAACACCTCCAGGGTTTGTGCTGGCTGAGATGCTTCTTTTTTGCTTTCATCCAGCAATCACACACTTTCCCATCCCTCTGAGGACCAGGCCTACCCCCAGCAACAGCATACAAAGGTCACATTCTTGTGAATGTGCAGGAAAATGTGAGCAGTGGTTGGGCAATGAGTCTGGTCAGGAAATAACCCCTTTTATTTTGTTTTCTTGTTTTCTAGGGTTTGAGGGGGGGGGGGAAGGGGGTTTACCTTTTGGCAAAAACATCAAGTATAGTGATTTGGGAGTACTGTCTAAATGCATCACAGTGGTTGTTGCTTAAAAACTTTAGTCCTCTCTTCACCTGCATATTCTGTGCACCCTGCTTCAACTACATTAATTCAATGAATTGAATCTCATTTCCGTAAGTATCCTGTTGACCTCTCTGTAGCTACAGGAAGCTCTTCACCACAAACATTGTCTCTCTCCAGTCATAGCTCGTCAGCTCCACAGAAGAGAGATTGTGGTCCCCTCTCTGCTTGGAAAGTGTTTATCTTTCTGTCGTAAATAACTGGGACATGCTGGGAATGGACAAGGTGCCCAGGAGGATTTCTGGGGAAGAGATCAAACCCTAGACACACCTCTGAATGCCTTCTTCCCCAGAGGCTCTCCACTGCACATGAGAGGGAGAGCCACATGTCAGCTCCTTCTGTGCTTGCTCCCCACACAGAGCAGCAGGACCCCAACACTTCCTTTGGGTTGTTGTGATGCCCTCCCCTCCAAGGATCCCTAATTCAGTCACAGAATCACAGAATCCTCTGAGGCCATGTAGGGTGGCCAGGTGATCTCTCCCAGGGGCACCATGCCATGGCCAGCCACGCTGCCACTCCACCCTCCATCCTCCCACCTGCATCTTCCCTCCTCACCACTGACCACCCTTTCCCCAGCCCATCTCCCATGGTCAGAGGGCTGGGAAGGCTCCTGTGCCTTTGGGGTCAGAGCCAGGCAAACTGAACATGAGAGAGGTCACAAGGAGGGAGAAGGCAGGGAAACCCACATTCCTTCATAACATCAGCAGCAGGCAGGACGTGTTCATATTGAAGCTCCAGTGCATGAAGAATTATACTTCAGTCTGATTGTTTTATAAAAATCTGCTCCAGCACCTGTCCAGAGCCATGATCACATCTTCAGTCATGTGGCCAAATGCCTTTTAGTTTTAATCATTTGATCAAATGCCCTAGTGAAACAGCCATTTGTTCAAATGATTGAAAGTTTGTCATTTGACCAAATTACCAGTCTGGCAGGATGACTAACGGGTCATGCCACAATGTCAAATTCTATTAATGTCACTTGGGAGAGACAAGTGAGGAAAGAAAGGGTTAAGGGGGGAAGTTTGTAGAAGTGTTTATTCCCTCGCCATGTACCCCTACACGTACACAAGTGAGCTCCCAAGGAACAAGGTCTGAAATCACCAGGATGGCTCCATACCCACCTGAGCATGTCTGCAGCTGGAGAGACTCCATGTGGACATCCCTCAAAACATGGGGAGAACAACCTGTGTCACTAAAGGAGCCCAGGGCTTCTCTATCAGAGAATAAAACTGGATCTGGAATCTACACTTGGACTTCAGATGAAGACTGACATTGCTGGGACTGGTTGGAGGAGTAAACCTGGCCAGACCAAGAGCCAGGAACCACAGCTTGGTGAGAGCAATCCCAGGCACTTCCAGTGCTGCTGGTGTTCCTACACTTGTGCTGCCTGCATCAGCTGAGGACATTGGCATCATTTCCTCACTCCTTCTCCCTCATGTTTCTGGAGCTGCATTTCTGGGATTGAAGGAAAGGTGGGAGTAGAGGGAGAAAGACTAAAATGCAGCTACTGGAGGAAGTAAGAACTGACAGCAGCCATATAAGGGGGCATTAACCTTTCATAAACCTGCTCTCTGGCCTGTGACTGGAACCAGGGAATAAATATAATTCTTGAAGTAGGTGTTCTGTGTGCAGCATGGCTGTCCCAGCACACACTGGCTTTCCTGTGAATTGCAGTTATACGTACAGGGTGTTGGTAGAGAGGTGAGATGGATTTTACTAACATTAAAGCAGCAGCAGAATTCAAGCAGAAGGCCAGCACTGAGGTACCAGCCTCTCTTGTCTTTTAGGAAGGATTGGCCATGGACATTCCTGGTAAGTGAGGATGCCCTTAGAAAATGGACACAGCCTGTATGGTCCTGTCCCGACACAGGCAGGTGGGTCCTGTGGTGTAATCAACAGTTCCAGACCTCCGAGGGTCCTGGCAGGAAGGGGTGCTGGAACCAATTTCTGCTCCTTCCCTCTCAGCTGCTCATGTTTTGCTTCAAGCAAGATATACAGGGGGTGGTGTGCCACCACTTCTCATCCAGATGTACAATTAGCCACTCGTTCATCCTGATATCAGGGCACTGCCACGCAGGCACAGCCAGTGAACCCTACACTAACTCAAAGAGAATAGTAACAGTCTGATTATCTGACTTGAACCCTTGACCGGCAGATGTGACACACACCAGGCCAGGAGACAGCATGCACAGAAGGTGTCTGTGTGCACGAGCACATGCACACACAGGAGCGTGATCTCTGCCTCCTCAGGCCAGCTCCGCTGCTGCTCCCTGCAGCCCCTGGCCCAGACAGAGCCCTCTCCATCTCATAATGAACCATCTCACTGTGCAGGTGAATGATGACTCAGATGATTAGTGCTGTCAGTTCCAGGACAGCTTCTTTCCCTCCGAGGGGATCAGCACTTCTGATCAGCGTGTCAGGGCAACGAACCCTGGAGGCTCTTGCCCAGCCCGTGGAGGTGCTGGCTTGAAGGGCATGGTTCAGCCCTGTGCTGTGCCAGGGGCATGGTGTCAGGTGCAAAGACAGGGCAGTGACTTTGTGTCCTGCAGTCACAGCATCTTTCCCCTTCTTGTGACTAGACCTGGAGTGCTTGAGATTCATCAGGTCAGTGTGGTTCCTGCTGCTGTCTCTCATCCCTGTCCTAAGCTGTCAGCTAAAGGTGATTGGAACTCCAGCCTGTGCCCTGTCTTTCCTTTCCATTTCTTCCAGCTGGCTTCTGTACCTCTTTATTTCAGCCTTCTGCCCACAGGCTCTGCCCTCTCGGGCTGCATGAGCCACTTCCACAGCTGACTCCAGAGCCTGACACGTAAGAGAGGTGTTATGTAACCTTTGCACATCTACATATACTCGAGGACTGTCTGTACTGGGCCTGAAAAATGATATACACACAAGCACGGAGGAAGCTGCAAAGAGCTATACTGGTCATAAAAAGATCACCAGTTTAGCCTCAGCTTGAGGTAAATGCCTCAAGCAAATCCATTATGTATTCTGTGTATACACAATGGGCTTGATTTGAGATGTATTTATGCTCAAAAATATTATGTATTCTCTTTATACACCATGCAAGGTTAAATTTTTTTGAAAATTTATATTTGCTTTTTATCATACAGACGATTTATGGCCAGACCTCCTGAATCTATTTGAAAATGTCCATTTATTCTCGATTAACTCTAGAACTGCTGGAGATCACTGATTCACTTGCTGATGATAATGTATTTAGGAACTAGACTCAGAAAAGTTTAACTAAACTCTTCTAGAGGAAACTGAGAATCCAGAATTGACCTGTTATAGATAGGGTCGATGTTAAAATTCAGCTTTATATTGGAATTTCTGATTGGGAGCATTTAGATTTATAGCAGTGATTTGGACCAGTCCCTAATCAATTCCTAGACAGCACTTTTTCATCAGCTGATCTGACAGCAGGAAGAAGGTCAGGATCATAAATTCCCCCTTCCTGAGTGCCAGGAGAGAAGGTGGGAAGTGCCTCCTCCAGGTGAGCAGCCAAGCCAGGAGCAGGGGCCGGGGCTCCTGCCTCCAGCTGCCCAGCCTCCTGGGAGCACTGAGCGCCTGCCACCCCCCTCTCAGGAGCTCAGCTTGCCTGAGGACACTTGGAAAAGGTGACCACACACTTTCCAGAACTGGCTGGGTCAGGTGGGAGCAGGTTGTCAGCCTGGGACATCAGCACAATTCTCCTTCACCCAATATATATTTCCTCCTGTTCCTACCCCTTCCCATTTTCCTCACCTTGGCCTCTCATGCTTCCAAAACATCTGAGGGATGCCATGCAAGCCAGCCAGGACACCCTTTGAGGGAGAGTGTGAGTAGAGAAAATGCTGCTGTTGGCACCGTGAGCTCCGCAACAAGGTGCCCTGAAGTTGGACACTCATCACCACTATATTTAGCCATCTGCACAAGCCATCTGAGCTTCAGCACTGGGGAGTTTGGATCTAGCTTTGAACAAACTTAACTAAGGCTGTGTGGGTGGGTTTGAGCTGGGAAGTGCTCACATTTGGACTCAGTCCAAAAAAGACACTAAGCCGAGAAGAGGAGAGTGCCTTTCGCTCCTGGGCTACCTCTGCGGCTCTTTCCCTTCCACCAGGTGCTGTGTAGCTTCCAGAAAATCTTTTTCCTCACACTCTGTCTCCTAAAATTAAAGTCCTTCCCATCTCCTTTAGCTTCTCAGTGTCACCTTTTCCTCCCTGCCCTCCTTGTGCTTGTTTCTGCTTTGATCCTACATCCCTCTTGCACACTGCACCATCAACCCCTCACCGCCCCAAATATGGGCAACAAAGGCATTGAGGGTGTTGGTGTATTTGATTTTCCCCCTCGGAGGGTTGTCCAGACCCTCCCTCCCCACCTCTGTGAAGCCTTCACTGGAGGAGGAACATCAGCAGGGAAGTGTGGTGTCACATCAGAAATACCCGAAATACCCATGGCCAAGGTCAGGAGGCAATGACCTCTACTTGCCCTGGCTGGTGCAGGCTGGCACCTCCCTCTCTTTAGGATGGTGATCTGACTCACTCTGCTTTGCGATGGCAGCCTCTGTTTTCCCACTAAGTATAGGAAGTGCAGTAAGAAACCAAATTCACTCATCCCCCGGGGGCTGGAATGAGCAAGAAATTATATATGCATCCCTGTTTATGTAATGATCTTGCAGCCCTTTCAGCACCACTGGCCAATGACTGTGGGGCAACACCATCTGGCACAGATAGGGACTGTTCCAAACAAGGCACAATTTGAGTGCTGACGTGGAGTCTGCTGCTACCAGAGATAGTAAACCAGCCAGTTCGGACTTTGTAACATCTTCATGGCAGCATAGTGCCATTCTGCCCAGCTTATCAAAAATGAAACCAGTGTTTGATGTAACAATAGCATTTATATCTATCGCACACAGCGTTGTGAAATATGTCAGTCAAGGAGAGCTCCCACAGAACAGCTCAGCACTCAGCTCCTTGAAAAAGCTGCAGGAGAATTATTATGAGTATTTTTAATCAAGTAACAGATACGGTTGGTGCAGCCAGGATTTTCAGAGTAGCTCAAGCTCCTGATAAATATGTCACAATCTGTGATAACTTTGCCAAGTCCTTTAATATCCTACAGCTCCAGTCGCAGCTGTCTGACTCCTGCAAGATGTGGGAAGGAAGAGCAAATGTCAGTAAAATTACTTTGTCTCTCTCAGACCAACATCACATCAATTGTCTCAAGGGCAAATCCACAACATTGCCTTCCCCCTTTTTCTTATAGGAAGGTTTTAATCAATTAACAGGCCTTTCCTGCTGAATTTTTGGAAAAGATTTAGGACTCACCCATGCTAGGTGGCAAGGTTCCCATGTCCACCAGTGATAAACCTTGCATCTTCTCAGCTTCGCTGGTGTAACCTTTTGTGACTTTTCTGGATCTGCATTGCACCTTGAGTACTTAGGCCCCCAGTCTAGCACTTCACTTCTTCAGACTGGGCCAACAAGGCCAAAGGAAAACACCCAAGGATCACTGATTCCCATGGGACAAGAAGGTCTCAGTGGCAAAGTGGAGAGGGAAGGTTGCAGGAAGGAAGGAGCAGAGCCCACACAGACAAGACCTTAGTGAGACAATCCCCTGTGCTGGAGGGACCACTGGATGAAATGAGAGTGGGGTGATTGTGGATCTTTCTTTGCTTTCCAGGAAGCGTGAAAGAAGAAATTCGTTCCTGGTGTGTACAGGGGAGAACAGTCCTGACTGAATTTCACAGAGGTAATTTGTCTGGCACCACTGCTTGGCTCGGGGATGGGGCACAGACAGTCATCCTCTGCAAGGGCTGGGGGTGGTTCAGCCTGGACCTCAACCTCCTTGGACATTCCAATACTCAGAAATGGATTTTGCTGACATGAAGGAATCATGACCTTTTATTCAATGCAAAATCTGAAATTGCCAAGAGAGGTTTGTAACGAGTCTTAGCTCAGTATGGTTTTCCAGATCAGCAGCACAGACATCTCTGGAAAGTGCTGTAATATATGGCTTTTATCTGGCAAATGACCACTGCTGCTTCTCTGAACATGAAATTAAGGGGAAGGGCTTGTAATTTTGATCTATACAGTATTCTCTTTTTTTTCCTCTTGGTTCCTCTCTTTCCAGATGTCTGTTATCACACTACAGGTAGAGCAGCAGTCTGTATGGCCTGTAGGAATAATGTAGGATGTGGGGAAGGGAATAAGGCATTAGAAGTCATGCGATCAGTCTAGGAAATCAACTTGGGAATGCACAGATTAGTTTCATCAAATATTACTTCTAAAGGACATGGACAAGAGGGGATACTGAGGAAATCTCCTCCAAAGCATTAAAAATCTGTGCTAGAGAACAGCTGTCCAATGAAACTTAGTAAATAAAAATGCAAATCCTAAAACACAATATAAAACTCCATACACCCCCAAGACTGAGAAAGGTCACTGTTTCGGGAACAGCAAAATCTTCCAAGTAATTGAGGCAAGGTGGAGCCCCAGCATGTGGATAAACACTGCAACTCCTGCAAGAGCCTTGTCAGTGTGGAAACCCCAAAGACACTTCTGGAAAGAAAGGCTGGGACTGGGGGAGGACTTTATGGTAAATATTAGCCTAAACAAACATAATAATGGGACCAGAATCAACCCAGAAACTGCCCAAGAAACAGGTCCAAAAAGCAAATAGGAGCCCCTATCTCCATATAATCACACACGCCCAGCCTCATCTGTGAGCACAGTCTGGCTGGATCGCGCATGGTGGGAGGGAGCTACAATCCCATCCGCCAGCTAGCTGCTCTCCTAAAGGCTGGTCTGCATTCAGAATAATCTTTTAAATCCCTCTTCTCATCTTTTTGTCTGCAGCTGTGGTGAGCAATCCCAAAATGACTGAGCTTTCCGCTCACCCTCCATTTGTTCAGTGTGCTGACCTAATCCTCTTTCAAGGGCTCCTGGGGTGCAGCAGCCCAACCACTCAGCCACCTTCCCAAGGACCTTCCTCCATAGTGGACCCCAGGATTAGTCCTGAAACATGAGACCAGCCAGAGCCCTCTGCTTGGCATGCTCCTAGCTGATTTTCCAGGGCCAGCAACCTCATCAAGGGGAATTTCCTTTGACACTTCCAGTGGGGAAGAAAGGGCTTTCAAGAGAGCTTTAAAAGCAAAGCTGCTGCTGGCTGATTCACTTGCAGTAATCCAAGGCAGCAGAGGAGCTCACAACCGTGGCAGCAAATGGGCTGTTGGACCAGGGATGCTCACACGGTGTAGATGGGGGCGTGGGAGGCACTTTTAGGATGGGGCTGAGCAACCTGGCAGTTCAGAGACAGAAATTAGGCCATGGCAAGGAAAGCCAGCGAGCAGGAGCTGGCACAGGGTTTGATGAGTGTTATCTATTGCCTGGGAGAGAGACTGAACAGAGAACAAAACAGCCCCCCGGGCTTACAGCAGCAGGGACAGCACCTCACACCCCAGAATGAACGGTCAGCAGGGTGGCTGTGTGGGACCAGGGCGAAACAGATTGCTGTGAAAAAGGTGAGACAGGTTGCTGGGAAGAAGTTGAGACAGGAGAGGAAAAAAGAGCCTTGTGTGCAAAACAGAAGCTCAAAGTGCAAAAGTAAGACAAGGAAATATTTTACGTCTGTTATTAACCCACTTGAAACAGCAGGACAGAGAGCAGTATTGATAGTCGTACTGGGAAAAAGTGCAGACCTTTCCTTCTGGCACCACTCCACCACTGGCAGCCATGCAGATGAATTAACAGCTCTGATATCTCACCCTGGCCGTTGCTGTAGCAATTTGGAAAACAAAGCTCTGGGTGTCCTGGCTGCCTCACAGTTGTGTGATGACCCACCACATCCCAGACCCGACACTTACACCTTTGGCTTGCTCTTGCTTTATAAGGAAAAAAGACCAGTGTCCTGACCTTTGCAGCACTTTTCTGGCTGCCTGCCTGGTCGTAGTAGCTCTGTAGAAAGGTTACCAGGGGCTGGAGAGGTGATGGTGGTTTTGGGACAGAATCTCAGACACTCCTGTGTCTGGTTTTCCCTTCTCTGCCTGTTCCTACCAAGGCCGTGGCAGAGCGTAGGAGTGACGAGCACACAGGGCAGGTTTTTTGGAGTGAAAGGTTTATCGGATGAGCAGGAGCACTGGATCAGCCTGTCTCTTGGGCAGTGAAAGCAGTGTGTGAGTGAGAGGTCACTGCTCTGCTCATCAGGGCTGGTTTCAGTGACTGTTCCCCTCCACGATGCCCAGCACCGTTCCTGTGTCACGCAGTGCCTATAACTCACGGAAATAAAGCATGTCCGACACCCCTCTGAGACATGTATTCTATATGAAAATTTGGTTTATTACTGTCAGACCCACAAATCTGGATCCGCTGTGTAATTCTACTGGCGTCCATCAGTCAGACAGACACATTTAATGAGAATGAGAATTTATACCGCTACTTCCTATATTGGCTGCTGCCGAAGTGCAATCGACAGTCAAGATCTTCCCTTGCCAAGAAAATTGCTCCTGAAAGAGTGCTGGCATTTTAACGTTTCAGGAGAACAAACCCACAGATCTAGGGGTGCCTCTGCTGGATGAAATTCTCCCATGCTGGATACAGAACCAGGGTGTCTGTCCTGTCTAGGCACACAGGGGATGTGCAGGCAGTCAGTGGAATAGATAGAAATGTATAATGGATGATCTTGCTCAGCACTTGGGAATGTATATTCCCTGGTCTTCTCAGGAAGCAGCATGTTTGATTTCCTTCAGCTATTTTTTTAAGGGCTGTGTTCTGAATATTGCCATGTTTAGGTGTATTTGCATTGGCTGTAACTGTGGGGGCAGGGGAGACTTCTCTGGATGCATGTGGCAAGTCAGGTGCCTGCTTCTTCTAGAATAACACTGCTGAAAATCCCCTTTCCTCTCTATCTTTCTTGTCCTCTCTTCAGCAACCTTTGCCGCCATTCCGGCTGCTGCAGAGAATTCAGTGAGGGCTTGAAGGAAGAGGTGCCATGGCATTTCAGCATTTGGCAATGTCTCCTGTTTGTCAGACATACATCCATAGCCCAGGTCTTCCCCTGCACAGGGTGGCCCTGTTGCAGCTTGCACTACATTTGTCCCCTGGGATTTTCCCACCGTTAAACTGAAGCCTTCAGCTCCCTGTGACTGCACATTCACAGGTACAGCTTCCAGCCATGAGCAGGAAAGCAGGAAACCCTCGTGCTGTGGTTACATGGGGTACACCAGGAGCAGCGTGCATCTCTCCTGAACTGAACCCTGATGGCAGTTTGTGCTTCAGGAGGCAAAGTTCTCGGCAGCAATTTTGCTTCTGTATTAGATACCTCCTTCTTTGAAAATCAGGTGTCTTGCACTTTGACTCAAGACTCAAAAATAGAAAAGGGGATGAGAATGTTCCTTCTGAAATTATCCCAGTGTTACTTTTTGACTGAATTTAGTAACAGTTTCTCTGGAGTAGAGAAATTTCGCCCGTGTGGACTTTGAGCCTGACAAGAGACCGAGAAAACAACCTTTCCTTCCAAAGTCAATTTGGACCAAGATCATTTTCTTTCCCCTGACAGGCAGATTTTCCAGCTTAGAGCAAGGTACTTCTCATGCACTCTCCATGCTTTACTGAGGAGCAGAGGTCAAGGAAACTAAAAGACCAAAGCTGCATTGGATAAGACCTGTCAACACCTACTGTTTAATCTGATGCTGAGCCACTGCCCTGCACATAATGTTGCTGGCAAAATCCACACATAAATGGTCCTGCAAAGAAAATGGTGCTGCTGTTTTTGCAACCCAGAAAGTGTGTGTTGTGGGTGGTACCTAGCCTGAGCCTTCTTCTCCACAGCATCAGCTCCCCACCATGGGAGACCACAGTCAATACCCATCATGACTCTGTTGGCAGTTCTCAAGCAACACCACTGGTGAAATGCTGAAATGCCAAAAAAACCTTGCAAGTGCCGAGCATCCTCATTTCCCTTTGATTTAAGTGGGAGCTGAAGGAACACAGCACCTTTCAGGATTTGGCCCTGTGTCACCTGATGCTGGCTGAGAATGGCAAGAAGGAGGACCTTGGGAACAACAGGCCTGTCAATCTCACTTCAGTGCCTGGAAAAGCTACAGAGATTATTATGGGAGGCATTAAAAAACACCCAAAAGACATCATAGTCACTGGTCAGAGCCAGCACAGCTTCATGAGGGGAAAGTCCTGCTTATCAAACCTGATTTCCTTTTATGACAAGGTAGCCCACCTAATGGATCAAGGGAAGCCAGTTGAAGTAATCTTTTTGGATTTCAGTAAAACTTTCAATACTATCTCTCACAGGATCCTTCTGGACAAAATGTCCAGCCCACAGCAGGATAAACACACCATAGGATGGGTGAGCAACCAGCTCACGGGTTGGGCACAAAGGGTTACAGTGAATGGGGTGACATCAGACTGGTGACCTGTCACTAGCTGGGTTTTGCAGGGCTCCATCCTTGGCCCTATGCCCTTCAACATCCTCATAAATGAACTGGTTGCAGGACTGGAAGGGGTACTGAGCAAGTTTGCAGAAGATACAAAACTGGGAGGACCTGTTGTTTCCCTGGAGGGCAGAGAGACCCCGCAGAGACCTCAACAAATTAGAGGACTGGGCAATCACCAACCTTACAGAGTTCAACAAGGGCTAGTGCCAGATTCTGCAGGGATGGGGCACCTCTGGATGTACAGACAAACTGGGGAATGAGATGGTGGAAAGCAGTGAAACAGAAGTATTCGGTGATTTTCTGATTCTGTGACTGTCAAGACTGTCCTTTTTTCTCCATATTTTTTCCCCAAGGAAGAGATTTATCTAGGATTTCCACTTTGCAAAGGCAAACTAAGGCAAAAGCTATTCTGGAGGCAGAGAAGAGTAACTGCAGTTCCCTTTCTGTTTTCACATTTGCAGCTATATGTGTCCATTTTAAGTGACTAGGAAAAAAAATTGTGATGCTATTCCAACAGTGGAGTAAATTATTCTTCACAAACAGAGCTAATCGAGGCTGCGGGGTTGCAATCATTCATTATAGATCGGCGTTGGAGGAGAATAAAATGTGTCTTCTAGCCAGCTGCTAACCCCAAAATTAGAGGAGCCAAGTACAAAAACCGAAGCTTCCTGTCTCCAGAAAAAGGGTCCTGGTTCAGTGGGAGGGCAGATTCCTGCCTCTGGGTTCCTTTTGCAGCTCAGCAGCCCTCCTTCCGAGTCCTTGCTATCCATCCCTGTAATGTTTAGCACCACCTTGGTTAGATTTTGACTGCAGCAAGCAGAAATCAGGCACAAATCAGAGGTGGGCATGAGGAAGGTGATGCTACAACATCCCTGGTTTGTTAAAGGACCAGGCTCTGGAACTCGAAGTTGCCAGGGGTACACCAGCAATTTTCAAACCTAGGAGCTGTTCTCATCAGATGATAGAGCCTGGTTTCATTGCTTTCCCCTGGGAAATCCCCTGAGGCAGGAAGGAGGCTGAACTACCATGGTTATAACTTTGATATCTGAATGAGTATCTGCTAGCCTCAGGCAACCGGGCTTCTGTTAATTTTGACCAGGGAGCATGATACACTGTGGCAAGCCGTGTCACTTAGGATTGTATCTGCTTAGACATGATGCCTGTGAGTAATGTAATTTATATTTCATGCACAATTGAAGCAGCTAATGGTATAATTCTCCAAGGGGGAAACAAGTTGTTACAGCATTAATTACATAGCAGTTGCCATTTTTTTCTTTCCACCCTTTGCCGAGCACTTTCGAGTCATCGGCTCAACGACAGCAGAAGCTGGTGTGACATGAAAGGGTCTCTGGCCCGGCAGCCACAGGGGAGGGAGGCTGGGGCCACTTCCCTTCGGGGATGGCAGGCAGGTGGTCTTGGCCGCCAAGGGCAGGCTGCCTCTTGTGTGTGCAGCCCAAAACTGCAGCTTGGCACTGGGAGATGGGGTTTGGAGAGGCAGCCAGACGTGCACAAGCAGCACTGGACAAGTCGTGAGAGGGTGTTGATCCTGGGCATCCCAAGGGGTGGTGAACACCAAAGTACCCTAGGATTTGGAGGGGGGATGGCTGAGTGCCTGTGTGTCTGCACCCTGTCTGTGACCGCTAGGGAGCAAGGAAAATTCAAGAAGCATGTGAAAACTGGGCAGAAGTTTAAAAAGCATCTGATGTCTCTGCTAGCCCAGCTTTCCCCTCTGAACAGGGATCACAGAGAGGGTGCCATGCCTGAGAAAGCATCCATGGAGGAGGTGAGCACACACCTACAGAAGCAAAACTGTCCCAGGTATTCCAAGGAGGGGAGTTTGTCAGCAAAGGGAGCTGGGGACTCCCAGGCACCGGGAGCTGGGCTGGGGGGACAATGCTGACCAGGCTGACCCAGCTGGAGGGCAGCAGTGCTATGGGACAACCTTATGACCATGGCTGAGCCACAGGGGCAGCCTGGGGCAGGCAGAGAGGCCAAAGCAGCCTCAGGCAGGAGTTTGGGAAGTGCCAGCTGTGGGTGGCTCTGGGTTACAAAGGGTGCTTCTTGTTGCAGTTTGCATATGGCATCGAAAACCACAGAGCCAGCAGCTGAGCTAGGAGGAGGTGCAAAAATAGAGCCACTGGTACATACCACAGTGTGCTCGGGCTGGATGTAACCCGAGCACGCACTGATGTCAAAAAGAGAGGGAAGGGGAAAGGGAAGGGCAGAATTACACAACTCAGGCTGCTAGGAAAAGCTCTGAATTAAAAATAAAACTCAGTGTGTGTGTTTTGGCCCAATGGCACGTCCCAGAGGGAATCAGCACACTGTGTTGCCAAGGGTGAGGCTGGGATCAAGAGCAACATCTGTGTCCAGACTTCTCGCACTGTCAGGAGACTGGCAGAGTGGTACGGATGGCCTCTCTAATCAGGAGGAGGAGGAGGAGGGAGTTGTGACAGTGTGGATGAGGGAGGTGGCCTTTGCCTACACTGAGAGTACTGCCCATAGCAGCAAGAATCCTGCACACCAAGAGCCAGCAACTCTTTGTGGTGAGAACTGGTGGCCCAGATCACAGCACTGCAGAGTCCCACGGAGGGTGCTAAGGAATGTTCACGCTCCCTTTCCTCAGGCACTAATTTTGTGCAATCGTTTATGCCAAACGATAAAGGAACTGATTGCAGATCCATATGGAAAATGATGCCGTGCATCTATGCAGAGATATTCCAAGCATACAGTGGGACATAAGATCTGAAGGAGGGAGAACTGGAAAATTATTTATTCACGGAGAAATGCAGCTTGTAGGAAGCCAAAATTATTCAGTTCAGTTGAAGTTTGAAGTAGAAAACAGCTCTGGCAAGATAAAAGTATGAAGAAATTGTTTCTAAAAAATTCATTAATATCTATCTATTTCATAGAGTCACTTCCAAGAGGAAACACCTCTATGGGGAAGGGAAATTCAAGTATCATTCGCTGGAGGACTCAAGGACCATTCTCCAAGGGGAGGAGCACAAATGCCCTCAAAGTGGTTAAATATAAATCAGTGATTAAATAATATTAGCATATTAGCTGTTCATTCATGTGGGGACACCACCTTCCCTAGTGATGGTCTCTCTCCTCCCAAAACTGTCATATCCCTCATACTCTGTCCCTGACTCTGGGGGGATGCTGCTGTTTACACAGGAGCAGAGTAACCTCCCTCCCTGTGGGATGTGCTCCTGCCTAATAGCTGGACACTGTCCAGCAGGATGGAAGACTGTGTTTCCAGTCTCTTCCTGCAGCAAACCCACAACTGAGCTCCACTCCAAAATATTTTAGCTGCGAAACTTAACCCACCATTTTTAGCTTCTTTGGGGTGTGTTTGCACTGTTCTGGTGACAGCAGCAGAGGTGTATCTTCAGTTCCTTGTTCACCCAGCTCTGGATCCCTTATCTGAGGAATGGGACCCTTCTTTCTTGGTCTCCATATAAATCTGAAAAACACAATCTGATCCAGGGGGAGATGTGAAATAGATGTACTTGTGGAGTAAATCCTGTTGGCTGATGTGAGCAGGCAGCCAGAAGGACAGGTACAGATAGACCATGCTCAGAGTTGGCTAGATGCAAGTCATCTCCAGCCTGGAAGCCAGACAGCCACAGGTCAGTTCGGGCCCAGTTCCAGGCTCATGGTGGATCTGGACACTGGGCAGTGTCTGAGCCAGCTCCAAGCATCCACCCAGCAAGCCAGGGTCTGGCTGCAGTCCCTCACAGCTCTGACACTGACCCAAACTGCTGGTCACCAACTGGATCCACTGGACCTGTTACTAAAAAAAATTTGCATGTGTTGGGATCTGTCGCTGAAAGGCTTTTTCCTTTTTTTTACAGATAATTCATGTCAGGTTAGGCGACCTTCTGCAGCTTATCACCTTGGGAAATCAGGTTAGTGATGTGGAGAGCTTCCACATGGTCTCAGGCTGGTGGCTTTGGGCATTAGGAATTTCTTTCACTGTTTGTTTAAAATCAGACCTGTGAGCCACACAGTTTAGAGCTGGAGCTGAATTTCTGCTTAATCTCCGCTTGCAAGAAAAGTGTGGTTTGTTTTTTTTTACCATAGCAGTGAGGTAATTAAAGGAAGAACAAGGCAGATTTGCCACTCTGGGAGCTGTTGCTGTATATCTGGGCTTCCACAGAGAAGGCTGGGTATCACTGTGAAGCTGTTCCAGAAGAAATGTCAGAAATACGCTTTTACTGATGAATAGGCAGAAGCCACACTTTCAGATAGGAATATTTACCTGCCCTGCCATACACCCCAGCTGCTGTTATGTCCAATATATAATAATCCAATCCATTTTAACTACCTACTGTTCTGCAACAGCCAGGATTCTCTCCATTTGGAAGAAAAGGGCCACATTAACATTCAGACTGTAATCCACATTTCCTAAGAACATTTATAGCTGCTGCCATATACCCATGGACCTGGATCAGGGCTGGGTTCCACATCCCCTCAGGCTGCCCCAAAATTCAGAGGCGTTTGATTCCAGGATCTTCCAGGGGCTCCATTTTTCAAATCTTGCATGCTGGTCTGAGCCAAGCCTCTGCAGCATGCTTTGTGAGCCCTGTGCTGCAGCCTGCCTGCTGTGCCAGGAGCATCCTGAGAGCTGCTGTCACACAGCCTCAGGGGCAGCTGGACAACAAGCTGAGCACATTGTGCCTGTGGGAGATGGTCTGGGAGTAGGGGACAGGGCTGTGGCACTGCCCTCAGAGCATGAGCCACAGTGGGGGATCGCTCACAAGACTGAGACCCACCAGGGTCTCTTCTAGCAAGAGGCACTACTGCATGGCCTGGCATCCCCTTCCCATCCTCATGCAAGAAACCACAGGCCAATTCCAAACGTGTTCAGAGGTAAGTGAACAGGCTGTTGCTTTATCTAAAGCTCCAATGACCTGTCTTCCTTTTACACTCCTCAGTCATGCTGAGCTACAGCCTGGTCTGCGTGTGTAACCATCTTTGCAACTCCTCCATGGGGGTGAAGGCATCTCAGGTATTTAAACCCAGTTCCACCAGCAAGCCAGATCCCTTGTTCCCTGTCCCACCTCACAATGCCGTTCTGGCTTCAGCAGCACAGCAATGCCAGCATCCAGCTGGAGAGGTGCCAGGAACATGCAGGGAGCACTGCCCACATCTGGGAAGGCTGAAAAAGAGCAGCCAGAAATAGCCAGCGTTTCATAGGAAGGGCTGGCGCCATGGCCTCGCGCTGCAAACCAGCGGAGTTCTGATAAGCTTTGACAAAGCGTCCAAATCCTCTTCTAATTTCAGCCTTTTCTCACCTCTGGCTCAGCACCAGCCTTTCAGGAGACACAGCAGAGGGGATGAAAAAAACAGTGAGTGTGTTAGGTGAAGAGAAAACCTACACCTTTCCATGTGATGAGATTATTTTTGCCCCAGTTTCAGACCCCTTTGTGAGACAAGTGTCCATGTCTGCAAATGCTCCCTGGAAAGTAAGTGGTGACAAGTTTGAGTCTGGCCAGCAAAAACTTCCACCCAGGCTCTCTCAAAATTAAGCAGGTTTTGTTTTGCTTACAAGTGTTAGGCCCCAGGAATGGAGGGGCTCACCCTCCCAGCTGGGGTGCAGGCTGGTCCTGCCACCCTCAGTGATGGCCTGATCCTGTGACAGCTCATCTTCCTGTGACCCAATGACATTCATTTCTTTAATTAGAAGCCAAAATTCTGTGTGGAAAAGGAAGGCGTTAATAAATAGTTGCTTAATATCCCAGCAGAAGGATGGGATTGAGTCAAACATGCCATAAAATCCAGAAGTGCACCAGCTTGGCCACCAGAAAAGAGTGAAGGCCAGGGGCAAGCAGCCTTTGGCAGCTACTGGGAGTGAATTCATCAGGCACATAGCACAAGCAGGAAGCCTCCATGCCTGTTGTAAACCTACCCAGATCTTTCAGAATGGTGCTAAAAACGTAGTTGGCTTGCAAGTAAAAACTATTGGTCAAGAAGTACCCTAAACCCACACAGTGATTTCACAAGAAATGCTACAGCGTTCAGATGGTCTTTTAATCCTTGCTAGACGTAGGAGCTCTCCTTCCTGTGGCTCAAATAGAAGCAAAGCTTTTGATTGGTTAGCCATAACCCTGTCACTGAGATATGATCTGCTGCTGGGGTAATGACCTCAGCAGAGAAAGAAAGTGAGACTCCAGCAGCAGGGTCATGGAGCTCTGGCCAAGCCTCCATCAGGGTTGGACTGGGTGGGCACAAGTGTGTGTTCACAGAGCCCTGGCCAATTCAGAAAAAAACACCTATGAGCAACATGAGCACATGCAGGAAGGCTTAGGGCACCTCTGCACAGAGATCTGAGACCTGCCAGCCAGTCCAGACCGGCAATTCACAGAACTCTTTGGAAAAAAAAAAAAATAGAAAAGTGCAAAAAAAAAATCCCTCCTGTGCCCCAAAACTGGTCCCAGATGAGTCTGCTTTTCAGAGGAAACACCTTACATTGTATCACCAAGGAAGCAGCCCTCGCTGCTGCACAAACAGAAGGCAATCCTTCCAGATTTAATGCAGCAGCCACATGCAATGACACACACAGTTCATCACAGAGGCAGGTAGCAGGGCCCTTCGCTCTCATTCATATGAATATAATGCCTACAGCAATGCAGCGCATCAACATTTTTAGAGCCAACAGTTCGACTTTCATTGCCCCGTTATTTTTAATAGTTTTAATCTGTGTTTTTAGCATTCTGCTTCTTCTCTTTTTTACTTCCAAACAAGACAAAAAGTATGCAGCAGCTAATACCTCTGTTTTTAATGGCTTGAAAAACAATGAAGGAACATTAAGCAGTTCCCGAGCCTTCCGGAGCACTGGTATTTTTAAAGATGAGATTGATCAAAGAGGCTGTGAACTGTAATGGAGATGGATTGGCTCAGCACTGTAATGCCAGCATGGAGGCTGCTTCAGCGTGGATCCCAGCCTTTTCCTTTCATCTGCTTAGCGCTCCAGCGGCCAAAACTTCTTTGCTGAAACACGACTCAGCCAAGTACAAAAAAACCCACGTTTCTTCTAAAAGTTCAGGGACAGTGAATTAATTAATTAATTAATGCACCAGTTCATTGGTTTTACCACTGCTCCACCGCAAGCAGGGAAGAGAAAAGTCCTCTCCCCGAAGCTTCTCTCATGTGTCTGAGGTATCCCAGCCTGAGACCACACCGGACCTGCATTGCAATGCAGCAGCTCAGCAGCACGTGAGGGAGGAGAGGAGAGGAGAGGAGAGGAGAGGAGAGGAGAGGAGAGGAGAGGAGAGGAGAGGAGAGGAGAGGAGAGGAGAGGAGAGGAGAGGAGAGGAGAGGAGAGGAGAGGAGAGGAGAGGAGAGGAGAGGAGAGGAGAGGAGAGGAGAGGAGAGGAGAGGAGAGGAGAGGAGAGGAGAGGAGAGGAGAGGAGAGGAGAGGAGAGGAGAGGAGAGGAGAGGAGAGGAGAGGAGAGGAGAGGAGAGGAGAGGAGAGGAGAGGAGAGGAGAGGAGAGGAGAGGAGAGGAGAGGAGAGGAGAGGAGAGGAGAGGAGAGGAGAGGAGAGGAGAGGAGATTTTAGTCCATTTATTGCAACCTGAAGCACACCCCTGCTTCTGCTGTGAACCTGCCTGGTGTCCTGGTGTCCCAAGAGGGTCTTGGGTCGCCTGTGCTGTGGGGATGGCAAGCACCCCCATGGGAAGCAGCACAGCTCCTGAGCACACCTTGGCACTGATGTGAGGAGAGGCCAGTGAGGAATCTGCCTTGCCACCAGCACTGGGGAACACTTCACACCTTGCTGCTGTTGCTGCCTCCTCCTCAGCTGTGCACACAGAGGATTGTGGAGGAATGCCTTGGCTCTTTCTGGCTGATTGCTGAAAGGAGCACACGTATCCTAAAGGGTTTGGGTTTGTTTTCCTTTCTTTTTTTTCTTTTTTTTTTGGGGGGGGGGGTGGGAGGAAGAGCAGAGGGGGATGGCAAAGGGACCCACCAGTTTTATAGCAGCCTGTCAACCCAACGGTGCGGGTGAACCTGATCTCAGACACCCTATATTTGCCAGAACCAAAGGCATGAGTCCTGTGTGTTAAATAAGGTGAAAGCCACCCATTCCTTCTTTCCAAGCAGTACCAGGACTTTGACAGGGACAATTGTTTTGGCAGGGAACCCAGCTCTGCATCTGCTGCCTCTTAAAAACCCACTCTGCTCTATTTCCCTGCGGCAGTGCTGTTGCTTTCTCCTCCTTGGGTAAATCTGGATGAGCTGTGTGGTGCAGAGCAGGATAACGAGGTGCAGAACAGCAACTGGCAGTAAGATCTTATTTTGGTAGGAGAGTAAGGAGCAGCAGCAGCTCATGATATACACATCACCCTGCATGCAGTGGCACATTTTTTCTGTAGCAGGAGACTGGATCTGAGAGTTTGAAAAGCCAGGCAGGAGGCCCAGAGATGGGCTGAGACATTGGGGGCAGCCATCAGCCCTCACACAGCTGCTGGCAGGCCTGAAGCAGCTCTGAACCATATCAACACCAAGCCCTGATGCCCGAGGGTTTCTCCACCCACCAAGGAGGGCACTCTGGGAAACTGCTCTCCAGATCTTCCCCACTGGCAGAGTATCCACACCAAAGCAGAGCTGCAAAGCCTCCACATTCCATCCCCTGGAAATATGGTGCTGCTTCCCCATATCTCCCAAGTCTGTAAACCTTGTCAGGGGACAGCCTTTACTCCCTAGATTTAAGGCAATGTAGTGACTATAAATATCGTGCTTTGAATAAAAGAGTTGTGAATACTAGATGAGTCCATCTATTGTTAAATGTCATATTTAAATGTTTTAACACTTGGAGTCCCAGGTGCTGCACCAGCAGGTGAGACCACACAGCTGCCCCCAGCCATTTCATTGTCAGTGTTGCTCGGACGGGACGAGGAGGCCACAGAGGGAGGTGGTGGTGCTTTAAAGTTTTGCCAGCACAGCCATGTCACACACAAATGTGAAGAAAACACTTTCCTGGCTCAGCATGACGCTAGCAGGGTATTCAGACAGGTCCACACCCTTCTGACAGACCAAACCTTGCACCAGCAGAGCCCTGGCTGGCCTGAGGTCTCATCACACTGATGCTCACTCTTCACCAATGCCCACTAATTATGTCAGTGGTGATGGGGAGGTTGTAGCCGTCTGCCTAATTAAGCCACAGTGCAGAACTCATCAGCTACTCTGCTCCTGCTCCTTTGCTTTGCATTAGTACCTTGTTATCACAATGGTAGCGCTTTATTCCTGCCATTGTTTTTTCTCATGTCAGAGGGTAGTGATTTATTTATTTTATTTGTGCTCTGTTTTTACAACTCCTGCTTTTTTCCTACCTGACTGCTTCCACACTTCTGAGTGTGGAAGGCAAGATTTAACGCACCTGGAACATCACAATTAGCCCCATCATGCTAATAACTTAAAGGAAACAAATAGTAGAAATGGTGGCACTTTGGAAATTCCCCTGTGCTGCAGGAAGAAGGCCTGCTGGTCAGGGCACATTGATTTTTTTCTGAATCCATCCATGCAGGATTCAAGGACAGGACAAAACACTATTAAGTCAGCAAGCAGAATGCAGTAAATAATGAGGGAGCTGGAGAGGGCTGAGGCTGTGTGCTGACTGAGCCCAGATATAAATTGTGGTGAGCAATGCACCTCAGCAACACCGCAACACTGTCTCTGGAGCACCAGGGAAACCCAGATGGGGAACAGGAGCTGGAAAAGCCACTTGGCACTCCAGAAGCTTTGCTTGTTGTGTTTGTTGTGGAGGTAGAAAGAAACTCTTTCCCCCATCCACAGGATTCCTTGCTGCTCTGGAAACCTGTGTGGATAAATACCATCTCTTCTGCTGGAGTGCAGTATGTCTGAGCCAGATGAAGGCTTTAGCACTGGGGAAGTTTTGCTCAAGAAGTGGGGATTCTAGCAGGTACAGCTGTGTCAAAGCACCCTGCCATCATCACATTGCTGCTGTGCCTCCGCTGGTGAAGCGCTTTTCCCCATGTGGAGATGCTCTCTGGCCTAAGGCTTGTTTGTGAAGTAAGGAGAGGGGAGAGTCCAACAGATAAAAGCTTTCCACAGAGCAGCAGGAGGGAGAAGGCAACCCATTAGCTTTTCCACTTCTTTGTTTGCCTTTGTCATCTCCAACCCTCGGTGTACTTCAGCACATCAGCTTCCCTCAGAGTTCAGGGGAACTAATCAAGAACGTAAAAAGCTTTGTGCAATCGAGTATTTGCAGGGCCGGGCCCTGGCTAAGTGATGTCGGGAAAACAGAAGAGATGAGATCCCTGCTTGAAGACTCAGCCCTGGTCTGACGACACCCTGCCTCTCATGCTTTGGCCCTTACACAGCTGCAACACTGCCAACCCTTCAGGAGGGTGATTCAGAGCATCCCTGCAGAGAACGAGCACTGCTTGTGACTCATGGTTGTCAGTTCTTGTGATTTAATCACCAGTCTTATGCTTCACTGTGGTTTTCCTTCCAAAAGTAATGATGGGCAGCAAGAAATCAGCTTTGCTTCGCCAGAAGAGAATTCTGTCTTGCCATCCCTGTTACAAAGAAAAACCTAAAAGAGCTGAATTCCTCTGGGCCAGAAACCTGTGAACTGGTGATCACAGAAAGCATCTTTCCAAAAAAGTCTCATGATTTGTTAACTGATTTTACAGCTTGGGATGCTGATATATGACCCTTGGGCCCTGGGATGGACTGACGACATTGAAAGAATATAGTGTCTAATACATTTGAAAGAAAGCTCTACTTACTCACATTGAAAACATAAAAAGGAGTGAGTCTGGAAGTAAATCAGAAAAAATATTATCTCAATTTACATTAGCTCTGTAAAACAGTGGTGCTCACTGGCCTAGATAAGCAAAGGGCTCTTCAGTGATACCACTGACACTACACCAGTGCCAGCGTGACAAGGCAGCCTGAGATGAGCTTTTCCTCTGAAGGGAGGAAACTGCAACTTCTTCTGCCTTGAAGTCATCTTGGTTCAATTTTTGGTCCTCCCTTTCCTCCCACTTTTATGCTCTTCAGTGCCCTTGGCAACACATGCAGCCCCTCTGCTGGGGTTATTGTCAGCACAGGACCTGGTGGGGAGGGGAGGTTTGACTGAATGTGACCTCCTCCGAGCCCCAGAGCACGTGTGACAGCCATTCACCCTCTAGCCTGCCCTGCCTCTGCCCCCTTTAGGCTTGCCCAGGGAGGGTGGCGGGTCTTTTGGCTGGCAGGGAGCACGGCAGGCTCCCCTGGACTTGCACCCAGGGCCCCTCTTCCTCCTTGCAGTGGGACACTGCTGACACTGGAGACAGATGCCCTCACCCCAACATTGTCTTGGGATCTTTTAAGCTGCTTTCCTCCCTTGGAGGAGACAGAGAAAGGCAGGGGCCAGCAGATGCCATTTGGCTTTGGTCCATTGCTGATAGAGGACAAGAAACCACCCTCTCCTGTGACAGTGACTTCTTGAGTCAGTCCTACGAGTGTTGCCAAGCCATGCCCAGTATTTTCACTTTGTTTCATATCAGGGAATTCTCTCTAAATCTTTCTGCTTAAAGCTTGGCATGTTTGCAAGCTGGTCATTAGCTCAGTGCTTCTCATGAGGCACAACAGAGACACCCCACAAGTCCTATACTTTGAAAATTAAGTTATGGAGGTCAAATCCCAGCACATCTGCTAGTGTACTGCAGCCAAGTTTATTTTTTGTTTAATCTATAATATTTGAAGTGTAAAAGAAGGGCAGCAGCATGCAAAAAATAAATCCCAAAAGAGCAGAATCATGTATGCCATAAAGTGGCCGTGACAGGCCTTGAGAGGGCAGCTTCAGGTGTATTAAAGTGGAGGTGTGGGACTTCTCATCCGCATCTCATCTCCCACACTGGTCTTACACTGTCAGGAAGGACTGTTACAAGTCACCACTGAGGTCTTCTCCAGCGATGCCAATGGCTACAAGCCCTCACCTCTCCAGGAAAAGGTGAAGAGTTAGGTGACAGGTCATGGGGCTGCCACTTCACCCATGGAGGGAGGTGGATCACCAGGCTTAAAGAAGAGCCAGTCCTGGACTTCGGGGCTGGGAATATCCCCATTTCACAGGAAGCTGTGGAAATGGTCCCTCTTATCTCAGCCTTACTGTCACCTCTTCCAGATGCTACTGCTTGAGTCTTCTGCACATCAGTGTTTCCAACAGCCTTCACTCCCTTCCTAATCTCCAGTCCTTGCTTCTCAAGCATTTCTGAGCAAGAAAGGTCAGTTCCTACCCTGTGGACTGCAGCAATGTGACAGCAAACATTTGGACTCAGAGGAAGTTATTTGTTGGCCCATTCAAACACCAAACCCAGGTGAGCTGCAGCTGGGCTCTCTCAGTGAAAACCCGCAGTGGCACTGAGGGAAGCCCTGGCACTCGCAAAATCATCTTGAAGAGGAGCACGTGGCCCCCTTCTCCCTATGTACCAGACCAGGAACATTTTCTGGACCAGGAAATTTCCCTACCAAACAACCAGGGCTGTATTTTTCCAGGCATCTGTTGCAATGCTGTTATCCTCTTGTGCATTTTAGCCATCTCTGCTTGCACAGGCCACACTTTTCCTCAGTGCTGGCCTGTGATAGTAGCCTTTTTTCATTTAATTCTCAGAAATGCAAATGATTGCCAAAACCCTTCTGGTTTATCATTTTTAGGGGCATAGTGATTAAAATGCATTTGGAAAAAGTAAGGTGACAATTCTCATCACCCAATGATTTTCTTCTCTAGTGAAAGGGGCATGTAGTGGGACTATCACCAAGAAAAGGATAGGATTAAGGATCTTCTTCCTTATCCAATTAGAAATCCCTCTACAAAACAGAGCAAGTAGGAAACCTGAGGAAGTCTAGAGTGGTGGCTTGACCCTGGCTAGATGCCAGGTGCCCAAAGCTGCTCTGTCATTCCCCTCCTCAACTGAAAAATCTGAGAAGTCCCTAAGGCGTTTACCAGCTTTTTGAGGGTCTAGGTTACATCTGAATGCCTCCAAGCAAGAGAGTCAGGACCATTTCCTAATGGATTTGAGCAGAACTGGGTCTAAACTGGGAAACCAGACTCAAGCTGTTTTCTTAATCACAGCTGGGTCTGTAACTCTCCTCAAGACCTCAAAACCTTTTTCCTCTTTCCTTGCTGAGAAAGAGGAAATGAAAGGTTTGAGACATCAATATTTTCAGGCCCAAAATAATCCCATTCTGTTCCCTGCTTGGCTCCAAGACCTGGCTGTGAGATGGAGAGCACTGCACATTCAAAACAGCCCCTGGTTTTGGATGCTGCATGGGATGTGTGCATGGAAGGTGCTCACTATGCATCTCCTGTCCCACAGGGCACATTTCCAAGTAAGTCCCACAGAATGCCAGCCCCCCACTCTTCAGCCACCCTTTTCCTGGAACTCACCAACATGGGCCTGTGCACAGAAAGTCATTGCTGACTTTGTCCTGCTTGGAGGCTCAATCCCTTAATCTCTGCCCCTCGTTTATCCCAGGCAGGGGGAGTCCTGCCCAGGTTAAATACCTCCTTGCAGAGGTGTTTCAGCTGGCAGTGAAACATCTCCTTGTCCCTGTTCTCTTGTTGGGGAAGCAAAGCTCTCCTGCACTGGGAGAAGGCCTGTGGTGTATCACGGTTCTACATCCCAGCTCAGCCACATTACAGGAGCTCTCTCCATCCCAAGATACGCCCAGCAGCATCCTCCTGCTGTGCTTGCCTCACTCCTGTGATTGAGAGCCCTGACCTCCAGCCTCATCCGTTTGCATCCCTTCCTGTCCCCCCATCCCAGCCAGCTGCCCTTGGCATCTCTCTGGGGACCTCCACCTCAGCAAAGACAGCTGGTGTTCCCACCCAGAGAGCAGCGGAAAACGGGGAAATAAACTGAGCTCAACCTAAACCTCTCTGTGGGAGCATGAAAGCACCAGAGGGGCTCTCCCAGCGCAGATCCACAGTGCCACAAACTTGCACACTAAGCAGCCCAGGGCACTTTGTGTCTCCAGTGCAGCCCTCTTGCTCTGCTCCCGCTGGAGCCCTACTTGGGGGAGAAGCCCTCAGCCTGGCTGCTAATGCTGCTGCACATGCATTTTGGGTTTTTTGAGCTGTTGCTCACAAACGAAAGTGTTCAGATGAAAAATAAACCTCTTAAAAATCCCAGCCTATTCACTCCTGGCAGTCTGGTATTCCTTCAAACTGTCAGACTTAGCAGATTGTTTACTGGAAACGGTTCAATTGGCAGGACCTTCTGCTGTGCAGATGAAATTTTAAAATCCTGTTTCTTGTTGCGCTCAAAGTCTCTCTTTCCACTACACGGCTTCGCAGAATTATTATTCACTTGTTTCCCATTGAATCGAAAAATACCCTCTCTCTTTCATTTCTATGGTAAAAATGTGCGGGGGATATTAGCCCTCATGCTTCAGGACACAAGCCAAGAGCTAAGTGCTTGGGCTGCAGAGAAAAGTTTCCCCAAGGGACATAGTAATGCAGAATGGTCAATTATCCCCGAAGAGTCCCAGCTGGCTGAGATGGGAGTCACGCTGTTCTGCCAGACAGACAAGTGGTGCACAGCATGGCACTCTCTGCGGACCACCCAAGGGTCTCCTCATCCAGGGGAATCTTCTTCTGATAAAGAGAAGCTCCTGCACTAATCTTGCCAATTTTCGTATTTCCCTTTCTGTGCACAAGTACAGCAAGAGAAAGAGCTGTAACCTGCTTTGCCAGCATCCTGGTACTGCCTTCACAGCATGCCCTGTGAACAGCTAAACCTGTGGGGCCAGGACCTCCTGCTTTGGGTGAAATGTTCTGCTACCTTTTCCCTCTGCTTAGATCAATGCCTGCCAGTCGCCAGCAGGAAAGACTACTTCAGTCAACTTTATAAACTTTGTTGGGGCTTAAGGCAGAAGAACCTGCCACGAATCAGGCATATTCTCTGTCCCACTACCCCATGGCCCATGTTTGGAGTTATGTCCCAAATCCTACCGTTTCTCCTTTGCACCTTTGGCTGCCTTGTCCTCTAAGGAAAATGCTAAAAGCACCTGCGTGCTCCCCTGCTGTAGGGGTGCCTCCACTGGATGCTTGTTAGATGGTTCAGGGCTGCATACACCTTCTGGGGAGGATATCTTCCTCTTGGGCCTCATATCCAACACTGCTTCCACCAGGCAATGTTGGTGCTCAGCAAGGCTGGAGTTGTGGGAGACTCTGACCCTAAGCAATGCATGGTGGGGTAGCAGTTCTGACCCAAAAGACACTACTCTGGTGCCTCTGCCTTGATATGCCTCTTCTAAGGGCACCAGGACCTTTAGGAAGGTCCCAAAGCTGTCTGCTCCTCCGCTCAGCTTCTTCCACTCATCCCTGGATCTCAGCCATGGGATTGCTTCTTCAGCCGTCCCCAAGGACACTGCACACAGCATTCCCTGCCAAGTAGGAGCTGGTGTAGGATTTCCATCAACACCCATATCTCACTAACCTGAAAGTTGCCTTCTCCTCTGCAGGTGTTACAACCCACCCCCAAAGGTGAGAGTAACCCAGGTTCTTGTTAGTAGATCCCTTGGACAGATTAGAGTGAGACAACACTGAATGATTGTTGTTTGTAAATGAATACACATTTATAATTAGGGTTTCTTTTGGAAGAGCTTGGTTGCAAAGGACACCAGGTATGTGGCCATTTTGGTTATTATTATCTATAGTAATATAGCAATATAAAAGCACAAAAGTAACACTTAAGAAAATTTATAATAGAAAGAAAGAAATGATAAGAGTATAAAGGTATCGCTCCCCGTGGATCCTGCAACAAGACTTGACTGTTAAAATTTTGATGTCCATTGGTCGAAGTGATTATGGCAGTCCTGATCCATCAAAGGTAGGGAAAACCCCCAAAACACAAAATTCAATGGGTTAATATCTGCTCAGGTTAAGGTGGGAACACCCAGGTACCTCCCCTGGTGAGGGGGAGCTTTCAGTGCTCTAGTGGAAGGCCTCAAAAATGAGTCTGGGGATGCTGGGGGGGGCTTTGATGATTTATGACAACTTTTAAGATATCTCTCATGTCATGACAGCTGCCGCTCATGTCGGCATAGCTGACCCAGTTATGCCCCATCAGAAGGGATGAACACCCTCAAGATCTTTCCCAGAGGAAGTTTTACAGCTGAGAGAGTTGTAGGGGAGGACAACTGTCATGACAAAAAGCACCATCCTACCTCACAGGATCTGCCTCTTACCTGGCTCAAAGCCTGGCTTGTAGCCCTCAGTGGTGGGTGCTTACCTCCTCTGTCTTATGGGGACCAGAGGCTTCACCACCACACACCCAAAAACTCACTCCCTGCCCCTCAGGGCAAACCCAGCCTCAGCAAAGCACCCACTGGCTTCACAAATGTCCCTTGGTTGAGTCATCAACGATTGGCATTCCAGTCTCTCACAGCAGGTGTCAAAACAAGTTGTTCTAGTAAAGTTTCTGACGAAATCAATGAAATTACCTCCAGACATGGGCCTCAGGTGCCATTCCCAGCCACATTTCTATGTCCCATAAGCACTCTGTCAGTAGGTGGAGCAACTTCCTTTATCCTCACCTGCTCACCACTCACCCAACCAGAGATCCTGTTCCCCCTGCTTACACCTGCATTTCATAACTGAATGGATTGCACCCTGCAGCCTTAACGTCACTGTGGTGAGCCTTTGTGGGCACCTGTGATCCCTGTACACTCCATGATTCATGCTGCTGTTGTCCCAGCCTTATGGGAACCCTGTCCCAAAGCTGGCCTTTCAGTCTGGTGAACACTTTCTCATGTTAATAAAACAAAAGAACAGCAGCATAAACATGCAGAATCAAAAGGGAAAAACCACACAAATCTCAATTTGCACATACAGCCCCGAGTCTCTAATTTTGCTTCTCCCTCCTGTCACATTCCTTCTCCCAGTGCTTCCCCCCAGGGGACACAGGTTCAGTGAGTGAGCATTTGGTGGGCATGGAGAATAACATGGGGACCAAGAAGCATAAAACACCAAGTTTTGCAACTTCCAGCATCTGCACACTGATGGGACAGAGCTGGGGAGCTTGGATATGTCCCACTGAACCAGTGACGTGGATGGAGTTGAAATAGCGCGTGGCGGTTCATTTCTCACGCTGCAGAGCAGAAGGCAATCCTCTCTGCCATGGGAGACAGATAAAAACGGATTGGGAGGGCATCACTAGCAAAGCTGCCTGCTGCCAGGGAGAGACATGGAGCAGGGGGCCCTGGGACCCACCTGCTCTGTGCTGGAGGAGGGCTGGGCTTGCTCCCAGAGAGGCTCACCAGAAGCGTGCAGGCACGCCTCTTATTCTTGCTAAATTAGCACAGATTTCTTTTAGCTGTGCATTCAAGTGGAAGTGCTCTGTTAGCCAACAATTTGTAAATCTTCTGAATAAGTAAATCACCTAAACATAGGTGGTTTTTATTTTAGCTCCTACACAAAGAGCTCCCCACTGACTTGTGCCTTGTTCCCCTCGTTCCCCATTCAGGCTTTCCTGAACACCTCTGGGGCAGAAAAGGAGCGCTGGCACTGGGTCCTTACCCCCGTCTCTCTGTGGATGCCAGTGGGAGGGACACACTCAGCCTGCAGCACAGCCATGTGCTGCATTTACAACAAACTCAGCATCTCCTCTCTCCCAGCAAATCGAGCCGTTTGGCAACGATATTCCCCAATCATCGCAATGCTGGTGTCACGATCTGAGAGATGTAGCTGTGTCTAGAGATCACTGCCACGGGCTTTTTCCTTAGCAGCTTAGGTGGTCCTGCCCCCCTCCTGCCCCTCCGTGCCGGTGGGGTGAGCTGGGCTCGGGCGTCACGCATGATGTACATCACAACTGCCTGTAGGATAGCTGTCTTGCTCTGAAATAACAGCTGATTCCCGGCTAATAGATTCAGTAATCTGACACCCGGGCTGTAATAATTGTATCTGAACAAGGCAGGCTCCAGCCTCTGCCAGCCTTATTAGAATGAGTGATTGTTTCCATCAGGGATGTAGCTCTGGTGCATTCACCTTTCCCGGGCTCTGAAATACAAATTGAGCTTCTGACCTTGGCAGATACGACAGCTGACCTGTTTCCTCCTTTTTAAATAAGGAGAAAACAGGCTTTGGAGAGAAAGTGCTTGCTTTCTGCAGGCCTCCTTCTGCCAAGCTCCTCACTATCATGAGATCTTAGTTAAATATTTGGCTTACTGTTATTAGCCAGGATGACGGGCTGCCTAAACCACTGAGCTTTCTGTGAGACGCAGAGGCACAATCCTCTCTTCCTGCTGGGTTTGGGTTTATTCCTAATTTCTCTGCTCCCCAGCATGGCATGGCTGTCCCCCTTTTCTCTGTGACTGTGCAGACAAGCCATCCCAGCAGCTGTGATCCAGGGGTGTTTGTAACCAGGGAATTGCAGCAGGAACAGGGCTCAAAGCTGCACCACTGCTGAGCTGCGGCCAGGACACCCCTTCCCTGCTCCGGGTCTCAGGCAGCAGCCAGGGGCTCTCCCGGGGTGGGGGGCAGTGAGACCTGCTGGTGGGGCACTGGGGCTGATGGGTTTGCAGCAGCACCCAGGCTTGCCCTGCCTGGAGAAGGAAAAGCTGCCAGCTGCACTCGCAGCAACAGCATGGGAAATGCAGGACCAGGGAGGGGATGACTGCCAGCAGACTTTTCCCTGGGAGCCGCAGCGCCATCCACCGAAATAAAACCACCTCCTGCCCTCAGCCAGGAGCCCTCCTGCTGCCTCCTTTAGTCAGCAAGTCAACAGGCCTCTGCTGCTGATCCTAAATTTCCCCGGTGATGTGCCATGCAAGGCGCGTTTTCCAATGGGCTGCAAGCGCACGCTGTGCTGTAAATACAGCTGGGAGGGAGATTTAGCCATGGTCCCCCCTCTCTCCCTCATATTGCTTTTCCTGAGGTTAAATGTCAAACGTGTCTAAAATATCACTCAGGTCTGCAACCCGTGTGCACTTCAGGAGGGGCCCAGCCAGGCTCCCCGAAGGGCTTTGTCCTGATTTATGGAGGTGTGTGCCACAGAGCTGTAAATCGGGGCACGCATCAGATAACGTCATGGGAGAGCTGCGTGCCTCTTATCAGAGCTGGGACGATAACACGGGAAGGGGTAGGAGCAGGGACAGCCCCAGGGCGTGCAGCTTGCTTTTCTTCCTCCATCAAAGGTGGTAAAAAAAAAAAGCTGTCCCGCCTTGGTGGCTGCGCAGAAAATTGTGCCTCAGCTCATCAGTGGAGGCACTGGTCGTGTCCTGGGAGATTCCTGGCGTTTCACTCTTCTGCTTGTCCCTAAGTGAAGAGGAGGGCTGGCTTATGGACCTCAGGCAAGTCCTGTAGGTCCGGTGGTTCGGTACAAAAGATGGAGCCAGGCAGGGCTTTGGAGTGGCGGGAAGGAGATTTATGTCTTTTACTGTCCATCTGCAAAGCAAAACAAAAATAGCTGAAACACCGGTTTTCTGCTTTATCGGCTCTGTGAATAAGCATATAAATTTCTATGACATTTCTGGAGGCTTGCTGAAGGGGAAAAAAAATTCATCCCTTAGGACCTGGCCAGCAGCAGTGGCAGCATATGGTCTGCTGAAATCAGTGGCTGAGCGCGTTCTGTGTGTGTTAGCATTAAAAAGGTGACTTTGCGAGTAATTTCAGAAGCAAGGAGGGGTTTTCTCTCTTTTCCTTTTTTTTTTTTTCCCCTTTTTTTAATCCTGTCTAAGCTGATGCAGCTGTCACAGCCAATAACTCTCGAATAAGGGAGCTGGCTTGCGTTTTCTTGATTGGGAAGCACGAAGGGGTGCAGGCTTTTGGCCGCCTTGTGGAAGAAGGTTCGGCCTCTTCCTGGGAGGCACAGGGCAGAAAGGCAAAGTACCCGGTACAGGCAAAGAGAGGAGTCAGGGATGTTTTATTTTTCCCAGCAGCTGCAGCTCCCTCTGAGAAGGAGTCGGGGCCCTGTAAGTCCGTGGGAAAGCGGCTTCGGTCTCCCGGCTGCTAAAGAATGGCGGGGAAGCGTTGTTTCAAAGATGGCACTCATCGGGGGAAAAACAAATACAAATAGGCAACTGTTTATGGTAGATAAAGTGTGGCTTTTCCTCTTTCATCGTTGACTAAAACCTCATGTTCTTTCCGGTGAGGGAGGCAGGAGCCGTAATGCGCTGTCAGAAAGATGTCTTTCAGCAAGGCAGCACCTCTGGATGTTTATCTCCCTGCCATTGTGCTCCGGCGCTTTGAAATGTAAAGGGGAAGACGCTGCTAATCACGCTGTTGCTTAAAGATCAACAGCCGGGCGAGATGTACTTTGTCACATTTTCTCTTTGGTCTCTCTTTTTCCGTAATGAAAACGGTGACATTCATTCAGGCTTGCACGCCAGCGCACGACGGTGGGTTTTTAATGAATCGCTCCTGCCCTTTCCCCGGGCTCTGACGGAGGGACACGGCCAGAGCTGCCTTTGGAGTATCCTGATTGCCACCGGAGATGCAGATCCAGCCACTGGGAGAGTGCGTCTTGGTATCACATCTGGTTTCCTCTGGTTTGGATCGAATCCATCCTGTGTTACGTTTGAGTCATATTATTGAAGTCAGACAGGATGCGAGATGTAAGCAAAGGCTGAAAGGCAAAATTCGGATGTCGGATTTCTTATCAGTGGGAGAAAAGAGACCTTTAGGGGTAATTTACAAAAATTAAAAAGTAGTGTGGGATAAAGAAAAAAAAGTTTATTCATACAAAGAAATAAAACTCAATACACAAGATCTCTCTTCCTCCCATTTTGGTCTAGAGTTGTAAATAAGAGAGCAGAAAGGATGAAGTAAGCATGGAAGGCTAGAGCGATAGAGTATTGAAATGATGTGGCTGAGGGAGAGGGATATTTTTATTCTAAGACAGGAATTTCCCATGCTTCTATTTTCTTCCCTGTAAGATTAACACTGAGGTCTCCACTTCCACTTTCCACTATATCCTGCATGTGGGGAAAATGCAGCAAGTCAAAGTTGTACAAAGAGCATAAGAAGAGGGAGACAAATTTAGTTCTTCTAATGATGATTAGGAGCGAATGAAGAGAGCAGAAATGTGAACCACCAGTTATTTTCCAGCAAAGGCTCCACTGAATCCTATTACAGGAATATATCACAAGCTATATGAAACTTTTCATCTCTTGCCTGCCCAATGCCAAGGCAAGTGTCACCAGCCAGCAGCGAGAAGGCTGGGATGCAGAGCAGATGAAGCAGAGTTACTGAAGAAATGCGTCAGCAGCACATGTGTGTGTCAGGCACCGAAACACCACCCCCACACCAGTCCTGTTGGCTTTCCCCAAGCCTTTCTTGCCCTAGCCCTAGTCTCCTCTGGGAGCAGCTCCCTGATGCACAGACTAAGCGTGGTTAAGCGCTTCCTTGGAGCACAGTGAGGGGAAAGCAGCGCCTCGCGCACAAGTCACAGTCCCTGGACAGCCCGGGAGACACGATGCCTTTTTGAGTGGCATCAACCAGCTTTTCCTCTGTGGACAGTTTCTATCACTGCCATGAGTGCAGTGTGCCCAGTGCAGGTCTGCAGATGGTTCGAGGCTGCCAGCGAAGCTGTGGGTACCTCGAGGCGTGGTGCTCACTGAGAGCAGCCCACCAGCTGCTGAACTGACCCACGTGTGTCAGCGGCAAAGAACGCTCACCAGCCCATCTGTAGCAATGTACAATCGAGGGGGGAGCTCTCCTTGTGACAGTCAGGCTGCCTGTGTGAAGCTGACGCAAGGACAAGGGGCTACATGGTGCTAAGCACTGCTTGCCTTCAGGGCCTCTTCCTACATGATAAATACTTATTTAGATGGTGCCCCATAATGTGCGGTTGTACACGACCCATAAATCCTGGTGTTAAATCGGTAAAATAAAAATCCAGTGCTGCGTCAGCTCGGGCTTTGAGAAGCCAAAGCTGATAAATAGGGTTTGATTGGCTCTTTCTACACCAATGCCCCAGAGCAACACCCTCTGCATGAGTGTGATATTGCTGCAAGCTGACAGTACAAAGGACAGACGCGTACCCGTGCCAGCCATTGAGCCGGCTGCCTGGATTAACCCTGATTTCCTTTCCTGACACTCCTTTCTTCTGCCGAGGAGGGAAGCCAGGCATAAGAGCAAGTCCCTTTGCCTGTCATGCTGAGAACGTGGTGCTGGCAGCGTAATTCAGCGTGCTAAGCCCAGTTCTCCCCTCCCTGGTCCCTGCTCTGCGGTGGTCTATCTCCATAAAAGCAGAGGATTTGCACCGTCTTACACAAGTGGTGTGAGAAGGATCAGGCTGTGACAGTCCTGACTCCCAGCTTCCTGGGAAAGGCAGAGAACAACTGCCTTTCAGCTCTCCTTGCATCCCTTCGGCTCTTTGTACTGATAAGGATTTCCTATGATGTGGGTGAGGGGAGGGAATGTGGGACAGCATCTCACATGCACCTTTTCAGGTTTAGCCTAAACTCCTGTGGGAGGAGTGGCACCATCTCTGACAGCAGAGCAGCCAGCTCACACCCCTCTAGCCACCCTCAGCACCTCTGCTGACATGACAAACCAACAATAAATACATATCTTATCTGTCCAATAAGGAGAGTTCCCCGTGCAGCAGGAAGGAGCCTCTCCACTGAGATGTTATCTGCACCAACCCAGGTGAAACCCTGAATTCAGCAGCAGCGAACACATCGGGGAAGGGAAAAGCAAGAGGCAGCCACGCTTTTCCCACTGCCTTTTGGTGTGTCCCCAGGCAAGGCCTTAGTTCTCTGAAGATGCTCTGCTCCTCCCTGCCGTCTGTGTGCTTGCTAGTGGCCACGCTGACGAGATGCCAGGAATGAGATGCCAAAATACAAAGCCAGTGCACTGCTTTGCTGCTGATCCCCACTCACCACCAGCTGGCCCAGGGCTTGCAAGAAATCAGGCCTGGGAGGGAGGCCAGCTGCCCAGAGCTGACCAGGAATGAGGGGAAAGATGCTGGCTGCTGGAGGGAGGCCCCTCCAAGTCCCTCATTGCCTCTGGGCATCCCCACGGGCAGTCAGTCCCCGTGTGTGCTGCATCTCAGGGCTGCATCCCTCAGCTGGCTGGCTGGGGATGCTTTCCACCATCTCCAGTTGGCTCAAGGACCCTGCTGCATCCTACTGGGGGATGACCTGTGTCATGTCTTCATCAGCACTAAATGAAAGAGATGTGAATTTCCTGGGCATGAATTCGTTGGAAACGTTGTGTAGGTCAGAAACAGACGGTCCCAAAAGTGGCTTCATCTCCGGGTGCTGGAGTCCTGAAACACATCAAGTTCAGAGCAATGGTAGTTATACCCACTGCAGACAGGATGGGTGGGAGATGACTTAAAACCATTCCCAGTGATCACAGTGCAGAGCTACAGCACAGGCCAGGCATCTGCACCTCAGCATATACTGCTTGGAAGAAAAGATTAAAGCCATAGGAACATTCTGGTTTTCACTGATTCACCAACCCAAAGGAAAAACTGAAGGTGAGGGAAAGGAAGAATATGTCCTTCAGACTCAGCCCAGCAAGCAGGGCTTTTACTCAGCTCCTTCAGGGGAAAGGAGTTACAAGCAAGTTTGGAAGCAAGACAAGATTTAAAATAAAGAGGCAGAATGTTCGTAATCACAAAATGTTTAAATGTTTAGATTTTTTTAAACTGTCTCCTCTTGGCTGACCATTGGTTAAAGTCAGCACAAGCGAGTAAACTCTGGTTTGCAAAAATTTCAGCCACTGTTAGGATGCTGCATAATAGATTGGAGCTGGGCAGGTGTGGGACCAAATGTCTCTGCTAAATGAGAGGGATGTGCAGGTGATGCTCTGGTTAAAGCATCTGCCAGTAAATAGGCTCTCTCTTGCTATTTGTCCATCTAAGATCATATAGTAAAAAAAACCTGTACAGATTACCCTCAAATCAGTAATTTTCTCTATGCCTATATGCCTATTTTTTTAATAAAGAAAATGACCTGCTTCTCAAATCCAAACTTTTCAGACTGCTCAGTTAGAGCAGAATATTGGAGCTTTTGGATAAATTTTCTCCCTTATTGCTGAAATTTCAGCTGAGAAAGAAAGCATCTTGTGCTCCTTTCTCGCACATCTAAATTCTGAAGCATCAGCTGTTTTGAGGGGGAGGGATAATAACTCCCTGTTTTTAACATCCAACTCAATACGTTTGTGAAAGGGATTATACTGCACCTCGTCCACCCACAGCAAGGGATTGAATGTGATGACCGAGGAGGGCACCTCCACTCTCATGTTTAATTCAGGTGATGTTTTCTGTCTCAAAGGCAGGGAAAGTGAGCAAGGCATTTGCTTAGGTTGGAACGGGAGGTCAGATTTAAGTTTGTGTTGGCTCGACTCGGCCACCTGCAGTGTTATCCTGGTCATCGCTAGAGAAGAGCTTGGGATCAAGGCCAGGTTGGATGGAGCTCTGAACAATCTGGTCTAGAGAAAGGTGTCGCTGCCCATGGCAGGGGGGTAGGAACTAGGGGATCTTTAAGGTCACTTCCAACCCCATCCATTCAATGACTCTATGATTCTACAAGCTGTGTTCTGCCCTTGATGTTTCTTCCTACCCTCAAACACTGAACCCAAGCAGTCTGTAGCACTGTCCCCATTTTACAGAGGGCAAGAAAAATGTACTGAGGACAAGAAACCTTGTCAAAAACAACCAGCATGGTGAGAGCAGGACAGGGGTGCAAACAGCCTTCTGTTTCCTAATCATGGTCTGTTTGGGAGATGGTGGTAGGATCATGTGTGTGACCACACCTGGCTGCCTTTCCTTCCATGTGCCTCTAGTTTGAATCAGCATATAAAGGGCACTGACTGAAGAAATAAGTCCCAGGTGCTGGTGGGACCTGGCAGGTTGAGAGGTTTCTTTACCAGCACAACACAACCTGGGGTAGAGGCAGGGGCCAGGTGTCCTAGTACAGCACATGGGGAAGAAGGTGCATGAAGGGCTGGGGAGGTGGTGGGAAGAGGGGAAGAGGCAGATCGTCACAAGAGGAAATGAAAGAAAGATGAAAAGGATCAAAAAATGGCTCAAGGAAAGGGAGGAGAGAAGATTTCATGAGGATCTGGAGCACAAAGCAAATAATGGTAACAATGGCAGTGGTGGTGAGCAGGAAGAAAACTAAAAGGAGTGCAAAGCAAAGGGAGAAAATAAGAATAAAGCTGGAAAAGGAGAAGCAGAGGAGAAAGCAACCGTCCTGCCAGCCTCCGTGATGGCTGTTATTTGCAGATAGGAAATGCTGCCTGCAGAAAAGCTGATTGAGGCTGATTGAGGGAAAGAATGAGCCACATGTGACAGATGTTAGTCACTTCGTGTAATGCCCTACTGGAAGGCACTTGGATTCTGCAGGGATGACAGCACTTGAAGAAGCTGCATGGAGCACAGCAGCCCCGGGAGCAGACGGGAAGGAAGATGAGTGGCAGGAGCGCTTGAATCCCCTGATCTCAAAAAGGGAAGAAAAGAAGAGAGAGACGAGCGGCAGCCTCTGCCTTTTACGTATTTCCTGCCTCCCTCCATGCTCGATCGTTCCCTCATCCAAAAGCAGGCAAAGGCCCAGAGCAGATGGGAACTCACACTCCTTCCTGCAGGAAGCAGGGCTGCCTCCGTGCCCCTCGGAGCAGCTGTCAGCACCCATGCAAATCTTTTCCAAAACAATGTCTCAAGCATATCATTTACCCAGGTAGTTTGGAAAGCAATCTTTGGGCAAGAAAATGAGCTAAAATGATAGCTTGATTGTGCTTTTGTACCTTCATGTCCGACAGAGATAATTTTTCCTCATTTTCAATATTTTAAAAAAATCACTAAGCAGCAAACGGCACAAGGGGGTTTTGTATGTAAGACCCTCATGGTTGCAAGTCTTTTCCTTTACTCATTTGCCCCACCTTTAAAAATGCAAGGAAAAAGCAAAACTTCTCAGGGACTACTTTACCTTCAGCATTTGCAGCGAAGCAGCTGCCGTATTAGATCATATTCAAATAGAGCCCCAAAGAGGTCGGGAGCAGAGTATTAGCTGAACTGTTTATCTGCAGCCAGCCAAGGGGGGATGGTGCTGCTCAAATCAATTTTCTATGCTCCGACTGGCCCATCTTCCTGACACTTAGATGTCACTGTACCACTGGTGATAAAAAGGCCTGCCAAAAAAGGATGGATTTGGATTCATGCAGGGTCCTACAGAGCCAAATGAGAATTGACAATATTAGTCTTTAGGACAATTTTACAGATAAAATTAACCAGAAGAATAAATTTTCAACAGTTCACTTAATCTAATCTGCTTTCCATTGCGTTGAATCTTGCTCCCATCCACAGTTGCCATTTTAATACTTCCAAGCAATGTTGGCTTTTTTTTCTTTTTTTTGTTTCATGGAGTGAAAATCAGGCACATTAGCCAGGATACACGTTGCCATGAAATGCCAGTCAAAAAATAACCCACATCTGGTTTCTGTAAAAAGGAGGAGGAAGTCCCTCACACAGTTTAAAAGCAAGAAGAAAAAGTATCAGCATGTTAAATTTGGGCCTGAGGTACAGTCATTGATATGATCTGAACCTTAACTTTCCCTAAGTTCATCTGGCTTTGGTCTTAATTTTATTGTTTGGATAACTAAAGAGCAAAGGCTGAATCTCAGTTCCAAATCTGATTTTGAATTAAAAATAGCCGACAGAAAGTTCAAGAGTATCCATATTCTATCTTACCTCTGCTACAAACTATGCGGGCTCTTGCACATCTGTGACTATCATTCATGGTACTAGAAATCAGAAACTCTCTGAGTTAATAATAATACATAACACATGTGTAACACTTTCCATCCTTCAGGACTGCACAAACAACCAAGTGTCACAACGAGCCTCTGGAATGTTTTCCCCGTGGCAGAGGTAGTGACATTTCATCCAGAGGCTGACTCTGTTGGTCAAGGATACCCAGACTATGCAGAAGCAGAGGTTGGGGCTGTGAGGCAGAGCCAGGGCAGATGGGGATGGCTGCTCTTAACACGGCACTACACATCAGAGTCTTTGCACGCTTTCCTTTTTCGTCTTTGTACAGAAGTTTTCCACATCTCTGAATATTTAGGGAAGCATTTCAAAAACTGATTCAGCTGGCTCTCCAAATGAAGCTGGAAGAAAATACTTGGGGTTTGGCTGGGCTGAAACTATTCTGCCAGCACCTCCTTTGAGCATTTTCAGGGCTTCAGTCAGGGATCTCAGCACTTGCCAGGGAAAAAGAAATAATTCTATGCTGGCCCTGTGTTAATTTACCCCCATGTGGGTCTGCTCTAACCCTCTGAAGGACAACCTTCATTCCTGCCTCAGCACAGTCCAGGGAAAGTGGTGGCCACAGTCACACAGGTCCAAGGCTGCTCTTGACTGCATGGCAGTGCCAGCAGGGCCAGATTTTCCCTGCACTTTCTCTTCTGGGATCTCAAAGGCAGCAAAGAGCTGGATGCTGGAGACGTAAACATCAACAGAATGATGCAGGTTTTCAGTGCCAGCCTCCTCCTGTCATTGCCTGGATAGAAATGGGAAGTGCCCAGCATTAGCAGACAGGAGAGGTAAAGGAAGCCCCAGGCCAGGATGGATGAAGAAGGGCATTAACACAGGGAGCAGATGAGGATGAAAGCCACACTAGTCACCCCAGGGGGCAGAGGTCATTTTCCACCTGTTAAGAGGCCACAGCCACCTCTTGACCCTGACAATGTGCAAATCTCTGGATGCTTGGTGAAGGGTGGTTTGGTACAGCTACCAGCCACACCATCAGCTCAGCTGGTGGAGATCACTGGCAAAAGTTCTGCAGGGCCAAAGCACCGTTTATAGGTTGGCAGCTTTTCTTCTGTTTGTATCTTCGCTTGCAGAGAGGTTTCTCCTTTTTGCTTTTCAAAAGCTGCTGACAGTACATTTGGAAAAAGGAGCAACTTGGACCATGTTGGGGATGCAAAAGGAAGTGCTGTCATCAAATAACCTGAGCAGCTGTGTTTGGTGCCTGTGGGTACAAACACCAAACAAACAGCCAGGCAGTTGGATGAAGCATGGGGCACAGGACCACGTTCACTGATGAATTTTACCGCTGCTCCTTGACTCTGACCCAGAGCAGATGACAAATACTACAGCAGCCTGGGCTCCTCCTGCTATCCCCACTATCTATCTCCAGTGCTACCCCAGCAAACCTGAAGCCTTTAAGTTGTATCTCATGCTATGCCATAAATTTTCATACCATAAAAGTCAGCTCCGGTGTGCTGCAACACAGCCCTCCTGTTACTTCAGTTGCTTTAAACTGGGAAAAAAATGTGCAAGGGGTCACAGTAATATTTTAAGGCCACAGGGCCTTTGGGCCCAGAGAAGACCCAAGGCTGTATTATTTATGCACAGCCACTCTGCTTTACAGGAAATACCAACATACAAACTATTTAGTGTCCCTTGTCTTGGGAACATGAATCAACCCCTGCACTCTTTTATTTAGCAATACTGATGTACGCTTCATTTCTGGATTACAATACTGGGAAGGCAGGAAAGGCAGCCAGACCTCCTCAGCCTCCTCAGCCCCCATGGCTGGGGGCTGGACTGAGTTCATGTCCTTCCTCAGCACCATGCAGAGAGGCAGCAGGCAGGGAAACTGAGGGAGGTCAGGCACTGCTATCTGAATCCCATTTATAGAGCCAGCAGTCAAACCACAGGCACTTCCAAAAAGCAAAAGCTTGACTTTCAGTCCAGAACTGAACATGTTTTCATTTCTGCACTTGAAAAAAATGCTGCTGTTAAGGGAAAAAAAAACTTAAAAGCCAGTGTCAAACAGCTGTCATCCCCTGGTACTCAAATGGACAGTGCTAGGGGAAGCAGGAGGGTTTGTGCAGAGAATTAGGCTGTTGCTAATTAATGAGGACTGCTGCATCCTTCAGTGCCCAAAATGGCCATTGATAGTGAGGATGACAGAAGGAAGTCTCACAGTCATGGGATTAAGGCAAAAGGCTTGACACACTGATTTGTATCCTTCACCACCACAGAGCTCAGACTGAATGTTAGTGAAGTGTTTCAACCCGAAATTTGTACGGGTTGTCAGGACCTGGATGAGGAAGTCCTGGTTTGTAGAGTACCAAGGTTGTGAGATGAGGGGTTAAATTTGCACCCTGTGCTGTGGTGGGAAGCAGGGGAACTGCAATCTGGACATACAAAGTGTGAAATCCAGAGGAAAAACAAAATCAGCCGCCTGAAAATAGAGACAAAATTTTCCAGTTTTGTCTCCTTTCTCAGCACTTTCCAAAGAGAGGCAATAATCCCTGTGGGGGTCAGCCTCTGGCTGCCAGTAAAATGTTTGGGAGCTAATGTGGTGAGCAGCCTGGCTTTCCTCAGAGATAAAGAGAGACACTGAGCAGCTGTGACCATCCCACAGTTATTCCCAGCATCAGGCACTGAACACAGGCACCTGTGGACAGGTGCATGATGAGGAATCAAACCAGGAAGCAGGGAGAGCTGAAAGCAAGAGACTCACTGGGTAATGTGGCAGGAAAAGGAAGAAAACACCCTTTGCAGTAGATAGAAGGACAGGCTCACACTGCCAGCTCCAGTCAAATTCACTTCCCTGCCTCTGCTCTGCCAAGGAGCAGCACAGCACTGAGCTCCTGGACTGTTCAAGTGAGAAGTATGCTTGTCATGTGTAGGTTACGGGCGGGTTCTGTTGGGACGGAGACGGAGACGGATGGAGACGGTGACAGAGAGATCTCTATAGGCAGGTCTTGGGACACAGTCGGTTTATTGTAAAAGGCGTGGGTATAGGGGCACTGCTCAGAGCTGCCAGACTCAGCTCTGAGCAGGCCCAAGAGAGCAAGAGAATAAACGGGTGAGAGAGAGAGAGAGAGTGTAAGAGCAAGAGTAGAAGTGGAAGTAGAAGTGAGGAAGGAATGGAATGGAATTGTCTGAAGTCCTGGTTACAATACAATAAATCATCTTCTGTACTGAATATTCTAATTGTCACTAACCAATCTAATACAAGATACAAATCCTATAGCATTTACATACAGCCTATAAGAGTTCTTATATTACCATAGAGTGTTACATCTTAACTTCTAAAAACTACTCTTTGGACCCCTTCTGCTGAGCTAGTAGGGTCTGCTCTGACCCTTGGACCTGTTTGCAAGCAGAGGGTATTGTTCCATCAAGAGGGGATTATCTTCAGTTGGCCATACCATTGTTTTCTAGTTGTTCAGTAACTAAGACTTGGTATTTCAAAAGTGGCTTTCATTTCGATGTTGCCTGTAGTTTTCATATTCCCAAAATCTTTTGTCAGGCAATCATATTTACAAGGCTTTCCTGTTTCATCTTCCCCAACAGTCATGGATTGCTTTTCCTGGTGCTTTCTCCTCCTTCTTCTGCCAACATGTTTTTCCCCTAATCTGGAGTTCCTCACAGCTTGTGGCAGCACAAATCACCCCTGGAAAGCTTCACCTGTCCTGGTAGGAGCAGTCAGAGGCTTCCTGGGTTGGCAGCTCTCTGAGTACCAGTGTTTTTTGGGGAGGGCTCAGCTGGCAGCCAGCAGTTCCCTTCTCCTTATTGTACTTCCAGCTTTCACCTCCCAGGGCAATTTCCACCCCCGCCTCCACAGAGCCACAGCCAGGACACACAAAAACCAAGCCAGGAAGCCTGGTCTTCCTCTAGCAGCTCAGTGTCTGTGCCTCCCAGCCTGGGAATAGAGGCAGGACCCCATCACAGGCATCCCAGGTGCTGGATCACTTGCTTGTTTTGATTGCCAGCTTCCCAGCACGGCTTTCCAAAAGCATCTGCACGTCCAAGGTGCCAACAGGCAGCGTCTGTGCGTGGTCTGAGTTTGGAATAAACTGCAAGACAAATGTGCTCAGGCTGGAATAGGTCCCTTACGCTTTGACAAGGCCAGCTGGGGACTCAGTCTCTCTTATTTTGCTCTCCTGCAGCCCATGTTAATGCTCAGGTAAAGTCAGAGCCTGCCCTCAGAGAAATCTCTGCGTGGCTTGTTGATTTGAAAGACATCAGCATTTCCTCAGGGACAGGAGGGAAAGAGCTGCCACCCAGCTGTACCTTTATTAGTGCAATTTTCTGTTCTCTCCCTCCTGAAAGAGATTTTTTTCTGTCTGCCAGAATAACCCCAAAGTGCTTATATTCAGCAGTCCTGACAGGAGTTAATCAGAGCTCATGCCCCCACACTTTGCCCCAGTTTCTGGTTTCCAGCCAGACTCCAGGCTCAAATCAGTGCATGGCAGTGGATGAGGAGTCAGTGCTCCAGTGGGAAGGGGATGCAGGCAGGCTCTGTGCCCAGAACATGGACCATAGAGAGAACAAACCTATGAGGAGATGCACGAATGGAAATCGAGCAGGTGGCACATCTGGTTTCTGAGGAAAAACTCAGTATTTTTGTGAGGAAGAAGACATTTCTGGTGAAAAATATTCAGGCAGAAACCCAACTGTTCAATGACATCCAGGTTTGCCAACAGATTCCCACCAATCCTAACTGAATGTTGGGGTTTTTTAGTGAAATTTCAGAAAATTTCCATCCCAGTTTCATGATATCACATGGGCATGGCAGTTCAGGCTACACCAAGCTCTTCTCAGACCTGGTTGCATGGATTCCTCCACAGGCCAAGCTTGTGAACAAACCACAACCATTGCACCCCTAAGGGTGCCTAAGCCTTTGTTTTCAACCAGGGAAGCCTGCATTGTGATAGGTGCTCTTGGAGGACTCAAATCCTTGCCAGGATTATCAACAAGGAGGGTTTGTTAAGACAAAGGAGTTCTTTGCCTCACTTCATGAAAGATGTGGTGTTAAATAAGACACACTGAAATATTAATGGCTGCAATGTGGCGTATTTTTAAAAAAATACTTAAGAAGACTTCTCTTTCTTCTTTGGTCTTAATTATACAAACTCTGTTTAAAGGTGAAAAAGAGGACTAAATAAAGGGATGACCAGAGAAGGATGGAAAAAGCAGAAAAGCAGAATGGTGAAGTGAGGGAAAATTATGTCCAGGAAATGTTGCAAGGCTGGAGGTTGGTCTGGAGGCACTGTAGTCCCAGCCTGATTTATGCTGGGATTTTTAAAGGGCACCACCATTTAATGGCTCACGTTCTGTCAGAGACTGAAAATAGTTCATGCCTCAAACATTGATATAAAGTTTTGCTCATTATAAAGAAGCTACAACTGAAGAAGCCTCCCTGAAGAGTGGGACTTTGAACTGAAAGTCCAACTGCTGATTAGATAAAGGAAACCTATTGTTCAGTCATCTCAGGCTGAGGGAAAGGTGTGCATCCACAAAAGGCCAAAGCCACCAGCTGCAGCTATCCCTGGCTGAGTTTGGGGTGGGGGAAGAGCGTGGCTCACAGAAGCCAGGTTTACACAGACTGCCCCCAACCGAGGGGGGAGGAGGAGGTTTTGGGTGCATGGTGCAACCTCTGGTGAAAGGCAGTGAACACCCATCCTCAAATTACACAAACTGGCCCCGCTGTGGAACCCCCAACCCCACAGAGCACATCCACGGGACATTTACATGAGAGGCTTGGCCCCACAGGGCTGCACGTGGTGCAACAGACCCAGAGTCTGCTGTGAGAGACTGCCCCAGACATGCCCACCCAGCCTGAGCATGTACACCCATGGGACTCTGTGCCTTCTGGGGGACCTTCACCACCAAGAGACCAGCTGGAGAGGATCAACGAACATCGCTGGGATCCACGGAGTGGTGATATTTTCCTTATTCTGTCCCTGTCACTCTTTCTGTCCCCCCCACCTATTTTCTACGTCTTTCTTTCTTTCTTTCTCTCTCTCTCTCTCTCATATTTACCATCAAATAAAACCCTTACTGTTGTCACTGGCATATGGTCTCATTTGCACCTTAATTTGGGCAGAGGCATTTCTAAGAACCTTAAAACTCGATCATAACACCTTCGAAGCCTGGCTTGACCTGCTACTGTCATAGGCGATGGCAGAATTACAATCAAAACCTAGATCCCATTCCCAATTTTGGAGGTGTTCGGATGTGAGAGTTTTATTTAAAGACTCCCTTTTAATGAAAAAGTGGGCAAACTGTGATCAAGGGGAAGGAATTGCCTCTATTTTCATGATTCACATCTCCTGGCACCCACAAGACATGCATTTCCATGCTCTGATCTGTGCCGCTGTGAAGGACACAGCTGAGAACAGAGCAGGGAGCTGCCGACTAAACAGCGAAAGAAAGAAAGAAAGAAAGGAAAATGTAGTTACATTTTATTCTTCCTAACGTTTTGTTAAATTGGTTCAGCAAGCTTCCCTGAGTCTGGTGAGCTGGGAAGGGGAGGCAGAGAAACTTCATTAAGTGAAAGATTCTCAGAAATAATTGGGGGGCCAGGGATAATAGTGGCAGCTGTCATTGTGCTGGGAAAGGAGGGCACTTACTTCATATTTGTTAACTGAAGAAGCCAAGAGCGTCTTTCTGCAGGGCCAGAGCTCAGGCTGGAAGGCTGAAGGGGATGTATATTTTTTCTGGTTTAAATAGACATTAGGGGGCTCCATTTTTTAAAAAATAAGCCTCTGAGTTGCTTTGGCAGCCGATCCAAACAAGCGAGAGCAGCACGGTCTGAATCCTCCCCCACCCTCCGCACCACGCTCTAGTCCAGGGTTTGCTCGGCAAAACACTTCAGCCAGGGGAGGTGGGGACACAGCCAGGACCAAGTGGCTTCTGGAGAGAACACAGAGAGGGAGGGAGGGAGAAGAAGGAGCTACATAGCTGAGCAGAGGCACAAGGAATCTCAGGGAGACACGGCATCTGTTCTGAGCAACGCGCTGGTCACTGCTTGCCGACTTTGGAAATTAAATTCTCCCCACGGTGCAAGTTTGAAGCTCTATCACGCAGACATTGGAGCTTTGTTAAATAAGTTTGCACTTCTGCCCACTGTGGAATAGATGGAAATCGAGCATCTTTCTAAAGATGGTCTTTTCTTGTAAATACCTCTGTGCCTGGTGATATTATTTGCACATTTATCCACTTGGGCCCTAAAAGTATTCAGATAAAAAGAATCTATATCTGGCTAATTAAAAATCATTAACATCATAATGTCTTATTAGTTTTATGAGTACTGCCTTGCCTTTCTTGACTTTTCTATGCAAATCAGAAACATTTTGGATCTGATTCTCATTTGCCCTAAGGCCCATCTACTCCATGCAGGAAAAGTCAATCAGCCACACAAGGAGAGCAAGTGAGGGCCACACCCACTACAAGTCCTTCCAGCTCTTGGTGTGGCACAGAGAAATTTCAGCATTATAAAGGAACCCAATTCTTGAACATGCAAGGCTGTGCAATAGTCTGGGTCCCACAAAGTGCCCAGGAAACTGTTTTTGCCAGCATCAGTTATTGTTCCCCCTGCAAACCACTCGTAGCCTTAGGTCCATTGTGACAATTAGTGATAAATCACTGCTGGGAGTTTGGGACATCCACTGGGAAAGCTCCCAACAGCCAGTCACCAGGAGAGTGCCAGGACACACAGCAACATTGTGCTCCATATTTTCTCTATTTTTAATGGCAAGGGGAGGAGGGTAACATTTTAGTTCTGCATATACTGTGTCAGGGTAAAATAATGTTCTTTTCTGGCAGCACTGAATCAGCACACATCCAAAATTTGCCTTCTTCCGCTGCAGATGCTGCCCCCATGGAAATCAGTGACAGCCTCAAGCAGACATACAAGGGCAGGATTTAGCCCATAAATCACAACCCAGATCATAAATACATGCTTGAACCCTCCCTTAATATGGTTCATTAAGAAGGAGCTTTTACGGTTGGGGTGGTTTTAATTATCATTGTGTAATTTTATTGTTATTGTTTCCATTAAACATTAACAAACATTCCTTATTTTTGGTTAACAAAGATCTTTCTTAGATTGCACAGTAGTTAATGAAAACCACATAAACACATGCAGAAAGATACCAGGACTCTCATTCAATTAAATATAAAATTTAGAGTAGAAGATCTATAAAAATCCAGATTGTAATGAATCATAAATAAATATGGAAAACTAACAACTGCCTTGGGTAGAGTAGTGAATTTATAGCCCAAAGATTTGCATTTTTAAGGTTTGTGCTGTTGTCTGTGTTGTGTTCACAGAAGATGCACATCCTCAATGCCAGAGCCCCTGGCCTCAGCTCATTTTCTTGGCTTCTCTAGACAAGCCCTGCAAATGCCATCATGCCCTGAGCTAAATCTGCCGTTGCCCAGAGTGACCTCTGAGCCTCTGAACCTGAACTGAAGCCGCTTTCTGATCAATGAGTGAGAAGTCACAAGCACACCAGGCTTCCCAGGTGTTTGGCCACTGGTGGCATGGAGACACGTCCAGCAAAGTTGTCCCCACGTACGCTGTGCTGGATGCAGCTGGCACCCCCAGGCAAGACTCTCCTCCTAGACATGTTGGAGGAGGAGAAATGCAGTGAGAACAGCTCACTCCTCATTCTTGGCTTGTCCCACACCAACAGAGGGGTCTTCAGCCATTTGTTAGACTGAGGTTGTTCTGGTTTTCCATACTGGTTTGGAAAAAAATGCCTGTAACTTCCAGCCAGCGATTGGCACTGGTGAGAATGAGACGGATAGAAGGCTGCTTTGACTGCTGACACACAGTCCCTGAACCCACTGCACATCCAAATGAATTGTTGTTGAGAAACAAGAAGTAAAAATGTTTAGCTATGTTAAAATAAACCTAGAGTTGGGTTTACAGTTGGGCAATCCCATAAGGACCATTACTCCTGGGATAGCTATCAAAGCCAAAGCGCATGCATGGACTCCTGTCCATTGAATGCTGCCGAGCCACTAGCTACCAGCCTCAGAACTCATGTTCCAGCCTCTTTCAAGATTAACATTCACATTTTAGCTTTGCAAGATCAATAAAAAATTTGGAAGTTCTTCCAGTACCTCTCCTAGTGACAGCAAAGCAAACTGGTCACCAGACCAACCAGAGGCTTCACTGGAAACACAGGAATGTCAGCATTGAAAGAGTTAATGGGTGAGCGAAGTAAAAGGATTTGATAATGGCAAAAACTCTGAGGCATCTGCTCCAGCATTATGGGTGTGTGTCAGTCTGTCTGACACAGCTGTTGCTATGGTGGCAGAGTTCTCCCAAAAAAACACAAAAAAGAGGACAAGCTGGATGAGTGCCTCAGGAAAACACAGGAGAGGGGAGATGGCTGTGGAGGGAGATGACTTGGCCTTTGCAGGTGGGGCTTGGTGCTGGTACTGGGGGCCAACTAATGAAATAATGAGTCTCATGAGCTCCATGGTCTTTTCCAGCTGGACAGATGTTTCAGGGGCTGGAGCCAGCTGTAGAAAAAAATGGAAATCCCTGGGAGTTTCACCCAACCTAACCTCATCCCCACTGCTCCAAGGAATGCGGCATGATGCAGAGAACTGCTGCCTGCAGTATTCACAGGGATGGCTGTAGACAGCCTTGAGAAACAAGGCTTTCCCAGGCAGCCCAAGGTTTTGAAAAATGTGTCCATGTGTCTGCTGCAGCTGTTTGGACAGGCAGGGGTCTAGATGTGACTCTTAAAGCAAGGAAGCCCCTCAGCTGCTGGCAGCCCTGGGAAGGAAGGGCTGGAAGCCCTAGGCATGCCAGGAGCTGGGCCACATGGGCTTTGCAAAGCCCAAGGGGGACCAAGACTGGACATGCTGGGCAAGCAGGGAGGGCTGTACACACCTTTGTGCCTGAAGGGGCTTGGGGGGATGGGCTGGGGAAGTTTGGGGTGAGAGAAGTTGGGATAGGAGTAATGGAAGCCTAGTGGTAAGAATTTGAGGTATTTGGAGTCCAGAACAGGAGAGAGAAGGAGTGGAGGGGCTGCGGGTCCTGGCTTGACGGAGTTCCTGAAGACAGTTGCCACTTAGGCCCTTGACACGCTGCTCCACACAAACATCCAAGGAATTCCTAAGCTGGAGCTGCTTCAGCACTGACAAAGTGAGAAGCCCCACTTGACCAGGATCTGATGCTGTCATGGGAAGGCTGTGGAGTCAGATGGGGGATTTGTGGCCCCAGAGTAGGAGGAAACCTGCCTTCCAACACACTGGATCGCCAACACTGTGTCAAATCAGGCCAGCGAGGGAGTTTTAAGCAGGTGGCAACTTACACAGCGCAGTGGGTTTTGACTGCACTGGGGTTGGTACATCTCGTAGCGCGCAGTTTTCAGTATGTTTGGTTTTGCCTCCGTCTCACCCCTCTGGAAAGGGGAACTCACAGCTCAGTGCTCCTGAGGAAGCAGGCTGCTGCTGCCTGTGTGACAGAGGGGGTTCTTTTCCAGCATCCAGCAGCAGCACTGACAGCCCAGCCATGTGAAACTCTGCAGGCTGACGCTGGCTGGGCTGTAGCTCCTGGCACCAGCACACGGCTTGCGTCGTTCCAGCACGGCCAGTGACTATTAGAGAACAAGTCAGAAGTATGCTCAACAAACCACAAGCTTAAAAATAAGGGAAAACACATTTCCTTTCCTCACCAAGGTGGGAGAAGATAATGTTTCCTCAGGCATCACTCTGCTAGCACAGTGAGGTGGGTCCTAGCTGGTGTTTAAAAGTGAAGCCAAAGCCAAACAGCTGCACTTGGGAGGGTGGGTTGGAGCCGCCTGCACAGAGAACCTCAGTGCTCACATGCAGATGAGCAGCAAGTCAGGAGCAGGCTGGACATACAGGTGAGTATTTTCATGGGTCCGATGCACACCTGCCACATCATGACAATCAACACTTCTGTACCACTCCTTTTCCCTATTCTTCCACCCTTCGATCCGGTGAAACCATTTTCTAGTCCTGTTACTTTCCTATTATGCACAGAGTCAGTAAGAGTTACCACGGATATTTTGCTAAGCATGTTTTAACTCTATGTGTTCTGTTTTTAATCCGGACCTTCAGCACCAAAAGGGGACAACATTACAAGGATAAGTGGTTTATATGCCAAGAGCCTTTTTTTTTTTTGTAATTGATAGACTACTTGGTTTTGAAGGATTGTTTACAGATTATTTATCTTAGTCTCCAGTGTCCAATTCTAGTATCAAGAAGATGGACTGCAAATCCTTATTACACTTGTATGTCCTTTAGGTGTTAAGCACCCATAAACCAAAGCACATGCACGCTTCAGGCTCGTAATAGTTTGATGAAGATTTTCTAAATTTTTCAAGCTGCCAGTCCATTTCAAAAGATGGATTACTTCTCTTAGGGTTTCATCTACCCAATTATTTCTGTCCTGATTACATAACCACCCCATATTTTTCCTCCTGACGCTGCCCCTGAGTAGAGCCCAGAGTTCAAGGGAAATGGGGCTACTGCTTAGCATGTAGGTGACAGGCAGCAATGGCTGAGCTGTATCTGCAGGAAGATGCCCTTGGGGAGGGATATGGTGCACAAAGCCCAGGGAGAACATCGCAGCGCCAGTGGCTGTGCAGGTGGCAGGCAGACATGAGCACAGAAGTGGCTTGTGTCCAGTCAGGTGGGTTTCATACAGAGTTTTTTTGCAACACAAAGCTATCATGTGGCAGAAAGCACAAAACCACAATATGATGGTGGGTATCACTGTGCTTAGGGTGTCTACAGCACCTAGCTGGAGAAAAGTCTCATTTAGGTTGGAAAAGACCTTCCAGGTCATCGAGTATAACCATTAACGCAGCATTGTCAAGTCCACCCTTAAACCATCTCCCTAAGCACTACATCCACATGGCTTTTAAATACTCCCAGGGATGGTGGTTCAGCCACAACATGCCAAAGTCCTACTGCCCTCATTCCCCAGCTGGACTCTGAAAGAATGATGTGCAGCATTTCAAGCGGGAGACTTGGGAGCAAAAAGCTGTGTACGGGTTTCAAACCAGCCAAGGAAACTGTGGGAATGTCCAAGAGAGAGACCTGCTCCACCACACAGCTCAACTGCAGTTCAAACAAGCGTGATCTGAGCAGGTCTTGCAGCTGGCAGCCTCTTGCTCAAGGCTTGAAGGCACATGGATGTGTGAATCTACAAGGAGGGTTTTGTCTGGACAGAGAGGAGGATGAGTGCTTTCTTCTCTGGATCATCAGAGGTCTGCACGACTAAGGGACAGGAATGAATGCCCCCAGGTTCCAGCTGCCTGCAAAGCTTCCCAGACACAGAGTTCCACACCAGCTCCAAAGGTTCCATGTCATAAAGTAAAATATGAGAACAAGAAAGCCTTTTTATTAGTATGACACTGCAACTGAGACTTCCACTATCGATAAATATAGGCAGGGTTCTTAGTATTTTTTGCAGGAAGAAAAATTATCCCTAACTGCCACACTTTTCTCCTTCAGCAAGCCATGACATGGATTGAACAACACAGAAAGACGTTGGTTTAGGATTCCCTTTTTCCCCTTACCCTCCCTGCCAGTGAGTGGCCTTTATCAGCATTACAGCTGTGTAATTCCTCTAGTCCATCAGAGTCCACACCTGCCATTCATTTTTGGTGGAAGGAGGAGTTACAGCATGGGTTTGAAGGTTGCTGGCTGGGGGTGTGCTGGCTGCTGCTCTCCCCACTGCTTGCACCTTTCACCAGGGCTAGCATAAGCTTCCCATGGGTGGGAGACTGAAGTGCCCACACTCAGGAGAAGGGGTGATGGCTGCTTCTCCTGGCCATTGTGGTGCAGAGGGATGCAGAAAGCAAGGGGAGCCACTCAGGGTACACGGGTACATCCTGGGGGGGGTTTGATGTGTCAAACCGCAGCCGGTGCTCGGTGCAAGGGCAGCTTTTGGGACCTGGTGGGTGGAGATGCCTGGCCCGACCCTACACCTGCCCTGTCTGGGCACCCTGCACAGCAGACATGCTGCACTTTGGCTGATCCTGCAGCCTGGAGCAGAGCCAGGACCTCCTCCACGGGCCTTTGAAACCCCTGCCCTCCCAGCACAAGCAGAGGCCTTAAAGCAGTCAGGGATGGGGGAATGGAGGGGAGAGCACGGGAGAGGGCAGCAGGAGGGGAGCAGGCGGAGAGCAGGAGAGGAGCAGGAGGAGAGCAGGAGGGGAAGAACACTCCTTGCTGTCCAGGCCACAGGGTCCCCTCCTCCTCTTCCACCCTGCCAGAAAGAAGCGTTTGTTTCCAGTGGATGAATTGCAGCCCCTGCATCTGTGGTTATCAGCTTCAATATATTTTAAATTTAACCTGCATCATCTAGTTATACATCCAGCAGAAAAATGCGTTTTTCTCCAGCCTCAGGGCGGGGGCAGCAGCCCAGGAGAGGGAAGCAGGGTTGGCTGGGGAAGCTTTACAGCCAGGCTGATGATCCAATTAAGTCAACAAAGCGCCCCAGTGATGTGATCTGAGGGTTCAGGAGCTGGGAGTAAAGAGGGAACTGTGGCAGAAGGCAAAGCCAAGCAAACATATGGAATAAGTTACGGGGGAGACGGTTGAGGCAAAGTGCAGAAATGAGTTCAAGAGATGCCTGGGTTTTTCTCAAGAGAAGGAAAAGGATTCGAGGGGGTCTGCTTGAAAAAGCAGGAAGGGGGGATTAAGATAAAGCCAAAAGATGGAAGCCTGCTGTGCTGACTGGCCTTTGCTTGTTCCCAGAGCGCATTTTTTGCCTTCTTTTTTTCTTTCCGTTTTCATTTGACTGTAGCAGGTATTAATGTAATTAAAAGATGCAGGAACTACTGGAGAGATCAGCAGTAAGTTAAGGGCACACAGAAGGGAGTAGGAGTGGGAGCTACCTAGCAACCGATGTACAGGAGCCAGCAAAATGTACAGATAGGCAACATCCAGGGGAAGAAAAATAAAGCCCAGGACCATGAAAGACAAGCTCAGACTCTGCATCCCCAAAGTCCTGCAGAAGCATGAGCAGGAGAATTGATGGCCATGCAGTGAGCTGAAGAACGTCAAACCAGTCCCAGGGTCCTGACACAAATTGTCACCTGCACCCACCTCTCTGTTGCCGTGGCCTTGTGCCACAGCTTGGCTGTGTCTGAGTTCTGGGCAGGGTTTCTGTCCTGCCTGGGTGAGGGCTGAGCTCACCTGGCTGGGGTGGTAGTGGCAGGTGAAGGAGGTGAGAACACAGGAGGGTGGCTGAGAGTGCTGAGGGCAGCAGGAGTGAGACCTGGGAACCCCTGTCTCTAAGTAGCTGGGCTATTTTGGCCTCTGTGCAATCCCAGGGTTTATACCACTGGGAGAAGCCTCTCTGGTGGCTCCAAAACCCCATCTCAGTGGGAGTGAGCTGTGGAAGGAGAGGAAGCTGGTCTGCAAAGAGTGTCCCTGCTATGCTTTGACCTGCTTAAGAGCTTTTTATAAAACTTATTTACAGTTAAAGCCATGCGACCTTTTATTTCAGGGAAGACCTCATGTTTGATTCTGTAATTGTGGCAAGATTTGTATTTTAAAGAATTCGGTGTTACAGAAAATGACACTGGAGGAGTGCTTGTCTTCTCTCTCTCTGTGCTTTTGGGAAAGACAGGGGCCTTTCTCCAGCAAGCCAACCCACTGTTTCCTTTTTGAACCTTAAGTTCATATTTTTATTATTGGATGTAAAAGTTGTTTGGCTTCAAAGCATGGTGAATTTTCCCAAAAGGTCAAGCAAAACTGGACAAGTTGTCTTTTAATTTACCAAGCTTTAAAAAAATATCACTTACCCCACTTTGAAAATTTGCCCTGTGTATCCTTTCTTTGATGTGGAACTTTATTTACATGGCTGTTACTGTACCATGGAGCTTTTCACCCAGGTGAAAAGAGTTGAGAAACTATTTCCAAAAAAATGTGGCATAATTAAAGAGAGAGAAAGAAGTTTTAGCCCTCCTGAGGCTGGTTGCTGCTGCTGTCTCTCCCAGAGTCACACATGTCACCTTGTCATGGGCTTTCTCCCAGGCCCTGGGCAGAAGCAGCTGTGGGACTGAAAATGAGGGCTAGAGCTCCAATGCATGTTTCAGGGCTCAACCCCATCCCTATTTTTATTTATTTGTAGATATTTATACATTTTTAATTCTATATCTTGCATGCTGCTCCATATTAACACTGGTAGCTTCTGCCATGACTCCCCTTGGTACTCTTGCATTGTTAAAAGTAAGTGCATTCAGGCTTGCAGGATCAGGGACTTGTTTTGAAGTAATGGATTTGTTGCAGAATTATAGCTAACTAGCTGTGTCTTCTGCAAAAAAAAAAGTGAAAAAAAATCAGTTATGCTGGTTTTTGAGTTTCAGGCCATTAAAAATTACCCAGAATGTACAGTCACTCAGTAGCAGCTTCGTAGATAAGGATTTAATTATAAACCCTGCACTCACTTATACTCTTTGAATACCAAATGTATTTTGTGATTGCTTTCAGAGCACACTATTTTTTTTCCCCAGAAATTTGAAGGCAATTGAGCAATTTTACAGTCTGGAGTCCTGATTCAGCAGCCTTCCCTGTTCAGCAAAGAAATTATGTGCTTAATTCCAATGGGACTTGGGCATATGCCTAATTGGGACCAATGCTTAAGATCACATTAAAATTAATATCTTAATTTTTGTACCATTTTTGTGCCCCTGTGTGGAACACAATTTGGTTCCATGACTCAAACTTTTATACGAAGAGGGTTTTTGTTAAATCTCCACTTGGTTGCAGATGTTCTTGCAGGCACTGCACAAAGCCCAGAAGGTTTAACAGAAACAGTAGCTGGTATGTAAAATACTTTGAATATGTCCTGGGTATTACAGCTTATGTATGTATGTATGTATGTATGGTGTTTGAATACCATGTATGTATTCAAAGGAGGAGGAAGAGAAAAGGAGACGTTGGAGATGCCCTTGGGGGTTTTAGCTGAGCAGTTCAGCATAAGGATAGCTGAGAGCAGGCTCGTAGCTGGAAATTTTCCCTGGTTGATGGCAGCTTCCCGCTTCTCTCTGTTGTGGGAGGGTTTTTGTGCATGTGTGTGTGTGTTTTCAGGGTTGTGTTTGGGCGGGTTTTTTTGCTTTTATTTTCGCAGCATGTCTTGCTTTCTTTTGCCTTCCCCATTCCACATCACAGTTCTTGGAGAGTTACCACCCACTGACTGTGTTGGAGACCCAGGTTCCAGTGCAAGCTCTGGTCAGCTAAAAGACTTGTACTCAGTCTTTTCTTTGTCCTAATCATTTGGCTACTGGCCAGGCAGGCCCGATGTTATATCTTCCTCCAGCTCTGGCTTTAAGCAGAAATTCCATCCTTTTCTTGGTCAAAGTTTATAGCAGCTGCTGTTCTTCTGGGGAACAAATCAGATCTGATGAGCTTGCACTGTCTCATGGAAAAGCCATTTTATTCAAAAATTTCTGAGCAAGCCAGAGTCAGCACACTGGGCTTCATCCCAGAGCTCCGAATGATGCATGATCTGCAGGCACTGGGGACTGTGCTGGGCTGCCAACACCCCCTGACCCGGGGGTGACTGGAGAGCAGGAGCCCTGTCCCTGGGACCTGCCCTTTTTCCTGCCTTCCTATCCAGTGGGATCAGGAGAGGAAAGGGTGATGGTAAACAGTCCCTGGAGAATATGTGGGGAGCATCATGATCATTTAGCCAGGATGGGTTAAACAAGCACTAGTGCGCTAAGCCCCCAGTGCTGCTGGTACATGGTTGGGGGCACTAATAGAGATGTGTGGGGTATGCAGAGAATGCACATGGCAAATGGCTTGAGCAGTTTTGTCCTGCTTTCATCAACACCTCAGCTTCACCAGAGAAAGGGGTGACCAGACAAGGGATGGGACTTCAGTTACAGGTGTGTTCAAGAGGGAGAGTGCATCAGATAAGAGGACCTCCAGTTTGGACTGGAGCTGTGATCTTGCACACCTGCTCATTAAAGGGCAGATAAACTTCACCTGAATTTTCACCTGAATTTTCCCCAGCAGGTTTTTTTATTATTTTTTTCACCAGTGTGAAAAATAATTCCCCCCAACTCTTGACTTCATTACACCAAAATGCTTATGGGCCATTTCAAATTGCAGAGTCCTTTATGGCTCTGTTGTCTGTGCCTTGCCACAAAGAGAAAGATGAGGAGGACAGGACTGTGAGAGGGCCATATCCCTCTGATTCTGAAGTGCCCCAGCTGCATGGCTTCACTCCACATGTGTTCATCCTCCCTCTTCCCTTGCTGTTGGGGCATCAGCAAACTGAGCTGAACTCCTGTGAGACTACCCAGGTGAGAACCACAGCTCTGAACCCACACATCACCCCAGAGCCATGACATCCTCATCCAGCAGCCTCTGTGCTGTAAGTGCCAATGCACAGCCTGGCATATCCCATGTGTAAGTTTGCTGTGCACTGGGTCTTGGGTTCTTTCAGAGCACCCTGCTCACTGCAGACCATACCATTAAGCCCCTAAATCACAGAGCATCTCCCCAGCATCTGCTCAGATCAGGAGAGTGAACTGATGCCCGACTCATTTAATGCCCCTTCCCCTGGAAGACTTCAGGCTTTGAGGAGCTGCACAGGTGACAATCACCATGGAAGTACTCAAGGTAAACACATCTCCATTCCAGCCCCTTGGGGAAAGCACAGCTGGGGACAGCAATGGATCAAAGGGCAGTTTTTCTTTGGGGAAGTTATTGCCAGCACATTCTACTCTGCTGTACTGCAATGTAGTATCTGGATATTAAATAAGGAGCGTGGAGGTTTCCTCACCATTACAATAGCACTGCAAACTGCTATGTTATTTATTGTCATATCATATTTTGCCAAGGGCTTTAGCTCATTTTTGGTCGTTAGAAGCAGAAGCGTTTGCAAAACAGTTTAAAAAAAAAAAACATCTTGCACTGTTATTCCTCGGCTTCCATTTCCAAGCACTCTACTACCTCGAGAACACGGTGAGACTGCCTGCACACAAAACACTGCCAGATGTAGAAAGCAAACGAGCTGAGAAAACGAAATGCTTTTTATCATTTCTTTCAGCTAGAGTAATCGTACGTGTTACTCAGAACAATTGCAGGAAAGAAATTTTCAGAGAGAGGTGTGATGTAGCTGAATTTCAAATTCTCTTTTTCACCTTCTAATTCCTTTTTACCTGGCCCATTGTTTTGTTCGGGTTTTATTCACTGGCTAGTCATCCTGGAGGGTCTCTTGGCCTTTCCATGACATGAAAAACCCCAAAACACCAGCTCTGCCCGTCACCTACTTTCTTCTTTAGCAGCAGCCTGTGCCACAGCCGCTGAGAGCAAACAAGCACAGCGCGCCGGCGTTCGCGGCGTGTTTGCTTTTCTCCCCGCCGAGCAACCGACGCGTAATTGCAGAATATTTGGAGGAAGGGCAGAAATGAGGGTCAGGACCCCGCAGCCCACGTCGGCCAGCTGGCCCTGCCGCCTTTACGTGACGTGAATCGGCAGCGAGCCCGGCCTGAGCCCGGCCTTGGTGAAACGCGTGGGATGCGGAGCGGGAAGCGCCGGAGCGCTCTCCGCGGATGGTGTTCCCAGGGCGGTGGGATGTCTCTGCTGAGCCTGCCCGGCCCCTCTGCCTGTCAGCAGCCACTGGCGACCGGCTTTTGTCATTCAGATGATGATGTCCCTGTGTTATTGGGCTCTTAATATTTAGCAGCCTGTCAGGCAGCTTTAATTAGTTTTTCTCGAGAGTGGGCTGTGGGTTGGGGGCTGCTGCAAAAGGCCTGTGCAGAGGTTCAAATGCAAGGCAGTTCAGGCTTAAATGCGCAGGATGGTGGGATTAAAAGCAGAGTTGAAAATGCGCCGTTTGTGATACGCCTTGCAGCTCCAGGGGCCGGCGTGCGCTGATGAATGCACACAGCTGACTGAGGGAAGCAGCCTGCCAGCAGAGCCGCCGCGACACACGCAGCCGAGCAGGGGATGCCCCTCAGCCCCTGTGTCCCCGTCCTGGTGGGAGCCCCCAGGTTCACACACACACACACAGGCACCTCTCTCCAAACCACACTCCGGCCCCAGCTGCAGATCAAACCCCCAGCTCTGCCCCACAGAGCACACTCAGACCCCAGACCAGCACCCCGGCATTGCTGTGCCCCTTTGCTTGTTTCTCCTGCCCAGCCAGCTTCCCTACCTCGTTCCATGGGCCCTCCACTCCCCAGTCCCCCAGTCCCGTACCCCTTTTGGTGGCACCAGGAACAGCCAGGATAACGCCTTAAGGCCCATTTGCTTTAATTTTTCTGTTCCTAATCTACCATAAACTTCGCACACCCCCAACCCATATCCCTGATATGTCCTATATGTCTAGCATGTCTTATCTATTCCAGACCAATGGCACCGGGGAGGGTGGCCATGTGCTTGTGCACAACCCAGGAATAATCCTGCCACAACCTAGGGTGGACCCATGAGCCAGAAATAATAATTCCAAATATTTCAAACATCCAGAGGAGACTGGCTGAGATAAAATGTCATGGGGAATTCCCTGCCAGCACAAACAATATGAATTACAGAATCAATAACACAAAGTATCATTAACTGTTCTGGCCCTGCAAAAATAGGCTGGGTCTCAGCAGTCCGGAGGCAGCATAGGGTGGCTTGAGAAGGGCAAGCCTGGTGGCACAGGGATGTGGCTGAAAAGAAGCCAATTAGTGGTTTTGTCCATGGCTCTTGCGGTGATTCGTGACCTCCCTGGTGCTGTATATTCTTCAGGGGTCTGGCTGACCTGGATCGATAGGATTCAGATGTTAATTTTACTTTTGGTGTGATAGAAGAATTGGCCGTCCTGGCATTTGGGACATAGGCAGGTCAGAAAGGCAGCTTGGCTCTCAAGGAAGCACATGGCCTGGCCTGGCTGTTTCTAAGCTGAAGGCAAGCTTACAGTGGCCAGAGTACCTAATTACATCAGATTTTGAATGTTTAATGAAGAAAAAAATCCTGGTATGGAGCAGCTCTGGCTTTCCTCACATTTCTCAGTCCATGTTCACTCCCATACCATGAGATTCCCACTCTACCAGACAGAGGATCATTCATACGGGCTGGCTTCTCAGTGCAACAGAGGTGAAAGCTGCACAGGTATTTGGCAGTAATAACCCTCACATGCAGACACTTTGCAGATATTTACTGCAGGCAGCAATATCTCCGTTCTACAGATAGAGAGTTTAAGAGAGACAAGTATAACCTGAATTACCCAAGGTCCCAGAGGAGAAGCGTGGTATGATATCAGAGCTGCAAGTCTAGTATCCTCACCTTACAGACCCATGCAAAGCCTGTGAGACAAAATCTTGCTATGTTGAAAGAAGTCTCTCTTTGGCAGAAACCAGTGATCCAACTCCCATCCTGTGTCCATTTCGCTTCTCACATCCTATGAACTGCCTTTGAAATCTGTCCTGAATGCCCACGGTTCTAAATGTTTGTCAGCTCCAGGTGACCGCCAGTCAGAAGTATTTTTAAAACTTGATAGGAACGAATAGTTTATTTTTAAAATGCTGGAATATTCAACAAGATAAAACCCATTTGCTTAGAGAGACTTCTTGTGCAGCTAATCAGCTCAGTAATGCATCGTTTTGATAGAAAGCTCTCCCCTCTTCGCTTGGTAAACACGGCATACATTATTCCTTTCTGCGTGATGCTGTTAAATAAGGGAAACGTGCTGCAAACAGGGTGGTTTCCTGTGCTGCTGGTTTGATTCAGGCAGTTTCCAGATGACAAGAGCTCAGATCCGGGAGGGATGTGGTGACTACCTGTGGGGGTTACAAGATGTCCTGCCACTGCCTGCCTTCATGTCCTTGGTCTCACCACTTGGCCCAAAGTTCATTAATTTTGGCTTCAGGAAGGGCCGTGGGGTTTATAGGTTAGGTTTTATATGTGACTATGGTCAGCAACAGCGAAATCTTGTGTGGACCCACCAAGCTTCTGGACCCCTAACACGGAGGCAAACACAGGAGATCCAAGCAGGCAGGATTAGCCAGCAAACACACCTGGTTGTGATGTAGGAAGAGCCAGAGGACGGGAGTTTGTGGGTGAACATGCTGGCACAGCTTAATCAGATGTTCATTCCAAGGAGGGAAGGAGCTGGCTGCAGCCTGCAAAGGATGCTGGCAGCAAGGAGGGGCTGGGATCCACTCCCCAATCTGCTCTGCAGAGAGCCAGGATGTGATTTGGGGTGTAAAGCTGTGTTAGTGTCCAAAGTGCTGCTTGGCTCACACAGGAATCCTTTGTGTCCTTAATGAAGGGAAAAAGCAGGGCTTTATTCCGAAGCTTTGTGTATAATCAGATGCCGTGTTGTAAGGCTCTGGAAAACACACCAGAAATAATAATTGGGAGGAAATAAAAGGTTTAGTTCAAAACAGTGTGTGATTTAAATAAGAAGTGAAAAAGAAAGTGCGCAGGATTTGAGCATCGGAAGAATGAACTTTTAATTCATTTGCATTGAGATTATAGGCGGAGGGGCAGCGTTTAAACTGGTATAAAAAACTAGTTTAGATGTAAATGAGAGATAATGGTCTTTGGTAGGGAAATAAGCAGGGGGATGAACTTTGGCCATCAGGAGCCCGAAGAAAGTCCTGGCGTCGTCGCTGGAGCTGGAAGCCCCAGATGCAGTAATTAGCAATGAGTTTGCAGATCTCAGCACCGGTGGAACAAAAGGGCATTGCTGTGGAGCTGGGCTGCCAGCTGGGAGAAGGGGAGGTGAGCTGGCATGCCACAAGAGTTCATTACCCAGCAGTTTGCAGAGGGGAAAAGAAAAGATCCGAGGCTGCAGCCTGGGGCAGGCATAAAAGCAATCTAGGGTTTGTGGGGTTTAACAGTTCCCAGAGCCCTGGCATTTTCAGCTGAAAAATTCCCTCAGCGACCGAGCCAAAGGGGTCAAGATTTTTAAATAGGTCCTGCAATGCCCATGGAGACAAGTGCTGCTATTCTTTAACCCTTAAAGGTTCGGTTGATTAGTTTGAAGCAGGGAGGCACACTGCTGGAGAGATTCGATTTGGCTTGTAATCATCCCATGTGCCTGTGCTCACCTCCTCAAGAAAGAGGGAGGAGAAGGAAACAGATCACAAGCCCCTGCCTGCTGCAGCCATGCTGCTGTTTCTCCCTTTTGCCCAGCACAGTGTCCACTGCACAGGCAAAGTTAAAGCTGTGTCCCTCCAGCCCACATGCATCCCACATCCTGCACGGGTGTCATTAGCCAAAGTTTGGCTGGAGATCTGAGGTTTGTTACTGGTATTATTTGTGTTTATTGGAGAAGAGCTGGCCCTAGTTTGCTCTGGGAAAAGCCCAGCCCTTCCCCCAGGGTCCCTCAGCTCATGGAGGGATTGATTGATCTGCTTATTACTGTCATGTTATTATTATTTAATTGCTCTCAAGGAATGGCCTCCCTGGAATGCAGCGTTTGTTTCTGCTGAGGCCATCACGGCCCAAATCCTCCAACTCAGGACGGCAGCTCCTGGCATAGCAACCCCCCTGCTCGAGAAAGAATGTGCCTCTGCTCCCTTCCCAGTGAGGGGTGTGGAGCCTTTGCTACGGGCACATCTGATGAATGCTGCTTGTTGCCACCTCTCCGTTGCCCGCCTAATCCCAGCCAGATTTGTTACAGATTTACATGCAGAGTGACCTGGTTTCTGGGTCCTGTCAAGAAAAAAATAACTGCTGTCATCTCAGTGATGCATGAGGCAGGCAGCCCCCAGGTCAGGCCCAGGCTTCACATTCCCAGGACTGGTGGAAGAATGCGAAATAGCCTCCTGCTCCTGTGCCACTGCACTTAACACCCCATGTGGCACCTGGGTTCTGCCAGCCAAAGGTTCCGAACCCTCACAACATCCCTGAGCAAGTCCTCATCCCTTGCACCAGGCTTCCACTCACAGTTTGCAGGTGCCACTCTTTTTTTATTAGTTTCTTACCAATGTGTGTCAAACAAAGTCCTGAAGCTCACCACAAGGATTGCTTTTCTCCCTTCCTCCCTTCTCCATTCTCCATTTCAGCTCCTCTGCCCGTGCACTGCCTGCTGTGCCCTCACCCACTGCCACACTACTCTGAGGTCATTGCTCGTGCCCCACAGAGCGCCCATGAGTGCATGTGTAAGCAGGAGGGAAGGGAAATAGGCTTGCTGCAGTCCTCTGCAGCTGCTCAGAGCTCCAAGCAGCTCTGGCTCTGCAACGTGGGTGCCAGGATCCCATCATTTCTTGATGGACGCTAGGAAGCATTCTGCGTCACTGCAAAAGGCAGGGAGTGCCCTGGCAGGGGAGCCCTGAGGGGAGGAGGAGCAAAGGAGGAGTCTCTCCTCCCTCCTCTACACCTTCCCAAACCTGGACTGGGAGACAGCTCACTTCAAACCTGAGGCTGGAGCCTGGGCCCCGGCATGGGGCACGTCAAGTCCAGCAGAAGGGAGCTGCATGCCCATGGCTTCAGGAGAGCCCAGTCTGGGGAGCCACGGCCTGCACCACTGTGTTTTCAGTGGAGTGTGAGAAGGAGGCGTAAGGTCATAACCCCCTGGCAGCAGAGCTGGGGAGGCTTCTTACAGATACCCAGTTCCTTCCCTGACACCCATGCCCCAGCATGTGCCTGAGCAAGCTGTTTGGTCTCCGAGGCTGGAAGTGTGCCATATGGTATCCCCGGCCTCGGGGAAAGAGATGTCTCTGCTTCAGCCCAAGGTTTCCGAGCAAGCTGCTAGCTGAAAACACAGAACTGGATGGAGAATTGATATTTGAAATGCAGAGGTGAATGGAGGAAAAGCATGAGTCCCTCCTCGAAAGAGCAACATGCTAACATGGGCAGCAACCATCTGTCCACCGTGCTGGCTGGCCTGCTCCAGGCAGCACACAGCTGGCACTGCCAGGGGGCACAGCTCCACTCTGCCATGCCGGGCTGGGATTTTTTTAACTTCCCTTTTATTGAAGAAACTGCAGACATTCCCAGCCAGATTCACTGCTGGCATCGCCCTTAGCCACAAGGCTAGAGCAATGCCAGGAGCAGATTCAGCTCCAGGACTTGACTGTCTTCCAAAATGTGAATAAGCACTGGGAAAAGCCACTAAGGTAGGATCCTCCCGGTGTGGAGCAGTGCAAGCTACTGCACCAGAGCTGCCCAGAGCTGGGGGAAGTGAAAGGCCATGGATGAGAGTAGAGGGGAGCGCAGGCAGAGGAGGGCTGTGCATCCTGCAGAGCTGTTTGTAATAACCACTCTTAAAATGCTGCACTGTATGGATTGGGATTGCAGGTGTTTCCCATACCTGTCATGTAAGGCTCTGCTAATTTGACAGCATTATAATCGGCTTTTTCTTCCTCACTTTGCTTTTCCCAGCAAGACAATTCTGGATCAGCAGACCCAGTTTACATGATGCTTCACACCCTCCCTGTGTGCATTTGGGAAGAGCAGGCAATCTTTGGTCTGGGAGCCAAAGTGTTCTTGGAAGCCATGTCTAATTCCCAGAAACCCAGAGCTGAGCACCCACCACCCAAGCTCAGGGAAAGATTGCACCAAAATGAGACATGCTACATTTGTTGACCTCTGTCCCCCTCCTAGTCCCCTCTCACATTGTCTGGGGTTTTTTTAGGCAATTGAGAAGTGAGTGCTTTGTCATCCAGCAGGTCAGAGGAGCCCAGTCCTTTGTAGCTGGGAAATCTCAGAGCCATTGGTACTCCCAGCCAATTTTCACCCTTCGCTCCAGCACGGGTCTTGTCCCTCACTGCTAAGAGGACAGTGACTCACACAGATTTGTCCACCTCTGGGGCAGGGGCAGCCCCTGCCTCCCCCTGGCCTCTTTGTCCATCACTGATTTTGATTTCCAAGCTGTCTCTTGATTGCTAGTTTAAAAATTCCCCACAGCCATTTCTAATGCGTCTCAGGTATGATCTCTCCGGGGAGGCTGCGCCCCCTCACCACATGCTCCCTGTGCTCCTGGAAAGGCCAGGCTGATTGCATTCATGCATCACTGTGCAAACCTACGTACTGCCACTTCCCTCCCGGGAGGATTTCTCTGTCTGCAGGAGGATCCCTGAGGAGAGGAGGGCAGGGGAGGAATGCACAGGGGAACAGTGGTGTCATCCCTGGCCACTGAATGCTGGTGTCACTCCGGTGCAAGGCTGCCAGAGTAGGGGCAATGGACACACTGAGGAAGGAGGAGAAAAAACAGGAAAAAAGGAAACAGGTCAGGTCCTTTCTTCGTATCTCATTTGGGCTTCATCACCTCTCCACACTCCAGGTTAGTGCACACCTGGCCTCACTTTGCTATTATATACATACATACATATATATATATATATATATATATATATGTGAAAAAGAGACAAATCTCTTGCACATCCATACCCTGCCTGGGGGTGAGAGCACATCTGTCAGCTCACAGTTTCCGTAGAGCTTGGAGCAGAAAGGGAGCCTGCGGCCATCCTCAGCTGGGGGCACAGCAGGGCAGTGAAGATCCACACAACCTCCTGAACTCAGGGCCTCACAGCAAACCCCCCTCCTGCCCCAAAGGCAGCATGGGCACAACTTGGAGGCTCTCCAGCCACCCCCAACATAACTCCAAGGCGTTCCCCCCACCACAGCTGCACGTCCATCCCCACTACCAGCATAGGCACACGCCCTGGCTGCTCCCATCCCGCTCCTCAATTTTTACCCAGTGTAAACAGCTGCTCTGCCACGCAGGAGTGAGCTGGAGGAACTGCTGGCTTTAAACTGGCTCCTGGAGAGACCTCCCAGCTTGTAAATTTTCCAGTTAATCGTGTCCCAGTAGAGAGGACACTCACAAATCAGCAGCGCCTGGCACTCCGGAGCAGCACAACCTCCTTTGGGTACGAGTAACCCTTCAGAAGAGCATCCAGGGAGAGGGGGGTGCTTTTCCCTGTGTTCTCTGTTTGCTAACTGCTGGCCTGTGATGGCTCTTCCAGTGTCACTGTTATCACCATTCCTTTTCCAGAGGCAGTTAGCCCGCTTCCTCTGCTGTTTGCATAGGCCTCACAGGCAGCAATAGGGAGACAGAAAGATGGGAAGTTAAACATGATTGCAGAGCCACAGAATCAACAGGACAGCAGGGGCTGGGTGTTGCCTGAAATGGGATGTAAAGCCTGTTTTCTTTCATTCAGCAACTGACTGATTCCCAGCCCAGAGAGAGCTGCTGGCTGCAGGTCAAATGGCACATTGTCTTCTCACCATTGGGCTTTTGCTCTGCTAAAACCAGCTTTTATCAAGGATGATAACAGATCTCCTGGGTCTGGAAAGCAACAGCCCTGTGACACTGTTCCCCTCCAGGATGCAGGTGGCAGTACCCCACACACCTGTGCAACATGGGGCAGTGGTGACCGTCCCCTGCCCAAGGGCCATTGGGTTCCATGGCGTAGGGCTGTCCTGTCAGGCTGCAGCACAGGCTGCCCCTAGGCAGTCTGCACCTCCTCAGTCAAAGTGTCCCTCCAGTCTCTCTGTCTTCCTTCTGGGGTGTGGGTGGGTTTGGGGCTTGCAGGGCTGGACCAGTGGGAGAGGGCCAGCACAGTGCTGAGGTGACTCTTTGCACTTTTGTTTTCCATTTTGTTACATTTTGTTTTCCTGCTGACATCCTGCATTGTCAGAACCCATAAAATGCATGAAACGACCTGAATCCATGCTGACTCCATCCCAGTCCCACTCCTGCTGTAAGCAGCAGCAGGATGTAAATGCTGGGTTTTGCCTGAATTTTAACATTATTCCTGGTTTTGTTAGGCTTCTCCAGCAAAGCCAGGGGAAGATTCTCACTTCTTCCAGCACCCAAGGGCCACCTGAGAGCCAGGCTGGGACAGTTCTGCCATTTGTCCCATCCCAACCCCTCAGCAGCCCAACTCCTGCAAGGAGCACAGAGATGCCCATTGCCTCGTGGGGAGCCCCTGCACCGGGCTGGAGGTGAGGACAGCCTCCTGTCCATGCTGCTGCCACAAGAAAGACCAAAAGGGAAGGTACCAGCCAGCATTAACCCTGCATGTCCACCATGGCTGGCTGGGAAAGTCCAGCCTGATACCCACTTCCCATCATCCATCACCTATCTGATTTCACATGCTGGTTTAGGGTGGGCACAACCCTCAAAACCTCCCCTGGATGCAAAGACTTGCAGAATGCAACTGCAGGCAAATGGAGGGCCTCAGGCTCAGTTCTTGCTGTATTCCAAGCTTGGGTCCCTATGCCATTCCTCACTGAGACCTCGGGCATGGCTTGTCCTTGCTTGAACCCCTTTAGGGACCAAGCCCTTATGCCAGGATGCTGCTGTCTCCTCCCCCTGTAAAAGGACTTAATCATTTCTTCCAGTGCAAAAGCTGAGGAGCATCTAATCCCAGACAGGCAGCAGGCCGTGGTGGAGGGGTTACCTCTTTTCCGCTGCCCTCTTGCTCCCTCTGTCCAGGCAGGCAGAGGAAGATGTGAATGTGCTCATGCCTGAGCCCACGCTCGCCTGTTCTCTGTGGGGATTGTCCCTTGGCAAGGGGAGACAAGTCTCCTCCTGTTCTGCAAGGTTAGAGCTGCTGGTACATTCCCATCTCCTCCTGCCAAAAGCACTGCTGCTAAAATCTCACTGCTGCAAATAAAACCATCTCCTGGCTAATTACTGGGGAACAGTTCACCTTCTATTTTTAGACCAGCTTGCAAGCTTGCATTGAAGATTACCCTGCTCCTGTTTTTCTCTCCCTGCCTCTTTGCTGTACGTGTTTCTCTTCCTTTCTCTCTCTTGCTGTAAATCGTGCTGAACCAAGCTTGGCTTCCCGTGGGGTGGGGGAGCAGGGGGCAGCCTCCTGCTTGCATGCCAAAAACACTCATTCAAAAGCCATCGACACCAATTGCTTTAGCATTACGTAGAGAGGGAGCGGAGAGCGAGCAGCGTTTCATGGAGCCAGGAGCCCCTTCTCAGCTTGCCATGCCCAGCCTCTGCCTGCTGAGTGCTCCCTCCACCTGGCCACAGCCAGGGACCTGCTTCCATCTGCTCCACACGCTGTTCAAATTGCCCTCTCCAAGTTATACACTCTTGCAAGACAAGGGGGACTGATAAAGAACGGAAAAGACGAGGCCCTCTCAGAGCTCCAGCCTGTGGAGCAATCAGTGTGTAACATGGAAGCAGGGGGCAGCTGGACGGGGGAAAGGGGTGTGAAGGGATGGCCACACCGGCTGTAAATCCTGCACTGAGCTGTGTGGCAGCCACAGAGAGGCACGGCCACGGCACCTCTGCTTGGCACAGAGACACTCACCCCGCTGTGCCCGCGTCCGCAGCAAAGAGCTGAGGCTATTCCATCTGCCTGCCGAGTGGGACCGGCTGGCAGCACAGTGGTGCCGGAGCTGCCTCAGGATGACAGTCCCCCCTGCCAGGAGACCTGAGCTCACACGGCCTCGAAAGAGCAGGGGTAACACGTTCAAAGCCGCTCTGGAGCCCATGGACTGCGGGAGGCAGAGCCCCAGCCAGAGGCAGAGCGTCCAAGCCTGCTTGGCAGCGTTAACCTTGGTCCCCAAAGCCGGTTAGGCAAATTAGCATGGCTTTTTCCCCGAGCTAATTAGCTTCCCTCACAGCAGGACTAATGAGCTTCAGCTCAGCACTTGGCTGTGGCAGCCCAGGAGAGGGGATGGCCTCCGGGGCTCACTGCAGCCTGCAGCATCGGCGGGAATCGGCTCCCTCCGGGAAACTCCTGCTCCCCAGCAGCCACTGCACAGCTCTGCTGGCCAGAGTGGGAGCCTCAGTCTTCTCCACTGGCCCTGGAAGCCTCTTGCAGTTTGGGGAGTGTGTGGGAGTCCCCCTCTCGCACCAGGCAGGTCTGGGATTCTCCAAAGAGCAAGGCAGTACCAAGCACAAGCCTTGGCACCTCTGGGCAGCTCCAGAGGGACACAGCTGGGATTCCCTCTAGCAGGGGATGGCTGTTGGGGAGCTGCCTTTCAGCATGTCTCTTGACTTTGGTTGAACGTGGGCACAGTCCAGCCCTATGTCCACTGCAGCCAGTGGCCAGTTTTCCATTCATTTCAGTGGCCAGTGAAGCAAAATGCCTTCAGTATTCTCCTCCTCTCTTCCTGTCCCAGCAAACCACATTTATTTTACCCTCCACTCGACTCTTCCAGGGATCGATGGGTCATCAAAATGATGAGTTAGTGCCTGTAGTGACAGTGGCACTTTCCATTACTGCTGATATACCTGGGGGACACATGTCTCCCAAAGACTCATCAAGGCTGGGAAATTCAACAAAGAGGCTAAAACTGCCATTTGCAAAGAAGCCACCCCAAAGCACAAGACCTGCAGTGCGGGCAGGACCTTTCCAGACCTGCAAAGAGCCCCCTGAACTCCTGGAGAGCTCCAGGGACACCAGCACAGGCAGTGTGAACACGGAGCAGAGCACAGACTTGCATCTAGGCTACTGCTGCTTTTGGGGGTATTCCCTCTCCCTTTTCACTGGCTGATTTTCTCATGGAGAGCCGCTTGGATAAACACTTCTAACTGGGGAATGATTCCTTTTCTTGCCTGTGTCTCGTAACTAGCAGACACCGTGTCTTTTTTTGAGATTGCATTATTATGACATTTTAATTGGCTCAGGACTATGCAAGTCTCAAAGCCAGTTTGGCCCCGACGTTTTCGGGCAGAACTGTTTTCTGTCTCCATTTTGATAGATATTTTACATCGGCCAAAATGGCCTCACATTAAATAAAACAAAACCTCCTCTTGTTTTACAGCTCATGGATGATCCATTCCCTTCCTGCTTTAATTTCAGCCTGAAACCTGAACCCTACCTGTGCCCCCCATCGCCGAGCTGCCCGCCCGGGGATGGCTGCGGGGCTGGCGGCAGCTGGGCTGCCTGTTCCCACTCGCCTTTGTTTCACTGCCGTGCGGGAGCCAGATCTGAGCCAGCGCACCGAGTAATTGCAGGATTTCAGGCAAAGACGAGGCTGCAAGTCGTGAACTGCTAATGAGTGGGTGTAGCTGGAAGGGGGCTGGCGAAGGGACACTCGGGGACGGCGCGGGGACAGCCGGCCGTGAGCCGGGGCAAGCGGAGCCGGAGGCCGTGTCAGCGTGAGACGAACGCCCGGCGGCGGGGGCACAGCCCGCGCGGAGCATCCCCGTGCGCGGCAGGGCTAATCTTTAATTTGTCACACCTGCACGGCTCCCCCGGCCTCCTGCCTCCTTGCTGCCTTTTTTTTTTTTTTTTTTTTTTCCGAGGCACTGGCTTTGATGACGCCTGACAATCCAAGTGCTCCCGCTGCCACTCCAACACCCTCCCGCTCCTTGCCACGCTCCCCGGGCAGGGGGATGCCACCCGCAGACCCCGCTGGCGCCAGGGACCGCTCTGCCGCCCTGTGCCTCACACATACACAAATTCTCTGGGCTTCAGCAAAGCCGGAGAAGACCGTCTGGATGCTGGGTACAGTGCTGGCCCATCCCCCCGTCCTACCCTCTGCAGCGACAGTGACAAGTACCCGCTACCCAGCTCGTTAAGGTCACCGCCGGAGGGCTCTTAATCAGTGATGGCCAAAACCCACGGCTCAGAACAGCACAATGGCCCGTGCACGGCTCTAAATCCAATGACACAGCGCACGCAGGCACCAGCCCAGGGCCACAACACACATCGTTTATCTGCTCCCCTGCTCGGCACCTCGCTCACCTGCAACAGCAGAGCTGCGGAGACTCGCCAAGCACCGGAGGCAAAAGGGGGAGAGTTGCCAACTAATACCATGCTGCTGCCGATACAGAGGCTGTCTGCCCCCGCCTTCCTCGGACTGGAAATACTTTTGGTCGATAAAAACCCCTCCAGATTGTGTCCTGTCTCAAAATCTTTTGGGTTTTGGCACGTCCCGAGCTTAGCTGCTGAGAGGTTCCTGCAAAGGTGCAGGATGAGGTGTCAGGCAGCTGCGATGGGTGTCAGCGCTGCAGCCGGAGGGCTGGGTAAGCCCTGCCCTGGGCTTGGGTGTGACATACATGTTGATGTCTGTAAAATATCACCCCAGGATCTTGTGTCAACAATTTTCCTAGCTTTTCTCTCTTTTTTTTAACCAACCTGCCAGGTGTTGCTGTAGTTCATGACCCGAGATCCATTTTTTTTCTTCGTTCTGACTTTAAGCTTTCAAATATGATTTACAAAAATTGCTCATAATAAGACTCATTTAGCAGCTGGATAATGGTTGTCAGGAGTTAAGAGACACTGTGGCATGTTTAGCACAGAAGCATATTGAGTATCTGGGTCCCAAAGCTCCGTGGTTTTTAGGTAATTTCTATTAAGGGTAGGATGTGCAAAGGTACCTATGGGCTACCAAAAGAGCATTCTTGTAAAGGATATGAGGGTTGCAAGACGGAGGAGGGACAGTAAATGGCCTCAACAGTGAATTCACAACTGTAAATCCTGATTAAAAGAGTCGGAGGTCTGGGAGGTCTGGTCTTTCCTAACCTTGGCCTTAAACACTTGAACGACTGGCTCTTTCCCTGCCACATCCCCCTTGGGCAGCTGTGACCTGCCTGCTGGACACGGAGCAGGGCCAGGGAGGGATGGTGGCAAAGCAGCTCCCCCATCCCTTGGAAACGCCTTTGGTGCTACCGGCACACCCCCAGGGCGTGGGCGCTTGGGGCCGCTTGCAAAGCCACCCCCGCGGGTGAGGGGTCCCTCCTGAGCAGGAGGGGAGGTCCATTGTTGGCAGTGGGGCTCCTTCCTCACCATCAGCCTGTTTCCCAGCAGGACCTGCCCTTCTGCTCCCCTTTTCTTCCTGGCATCACCTCCACCACCCCTGCTCATTTTGGTATTTTTTTCCTTTTAGTGGGTATTTTAGAGTAGGAAGAAGTGATGCTTTTGGGGCTAATGGGTTTTGGGTTTGCCCTTCTCTCTACCAGGCTGGCTCCATATAAGCCAGGGCAAAGTCTGTGGGCTAATTGACTTTACTTATTGCCTCTTTCAAGTCTTTACATCACGCAGGAGTTGTTCGCTGTTGCTGCTGCTTTGCTGATTTGTTTGGAGCTGGGGTTTTGTTTTTGCCTTTCTCTCAAGGGCCTCTGTAATTCTCACCTCAGGCACCAATTACGGCTCAGCAGTGCTTTTGGGCCCTGTCCGAGTTTGGGAATTGCACAGCCTTGGGAAGGGGGAGGCTGGGGAGGAGGCAGCCTCTGCAGGAGGCACCGGCAGGGATGAGCCCTGGGGTTTCATAACCGGAGCTGTTGGGAGGTTTGCTGTCGTAAAGGTCTCCCCGCTGAAGCTGAGCTGCATAAACTGCTGGATAATCTGTGTTAGAGGCTTTTCCTCCCCGGCAGGGGAGCTGCTGGATGCCAGCCACATGAGTGTTTCATACTTGCAAACCTCTACTTTGCTTCCCAAATTCAGCCGCTCTAAATTCCGCCAATTTTGCAAATAAGATATCAGTGAGGGTTTTTGCATTGTTTTTTATTAGCAACATCCTCTTGGGGTTTTGGGGCTTTTTTAATTGCCAGAAAGTGCAAAAAACGTTTTCTTTCTCTTGAAACAAGCAAAAAACATGGGGTTTTAGTATTATTTGTTTGGTTTGATGGAGTTTTTTCCTTGTTTTCCCTGAAGTGGGGGATTTCCACTGCAGCTGTGCACTGAGTTATTTTCCTTTCTGGAAGGCAGAGGCTGGATGAAGTTACCTTCCCAGAAGGTTGTCTGAGGTTCAGGGCACCCAACTCAGTTACACTACCACGGAAATACCACTGGAGACCTTCTCAAAGCATCACTTGGCAGAAAGAAATGCTCTCACATCAGCTGTTTTCCCTTTCATCTTCCACTACGGCTTCTCTTCAGAAAATCAGGGTAATTAACACAGCCCTGTCTTGTCCTGCCTAACGCTTTGCTCAGTGCTCAGAGCCTTCTGCCTGATTCCTGGTTAGTGGAGAAGGAGGTGAAAGCAGGAAGCAAGGAAGACCAAAGGCAAAGTAATGCTGTGCAAAAGACCTGAAACTGCATCGCGGCTCCCACCACAACCCCGCAGCGAGACAGAGCCCCATGTGCACAGGGCCTGGCTGCCGGGGTGCTCGGGACCCGTCTGTCTTGGAAGTCAAGTCCTGGGAGTCAAGGGATGGGATTCAGAAGTCAGACAGGCTGCTGTCCACCGGGTAAAATTAGTTCCTGCTAAAGTGTTTCCTAATCCTGGGCGCAATTGAGATAATCTAAGCACAGATTAACCAGGTCCCGCTGGAGTTAAGCTCCCTTCTTCCCGTTTATTTTTGGCAGGAAGAGACTGCTACTGCTCAGGTGCCTCACCAGACCTTTGCACACCAGCACCACTCAGGAGAATGGGACACAGAAACTCAGTGCAGCAGACTGGCCTTGCGATAGAGACCGCAAATCCTACAGTTTTATCACAAATTTAGTTGTGATATGGGGTGGCATTTTGTTCCTCAGGCCCCATGTCTCAGATTTATCTGATTGCATAATAAATTGTCTTTTCACTTCCAGAAAAAAAAAAATCTATGAAAATACACCGCCACCACCATAAAAAATGTTGGCCCTTAAAATGTAAGGGAAATAATGTCAATGTAAAACTAGCTCAGGAATTATCTCCATCAGGCTTCCATACAGCAATATTTGAAAAACTACAGGGTTTAGGGAGAAAAAAATACTTCATTTCTTGAGTCTCCTTTTTACTTTCTCAGCTGAAGGCTTCTGTGTGGCTGGAGCTGGACACAGGAGCTGAAGGACATTTTGTTTTCAGGATCTCCCTGCTGCAGCATCTGGATTTCTCTCAGTGACACTATCAGCAAAGGCCTGTTGGGATTTTAAAGATTTGAGAATGTTCCTATCATTCTTAGATATTGCAAAAACTGGTTTTTCAAAATAAAATAAATTCTTTGCCAAAATTTTTTAGTCTGCCTTTAAGTAAGAAAGGGAAAGAAAAACATAGGGAATGTTAAAAGTTTAAACTGGTTTTCCCAGACCCTTAAGGTCTCTCTTCTTTTTTTTTTTTTCTTTAAGATGAAATATCTAATTTTCAGTCTCTCAAGCATTTTTGGATCATTTTAAGGTAGCAAGAGCACCATGGCAATGACTCACATTACTGCATTTCAATACACCCAATACAGGATGCTTTGAATTTTGGCCAAAATGTAACTTTCTCTCAGGCACACGTTTGTCTGTGTCGCTGCGCAGAAATCACACACTGTGAGAAAATGTTGGGTGTGGGATTCTCTTGGAGGTGGCAGCTCCAGTGTGCTGTGCCAGGGGACATAGGGAGCTGCTGGCACCCGTGGCGGGGGTGGCACTGAGTGCCTGGAGCACTGCTTGGATGTATCAGCTCTGAGAGGGGATCCCCTGGGAGATGTGAAGCAGCTTGGGCCTCTCTTTGGAGGAGGCCTCTGCCTGGGGAGGCTAGTGGCAGGCAAGAGTGGGTACTGACCAGACCCAGAGGGGTGTCCATGTACCTCACATCTAACCTGAAAAGAGCCCTGTTCTCCTCACTGCCTTCCTGCTGCTGGCAACCTTCCAGATTTGTTTTATTGCTTCTATCTTAATTTCTCACGGTAGCAGGCTGGCTGAGTGAGTGGGCACCTCACTGAGCCGTGTCACTATGCTGCATCCCAGAAACTTCTACGTAGGTTTTAAAAGTAGGGTCAGGTTAAAGCAATTGATTTATTTTTCCCTACAAAGGGCACCACACCACTAGACTGCGAGATGATTGATCAGCTGACCTTTATTCCCATTTACTGCCCTTCCCAGAAATGTGTCACATCCATGTGCTGCAGACACCTGTGGTCGGATCAAACAGCTGCGTGACACAGGCAGCTCAATTGCTGCACACCTCAAAATTTGCAGTGCCTTTAAGCAGCTCCCTCGAGCGCAGGGCTGGGATCAGACACGCTGTCACCACAGTCCTCTGCAGCCGTGGCACCTCCCGTGTGCCAGCCCCCCTCCTCAGCATCCCCAACACGGGGCTGCCCCTCCCACAGCAGCTGCTTCCCACAGCCGTCCTGCTTCCTTTAGGTGCACAATTCCCTTCTCCAGTAGCTGGTGGGATGAAGCAGAGAGCATCCAATGCTGGGGAAAAAAAAAAAACGAGTTTCCCAGGCAGCGGCGCCTTTCCGCCCTTGGGGAGCGCAGCGCCGTGGAGCGTGCTTATTAAGCAGACAGTCCTGAAGGACACTTTAAAATAAATTAAGAGGGCTGTTCCACTCCTGCAGCTGATTACAGGCTTGCCTGTTTTGTTGTTTGTTGTTTTTTGGTTGGTTTTTTTTTTTCCCAGAGAGTGGAAAAGAATGCTTGGAAAAAATTCTCTAATTTTCCCTTTTTGCCAGAGCAGGCCTCTGTGTAATAACAAAATCACAGCGCTCGCCACTCGCTGCTCTCTTTGGGACACCCAGGCCAAGTGAAAGCGCATAAATCTGCTGGAGGCCTGGGGCCAGCACACAGCTGTCCTGACATGCTATCCACCCCCTGCCTCCCCGCCACGGCTTTAGCATCCGAAACGCAGGAGACATGCAGATCTGGAGGTAAGCCCTGGTGGGAAGGAGTCCTGCAGGTCACCAGCTAAGCATTTCAGCCCAGAGCAGATCTCTCGTAAGCCACTTTTTGGAGATAAGCTTATCTAGACCTGACAGCTGAATTTAACCCTGAACTCTTGATCTTGATTTTTAGCATCTGCAAGCCAATAGGTTTCCTTGAAATTATACACACCAGATTTCAGCTCGGCTGCTACAATGGCTCCACCGCTCCCTTAAAAGGGACCTGCATGGCTGTGCATGACAGCATCATCCAGTAATGCCCTTGGTTTCACAGCCAGCCCTGTGAGTTAGACAGGCCCCCGGCCGGGCAAAGCCTTCGATTAATGACAGTGGGGCTCCAGTGAGAGAGGAGCTGGGATTTTACACTTCCAGTGATAACGCATTTGAAGGTAATATTGCACAGGAGTGGATTATCACCCCAGCACTTTGCGGTGTGGGTTTTTGGAAATTTGTTTTCAGTGCATAGAAGCAGCTAGAAATGCTCTCTCTCGCTGCATGAAAAATTCACTTGGTAATGGTCTTTCTATTGCTGGACAAGCTGCCTGCATTGGGGCTGTCAGCGCCGTGACAGACTAGCCAGGAAGGGGCTCGCTAATCAGTTTTCCCAGCATCAAACCAGCATCTGCTCTACGCGATCAAGGAAATTGAGGAATCTCAATGTTTTTGCAATATTGCTTAGTTGGCCATGAAATATGGGTGGTTCCGAGAGGAACGGCTTGTTTCTCCCTCACGAAGATAAAGCAACTTTAGCTAACGATGAAGCATTGCTGCACAATGAAGCCAGCTAATAGCGGTGCTCTGATGAGAGCAGACACACAGCAGCACCCCGGCAGGAGGCGAGGGGAGGGGAGGGAGGCATAAACAGCTTTGCAACTAAGACATTATTAATATGCTTGAACTACAGAGGGCAGAAGGGATTTCTCTTCTCCTCTTTCATTCCAAAAGCAATATTCTGAAAATGCCTGGGTTCCCACATTAAGCCAGGAAATTAAATTCTTAAAAATTTAACCGTGTGTTTCCTAGCTTGATTTTAATTCGCTATCGCATAAGACCAGTCTTCCTAGGCAAGGTGGCTGTCTAGAATCTGGCTGAGGAAGTGTTCCAGTTTGGCCAAATTTAGAAATATATCCTCTGAGAGAAGGCAGGTCACCACCCCTCCCCCACCAGGTTCGGGAAAAATAAATTTTCCTCGAAGGAAAGTGAAGGAGATAAAAACTATTTGTTTAACAAACACACAGGAAAAGGAAAAGAATGCTAAATAATAAAATCTTTCGCTGTGGAGGAAAAACCTGGGAAAGTGTTCGAGTCCTCCCTTTGGTCTCCTCGGAGCTGGGGCTTGGGCCAGGGCCAGGCCCTCTGTACTCGGTGGAAACTCCTCCCGATGTGCTCTGATGTTGAAGCAGTCCAGTAGAAAAGGGAGAAAATCCAAAATTCCAGGGAAGGAAAAACAAAGTTCAACTCTCAGTCTCTCCAGAGAAAAGGAAACTGAACAACTGGCCAAAAGCTGACGGGAAAGCAGCAAGCCAGGTGCCTCCTCCCTCCCCTGCCGCAGCTGGAAAAAAAAAGTCGCTATCTCTGTGTGACCTTGAACAAGCTGGAAACTGCTTTGAGAAAGTTTTGCTCAGTTTTTCCTTCCCTCTCTCAGGCTCAGTTTAAAGGCATAGAAAGGCACAAGAATTAATTTCTGGGCATAGGGCAGCGATATGGGATACACATCATAAAGTCACCCCAAGACAGAAAGCCACTCTACTGGCGTGGATAAACAGTTTTTAAACAGAGCTGAAGTCCCATTTCCGGAAGTTATTTGGGGCTCTACTTGCCCACGTCACTCCTGACACTAGGGTCTGAGCTCTGCAGGCTCTCTGTCACTTCTGAAAACGTACCTTCTTCATGTGCCTAAAGAGGTCTTTTAGCTCTCCCCTGTTTAAATCTCTGAAGTTACCCATGGAACACAAAGCTCTCGGGGTCAGTGTGAAGTGGCATGACTTCGTGGGGATTCACAGAGACCAAAAGGCTCAGAGCAAATGAGGGCCAGGCCCTTCTGCCTCAAGGCAGGGCAGATATTCCCACTCCCACGCATGCCCCCAGCCCGCCTCTGCAAGGGCAGCACCCAGTTCACACGCAGCTTTTCCTGGCCAAAATGCTTTCTCAGTTTTCCTTTGGCAAGACAGCTGTGGTAGCAAAGAGAGAGGAATTTGCTTCCTTCCTCCCCTCCCTCCCCGGCATTTTTCCTAAGGGTAAAAAACAATAATCCCAGAGCCTGCCTACGCCTCCCCTTCCTCCCCATCCAGCCCAGTGCTGGGGGAGTCACTGCCCTGCAACGGTGGGGCTGGACGTAGGGAGAGTGCTCCCAAGGCTGGCATGGCAAAGTGCAGCACTTGGGTGGCTCAGAAGGGCAGGGACAGTCTAGTTTTTGTGGCCTTTGTGAGATTTTCAGACCAGCTGCAGGCCTTTCAGTTGAGATCCACGGCAAAAAGTGCAGACCTGTTCCCGGGACCGAAGTGCGTAAGCCCTTTTTATGTAACAGCCCTGTGAAATAAGCAGCAGCCGGGGATTTATGCTGGCTTTGAAGTAAATTGCATCCCGGTGCACTATAGCATGAAAGTTAAGATTTACCATTCCCGGGACACTGAAGACCCCAGTGGAAGCCAGGGAATAAATAGCGCGGCGCTCTCCTTGCTGCCTTCTGCCGCACGACTGGGCTCCACAGACCTTCCTCCTCTCTCCACTTGCATTGTGTCGGGGAAGCAAATTGGTCACATCTGCATCCGGCCAGGGAGGAACAAATGTGCTAGCTAGGCAGCAAGGCGCTTTCTGAGCGGGGACACCTCAAAGTAAAATGAAAGGCTGGCCATCAAAGGTAGAAAACAGACCAGCGGATGAAAAGGATTCTTTGCTTAGCTGTGGAAAGGCTACTAGGTATTAATAAAAAAAAAAAAAAAAAAAAAAAAAAAGGCACAAGAAAACTGGGGCATCCAGAGCAGCACATTTTTTCCCCTCCCCTTTTCCTTTACTCATCCCTCTGTCATCAGCGGAGGGGAGGGATCGGCGTCCCCCCATGCTGCGGCAAGGACTGTTTATCTTCACTCCTCAGGACACTGCCATTAGCAGGGCTTCAATGTGTCGTGATGCTTCATCATTAGCTGGAGGTGCTTGATCTGGCTGGAGAATAAATGAGCCGTTCCCCCCAAAGAAACCCTCGCGTTTCGTAGCCAGCTGAGCAAATATTTTGAAATATTCCAGCTCTGCAATTTCAGCGGTCAGATAAAACAAAGGGGGATGTGATACAAAAGAGCTGAATTCTTCCATTTACTCTCCAGCAGCCCCACCGAAGTCGGTCATGGTAATGGGGAACTGTGGTCTGCACAGCAGGGAAGCACATGCCTAAGTCCCATGGAAAATCCCTGTGGTCTTTGCAGTTAATCATGTCCAGTTAATCATGTCCAGAGGTGGACGAGTGCTCAACTGATGCGCTGAATCATGACATACAGGCAATTACCCTAAATCAGAGTAGTACCTTCCAGTCCCAAAAGGCTCCATTATGCTTCACCAACTCCTGAAGGGAAGGCAAAAACCCCAAGAGGCAGGACAGCAGAGGAGGGAGGAAGAAACAGCCAGGTGTTCCTCTACCGCTTCCCCAGCACTTTCCTAACCTCGTGAAAAGTTCTGGCAGCTCTTTAAATCCAGGCTATGGAGATTTACAGCTCCAGACCCTCCGGGCAGCTTGCTGCATTTATTCTGGGTTCCTCCCAGCTGGCTGGCTCAAACCCCACAGACAAGGTTTCACAGACAAGTTTCAAGGTTTCAGAGGCTGAGACTTACGGGCCGGGCAGCGTTTGGCCTCCTCCTTCTCTCTGACTATAAATTTGTGTCTTCTCCTCTTCTGAGCATCCTGGTGCCCTTCTCAGGCACTCCTCTGAAGCAAAGCTCTCTTGCCACCCTTTCATCACCTGGGGCCAGTGTAGCAGTGGGATGCTTTCCTGTGCACACTGATGGATATCCAGAAGAAGTTGCTGCCTGCTGGGAATAGCCCTATCCTTGCCCTGTGTCACTGCCAGCCGCTGGGACAGCCGCTGAGACTTTGGGTCCCAGGGCATCCCAGCTTCTGCCCACCTAGCATCCATGAGGAAAGGGCCCTTGAGGAAGGATGCTTGTTACCTGCAGCATTTCTCCTGCTGGTCAGGCTCCCACGGCTGCTCAGCTGAGTCCCAGGAAAGCTGGGTTAGCCTGCCCAGGGACGGCAGTGCTTCCATTGCCTCCGGGTGTTTAACTCAGCAGGATCTCTTGCTGCGCTGCTCTGTGATTGGAAACATTTCCCAGCCCACTGCATACTAGGAAAAGAAAAATACCCCAAAATGGAAGGCTTTGTGGGGAGAAAACACGATTCTGGGGTGAGCGGATGGATGTCAGGACAAAGGAAAAGGCGAGCCCTTCCCGTGCTGGTTACACTGCCTCTAAAACAGGTGTTCCTCTCCCAGGAACAGCTTTGGCATTCATTTACAGGACTAGAACATCATCACACATTCAGATACAATCTAAGCCCTATTTTTCATGTGTGCACAGGGGAAAAGGAAAGGCAGGAAGAGGGCCTGCATATTCTTTTTTAGGAGCCAAAGACTAATGTGCCCAGCAAAGCAAAATTAACCCAAATACCATGATTATGCAGAAAAAATATCTGCCAGAGAATGTCATTTCACCAGTGACATCCTGCAGTTTTCCACCAGCGAGAGTTCGAGAGGTGGCGTAGTAACAGAGTACATCAGGGCAGGCATTTGACTGGAAGCATTAAATACCTCGGAAAGGTGAATGGCCAAGGTCTTCCCGATAATTAAAACGTGTGCAGTCTTCATAGACCAAGGAAGGGACAGAGCTATTGTTTAAACAGGTAATTAGAGCTGTATTTTAAGCAAACTCGAGGCGGTAACGAGCTCCCTCAGACGGGGAGAGCAGCACTCCTGCTCCTGGTTCCAGCACGAGTAACTATTGCTCCCCAGCCTGCTGCTGGGGACGGCCACAGTGTTCCCAGCCCCACTCCCTGGTGACTGCGGCTGGTTGGGGAAAAAAATCCTATTTGATTTCACATTTTTCACTCCCTGTCTCCTTCCTTTTGCGTTCAGGTTCAAGAGAATTGGCTGAGCCACTTTTTTTTATTAGAGCAGCAGCAGAGGTAAAAAATGGGACCCAGTCAAGCCCCAAGGGAAGGGAGGAAATAGCATGAGCCAGTGCTCCGTTCTCTCGCACAGACACACACAGACACTCTCCCCATCCACACAGGAACAGGGCAGACTTCTGGTGGAGCCGGCGTACAGGCAAAATCAGCCACCCCCACCCCACAACCCAACTCCACGAGGCTATAAAGTCTCTTCACTAGCCGAATGTGTCCCAGAGATGTGCCATCGTCTCTTTCTGAACAGCCAAGGAGGCACATTCTTCTGCTGGGGGGTCCTCACTGGAACGACGCAGGGAGCGACCCAAACCCTCCTCCGTGTTAAGAATGGGGCCAGGAAGTCGCGCTCCTGCCGCCTGCGAAGGACTAATCCCTGCCTCACCTCCCTCTCGCTGCTGGCTCCTGATCAGGTTTCCACACTGGCTGGGCGGGAATTACCGGCTTCTAATTAACCCCCTTGTACGCAAAGCTGGAGGAAACAATCAGACCTGGGGAAAGGCAAGGAGGCGCCTTTGCACCGTCACCACAACCTTCCATGAAAAATATATAAGGGCTAGACATCAGCGATGAGGAAACGAGCATTCAAAGAACAGCGCTCGGCTGCTTGGCTTTGCAGCCCACGTTATCTGGGTTGCTCTGACAGGTCAAAAAAAAAGCCTAAATCAAAACACTTCAAGCTGCAAAGGGCTTTGGGAACAGCAAGGTGAGGGCACACTGCTCTGACACAGCACAGGGTGAGGAAAAAAGCCCCTGGAAGGCAAAGAGAAGGTCACGGCTGGGAACAGCCCACAAAGGCGTACTGGCCATAGCTACAGGCTTACACCCTGGTTTGTCCACAGCCCGGCTCTGAACGCTGTGTACTCTTCCTGAGTTTTGTATGGGAAACCCATGCAGAATTTTTGCCCTGTATTTTGCTCCAGAGTATTGCTCCCGAGGAGAAGACTGGTATGAAGGAGCATGGAAAGCCCAGCCTGTTTTGAACATTTCTTTGGGGGTAGAGCTGGGAGACAAGGCACAACACGATGAAGGACAGACATCCTTACCCCTTAATCAAGTCACCACACTCAGAGTCACCAGTTTGACAGTCAAGAAGGGCTTTGGCCAGTTCCCTGAATAAAATTTGCTTGCTTACATTTTTTCATGAATACCAAGGTAACTTATAATAGTGACAATACCTGCAGCATGCAGAAATCTTTCTCTTTTCCACTTGAAAGTGTGGGAAAGAGGATGAGTGAGAGTGTCATTGCTGGTTTTGACTGCCCACACAGTGCTGCATGAGCTACAAAGATAATCTCTTTATCTTGTGAGTCTTGGGATATCAGGAGGTTTTGTTGCAGCCCCAGTTCCCCGAGTCCTGATAATGTGAAATTTGCTTCTTGGTTTCTCTAGCCTTACTTCTTGCAAGAAAGCGGTTAAAATTTTAATGATGGAGGGAAAGCAGGGGGGAATACTCATCTGCATGGTCCTTTAAGACTACTTAAGGTCAGATTTACTGTCCTCCGTGTCTGGAAGGGCTCAGCACTGCTCCCCAGCCAGGGCTGTCGTTCAGGGTGCTGGCAGGACCCACGATATTAGTTGAAGCCCACAGCGCTCTGGCTGTTCCCACTACGAGGAGCAGGAGAGGGTGCAAGGTTAGCCCAGGTCTGGAGAAAAATTTCCCTCCTGACTGCTTGACTAAAACATCCCTTCAGGAGCTGTCTTGTAGCTGTTGGTGTGTGTGCAGCCGAGAGTGTCTGCGGCTCTCGGGGGTCTCACCCCGAGCCCGGGGGAGCCGCGGCCGAGCACATGGGCGGAGGGGAGATGAGTTTCATGCAGCCGGGTTGCATCACTCGAGCATCTCGCAGCTCTGCCCCAGCACGGCCGGGCAAACCCTGGGCTTTTCCCAGGAGAGGGGCCAGCCGTGGCAGCACGGAGCAAAACAGCTCCATCCCCTGACCTCCACCATGGTCTGACTTTTAAACAGCTCCGAGCACAGTCGCCCCGGTGACTCATACTGCGAAACTGGGGCTTTTACTTTTTTTTTTTTTTTTTTTTTTTTTTTTTTTTTTTTTTTTTAAGTAGGAGCGCGGCTCCATCAGTCAATTACTTGAAGAGCCGCTCTAATTTGGCACCCAATTGTTTCCCCAGCTGCCGCTGCGTCTGATCTCCGCTGTGGGCGGCAGGAGCAAGCTGCCTGCGCAAGGGAAGGAGCCCAGGCGCCCAAGGGAGGAGGAGAGGAGGCGGCAGCAGCAGCAGCGGCAGGGAGGGAGCGCTGCCTGGCTGAACAGCCCCGCGCCCATTTTCAGCGGCGCTAAAAATGCAGGCATTAAAAATATCTCAGGGTCACAGGTGATTGCTGGATAATAAAAATTACTTCGGGAGGCGGCAGTGGGAGGGACAGATCCTGGCGGCAGGGGAACAGCCTGCCAAGGCTGGCCCGGCCACAGCAACTCGCTGCGAGCCACGGCCACAGCCGCCGCTGCTCAGTAATGAATGTGATGTGACATTTATGGCTTTTTCCACTGTGGATTTTAAATCGCTTCACAAAGGTTGCTTAATAGCACTGTCCTCTTCTCTTCCTATCTCTCCCCTCGTCCTACATAATATAAAAAATAAGTGATTTGCCTCCCATCACGTGAGAATTCAGCGGCTGAGGCAGCAGCAGAGCGCGAGTACCCGACCTACGTCTCCTGCCCTTTAGCCCCTACAAGCACTCCCTTTTTCCCAAGAAATCCAAGAATAGGATCTGTACCGCGACAGCTGTTTTTTAAGTCAGCGAGGGTTTTTTTTCCTGAAGAAGAGGAAGCTTGCTTTCAGCGAGGAGCCTTGATTAAAACCGCACAGCCTTCCCAGGCACTGCAAGGGGCTGCGGGTGCTGTGGTGAGGGAAGCGGGTGCGATGCTCCCCGCTCCAGGATGGAGGTACCCAGGAGCAAGAAGAGGCGTAGCTGCAGCCAAATACGTGTCCCCAGACTGTAGCTCCTCTTTCGCTCTTTCAGCACAAGCCTTTCCATATTCTGTGGCACGGGTGCACACGTGCATTCACACACACATGCAAACGCCTGCGCTGCTGCCACCGAACCGCTCCTCCAGCTGCACCCGCGGGCGGGCAGGCTCCCCGGGTATGCCGGCAGAGAGCATTCCCTGCCCGCACAGCCCCCCAGCTGCGCTCCTGCCCCTCTGTTTCACCCCCTGAAGCCCAAATTGAGACATAGCAGCAGCAGTTCCAAGGGCAAAGAAGCACCACGCTCGGTTTGGAGAAAGCCCATCTGTGCTGTGCTCAGCACAAGAAGAGATGCTTGTGGATGAAAAGGCTGCAGCAGGAAGGTGGAGGATGGATATAATATTCCTGCCCTTTTCTGGTTTAGTTCTTGGACTATGCAAGTTTTTTAGCATGTCCTTGCAGTGCATAAACTGCCTCATGGTACATGGCACTCTTCTACTTCTTGATGGGAAAATTAGGATTATTCAAGGTATGCACATGCACATGTGCGCTCACACAAGCACATACACACACACATCTGCACTGGTGCTGCCTGTAGCCATGCATCAGGCTCTCAAAAGTCATTCCTGCAAGTTTTCTCCACCAGGCTGCACCTTTCTTCTTTACTCTGTCAGGACATTGCTGAAACAGCTGGTGTCCCCCACACAGCAGACAAGCCACTGCACCCCAGTCACAGAGCTCTCCAGGAGCTCCAGGTGAACCTCCTGCAGTCCTGCATTGGGCCACTGCTTCTGCAGCTGTGAGACCTGAGATCCAGGACTTGCTTTGATGTGCTCACAGCAGCTCCTACTTGAAGGCACTTGTACTCACCATCGGCTGGCATCTCCCAAGGGCAGGTGGCTCCCTGCCAGAGGGGAGGAGACAGAGATCCATGCCTCTGGGGCTGGGTCACTCTCCACCGGGCCAGGCAAGACAGTCCCAGCCAGATGGAGCCAGGAGAAAGCACTACCAAGTTGTTGGCCAACTTAGGATGTGATGTTGGCTTCACAGGAAGCTACTTGGCTGCCTCTCCCTGAATCAAGATTCAGTGATGCCAGGAGACAGGCACAGCGGGGAAACTGAAAGCAAAAAATGGCAGAGTGGATGGCAACTCGACATTAATTCATTTTTACCATATGTCTGACTATTCATTACACTCCACCATTCTGTTCTACAAGACTCCTGGGGGTCTTCCATGCCATTTTATGGCTAGCAGGGTTCCTCTCCGCTTGCGGCGCTGCGTCACCACGCGTGCCCTGGCTAGTGGTCCTGCGGTGGGAGCAGCCCCATCCCGTGCACAGGCAGCCCTTGGCATCAACGTGCTCCAGCACTCAGCCCATCCCCAGCACACCACAGACCTGCCAGGTCACCTGGCACAGGAGCCTGTCCCCCAGGAGCACACACGGGCAGGTGACACCTGCTAGAAGCACACTCTGGCACCTGCCGAGAGACCCGCGCTGGGAAGCAATGGGGGTTTTCTATGGATTTGCAAATTATTCTGTATTTCTCTGTGGTCTCCCTCCGGAGCGCGTTCCTGGCATGGGACCAAGCCCCGGCTCCAGCGGCAAGCGTGACTCATCCTGGCAGGCAGCAGCCCAGGAGGGGGAGGATCACCCAGGCTGGGAAGCCAACACCATGGCTTTGCTGTGAGCTCTGCCTGCAGTGGCAGCAGCAGCTGTTTCTCCTCATAGGTGGGAAGGTTGAATTAGCGGCCCCCTTGCCTGGATCCAGCTGTCCAGCCTCCTGTACGCCATCATGGCCTCTCACCCCGGCTCCTGTCACACGCACAAGAAGTAGCAGTGAGCTGCCTACATGGCTGCCTGCACTCTGCCTGCTGTGCCCCCTGGGATGAGCTCCTGTGCACAGAATGAGCAAACCCCGCTCTTCATCAGACTGAAAGACCCTGGACCAGCTCCTCATGAATCAGCCCCTCCAAGGGACTTCAAGGGGCATCAGAGGGCATTCTGCACAGGGAGGTGCAGGGGTCTCTCTGGATGTCAATAAGGAAGGCACAACAGCGGGTAGAGTAATAATAAAATTGTTTATTGATAACATAAAATAGGAAGAGGAATGTAAAGTAATTCTTATGTCCCTTCAGATGCTGGAACCCCGTTTATGAGCTGCATTAGATGGCCACCAGATAAATTGCCACAGCACAGACCACAGATCTCATCGCTGAGAGGTCGGGTCTTCCTTCTGTACCATGGTGCCTTTAATCCCCTGTGACAAACAAAATCATATATCTTTTTCTGATAGCTGGGGAAGTTCTCTCCTTAAGGATGTCCCCCAGAGCACAACACCAACAGCATGAGGCATCTCAGCATGTTCCCCCATATTGCTGTGTATGTGGGTCTGCAGCCTGCCCAGTGCAGAGCCCTGTGGTGCAGATATGGCTGGTCCAGCATCAATAATAAATGTCTTCCACAAGGCTCCCAACAGGGAGAAAACCCTTTTTTTTTCTTTCTGTCAGACATGTCCTTTTCCTCTTAAGTTTTTGTGCTTGCTACTGACCACAGACTGAAGTCCAATCAACAGAGCTGCTGTCGTTGCTTCCCCCAAGGGGACATGCGATTAAAATCATTGGTGTTGCTCTGCCTAAAACACAGGGGCAAACTTTGCCTTCACAAACAGTTTTATTTCATCCCTTAAATCAGAGCATCAAAATCCTCTTGCAGGAGGGCTTCAGGTCCCACATGTAGTACAGATGATCAAAATTTACATCAACATGCTGTTTTTCTTGTAAGAGGTACCAGGTGGATGTACTTGCAGAGGTCAGGCATGGACTCGGCACAGCAGTGAACACAGGTACACACATTTCCTGGATCACCCTGGGGATACTCAGATTTTATGTGATGTGGATGACCATTCACTGACAACTTTATCAAGGCAATCAAGATGTCCTCTGTCCGCTTCCTTTGACTTCAGGGACAAAATACAGCTCCTCTCAGTCTGACACTCCTCAAACTTGGAGAAGAGCACCCAAACAGCTGTGAGGGAAGAAGTCCTAGAGTCTGCAGGGGGAGATCTGACTCCCAGTTGTATGATTGTAAGATGTTCAAAGCCCAAAACATACCCGTTCAAGTGAATAACTGATGCTTTTGGAGTTTGTCCATCCCTAAGGCCACTCGGTAACCCTCTCCTGGAAAACTTCTCATCTCCTGCTTCCGCTCTGCTGAAGTGTCTGCAATCCTTCATGGACAGTTTTCTAAACACTCGGTGTTTTGCTGCAGATTGCTTTTATTTGAGACCCCCATTCTGTCCCAAACCAGGAACTGGGACAGGATGGAGGGCAGCAAAATATTTAAATGCAGTATTGATGTCATGCTGTCACATACAGAGTTCTGTGGCATTAGGACACTCTCCAGAAAATGGGGAAAAGGCTGCAGATATTCCCCTTAGTTTACCTGCTCCTCATACTTCCTTTATTTTACATGGGAACCCAGAGGCAGATTTCCCCTTGCGCCGTGCTTGATTTTTGCAATATCACCTCCACGTAGGAACAGCTTTTCCTGCTGCAGAAGAGGAAGCGTCCCTGTTGAATGTTTTTTGCATTCATGTCCCGTGCAGCTCCTTGTGGCTCCGTGCCTCCCGACAGCCGGCAACCCTCCCGGCAGCGTGCCAGCGGTGCGAACCAGCAGCGCTTCCTGATGGAGCCAGGAAATCACCGCTGCGGCTTACGGGGATGTGAGGCTGCCCGCAGCCAGGCAGGGCTCTCCCACCCCTCCTGCCAGTGGGATGGGAGCTGCTGATAATGCCCAAGGAGGGATTTACCGATCCAGCGCTATGCTCTCCCTCTTCCAGGTCGCAAAGTGTTCATCAGCAGCCTGCAGCCACAGCACGTTTATTAAATTTAATGAATGAGTTTCACCAAGAGGCGCTGTGAAAATTCCACATCTAAATCAGTATTTGCGTTCGTATTGGCACATTTCCTAAGGAACCTGAAATCATTTGTGTTGCTTTATTGGCTGCCTGCTATAGCTAATTAACAACACGAATTAGCATGGAACAACCCCAAATTCAGCTTTTGGGAAGACACCCCATTTTTGTCCCTGAGATTAGAAGATACCAAATCACATACACAGCATAATGTGTATGACTCATATGATATATATATATATGTGTGTGTGGGATGCACATATACCAGATACAAACCTAAACAAAGATAAGAGCTTGCCAATATTAATCCGCTTCAAATGATTGTTCCAGCTACTTGAGAAAAAACATGCATTGAGTGACCTTGCAGAGCATGCGTTTCTTTGGCTGACGTGACACAGAAAGCTCCTAAAAAAATGATGACTGAATAGTTACCAGAGAGATACACAATAAAGGTGGGTTAGAGAGGTACACAGATGAACCCGAACAGCCACCAAGGATATAGGAAAGGATCACATCACTTACTTCTTCCAATGGAGTAATGGTAGTAAGACCAATTAACAAATATCTCAGCAAGACTTTCATGAAAGATCTGCTCCCAAGGATGACTCTTGCTCCTGGAGGAGCCACTGGGGAGCAGCCCTGAAGTCAGCCCGTGCCAGCAAGAGGGAGACCTGCAAGGTCTGCAGGAGACCTTGCCAGTGGGAAGCTGAGCACCTGAGGGAGGGCCAGGAGAGTGAACGCAGTGACCAGCGTGACACAGTGCTGGGACAGGCTCTGTGTTAAAAGCGTCTGTCAGTTCCCTGGAAACAACCGAGAAGCGAAAGCATCAAAGAAATAAAGCTGTTGCCAGCTGGAGGAACAATAGGCGAGCCAGAGCTATCTTTAGCTCACGGGATTAAATTCAAATTGCAAATGCAAACGCCTGGAAGAAAAGGCCTTCCCGCACTACTGAGCGCCAGCCTAAGTGCACAGCACAGCCCGGCACTGACGAGCATCCGCAGCCCCTTTGTCATCCCCTGTCATCACCTCACCCGAAGGAAGGGCAAAAGGAGAGCCGAAGAGGAAGGAGAGTCTGTCCCTGCCTGACTGTGATGCTCCCAAAACACCAGATTTTTCCCTGGAAGGGATGCTCCTGGGAGGGTGCCATGCCTTGGCGGCTGCCCGGCAAACTTCAGCATCAGAAGCCATCCAGCTGCAGCCGCACAGACCTCAGCACATGCCAATTCTTCCTGCTTCTCATTCATGGAGAGCAGAGCAGGCAGCAGCTGGATGTATGAAGAGTCAGCACAGCCTCCTGCAAAATCATCAAGAGACTTGTAGTGGCTTCAGGATGGCAGCTTGGGGGCCATGCATAGGCAGTTCTAGGTTTGATGAGGGATGGTAAAAATTGGCCTGGTGTACCACTTTCCTCTGACACTCTCACTCTGCGTGGTAACTCGTGCCTCCCCATTCCATAGGCAGCAGCTCTGAATCCTTGGCCCACCATTTGCTCCTGAGAGTCCCCATCACAGCAGAGGAAAGCAAGACCTCAGTTTTCAGGCTGTGCCCCTTCACCAGAAAACCTGTACAGACTGAAAATTAAAAAACAGCCCAGCACAGCTCTGTGGCAACCAGGACATAGAGGACTGTTGGGAACATATCCTCGCTGCTGCCTGCTGAAAGGGAGAATCTAAACCAGATTTGGCTGGTTTAGCTTGCATTAAGGAACACGATGTCTTGCCTTGAAGACCTTAGGATGTCTTAAAGCACTGTCTTGCTTTAGGATGTTAGCTCGTGTGTGTTAGCTAAGGGGCTGACAGCTTACTTAGGTCTGACAGCACACATCAGGCTGGCTGACCACGGGGTACATCTGCACCATGCCCTCCAGACAGCTGAGCTCGCTCTCAGCCAGCTCCCACTGCTGCCAGCTCGGCTGATAACCCTGCCGTGGAGCACAGCATCCGGTCCCAGCAGAGCTCTGGCCACAGCAGCTACACCACTACCTGACTTGATTCATTTACAGCTGTCCCCAGTGGCTGCAGAGGGCTGGGTAAGAGGCTGAATCCTCAAGACTGAGGGCAGCACAGCCAGCCCCCACTCGCAGAGAGACTCACACTCAGCTAATCCACCTGCTGGGGCATCATGGCCCCAGATAAAAGGACTCGAGTCTCCCTCCAGCTATACCAAACTGGAAAAAATCCAAGCTGTGAGATCAGGATTGCAGGCATGCCAGAGAGAAAGCAGGGGAGGCTGTTGCCTGATAACCTGCTTAATGAATTGCAGGCTTCTGAGCTGGTCTGTTCAGCTAGGGAAATCCAACCAGCACCTCACACCCGAGCACTAGGAAATTGGTTTAATAGTTTCAGTGCCATAATGAAACACCACTGGGGAGCAGAGGTCCCAGCTCTCACCTGCATGTGCAGTTCTCATGTTGTAAAAAACGAACTTCTTTCTGATTCCACCAAGTGGTTCGAGGTGTTGTTATAGAGTCACGACATCGACTTTGAATGGCAGTGCAAATGACAGTCGCAGAAGATCAAGCGTGTACCCGTCCAGCTACAGCTTCCTGCAAAACCTACCAGCAGTGCAGAGATTTTTAACTCCGTGCTGCAGTCATCTGCGTTTTTATGTTTGTTATTTTGTTTTTAAGCAGCCACTTAGTGGTATCTGGAGGGCATTTGCTACTCTAATACTCAGCGTGAAAGGAAGGGCTTGAACAAGTGGCTGAGCTCTTTTAGGAGAAGAGAAAAAAAAGGAATTGCTGTTGGCTGCTGCAGCACTGGAGCTGGGGGAGAAGGCAGTGAAAGCTGCACCTTCAGCCCAGCTCTGCTGGCTGAGGGAGGGCAGGGATGCAGGGAAAGCCTCTCTGAGACAGGCAAGCTGCAGTCGTGATGCAGCCTCCATCCCTGGACCGCCAAGGCAGAGGTGCTGGCACACAGGGGGTTACAGTGAAGTTATAACTTTAGCTGTTAAAATTCATGAGGTGTAAAATACAAATTGCACGTGGTGGATGAGCTGCCTTTAAAGTTTATATATTACTCTCCCCCAGCCCGCTCCAGCTCAAACCTCTGTTGGCAGGAGCTAATTAGATCTCACCAAAGTGGGAAGCGCAGCCCCAGTGGGGCGGCACAGGTTAGGCAGGGGGTCAGCCAGGGCCCATCCAGACTGTGTTTATGGATGTTTGGCTACAGGAAGCTGGGGGAAACCCATGACCAGCACATGCATGAACAATCATAGATCAGAATTAATCCTTTATTCTCATTTCTTCATCTTTTCAAACTTCTCAGTTTAAAGATATGAAGCTCTGCCTTTGAAGTTTTGGGTTGATTTTTTTTTTTATTATTCCCACAGCTCAATTTATGTAATTTTCTTGTTAAAAAAAAATAATAAAGCACGACATTTTAAAATAGTTTCCACAACTCTAAAGCTTTTACATGTTGGGGGTTTTTTACAGCAAACTCCAATCTCATTTTTTATGTGCTCCATATAACTTGACACACATACACCTAAAACCAAGCTTTCTTGCATTTTTGCTCACACTGTTCCCCTCTCCTCAGTACCACTAGTTTTTTCACCATCCCAAGCAGAGGGGGAATAAATCAAAACAGGGCAGGTAGACACAAGCATTTGGGAGCACCAAACCTGTTTGTAAGGTTTTCTCCATGTCCTGGGTGACCCTATGCATTCTCCCCAAGGGAATTTTACTCACATAATTCCTCCCCCACCCAAGAAAGACTTAGGGATCAGAGATTCAGTAGAGAAAAAAATATGTAAATATCCAGAGCACAGAGAACGAGCATCAGCTTATGCATAACTGACTGAATTGAACACAAACAATGATTGAGAATAGGATGGGCTGGAAGAGGAAATTTAAATATTTATCCTAAATGCTCTTTCTTTGCATTTCTTGAAATAAATTACTCCCAGCAATTGCAGGCAGAGATTGTTGATTAATTCCAGCAAAAGCAGAGAGATGGGAAAAATTACTGTACATCATCTATTTCTGAGTTTCAGACGGACTTTTCATATTTCTTTGTAGTCTTTGCGATTGGGCTTTTTGACTCCAGGGTGATTTGTGGGCGGTTTGCAGAGGAGTTCACTGCTCACGTCATCTGTATCGATATAGATCATGAAGCACCGTCACAAATATGAGGAGGAAGTGCTTTCCATACAGTGGGGTGGAAACATGGGCTGTAACCTGGCCAGAAGCTAGCAGGGTGAGCAGCACAGATGTCCTGAAGACGGTCTGCTGAGAAGAAGCCAGGCTGGGGCCACTTGCACCCCGATCCCTCTCAGCCACAGGCAAAAGCAGTGAACACCGAGAGGAGAAGCTGAAACCAGGATGCTGTTAGAGCTGGTTGAGCCTCGGCTGACAGAAATGCCCCGGGGCTCCTGGCAATCGGACATAAATTAAACCAGTTGTGAAGCTGCTGCAGTTTATACTCGGGCATCGGGCCAGCCCCAGCTGCCTCAGCGGCAGAGGAAGGTCTTAAAGCTGCCTGTCCTTCCTCGCACGCCTGGCCCGGAGTCACACACAGGCTGCCAAGCACAGGGGCCTCACTGTCCCAAGTGTGAGTGTTGCTTCTCCCTCGGCCAAAACAGGTCCTTGGTGTTATGGCAGCAAACTCCAGACTGGTTGTGCTGGTATCTCAGTGGCTTCAGGGAGGCTGCGGGAGATATCCTGGTCTAAGGTGTAAGGACTGTCCCAAGTAAGGTGTTAGGGTTCACTTTGTGTGAATTCAGTGAGGGAAAATGTCCACACAGTTGTGGAAAAAAGTGATTTGTACTTTTTTTCCTGGCTCCAAGAGTCAGAGCAGAGCTTTACACACCCTCTGAAACTCCATGAGCAGCTGCCCTGCAATGAACTTAATGAAAGGCTTTAAAAATGCTGCCGTGCAGAATAACCCCGTTGAAAACCAGGGAAAGCCTGAGCTGAGGTCTCACTTGGCTGCTCCCACCGTGTCCTGCGCCTGCTCGCACATCAGTCGAGCCGTGGAGCGGCACTTGGCAGACATGGGCAGTGCTGCCAGCACCTCCCCGACAGCCACTCCCCGCTGCCGTGTGCCATCCCTGCTCCCCCTGCCACGGGATTTCCTCATGTGCCAGCTCAAGGCTGGTGCTGAACCACCTCTGTATGACCTGCAGCAGGACGTCCGAGTGCCACCATGTCAGCTGTGAACACCGAGTGACACCTTCGAAAGCAGCCAAAAGGCAGGGCAGGAAATTGCCTGTCCCTGTCCCCGAAGCCCCAGGGCTGCTCCTACAGCCCAGCTGCAGCAACAGGCCCCAGGCAGGCACAGGGTGGGTGGCTCTCTCTGCTGCTTCAAGTGGCACCTAAAGGGCTGGGGACCAGTCAGGATGGTGGCCCATGGACAGTGCCACTGGATCTCACTTGTGCCTCCCTCCGTGGGGCTCGTCCCAAGTGCCACAGGTTCGTGCATTGCCTGAAAGGGAGCCGAGCCAAAGGCTGAATTTCCCTGTGGGATCTGAAGTTTCAGCAGAGGACATCAGAGGGGCTCTACAAATTCAGGAAACCATCTCAAACCAGAGGCACAGGCAACAGAGCAGGTACATTTTGCTGGCAGCTCTGCTAATCATCTTGTAGGTAAGCAGCAGCACACACCATAACCGAGGCAGAGGATGGCTGGAAGGGAAATGGACCACCTTCCTTGCCTCGTTGTCACTGGGGTTCAGTGAAAGTCATGCTGCCATTTGCAGCCAAGCCTTTGCAGGCAGTTCCATTGCACACAACCTCACAGTGACACAGATAAAGATTGTGTCCCAATAGCTGAGACTTCGCAGCACAAAACAGAGTTCCCGCACTCCCCCAAAACATTATTGCCTCTACAGTACATGTGGGAGTCTCACTGGTTTCTCTGTTTAAAGGCATTTCTAACGTTTCCCACTGATCTAGTTTTCTTTCCTCTAATCAGTGAGAGTAACCCTGAGGTTTCCTGGAAATCCAGTCAGAGGCTTCACTGCATTTGCAGATACCCTGTGAGGCGTGGAAGCCCACCCCGCCCCTTCCACCAAACACTGTCTCGGGCAGTGATTCCTTGCAGAGTTGCCTGCAGCACCTTGCAGAAGGGAAGTCTTTCTGTTTTGGGCAGGGCTTAGAACTACTGTGGTTACATTAGCAGCACACTGGGGCCAGAGTATTACTTTCTTCATTTTTCAGCTGTTGTCTTGGTGCTTTTAGTAAACAAATCAGATGGACCAGAGAGGTGACCAGAATGTCCCCACACTGGATGACAGTACCATCACTTGACATCAGGCAGCTCTAACATTCAAGACAGTCTCCCTTGCCTCTGCCTCCATTCAAAATCCTAGGCTGCTTTTCCAGTCACAGTACGTGTTGAGCTCTCCTGCCTTCCTCACAGCCAGCTGTGTCTCACCCCAAACTCACAGCCATTGCTTCCTCCAGCAGAGCAAGGGTTAGACACCAAGCACTAGATGGCAAAAGCATAAAGCATGTGAAAGCCCCCAAAAGATTTGCATACTGGGAGTTGTGGCCACAGCAGCTGCCCAATTAAGAGGTCAGAAGGAATGACCTTCTTTCCTGTCCAGGGAGACCTCCATTACCACATCAGGACAAGACTGTGGCTGTGGCTGTGGGGTGGCCAGCAGCAGGTGCAAGGCACATCTGGGCTCAGGTGGCACATAAACTCAGGCAGGGGGCATCAAGCACAGGGTTTTGAGAAAGCAGCCCTTGCTGCCCATGCTGTCAGAGCCAGCAGCCAGTGGAGAAGGTGCCCGGCCCAGCTGGGGAGCCAGAAGTCATTGCCTCCCCATCAGCACTCTGCACACATCCAGCTTGGTAAGGCGAGGACTTAAGAGAAACAAGAGGCTATTAAACTGCTAGCAGAGCCTGGAGGGAAAGAGTCTTGCAGGTTCAAGATACACAGAGGGATTTTCAAACCATGGTTTAGGAATAAAAAGCAAAAAGAGGTTGCTCAGAGGCAGTGCTTTTCAAGAACTGTGCAATGTAGTGACCACCTGAGGTTAATCCAGGCAGAGTGGGTGGCAGGCATAAGGAATTACTTGATGGCGGGGGGACGGACCAGCTGAATAAGGGATTTACTTGTGAGAAGGGCAGAAAAGAAGGGCTGGAAGAGTAAGCAAGTTGGTGGTGAACCTTTTCACAGAAAGTGATTAACCTCAGTTTCTAATGAGCAGAGGGAAACTAAAGCTGACTGCTTTTTTAAAGCCATTTTGATAACATTGGCCCCAGTGTAATAAGCTATTTGTTTGTGCCTACTGCCAGGGACAGCAAGTAGCTGCTGAACATAATCCTCTAGAACCGGGGCCCGTCAGTTCGTTTAAAAGTGTCAGAAACAGCATCCAAAAGGGCCCAGGCCCCATCACAACAAGCATCCCAAGCACTATTTAAGTGCCTCGAGCTCTTTTGTGCTCTCTCTCTTTCTGCCCTCTCTTTACCCTATTCTTCTCCCTCCTCGGGCGGCGGTGGGGCTGATTCCCAGCCCTGTGCCCCTGGGCTGGCCGGGAGGCTCAGGGTGGGCTGGCCAGTGGCTGGGGATCCCCGGATGACCTTCGAATCCTGTCCCTGCCAGTTCACTGAGCTGCCCTTTCTGATAAGCGTCACTGCTGGCGAAAGCAGGCAGATTATTGATGGGGGGCACAAGGAGGGCAGAGGGCTGGGGAGCTGGAGGGAGGGGGAGGCGGATCAGCCTACCCGCTCGGGGTATTTGAGGAGGCTTGTCTGCTCCTTTGCGACGAGGGGTGCTTCTGGGAATCTGTGTTTCCCTGATAATTTTGATGAGTACACACGCTTTCTTAAAATAGCATGAAAACTTCGTGCAAGAGCGCAATTAAATGCAACCCGCAGAACAGGCTGAAAACAAAGCTGAACTCGCAGCCCCAGCCAAGCCCTTTCGACCCGGAACGCAATGCTCCTTTAAAGCCACAGATGCACAAATAAACACCACTCTTTTATAAACTCCTCTTTCTACTTCAATGCCAAATCATTCCTTTTTCAAGAGTACTTCAGATCACCCACAAACTCAAAAATCCCAAAGTCCTGCCTAGTTTCCTGGCATGCCAGAGCCATTACCATTACAGTGCCTGCAGGGAGCATGGCATCACAGAGAGCTGATGGTGGGACAGGGTGGCTTGGGCCAAATCACTGGCAAGCAGAGGGACCACTTTTATGCCTCTTTCAGTGCCATGGATGACAAGACTGCTTGCCTGAAATGCTGTCAGAGCCTGGGTGGCTCTCGAGTAGGTGGACACTGGGAGTGGCAGTATTTTATTTTTGCTAATTATTATTTATATTACTATAATTCCTTCTCCCAGCAATTTCTACAGCCCTCTCTTTTGGATATCTGCCATCTCTGACAGGTGGGTGCCACAAAAACTCATAGGAGATGGTGGTCTTTGAAGAGGCACACTCAGTTTTCTTTCCTGGATTTGCAAAATTCCACATTGCAAAACAGAAAGCCAATTGTTTGTGTGACCCCAAGTTCAAAACCTACTAAGGGCATGCAAAGTACTCCATGCCACTGTCTCTACACCTGAATCCACAGTGCCTGATTTGCCTGGAGACTTCACCCATACACTGACACATAAGCTCTGCCTCTGGAAAGAATTCCCCCCTCTTCCTTTAGCTCTCTTGATATTTCCTGGTATATCACTCCCTTCTCCTTGGGTTCTCCCTTTTTTGTCTGAGTCCCCAGTTCATTCTTCATCCTGTTGGGATGAAGAATTGCTTCATTTTAGAGTGCTGCCAGCTTCCTAGTGCTGGTGGATCCCCAATCCACAGGACCCCTGTGAAAATGGGTAACTTCAAAACAACCTCTGAGTGCCACCTTCTCAGGGCAAGTTGACCAAACTTCCCCCCAGGCTCAAGTCAGGGCACAAGGCAGAAGACTTTGTGCTTTTAAAGAAAGACAGTTTTGTCTAAAAATGTTTATTCAGATTTAGTGCCATTTAATCCCATGGCCAGAGAGAACAGCGCAGCTGATGCTGTGCTGGGCAAGAGACCTCACCAGGGAATTACCGACGTCACTCAGTGCTGGCAGTCTGGATATAAATAGGCCTGCCTGACAGCTGCTGGGTCTCCACCCTTTTTTCCTTGCATGAACTTGTGGTTCCTGTTAAAGTTGCAGGATTATTTGAGGTTTGGCTGGAAAGGAGCAGATGTTCTGCAAACGACACCGAAAGCCCCGCACGGTACGGTGGCATGGACCTCCCAGGGCTGCCCCTTTGCATGCATTGGGCTAGAAGGGAGGGTTTGCAACAAGGACAGGCTTCCCTCTCCTAAAAAACAAATTTTCCACAACAAATTCTCATTAACAAAGTCCAGCTCCTAGGGGTATTTTTAAAACGAGGCGAGAAAAGCAGGCTGAAGTTACGTGTTTATACATACAGCTGTGGAGAATAACATTGTAAAATTATAAGCAGGCTTGTTTCTCTGGCTCTGCCTCCCTCCCTCTCAGCAAAAGATCCTCACTTCAAAGGGAAAATACAAGCCTCTCCCCCTCTTCCTGCACTAATTTTTTCCCCTGAAAATATTCTTCCTCCACATTTCCAAAGTGTGGCCCAATTAATTACTTCTAGACAGCATCTCGCAGCACGGCTGAGCAATAATGAACGAATCCTTGTGGCTCACATGCTGGTGGCTTTAAAAAAAAAGATTAGTTTTAATCAGCAGAATGAGCACAGGGGCAAAGCCTATTGAACTCAAGCATACGCAGAAAGCCCAGAGCAGCTCCAAGAGCAGAGTGTGACTGCAGTCTGCTCAGTCTGGCCTGGGGCAGGAGGCTTCTCCTGAGCAGATTCCTGGGGAAGATTGGCCAGGGCACTGTCCCATGCACATTGCAGCTGATCCTAGGCTGCTCATCAGGCAGGTGAAATGGTTTGTAAAACACTACTGTTTCCTGTCTTTCCCACCGTCTCCTTTTTAAAGCCCCATTTTTTTGAGCTGAGTGGTTCCAGTGAAACCAATTTTCGTAAGTTCCCCCCTCCTCCACCAGTGCAAGAAAAGATGCAGCAAAACTTCAGCTCTGCCTACAAAAAACGTGGTGCAGAAGTTGTGCTTTCCCTCCAATGCCATTATTCATTTTCATTACAAACATTTTGGGACAAGCGCTATCTTTTATTCTCTGTAGAGCATTAAACAGTAAGATCAGCATGCTCTCTATCTACTACTGCAGTCTGAGTTACAAGGAGTAGAACCAATTCCCATTCCATTTTCTGGTCTGGTTTCTGAATAGAATGGATGGAGGCTTCTGTGAAGCACACAGCTCTTAGTCCCTACCTTCCCTGGAGGTGTCCAGCAATAAGATCCTTTAACACTGCCTTGCTGCCCATTTCAAATGCCTTTTCTCCTAACCAGGGCCTGCATCAGGAACCAGCTACTGACTCTGCATACCTATCTTGCTCCTGTTCTAGTTTTGGTTTTAACTATATACTGTTAAGGCACAATTTACTAATACTTTGACAGTTAGCAACACCCAGAAAATGTCTCAAAGCCCCCTACAATTCTACTTACAGATTGCATCTTCCTTAATCTGATTAGTGAAATTTACTATACTGCGATAGTAGGAATTCTATACTTGGGGTGAATAATGTGAATTCTTTAGCAAAGCAATTGCCCATTCCTTGCTAAAATTTCAATACTCTGCAAATGTTGACTGGTGCCTATGTTGAAGATGAGCAACTTATGATGACATTGTCACATTTTCCTCCTCTCAAAATTTCAGTAGACTTTTCTGTCAGCTCCAGAAAGAATTACAGCTGGCTCCTCTGATCACCAGTGAATCACCTGGCCCACACATCAAGCATTGCCTCCTCCAGGGTGGAATGCAGCATGAGACGTTATGCAAAATTAATTACTATTGCACAGGCAGATTAAAAGCACTTTCTAGGACAACAAGCTGTTTCTGCTCTTCCCTATTTTATTTTTTTTTAAACAGAAAAGAGTGGATGAGTTTCCCCCAAAAGTGACCGATACAAACAACACTGTGTCTTTGGTGAGAGATTTGTACCAGCTGCTGTTAAAGTTGATCTCCACTTGACAAAAGATAGCTCTCCTGTGAGCCATAGGCATTTTACTCCCAGAACTAGCTGTGATCTTTCCTGTGTTTCTGGCACTAGCTGAGCGTGATAATACCAAGCCTTGGACCTCCCATTTGAGAAATTGCTGGTATTGTCTGCAAGTGTCACAATCACATTATCATCCATAAATGGCACTGTACAGAAGAACTTCTTGGGGCCCTTCTAGCTCGCCACGGTCTGTCCCTTTTGCTTTGGTCGTGCTTGATGCTGTACAGGGAGTACAAATGTGGCTTGATTGGATTAAGGCCTTTATTTCTGTGAGGTCTGCTACTATTCACCGAGGTTTAATTAAATTTGTGACCTCCAAGTGGTCAGGGAATGTGTGTCAAGCCAGGCACATAGGAAAACTGATTCATTCTGCAAAAGCTTTGTAGGTGGACAATGCCATTTGAATCTTTCATGACACCGATACCAAGAGAAGGGGCACAGCATCATCAAGTATTTTGCTTTTGCTGAGCCTCTGGGACAAAGGTTTAAGATGGCAAGGTCCAGGTGAAGGCAAGTCTCACTTTTTATCCCTCCCTAGTTCCTGCTGCTTAGTTGGTTCAGTTTATAGGGGCAGTGAAACCCTTCCTGAGAGACTGTATCACCTGGCAAAACCTGTGGAGCATGTGGCACTGGAGGCTTGGTACAGCCTCCCCTTTCCCTCACACCCCAACCCTCAGACACTGGCAGCTCCCTTCCTCAGGGTAATCCTCTCCCTCCCCTACTCTCCTCTCGGTCTCCTGCCTGCCCATGGTGGCTGCCCATGGTCTCTGCCCTGCTCCAACTTTGTGGGGAAAAAGAGGAGCAGCAGAGGCCAGTCTTCATGCAGATAAGGATTCCCTATTGCTGGAGACAGAGGCAAACAGACTGGGCAGAGGAGAGACGCAAAGCAGAGCACAAATTGGGTCTTGTGGACTTTGTGGCGTCAGCACCCAGTAATTTTGGTAGCATTGAGTAGGGCACAGTTTTCAGATTGCACCCCTGCCATGGTCTAATTGCACTGACCATCAGGACTTCAAACCCCATGGGAGCATTGGGATGATTTTGGTCGTAATATTTTCCAGTCAACTACTTTGGAAGCATTCTCCTACTTCGGCAGCAGATAGTCCTCATATCTCATCTGGAAGGAGACTCTGCCTGGTTTTCTAGAGAGCTGGTGTGTGATCTGCTGCTGTTCATGACAGTGGGACAGGAACCCTTCCAGTGACAGGAATTTCACCGGCAGGAGAGACAGAACAGGGATGTTGCTTCTGGGAAGATGGCTTGGAGCCTGTCCTGTTTGAGACGCCTCTCTTTGAGTGGAAGGGAGGAGACAAAACAGATGTATCTCAGGGAGGAAGGTAGGGAGATTGTACCTCAGTGTGTCTTTGCCAAAAAGGGTGGAAGGGATGTAGGCATGGGTAGCACCTTTCATTAAACAAAATAGTACATCTGAGGAAAATAACCAGCTCTGGGGAATGCAAGCACTCCTACGGGCCTGACATAAAAGCAGCATCTCACCAAGGTAAATGGGGGTGAGAGCAACTGGCTCATGCTGATCTGCTGAATGATCTGAGATTAATGATAGCTGGTATCTGCAGGGCAGTGAGGAACAGTAACTAGGCAGAGGTGACAAGCCCAAAAGGAGCCAGCTGGTCTTTCATTCCTCCTCTTCTCCTTAGGGTTCCAAGGCCAGGAAGGTCCTTCCTTGTGCTGAGGAGGGATGGAGCTGCATCCTCCCCCTGAGCCTGCAGCTCTCTCCCCGGGAAGCTCACACAAGGAGAGGATTGGGGGATGCTGGGGTAGTTTTGCTTTTGATCCAAAGGAACAACAGACATTTAGGGTGTTTCTGACAAGGGCCAAGAGAAGATAAGAAGACTGACATAGAGTAGCAAGTCAGGTAGTTCTGGGACATAGTCACAGTGCAGAGAGGAAAGGGGGAGGCAGAGGGACATCTGTTACAAGAGGGGTGACATGATGGTGAGGGAGGGAAGCAGTAGATACAGAAACAGAAGAGCTAGGGAAGACAAGGAATGACTGACAAAAGCACAGTGGAGTGGGATGAGAGAAAGCATGAGATGAGAGGGAGTTGTAAATGGCTGACAGATTGGGAAATGATCTGTAGGTGGCAAAAGGAAATTATAGAAAAGAGGACATGCTTTTCTAGGAGGAAGGGAAAGATATTGCAGCTGAGAGAGAGCTTGTAAATACTGAAAGGGTTGAGGGGAAGACACCTAAGCAATGATCCCACCTAAACAAGGCTCCGGTCTGGTCTGCCACAGCAGAAATATTTTCTCAACAAAAATGTTTCAGGAATCCAGAAGGAGCAGTTTAATCACCAAGAAATGCCTAAGAATCCATAAATATTTTTCAGTGTAAAATGAAAGGCAAGAGAATTCTGAAAAGAGGCCATGAGAGGCACCAATTGAAGTATTTCCAAATGAGATAGGATAGGACCATCAAGAGGACTTTATTCCAAATGTAAATAAATACACAAAAAATGCATCATCCAGAGCATCCTGCAAAACAACAAAGGACGGTGTACAGTTTCAAAACATTATCTTATATCTGCAGGTAGCCCCTGGGCAGATTTCTTGTTCCAGCTTCATTGAACAGCTATGGAATTACAGGAAGAGAATCTGGGCAAATGTCATCTCATTAGAAGACATTCAGGACGTGCATCTGTCATTTAGTACGAATTAAAACCTTGGAGATTAAATTGCCCACTATTCCCTAGGCACACACTGAGAAACATCTCAGAAGAGTTTTCACTCTGCTGATGTATGGTGGAGCCATTTTTTTGTTTAGAGAGTCAAGAAAAAAGTAGTCTTAATCATGGAAAACTTGTGAAATTGACACATTTTGAGTATTTGTTGTAATGTGGGTGCCTCTTCTCCATCTTTGACTTCGTGTCATTACTGAGTTGGAGCTTTTTGAACTCCTAAATCATACTCTTCTAACCCCTTGAATACTACAATCACTCTTAATGTGGAGAAGGAGGCTCAGCAAATGGGCCTAGAGCTCTAAGATTTCTCTTCAAGGGCATTATCAATAGTCTCTTGGCAAAGGAGCTCATGGCTTTCTGATGATGGTGCCCAAGTGACTCTATAGTTTAAGCAAATAGCTCAGCAAATGTATTTCTAGGCAGTCATCCTCTACACCATTCCCTGAGCACCAATGTCAGAGAAACACAGCAAGTGCCCCCTGGTCAAAGGATCTCATATATCCTCCTTCATCCTCCAGAGCCTGCAGTTTTTAGTAAATGTCCAGTGCTACTGATTCAGAACCTGCCCCTTCCCCCTCTCCCCATTGCTGAGGTCCTCACAAGGAATCCCAAAGGGCAGAGGTCAAGGCTTTGCAGATAAGTAAAGTTGTACATACCAGAGAGCCCAGCTCTGCCTGCTCCAGGTTAAGCATGGAAAGTGATTCCATGGCTTTGGGTCATAAGGAGACGGGCCAAGATGATGCTTAGACCTCTAACCTAACGTTCTACCTGAGCAGCAAATACCTCTCCTGGCTTACCTGTGAGCTTGGTCTCCATCATGTCCCAGAGGCACAGAAAAAATTCTGTGTCTGAGCAATTCCTTGTTCTCCTGGGACCATCTGTGCTGAACCTGCAGACATTCCTCACTTTTTCAGGGGCCAGCCGGCCACCAGCCTGTTTGCCAGCTGGGCCTCCACTCATCTCCCCCGTGTCTGTGGCAGATGGCCGGATCCACAGCCCGCGTGGTGGCTGCCAGCACCTTCCCCATGTGCGGGAGATCAGATGGACTCTCACACATTGCCCTTCCTGGCTCTGATTCACACTGGATGCCTCCAGGTCAGGGCTGGATAGGAATCATGGAGGCACCTGTCTTTTGATCTGGTTGCTGTGGTCTCTCTTTTCCCAGCGTCCCTGCCACAGGGGTTCTCCCCAGACAAAAAGCAGGAAGGGAGATGGGCTGTGCCTTTTGGCAGTGCATCGAGGGAAGGAACATGAGAAGGCATTGGAGGGTTTTGTGATGAAATCCGTCTCCTCTTCTTCCTGGTGCCCTGCACATGCTGATCTTGTCATTGCATTTTACCAAGACATGCCCTTTTGCTTGGCTGAGAATTCATTCTTTATTTAATAAACTTTAATTTAAAAGCCACTTAGTTGCGGATGTAAGAGGTTCATCGGGGCAGAGTCACGTCTGTGGACTTTACAAGGGCACACCCTGCCATGTGGTCCACAGCCCTCTGTGAGAGGGTACGCAAGGGGCAGACACCTGCAATACCATTTTGCAGGTGGCTTGTAGCCACTTGTGTTTTTTCACCATAGTTGCTGGATAACACTAAAGAAGATGTTAATACCTTACTTACCCAAGGTTTTTGAAGGCCTGTTTGGCCTTCAGCAACGACAGGGCTCTCTGTGCCTGTCCTAAGTTGTGTACCATGGCAGAAAAGTAACCTCTCCCTCAGTGCCCTTCTCATACTTCACAGACAGAGAAAAAAGATCATTCTCTCCTGAATACTTTAATACCTTCTATTTTTATTTCTGAGAAAGTTTGGAGGTTACATTTTCCTGAACAACCCACTGAAGTCTGAGGCCTTCACTCTGTGTTTAATAAATCCTGCTGAACTTAAAAATACCTCCCCTGAGTAAAACCTAAATAAAAATTGAGTAGAGTCTTTGGGATTTACTTCCCTTTTTTCTGATTTTCCTACTACTGTCTGTGCCATTTTGCCTTTGACATATTTTTCCATCTGCTGGGTGTTGTAGGAACTTCTGCATTCTTCCTATAACATGTCCACATGAAGAAGATCAAGGAGCACAAGCAAAGTTCAAAGAAGCCTTGTGCTGTTGTTGTGGTTTTAAGCCCAGCTGAAAATTAAGCAGTCTTCATTGCTATCAAGACTTCTCATAGCTGTGATGTTCAGGGCTAATGTCTTGAGCCCAGACAAGTCAAGGGTGGCTGCAGAGGTGTGGTGACCCAGCTCCTCCACGCCCTGCAAGATCAGCCTGCAGGCTTGAACTGAGGCAGGCACTGGGAGCATGTCTTCTCCTTCACTGGTGTTCCTCCCCTTGGGACTGGCTGATGCTGTGCAAGCTGGCCCTGGCAGGATGAGCTCCTGTGGAGGGTACTAAAAAGGAAACAGGAATGTTGCTCTTTTAGCTGTCCCTTTTCCTGATGAAATCTGCCAGCTGCAGGGTTGCCAGTGGTGTGGTAGATGTTCCTCTGCTGGGAGGTGAGGTGTTGAACGCCGGTGTGACTGACGGCAGTCACCAGGCTCTGGCTGCTGATGAGCACCGTCAGTGCCCCTCAGATAATGATGACTTACCTCTTCCTGGATTGGAGAAGAGCAGGCCTGTGGAAAGCTCCACCGCTTGTAAGTTACTGCTCCTTTCAGCTTCAATGACATGTCACATCCATCCTTGAGCTCTTCCAAAAATTCCCTCCCGGGACTTTGCTTTCCCCATAACTCGGAGTGACGTGCATTGGCAAGGGGGGAGACGAGGGTCTCGCTCAGCTCAGTCCTGACGTGTGTAAATGAAAAGGCTGGGTGGCGAGGGTGGGGTAAGGAGAGGCTTGTGGCAGAGTAAATAAATTGCACCCTGCCTGTGTTGTGCCAGCGGGGCTCCAGAACGGTTCCGCAGGCTTTTGTAAATGGGAATTTGCCTCCTCGATCGCTCAGGGCAGTGCTGTCAAACAGTGTTGCCAGGCTTGTGCCTCATCCAGAGGTCTCAAACATTTCCCAAGTCGCCCCACTTCAATTTACTTTCACAAAATGATGTTTCCCTTTTGGGGAGGGGGGAAAAATAAAGCAGAAAAGTGAGCCCAGAAAGCCCACCGAGAGGCTGTGGGAGAAGGAGAGGGGAGGCAGCAGGTGAGTGGGAAGGGATGGGAGGCTGAGCAAGACAAGGGCTTTCACAACACAGGAATTCAGCCTCTTCCCCCAGCCCCCCGGCTCTCCCTCACACCCTTGTTTGAATTTAGCATGTGTCCTCCTATGGCGTCGTAATTACTAAGATTACCAAATGAATCTTTGCTTCTGTACACACCGGGCATTCAGCGGAGCTTTAATAGTTGTCATTAAGTTTTCAGGGAGGTGGGAGAAGATAGATTGAATGCATGCACTCCAGCGCAGCGCAGAGCCCATTGATGGCTGCTGAGTAATGATTTTTTTCTAATTGGTGGAGAGCAGCGGCCCTAATGGATGGAGCCTCTCTGTGCATTTGCACTGTCTCCTCAATCAATAACCCTCGCTGTGCCTGGCACGGAGGAGTTCCTGAAAGCCCCTTTGTAATAATGGATTGCTGGAGGTTACACAAACCGCTGTCTCCCGCTGAGTCAGCCCTCTGTCAGGCACCTCTCGCTTCCCTGGGCCCCAGCTTTCCAGACGGGACACCCGCAGGGGGGCCCTCGCCTCGGGTCCCTGCCCCCGCCCCACGGCCACCGGCGCCCCGCGGCTCCCCGGCTGCGGGGAGGGTTTTGTTGCCTGCAGAGCCCGAGCTGGCTCGGAAGAGCGGGAACAGCTGGGAAGCTTTTTATTGGCTTTGGCTTGGGAAGTTTGGCTTTTTATAGGAGGCTTTGTGGGGGTTTCTTTCTCCCCCCACTATTATCTTCTTAAAGAAAAATCCAGAGGTCAGATGCTGAGTATCGAGGCTGGAATCGCGGAGAGGTCAGGCCGTGCCAGGCAGGGCTCTGGACTTGGCAGAGCAAGAGCCCAGCTCAGGGAGAGCAAACTTTGACCACCCATTAACCACCAGGAATGCACAGGCTGTTTGCATCCTAGCCCTCAACATCCCCCCAGCTCCTGCTTTCTTTTTGAGGGATGACATGCAAGTGAGAGCCACAAGACAGCTCTCGAAATTCAACCTTGCCAGTGCGTTTCCAGGAGGCAGGCAGGTCTGGGGGCAGAGATGAGAAATGGGATGTTGTAGGGAATCTTAAAAGGGATGCCTCAACACTGAGATCAACAGCTCAGCCTTCCTCTTCCCCACACAAGAGAGCCTTTTACTGGAGAAAAAGAGGGGATTTCCATGGTTTGATGAGATTTACAGATGGCTGAGACTTGGTTTCTTCACTGTTAACTCTGCTCCAGCTCTGTGTCCTCACAGCCCACTGCAGAGCATTTGAGTAGCAGCCTGTTGTCGCCGTAAACTCTACACCCCCAGGAAAGGTGCCCATTGCTGGGACCTTTCAGAAGTGAACCTGCCCTAGTTGTGTGATCCAGACCCCCATAACTCAGGGCTCCCAAGTGCCCTCCTCTGTGTCTGCTCTTGTTGTCTTTCAAGCAAGGTTTTCACACCTCACTGTGTACCTGGGCTTTACCCAGCTGCACAACCCAGACCATCATCCACCCCAGTCTCTGGAAGGGGCATTACTGTGGGGCAGGAGGGCTTGGGATTGCCTGGATTTCATGGCTGGCTGCTGTCAGTCCCACTGTCAATACAGACAGTCTGTATTTCCTCCAGCATTGAGGTAATTGGCATTTTCTGTTGTCTTCTCCAGTGTTTTGGGGTATTCATAGCTCGTAATCATCTCCAATCCCTCTCCCTGAGATCAAAAGTGAATTTAAGGTCTGCCCCCAACTTGCTTTAGTTAAAAGCTGAAAACACAAAAGGGTAAGGTAGCAGAGTTGATATTGCTGGTACAGAGGATCTGGCCTCAAAACTTCATATTGAGCCCCAGGCTGAGTCCCTAGAAAGTGGCTCTTTGGGTCTGGGTGGCAGAGGGCATCTCAGGATGTGAGCAGCATGATCTGCTGATCTCCTCAGTGCTCAGGGCATAGCAAAGAGCAGGTCCCAAAGTACCTGCATCACCCCAGTAGCCTGGGAACATGAGAGGGGGCAGGAGGGTGATGTGAGACTCCGCAGTGAAACCTCATGTCCTTGCTTGGCAAATTACCACTGGAAAACATCCCCCGGGATGGGCTTCAGCAAAGGCTCTTTCTGTGTTGCCAGGTACACCTTAGCTGCAGCTGAAGAAGTGGCAAGTGAGGGGTTGTGGAAGAAGAAATATATTTTCTTGGTTGATATCTTGGTGAGGGAAAGACTATGGAATTGTTTTAGGAGGTGGAAGTCCGATTCATCCTCATTGTCACTCCGTCTGAATGCAGTGAGTGATTTTCTCTCCTTTTCGCAGGGGCAGTCAGTCATACATAAGCTACTTTCTCACTGAGCAAGGGATGTCAGAAGGAGGAGGAGGAAGGTAGCCTTGATTCTCAGTTTTTCAGCAGTGTCTCTCACCAGGATGTGCAGAGGTCCAGGCAGGAGGAGCAAGGTGAATTCTTCCAGGATCTGCATCCACCCCAATTTGCCATGGCCACAACTCTCCCACCGTTTGTGAGATCATCTCTCAGATCCTCCTGATCCCTGAGATCAGCCCTGAGATGATTGCCACAGAATGAACCAGCCTTGTTCAGGGGCCTGTGGCTGCTCTTTGCCTGTGCCAGTGTGCCCAAGGTGACAGAGTGAGCACTGGGAGGACAAAGGGTGAAACCCCAGCCTGGGGAGAGAGGCAGGCAGCAGGTTAGCAGGCAGAGAGGGGACAAGAAGAAAGAAGGGGCCAGGGAGGTGTTTTTGTGAAGCACCTGGGGCAGAGGGTCTTGGAAGGGAAACCAGAGTGATGGTGAGGCAGAGGTGCAAGAGCTGAGGTGTCCCAGACAGAGACCCACAGCAGAGCACAGCATGTTTCCTCCCTGCTGCTGCCTTGTGAGTGAGGGAGCTCCCATCCATCAGCAAGGAGGGATTGGTTCGACAGAGACTGGAGACAAGATAGACCAAGGCAGGCTTACAGAAAATCTGAGTGGAAAGTTTAGAAGAAAGAAGGAGGAGGGGTTTTTTTCTGTCTTTTATGAAGATGTTTTAGAATCCTTTTGTAAGGGTTATTATCACTTAAGCAAAGGGGCAGGCTACTTCAGCAGTGTAGTTTGAGTTGGAGAAGGAAGCTGCACCCAGGGCAGGGGGACAGGAGCCCTCAGCAGAATCCTGACCCTGCAGCATGGGGGGAAATGTAGAGAGCACTCAAGATTGCTGCTAAACAGGGCTCCCTAAAGGGAAATGAGGAAAAGCTCCTTAGCTGGCAGAGAAGAGAAGCCAAAGCAGTGGCAAAGGATGGACATTCAGGAGCAGGATTTGGCCCAGCTGTCAGTCCTGGCTTGCCAATGCAGATGGTGGCAAAGGGAAAGGATTTGTCTCAATCCTTCTTTGTCACAGCTGTGTTATCTCATCAGTGCTGCAGGAGTTAAAATAAATACCCAGTTTTCACAGCAGGACCATGTTTCACCTGTGGTACAGCCAAGGAGTGGAATAGGGCAGCCATTGCCCCATGTCCTGTCACAGCCACAGAGTTCCTGGCAGTGGGACTCTGGCGGTCTCGCAGCACAACTGTGGCATATCAGAGCACAAGATCATGGGGCCACGGTGCAGCCTGAAAGCATCCAGCTGTTCATTTATGCTGCTGCTTCTTCACAATCCACTTACTAGCGGGTGTCTCATATAAATCAAACTGGAAATATTTCCATAAACTCTACTTTCTGCATAGTTTTGGAAGCAGAGAAAACCTTTGCACTCATCCAGGAGCTCTGGTGAGGGGGATTATAATGGCTCAGGTGGAAGTGTTTCCTGTTTTCCTGCAGAGCCTACCTGCCTATCTGAGAGGCAAGTCAGCACACAAAACAGTGCCAGATACCCTCTTTTGCTCATGGCCATATACTTTCATTGTTTGTTTATTTGCAATCCTGCTTAATCTAGAGGAAATCATCTTCTTTTGGCAAGTATAGCTTGCTCTTCACTTACAAAAAAGCACAAGCTTCTCACCTGCACTTGTGATTTCTCACCTGCCCTGACATCTCCTCAGGGACTCCAGGCCTGTCCTCTGCAGCTTCTTTTCCTGACTTTTCTCTGTGCTTTAGGAAAACAATGTCAGACAAATCAGACAAACCAGGACCTTTCCAAACTGTCCCTCTGAACAAGCCCATATTGCCATAATTTCCACAGAAGAGCTTACAATGAGTGACGTGAGAATACCCATTTCTATTATGAAACAAAAAATAAATAAATAAAATAAAAGCCATGCAACAAAAAAAGCAGAAGCTGTCTGAAAGAAAATTGTCACAAAGGAAAGGAGTGAGGGCTCAGTTTCTCTGACGATCACGGTGATACAGCTTGCATGAGAATTTATTTCAGTATGCTTCTTCAGCACACACCAGACTCCCAGGAGAGTGTTTCAGATCTCATTTCCTAACTTTCCTGATTGGAACTGAGGCTTGCATTTACTTGGCTTTTTCATTTTACGCCATAGTTCGGAGTCTTGCTTGATTTCTTTCAACCTCCCTGCCTGTTGCTCCTCACCCTCTTCCCCAGTCCCTTCACCACAGCCCAGAGAGGTAAGGAAACACAGAGGACATGCCAGTGACTGCAGCTCCAGCAAACTTCAGTTAATTCCTGCCCCTCTCCCAGCAGGACACAGTCCCTTCTCAGAGGCGTGACCCAGCCCATGGCTATTTACAGCAGTCAAGAGTTCAACTTGTTTTCCCAAAGCAAGTTCTCATTATAGCTGAGGGTAAAGGCTCCCTAAGAAAAGCAAAAACATCTCTTCCATACTTTCCAGCTCGGGAAAAAACAGCTGAACTGGCCCCTCTGATGGTCTCCAGAGCCTCCTAGAACACAGAGTTATAGAGTCATAAGAGGAGCCAAGGGATAAGGATCCTGGGTGAGTTTTGGAGGCACTCTCACACACAGAGCAGCTTTTCACTCTGCACAGAACCACTGGCCAAAGAACTGCAGCATCTAAGGCCCGCAGCTGCCCTGAGAGTCTAGGTCCTGGCATCTCATCCCACTTTCTCCCCATGTTACTTTAATTTGACACAGGAAAATTTCTCCTTCCAAATGCTGTTTCAGCTCAATCTTGCTTCTTTTGGGCTTTTTTCAGCAGATGTAGGAATACCACTGGTTTGGAGCAAGAAGATCCCTGTGTTTGATTACACATCTTGGAGCAGAAGGCCAAAATGGTATTTAATAAACCGTCACCTTTGCCAAAAGCAGCCTAATCAAATCCTGTGAAATGGGCAATTGCTGCAACGGAGATAGCTTGAGCTGGTGTGCTGGCAGAGCAACAGCTGCCCATCTCTTGGCTACTGCTGAGCCAGGTTCAAGGGCTTGAACACAGCTCTGAGCTCTGGCAGCAAGCCTCAGAGGCACTGCATGCTCAAGCATCCCAAGGGCAGCAAACCCCCCTTGCATCAGTGCCTGCCACCCAGTCTGTGAAGTGGTTTTGCATCAGCTCCAAGAGCAAGAGGCAAAAGAGTGAGCGAGAGAGAGAGATGTTCACTCAAACTGGCAGCTGCCTTTTGTTTCACGATGGCAGCTGCCAGCAAGAGACAGGCAGGGCAAGGGAAAAACACACAAGAGCAACACGCTAGATGCAAAGCATATTACACGCTAGATTTAAAATAAAATAGCATGCATGAGGGGTAAATATTCAGCATAATGCATGATGACTCAGCCCTGTCATTCTCCTTCCATTTCCTAGGAGCTGTGGGACTGGATCTCCCAGGACAGCGCTGGCCATCCTGGAAGAAAAGACAGGGCCAACACTTATATTTTATAAGCAAAGGAAGCAAGTGCCTAAACATTGACTTTTTTCATCCACTTGAGACAGGTGAAAGGAGAAATATCACTTCAGTGGAGAAGGGTGGTCTGTGGATGATGCTGTACAGTGGGCTTGTTGTTTCTCTCACTTCTGACAGCTCGCTTGCTTCCTCTCCTTGTGGGACTTTGTTTCAGTCAGTTTGATGTTTTTGGCAGGGTGATGGCTTTGGAGCCTGATCCCCCTCCTCTGCAGAGGCAGTGCAGAGGCTGGCAGCAGTGCTGCACGTCTTTCTCCTCCTCCCTCTCAGCCTCCCAGCACAACACTCCCAGCACCACCTCCTGCACCAGGGGAAGCCCTTTGTCACACCAGGATCCACTGTCAAGCAGCTGCTGTGACCTGGGCGATGCTGAACAAGGTCGGTTCCTGCATCCTTCAGGGTTGAAGGATCCTCCTTGGTCCTTTGCCTCCTCATCCACCCCAGTGTTGTTCCTCAGATAGGCATGCCAACAAGGGTGGGCACACATTTCCCACCCCTTTCCCAAGTGCAGAGTTTGACAGCACAGGGAATCTGTCTCTGGGCCCCCTGACACTGCAGCAAAAACACTTCGGCCATGTGGCACTCACTCCACTGCTTTGAATTTATTTTAATGGTTCTGACAGGCCAACTTTGTACCAGCAGCTTCTTCTGCCAGATCAGATATTGTTTACCCATCTTACTTTAACTTTATGCCATGTTCAATATCTCCTCTCCACACCAAGCTCACTTGATGCCAGATCAGGTATCGTCCGTCCTCCCCTGGCCAGCGCAGAGCATAAAGCTGGCATGTGTTCCCTGTCGTGCACTCTGGCTAATTCAGCAGAAATGTGAGCACATGCCTGCCCCTGATGCGGGGCTGTTCTCCCCGCTGAGTGCTCTGGTGGTGCCTGGACCTGGCATTCACGGCCGGGGGGAGCAGCCCCGGCACGCTCCGGCAGCTGCCGGCAGCACCAGGCACACGGTGCAAGCCCAGCCAGAGCAGCCGGAGTGCCTGGTGGCTGTAAAGGTGATGCTGGGACACTGGCAAGCCATGCCAGGGCTTGTAAACATGCTGGTGCATAAAGGGAAGGGGGAAGGGGGAAGGAGAGGGGGAGGGGGCAGGAACAGGAGGGGAAAAGTTGTGCTTTTAATACCTCAGGTTAAAAGGACAGTGAGGTAAGATGAGGTTTACCTCAGTTTAAATTCCAGATGCTAGCCCCCTTTAAAAATAAATAAATAAATAAATAAACAAATAAATAAATAAAAGCAGGTTAGTGTGGGTTTTTTCTGCCGGAGCTAACTCAAGTTAGTCAAGTCACACTAAAAAAAAAAAAAAAATCATCTTTTCTTTATTTATGTGTTCTGATCAGGGAGTGTAAACATACCTGAAATGGGGCTCCTTTTTATGCAAGGAAATGTTTCAGAGGAATCCACGGAACCAGGACTTTTTTGCATGCAATGTAGAGAAGGAAACGTATTGTCTGAGAGCAAAGTGACTCTGAATGTGGCCACGGAGATAAAATGGGGATTCAGCTCCTGCATGCAAGAGTAGCATTTCTCAAAGACACCCTTCTTCTGTTTCATTTTCTTTATGTTTATTTTAAGTGAAGCTCTTTTCTATCTCCTTTTTTTAGGTTTTAATCTCTGTATAGAACACACTCTGTGACCCTGACAGAGGGAAAGCAGCAGAGTCCTACCTCCTCTATGAATGTGTTTAGAAACAGTAACAGATCAAAGTCAGCGCCGTGTGAGCCACGACTGAGTTACTCCTCTTGCCACGCGTTCCCGGTTTTGACAGACTGGATCATTTGGTGTGTTGATGTATCAGGATTTCATACACTATGAATATTCACGGCGCATATTAAATTAACCAGGTGAGAAAATACAGGTTTGTTTTGCATGTTAACTCTGTGTTAACGCTGCCCCTAAGTGGTTAAGTTGGTTTATTGCAAGTTAATTAGCCCTTATTTCGGGCAGTTATTTATTTATTTATTTGCGGAAGACTGTCGTGGTTTTTTCTCTACCAGCTTCATGCCTAGACCTTGCCTCTCTATCTAGTCTGTGTTTGCATCCTACTCTGTGTGGGTTTCACAAAACTGCAACATTCACAGTCAACTCAGCTTAAAAGACACATGTAGAGGAAAACACGGATGCCTACTACACATTTATTACTCAATCCAAGCAAGGCTGTGATCCTGTTAGCAGGCTCCTCTCCCTCTGCTCGCTTTAATTAGCATTTCAAGGGATGCTTGGTAGTGCAAGCTGGTGAAGTTATGATGGGCTGCCTTTTGCATCTTTCCTCCTTCATCAGTGTGCCACTTCACGAACATTTCATCACCCAGGCAAGCCTTTTCTCAACCTTGATATATTCTCAAGCCTTGATATTCACCCTCGTGTTCCCATCCTTCTGCATGGATCCATGCAATGCGCCAAGATCACACCTTCTCCTCTCGGGGCAGCTGGTTGCTGTTGGAGAGGTGTGTGGGTGTGGGCACACTGAGCAGAGCAGCTCAAGCTTACGGTGAGACCTTGAGCTTCCCTTCTTCACGGTGTGTTCTCCTCCACCTGCCCCATGGGGAGAAGCAGGAGAGGAAGGAGGGCAGCTGCTTGCAGCTTGGTGGTTCTGAAGGGCCTCACACCAACAGAGAAGACTTGACTAAACCTTCAACAATTGACGTGCTGGGCTCTGAGGGGCCTTTTAAAATCTTCCTCCTTGCTTTAGCTGCTTCCAGACTGTGGTTGGGGATCTTGGCTCTGCTCCCCAGTTTGGTTTTCAGTTACCAGACTGCCTCCCAGAGAAGTGGGGTGACCATCGTGACACCTTCAAAGCAGATTTTCATTTCTGAAGTCCTTCAGCTCCTTTTGGGATGGTGTGGAGGAAGAATGCACCCTGATGCTGACCCTGCCTCATCCTCCTCAGGGGTTGGGGTCCAGCCAGGCAGGGTTAAGCCAGCAGCAGACAGAGTGCTTTGCACACTGGGCTTGCACCTGCAGAGACCTGGAGGTAATTCACAGTGCAGTCTCTAGCTGAGGAAAGCAAACCTGGTCAATCTTGCAGTAGCAGATGCCTGCACGCCTGCACTGCACCAGTCAGCAGAGCTATCCATCCCTGCTCAGCCTGTGTTGGCAGCACAGGGAGAGGAAAGTGAGGAAGAGCAGGGGCAGTGCAGCACAGGATACCTGGATATATCGGCAGAATCTCTCTCTTGATTATCAGCCTCTTCTTTCCATAAGCTCTAAAATAAGAACATTAGAAAAAACCTGAAGAACAGTGAATCTTCAGAAAGGTCTCCAGTCTTTGGCAGAGAGCACAGGCTGCTTTTCCATCATGCCAGCAGTGCCCTTCACCTTGAATGAGCGACATTTGTCTCCTTTCCCCTTCGCTCTGGAGAGTGCAGCCCGGAGTCCGGGGAGGCGCCTCAGGCTGCCTGGAGCTCGGAGCAGCCAAAAGCCGCCTGCCTGCAGCACATCCCAGTGCCGGGGCTCGGAGGGAGATGCCTGGCCTTGCGAAGTAGGGGCTGGGGAGCGCGATGGGGGTGAGCAGGCATCCGTCCTTTTCCCGATGCCCTGCTCCTGCCGCGGAGCGCTGCCTACATCCCGGCCTTGCGCAGCGCGGCTGGACGCGGAGTTAAGGAGTCCAGGCACCGGGATACGAAAGGAGCCGTGACGGTGCGAGGGGAGCTCGCTCTTCCCAAAGGGCCTTTGGGAAGGCAGTGACAAGGGCACGTTTATAGGGTCCGTCTGCTTCCTAAAAACCTGCCGCCGCATCTCCTCGTGCTGTGCTCTCGGTCGGAGCTGAGAAAGTCTGCATGAAAATTCAGGACTACCTTAAATACCCCTAACTAAGCCTTCTTAAAACTCCTATTAAAATACGAACACCGCAGTCAAGACGGCAGGCTGGAGGTCTGCCCAGTGGCCAAATAAATCGAAATATTCCAGATATCCTGTTTGCAAGCGCCCATTAAAGCCTGACAACTGGCTAATACCAAAGGCAGCATGGATCTGAAAGATAGAAAAAACGTGACCCTTCCTGCAAAGCAGCAAGGGTTTATTTTTTGCTCTTTCAAAGCCAGGCTTCACTGCTTTAATGCCGTCCTTTTCCCAGGGGCTGTGGAAAAGGGTTGCTGGTGGCACAGGGAGAGGCTCAGGGCAGCTGGGTTGTAAGGGCTGTGCAGCCACAGCTCCTCACACCCCCAGCCACCAACCAGCCTCTGCCAGGGACCTCCCTGCCCAGGACCGTGGCTCAAAGCCTGGTGCCGGGGTTCAGGCCAGCATGAAAAACAGCCCTTTATCTGCATTTGCTGCCTTGATGACGTCCATGGGCACATTCTGTGCTCTTTATCTATTTTCTGAAATAAATTAATAAATAAAAGACAGAGAGGCTGGAAATAAGGACAGAGAAAATGAACAGATTTTGATCTAGTAAGCAATTTAAATCTGGGCTGGCAAGCTGCGTTCGTTCATTCATTAATTCTGCCATGTGCTCAGAAAACCCCAGCAGGACTCTCTTCCAGCGCAAGAACTTCCGACTGTGAAATAAACCCCGCGTAACCAGATTAGCTATGAGGTATGTATCAGCCAGGTCTTAGGCATTAATTCAAGCATACTTTCCCTGCACTGTATATTGCCAGAGCCTGATTTCTGGATCAGGTGTTGCTCACTGGAGGGCATAAACTCTCTGAAGTTTCCTGTCTTCCACCTCCCCCTGTATTGCTGTTCCTTGTTTAATAAAAAAAAAAATATTATGATATGTGCTGTCAGTGAGTCTTGATTCAGCAGCTAATAGCAACATTATCAATACCTTGTCTTTCAGTGTCACATAACTCAAAAGTGGCTGAATGGTTCTGTTCTGGCATTACAAAAATTAATCACTTTGGGTTTAGCCCAAGCAGAGAAAATCTCACCTTAAAACTTCAGCATTTGTAGATTCAGAATATATTTAGTGTGCAGAAAGTGATGGGTAAGATAGAAATCTCTGCATAAGCTTAGTGCAGTCTTCCACCTCGCAGGTCTGTGCTGTACTGAATCACGAGGTGATTACTGTCTCTATGAGTGACTTCAATTATAGTATTATCATGTTATTTATCATTTGATAAATGAAGTGGGACAGCAGCCTGTTTGCGTCAGGTGCTGTACAAACATTCAGATGTGCTCAGACAAGATCCTGAGGACTATCCATAAAGTCAATGGGACATGAGCAGGAATCTTCAGACAAGGACCCCCTCCCACGAGCTGCCATAAGAAATGCTGTGGTCTGGCTCGCCAGCAAACCCCTCGTTCTCTCTACGTGCTCTTGTGGCCTGAACATAGATCAGCCAATGTAAAGTCAATGCTAAGTCTGTTTGTACAGACTTCTTTAGAAGTGGAGAGTGAGCAGGCTTGGGTTGCTTGGGATTTTTTTAAAAAAGACAAGATCTTCAGCTCATCTGGGTCTCAAACATTTTTATTATTATAACCATCTAAAGTATGGTTTATGACATAGTTAAAATTCATGTATTGTGTCCACTACAGTTTCAATACTTTATTCCAATTTCAACACTTTATTTGCTGTGGGGAAATCTAATACATGATAATGGAAAAGTTTCAGTCATGAAGAGAGCTGCAATGATCCTGTGGGTACCAAGTCATTCCTTCTCTCCTCACAGAGACAAATGCTAAAACAAAACTTGGCCACTGAGTTCTCCATTCTGTGGAGAAGATTGGGCTGCCAGCACCTTTGGCATACCAGCTCTGAAGATTAAAGTCTTTGACTTCCTATTTACATCAGTCTGGCACCTTTCCAATATATCAGCTCAATTTCTTTTTTTTCAGGGAATGCCTTTGTACACAGCATGTATATGTGTTCCTGCTATCACTCTGAAGTGTGGAAAAGCCACCAGCCCAACTAATTCCCAAACTTTCACTGAACTGAAATTTGGAAACACAAAGAATTCCTTCAGTGTGGCCTGTAAATCTCACTTTTTGAATTGGATCTTTCCATACAAAGTTCTCACCATGACAGTTTTTCTCTGATGACATTTATCCGTTCAAGAGCCTCGTCACAGAGAGCAGGGATGAAAACATGCACAAGCTACTTTTTTCTTTTCTCTCATCTGTCCCAGTCAGAGAAGAAGGTTCACAGGTTGGAGAACTTAGCTTCATCAGAGTCTTCCAATGCTATCTATCAAGTTTTAGTCCAAATAATACCTGTGAAAATGTTTAATTTGTTAGCAATGAAAATGCTTAGCTGACATTGATTTTGGAGCTACATGTTGCTGAATATAAGCTGGTGCTTTTGCTCCTGAGCCATCGGATGAAATGCAAGAGCATGCTCAGATGCTGGCTGAGATGAGAGTCTCCAAGGTGCATGTGTTAACACTGCAGGGAAGAAAGCAGCCTCATCCCACAGACTTTAAAGAATACACACGGCTTTTTAGTTCTTAGACAACTGTGAGCATCATCTTTTCCTATACTAATATATTCTGTTTTCTGTTTTCACAAGACTTCAAGGGACAGTGAAATTGCTTCAAACCAATTTCATCATGTGAAAAAACAATTAACAGCATTTCCAGGAGAGGGACATTCTAGGTATTCATCACGGATTCTGCAGTCACAAACAGTCCACAGGCACTTTTCCCTCTGACAACAGCATTTAGTATTATATATTGTATAATATCCTGCAATTCTAACTTAAATTTATAAATCTTTTTGAATTCCATGGGCAAGGGACACACAGGGGCTTTTTGTTCTGGAATATATATGCATTTGGTAGATAAAAGACAAAGAGCCTTCTAACATCAGACTAGATACCTCTGCCTGTGCTGAAGTTGTCATACTTCAAGATTTCTTTTTCTGAAGTTTGATAGGATGGGTTTCTTCATATTCTCCTTCTAGAGGTTGGACATGCTGCAAACCGTTCTCCCTGACATTTTTAAACCCTTTCCGCTTTTGCAACAGCTGTTGCGAAGCTGACAAAGAGGGGAGAAGGAACTAAACCCCTCCATTTCCTACTTTATCTCCTCTCGTGAGCCCTGCCCAGTGCAGTGCAGGAGCTGCCATTTGCATGATTCTCAACTCTCAGGTCCCTGCACCGGTGGTGCTCCTTGTACGAGCAGGTGTTTTTTGAAATGGTAGCACATGTCCCTCTCAGAGCTTCTGCTTTCAAATACACAGTGTCCTTGCTCTGGAAATGTGACCAAATGCTTTCTTTCTTCCCTTACTCTTCTCTTTCAGATCCATCCAGGAGCTGTAAGTTCACTTCATCAAGGGATCCAGGTGCTCTGTAGAGGTGGCTGATATCTCGCTCTGTTCATTGTGCCAGCTGCAAGCTCCTACACAGTGATTTTTCCCTGACACACAGGTCAAAGTTCACTGACTTCAGTAGTCAGAATGGTGCATAGAAGAGCAGAATATGACTTTGTTCTTCTTGACAGATGTAAACAGGCTTCTTGCTTCTTCTGCTGCAAGGCTCCAAGGCTTCTGCTGCTGCAAGGGTAATGTGTCTCATGCAGTCCACATCCACCGCTTCAGCTCTGCAGTCCTCTGGACTTCAATCCTCAGATGCAAACACAGCAATGAAGGTCCAGGTTACAACTTTCTTTATGACTTCTGCTCACAATATGGCTTAAAATGTGGGGACCATTAAGTGTCATTTTCTGCACTCAGGCTGATTTCTTGAGGTCCCCACCAACAGCAGAGACTTCAAGTGCAATGGCTCAGAGCTCTGGCAGAACATGACACAAACCCAAACTCTCGTTTCAGCTCATACCTGAGGACCAGATTAATTCAAATCTGTGTCTCAACACTGCTAACACATCCCTTGGACCACAGCCCTCATCCACAGCCCCAGGCTTAAGAAGAGCTCTGTGTGTCATTTCCTTGAAGGGTAGATCGGAATGAAGTGTTTACAGTGCAACCCCACACTACAAATTTTACTGTGATTGTGCAACAGCAGGAAACACCACAGAGCCAGTAGAGTATTTCGAAACACATTATAAGTGACAGAATAAACACAGGGGTTTTTTTTACTGGATCAGAATGAAGGAAGATGGGTGTTTCAGTTGCTTACACAGACCAAAACCACAAAGATATGCACCAAAACTGTTAGCTTTATCCTTAAGGCTTTACAGCATTTCAAGTTCTGAAGAGCTCCAGAGAATCCACATAGATCTCATCTCCTGGTATATGGGTTTGCTTGTGAAAACTTCACTTTGGAGCCAAGAGAGATAGCCAGACATGTCCTGCATCCTAGGCTAATTGTATGAGGCTATTATTTATTCCATTCAGTAAGTGTGCATCTGGTAGTGATGATTGCAAAGCCTATAAGAAGGCTGATACTTCCTAGCAAGTGACATTTTTATGGTTAATAGAAACTGTGACAGAAACCACTTGGAGGGGGATATGTACAGGCTTGATTTTCAATTTAACAGTAAATCACTCCAGATTAGAATTAGATATCACGACAAAATCCTTCATCCTGTAAATTTCCAGAATGCAAGTAGCAGTGGCTCTGGGAAGGACTGTGATAAAACTAGAAGAAAAGTTTCTCATTTGGTTTCGACATCCAGTGTGCCTGAGATCATGCCTTCTCTGTCAGTGATGCTGCATTACAAATGTGCCTGCTCTTTCATTTCTGGCTATTGTATTAATAATAGGAAGTGGTCCTTCTTGTAGGCCATGACTCCTTGGGCAAGAGGCAGTGCAAAGATGGAAGAGGAAAATGGGCATCATGCCAGAGAAATCACGGGCAGCCTGCAGTGCTGCAAGAGTCTGAATCATCCCAAGACCCTGAAAATACAAACAACTCACCAGCACCTAGTGGTGCTCATACCATCAGTCTGCTGAGATGACAACACAAGGGCTAATGCCATAGGCAAGGATGTCTCTACGCAAAAATTCTTATTCCTGGTTTGGAGCAGCTGCAGACATCTGTAGTGTTTGTGCCATTGATCTGCTGCCAAATGCCATAGGAGCCTCAAAGTAGTTTTGTGGTGACTGCAATGGTCAAAGGACATAGGTAAGACAAAGTCTTTGTGTAGAGATAATGTCTTTTTAAAGACCAGTTTATTATTGGTGGGAAAATTAGACCAGTTTCTTCTGGACACAGAAGTTCTTCAGGACTTCAAAAGCCACTTCTTGAAATGCCTCCACGTAAAAAACAATCAGCACAAATGACCATTATCCTCATGACTGTTAGAGCTCAGATTTTCCCTTCCAGCAAGGAATTGAGTCTGGGGCAGTTTTGTACCATCCACCCTTCAGAAGAACCCGTTGCTCCCCAGCAAGTGCTGAGGTGCTTCCAGAGAGCCAGAGCGGTTCTGTCTCTGAGCCATGGGTGCCCATTCTTCTTCTGTTACACAGGTGCTCCTGGTGACATTGCCCTCCTGCCTGGCTGGCTGTAAGATCTTATTCCTTTTGGGCTTCCCCCTTGCATGACATGGAGATAAGGCTTTCTTTCTGCCCAGCACTGTCTTTCTCATGGAGCTGGAAAAGCCACAGCACCATGGGACAGCATGTTTGGGATGGAGCATACCCATGAAGCAAGGTTATACACCAACTTGCAAGGGTCCCAGTACCACCCTCCCATGGAGGAGGCACATCCCCTGGGTGCTCTCTTTCAACTGGGCTCTCCTTCCAGTAGCCAGAACAAATAACCATTTCAACAGGAGTGACAATGTACAGTACATCCCCCTGCAGCCCTTGCCAAAGCACCAGTCACACGCTGTTTACCACAAGCCGGAGAATTCACTAAATCTGGCCTATTTTGAGTCAAACAGGGCAGTTCCAGCCCTTAGGAGGACAGCCCTGCCAGCTGCCCTCCCTCTTGCACAATAGGGAGAGGAAGGGGACATCCATCTCGGGAGCCCAGGCTGAGAGCAGCCGCGGCAGCGTGTGCAAGGAGACAGGTGGCTGGTGGGGAACCACAATGGAAAGGCAATTGCACGGCACCTCTTACATAGTACAGGCACGTGGAAAGGGCTGCGAGCAGCCTGAGCCAATTAATTTCCATATTCCCTTTCAGCCAGATCTCGAAACGAAGCGTGTTGCATTCAGCACCAGGACACTCCAGAGGGGAAGAGGGGAAGAAAATAAAAAGGAAAAAAAATGATTCAGCAATCAGCGAATTCAGAGAAAGGGCAGGAGGAACGGGCCTGAAGAGATGAATCAGCATTGGCTTCAGGTGATGGAGGGAAGGAGGCATTTCTGCTCTGCTGATTTGTGCAGCCTGATTGAAGTCAGCCCAGCACTGGCACTGCATCAGAACGGAAACTGCCTGATAGGCTGCGAATGCTGTGAGGGGAAAAATCCAGCAGTCATGCAGACAACATCTTTATTAAGTACATTTTGTGACCTCCCAGCTGATTAGACATTTTTTTAATGGACTTATAGTAGATCTTGTAGATGCTGGGGGAGCTGGTGACTGGACTGCGGTGTGGGGATTTTTATATGTATGGTGACAGGGTGTGGGGTAGTGAATTTTAAGCAGGACTGCATGAAATTCAATTGCTTAATCTTAAATTACAAGCCACTGGCTGCCAAAGCAATTTTTTGAGATGGAAATTCTTCTGATTCACAGATTCCCTTGCCTCTTTTAAGGAACAAATGAGTAAACAAACTATGAAAATGTTGTTTGCTTTTTCAGAATTTGCTAGTGGAGAAATATTAAAATTTTTGCTTGTGGCATTTGTCAGGGCCTCTTTTCCCCTGTGTAGCAAGTAGCTAGGAGAATATGATTCATGATGAAAATATTTGGTTTCCAACACTCCTCTATTGTATAGCCAAGAGATGAGCCTATTGGTTAAAGTGTCCTGTGGATGTTAATTAAGGTATACCAGAAATTTCAAAACCTATGCCAGTCCCCTTGAAAGCCCTAGGGGAAGCAATGGGCCAAAAATATTTGTAGAGGATATATCCAGTGCTTTGGTAATATGCTAAGAGTCCTTAGTCAGCCAGGTAAAGCCTCCTGGGATTACCCAAGGATTACTCACAGTGTAATTGTTGCAGACTCAGACTCTTCTGTGCCCACTCTCTGGGCAATCAAGTTGTTGTAGGAAGAACACTCTTCAAAGAACATAAATAGCCAGGCATAAGTGCTGGAGTGGGTGCTAAGAGGTTCTGAAAACCCAGCCCTGGGTCTCATGCCAGCACAAAATGAGCAGAGGTTTTTCGAAAGAGTCACCTGCTCCTCTCTGGGATTTGTGCATCTGGGAGCAGCACATTTTCCTGCTTCACTTCATGGGGCTGTGATGAGGCCACCCAATGCGCCAAAGACTGCAGGGGTCTCAGGTGCCCTGCTAGGGGGGCTGCATAAGTGCCACTGGACCAGGCAACTCTTCATGTCAGTAAGTGCAGAGGAGAAGAGAGAAGGTGTTACCTATTAGCACACTCATTCCCTCACATTAAGTCACCAACAGTGTTCTGAGGAATAAACCTCATGAACTGAGCCATTACAGGAGATTTTTGTTCATTTGTTTATTTTCTAGACACATCAGACCTGCCTGAAAGAGTCATACACAGTTATTATAGTTAAAATTATTCTCCCAAAGAAATAATTACCAAGCAGGTAATCTTCTCTTAATAAATAATACGTACATGATCACACGCTTCCCTAATTTTTTTTCCCCCAGAAAAAAAAGAAAACCCAGAAAGAAAGTCTGTAAAACAAAAGTGGTTTTCCTGTTCCCTCCTCCCCCTTATTTTGTGAATCAGGACATCCATGCATTATTGAGGCCTGCTCAAAATGGAGCTGCCTTTAAAGCAGTACCTCTGTATTGAGGATTATTTGTGGATTATTGCTGAGAGATCATTCAGAACCGGAGCTAAGCATTTATCCAGAAATCATTTGTAATACCAGTTGCCCCTTATTTTGGCTAATAGCGGCCGTGAGGACAATTGGATCAGTGCTGCGTACCTGTCAGCTGCGCTGAAATTCCCCGCACAGCCCCGAATTGAGCGGCACGATTACCGAGGGAAGCTCAGCGCTGTGCCTTATCTCTCTGTAAATCCTCTTAGTGAGGTGGCTGCCGGATCCCCCGCACACCGCGGAATCAGCACCTCCCGGTACTCACGCGGGGAGGCTCTGCCTCCACATGAACCCATCCCAGGGCTCGGACCACCACGCAGGCAGCCTCCTTGGGAAGGGGGATCCACACCTGGGTGAAGCAGGAAAAACAATGTGGAGGAGCAAGGGAGGAGGGAAGGAGATGGAGGGCAAGGGCAAGGCTGCCTGGTGTCCATCATTTCCTACCCATGCTGCTTCCCAGAGAGGGGCTCTCAGTGCCCCCAGGGCGTGTCTCCCCACGAGCAGCAGAAGCTCACCCCCTGTGCTTTCTCCATCTTCTCACTCTGGGTGAAGGGGACAGGTTTCCCAAATGGGGCAGAGGGCCCAACTTGCCCACCCACACTGGGGATCCCCTCACCATGAGCAGGCCACACGCCGAGCCTACTCTTTGGAAAAAGCCAACCTTTCCCATGCCACAAAAGACGGATCACTACAGACCTCAACCCACTGCAACTCCCTGCCGCAGCAGCGGGTGTTTTTAAACAAATTCCTGCCTGACTGAGAGAAGGGAGGAGGGGGGATAAAAAAAGGTTCCTCGGGTTTTATCCATTTTGCATGCACATAAAAGATGAACTTCCCTTTGGAAACAAAACGCACAGAGTTGCGGTTTGAAAGGGGCCTCAATTTGGCTTCGACCGGGTGCAACTAATTGCAGTTGCGAGTGCCGGCAGGTGCGAGCAGGCAGCTGAGGAGCCTCCTCCCCCAGCCCTGCCTGCCCTGCCTGCCCCCGGCACCGGGCATGTCCAGGCCGTGTGGGAGGCAGGAGATGTGAGGGACGGGACCGCAGGGGGAACGGGGTGTTCACCGCATCCGCTCTGCTCCTGCGTTTCTGCCACGACTCTGTTCAATGTCAGCACAGCTGGAGAAGGTCCTCGAAGGCCCTAGAAGGTTCTGAAAGGTCCCAGAAGCTTCTAGAAGGCCCTGGAATGTTATAGGAGGTTGTCGGGGCCACCCCGGGACAGGGTGACACTGTGGCTTGCAAGTCAAGAGCCCCTCCTAGTCTCTCTGTCCTCCAGCCCTGCCGCTGTGTCAGGAGGAAAAATTGCTGCTACAGCAAAACTGCAAACACCTCCAATCTTTCCTTGAATTCTCCTGCTCCAAGGCCAGGGAGAGGTCTATACCCTGTATTTCATGTTGGCCTCCCCTCCATCTGCCCTGAACTGCAGCACACAGGGGTTTCACCACAGACTGTGCAGGTCCAGGGGTTTCACCACATCCATCGCAGGCTCCCAAGCCAGCCAGTGTGCTTCCCTTTGGTCTGCTGCACCGGAGCATTGCTAATGCTGGGCTGGTTGTTTTCTTACATGGAATGTCCACATGGGCTTGGCAGCAGATGGAGGCAGTTTCATGGTCTGTCACTGGCGGGCCAGGAGGCATGCCATGGCTCACTGCTGCTCCCCAGGATGACTTCAGAGAGGGGTTGTTTCTTTGTGTTCTGATTCTGGGGTGCTCCTTTCCCTGGCCAAATTCAGCACGGCACAGCAAGAGGAACACAAAGCGCCCTTTATCAGTATCTTTCCTGAAAGCTCATTTTGCCTGCAATGCTTTTAGCAGGGCAGACAATTACATTTCCCATCTTAATTCTTTCATTCTTTTTATGTCTTTAAAGAAGTAAATGAATCACCGAGATAATGCACAGGCTTACATGGAGGGGATCTGTGATCCTGTCACCCACACCCTTCTCCTCCCACTCTTACCAATTTGTCCCCTTACTACTTAACAGCCCAGGGTATGAAATGAAGTGTCATGAGTCAGTTTGGGCAGGTGCTGCAAGTTTTCTGCACGGTATCTATGTGCTTCGAGGGCCTGTGAATCACAGGGGTATTCCAAAGGCAGAGAAAACTGCCTTGATAATCTAACCCGAGCTCCTGAGTAATACACACACTGAAGGACATCTCTGAATTTATTCCTGAATGAACTAGAGCACATCTCTGGCAGGGGGAGGGGGAGGAAATCTAATCCTGATTTAAAGTTGTTGGTGATAGTCCCCACAGTCCTTGGTAATTAGTTCCACTGGTTAATTACCCTCACTGTTAAACATCTGCACCTTATTTGTAGTCAAAATTTGTCTGGCTTCCAGCTTCCAGTTGGATCATATTATGGTTGCGTCAGCTAGATTGAAAAGCCTTCTATTATCCCATTTCTGTTCCCCATGTCAGTACTTAGAGGCTGTGATCAAGTCATTCTCTCAACTTTGTCTTCGTTAGGCTAAACAGATGGAGTGTCTTCTCCAGTCTGTCACTTCAAGCCACGTTTTCCAGTACTTAGTCATTTCGTTCTGTGGCCTTTCTTGGATTCATCCTCACCTCATCCACAACCTTCTTGAACTGTTAGACACATTAATCTTTCTCATCAATACTCTCTAGATGTGGTGTTCCCTGCAGTTACAGGACTGTGGTTTGTATTCTGCTCCTGGATGCAAGTCCTAGTGTTTGTCTACATTGAAGGACACATTTTTAGCTTTGTGCCCATTTCATTAAGTGATCCTAACCATACTGCCTTGGTGACCCATCCATTTCACTCTTCAGCTGGTGTTCCCACTGGTAAGGAGTTTTCCTCACACATGGTGGGGCTGGACATGCTGCCTTCTCTTCCCTCTGCTGACCTTTCCCATTGGAGCACTTTGAAAGGACCAAGGTGGGACACTGGAACTGGTGTGAGGATGGGAAAGTCCAGCACTCAGCTTTTGCCTCTGCAGAAAACAGATGTGTCATCTTTTCCATTGCAGTCCATAGTGCCAGCTGGTTTAATTTATCAATGAAAGAAGTTATCCTTACGGGTGCAGTGGGTTCTGATTCCCCTTCACCACAGTGTATGGCAGAGATACCCTGCCTAGCTTTAAACAAACTGGGTATCAAAAGTACCACTGCATCACAAAGCCCAGCCAGAGCACACGAGCATGTTTCTCAGCAGCTCAGGCCACACAGAGGTGGATCCTATTTCTTCTTAAACAGCACTCAGCTGAGGAATCAACATCTTCCATGGATTCCCAGGGAGCAGTAAGCACGCTATTTATGGTGTGCAAACTGCTGCAAGGAGGGCCACCAAAAAAACATCCAGACCTTTGTTTTTGCCTCAGGGGGACATGGAACAGCTTTCCTTGTGCCTGCACACAGGACAGAGCTGGGACTGTGGCTCTGCACAGGTAATTTCTGTTTGTATAAGCACGCACAGGGCACAGAGGCACACAGAGCTCAAAAGCATGGAAAAATGCAGCAATACAAGCGGTCCATGGGCACCTGTACCTGTTTCCTGACTCAGGGAATGCGACTGCAGTGTTATTTCCCTGTGATTCCCAGAGGCCGTGCACTGAATCCCCTGGCTCATGTAATGGGTGAAATACCACACAGTAGGGTCAAGGTTTCCAGCTCTCCAGTCCCCAAGCATCTGATAGGCAGCTAGTGCGAAGCTGAAAGTTAATGCAGTACTAGCTCTTCTCTCCTTTTCAATACTAAATTGCCTCTAAACCAGCTAAAGCTTTACTTGCCAACTCCAGAGATTTCTGTAGGTGTTACACAGATGTTGCAGGACAACAGAGGAGAAGTGGTGGGCAGAAGTGCTTCTGTGGCTATTGCCCCCACTGGATTTGCCCATCATGCGCAGCTGCCTGAGGACTCCAGTTAGAGAAGCACATCCTGGCACTGTGTGCACTGTCACTTTCTGTCTTGTTCCTGGGTTGGGGAAACAGACATGTTGTCGTTGGGGATGACCTGTGTTTTGGGTATTGCACATGGAGCCTAAATTGTGCTGAGCAAAGCCTTAGGACCATCTAAATGGAATGGGAGTTTTGCCAGTGACTTCAATGGATCTATGATTTCACCATGACATCTGTCATGCATTAGCTACATTGGTACTGATGTAACAGGCTGAAAACCAAGACCTGGCCCATGCTACTTTAGTCAGGAGTGCTGATATCAGTATTTGGGGGTCAGCCAGACACAGATACCATACTTTAATTTTTGGTTTAACTGCAACCAGGTTTGGAGATTGTGGGGCTTTTATCACCATGGTAAAAATTATCCCCCCCCTTATCAAAATAGTGATACTGGTGCAAAGACATTTGGGAAGCAGACACATTTTTCATGTCAGTGTAACTGGGATGTGCTGCCTAATTCACAAGTGTACCCTAACATTCAGTTCACCAATGCTTACAAAGCACTCTGAACAAAATAAAAGTACTGTGTTGTATCATGACCACATGGACTGAAACATTATTTTTATACCATGAAATATTATTTTCATACCATAAAATAATGTTTAAAAAAGAAATGTAAATAATTTATTGCAGAGATCTCAGTAAAATTAACCACACACAAAAATCTAGACTAGTCTTTGCACAATTCTAATGTATACCCCAAATATCTGGACGTAATGACAGAAGCCTGGTAAACATTTCAGTTGCGAAACAAAAAAAAAAACATGGTTTGAAAATAGCTTCTCCTTTCTGCAATTTTTTTTTTTCTCACAGTCCAAATAACAGTGGAAAAGAACCCAATTCTATTCCCATAGGTCTCATTAATGAACCTGCAAAGGGAATGTGCTGGAATAGCTGAAGGCTCTCACTCCATTTAAAACATGTAACAAACCCAAAAATCACTTCTCTTCACTGTTTTCAGGATATACAAAGTTTGTGTTCAGGACTGTGCAGCTGGAGATTTCTGGCACAGAAAAAATGCTAAATCTTCCGGGCTTCCCACTGCACCCCTTGCCAAACTCTTGGTGCAAAGCCAGAGCCAGGCCCTACCTGCCCACAGAAGGTGGGGGACCTCCTCTGTGTTTAGCCCCTTTCCTCCCAGTGAGACCACTCACAGCCAGCCATGTCCAGAGGCTGGTGACAGCTGCCCCAGGGGCTGAAGTGCCCAGGTACTCTCTGCATCTCTATTGTGCATCCTCCTTCCTGCACGTGCTTTCCTGAGGCATATTGATAATGGTTTCCATGTCTCTGCTTAGTTTAGACCTGGAGTCAAGAACTGAGGGGTGTGACACACTGGCTGCTCTGCCTCAGCAATGGGCAGGAGATGCTGGGCCTGAGGCGCGCCTTGGTTTTCCCTTTGCTGTGGAGGGAGTGGGCAGCAGTTGCTAGACATGGCCAGTGTTGCTTTGGGAACTGCAGCCATTCATCTCTGGGTGTGGGATTCAAGTTAATCCACCTGCACATGAGCCTCACCTTTCCTGGCAGTACTGTATAAAGGTGCAGCCTGGGCTACAGCCTAACTCTCTGAGCTGTTGCATTCTTCTGTCTGTATCAGTTTGGCCCTTAGATCCTGTGTAACACCAACATGGTTGATCCAAAATGAGTTATCTGGGTTGGGGATCCTGGCTCAGCACACCACAAATAGAGGACCAGATGCAAACCTTTACTTTGGGTTTCTGCCATCTCAAATATACATGAGTGGAGCTAATTCTGTTCCAAAGAAAATTAAAATTGTCTGGGTTTTTTTTTTCCTCCCGTGTCCTTTGCATAGTCTGTTTTTGTTTATTAAGACTAGGGTTACTCGGGCTTTTATCTAGGTCTTATTTAGGATGACTGAGTTGCTAGGTCCCTCCTTCTTCACCAAATCCAGTCCTCTGCTCTTTTAGGCAATCACGTCTTATAATGCCACTCATAAACTGAACAAGTGCTGTCTAAAGACTAGTTGCATATTTATTTTTCTGTTGTTGTTCCCTCTGCTCATACTGAAAAGATGCTCCAGAATCCCCTGTTTTAATCACGCCTTTTTCTCAGCACGATGGCAACTCCAAATAAGGGAAGGCAGTCTAAAAGGAATAAATAATATTGTGTGGGGAAGAAAAGCAACTAACGTACACATTATCATTAAGGAACAGGACGTGACAGGCAGTGTAATGTTTCTGGTTTTGTTGTGAGTCAGGAAGATGAAGGTCATGTGATATCAGCTCTCTCTGTAGCACAATAAACCTTATTAACATTATAAGTTAAAAATAAATATTCAACAATTAAGGGGGAAAAGGGTCACACGTTTGCATCTGCTGGGGATTATTGACAGCAATCTGACATTACCGTCAGCTAAACCCACTGCTCTATTTTGTCCAGAGTTTCTAAAGCCATTATATAGTGATCAGTCTAATAAAGTCTAGATTAGAGGCATTTCTCTCGTGTACAAAGAGATTGGCTTTTGGGTTGCCTTGCGGAAAAGCAGCATTATTCTTAGGGAGAGAAAGGGTTAGTTGTCTCTAACAGCAATCCTGATGAAAAATGTAAACTGTCTGAGGCCATTTCAGACCTCCGGCAATATTTTATGCTAACAGGTTTATGTCTGAATTAACAAAGTTCTCTAACCACTTAGTCTGTTAAAATGCAGTTATTTTTAGTCCCCTTGCTAGGAAAGCATGTGCCAACCTGAATTTGGATTCTATTTATTACCATTTGCAATCACCTGGTGTCAGAGGCCACGTGAATCCTGTGAGTTTATCTGATTTGAGTCTGGAGCATCCAAATGTACCTTTCAACTTGTTTCCTCATGCTGTGCATGTCTAGAGTGTTTTGCAGTAATACCATAAGCCCCTACAAGTGCACAGAGTGATAGGAAGGAGCAGAGTAAGATACTGTCCCTTGGGTACCACATAGCTCAGAGGAAGGTGCTGAATTTGAATTATCCCATATCCACTGACCCAGCATCAGAATGCAAGCTTCCTTCCTTTTCCTTTTTTTTTTCCCTTAGAAAGGATGGGGGAAGAGTGGTGGGGAGGGGGACTGGGGGAAGGTAGCATCAAAGATGTTATCAAGCCAGGTGTCACTGAGGTACAACTCCTCTGGTTTTACAGTGCACGTGAAGATTAGCAACACAGGATTGGCATCCAGCAGCTACTGCCCCAGACCTGCTGCTGCTCCAAGCCCTGGGACCACAGAGTGAGGGTGAAGGACCTTGTGCCAGCTTCAGCTGTGCTGGCTCAGGACTGTGGTAGGTGGCTATGGTGTTCTCAAAGACAGGAATGGCTGTAGACACAAGGCACTGCACTGACACAGCTGCATCACCTCCTCAAACTGAGCCAGCCCAGAATGATGCTTTGCATTTCTCATTGTTCATTAAAATTAAAATCTTCCAAAAACTTTAGTCAGCTGTGACATCCATTCTATTTCTGCTATTTTTTTTTAAAACACATGGATGATTTCAACCCTGTAGGACAGTCTACATTGGCCTGCAAAATTACACTAGTACTTTTCAAAAACATTGCTACAAACACTTTTCTTGCCTGAGAGATAATAGCAGTTTCATTTGGCTACCAGAGATGGGACTCAGCTATTCTTTCAAACTGGTTTGCATAAGGCAGTTTCACAAACTGTGTTAAAAAGAAGTTAAACCCCGTTTGCATTATCACCTTTGTCACAGAGATGGTGATTAGCTCCAGAGAATTAGAGAGATGGTGAGACATTTTTCCTCTTGCCAGCTCAGGCCAGGCCTGAGATTTGTACCACAGACTTTGGTGGAAAAACCAATACTGGAAAACTTCAGTCCTGAAAACAACCTGCTCAGCCACACCAGGGGCTTGTCCACAAGAAGAGGTTGCCATTGCAATGGGCAGGGAAAGCCAGTTTGGTGGGCAAAGGATCCCAGATGAAAACATACCCTGCACTGTTCCAGGCAGCTGTTACCTTTTCTCCAAAGGCTCTGTCTGCACCTGAAACATTTTGCAGTCGATGTTCCCAACTAGGCCTGGCACAGTCACAGCCCCAGGAGCACTATGAGCCCTGCTGCAACACCCAAATCCTCAACCACGCTCTGGGTGGGAATTGGCTGCACCCAGGACCACTTATCAACCCCACACAGGGGTGAGTGACTCCTGCCAGCCACGCCTGTGGGCACCTGGAATTGTTTTAAGTTCTTCACCGACCAGATGAGGGCACAGGTAGGGTAGGGGTTTTCAGCATTTTGAAGAGCTCCTGTACCTGCTGCTTCTCCACTTTAGGATTCTTGCATTTGCTAACACGAATGCTACTTGGCAGGCAGGGAATAGAATAAAAGCAAAACTTCTGAAGTTCTGTGGAGTAACCCTAGTCCAAATAAGATTTGACCTGCCTACATTAGGAATGAAGTGACTCACTGGTCACTCTTATGTGAGCTATTCTGGCATCTCTACTCACAGATGTCTTGCTATCACTGCTTTTAAGAATGTAACACTGGTTTCCAGAAGTAGCTCTCCAGAACAGGGGCACAACAAGAAGGTTGTCCAGGTAGGGGCACAGACCATGCCCAAATTTAAATAATGTACATCTGTAGGCTTCTGTATCATATGGAAGTTGAGAGACAGACACATGGAAGCATATGGATGTTGGTCATTAGCCAGTGCTGGATATGCCTTTTAAACCCTAGTACGATGTGATGTGGTATGAAATACCTAATTACATACCACATTTAATTTTACTCCCTGTCTCTTGCACAAATGCACACATGTAATATAAGGTTCAGAGTTGCTGCTGTGCAAAATTCACGAGGACTCTGTGCTGCTAATCTCACACTCTGTGGCTGAGGGCCTGGAGTAACCCAGTTGAGCACTGCATGGCAGCAGGGAGAGCTAAAAGACTGAGCTGGGATCCAACTGTGCTGCTGTCATGTGCTATAAGGGTGACTTTTTGATTGCTTTTGATTCCGTCCCTTATGGAAGGAGATAACATTTGTCTTATTTTCCTTGGAGGAAAGGTACATATTTGCCTTCAAATTTCTAAGGCATTAAGTCCTCCTTTGTGTCCCAATTAGCTCTTAGTGCATGTGGACTGTGCCTGTGTAGAACTTTTCTACAGTGCTTTTAAATCCAGGAACAGATATAGGTTGTGCTTGTGCCTGGAGACTGGATGTGCTCAGGAATTCTTCCACACAACCCTGACAGGTTTCTTTCTCCTTTGCCTGACACAGTGCATCCCCAGTACAAGGTGCTAGCCCCTAGCAATTAGTATTGGAGGGTCAAGGGACTTCAGAGCTGGGAGGGAAGGGATGTATTTTCAGGGCAAAAGTTGGCTTTTCTTTTTCCTTTATGCAAAATTCATTCAGGACTTAAGCATTCAAGCATGCCTTTTCCTCCTTTGCAGTATGCAAGAGAGATCCCCTAGCCAGTGCTAGTCAGTGGAAAAAACATCATTCTCTCCCAGCCTTCTGATCCTTGCTCTCAGCCTGAGTTTCCCTGCTTCAGAAAGACACATTCTTTTAATTTTAGATCAGCGATGTTTCGCTCTTAGCCAGTTACCACTAAATCACTCTTAAAATAGGCAGAAGTGAAAGGTATTTATTTACAACCCCCAAAACCACACGGTTTAAAAAGATGCACTCATAGAAATGCTGAAGCCTTTCTGTAGCCATTCTGGTAGGTCCAGGGAGATTCAGAGCTTCCCATCAGAATATATTCACTTCTTTTTCTCCAAAAGCTTAACTACCTTTAAATGTTTCAAAAGGCAGTCTTGCTGCTCTTTTCAGTGAAAACAAGCACTCTCACTCAGAGATGCAAATGTCAATGCACTAGACCAATGTGTCTCATCCTGTTCTTGACTTGACTAAACCAGCAACTCCTTCACTCAGTGAGGGCTAAATCCTGCCTACCCCCACCAAAAAAAAAAGTTGTGATGTGACTCTTCTTCACTGCAAGTGTGTCTGTCTGTTAGATGCTGTATTTTATTTCACTCCAAACCTTAGCCAACACACTTACCACAAGCATCTGCTGGGGACAAACATGGGTAGTTTATTAGTCACTCTTGGCTGAGACCAGCCACTGCAGTCAATGACTAGGCCATGGTGACAGAGGGATGTAGGACTGTGCCTCCTCTCTGCCAGCAAAAATAGAGTGAGCAAGTGATTGGTACAGGGGAAAGCTTCACTGAGAGACTGCTGACCCTTTGGAGAGTAGGTGCTTGGCTACCAGGAAGGTAGACAAGGCACACAGGAAGGGAAAAAGAGGATAGTAGTAAGTGCTGAACCGAATGGGGCTCATTCTTCAGGTTGCCTTTGAGGAGCCTTTTCTAGGTAAGACTGCATCCCTTTCATTTGTGAGCTCTGAAGATATTGCAACTCAGTTTCTCCTCTGTTATGGAAAATAACTTGTGAGCATTTTTGTTCTCCTTGGGACAAGCAGATACTCCCAAGCCCTCTCTTTGAGGGTTGATTTACTTATTTTCATACAAAGAAGGGAAAATACCTGATATTGAACAGAGGGCTCTCAAATGTGATATTTAGGAGGGAGCCAGGCATAGGAAAGCTGACTAAGTCATCTTGACATACTTGCAACTGGCTGACTTTGTTCTTTAGAGTCTCACTCTACTCCCCGTCTCTAGACTTATGTTGGACATGAAAATAATCCAGCTGCTGACTCACTACCAGCACGCTGAAGGCCTCTCTCCAAATTTTCTTCCACACATCACAGACTTCCTCACAGTAAAGACACCTATCTTAACCTGACCATCCACTAATTCCTCTCCTTTCCTTCCATCTGCAAATGCCAGTTACAAGCATAATAGGCATGCCTTGCCAGACTCCTTCACAGTTTATTCTGTTTTTCAAGAAGCACAACCTATTTCAGAAGCCTCTCTCAAGTCTGACCATTTTCAAGATGGAAAAGTCTGCAGCTATCTGGGTCCCTGGCACAAGGAAGCGTGCTTTGCCAGGGCAAGGCTGTCTAGCCAACATATATAAAATTCCAAGAGACTCTCCAAAACCTCTCATCAGAGACAAATTAATTTCCTGTATTCTTCTCCAAAGTCATTTTTTTTAATTGCCTGCTGGAGGGAGACCTTGCTAGCAAGTTACTCATCTCCTGCCAGAATTACAGCTCCATGTTTTCCATAGCAGTCAGTCCCTCACTGACTGCTCTCTCTGAAATTACCTCTTTCTGTGTGGTTATTTCTCTCTGAGGCTACCATGCTCAGCTTTCTCAAGTCCAAGTCAACCAAGTTTATGGGGCCTGAGTAGATCCACTGTGGAATCAGGAGGGCTACAGGCGATGCAGGAGTTGCCCTGTGCACAACACAGCTCAGGCTCAGCATTCCCACCTCTGCCCTGGTCAGATGGGTGAAACCAGGACCATTTATGAGCCTGCTGTTACAATTCTGCAGTGAGGGGAAGATCAGAGTTACGTTCTTGTCTTGGATAAAATTCTCATCTCCATGCCTTTGTCCACATAAAAGCTATTTTGAAGGACAGCTTCTTGATTTGGAATGGTAAGGTGGCATCAAGGAGCACTTCCATGTACTGCAGAATGATTTCTCAGTGGAAGATACAGCTTCATCAGGCCTACCAGCCCCATGGCACAATGCAATTAACTCAGTCTGCTGTCCTGAGTATCTTCATTCTTACGCTGGTTTCCTCAATGACTATAAAGTTTTCCTTCTCCTTCCAGTAGAAAGACACACACAGGCTTACCATTTCAAAAAGGGAGGAATAGCATTTCTAGCAAGATGTAGCACAACACAGTCTTGATTCCACAGGGACAATTTTAAGGGAGCCCTCCTGGTGCCCCTCACACCACAGCTTCCTTCTTCACCTAGGGCTGCAAGGGAATGATGTTGAAACTAAATACTCCATTTCCGTCTCTGCCTAGCTGGCCTCTGTGGCCTCTCTACAGAGGAAGAACGGTATGTTGATTACTCAGTAAGAGGAGGAGAGCTACTTTAACAAGCCACAACCAATTTTTCCAAATTCTGGTGTAGCGCAGTGCGTCAGAGTTTGATCCAGTCGATTCCATGATGATGACTTCTTTGGTTTTTCTTTCTGCTTCTGTCACAGTTAGCAAGGTATCAACAGATAGGCCAGAAATGAGCGATTCCCCTGTGCATGTGCTTCAGGGACAGCCTAATCCCTACAGTAGCCAGTAAAAGCTTTTTGGAAAAATCATGTGACAGCAGAGAAAAAGCACCAAATCTTAGCATTAGAAGAAAGCAAAGACAAAATCCCCCATAACAGGCCATACAGTGCTCATACCCACTGCTCCTAGACAGGAAGCCTCTTAAAAGACCTCTGCCAATTCTGGTTCTTCGAGGCTCTGTAGATGTACATGCACATGTGAGAAGCAGAGAGAAGAGGAATGCCAAAGTGTGGCTTTCTCTCTACTGATGGTTGCAGACAGACCCAACACTTAAGGCATGAAATAGCATCAGGCTCTATTTGCATCAAAGCTGCTGCTACTGCTTCTTCACAAAGGAAAAAAAAAGAATCCATTTCAGTTATTTAGTTCTTAACTGCATGTACAGCAAAAAGCAGCATTCAAATCAAGGGTATTTGTGTCCTGACAACACTCTGTTGGTACTTACTGTTCAAAATGACCCTCTTGTGGCCTCGTGTTACCCACAAGATCCTCAGTTCTGTTACTGGTAGCAGTGCATTTACAGACTTCCACACCTTCCTTCTGCATTTTGATCATGTTACTGCACAACTCCTAAACCTCTCTGAGATTCTTAAGCACTAGAAAAGACCTAGTCCCACTCAGGAGCAGAAGACAGTGAACATCCCACACCTGCTTATTATGTTACAGCAGTGATGCTGCTTCAGCAGTACTAAATGTCAGGTAGAGGAAGGATGCAGGACCACTGCGCTGTGTTTCTCCACACATGTGACATTGCCTGAGTTCATACTAAGGTAATCTGTACTTCTCCATGCCTTCCATGTTGTTGTAACATTGATGCTAATTTTTCCAGGCCATAAAGGGAGAGTACAACTTCCTCTGTTTCCAAAAAAAAAAAAAAATTAAAAAAAAATCAGGTTTTCATGGTTCATTTCCATAAAGCCCAATGCATTATGCATTATCTCATTCAAAGGTAAATAGTGGATATACACATGGATGAAAGATTAAATCCTGGAAATTCTAAACAATTGGCAGGAGGCATAACCATGGCAAATTGATTCTGTTCCCTCTCCGCAAAAAAAGGAATGAAAGAATATTTGTGCATTTTTAAAATTACATGTAAAATTTAAAAACATTTAGGGGTTGGTTTCTTCAATTCTCTTTAATTATTTTTTTTCTTTTAGCAAAAATACACAGCAATTATTGGAAAGTTCCTTGGGTTCCAAGGATTATTTTAAAACAAAATGCCTGGTAACCTTGCTATTGCTCATCTACAGTATTAAGGGCCTGTATCTATCACAGCAATGATGCTCAGGGGCAAACAGTGCCAAACAGAGTGGCATGCAGAAAATAAGAAAATCCTCAAAGAAAGGCATATTGCCCAGAAGAAAACAGATCAATTTAAATATGTAGGTGGTCTTGCTTGATTGGTTGGTTTTATGTCAAGCCTGACCCTCAGTAACTCCAGCCTCGCTGACCAAAGGGGTTATGTTAAAGCTGCAGGGCTGAGTTTGCTGTCTGTAAGACTTTGCCATTGGTCTGTGTGTTGCCTCTCACAGAGCTGTAGTTTGGTATCCAAGGGCACCAGTGAGCAACCTTGCTGTCCTTATTGACCTTCATTTGGAATCAGAGTGGTTTAAGGTGTTGATGTACAGCTGATCACAGAAGTCCTTGTTTTCTGTCCTGTGTCCCAGCCTGGCAGTGAGCAAAGCAGTGACAGCACTGTCCCCAGAGCAGAGCTGTGAGCACACCAGGAGTCAGTACTGCTGTACCTGCACAGATTTGATTCCAAACTGAGTTTCAACAAATTTCTGCTTCTTCTCTACCCAGAGCATTCAGTGCACCCAGTGCACAGCTCTAACAGCAGGCACAATAAGGAAAGCTTTGCTGCCACTGCCCATGTTGGCCAGCATGGGAGCAATTCTATTTTATGGCCACTGGGGCCAGAGAAGCCTCTTTTTTCTGTCCCTGTTCATTCCCTATCACACCTGGTTGTACCACAACATGTGTGTGTGTACAGGTGTAGAAATGAGCTCATGTTGGCTGTGGGGGTGAGGAAGGTGCCCGTCAGAACCAACCTGCACCCTCCATGCCAGCCTTTGTACCCACTGCCCTTTGCTGAGGACCACCTGGCTTTCACACAGGCAGATGTGTGCTCTTGCACAGTGGCCTGGCCATCTGCAATCCAATTCACTCTGCATTTCACCTGATGAAGTCTCTCCCTTCCCTAAAATAAAGGAGATATGAAGCAGTGTGTCATTTAAAACAATTCTAGGTAAAGGAGAAGAGGAGCTTATGTTTGCACAGTCATACTAGACGGGCTTATGACGTAGGCTAAGACCAACAGAAACTGTTCCATCCTCCCCTCCACCTCCAGCCACACATTTTCTTTGCTCCTTCATGCTGCTGGTAACATGTGGGTGGCCTAGCAGGAAGCTAGAATAGGGAGCTCATCTGGCTGAAAAAAACCAAACATTTTTTACTGAGACATAGCCCGTTTCCAGACAACCATCAATGCTTACTCTCCCCTAAGGTCTCCCATGCTGTTGGACGTGGCCACCAGTAGACACAGTTCTGAGTTCAGTAAAGAGGGTCAGAGAAGTAAAGAACACTTTTTCCTCTGCTTCCTTTTTCCGTCTTAGAGGTGCTGACAAGACCTCATACAGCATCTCTTTGAACTCTAACACAGTGTCTGAGCCTTCTCAGGCCTTCAGCACCTAATTAGAATGGGGGACTTTGGTCACACCTCAGCAAATAGAGTGGTGTAATCCCCACAGTTTTCCTGTACACCACTGCAGTTGTGCTGGGACTCAGAGCAGTCCCACCAGTGTTCAGGTTTCATCTGCCATTCCTAGAGCATTTCACTACTTCCTTAAAATGTTTTTTTCTTACCAAGATTTCACATTGCCAGATAAGTTCCCTCACTGCCTGCAAGCCATAGAGATTTTTTGTCCCACAGCTATTGGATATAAAGCAGCAGGGTGGTGGGGTCTGTCCAGTTGTTTTATTGTCACTATGTTCATGAGGATGGTTTTTTGGTCTCTATTCTTCTAATTAAAAAATGCTTTCTCCATTGTCCTGAAATGATTGTCAGATTCAGTGTGGACTTACCAAATTGCTTTCCTGGAAAAAAATGTCAGGATTCTATTCACAAAGCTGAGAGGAAGACAGCCACTTTTTATTCACTCATAAAGGATGTGGGAGTCCTGGGTTTAATTTCCTCGTCTGCCTGGGGGAACTTGAACCAGCATCACTTATCTCTCAGGAGAATACCACAAGGCTGTGCTGTGCTGCATACTAAGGTGGGGTTGTTCTCACTCTTTACAACCACTGTATCTTGGTCTGCAAGAAGATCTTTCTAGACCCTCAGCTGAGGCCCTCACATGGAAATGGTTCTCCTGGCTTCCCCAGGTTGTGCTAATTAGTACTGAACTACTAAAGAACGTCAAAGTCGACAGATTACCCCCACCAGGAGCCCCTGTGTGCCCAAGGCTGTGACACTCTCCTCAGAAATCAGAAGGGCAGGAACAGCAGCAGCAGAAGGCATTGCACATCCTGCACAAGCACTATGTCAGCTGGAGCCATATACTAAAACTCATAAGGTAAAAAACACAGCTCTGTCTGCTGAAGAAAACTGCTTGTACAGTCAGCACAAGTTAAAGATAGGAAGACCAAATTAGTTCAAGTAGAAAGTCTTCCTGATATCACACAAATGCTGTTTTGAGGTCAGGGCTGATACACAAGATGAATGCCAAAGCCAGTGGACCAAAACAGGTGTGTCAGGAGTGAACCTAACTGGTGGCTACTGGCATGTTCATCTTCTTCTGGAAACATCTATTTTGATACTGATGATAGGATAGGTGGACAGAAAATAGAAATCTGACATTTGTTATTGCCAGCTTTGAGACCCAACTTAACACTGTGACACTGTTGGCACCATTACCTGATCTGATCAGACCTTCTGGCCACATTTTGGCCAGGAGACACACAGATGTCATTGTTACATCCACCAACTTCAACTCACTCCTGGAAACCCACTTGGAAGATGAGGTCCTGACATGACCTCTTTCTTAGTTGTTTTGTCATTTCCTCACATGCCTCTTGTTCTCTCTCCTTCACCTTCTGTTTGAACAAACTTGCCTAGACAGGAAAGGTAGGGGTTGTGCAACCTAGCTGTGAACAACAGTCAGGGAGACTCCTAAAAACAGTGCCCAAAAGAGGCAGACCCTTGTACAAATCTCTTAGATCTCCGAGGGGCTAACGCCAGGTTTTGTACTTGTCCTTTTCTAGCAGTGAGGCTGTAAGTAAAAGTCAACACCAGAAAAGGAAGTAACTTTTATTTTTCTCTCTTATCCTTTTCTCTCCCCCTGTGCATATGTGTGTCTTCAGGTGAGCAGAGTCCAAAATGAGTAGCAGCAACAGATCCAGTCTATCTCGATGAGTGTCTCTCTTTCCCCAAGAACAGCTTCTGCTGCTATGAACTTAAATAAAGGGAAGGAAGATTGCTATAAGAACTGGCGACAGCTAAGGGAAGAGGAATAATGGACGCTTTTAGAAAGGAAAGTCTTACTTAATACTTTATTTTTCAAGTGCTTAAACTGTTTTTCCTCCTTTTTGTGTATCTTTAATTAAAGGTTAAAAGACTTCTACTGGTGATTGTTTGCCATGGTAACCAAGTAGGCTGAGGTCTCTGAATTCAAAACCCAAAACCTTTTTAAGTGTTTAACGTTGCACGGTGTTGGGGTCATGTTAGCATCTTTGACTCACTGAGGCTACTTCTTCCCCTGAAGTGAACACGACTGTGCCCTGACAGCCAGGCCTCCAGACAGGAGAGGGACAGCCATCTCACCTCCACACTCCCCCTTTGAATCTAACCCCTTCCTCCCACTTCTCCTGTGGGTGTTTGAATGTTTCACTTTGAACTAAAGGCATTTCATTTTGAAACAAAACTATTTTTTTAGCAGTTCGTCAATGCGAAAGACAAAACCTAACCAAACTCCTCTGTTCCTACTGCGAGGTGATGTTTCCTTCTTTCCTGTTGAACCAACCTACATTTATTCATACCTTTCTATTTTTAAGTGTTGGGCCCAGCTTTATGTTATTCAGGGACTTCAGCAGCAGAATACACATCATAGTATTTTTTAGTTAGTTAAGAGAAATGACTGGCAAAGTCATTTTTGCAATCTGTGCTGTCTGTGTCAATGCACGTGTGTGTCTGTATTACATTAGTCACCTCAGCTACTAGAATGACTTGTGATTGAGATTGCAGTAGTACCTGAAATGTCGCACTGATGTCTCTGCTCTGAAAGGGCCACTGTCTACGAGGTAAGGCAAAGAAAGACATATGAGGACACGACCAGACTTATCCCTATAACCATGTTATAAAGGGCTAAAAAAGCTACCACACCTGGTAGAGAAATGCCTCGTAGCTGATGCAGAGTCACTGGCCATGTACAAGTTCTCAGTTTGTTGTACTGCAAAGTAAGATGAGTTTCAAACACAGAAAAAACTAACCTGTTTCACTCTGCCTTTGCAGTAGAGCAGGAGTGCACACAGTTCTCACATCTTTCCAGGGAGCCAGCCCTCTCCAGCCACAGTGGCCACATTTCTAAAGTCACTGTTATGACACACAGCACCATCAGAACATAGGCTGAGCCGAATGAGGTGCAAGACAATTAGCCCAGGAGTACCCACATGGCTGATGTGTTGCATCAGTTCTGCCTGTTGACAGAGGTAGGTGTGAGTTTACATTTGCCTCACAGTCAAACACAGAGCTGGGACCTGCCCCTTCAACAGGATGTGGGTGGGTAGCCACTGCTTGGATGCTCCGGGAATTCCACACTGCCTTCGGAGCAGGTCTTTATGAATCACAGACCGAGGCACCAATGCTTCCCCTCACTTTGCCTCTGCTGTGCATTTTCCATTGCTTTCTCATCAGCAGTGCAGCCCCGGTCTTTGTTTCCAGGGGCCATTTCCTTCATTCTGCATAGATGAGCAATTCAATCTGTTCCTGTAAGCAGATAAATCAATGAAAATAGGAAAGAACAACAGCACCTATAACTGAATGTTGGGATGGATATACAGTATATGCAGCCATTCAGCTCTCTCCTCATGTTCTTCTAAACTAACTAACATAGGTGGTCAAACTGTGGCACAGAAACCCAACCACACATGTTCGTTCATAAGACTCATTCACTTCAATCAGCAGCTTGAAACAAAATGAAAAACAAGTTTCTCCAGGAGAAGAAAAGGCAATGAGTTTATGTCTGCTTTTATCCTTTCCTCTTCAAAGTTTTTCTCTTTCATAAATTACTCTCACCACAAATGTTCTCATATTAAGTGTAGAGAAAAGAACAAGATTATCTGCTTTGAATATCAGCAGACATACTAATTTGGACACATTCTCATATGCCAGATGCTGGAAGAGCTTCTTTCTGTGAAACTATGTTGAAATACCCAAGCCAAAGGCTTAGACTTTTTTTTTGAAAGAAGTACTTGTGGTGACTTATATGCTAGTCCAGGCTGCTGTGTTGGTTTTGGATGAAACACAAGCCTCTTTTAAGCATTTTTTCTGAAAAAAGAAAAATTGTCTTGTCAGTTCCCTGCAGTCCTGCTCTGCAGGGCTCTATGGACAGCTTTTTTTTTTTTTTTTTCTTTTTTAAAAAAGTTATCTAATTGCTATCTTTTCTGAGCCTTTTAATTTGTCATAGTATAAAGTTTTCTGTGGTTGCAGAAGTCCTTATTGAATGTCAGTGGTACTCCCTGAAAACACCTGACTAAGTAGGAACCATCTAACCCTTGGGAGTTATTGACTGCTGCCTCCAAGGACGTAATTAACAAGTGGCAGAACTTGCCACGTGGGTCATGTTTTACAAGATCCCGCAGTATCGGTATTGATTATGATTTGATTAGATTAGGTTGATGGTAAATGCTTATTTAAGTTATGAGGTTTTCAGGCAAATAGGGAATATCCTGTCACGAGCAACACCAATCACATTTTGAACACAAAAAAAACCCCTTTAAAATTATAGTTATAATCATTATATATGCAATACCTTGAGGCATGTATATTTGCAAGAGACTGAGCCTGCCAGAGAAAAGCCATATTCCTGCATTTAACACCTTACAAGCTAAAGGCAAAAATGAGTTTAACACACTAAGAGGTAATTTTACATTAAAAAGAACAGCTTATGGAAACCTCTGTTCTGTGCATGCCTGCCAGCTAATGGCACATTTATAGAAGATGGCAGCAAATACAGCTGGGCTGGCATACCACACGTTATTGCCTTGACACTGATTCTAAGGAGACTTTAATAAACTTGTACAAGGGAGAATGTTATTTTTCAGTCCCTCAAAATATGTAGGTGTTTCTTTGAATCCTAAAACTCCCATGCATCTGTCAGAAAATTTCTGTTCTATTCAGCAAGGCTAGAAGAAGCCAAGGTGATTTTGCTGCCCAGGCCAGGGTGTGTGTTGCCCTTGGGATGTGGTAGAGAATTGGAGATATCTGCACACAGCTGCAGACATGACAGAGGACCTAACAGAGACCACGTCTCTACAAAGCTGTGGCTGAAGGGAGTCCTGAAGTATCTCATGCATCTCTTGTTGCCTAAGGTCAGGCAGATAAATCTCATTCATTTATTATTTTCATGTGCCACTTGAATTTTCTAATCCCTTCTGACCCTTTTTTTTTCTCCTTCCCTGTCTTATTCTTACTTCATTAGTAACAAAACTAAGTAAATTAATTAATTACTTATTTACTTATATAATTCCTAACTCCTTATTAATAGCCTTCCAGTACCTGAAGGGGGCTTACAAGAAGGCTGAAGAGGGACTTTTCAAAAGGACATGCAGTGATAGGACAACAGGGAATGGCTTAAATTGAAGGAGGGTAGGTTTAGATTATATGTTATGAAGAAATTCTTAACTGTGAGGGTGGTGAGGCACTGGAACAGATTGCCCTGAGACACTGTGGACTCCCCACAAGTTTTCAAGACCAGTCTGAGTAACCTGGTCTCATTAAGGGTGTCCCTGCCCATGGCAGGGAGGTTGGAACTACAGGATCTTTAAGGTCCCTTCCGGCACAAGCCATTATTCTATGATGCTATGATTCTATAAAGTGGGAAAAGTCTAATGGGAAGAGAGATAAAGAAGAAAAAAAGAAAGAAAAAAAAAAAGTTTGGAACATTTTTTAATTTTAAAAAGTCCAAACAAAAATAATCAGAACTATAGAAATATTTACAACAAAACATTTTCCTTGGTTTAATGTGACTTACAGTTTTCTCTGATCCATTCTACCTGCTAACGCCTGGAAAATTCCCCAGCTCATCTTTGAATGCTCTTTTCCCAAGTATAAGCAACTGGCAGATTGATTCAGAAGCTTTGCTGTGCCACAAGCAATCAGATGATGGAAACAGTTCAGTGAAGCTTCTCACAACGTCAACCCAGGTTAGAGCCTCCTACCTGGTCTGGAAGGCAAATTAGAGAGCCATGAATGGTGATGTTGTTGCTGACCTTCAGAATGGCCTCAGTTGTCCTGCTGCATCTTCACTGGGATAGAAGGAAAAGGAAATGAACCCCAGTGCAGTGTCATGAAGATTCATGTCAAGTATTATAACTGCAAGTCCTCTTAGCTGCCTGCAAGAATTATTTCAAAACTTTATCTGAGAGAAGAGCTGGTTTTACTGGCAAAAGAGCATAGAAAACGAGTGTAGAAATTGCCCTTCTAGAAGGAAAGACAGCAGATCTTCAGACTGTGAAGTCTGTGGGTGTTTGTGTATGTGTGCAGCAGGGGAAGAAGCAATAATTTACTGCTTTCCAAAAAGCAGCAGATGGATCTAACTCCCTTGATATTGGAAGCATTTGGTCCTAGAGTTGTTGCTTGGACTCAGTGAGATGCTATGGCCACAGCCAGAACTCCTCCCTGGATGTAGCTCTGGAGAGGAAGTGGGGCTCAGTGACTGAGGATCTGGGGCTCTCCACTAGCCAAGGCTTCTGTGCCTCTTCCTAGGAAGGCTCGAAGAGAAGTCACCAAACTGCCTTGAGAAGTCAGACCATAAAAAAAAAAAAGAACCTGGATTCCCACAAGCCTTTTAAAACCAGACGCATCCTGAAACACGACAGGCTCCAGAAAGCAGATATATGCAGCTCACTCAGGTACGGAAATTTGCATTACGAAACTCCTGTTGTTGCCTTCATGTTACAACACCTTTAATTTCTCTTTTCCTCTGCGGTTTTATCTTCTCCTGGGCACAAGGTGCTGCCAAGTCTCAGGTGTTCTGCCATTAGGGTTGCATCATTTTGATGGCAACACCGTTGCTCTGATAAACCAGACACTGGGGGCCCTCCTGTGCCCTTCAGACAAACACGTAGTAGACCTCTGTTTGCTGCATAGTTGGAAACTGAAATGGGAGAGTCTGACAAAGAAAGGATCTGTGGCCCTGGTTAAGATAACAGACTGAAAGTCAAGGGCAATCTGCTGACCTCATTAGCTTTGAAGATCTGGGCAGGTGGGAAATAGCAGGGAGTCTTGAATTCATCTCTATGACCATCTCCTTCCTCACTCAACCCTTGTGTTGTCTTGCCTGACTCTCACAGGCACGTGGATCCAGGCAGAGCAGAGTAGGCAGCTGTATTTCTTCAGCAGCACTGAGATTTTCAGCCAGAGTGGCCTGTTGGTTCAGCAGTAATTCCACCTCTGCCAGTGCCCTCTCCTGCTGCTTGCAGCCTGAGATGGAGCTGGGGAAACCCAGACCCAGCTGTGCCAGGATCTGTGCAGCTGCAGCCAGCCATGGACTGCTGCTGCTGCTGCTCAGGAGCAAGGAAAAATGGCAGAGCCACTCTTCATCAACATCTTTGCGGCATAGCCTGTAATCCTCTACACATGTTCCACCAGGCAAATTATCAAAGCAGAGGCGTGAGTGTCAGCAAAGACTCTCCAGTATCCTTGGGTGATAATGTTGCGTTGTTTTCACAGTCTCTACTCCGGCCAAGTTAACAAAAGCAGGCAGAAAGCAGTCCAAAAATGAGCCCAAGAGAAACACATAAATCAGAGGGTACAGATGGATTCTGTCTTGCCCAACTCTGCTGCAACCAACAGACTGTAGTGAACGCAGTGCCCCTTCACTGCTGCCATTCCCCAGGAAGTGTCTCCACCTACAATCCCCATACCACCATTTTTTCCCCTTGGCAGCAGCAGGATCCTCTTTCTCCTCTGTCACAGTCTCTTGATGCCAACTCTGACCCATGACAAAAAGGCTGGGACCTAGCCCCACCTGCTTCAGGCAGGGTGAGGCATCCACATGCCAACCCTGCAAGTTCATTCTGGGTCAGTTTGAGGGGTTGTATTAAACCAGGCAGCTGGGTTTAATACAGACTCGTCCACAGGACTTCTCCTCTGATGGTCACTGACTGCCACACTGATGGCAGAAGTGGCAGATGTACCTTGTCTTTGCTGCAGCATCTCACAGTCAAGGTGCTAATCTGTGCTGGAGAGAAAGAACCAGCTACTGTCTCACAGGTGCTCACCTGCAGAGGTGATACCCTCCAGCAACATATCAAAGTGTGAACTCTTGGAAATCATCCCAGTGTTACCTGGCAGGGCTTTAGGAGCTAGAGCCCTCGGAGTGAGCCTGAATAGCCCTACACAGGCTGGTTGTGAGATGGCCACCAGAAGAGCTGCCACAGCCTTCCTGCCATGGAAGTGTTCTGGAAAGAGAGGTTGTCACCATGTGATTGTAAACTCCTCATGGCACAGCACATCTTTCATCCATCTGACAAACCTGAGCATGACAGGGGAAAGCATGGAGACACTGCCTAGCTGACCCCTTCTGGCACTCCCCAAACGTAAATGTTTATCAATAACACAATAAAGAGAGCCAAAAAGGAGCAGCCTGAGAAACAGTGCAAGTTACCTGCCAACTGAACCCTAGCAGCAGCAACAATAAACATGGTACAAGTAGAAATTATCAAAGACAACTTGGGAGGAAACCACAAGAAATGGCAGTTGAGCCTTATTAGTGCCATAAATCACAGAACTGGTTTCAGTCCCTGCAGCTCCTCACACGCCGTGTGACGCTGTCTCTTGCACAGCAAGCAATAGGGGTCTGCACAGCCTGGAGGCACAAAACAAAGCAGGCGGGGAAAAGCACCGCTTTTTACCAAAGTAATTCTTAATTTAATTATAAATCAAAGGCAGGGGGGTTCTGTTGCTGTCTGTGAGGGGATGAAGAGCAGGGAGAGATGTGTGAGGTGGGAGAAACATGGACTTTCTAGGATTTGGAAACTTCTCTAAGTGCGTGTTTCCAGCAGACATTCTCACGAGGTTATCTGCTTGCTTGTTTATTTACTTACCTGAAGATTTGACACCTCTGTGCTCTTTGTTTGTCTGGTAGTCTTTAAGCCCATTGTACACCCTGAGCTTTTTTTCTCCAGGGGTGATTTTGATAAGGGGACTATAATGTTTGATTCCTCCTCTGACCCTCCTCTGAAGTGGAGGGAGCAGAGGGAAGGACTAGTCCACCTCACGTCTAATTTTAACAATGTTTGAAGCTTCTTGAGGCAAACAATCCTTTTTTTACTTGGGACCCTCCCATCCCCAGCCACTGATGTGCATCATTGCTTATCCTTCTTTTGCCGCCTAGAAAATTCACTCTATACTGAATTTTCTGAGCAGAATTTTAGACTCACCAATAACCATTGTTATCTACCTTGTTCAGGGAAGCAATGAACCTAGGAACTAATAATAACCCTTACTTATTTTTAGCATAATTTAACAGCCAACATGGCTCAGCATGGTAAGGGATCAAACATGGAGAGAGACATGGTCTCCAGACAAACGTTTTGCCCTAGAAATACCCACCACTAGGGATAATTCGGGCTCCCAGGAGTAGCTCCAGAGCCTTTAAAGGAAGTCCCCAACCCAGAGCAAAATCTCAAGCATTAAATTTTGCTTTTGAAACACACCTAAATCAGAGCACCCTGATCATTATGTGATTCCTCGTGCACTACTGCATCAGAAGCAATACCCAGTGAAGACATAACCCTGGCAGGCAGCACAGCGCGGAGCAGCAAAACAAATGACAAAGACTCAGAGTGCTCGAAGAAGTTCAAAGGAGGAACAAGTGGAGTTCTGTGTCTTACTGGGTGTGCTGTAAGTTTGAAGTATTGATTATCTTCTCCTGGTCAGTAAATAGATAAGAGTCACACAAGTCCAATTGCTTTTGTTCTCAGAAACCAGTCCTTAACCATCTCACATGAAATATAGTAAAAGCTTCCACATCCTCAGAGCTCAGACTACGTGAAGGGATTGTATCCAGGTCCACACATTAGGAGAAGAAGCCCCAGCAGGAAGGTGAAGTCCGATTACAAGACACTCATGCAGGCATTGCAATACACCCTAGCTTGCTTGTGTCCTCTGCATGTCTGAAATGCCTGATAAATAAGGAACTGCTGGCAGAAAAATCGTAACTATGAGACAGTACTTTTGTCTTGTCTTGTGTTACTTCCCTGCAGCAGCGCTGAGCTTTTGGGGCAGATTCTCTCAACCAACCGAGCTGTGCTTTGCAATAGCACAACCTCAGAGGAAAATGCTGTCAACCCACCACACAAGCCCTGTTTGGCCCTTGATGTAACCACTTCAGCTAGAGACATCTTAAAACGGCTAAAGCAACCCACTCTTCCAGTCAGACAGGGAAAACGTAGGTTCTGCATCGCCAGCAGCTACCCAGAGGGAAAGGCATGGCCCAGATGGACCCTTTCCAGACCACAGGTACCACGCAGCCGGGGCAGAAGCAGAGGCAGGTTCACACTTCACTCCTGAGTGTGAAGTGACTAGCAGCAAATGGCTCATCTAGAAACACTTCTCTGCATTCACTCAGCTGCAGGAGGTGGTTGGGGCTGTAGTCTGGTGTGAGGCCAGGGAGGGACAGATTTGTGACCCAGCCCTGGCAGGGGATGACAGCTGACACTACAGCTTGGTGATTGAAGGCTACACCACCCCTGCCAGAGGAAGCTGTCCTGGCCTCCCCTACCTCCAGCCACTAGTTCTCACCCTGAGGTCATCTTCTTCTTTGGCTTCAGGAGAACTGATCCCTCACAGACACTTTTTTCTTGGTGAATTTTAATGCAGGCTAATTCCTTCATTCAGGTCACTGTGTGACCTCACATGCTTTTGCACCCAGCGAGTGAGCGCTGGGAAGCAAGACCAGCAGGAGAGTTTTATTCTGCTTCCTACAGCAACTGCTTATTGCCACTGAGACTTTGGGGGGTTGTTTGGGGTTTTAAAGGGGACCTTGCGATTACAGGACACAACATTCAAGCTCTGTCTCTCTGCTTATGGCCCCAACACATACACAGTGATCTTGCCCTCCTAAGTAAGAAAAACTCAAGTGAACCTTTGTCACAGGCATGGATCAACCTCATGTTTCTGTGTTATGGACAACCTCATAAAGCCTTTAGAGCATAATGTATGAGCTCCACAGTCTTGTTGGGAACACACCTCATGTTGACTCTGGTGGCTTGACAAATTTCTAGGTGTAAAGCTCATCTCCCCCATTGTCTGAGATCCAGGACAGCCTAAACTTCTTACACTTGTACTGTAGGATGGCCTACTGAAAGTACTGAAGCATTTTGTGTGCAGCTGCTTTGCTGGTGACTTGCAAAGCAAAGAGCAATAGGACACTTGGCTTTGTTCTGACTCGGTCTGGTTGATTTTTTGTGTGTGCAACCACTGCATTCAGTAGCAGTAGCTGTGTATGTCTGCTTTAAATGAGTGTGAAGCTCAGGCTTGATCAACCACTATCTTGCTCAGGGAATGGGAGTTTATGCAGTTTCTGAAATAAGCACATCACACCAAGGAGTTAGCTGAAAGCACATCGCTTTCTTCTCATTAACAAGATCATGGGGCCCCAAAAATTATCTGTTTGTTTCAACATCATCTTCTGATCCCTCCAATACTGAGCCAGAAGCCTGGAGGCAGCACTGTGCCAAGCCAGCTGCCAACTAGCAAGGACATTCCAGCAGGGTGAGCATCCAGGAGTTGTACATGGCTTTGCAGAGATCAGGGAATCAGTGCAGAGAGCCGCTGCAAGGAGCCGCTGCTTCTGACCTGTTCTGCTGCACAGCATGGGAAGTCTCCCTTCAGGGTGGAGGAAGCTGCTGCCTTCCCTCCCACGCAACACTGCCACTTGCCGTGTCTCTGGCAGGGCTGGGGGGTTGGTATGTCACCTCATCACACAACTATTTTAGTCTGCCAAGGCTTGCACCACATCTATGAGCATGAGTCAGACCACAGGAAGCAAGGAGAGGCATATGCATGTGCAAGAGGAGGGGTTTGACCCTCTTAGATGGGATGGCTGCTCTAAAGGAAGGATTCGGGTGTAATACCCGGTAGCCCTAGACCAAACAGATATTTGATCCATAATCCCAGCATCTCTTCCATTCTCCAGGCAGTACAATGAAAATGTTCACTGCACTAAGGATTTTTTAAACAATTCAACTGTAGGAGTCTTCAGGAACTTCAAACTTTTCAGGCCTTCCTCCTCAGTCTCATCAGTAGAAAGAACAGAATGTTTTATTTAACAGAGCACGAGGTAAGCTAAGGGTCTTGGATCCTGGGTTTGTAGCAGCGATGCTGGCTAGGGGTTTGGCATATCACTGACACATTCAGGACTCCATTTCCTAACCCATAATGTGCAGTGTTTGACTAAGGATGTGAATGCTTATTTATTTATGATGCCAGTCATTTTGTAACAAAACTGATTCCAGCATCAGACTGAGATACTGGAAATGGAAATGGCCTTCACACATGATGGTGAGCATGATCTGCCTTGTCTTGCTAATGCTTCTGTCTCTGCTAGCTGCCTTCACCGTCCACAGCCTTTGCCTTCTGCTGGACCTTTCCTCCACTCAGGCTGCCCCTGGTTCCTCTGTGCCATTCTGACCCAGCTTCCTACTTAAACCCAACTGCCAGACCCCGTTTCTTCTGTCCTGGACCCCTCCATCACTGCATTCCCTTCTGAAGTGTAACCACGCTCCAGATTTTGATACAGCTCTCTTACAAGGAACCAGTATCTGATTAGATCCTCCAAATAGCATCCCACCCCTCTCATTACTTGGAGATATTCTGGAGACAATAGATGATCAGATGTGCCCAGGGAAACAGCTATGGTAAGCACAGGGATAGAAAAGCTAACTTAGGAGAAAAGGCACAGAGAAAAAAACAGTGAACTGCACTTTCAAGTTTTGCCAGCATAGCAAAGAGTGTGGGAACAAATTACAACATCAGTGAGATACCTCTGGCAATGAAAGCCCCAGTTTCTTTAGGAAACTGGTATAAGTTATACCGGCAAAAGCTGTATCTCCAGTATGAGTTTGTCAGAAAATCCTTCCCAGGGTAGGCAGAGCCAGCAATATTAAAAGGCAATAATATAGCCCAGCTGTAGGAAGCCTGTTTTCATGGGGAGAAATATTTTCCTGTGACAAGTCTCAAGCAGTTAAGCTCCAGAGAGCTTCACAGTACAGGCAGAAGCTTTGTACATTTCTATATGAATATGTATTTAATTATGACTCCAGTGCAGAACACATTAACATAAATAAAGAGGAGAAATAGAAAGCAGGAAAGGAGGGAGGGGAAAGGTCTATTTTTCACCTGTCTCTGCTGGCAGCAGCCCTGACTCCTCATCATTCTAGAGAGGACATGGAGCTGTGCCTGGACATTACAGCCTGCCCATCTGCTCCCAGCAGGTAGGATCAGCCTCCTCAGCCCTGTGGGTCTTGCTTAGGGGCTATTAGACACGGAACCATGGTCAGATAACCACAAACCAGTATGACAAAGAGATGTAATATGTTGAAGAGCAGCAGAAGAAGAGACTGGTTGTTGGGGGATTTTATGAAGCCATCTGCAGAACCACGGGCCTTGAGAAGAAGAAAAGTGAGCCACAGGAAATCCTCTGTCCCCACATTTTCCAGAGCATTTACAATGGGGGAAGCAGCCTTCAGGCCATCGGAGCTTTCTTCTGACTCTGAGTATTGGCTCAGTGTCTGAGGGGTAAGCAGGGCTCTCTCCCTGATCCCAGCCCTCCAACACTGACACCAGTGCAGCCCCAACTCAGCACCTTCCTACACCGCCACCTTTCAGGGACCTGTCCTTACACAGTAGCTTCCCTCTGGTGTATTAACCCTCCCCCTCTTTTGCCTTCCATGGGCAAGGGAGACAGCACACATCTCTGTCTCAGCTCTCCAGCCATTCCTCCTTCCCCCTGACTGGGACACAGTCCTTCCCACAACAAGAGTGCTTTATGCTGCCAGATGATGATGGGCAAAAGAACAGATGAACAAGAATGGTGGTGCAGGAGAAGGAAAGCTTTGCCTGAAGGCAAACAGAAAGGTCCCCCTTCCTCTGCCGCTCAGCCCTGCAGGACTGACCCTTCACATGGGCAGGAACATCCTGCTCCCCTGCCTTGTACACACTGATGGCCTGTAGCCCATCAGCTTTCTGCAACAAATAAATCATGTCCTTTGCAGAGGGCAGCACAGGGTCCCTTCTGCTGAAACTCTGTCCTGACTGCTCTGGACCAAAAAGGAAGATCTCACTTTTTTTATTATTATTCCTTGAAGCAAGGGCCTTAACCAGAGGTCAAATATTCTCCTGTTTCTGTACCAACACTCTCACATGCCGATCTTCAACTGAGTTCACAGTGACGTTCTCAAGGATATGATGAACTTGCAAAAAGTGCGATACTGTTTGATCTTTCATTACCATGCTTAAAAAATGCACTCTGAGGGAAATATAAATCTGACTTGCTGACAGAAATCCCTCCCCTTTGTTTGCACTGAAGGTGTTTTGCAATGCAGCCCCAGCACTGCTAGCAGCAGCTGAATTCTACCTCAACACTGAAAGGCTGAGCAGAAACCAGCTGTGCCTGGTTGGTTTCTAGGAAGAACCTCCACATGAAACTCAGCTCAGAGCAGGCACAACCCAGATATCTCTTTCAATGCACATGGATCCTTGATACCCCATCTGCTGTGAAGGTGTGCTGATGCCAGTGAAGTTGTCAGGGTTAATATCGAAAGGACATTTTTGCAAAAAACTCCATACTGTAGACAGGGTAGAAAGGTTTAGCCTCTTGTGGTCAAGGCTGGCTGATCCTGGTACCTGCATTCAGGGCTGCCTCAACAAGTGCAGGGCTGTTTAATTATTGACAAAGAAAAAAGTCCTCTAACCAAGCCATGCTTCATTTTAGGAAGAAAAAACAACTCTATCCAGACTGACTGTGCTCAAAAGTTTTGCTTCTTTTTATTTTTAACAGCACTGCACATAAAGAAAATATAAGGCTCAGCATGAATCATAGCAATGAGTGCTTAATATTCTTTTTGCATAACCCTAACAAATCAGTGCATAATTTAAAAATGTCACTGCACATCTGTGTTTGGTGTGTGGCGCTGCAAAGTGCGGCAGGAGAAGAGCAGAGATCCTGTAAGCTATTTACCTCTCTGATGAATAATTTCCCAGCACTTGCTGTAAAGCAGGGATGAACACTGAGCTTCTGCATGGGCAGGACAGTGCCACTGCAGGAAGGCTCCAGGCCCTGCTGAAGCACTTGGCCTCTGAGAAAGCATTGCTTCCAGGAGCTGGTGAGGCTGCCCATAACCTCTGCTGCTTCTCCTGCAGATAACATCTGTGGGATCTTGCCTTTCTGCAGGTTTACAACAGTAAAAGCTAAGCTTTGCAGTGAAGTGTTCTCAGAATTAATCTTCTAATCCTTCTTTTGGTGGCAAAAGAGAAGCTCCAGGGTTTTTTCCAGCAAATCTACTGCATTTATTGCTTTAATGAGGAAGCACTGGGCCTGCTCCCTCCATACATCCCCAGATGACAATTCATAGCCCCTCAAGCAGCACTTGCAAAGATCATAATTGACTTTGGATGAGACCTGGCTTGCCTGAAAAGACAGGAGCAGAGGCAGCTTCACACCCACCGTATCACCCACAGTTGTTTTTGTGGGGAGTCCCTCTGGGGCTTCCCCAGCTGCTCCCATGAGCAACCTGACTGTTGCTGTTCCAGGCGCTGAACAAACACTCAGAGGGTTGAACAGAAGTCCCATCCTCTCATGGTGACAGGCCACCATGTTCCTTTCAAAATGTGAGGGGAGAGACGTTCTAGAGGAATGTGTACTGCTTGTGCTGTCCAGCTCTAGAGATAAATAGAGGACAAGTCTCCATGGCTGCCAGTCTGGCACCTTTTGTGGGTAACAAAATATGCTCAATGCTTTTCAAGCTTTTCTACAAATAATCAGAACTGTTTGTCACTACGTTGAAGGAATTAGGGGTTTTAGACACTGCTGGAATGATTAAATAGAGGCCTTTCTTTCAGAAGAGCATGAAATTTAGCTGAAAAGCAGGGTTTGTGAGTGTTCTGCTGGGCAGACAAAGTAGCCAGGACAAACCAGCAGGAACAAAGGCAGGATCTCCAAGGGGATGGATTTCCCCAGGGCGTGTAGGACCACAAAGCCCAGTGACCTTGAGCATGGTGGCTGCTCCTAATGCTGCCCATGTCTCTGTGTGGGATGAAGGGGACAGAGAAGACACATTCCTGTGAGCCAGTCACCCTCTGGGACATGTAGGAGGGCTGTCACAACTTCCATGGCAACATGCAAGAAAGGAGAGGACTGAGGGCCAGCCTGGAAAGAGACAATTCTTGGAGGAAGGGGGAGAAGAGACATAAAGGAGAAGGTGCTGCGGGAGCTGTTGTAGAATGGTCTGCATAATGCTGAGGAAATAGATCTGTGAGTTCAGCACAAAAACAGTCACTGAAGTGGGCAACAGGATAGAGATATCCTGGGGGCAAAGTGAGGAGTGAGGAGAGGGACTAAGGCAACGTCCTAAGGAAGTCTGATAGTAGGGAAAGCATGGAAAGAAGACAATGCAAGGACACTTAGAGAGGTAGGATGAAAACCAGGAGCACGAAAGGCTCTGGACCACCTCAGGAAGAGAGCTTTTCAATAAAGGAGGAATGATTCACATCAAAGGCAGGCAACAGACTGGGAAGGAGGCTTCAGAGTGTGCCAGGAATAACAACTGTGCCTCAGTTCATGTTGTGTTCCCTCTCCGCCTGAAGCACCGTACTCATCACATTTCATCTGCAGTCTCTTCAGGGCAGGGACCTGGTCCTCCTCCCCATCTAGCAGTTCAAGAAATCATTCCCATTTGTACCAAGAATATTAACTGGATGAAAGGGCATGTGTGCTTTAACATGCAAGAGGTGATATATCCCTGATATATCTGCTGTTGATTTACTGACTGTACTGCCACCTCACAAGCTCAAATCCCTGCATCGGATCCCTGTCCTCCCTCACCTTTATCAAAATTAGGAGGCTGTATCAGACAAGAAAAGGATACATCATGGGAGAAAAGAGGCCATTGTTTTGGCTTCTACTTTTTCATTTCCCAGGATCACTCCCATATTCAACCTCAAACACACATAAAATGCACTTGTAATTCTGCAGACCCTGGCTACCTCTCTTGCCTCACTTTTGCTCTCCTGCTGCCCCAGAAAGCCCCATTTCCATGATGACTGCTCGCCTCCAGCACCTGCCATGCACCTCAACTTGCAATGGCAACTTGCAACTCCCAATTTTTCCAGCCCCATCTATGTAGTAAGAGCTGTGTTCAACCCAGAGAGCCTTTAAATTTATTCTTACATGTTTATACTGTAGCTAGCAGTGATCCAGGAAGGAATTTAAGTGTCTCTTTGTGTGTCTCTAGCTCCAGTGGCACTCAAAGCATGTACATAAGGGCTTTGCTAAACGGGAGTGGGCCTTAATGCACACTTAATCACCTTGCAGCCTGGCCCTAAATGTTTGCCTATATTGCAGTGATCAAGCTCTGTCTCTTGATTTCCTGTCTGCAGTACAGGGATAAAGAGAACAGACGATGATGTGTGATGGAGACTCCACTGGTCTGACCTCGGGTTTGCTGAATAACTCATGACTGGCAAAAATATAGATTGATTTCAGTGGGATTTTATGAGGCATGGAGCTGGAAATACTTGATTTTTTTCTCCCTCCTCATTACATGGCAATGACTAGCCTGGCCATGGCTCCTCATCTTGCATTCAATATTTCCCATGTCTGATGGATGCCAAGTACTTCCTTTTGTTCCTAGTGTCCTGGTTTTTAACTTCCTTGGCTTGTTGGTCCTGTATATCTTCTAAAGCAGAAGTAACCCCTTCTGGAAATTTAGTAGCCATGGGGCTACCTTACAGGTGCATGGGCTGCCAAGCACTGCCCCTGGCTGCTGCAGAGGCTTTGTCTGCTCCCAGTTTCAAGTGACACTAATGACCACCAGTATGTGAAAAGTAATGTTTGGATTTAGACTGGGGCAAAGTCCCTGTAAACCAAAACTCCTTATCATTTTTTCTTCTCTTTTCAAGTGGACCTATTCTCTGCTCTCAGTAAATTCAAATTTTAATGGTACAGATTTTCTGCAATGGAGCACTGCCTTGATAACCATTTAATATGTAGACGAGGAAGCCATTAATAGCGAGCAACGAAGAGGAAGGAAGATTACTACCTTTTAATCTTTCGTTTATTCTGTGGGTAGCTAATAATTACTTAGACATTATGGTCAGTTACTGTTACTTGCTAAGTTTCACAAAGGCCTTTTTCTATAATCTTTAAAAACAGTAAAGGAGATGACATATCTAACAGAAAGAAGTCATTTCTGAGGGTAAAGTCACAGAAATCCTAGACCAGATAGTAAAGGCTTTTAGGTACCTGCTGCTCAGTAAAACCAATGAAAAGTAGACACTATTCATGCCCTTCCTAACCTAGATCCTCATGAGTACACTACTTGCTGTTGAGTGGTATGATGGTAGAAACCTGAGATGAAATTAAAGCTTCCATCTACTCACAAGGGGCATAAAATGTTTCTGTCTTGTTGTTTTTATTTTTAATCCAGAACCGCAGGACAAGCCTTTTCTTCCCATTGCTGCAGTGCTAATCGAAGCCATATTTTCAGCTCTGATAACAGTAGGAAGAAAGAAAAGAAAAAAAAGAAGTGTGGCAAACCAGTTGTGACTTACTTGCTCAGTATCAAAACCCACGGAATCAACCATGGCACATCTGTACCTTCACTGCCATTTCACGGAGCAATCCTCTCCTTCTGCCAGCCAGCAAGAGGGGCTACAACAGCAAACTGGTGTGTACAGTCAGAGATGGACTGAAGGCGAGAGCTGGTTGCTGTGCCCCAGCAGCCCAGGCTGTTTCTGGCTCTGCTACAGACGTGAGCACGAGTGAGCTGCTCACAGCAGCAGAGCCCAAAGTCTTTGCTGGCACAAATCACCTGCTTTACATTCTGCAAGGGGTTTGCTGTGGGTTTTCACTGCAGGTGGTGCCCAGTCCTCCTCTGTGCTCTGCAGGTTTAGCTTGAACAAGCTGGGCATGCAGGTCAGTCCAGAAGAGCTCAGACCTGCTGGTCTGCCAGGTAAGCTGCAAAATCTGCCCCTTATCCCTGGCTTTCAGCAAGGGAGGGAAAATGCAAGAGTAGTGATTGGCAGGAGGAAAACTGCTGCTGGGTGAGAGCTTTATGTCATTGTCTCTTTTAATTTCACCATCACTAGCTATGTCAGAGAGTTTAAATATGAGCAGTGGTGTTGCTCAGTATCGTCAAGGGCATGCAGAGCCCCAGCCCAGTATCTAAATGAAATCCTCTGAAAAATGACTAAACAGGATTAGCACGGCCTGAGTGCAGATACAACACACCTGCATGCTCATGAATCATCCTACACCCGTGTGCAGAGGTGCAGCGGCCCCCACCAGAAACAGCAGAACAAACTGGTGTTGGCAGAGCAGGATCGAGCCCTTCCTCCAGGCAGGGCATCATCTGCAGCCCCCTGCAAGGGCAAACACAGCCCTGGAAGGGTGCTCCCACCCCAGGCAGCTTCCTTCCACACAACTGAGCAAGCTGGGGTGCGTGGCAGGGCTTGTGTGGGGCAGGGGGCTGACCCTCCGTCCGCTCCCCCCTGCTGCAGCCACTTGGCTGGGGTTGGCTGCTGGGGGCTCCTGCGCCTCAAAGCAATCCCACAGTGTGGATGAAATCCCTCTCCGTGACAACACCTGGAAGCCAAGGAGGAAGGAGGGGAGCTCTCCCCAGCTCATGGTCCTGCTGCAGGCAGCTGTCTGTGATGTGGCCACCTCAAGCTGCAGGCAGAGATCTGGTGTCACAGGGAGCTGGTGTCACAGGCAGAGCCGCTCATGCAGGAGTGGGGCCTCCTCGGGGGAGGGCCCCAAATTCTGCCATTTGTTTCCCTTTTCAATCTGACAGGGCAGAGACAGATTTTATTGAGCTGCTGAGCAACTCGTGAGGCCTCTCTACTCACCGAGGCTTTTCTGAGAACGTGGGTTGAGAGGTTTATTGGATCTGGGGATAATTTAGTATCCATTTCTCACAGCATGTCCATTCATATTAACCCTCCCTTGCAGTCTGTTTCCCTCCCTGCCACCCCTGCACAGTGGAGGGACGGGAGAGGAAGGAGTGCCCTGTCTTTGGCCACACCAGTGTCCCCAGGATCACAGCGCTCATGGGGCATGGGCAGGAGTGTGGGGCTGGGTCACCTTATGGCACCACAGCTGCCTTTCATCAGAGTGAGAGGAAAGAGGCCCCAGTGAGATCTGTCAGCCCACAGCCCAAATGCCCCTCTGCTGCCTTGCACCAGATCCTCCCAGCAGAGATGAGGGGGCATCTCTAGAAGACACATTAACTGTAAGAGAGCCCATCCCTCCCAGACAGAACCTGTCCACTCCACCAGGAGGCACAGGAACATGCCTCTCCTGCCTGGCTTCTGAGGACAACCCACAAGCAGGAGACAGGCAGGTCCCTGGCAGAGCTGCTCCAAGCTCTGGGTGCACCAGGTTTTCCTGCAGGACAGCTTTCACAGCTGCACATCTGATGCTTTAGAAAAGGGAACAAATTCTCCCCAGGGGTCACTTGAAGCAGCACCCTACTGCATCTGCCCACCTCAGGCTGGGACTAGAAGCCCAGCCCTTGGAATGTGATGAGGGTTCCCCACAGCTACCTGTGATCCAAAACTCATCTAGAGTTGTCACTTGGAGGGAACATCAAGGATGACAAGAAGAGCTTCTGCCACTACAGTAGCAAAAAAGGCAAAACAGAGAAATGTAGGCCCACTGCTGAACAGGGAAAGTGATTTAATGAAGGCTGAGGTACTCAGTGCCTTCTCTATCTCTCTCTTCATCAATGATGTCTTTCAGGGCTCTGGGCACAGAGGAAAACTACTGGCAAGAAGAGTGGTGTTGACTCAAGGATTGCCTGAGAGATCTTGGTCTCTTCAAGTCCATGAGACTCAACAGTTGCATCCAAGAGTGCCACGAGAGTTGGCCCATGTCCTTGCACCGTCACTCTCTAACATTTTCCAGAGACTGGGGAGGTTCAGGGATTTCCCTGACAACTAAAGGCAAAGGTGCCCCTCCCCCCCCCCCCGCCATACCTACAGAAAGTCATCAAGAAAAGGGAGTTGGGAACTTCACTGGTCTGTGTGGCAGGAAAACTAGAGACACCAGGCATAAATTGAAGCAAGAGAGATCGGATTAGACGCAAGGGGGAAAAAATTGCCATGAGGACAGTCTAGCAGTGGAGCAGGCAGCCCAGGGGGCTGTGCAGGCTCCATCCTGGGAGGCTTCAGCCTGGTCTGGTCTAAGGATGACCCTGCTCTGAGCCTCTCAGGGTCCTGCCTAGCCTGAATTATGCTGTGTTCCCATGCTGCGTTGAGTTGGATAGCAACAGTAGGAAATTAAAAATACAGAAATATAATCCTACTGTTGACACAAATAATCCCAATTCTCCAGACTGCTTTCGTGCTCTGTCTGTTCTAACTTATGCAGGAATCCAGACTAGCTCTGATCTGTCCTAAATACTCTTTTGCCAGTCTGAAGTCTTGGGGCTGCTGCTACTGAGAAAAGAGTCAGAAGTATACAAAGCAAACGCAAAGGCTGGATGTTTCTCTGCGGAACCAGTCAGCATCACCTCCACTCCTTTTCCCAAATCTCTTTCTCTCCCTTCCCTATTTCATTGCTCCTACAGTAAATACCCAAACAAGAAAACAAGCCCCCAGGACTCATCTTACAGGCTGTGTGTCCCACATCTCCCTGTCCCTTCCACTCCCTAAACCTAGAGGGACTTCTGCCTGAGTCCCTCTCCTTGGGGGTAACATCAGCGCCCTGCAGCAACTGCAAGTTGAGCAGCCCAATGATGTTAAAGCTCCTTTCACCCTCCTTCCTAGCTGAGGCTAAGCACAGCTCAGCAAACCATCAGGAACAGGATCCTCATCATGAGCAGAGAGATGGCCAGAGAGATGATTTTGAGGGAAGGCTACAGTAACCTCAAGCTTAGAAAAGATGCTTGAACTCCCCTTTTAAGTGGTCATGGAAGCTATTTTCATCTTCAGCTGCTGCAGATTTGTTCCTGGGATGGTGGCTGTACCGACTGGCTGACATAGACCTGAGAATCAATCAAAAGTAATTGAAACAGAAGAGGCTCAGCAATCAACCTATTAGGTTGCTGGAGCCAGAAAAATGCTGCTCTGAGGAGCCAGAGAAAGGGGAACCGACTTCCCTTCTGAAAACTTAATGTGAGGAAGAAGCTTCAGCTGCGCCGCCTTTTCTTACAATAAGAATAAAAATCTGTGGAATTCTCTTTCTGTGTATTTTTATCCCATTTAATGGGAAGGGGGAAAAGGAAAGAAACCATTAAACCCTTATCTGTAAAAAAAAATGCCATCTCGTTCTCTTTTCTTTTCCTCATTCCCCCCCTCCATATGCAATAAAATGATTCCTTGCTCTCAATTGTCATCTGCTGTGGCAGCGGCTGGAATGAGCTTTGTTTTTCTTCACCTCACTGCTCCTCACCGGAGGACTTCGCTGGCTGCAGCAACCTATTAAATTGGTCGCTGGCTGTCATGGTCCCTTCTGTCAGAGTGGGAGTTGCTGCCAGCGTCCAGTTATTTCCAAATGCCTGCATGAATCGGCTCCTGAAAAGCCAGACCTCAGAGCCATCGACAAGAGCGTGAGCTGAAGTGTTAGGGGGTTGCCAACCTCCAGTAATTAACAGCATACACCCCTCCACCATCCCTCACCCAGATTTCACAACCTTCTGGCAGGTGCCCCAGGGGGATTTGCAGCAGTGAGCTTAAATATTTCATCTAAATCATTAGAGCAAAAAAGAAAAATTAAATGTGATCTTTTAAAAGGAGGAGAAAATCTTAACCACTTGCATTCTTGATAAGCCATATGCGAAGAGAAGATGTAGTGCCAAGGGTTCAGATTTGGAAAGGACTGCTGTGTATGCTGGTGAGCAATACCTCACCAGGCTTCTCAGGTGAAATCTGAGGGGCCACCCAGTCCTCCCTCCCACACAGGTATCGTTCTGAGGTGCATTACGTTGGCTACAGAGGGTGTACTGACTTGACCCTGATACCAGAGACTCTTGTTGACTCCGAATTCCGCGCAGCACATCCTTGGTTAGATGCAGTTATGAAACACAATAACCCCTGTTACTGTCTGGATGAGCCCTTCCCCCCACACCAATCTCTAATTACTCTCAAGGGAATGAAAACAAAGTTTCTCCTTTCCTCCTCACCTAGGCAATACAGCGGGTCAGGGAACCGCGCAGAGGTTTAATACCATGATTGAGGCCAGAATGGGAGCCAACCAGTTGACCAAGGGGATTTGGCTTTGGTTCTGGGGTGATTGGAGCACTTGTTCTCACCAAGGAAAGGCTCAGTGCACCACGTTGTACATGCTCCTGGCAGACCCCTACTCCAGGAACTTTTCCACAGCTGGGCAGGCTGTGGAGGGGGCACTTACAACAGTGAGGTTTAATCAGGGTGGTTCTACCTGGCAGGGGTTTTGTAGAGTCGGCTGGAAATACATCCTGGGCTCTACAGAGCAGTGCTCCAAGTTTTATCCGTACTTACTGTTTTCTGAGGGTACCACTAAAAATGTCTGGGCAAAGTGCAGGTTTGGAGACCTTAGCAATTCACACCTGCACCTAGACAGTGCCTGTGCCACAGTATAAACACTGTCCAGATTCACCATCAAGCACAATTTATGTGAGGGATGTGCTCTCCCTGCGGGCTTAAGCAATAACACTCCAAACACACCTTCAGAAAGACTATTGCTTTCATGAAAGGCTTTCATGAAAGGTTTTCATGAAATAGAGGGGTGAGGGAAGGGGGTATGAGAAATTAGAGGCTGAAATTGTGTCCTAACACTGCTAAGAGGAAAAAAATCAATTTTTTTCCCACTAACCCCCTATAGCAGAACTTGATCCTGTATTACCCTCTTCCCAGGGATCAAAGACGATGATGCCATGCAGGAGTAATGCTGGAGTAATACAGGAGCTTATAACTGCAGAAAAGCTGTGACCTAAAGCAAGCCTCCCCTGCAGATGCTGAGTCATCAGAAATGTGATGCCCTTCTGCCATCATCTAAGAAAAGCATCTGAAAGAGAAAGGGGTGATTAGACCAGGGTTTGGAGCTGGGACCATCCAAATTCTGATGCTGGTTCAGAATGGTATGTCCCTCACATGAACGTGGGGAGCAGTTAATAGGACTCAGATGTTCAGAGGTTCTTAACATCTGTCACTCAAAACCCTTCAAATGCACCATGGGTACTTAAATCCTCCAAAAAGAAAATTGTGTTTAACCTTCTGAAAACAGGCAGAAGAGGAATTAAGGTTAGTATTTGTAATGTGCTTTTCAGAAGAAAACAGACTGAGTATTACTTTTAGTTCTTCATTACTTCATGCAGTAGAAAGCAGGAAGATATAAAAAATGAACAGCAGGATAGGACTGATTATTAGTATTGGGAGTGTTGTTGGGTCATTTCTGGGGTTTTATGGGTATTTCTATCAAATAAATGGATGGATTATATGCAACATGAAGGAATAATTCCAAACAGGTGATGTTTGTTCCATAAAAGGGACACTCTCAAAGGACATGCAAAGTCCCCTAAACTTTCCAGGATTAGCACTGAGTGACCTAATATCTCCTCCCACCACTGGTGCCTAACACTTTAGAGAAATTTATGCACAGAATGTGACAACTTGTCATGAAATGCTCAACTTCATCTATCCCATTTTCCTGTAGAGTTTTCTGCATAATATATAAACAGAGGGGGGTGGGGGAAATCTCTCTGAAAGCTCCTGCCAACTCACATCTATTTCATTCTTTTCTTTTGAAAAGAAACCTATTCCAGATGGTTTATCATTAGAACTTTTTTTTAATCTCTGACGCTATGAAAAAACGGCAGGGGGGGGGGAAGGAATCTGTGTGGTCAGTTCTAGCACAGCCTGGGAGCTCTCCTGAAAATCTTTCACTCTGAACCTGGGCCTGTGGATGCCTGTCCACTGCAGGGACCAGTGGCCTGCCCCAGGTCACTAGAACCAGCCACTGGATACTGCTGACGGCACAGGATTGGGGCCAGCCTGTGACTGGGCAATCTGTTTTCCTGTCCTCAAAGATCTCACTCTTCCCAGGGCTTGGGCACCCACTGTACCACATAAGCAAATATGCTCAGACCGGTGCCAGTAAGGTCATTCCTGCTGTGACCTGGGCAAGCTGTTCCATGTTTATATCACAGCTCCCATGGCACCCCACAAACAATACAGGGAACAGGAGCTGCAGTATCTCCCCCCGAGCTGCACACCCTCCTGGGTGTCAGGACTGCAGCTGGGCAGACAGCCAGCACGCTGAGGGATGTTTTAAGCAAGGCCTCTGAGACAAACCTCTGCTTTCAATAAAGTGCCACAGGATTTTTAATGCCCATGCAGAGCAGGCAGCTGTTACCCAAAGGACATTCTCCACCCTAAAATTACATGGAAATTATTTGCCTCTGAAGCTATGTTTAGCCTACAGAGATTCAAACATATAATTCTAGGATATCTAGTTATTTGATTAAAATGCTAATATAGCCACCTCACTGCTAATGCTGCCAACCAACCGGACTCCCTAGGGCAGCACTGTGTGTTTGCTTTTCGTGTCTCTCTCTAAGCCAGAGTCTCACCCTAAATCGGGGATCGTGATCACTGCTCTAAGCCCAGGGGTTCAGCCTCCCCAGCACAGTGACTCAGAAGAGCAGCCAGCTGAAAGCTGGAGAGGATGCACAGAGATTTGGCCACTGCTTCGTTCCAAGCAGTTTCCCTCTCCTGCTAGGAGCTGCCAGGCAGCAGCAGTGGTGGCAGGTTCCTGAGGAAGGTGCGCATGCTGAGGAGGCACCCTTCTACTGAGAAACTGATTTTTTTAGAGGAGCAGCTAAATAAGTGAATGGGTGCCATGAGCTTTTCCCCAGAATTTTTCCTAATTGCTTTTTGCTCACTGTCACTACAAGGACTGGGAATTGGGCCGTCAACATTTTCCCTCTGAAGAACATCTCCCATTTTATCCAAAATTACCTCTGTCCAACTTGATTTAGAATTTCTAGTTTGTCAAAGTTAATTATTTCCACTGAAATCCAGGTGCCAAGATGCTCAAGACCAATATTATGTGTGAAGGAACTCACTGCACATCATTTTAAGCTCCTGCTGCGAACAAACATCCCTTCATCCTACATCCTTTTCCCACCTCAGGGTCTCGGTAAAGCACTATGCCACAGCAGTACTACATGATTTTATGATAAGTACACCTAGGTCCTTCTCCTAATGATTCCTGGGGTTTGTCAAAGCTGCTGTTCATTTTGCTGAGAGGGCACAGAAAGGATGACCATCCTGACGGTGCCAGTCCTAATGATCCAGCCTGACTGCAGGGACTGAGCATGAGGCCAGGGGTGCTCTGCACTTCAGTGTCCATGTCTGTATAAGCTGCCTCATGGCTGGCTCCACAGGAGTCAGGAGAGAGTCTGAGGGGGCACTTTTTCAGAGGAACAAGGAGGGGAAGGATGAGTGCACATGCCTGATTAGTTACAGGCAATTAAACATGTCTAGCTTCCCCTTGCCTCTCATCCCTAACCTCCAGCCACTGGAACAGAAATCCAGAACAGCCATCTCTTGATGCATGATCCCTATATCCCTTTGCCTTTATAACATGGTGCCTGCACTCTTTCAGCCCCTGGGCATCAAAACGTTTGCACCCACTGCACACAGGCGAGTGAAATGTGTCAGGCTGTAAGGAAGGAGACCACCCCTTCCCTGCAGACCAATCCTGCCTCTGATCATAGGGCAGCACCCTCTAACACAGTTCCTGGAGCTGCCACTGCTCATCTGGAACCGGAGCAGAGGCAGCTTTTGAAGATACAGGGTTGCAAGAAACTTCTGTCACCCTCTGTTTTGCAGGCCCTTGGGTTTCCCTGGCTTCACACTGATTTGACCCAGGGTGCTTTCCTTACAGAAACATTCCATCTCCATTTCTTTAAAACTGCTTTTGCTCCAGCACCTGTCCTCCCTGCCAATCTTCTTGACCAAGAGCAGCACAGTCTCAGGGGTTTTCCCATAAAATCACTGCTGTCCTAGGTAGGGAAGGATCAGACTATTTGTCCCCTTCCTCCTGTCCTCCTCCAGGGACTGCCATGAGTCCCCTAGGACCCTATCATCCCCTCCCTCACAGGGTTTCTACTACTGTGGCTGAGTTCTCCAACGAAAGTCTCACCAGGGCTGGGTATCATCCTCACCCACGCTCCCCATCCTGCTTCTTCTGCCACTTCTGCCTCCAGGGAACACGCTCTAGACTGCTCCTGCCAGCAAGGAACACAGCCTCTTGCTGTTTAAGGAAAGAGGTGGGTGGGGAGAGAATCCCTCGAGCTAAGTGGAGAGGCACAATCTGCAGTCAGAACTCCAAAAGCTCTTCCTCCCCAATATATTCATCCCTGTCAGGCCTTCTTTTTAGAGAGAGCTGGTGAGGCCAGTGTTTATTTCATTACAGCCTATACCTCTTCCAGATAGGGTACAGGTACATGGCTGGAAAACACAGAAGAAAAAAGTCCATAGGATGAGTCTTACTACAGCATGTAACTGTGTTTGAACATGATCACCACCAAAAAATCACTATGACTGAACAAATCTTGGCTTTAGGTGCAGGCAAGAGCAAATTAGGATCAATTTTAACCCCTGTGTTGCTAAGTTTTGTAATTTTACCAAAGACCTTGTGATACCCAATACTCTTTAAAGCCTGTGTTCCAAGATTTGGGTATACAAGAATGTCCCCTTGGTCTCTTTTCCAGATACACTTCTTTGTGTCTTCTTGTCTGTCTCATAGAGATTCCTGATTTTGTGAACCTTAAGGTTTCAAAAACTAGACAGACAACCTCTTCCTCACCAAGATTTTTTATGTCATGACCCAGGGAGAAACTGGACTTCTGATTTTATACTCATTGGACTCAGCATTACTATAAGCACAGTACTTCAAATGCAGACAACAGGTAAACTACCAAAATGCCTTTTGCTTTCTGAATGACCCAAAATCCATGTCTAATGTTCTGCCAAAAAACACAGGAAGCACAGTTGTGTTCAGATGTGAGAAAGTATAAAACTGAAGGCAGACCTTACCACACAGAAGAGTTAAGAAGCTGAAAGCATCCTTGCCTTCTTCTAAGGTCTCTCTTCATTCCCAGCACCTCACATGATGGCCCAGGTGTACCTCATGCAGCCCAAACCTTCTGTCCTGCTCTCCCTGCACGTATTTTTCACACTATTCTGTAAGTTACTTTTACTCAGAAGAAAACTGAGTTTTACTCCAAGTAAAACTGTCAATCCAAAGAAACATCTCACTCTGTTTAACTATGGGCATGGGGAACATTAGGAATTATTTCCATAAAAGGGTACTAGGTTGGTATTTGATACTGGGGTCGGAGTAGAGGACGTGGTCTAGATTTGACCAAGACAGAGTTTAAAAGTGGTCTGGATAAATGGAGTTTCACCGTAGAGTAGACAGGGTTAGAGGTCAGCCTTTGCAGAGAAAGAACAAAAGAGTACTGATCCAGCTAGGTAATTTCTGCAAAAAGCAGACTTATTTATCAAAAACTGAATTGATCTAGCTTGCACAACATTAAAGCCACAGAATAAATAATAAACAGCACCTCCATTTGTCACATAGTAAAAAGAACAAAAGTGCACAACTGGGAAAATGTAATTTGGAGAAAAGTCCAATACAGAAAAAAATAAGGCAGAGTTGCACTAGCAAAATAAAACCAGCCTGTGATTTATTAGCAACCATTGTGTGCTCTGTGACATATTTCTTTATTCAAATAAAGCCCTGTTCAGATTCCTCTGAGGTGACTTTTCAGCAACATTTAGCACATTGCAGGGCAGGGCCTGTGGGTCACGAGTTCAAGAAAGGACTTGTGTTCCTCTATCCTCCAGCCACCTGATCTGAGCTACAGACATGACTTTCCTCAGCTGTGGTGGTGCTGCTGGTGGGAGGGAATCATCTGCCCTGTGCATTAATGTCTCCTGTAAATTATCTTAGGAACGAGACTGATAGAGCTGCACACTGAAGTAGCATTTCAGCTGTCCTAGGCTGGGGAGAAGCTACAGCTGACAACAAGAAATGGAAAGGAGGAAGAAAGAGAGAAAAATGTAATTTTGGTGGGCTTAGTATGAAAATTTTGCCTGCATTATTTGCACAGGCCAGACAGCAATAAAGCACAAACTTGTTGGAAGAGCTTAATCTCCTCTGGCTTCAAGCAATGCACGAAGGATCTGCTGCTACGTCTCCCAATGCCACTTTTCCCCCTCCTGTTTTATTATTAACCTCCTACATTTTCTCTGCCTTTAATGGTAAATTGCTTTCCAATCAGCATGGCGTGACGAGGCTAACCAGAGGCAGCCAGAGCCCGTGCAGGGCCAGGCCCAGCCAGGCAGCGACGCCTCCTGTGCACAGCACTGACACCTCCGTGTTATTGTTCTTACCTCCCCTGACCCTTTGGGATCGGGGGCCCTGACCATAGTGCTCAAGCAGTGAAAAAACACAAATCCTGCTGGACTTGCAGCTGGGGGAGAAACAACCTCAAGAATGGGAAAGGAGCTGTCAGCCTTCATTATTAATATCCAGCTGTTAATATTTAATGTCATAAAACCGCGTCTCCCTCCCCAGCCTAGTCATCAGACATGCAGGGGTCACAGCAGCCAAAATCCTTTAGACAGACAATTCAATGTCCCTGTGCTTTAGCTGCATGCCAGGACTGCTAAAGGTGTTCTAGATGTATTTGAGATGAAATGCTAGAAGCTTTAATAAAGCCTGAGATTAAAAAAAAAAAGAATAGGAAATGGAAAAAACAGTGGTCACGTTCCTCCTGCCTTCCCAGCCAGCCCTGCTCGCAGCATTGACCCCATCCACTAAGCCAAAGGGCACCTGCAGCTGGAAAAAAATAAACAGGGCTGGCCAAAGCAAGAGCAAGTGTTAGCACAGCACAGACATGGCCCACAGCCGCAGCTGCAGCTGCAGGGCCAAACTGCTGCTCTAAGCTTGGTGTCCAGACACAGAGGGAAGGTTTGAACGTGATGTAGAGAGAGGGCCAAGATTTAAATCCTTCAGACTACTAAAGCTAGATGATACTGCACTAGGAAAAAGACCGTGTAGTCTGCCCCAGCCTGTGTTCCCAGGCACTGTGGCACACACTGAGGAGCAAAAGCACTCCAGGAAAGGCTGTTGAGTGTTTGATCTCACAGCAGATGAGACACAGAGAGGGCCTCTATCATGGGGGGCAGGCAAGGGACATTTTAGTGGTTATTTTCAGAGCCTTCACCCTCACAGCTTCACAGAAGGGTCAAACACCAACGTTGCTTGCAGGCAGTTTTCCTCTCAGCGGGTGCGAGCTTGTGTCACCTCTGCTGGCACAGAGCCACGGGTCCTGCTCCCTGCTGCAGATCCCGGGCTCTCCCTGCTAGCGACTCCGTTTGCGCTGCCAACGTTGCCACTAAAGCTGCCTCGCAGTATTAATTTTTAAAGACTCCTTCCTCCTCCCGGGCATAGATTCCGAGACAGCTCCAGAAGCCCACACATATATACCAGTGCAGCGTAGCAGCCAAATGCGTCAAACGAGATTTCAAGGGAGAATGAGGGAATAAAAAGCACAGCCAGAATGTTTTGGCATGCAGTGCAAAGAAAAGCGTGGCACCACATGCAACATCTGCTACCCTTTGGCCTTCCCTGCCTCTCCTGTTTCCACCTGTAAGCTCAAGATTGATTTCTTTCTTTTTTTTACAGAGCAGTGTAGTCAGAGGGGCTGGAGCACCCCAGGCAATGAAGAAACATAAGTAATGAGAATCCTCCGAATATGTTAGTCTGCATGACACGAAGACAGCTGAGACGGTCCTCAAAGAATTGGTCAGATCCAGCAGAGCTCATTAGCTCTGGCTTGGGGCTACTTCTGCCAGACCTGGGTTAGCATGAGCTCCCAGGTGTCCGCAAGCTGCGCTCTGGGCTCCAGGCCGCCCCATCAGCCCAGTGCTGGCCTTTGCTGGCACTGTGGCTCGATATAGCACAGCCCCTCAGCGAGGTGAAGTGCTGCAGAGCATGAAGCAGAGGTATCCAAGTGACTCTTCAGGAAACAACCTGGGCGCAGCTGTGCCCGTACTGAGATGAAGCTATTTAACCTATCTGGGTTTGAGCTGGCTTTATGCAGTACCTCTGTCATCCAGCCCAAATTTGTGGGTTTGTGGACACAATGCAGAGACGCCCCAATACCCCTGCCTACAAAACTATGATGGGTTTGCAGGGATTAGTAGTACAGACTGAACCCTCTGGGGACACATGGGGTCTAGGTCCCTTTTGGTCTGGAAGCAGATAGCTGTGTCCTCACAGCACAGGGACAGAGTCCAGCTCAGGCTGTTATGCACAAGGGCATTTCTTACTTCCTACTTCTTATGGATAATCCACAAACCAATTAGACTGCCTACAGTCAGGTACTGACAGCAAGCGGATACTAAAACAGGGTGGTTATGACTGTGGTCAAGTGTGACAAGAAGGACAAAGGCAAATCTCTCCGTCTGCCACGCTCTGACATGGTAAGGTAAAAGTGACTATTTACAGATAGCATCTCCCTGCCTGTGGATAACAGTAACTTCAGACAACTCTTGCAAACTAGGAACTAGTGAACTCCAGCAGTTAATTATAGTAAATATTTACGTAACGGCTGGGCCCTTCAAATTTAGAAGGAATAGTCAATGCAAGGACATGCCCTTTAACCATCCCATTTTATTACACAAATCACCAGGGAGCCCAGCACACTAAGATTTGCAAATGAAGTGTTTGATATTGGCTGAGACATTAAACTACTTACCTCGTGCTATAAAATGCATAGGTACAGTACATCATTCTTTTTGCAGAAATTTCAACCCCATTTACTTTAGTTAACTCTTCCTCGGCACTTAATATTTTGTGTGCTACAAAGAAACACAGTACATAACCCTGAATAGACCTGGTGCCACCGCTCTAGCAGAGTCTGACTTAAAATAAAAATGTTTTCCCCTTTGCTGTTACTAAATTTGGCATCGCTTATGTAGGTTCTATTGATGTGTCTAATCTACTTAACATCCTCAATGTTCTTCTATTAGCTGGTTGCTTGGGAATTTGCCTTACATGAAAGATTCTGCTTCTGTGTCCCATCCCCTGCTTTCCCCACACACACACTGGGTAATTAAAGCAGGTTCTGTAAGTGGGGTAATATGTTATCATCCAAAATTACTTGGTACTCAGGAGCATTGTAGCAAATCCTGTAATAAGCAAAAGCTGTGCATGCTGGGAGAAGGTGCTGCATGGTTTCCAGCCAGAGCACAGTTTTAATAGGATCCTGGTCTGAATTTGGGAATCTGAGTCAGTCCCAAGCACCCTCGACTGGCAGGACTCAGATGTGCCTTGGGTAGGGTGTAATCTATACCAGGAGCAAGATGAGACACTGACAACTCTCAGGAGCCCCCAGCTGTGGCCAGTGGCTGGAGTAACTCCAGAAATACCTGGAGACAAAGCATGATGAGCTGATCATCTTTGGGAGCTCAGTGTGGAGGAAAGAGAAGAGGAATGAAACACAAAAATCCCAGAAGTCATTTCCTTCTCACTACAAAAAATTGCATTCCCAGATGCACAAATCAAATATGGGAAGGGGTTGACCATTGTTGCATTAGGCATAGTTTTAGGTGGTCCATAAAAGAGTTCTTCTTACTGAAATGTTATCCCAGATAGTATTTACTGCTCTATGACTTCCTTTCTAGAGGATTTTTGTGTTACCTTAGGGAGGAAAATGCTGAAAGGTATCATAAGTCAAGGTGCAAAAGTGTGCAGTGTAAAATTAGCTGAGAAGAGAGGATGAAGCAGCCCAAGAAACGGTCAGGTTTAGCCAAGGGACAGCAGCTGCAAAATCAGGAACCCAAAGGACTTAATGGATGGGGGTTTTGCATGCATCAGAAACCTTCTGCCTGGCTGGCTGATTTATGTGACTGAGAAGGCTCAGATGAACCCTCCCTCCTGAGCTTGCTCATAACATTATAGGGTAGGCTAAGAGGGTTACTCAACGTTATTACTGCTGTTGCTGTTGTTTATTTATTAATGCATCTGTATCAGAGACCGTGGCTGATCCTGGGAGTCTCGCTGTGCTACGTGCACGGGATGCAGAGCAAGAAGGAGCAGCCCCTGCCCAAGAGCACTCCAAGAGCTCCCTTTCCCCAGAACCAGAGCAAGCTCCCAAAGCTATCCCAGGGACACAGATCCCCCTTTTCACTGCCATGTTAGCCACTTATTATTTCCTAGCATAAATATGTTTTATAGAGAAATAAAGTCTGCAATTCTGAAAAGGGAGTGCTTTCACACACCCGCTTCTCATCTATAAAGTGTGCCGTGATTTGGCATCTCAGGTTAAAGTATGAAATTATGACACCAGAATTGACTTTAGAGTTTCTGATGCTTCCTTGGATGATTGCTTCTATAACTTATAGAGACAGGGGAGCGTTTGTATTCTACTGAACACATAAATTAATATCCATACATGAAAACGATGTGTAGACAGCAGGACAGGGGCAGGGATGAGTTTGCTACAGTGTATAACACCAAAGGAGGGCTTGTCAGCAGCAGTTTCTGTTGTATTTGGAGTATTGTGGTAAGAGTCTGCAAGAATAATGAAGTAAAATAAAAGGGGTTTGTGCTTGACTTGTGAAAGCAGCTGAGAAATTTATGGTATTTTCCATCATCATACCATTTGGGGGGGCGGGGAGTCCTACTGAAAATAAATATACATTTTTATTTTTGCTGGTGGATATAAACCAGATTTTCATATTTTCATGTGCTCCATATATTTTACACCATGAGCAGGGCAGGTTATTTTGTGGCCTAAAGAACAGATGTAAAGGTATTGGAATCTGGTCTCATAATGCATAAGAGATAAGGTTCTCTTGCTCATGCTTGCTAAAAGCTTTATTTTAGTCTGTCGTGGCAGAGACAACATTATTTGATTCTGCTTCTTCCCTACGTTTCTAACAGTAGCAATATTATATCTGTTGAAAAGAAATTGGAGCAAAATAATAAACAAAATACCCCAACCCCTGCACAACCCACAGATCTCAAAGCCTGTTAAATTCATGGCAAAGTTTTAAAAGCAAAGGGGATGAAAATTGTAGCCCCACTGAAGTCAATGGAAAACTCCCAGTGAGGGACAGGAAATGGGAGCTGGAAACAGCAACCAGGATGTTTCTGTTTCTCTCACCTCTGACCCAAACCTTTTTAAAAATTAAAATAAAATTTTAGAGATGCAGCATCAAAGGGCTGGAGGCACAAAGGAAACATGGGCCTGCTCCTAGCTCCTAGCCCTAGCTCCTCCATCAGCTGTGATGCTGATGAGCCGAGGCAGCAGGTAAGACATTCCCATCAGCACGGCACGCTGCCTGCCGGATGCGGTGCCATCAGGAGCAGCAGAGGGGCTGTGGGACACACACCAGTGGCTGGACCAGATGGAGGCTTTGGACTGCACTGCAACGTTCAAGTTTGTCCCCAGATCCGATGGCAAAGTCATGTGCCAGTTTGTTAGTCTGGAGAGCTCGAAGGGATCCTGGGAGAAACCCTTATCCCACATAAATCGTCTGGAGCTGATGGATGGCAGGAGCCTCAACCATAAAAATCACAGCCAGAAACATGATAAATAGTTGCATCCTGTTAAAAATAGGCAGCAGAGCAGCAGGCACATGCATTGGCTGAGGAGGATTGCCAGTCAGTGACTGAACTGCCAAGGCATTTTGGCGTTCAGCTTCAGAACAGGCTTTCAGGCTATTCTTGCAAGCGAACAACCTCTGTAGTAACCTGGTTTTCAGTACACATCGAATTTTCTCTGGGTACCTCAGGAGCTGGCAGAAGAAAGCCCAGAAGAATGTTTTGGTTGACTCTGGTTTTTGTATATAGCAGGTACTGGAGCCAGCTTCTCTTGGCCAAAATCAAGTTTTTCCCTGGGGGCATCATTTAAATGTGTTTGCTTTACCACCAAATCCTTATTTTGTATAAAGTACTCAAGGGAAAATGTTGCCTCCCTGCCTCCTCCAGCAGTGTTCCTGCCTTTACTGTAACAGTAGCATATTTGCATGGCGCCTGCTGCATTGGAGGCTCAGACTCCCATAGTGCAGGTAATAAACAAATATTACTGTGAGCTTTCTGGAGCAGCTCTCTCTCCCTCATAAGAACTTCCATAAAACAGTTGCTAGATTGCAGACGGAAAAGCAAGCCTTTCCAAAAATTTCTCTCAACACTTAAAACCAAAAGCTAAGTACATCAGTCACATGTGGTTTGCTCTGTATGCAGAACCAATAAAACCTTGCAAATTTCAGTTGTAGACCTCAAAATGTCCTGTCTGTGACACTTGAAACTTTCTCTCACCATGAAATTTCCACAGTAATGTCCCAAATCCTTCCCCAGCCCATAGTCTCCAGGCTGTTCTAGCTTCAGGTCTCATCCATGCTTCTTAAACACCCAAACCCAGTCTTCTTTTCATCTCTGCAGTGCCTTCCTCCTGCCCTGTGTGGTTTCTACCATGCTTCCATATGCCCTCACACCACTTTTCCAGCCTTTCAGCTTGCAAGAGACAGCACATGCTGTGACTCAACCAAAAATATGTAGATTTGGATGGGGGAGCTGTCAGATGCCAGAGAACATGGGGTAGTATCTTCTCTCCAGCTTTTCTTTGGTGGAAGTACTTACTGGCGTCTTTCTTCCCCAAGTACTGCCATTGCCCTGGCCCTCTGCCAAATTTGATTCCATGCTGACCAGTGGAGCTCAAAAGCTCATAGTTGGGGACTAGCAGATAAACAGTGTGTTTGTGTAACTTTTGTGTCCCTAGGAAACAAGGCTGAAAACAGAAATATGAACTATGTCCATGTTTACAGATATCTTTCTTGCTAATATTTCTGTTCAACTTGCCCCTGGGACTCTGAGCAACTCAATGATAAACACTGCCTAAACAGAGAGTAAGGCATGGTCTCTACTCCAATTAAAGAAGACAAAGTAAAGTATGAAAATCTATACCATTCAGCTATTGAAAAATGGCTCTTGTAAATAAGCAGTGAGGAATAAATCACACACAAACATGGCACACAAACACAGGGATAGTTTCAGGCTGGGATCATCCGTATCTGGTCAGCTGAAAACAAAGATATAAACAAACTTGTCCTATCTGAACCCAACTTTAAAAACACAGTATTGTGCATTCACAGTAGCTCAAATGTTAAATATAAAGCCTCATCTATCTCAACGGGAAATGCTAATGAAAGGAGTAAGGCTTCAACCACATCTCTTGTAGGGCATCAACTTCCCAACTTCAGACTTGCAGCAGAAGCTTATCCTCCCTAGAGATTCACTACTCCACTGCCTTGCCATTAACCATCTGTCATATTTTACTCAATATCCATGGGTTCAGGACACTCATTGGCAGGGGGACACTTCTCGTAAAAATCCACTTGGCCCAGGCTTGAATCTCTATGGGTGCAGCCAATCCGCATGTCACTGTTTCACTTCACTTTTCCCTGGAGCAGTGACTGACACCTTGCTCAGCCACAGCTCAGGGAAATGCCACAGAATTTGCAATCATCTTAGCTCTAGTATCAGTCTATACAGTCCTGATCTTGATGGCCAGGAGAAACACCTAGATCTGCCCAAATTAGGCAGGGTGAGGCTTTGAAAACAGGTTTCCCATCTCTTGAACGATTGTTCTAACCAATGGATGGTGGGTGGAACTTGCCCACAAGCTCAGGAAGTAGCTAAGTGGGAAACATGGGCCTCTCAGCTTACCTAACTATAAGCCTGAATGCCTCAGCTGATTTGAGCCTAACCTTAAAAATTCGGTGCATACGTGAACTGAATCAGACCAGACTTTTTCTCCATCAAGCCTCTGCAGAACACTCAACCACCTTTCTTTTTCTTTGCTGCATCAGGAAGGAGTTAAGCAATTTAAAACTGTGCAGATCAGAGTGTACAAAACAGACTGAGCCCTTCCCACCAAGAGTCCTCTTGCCATCCCAGGAAGCTCTAACATGCATGATTGGCTCAGCGTCAAGCTCCTAAAAGAGCCCCCTTGTTGGTTAACAACATTGGCAGGGCATGACTTGAGAACTAGGAATCCTGGTTTGCAAAACACTGCCATGCAAGTAGCTAGAAGTTAACTACACACATTGCAATGAAAATGGACATTAAGGGGTCCTCCTCATTGTTTAGTATGGTTTGGGGTTGGGGTTGGGGTTTTCTTTTTTTGAAAGGAAAGAGGTTTTGGGTGGGTGTAGAAGAATTGGCAGTGAAGCATCAGGACAGCCAGTCAAATAGACAAGCAGGACTTCCTTTTTTACCTCTCTTGTCTTTAATCTGAGCTTTCCTGCAGCTAAATGTATGGGTAGGGATGTAGCGAGGGAAATCTGCACTTATTTATTTCTGGAAATTAGGATGAAGTCATTATGGCCTGCACAGTATGTTTGGTATTATGAAGTTGCAAAGTGAGCTACAGAAAAGGCATTTAGTGGGAAATATTGTCAGCTGGCAGTCTCGGGCACTTGAGTACCCCCCATAACATGCATAACGGAATCAATTTAAACCTAGTGAAAGGGACATTGTCTGATAAAGTAATTCCTCTTTGAACACAAGATGGCAGCCTTAAATAAATGCAACCCCGCACAGCTTTTAATCTTACACATCATTAAATTCCTAATTTACACATTATGTTTTCATGGGCCAACCCATAACTCATTAGTGTTGAACTCTTGAGTTGTAAAGACCAACACACTAGACAAATGTGGGCTTCTTTATCTGCTTTTCTTTGGGTGGCAGTTCTCTTTTAATTTACCACAGAGGCAGACTTCGAATTCAACATTAAGAGAGCTTTCTGATCTTGTGTGCTTTGTGCATCCTCTACCGCAAAGAAAAACTTCTCTGGTTACTGTTCTGTACCCACAGACTTTACTGATAGAGCATGGAATGTGGAATGGGGAATACCATTTTTTTTCAGCTTATTCAGACACTGGAGTTCCTTGAAAGATGCATCTTTCTGCGGGAGGATTTCAAACAGGCCTTGAAGTCAAAACCAAAACAGACTGCAAATAACATAGGGTTTGGAGCTGGTCTTCCCACTTTTCCACAAAACTTAACACACCAAATCATGTTTTGATCTCTTGTCTTTCCATTCTCTTGTCTGGGTGTTGTCTGACAGAAGTCACAAACACCATCTGAGCAGGAGGGTCTCCATAGGGCTCCAGTACCATTACATAGAAATAATTCTACCAGAATGGATGGAAACAGCAAGAGAAAGGCTATAACCACTTTCTCTGCCTTGGGAACTACAGGTCAAAGATGTCAACCGTAGAAAGAGTCTTTACAAACCTGGTGCCACTGCTTTAGCATTGCATGTAAGAACATAAATGGCTCTTGGAGCAGTTCAGGCCAAGGGCCCTTTCAAGCCAGCCCCTGGTCTCAGATTCCCTACGCAGGCAGGGGCAGTGGGAAGCATGGCTCACTGTGTGGGGTCAAGGAAGGCAGAGCAGCAAGGAAGGCTTCAGGTTCAGTTTGTTCTTCCTGGCTGGGCTGCAGTTTATCATGGCCACAGAGCCACCAGTCTGCAAGAGCTGCTGCTTTGAGAAAGCCAAGCTCCAGCAGCCCAAGGGAATTGTCCTGCTGGGAACTGGACTGAGGTTCACAGATGGATGGAAAGGCTGATCACGACAAGGACAAGTTCAGGATCATCCTTTTTCACCAGAGCTGAACAAGTTTCTAGGGAAAGTCAGTGCTCCTCAGGGGAATAAGGAGCACTCCTAAGGAGAGAGGAGGAATATTCACACCTCAAGTGTAAACAGTTGCAGGATCTCATCCCTGTCCTACTCAAAGTCAAATGGAGGCTGTCCACAACACCGGCAGAAGAAATCTTGATGGAAGTCCCCATCTAGTCTCTTGCTACTCCTATCTCCAGCAGCTCACAACGACTGCACCACTGGGCACATTAAAGACCCTTCAACTATTTCAGAGAATGGCAGTGCTGATCCAAGTCATCTGCTTGGCACCCCCATGGAGCTAACTTCTTATTCTTATAGGATGGATGTCTTCACCCCCACCCAGTCCCTTTTTCTATTTGTTTTATTATATAGGCATTCATTTTTCTCTAGTTTTCTCCATCCCTCCTTTCTCTTCCTTTTGGTGGATGGGAACATAAAATTTTGTTCATGGTGAGTTAATATCCATTTAAAGAGGGAAAGTCAGTAGAGAAAGACATAAAAACCAGTCAAAGTATCTTTCTACTGACACCACTTTCCAAGTGGAACCTTCTAGAGGGCTTGTGGATGGTGAGGGACAGTGTGTAGCAGTGGGGATGTTCCTGTGTGGCAAATAAAGGGACTTTGGCTCTTTCCTGAGACTAAACTACTTGGGGAAGGAGGTGGGCTTCTGATATCAGCTGAACATCAGCATCAGTAGGCTTTGCTTCAATTTCTGGCACAGATTTAGAGATATGATTTAAAGCCAATCTGGGCTTCTCTATGCCTTAGTTTACTCCTAGAGGAAATTAGTCTAGCATTTGGAGCATTTAAATGATTCCACTGCATGCTCCTGCAAACACATTGAGACTTGGAGACCCAAGTTGCATTCTGTCTTTTCTCCACATCTTCCCCATCAGAGATTGCTCTAGAGGTCTAATGCAACCCCCAGCAACATCTGTACAACCTCATAAGGACATCATTTTAAAACAATGCATTGCACAAGCATACCAGGAAAGGATGGATTCCTTTTGTGGTTAAAGCACAGCAGGAGGCCCTCGAAGATTTAGGTTCCTTTCTCAGCTCTGCCCAATAGTTTGAACAGATCATTCAATCTTTTCAAGCTCCCAGTTCCCCTTTATGAGAGGGGAACAGCTCTCGATGGGAATGCCTATGAGGATTAATGCACACAACATGAAAGAGGTGAGGGCTGTATTGCTAAGCTGCGTGACAGCGAGTTACTCTCCTTGGCTTGCCAAGTCCCCTACACTCCTGCCAGAGATGGGACACAGCCTCCAGAGGTGGCAATTAGAGCACTGCCAAGTATTACAGTGATGCGTGGCACACAGCACGGCCACCCTTCCTTGGCAGGGCGCCTCTCCAAACAGGGCTGAGCCGCACAGCAGCTCCCGGGGCAGGGCAGGGTCCCTGCGGGCGGCCCGACCCTGCCCACGCAGCTCCGGGTGGCTGCAGAGCCAGGGCGGGCGGCAGGCTCGCTGCCCGGCGTCCTGCTGCCACCTCTGCTGCCTGAGCACGGCCGTCGGACCTGCCTGCACCCTGCCTCTGCTGCCCACACCCTGCCTGGCCTGCCTGTGCCACGCTGCCCCACTGCCCACCCTGCCCAGACTGCCCCGCTGCCCACCCTGCCCAGGCTGCCCACGCCCTGCCCACACTGCCCTGGCCCCAGTTCCGTGCCTGTGGCACTGCTCACCCTGGCAGTGCTGCTCCTCTGAGGGTCACACAGTCCCCCACGACCTTCTGCTCCCCACAGCCCCTACTTCTGCACAGCCCCTCTCCAGCCAGCCCCCACCATCACGTCCAGAGTCAGCACTTCCCAAGTGCCTGCCCTGCTGCTGACACCCACACACACAGTCAGGCACAACCCACCTGCCCATATGGCCCAGCAGCCAAACACAATTTTCCCCTCATCCACAGCCCCTCGGCAACCTCCCATCTGCCCTCCTTCCTTTGCACAGAGGGCTCAGACAACCCTTCACATGAGGGCCAGCCTCTGCAAGCCTTGCCAGAATACAGACAAGACATGCCCTTCAGCTACACGCTGCCAGAGACAGCCCCTCACACCATGCAGAGGCTTCCCTCTGCTCCCTCTCTTTTGGCCTCCTGTGCATACCAGACTTCTCCACACCCTGCACAGACAGACCCCTTCGCTCCTGAATGCAACCACTGACACCTGAAGCGTGCTCACACCTGTAGATCCAGAACTACAGAGGTACAAATCATTGATCTTTTACAGGCTGGAGACCGAGTGGAAAGGCAGCAAGGCGGTGTGATCAGACCATCAGTGGAGGGAGACCTTAAAGCTCAGGCACGAGCCAGTGTGCTGCCTTTTAGGAAATGCTGTTACCACAGTTGCAACTGCATCCACCTCAGTCAGACGCCAGCTCCATTACCCACAAAGTCACAAGGTCTTCATCTGTACTCACCACTTGCCTGTGCCCCACTGACATTTATCATCCAGGCAGTTCTCCAACACTGCTATAATGGACAAACCCTATGGCAGAAGCAAATGTTCTGAATCACAAATATCTCTGCACCGGTCTGGCTCTGCATGTGCAAACACACAAGTGCTGGCTCCAGGGCTGTGCTGCATCTCTCCCAAGCACTCCCCACCTCGCTCTATACCTGCACACTTTACAGACATGCTTCTACAAGCATCCCAAATATAACCCCTATGCTTCCACAGGAGCAGCTTCCCAAACTCTCAGTGCAATTCGAGCAACACAAATATATCCACACATGCCATATGGATTTTCATGTTATCCAAGTAACAGTGGTCTGCTGGCAAGGCAAGTTACATTGTGGTTGCCAAACCAAGGAACAGATCCCTTAGTTCATCATTAGAGGTAGATGGATTCTGCTGGGAATGAGGACTGGGACTGCTTAGGGCTTTATTCAGCTTATTCATTTGTCCACTTATATTAAACAGATTATTTTTTTTAATTGTAATATTTATTTCTATTTTTGTGCTGCTGTGTCTGATGTTGTATGAAAATAGATCATGGACTGACCCTTGCACCAAACAGAATATATCCTAAGTGAGAAGACACAACAACCTGTAAATAATAGAGATGATGGCATTAGGCAGAGCTGTTCTGTTGTCTCCCTCTGCCATACCCCATGATTTTACTTTCAAAATCTCTTCTCGTGTTTAACACTGCAGTGGGCTGCTTTATGCCTTCCTGCACTTTGGACACCAGGAAAAAAAAAACAAACATCAGGTTTTTTCTCTCTGTCATACTGGTGACATAATCAGCTCTGCCTTGGTTTTCCCTGGCTTCCATCACCAGTTTCTGGACATAGGTAGTGCCTTTGGTGAGATTTCACCCCATTTTATGCCTTTTCCATTGTCACAAGGTTGGGTCACTTCCTTAAAAGTAACCTGCTGTGATCAAGGTTGCTTCCCTTGACCTGGTTTACGGCATTTTAAATGTTTTAGTGTTTTGACTGTTCCTCAGGTTGAACACAGGATGTTTGTTGCACTGGTAAGAGGTAAGTACTGCGAAACCTAGGGAGTGATATATGGATGGTTCATGCTTTCTTTTGGATTTAATTTTTCATCCTCTAGTGCTCTGTGGTGAAAAGAATGTTTGCTGCTTGCCTAGGGAGACACCTGACATTTAGACTTTATCTTCTGTAAAGGCTTGGGCCAAAATTCTCTTCTCTGACTTTGGGAATGGCAGTAAAGGGCACACAGTTGAAGTGAAGGGGGGGACAAAGAGGGATATGTGTCCTTCTGATACCAGGCCACAGTAAGGAACTGTGCAGCCCTCTGATAAAAGTCAGTTCCTCCAATATAAATGGGGTTTTCATCCCCAGGCACCTTGCAGAAACTCCTCAGTCCCAGACTACTCGTGGGCCTGGGGATGGAGGAGAAGAAAAGAAGAGCAACTTGGGCTACAATGTCCTGCTATAATGGCCTAACCAGGGGAGTGCTCAGATTCCGGGTTTGGAGCTTTCACAGCCCCTGCACACCCAGGTAGAATACAAAGGCTGAAAAAAAGGCAAAGAATCCTCACCTGGAATACCCTGTGCTCAAGCTCAAAGCAATGCAATGCACAGAGTTTCCTTTCTTTTTCTTCGTCTTCTTTTTTTTTTTTCTGGATGAGTCCTAATTTTGCATTGTCCTAACCTGATTTGGCTGCCCCTGCCTCTGGCTTTATCTCATGTCCTAAGTCAGTAATGTTGATTTAACAGAGACAGATCTGACAGGAGCAGAAAGAGTAAGGAAAGGACACCTTTCTGGAGATAACCCTCCAGTGTAAAATAGATAGGTGTGTGAATCTTCCCATCTCTAGGGCATCAGGAGCCATGATCTCTCCCTCCAGAGCATTCACTTTCCCAGAGCTAAACACACTGGCTTTCAGAAACTCTCCCCTTAGGTGCTTACATCTGGTTTGCTGCCTGGGGTAGGAGACACCAAGAGATGCTGTGCTGGTCTTCCCATAGCTCTTCATTCCTGGCTTTCCCTACCCCAACCAGTCACAGCAGCAGAGGACAGTTCTGAAGGAGAGGGCAGTTCTGTGGGAATACAAATGGTTGAACGTGGGTCAAAGATGCCAGGAGAGGTTTCTTCTGTGAATGAAATGTTGGAAGTTTGTGTTCCCCACCTGCCAGTGCCCACACCTGCTCCTCCCAATCATTCAGATATCTGAGTTGAGGTGACTGATGGTCCATTAATAGCCAAAAAGGCCCCTTGGCACAATTGATAAAAGAGGTATGAACTTTCTGTAAATGGCACTGGTTTATAGCTGTTGGAATAAACGCTACTTAGATGGTTTCCCAATTTTAAGTAAGGACTTTTTCTCTCCCTTCATGTGCTCAGTGTGAGGAAGGATTGGTATGGTTGCAGGTTGCATTTTTGCTGGCCTTCCTGTGGATAAGTAGCATCTGCTTTGCAGAACTGTAGGTGAAGGTCTTCTGCATGATTGTATTACCAGGTCTGATGGGCTGTAAAAGATAGACTGCAGCAAGAAGGACTCAGTTATGCTCTGCCCATTTCTTCTTTTATCAGAAATTTCACTTGTGGGTTGTATCTGTCAGGTGGATTCCCTACAGTACAGAAAGGCTGGGGAGCTTTCCCTGCCACGCTTTGAAAGCAGGCCTGAACATCCTCGGTCTGGTAGAATTTAGAGTATGTTTAATTTCCATGTCACTGAAATAAAATAGTATTTGTTTTAGAGATTTTGTGAAACACTGTTGTTGTTTTCCCGGCTGACCTTTCAAGGCTCTGTATTGCCGTGGCAGCAGGTTGCTATGGGGATCACCTCACATGGGTGGGAGCATGAACCAGGACATAAAGATACACTGGGTGCTCCATGCTGCCCCGTTCAGTGGTGCTGTACAGCTCACAGAAATCTGGTGGGCTGATTCATTAACACATAGGAGATTGAGCTCCAACTTACATCCCTTTTTTCCTGTATTTTCCTTTATTGTTTGGTGAAAGTAACTTTTTTCTAAGTTAATTACTTATTTTCAATGGTGCCATAGGTTTTGTTTTCTATTAGCAAATATAACTTGCAGCAAACTGAGGATCAGTCCTGGAGAGCTCAGGTTAAGCCAAGGGTTTAAGCTATACATATTTATGATGTAATTACTCTCTTCTTTTTTTTCCCTTATTTTTCGTGGTTTTGTATCACCTGTAAGGTAGAAGTGTGTCAGTGGTTAATTCCTCTTGGAGAAATCCAATACAAATTCAGCAATAGTTTGCTGTTAGACAGATGGCTGAAAGGAAATGATTAATCTACTAACCTTGGATTTAGGAGATATGGATTTGAGTCTCTGCTTGCTGCAGATTTTCCATGTGACACTGAGGCGTAAATATCCTCAAATATGGCCACTAGCCTCTGTGCTTGACTTCACAGACTGCAAAATAGCGTCACCCTGTCTCTCAGGGCAAGGTGAGAAGAATGAAGGCACATGGCCTCAGCCAGCTAATCCCAGCTTCTTTACAAGGGAATCTGCTGGCCCACAGCAGCAGGGTAAGCAGAAGGTGACTGGGAATGAGTTTGGAAGAGAAAGTGATGGCAAAATGTTTTGTTACAGTTTTGGGGTGGTGCAGAGCTACTCTACAAACTGAGGCTGTGGGATGCTGCGGGGATGGGTTCCACACAAGTGCCTGGCAAAGGCAAGGCTATTTTCAGGGAACTAGACCATGATTTGCGACTGCTCATGCTGACATAGATTTTTCTATAGTTTCATGTCTCAAGCACACTTCTGTTTTGTATGGGCATAATTAGTGCCAGTGACTGTCTCCCAAGGGAGTGTCTGAACTGGAACTCAGCCATCCTGAAAACACAACATGAGGAGAAGGGTATCTAAGAAAACAGGTAGATCCTCCTAATCCCCATTCTGCTCCCTCATATCCCATCTGCAACTCCTTTTATACAGTCCCAAGCATTTATTAGTTCCTCAGCTATTCCGAAGGACAGACCCAATATTTGCCACCCTACATGTGACATGAGACACACCACAGGCTGGGCTATAAGCACCACATCCAATCTTCCAACACTTGTATACATGGACTGTCTCCCCTCCCCCTTCCAAAACAGATCTTCTCTCTGCCTTTTTGGTGAAAAATCCATCATCAAAAGTATTTATTTGTTTTAAGTGAATCCAGAAACCTAGTCTTCGAACTGCTGTCTTTTGCAATTTCCTGAGCCAACCCCACTTCTCTGCACCATTCATCATTGCTTTCTTTGTGCTCTGCCCTGCTCTACCCCCAAGAAACATTCAAAGACATTGAGTACAGGCCTTAGAAGCACACATGCCTGTGCATGGCTGTCTCTACACATCCTGAGGCCGTATGGGTTGAGCTCTCCAGGATCTGGAGCTTGAGGGGGGAATGCATCCAGCAGACGTGTCACAGGCAGGGGCCAGGAGAAGTATTGCCGGAGCTGAGTGTAAAATTGATATGTTGGAGAGAAAAATCACAAACACTCCCCAACAACTGTCATCAGGGTCCATCTCCAAGAAGGGCTTCACATCTGGGAAGAAACTGCCTGCAGGTAATTGGGTTTGCTAGAGTTGCCTCTCTAATTAATAAGTGATTTGACTTGGAGATTGGAAATAATAGTTGAAATGATGGCATAAGCACAGGGGCATTGGGGCTGCTGTTGCTGTACTATTCAGAAAGGACTTTCCTGCACAATCTAATGACACTGTATGGCAGTTTGAGGAATGTGAAGTTGTTTGCCCAGGAGACCAACAATGTGATAATATTGGCATATAACCTTCTAGTATTTGAGTAATTAGTTGCTTAGCTACTTTGGATAGGTCATTATTTTGCAAACTGGAAACATTTGCAAGTGGTGATATTTTCCTCGGTATGGTGAAAGAGCTAAACCTATTCTGGCAGTGTACAACTCCTAGAAATATGTATGCATAAATTGTTTCTAATGAGACCATCTGCCTTTTATAGCCCCTTTGGAACTAAATAGTACCCAAAGCCCACTCTGTCTTTTAGATATCCATGGTCAGGAAGGCTGCTCCTGGCAATAACAATATGTAGTTTTTTGCAGCTAGAGAAGCTTTTTGATTCCTACATTTCAAGATGTGTTCGCATGTGCGTGCGTGCATGATACTGCTTATATTTGTTAAAGTTATTAGAAATCACTGTCCCAAATCTCTGAAGAGATAGCATCTGGTAACTCATCTGTTAAATTAGTATTTTCAAAGATAACAGAAAGTTCAATCTTTCACTTACAGGGCTGGGGGCAGCTTGGCAAGGATTCTTCGCCATATCAGGACCTTCCTGTATTTGCAAGGGAACAGCACTGTTTTAAAGGAACACCCTCAATTTGAAAATCACAGCCGAGTTGCTCAGACTCAGCATCTCACTTTGAGGCACTCACATTTTGACACTGGTGTAAAAGCAGTGTGACTTCCAGGGTGTTGTGTGCACACAGCTCCCACTGAATGTTGAGGACACAGAGGGGCTCAGCACCCCTCAGTCTCCAAGCAGCTGCTGTCCTGGTGCCCAAAGTGCAACAAGTTTCTTCTATTACTCATGTTTATAACCTCATACCAATTACTACAAAAATAACATGATAACCTGTAATTCAGCACTTGCCTCCTCCTTGCCTTCACTGGGCTGGAGCCAACTGACTGAGAATAGTGGAGTCAGGTGCTTTTCTTCATGTCAAGTTTTCAGTCATATCCCCTCTCAAGTCCTTCTATAGCAACACAGACCTTTAAAAAGCCTCCACTGACTGTTTGTTTGTTTGTTTGTTGCTTTACTCTGCAACCACTTGGATGTGTTGGCTTTAGTCTGAGGATTTGTAAAGTCGTGCTCCATGTGGTTTCTCTTTAAATACTCCCTGCAGCTTCTGTCGGAGGAGACCTCAGGCATGTGCTGGGGGACAGCCTGTCTGGGAGGGACGCTCTGCATGGGCAGGGCAGTGCTCGGGGTCATGTCCCCTGGCAGCTGGTGAGGCCAGCTGGAGTCCTGACCTCTGGCTCCAGGCTGGCTGTGGCTGGGCACGCTGGGTGTACTGGGCACACTGGGGAGTGAGCGGGGTTAGTGAAACACCTGGTGAAGGAGGAGGAGTGCTGCGCTTGCAAGGAGGGAGAGGAGGCCTGGCACGCCGGTCATGGGGCAGGGACACAGCATTCCCACTGCAGAGGTGCCTGGCTGTTGAATGGAAAGGTCACTCAGGGATTGATTGTCCTGAGGCAGCCTCACAAACCTCTCCTTCCTGAGGAACCCCTTCCTCTCAGCGTACAGTTCCAGCCCCTCCAAAGCCCTCAGGAACCCAACGTGGGCACAGCCTTTCACCTTTTTTTGGATTAGCTCAGCTAAAAGCCATGGGTGCCCGTGGGACAGTGCACAGAAGGGTTTTCCAGGGTGTACCTGGTAGGTGACCAGCCCTGAGGCAGTCAGATGTTTCCATGATACTCTGTCTTGAATTAAATATTCTATGCCAGGTCACGTTAATTAACATTCCATCTGTCATAACACAGCAGGGTAGTGAGCTGAGGTGGGGGGAGGATAAACACTTTCCTATTCACTACCTGCTGTTAATTAGAAGATAAATTAAATAATAAAATTTTTTTAAGAGGCTGCACTCTTTTTAAGGGTTGGTGAATCAGTGCTTTGTGATAACTCATCTCCTTCAGGTGACTCTAAGGTCTCAACTATAGCCAAGATTAATCCAGAACTTTAGTCAATGAGCTTAGTGCATATTCTTGTCTTAATTACAGCCTGACAGTAGCCATGCTACGTACAGCTCAGGACAAATGCACATTCAGGAGGCTCAGGGTTGGAGGTTTTTTCAGTCATCATCTCAGATGTCTCCCTTTGAAATCTCACTTGCCCTATTTCCTCTCAGAGGAAAGTTTTGCTGGGAAGTTTGATAAAACTCCTTTGGTGTTTTTAGAGCTGTAGCGCTTTGAAATGTATCTGAACTTTCCTTTAGAGAACTTTTTCTTTTTTTTCCCCTTTTTCTTTCTCAGCTCAAACACACTCCACAATTGCTTGGCCTTGTTGTGTACCTGTTTGAGGTAGGTTAACTAGCATAATAAAAATATCGATGAGTTAGCATCTTGTCCTTTTTTTTTTTTAATGCAGCAAAATCCCATTTTCTCTTCTCACATCAGGTGTGCAGGAGTCACCACAGAGTTTGTTATTTTATCTTACTTTATGGGTAGGTATTTGTACACACCGTGGCAAGGAAGAATATAACACAGGAGAGCTCTGGTAATGTAGGTGGCTGTGTACCAGGTGTGTCTGCCACCACAGCCATGCCAGTTATGATCCTGCCTCATGCAGGCACACTCACATCAAGCTAACCAGGCACAGTTAGCTTGAGGGCTGTTGAAGCCACTTGCTTTGCTCATTGGCAGGGCTGGTTTTGTAGTTTTATCCAGCCAGCTTTGCTGCTACATCTGCATTCCACGTAGAAGCCTTTGCCAGTACCGAACAGTGGTATTCCCCCACCTACAAAACAGCCTGATGCAGACACCATGTGACTTAGCTCTAAGAGGACAGCTCTGGCAAAGAGCTTGGTCCCTGATAGTCTCTGTTGCTGACATAATGGGCTTTCCAAGATATGGGACTTGGGGAGAGAGTTTGCTTGTCTTTTGAATATAATGGCTGGACTTGGGTTCGGTATTGTTTCCAGCGAAACACATTTTAAAGCAGAACTTCGTTTTTATCTTGACAGGTTTGTTTGTTTGCAAATATGGAGCCTCTATCATCAGGCCAGGTCCTCTGCAAATAAGTGTCTTAGTGTGGTTAAAAAAGGCCATCCATACATGAAAGTTACCACCTGGTTTGTAAACCACAGCTCAGGGGTGAGAGGGGGACTTCCCTTGCACTTTTGTCAGAGCTTCAAGACGTCTTCCTCTGGACTGGGTCACAGCTCTGAGCTGTAGTAGTCGTTGTGTGTTTCAATAGAAATGAGCAAGAGCTCACATCTTATGTAAGGAGATCTAAAAAGTAAGTCAACATGAGCAAATTGCTTCTGTTGCATAGAGAACGTGAGGCCGACGTCACTGTTACGTACACAAATTAAATCTTATGTGCATGAAAGGACGTTCAATCACAGGCAAGAAAAATAAAATCTCAAAAGAAAGTCCATGAGGTAGGCAGAGCAGGGCCCACAGAAGTGGATGGCCAGAGGTGGACAGCAGGTGAAGAGCAGGGAGGGACCTGTGGGAAGTCCAAGAGCCTGCTAGGTTTGGTTCCCTTTCACTGTAATTGTAATTTGCTTGTGTGACAGAACCCCTGGAGAAGAAGGGAAGTGACAAGACAAATGGCTACATTCATTTCCATAGGTTTGGGCACTGAGGGATGGAATCCAAACTGGTGGAGTAGTTTCTGTCAAGTGGCATTTCAGTGGGTCGGAGTGCCAGGAGGAATTTTTACTCCTTACCAACTCCATGAGGCACATGAGGTAGACTCACCAGAAAATACTTACCAGGCTGTGACTAAAACCAGAAGTGAACAAACAGGGTCTTCCTTTAGCTGTTCTGCCTCAAGTACAACCCTTTGGACATAAAGAACACAGTTGGAAGCTGAAGCCATGAGGGAAAGTGTCTTCACCCCCACCTGTCAGGGCAGACAACCCTGGCAGATGGCTAGAAATAGCAAGCCCTCTGATAAGACCTGGAGTTAAAAATCTTAATTTTTGTGTTGCAATGTTACAAAATGTTACAATGGTGTTAAAATGTGACCACAAGGGTTGAGAGGAACCTCTCTGTGTTTCCCTCCTGTCTTTTCTTCCTGGTTTTCAGTTTCAACTCTATCTCTGTGGTGCTGCTCCAGCCCTTTCTGATTTTATTTTATCCTCTTTGGACAAAGACTCTTTTCTTTCAGGACTTGTCCCTGTTGCCTGAACTATTTTTACCAGTTCCACCTCAGTCTCTTTCCCCTCTGACTCACTGCTGGGAATCCTCCCCTGGATCATTCTTCCTTTTCTCATCCCTGCAGCGTCACTCATCCTCTGCTAGAGGTCAGAGCGGGAATCACTTCTTGATTCCTGGCTACAAAAAAAGTGATATCTTGGAAATCCAGTGCCCAAGGGCAGATTGGTGACTGCCTCTTCCACAAGCAGAGCAAACAGGCTTCTGTGGCTCTCACAGGGTTTAGCCAAGGTGCCCATCACTTACGTGTGAGGTTCGTACACTGAAAGGGGAAGTGTCCTTACTGTTTCTGCTTGGTCCCCCTGCATCGTCCTCTGGATGTTCAACATCTGCCAAAAAGGACTGGGCACTGGGTGGGTGCTTTTGACCCCTTTCTCACCCCTTGATCAGAGACCAGCCACCAGCTCCTCCCTGGAGATGGTCACCTTCAAAGGCAAAACTCCGTTTCTTGCTGCTGCCTCCCAGCCTTGCTCCTGCAGAAAGTTGTTCTCCTTGTCCTGTTAATGAATTTTTAAAGGCAATAAATCTTCACTTCTTTTAATAATTCATTTTCATCTGACCAGATTCCAGGTGGATGTTTAGGCTCTCACTTTCTCCTGGGACTTTGTGGATGGCAAGGAGCCTGTAAACCACATAATTTGGAAATGCGGGCACTCACACCCCTGCCCTGAGCCTCCCCGGCTGCCTGGGAACTGCTCGTTGGCTGCCTCGCCCTGGCTGCCCGTCAGCAGAGGCGTTCAGGGAAGCTGTGTCTTTAAGAGCCGCATCCCTTCCCGATGCCATGCCTTTGGGGTTGTGCTCTCCCTCCCCCAAACCTTAGATTCCCTCTCTGCAGGATGTCGGCTGTCCTCCTTGTCTCCTCCCTTCAGTGGGATGGCTTCCTCTGCTCTTGCTGTGATAAGAGTTTGTTTTCTTCTCCAACATACCCTGGGCTAATACCACTCTCTGCATTTTTCTGCTTTGATACCTGCATTTATGTTCTGATTTCTTTCTCTCTCCTGGGGCCATACTGCTTTTCTTTTCTCACCTAAAGCAGCTCTGCAGTAAAGACAGATATAACTAATAGCACTGGGCTTCATCAATGAAGCAGAGTTCAATTTACCCTTTGCAGAGATCGTACAGGCAAGAAACATCAGGCTAAGATTTATGTGGAACTGTTTGTCTAAATAGGCTTCCTACTTCCTTATTTCCATGGAGCGAGGAAGCTGCCAGCATCTGCTCTGTGCCTGATACCACTTCCGATTCCACAAGTAGAAACTTTTCCCAAGAGACAGGAGCAAGTAGTTTCCCAAGCTGGTGGGGTTTTTGAGTCAGGGGCTCTGTTTCCACCAGGGAGGTGGATAGGGGCAGGGTGTGGGTTAGCTCTGCAGCTCCTGGCTGCACAGAGCCTGCATGAGCAGTGGAAATCCTTTGCCTCAGGCAGCTCGAACACCACTTGCTCTCTGAAGGGAAGGGGAGACACACAGCTTGAAGTCAGTCTTCTCAGAGGGCATGAGGGCAGAGGAGCTCTTGTTTTACTCAGGCACCATGCATTTCCCATCCTCTCCAGAGAGAAACCCCACTGTTGCTTCCATGGTTGCTGTTGTGCAGGGCTGATGTGAGAGGTGATGCTTCTCTTGCCCAAACCATGGCAGTCTTGTCTCCTGAGGGACAAAGTGCAGCTACTCAAGTGCTTGTTCTCAAGCAGCATGTCCAGAGCAGACTCTCTGCTGCTGGGCGCTCCAGGGGCTTGGTGCTGAAGGAAGACTCCACTGAGCCTCAGAGCCACAGAGACTCTTTTACACCCAGTCTTCAACTAGAGAGAAACCCAGTTTTCAGCCTAAAGGTTACGTGGTTTATGGCTTTTGGAATGTGTTCTAAAGCTCTAATGTGTCACATGTGGCCCCCTGCATGGCTGTGCAAGCATCCCAGCATTTTACTGTGCAGATACTCCTGCCTTCAGATGGAAGGGGATGTTGAAACTAATGAAAAATAGTCTGATTTTATACTAGACCTGTAACAAAATAATTTGAGGGGAATGTGTTAACTTTTGTTTTATTTAACTTTGCCAACTTTCAAGTCAGCTCTCAAGCACCCAGAAGGTTTTAGAAAATGTTTAATCTAACTCAGACAATTTCCTGAACTCCCTAACTGGACCACCCCATTTTCTGAAACACTGCCAAAAGGCCTCAGTTACTCACAGGCTCCGGCGTGCTGCTCTTTCACAACTCTTTGCTGTCCTCTCACCCCACTCTTGAGCCGTTGTGTGTGCCTTAATATAGTCCAGAAAGAGGAACCTCCCAGACCTCGCTGTCAGTGCCTGATGGAGCAAACGCTGCCGGCAGGGCTGGGGTGCCTGGTGAACCACTGCCTCAGCTGCTTCCAGGCTGTGCATGGTGTGAGCATGGGCACCCAGCCTGCTTGCTTTAGTCTGCTGCTCCATATGTGCCCTGCCCACCCTCCCAGCTCCCTGCCTTTGGCATGAGCCTCTGAGCTCAGTGTCTGTCCCTAGAGAGGCAAGGGAGACTCCCTGTTGGCCCTACAGGACAGTGGTGAAGCCTTTCTTCACCCTAGCTCACATGCTGGGTTTGCTGTCCTGATGCCTCTGATCCTCCCTGCCTGTGCTTGGCAAAAAGCATCAGGGGCTGTTTCCCATGGTCCCAGGACAGAGACCTCTCTTCTCTCACCTCCCTCACCGCTGCACGCTGAGTCTATACAGCTGTACACACAGGGGGCACATACAGCACACAAGGATGCCAGAGCCCTCAAAGATGCATCTTTCAGACCTTAAGAATTATTTCTTTTTCTAGCAGAGCCAGAGCATAGCACAGTTTTAACAAAGTTGCAGCAGACTGGGGTTTTGGTCGCTCCCTCACCGAGAGGTGCTTTGCTGTTTGGGGACTTACCATCCCGTGATAAAAGTTTCCTCCTCAAACTTAGTTTCCTGCTCTTGTCCTGTGTTTCCCTCTGTTGTCCACCCACGCTGCTGATTCCAAATAAGGGCAGTGAGCTCCCTAGAGCTCTCCACCACCTACTCATCACCCTGCTGTCCTTCCTCCGCTGCCTACTTGCCCTGTCCCCTCCTGGTCACAGAGGAAGTGGAATGACAAGAAAAACCAGCTCAGCTTTTCCAGGGATTTCTGGACGAATTTGTTCCCTGGACCTGGACCTGAACCTGGACCTGACTGACTCATCTTTAGGATTTTTACTGGAAGAGGTGTTAGGCACCCACAAATCCAAATGAAATAAAAAGCTGGGGGGAAGAGGATAAAGACAGAAATAAGAAAAGTGATTAATGAAGCTGCTAGGGTCTGCAGCTTCTTGCTGGTTAAAACTGTCACAAACCTCACCAGAAGCCATCCAAAGTGCTGGGGTCAGAGCTTGCCTTGCAGCACAGTCCTGCCATGGGATGCTCAGTCCCAGCATGTGCAGGAAGCTGGTGGCGCTCCCAGCTCCCCAGGGAGGGCTGGAAGAAGCAATGAAACCTCCAGGGCACAGGGCTTTCCTCCCCCCTCCCATGGGAAGAAACTTTGCTGCAGGGAGGGGACACTGCCAGTAGGGAACAGTAATTTTGTGAAGGCAAAATATTACCAAGAGCAAGAGCTTTCCTGGAGGCAGAACCATCTGGGAATGGTAGGGCTGGGTTCCACATACTCGGAATGGATGGCTTTCCTTGGGTCTTGTAGGTGACATGCAGCTCTTAGGAGGTTAAACCTCCTGCTTCCACTCACTGGAAGTCTCTGCTCTGATCGGGATGGCACACAGGGTTCCACAACTTCCGAGACAAGGAGTTATTGCTCAGATATAATTTCCCTATCCTTCACAGAATTATTGCAGCAGGGAGAGGATTAACAGGTATGCAAATCACAGTGGAGGTCGGGGGAGAGCTGTGCTAAAAAATTAATAAATGCCACGGTGGTATTGCTGTTCAAGCTCTCGGGTGCCTTTTTAGGAAAACTAATGTGTTTGCAGGGTGACTGCAAGCCCGATGGGAAGAGAGAGCCGAGAGCCAACCTCCTCCCTCCTGGCTCCTGCTCTAGGTCAGGTAATAGGATCTCCTGCACAGCTGGGGCTGGGAACAAGCAGCTAGCACCCCCTTTACGTGCACACACACACACACAACCACAGACTGTGCACAACTGCAGCGTGTCCCTCCTCAGATGCTCAGGACTGCTGCATGCTGAGGAGGGGAGGTGGCAAATGATGGCAGAAGCACAGCCAAACCTGCCTGTTAAGCCAAGTGAGAGAGGGAATGCACTCACCAGAGTGTCTGTCTCTGCTGGGACTGGCTGTGGTCCCTGACACGCTGGGCTGCGTTGAGACCTCATGTCATCCTGCAGCCACACGGCACAGCCTGCTCCTGCCGTCTGGCCGTCATCTGGCGGTGGCCAGCAGGGCCAGGCAGCAGCCGGGGTGAGCAGGCAGCTGAGTCCCTCCTTCACCCCGGGTCCCTCCTTCACCCTGGGTCCCTCCCCAGCCACTCTGTCCCAGCTCCCTGCCCAGGTCTGATTTAAACCAGTGGCAGCACATCTGCACCCCCACCTCAGCTACCCCAAGAGAGCACACAGAGTTTCAGGGGGTGGCTAATGGCAAGCCAGAGTGATTTGAGTAAGTCCCTTAGTGCCCAATCTCAATTTCTAAATAAGTCTGCTTTAAATTACATTGATTTATGATTCACATATTTTTATTTGATCAGTCAGTGGTGCTGCAAACCTTCAGGCGCTTTAGGTGTTTCTAATCTCTCCATCCTGTTGGATGGAGGCACCGCTTGCAAAAGGCTTGTTTTTAACCCCTGAATCCACCAGCCACTCAGCCAGGATGGCCAGAAGCCTGTCTCCTGTCCTCTTACTGGGGCTCTTTTCCTGGTGTCCTGGTGTGATCATAGCATAGATTATCCAGCGTCTCTAGAGTCTCCTGCTGTCACACCAAGACACTCAACAAGAAATCGGGGTGAGGATATTTTGGACACTGGTTGTGACAGTCCACACCTCTGGGAGTTTACATTTTAACATTTGTACCAGGAAATCAGTTCTCTCAGTGTCACGGGGTTAGACAAATACCTGATAAAGAAATAAACCTGTCAAATAAATTTACTTTACAAAGGACCAAGCCCTGCAGAAGTCTCTGTTGTGTATTTTAAAAACTGCCTCACGCCTTCACAAACAGACTGCCTGGGATACTGCATTCCTGTGCACTCGGGAGCCGCTGGCAGCCAAAGAGGGACTGTCCTTGGGGCTGTTTTGCTGTGATTCAGCACGAGCTGCTGAGCAGGTCCGCTCTGCCGATCCTCCTCCCCCACATCTTCATCCTCATCCTCCTCCTTTTCCCCCAGCACTGGCTGGGTGAGGGATGGGGCTGACTCACCTTGTTCTGCCTCCAAAGCAAAGGGCCCTACGGAGCACCAAGAGTTACTGCAGGTGAAGTGAAAGCAAACACTGAGCAGGAAAGGCTTTAATGTTGTTAGAAACTTGGTGGGGTGTTTGAAGCCCTGGCAAGTCAAACGTGGGCTGAGCGTGAGGCTGCGTTTTTGAGGTGATCTGCAGCTGGAGAAATGAGCCTGGGAAGGGCTTTCTGGATTCCCCCAGCCTGCACTGCCTGTGCCACATCTCCTGCTGTGCTCTCAAGACAGCCTGGGAGTGCCTGGGCGGCGGTGGTTCCTTCCCTCCTGACAGCTCTTGTTTACTATTAAATAACCTTGAAGACGGAGACGCTGCTCTGTGTCCACAGAGCCGTGCGCTGGTCTGAGCCGCTGCTTTCTCGGGAATAACACACTCTCCCTTCTCCAGCGTTTCCCAGCACACAGAGCGGCTGCTTCCCGCTACCCAGGGGCCCGACTCCCAGACTTACAAAGCACCTTTTTGCTGCAGCGTATTTGCATCTCTTTGTTGATTTTGCTAATCAAGCTCACTCCTGAGCCTTTGAAAACAGCGGTACTCAAAGGCACTCCGTCTCTTTTGGCATGGCAGCCATTTCAGGAGAGGTAACGCCTTGGGGACCAGCCAGGTTTGGTCACCAGGCTGTTAGGGGCTGTGTTGGGAGCACCAGCTGGTGGATGGGCAGAGCATCCAGGTTTCGGAGGCACAGGCTCACCCAACTTTCTGAGCCAAGGTAACGCCACACTGCCACCAAAAGGGCAACATTTCCCTGCCTGTGCCTGACCCCTCGCCCTGCTCCCAGACCCAGGCAGCACTGCCTCCTCCCCTTGCAGGGGGATGGGTGATCTCCCACCCTTTACCATCCCTCCCTGTTCTCACCCACCCTGAGGGGCTTCTGCTGGTTTAGGGAGTGCAACCAGCCCAAGTGGGGACGCTCCCAAGCACTGCCGTGTGCTGAGCTGGCCCTTCAGGGAGGCGCCTCATATCCCCAGGTGCCCACAGCACCACTGGACTGTACCACTAGCACAGGTACAGTCCCTGGGCTGGGGAAGCCGACTTGTGCAGGGCAGCCAGGCAGCTACAAAGCCACCCTCGTGCCATGGAGCTAGGGGACAGAAGGATGAACTCACCCTGGAAACCCAGATCCATCCCTTGCTTAACTGCCCATGGGTTGGCCCAATTCAGAAAGAAGAATTACGTTTGTGTAGACTGGCAGGTCACGAAGATACTTAAAAGTGATATTTACCCTAAGATGTCGTGAAGTGGGGAGACAAGATACCCAGCTCCAAACTATTTGTTTCAGTTCCCTTGGTGCTTTATGCCATCAGTTCCAGCACCTCAGCAAGGGAGCCCAAGCCCAGCCCCACTGAGTGGTCAGACGCCAAATGCCCATTAGATTCCTGTGGTGGTGGAGGAACTTCTCCTCAACAAGCACCCACAGACCGCTGAGATAACACGTGGCAGTGGCAGCCCAGGTCTCCCCACTCCCCGTGCTGGGCTCTGTGGTTTGAGAGCAGCCAGACCAGGCTGTCACAGAAGAGTCCCTTCGGCTCATGCTGGCTCCAGCACTGAATTTGCATACTGTATTTGCCAAGGGTTATTAGTGTTGATCAGCTGTTAAATAATCTGCCCTTTTCATTTCAGGAGGCCTGTCAGGACTTGTCTTCACAGAGGTTTTACTTAAACAGGAGTTTTATGGCACATTGGAAAGGGGTTTTCATTAGGTAGCCTTTTCCTTGAAATTTCGACAGTTACAAATACTAAACACTGTCTCTGACATCATGAGCGTCTGACACGTGTTGCCTAACCCTCTACATCCTCAGTGAGTGGAAAAGCCTGCAGCCACAGAGCAGTGGAAATTGGGCTGCAGTCCCACTGGCACTCCTCATTGTGCCAAGGGAAGACCCAAGCCAGGAGATGAAGATGAAAGCAGATCCCACATCAGAAAATTAAATTATCCCCTGTTGGAGAAGGGCTCTGTGAGCTTGCTGTACACAGGTTTTAAAAACAACCTCACCCTGCTCTGCACCTGCAGGGATACAGTCTTTGGGGTGACTTCTGGTTGCATTTCAGCGTCCTTGGTTTTATCTGTGTCTCTTCAGGGCCATACACACTTTGCCATTAGCCAGAAACAGGAGCTCCGGAGCCTGGGGAGGCTGGGAGCACAGGCTGGTGGTTTAAAGAGGGGGGCTTGTGACTCACAAGGCAACTGCAGGATGAGGTAAGAACCGCATTTTGTGGTTAGGCAACACCGTCAGTGGACTCTGGAAAGTCAGGTCAGGAAAAAAACCTCACTTCAAGACTGAGGGGAACTGCAATAATCAGCTGGTTTCCTCACATGCAATTATTCCCACTACCCTACAAATTTTTAGAAGAGCCAGAAAGGAATGAAAAATATGGATGTGGTAGTAGGGATCTGAAGAGGGGGTTGCTGTGCATACTGGATCGTCTTGAATAGCCCAGTAGAAAAAAGCTGTGCTACTTCATGGGCAAAGGACATTGGCTGTTACCAGCAAGTGAACTAAAACACCTGCCTGAGGACAGCCCTGCTCTCCACACCTCCCGTTCCTCCCACCTGCAGATTTTGGGTGCCTGTTGAACTCCAAGGGCTTTTCACCACAGTTCCTTCAGCACAGGGGAAGAAACCCACGGTGCCAGGGGAGTTTGCTGCCCACTGCCCACCCACCATGCTGGGGGCAGAGCTCTGCCCTCCTCCTGGCCAGGGCTGAGCCAAAGCTGGTGTCTCTGCCTGCTGGCAGAGAAAAGGGGGAGCAGGGAGGTCCCTGCAGAGCCAAGATGACCATATTTCCTCAGCCATGCCCAGTAAGACAAGAGGGTGACAGTGGGTACCACAGCAAGCTCAGTCTTCACTTTCTCTCCCACCACTCCTCTGGGGAGAAGAAACAAAAGCGACTGTGAAAACCAACCAATTTGACTGTAACGAGCCATAAAACATGGGATCAGCTCTCCACCTCTGGCTCACCTCGCCGGCACAGTGGCTTGGCTGTGCCTTGCTGGTACTGCCTGTGTTACGGTCATCAGGCAACAAAGCCAGCATTTAGAATTGATTAATTGATTTGTACATTAAATAGGTATTTGTGCTCAATTATTGGCAGGTTTGTTAATGGATTACTATTTAAACAATTGTGATATTTTAAATTACACGTTATTTTATAGATGCACATTTACTTAAAAAAAGAGCGCCCCTTGCATCTATTAACATATTAAAAAGAAAATAAAACATTCAGGCTGTTATAATGCACAATGTGGCATTACTCTGGGCGCTTCCTAAGCTAGGGAAATCTTATTTGTTTAATAATAAGTTAGCCATGAATATGCAAATCTGCATCAGTGCAGTACCTCACTGCTGTCACTATTAATGAGTTGCAAATTAATGTGACAACAAAAGGAAAATCTATTTAGTGACAGATTTGTGGTTCATACCTGGCTCAAGAGAGCAACCGTCTACAGTCACATCAGTCTGCTGGAGGAAAATGTGCACATGGCGTGGACGGGGTTTTCTTCAAGACTGGCAAAACAGAAACAAGCAATGGCTCTCTTCACCCCAAGGGCAGAAGGCACTGCTGCTCCTCAGGATCCATCACTTAACTTGCAGGAAAATACTCTCTTCACTATGCAAGCAGGGGAACCCGTGCAAACCACTTTAATGGGTGAAACGCAGAACTAGCAAGACTGATGCAGATGGGCATCATGGTGGGGTGCTTAGAGCTTCATCTTCTTCAGATCTCTTTGGAGATTTTTGTCCTTGACATCACTCCAAGTGAAACTTGTCGGATGCCTGTTACCTTCTCCTGCTCCTCCTTCTAGCAGAAATGCAACAGTGAATGAGCACACTGAGAAAAGATCTGTGTCTTCACAATTAATGGCATTCAATTCTCCCACCTTGTGTGGTGGTGCCAAGCCCTCTCCTACCACCACTGGTCTTGTACTGAAATGAAAATATGTTCTGCAAACAATTTGAAGCAGACAAAATGCTATTTTTCCAGTTACCTTGGATCTGTGCAAGTTTAAAGTAATAATGTGTGCCTTTTCCCTGTGCGAACTGATGATGCTGAGTGTTTACCAGCAGCTCCACAGAGCCTGGGAATGGCAGCTGCCTGCACTTACCACCCCAATCATTAATGCTCAAATGATGGGTCTCATCTATAGTTCCATTATTTAGCACAGAAATGAAGGGAGGAGTCAGCTTCAAACTCTTTTGATTCATGGAGTGAGCTTGGCCCCTGGGAGCAGTTTTTAAAATAATTTCCATTCTGCTCCTGCTAACTAAAATCATAGAATCATTAAGGTTGGAAAAGACCTCCAAGATCATCGAGTCCAAAGGTTAACCCAGCCCTGACAAGCCCACAACTAAGCCATGTGCCTAAGCACCACACCTACTCTTCCTCTGACCCTTGCTTGCCACTCACTGCATCAGTGTCCTTGGCACTAGACTCCAGCTCAGCCACCACAGCAAAGCAGAAGAAATGAGAGGAGTGGCTGGAGGGAGAAATGACCCGAACGGGAAACTCCCAGGGCTGACCCCACACTGCAGAACTCCTGGGTAAGGCAGGAAGGACAAAGAAGGGTTCAGTGTTTTGGTCCTCAGCAGCATCGCTTATCTCAGGGGAATCCTCTCAGCGCTGCCGGTGCTGTGACTTCCCCTTAGCCTCCCCACCAGGCAGCCAGCCTGGAACTGGGTATTCCCTGGGATTTCCCAGCCAGCAACAAGTAAAACTTTCACAAAGGAACGTCTTGTAAGCGAGGCTCATCTGCCGGCTTTAGCTGGAAGTAGGGTTTTTCCCTATTGCACCAGTGGTTGTCCAACGCCTCCACAGGGCAGCACAGAGTCCCAGCCAAGCAAATCCAAGTGATAAGCAGGGGAAATTCAAGGAAACACCTTGGCTTTGTCCCCAACAGCATCAACACCATGCTCTCACCTTGCAGAAGGCAAGAAACAGGCTCAGCAGGGTTTTACCATCCCCAAAGGCTGCGTTTCCATTTCCTTGGTTTTTTATTAACCTGGAGCAAAGCCAGCAGTGTGAAGCAAGCATCTTTGGCCCAAGGAGGATGCACAGGAAAGTGCTTTAAAGGAGAGCAGTGTGAGATCAGAAACTGAACCGCTGAACACAGCCCCCACGCTGGCTGGAGCTCACCCAGTTCCAGCCCTGCAGGATCCAGACAGTCCCAGCGCTGGCCAGTGTTTCACTGCCCTGCCCACACTCAGACTGTCACAAAGTTCACTCCCTGCTGGCACACTGCCATCTCTGCTCTCCCAAGGTAACTCTCCCCTCGGCTTGCCTCCTGCAAAGCTACACCTGCATCCAGCCTCTCTCAAACCACCCAGCACAGGGGCAGCCAAGCCAGCCTCGTGTCCCCTCCTGCTCCACTGAACCCTCTGCGTTCCCTCAAGCACCCTCACACAGCCAAGTCCCTTTAAAGAAGTACATCCCAGAGTATAAAACGGCTACGTTATGCCAAGGGACGGCGCTGGGATCAGGTGTTCCCTGCCACGGCCCTATTTTTAGAGCACAGACGCCCAGGGCAGGCACACACACTCGCATTACAGCAGCATAAGGCTGTTACTGTATTTGAGCACCAGGCAGGAGCCAGCGTGGAGAAGGCCCAACTGTACCCGGTGGAGGCGGGGGAAAGCTGACTAAGCAGAGATGCTCGGGGAGCACGTGCTCAGGATTCTTTGAGGAGGAGCTGGCCAGAAGAGGAAGCCGTGTCAATCTTTTGTTTGCCCGAGGGGCTCGGCGAGAAGTGAGGTGTCTGCCACACACCCCGGGAAGTGGCACAAAGCTGATTTATACCCAGCTTAAGCCATCCAAGCATTACACAGCTGATCAGATAAAGATGTCTGTAACAACTGCTTTTAATGTTCTCCCTTGCCTTAAATTTTCTGGCCCACCTCTTTTTGCTGGGAAAACCAGGGGATGAAAGCAGCTGGCACTATAGAGGTGTCTGTGTTTCAGTTCCTTGCAAAGCTGGAGACTGTTTTAAAAGGAAATACAGCATGCACATAAAAGCTGTGCAGGAGAGACCATCATCCTCCTTACCCAAAATCTGGAAAAAAGATGTCGGCAGATATATTAGGACTAAAAACTCCCCGTCCCGGGCAGAAATGGGACTTCAGCTTCCAGCAGCAGGCAGCTTTTGGACCCTTCTCTCACCTCTTGGCTCAGCTACAAAACCACCTTACCCACAGGAACAGCCCCGCTGTAAAGCCACACAGTACAAACGTTTGGCAGGAGACTCACCAGCAACGCACCGCGAGAGGCAGCAGCTCTGAGTCTTCCCCTCCAGGGCACCTTCAGAAATGAGACATCATTCCCCCTTACCTTCAGCCTTCAGGACAATGGAGAAACTTCTTCCCAGATTCTTCTCCCAGACTGACCAGGTGCTCTGCTCAAGACCCTCTGGGTGGGGTCCTGGCCCTCATCAGAAGAGCAGTGTGATTTAAACACCTCAGAAGCAATTGACTATCATAGGACATACTACTCTTAATAACAGCCCCAAATTAAAACTCAGGAGTTTGAGTTCACAGCAAGAACTTCCTTCCACAAGGGGAAGGCAGAGAGGGTCTGCCCAAGCCCAGAGAGCCCAGCCTCTTAGGTGCAAGTTCCCAAGCTATGCAAAAGTGATATTCTGGTCACTGTCCCTTTAGATCCCCCCAAAATGTGCTCATAGCTTTAATGCTCCACATTAAAACGAAAGCATTTCCCCTGCTACTGTTTTCCTCCACTCTGCAGGCTTCATTGAAAAGAGAATTAGCCAATGGAAGTTATAAGGATGTCAAAGGAGGGAAAATGACCCAACCTATTCACAATTCTTTAGCAAAAAGGTGCAGAAGGTATTGTGAACACCATTTTTAAACCTCTGTCCCACCAAAAAGCCTGCCTGATGTTTTCTTGCAACATTGAATTTAGAAAGCCAATACAGATTGTATTGGCCCCGATTTCATCAGCTGCTTTGCCTGCACCTCTACCAGCCCTGCCCCACTTCAGAAACTACTCCCTCCTTTCATAAACACTAAAGAGATGAAGCTCATGTCACAACCAGGCATGGAGTTAATGGGAGCCACTTTAGCCTCTTCATTTCTCAACAGTTTTATTGCCTTTAAGAAAATTTTTGTAAAATATAAATACAAAGGCAGAAGATTTACTTACAAAGTTAAAACACAGATCTCAAACATGAACACACAATTCAGAAAATTTAGTTTATGTACAGTTTCAAGCAACTTCAACATATGTTAGTTTTTCAATATTTTACAAGGTACAGAAAAAATAGTTCAAAGTCTTCTTTAAATAAAGAGCATAAAATGTTTAAACATATATAAACAATCCGGTTTGATGTGTGAAAACTAAATTTCACAGCTTTTAAATTAGGATATAAAAGTTCTTACAATTAGTTGATGCGTATGGATATGGTTTAATTTATATTACAAACTATTGAATTATATTCAATAGTGCTTACCTGGCCAAAGCAGGTAATTCTGTAAACAAAAAAAATGAAAATAATATCACCAAGTGCCTTACCGAATTCTATCTCCCGAACAAGCCACACGACTTTGATCACATCACCTAGAAAAAGTATGTTCTGTGTAATCAGTGCTTTGTATGAAACAAAGTCAATGTGTGTGGGTGTGTTCTTTAAAAAAAAAATGTGTTCCGAGTAATAACAAACTTATCCCAAAGCCTGTGTGCATTTAAAGAAACATTATATAACAATTTTGTAAAAACTGATTGAATTTAAAAAAAAATTCTTCCAAAATCCATCCAACTGGAATTCAGATCTCTTATATAAAGGAAAGATATTTTCATATTTAATAGTGTCCTTTCTTTACAGAAACAATTTCATTTGAACACATATACATAAAGAAGTAACTGTATAGAGCACTGTACATTAAATGGCCTGAAGGTTCACCAGAGGATGTCGAAGGGAGGGTCCTCGTGCGGATGCAACCAGTGAAGCTCGGAGCCGAGCAGAGTCTTGAGCTCGCTTGTGAACTCTACCAAGTCCAACAGCTCTTTGCTCTCTGGGTTAAAGGCTTCAAGGTCCGTAGCACAAGAGAACAACTGGCTGAGGGAAGTCTGTTTGTAAAACTCTGCCTCCGTGATGGTGACGACTTCCAGGTTGGGGAAGTTGCAGCGGAAGATGCGAGATGACATTTTTAGCCTCTTCACCACGTCCGAGAGCAGAAGCCAGTTCCGTGGTCTGCAGAAAGGAGAAAGGAGAAAGAGGCTCCAATAACTAACATTAAGTCACAGAATTGCTCCAATAACTGACATTAAGTCACAGGATTCTTGACTCTTCCCCACACTGCTCTGTGTAAAACCCTCCCCGATCTCACAAATGACCCCTCTGAAATCAAGGCTGCTGCCCAGGGGTCAAATATAACAGATGAGCAGGTGTGTATGTATTTATTCAGAGTACTGCTGCCTGCAGCTTTGAGGAAGGAGGGATCCAGGCACACAGGGGCACTGGAACCTATAAAACGTGGGCTCCTCAGTGCCCATGTGGGCCAGTAGCCACCCCAACTCATACAGCTGAAGGTTAGCCCAGCTGAGCCCAACTTTCAATCTGCAAATTAGTAGATGACTTATAACCACAAAATTCAGCACCTCTGACTTCTAGAGATGCCAATATTAAATAGAAGTCAACAGTGAGTTGGTTTTTTGTCAGATAAACAACACAGTTTTTAAATTCAATCTTTGTAGCTGTCTACTTCAGGGAACGTAAGTTACATCCATCACACAAGTAACAAAATCATGCTAAAATCCACACTCCTGCATGATCAGTATTTAAAACCAGCTGTCATCAAAATCGGTGCAAATGGTGAACAACAGTTGTATACAAATCTAATTTATATCTTAAATATAATAGATAATAGAACTTTCCAGGTCTTTGCTTACTAGTAAGTATCATAGAATCTTCCCAAAGAAGCTTATTTGTTTATTCCAATTCAGAGCTTTAAACCAGTTTTGCAACAAAGTCTAGAAAAGCAGTAATGGTGTCCTTTTTTCATCCACAAAAGCATGTCCCCTCAGCAGCAGAACAGGAAAGCCCACAAAATACAATTAACACCTTACAAACATGATATCTAAATTTAAGTGCTAGAAGCACTTCTATTTTGGGAAGTTATAAACAAGATGCCTGTCTGGGATGAGGAAAGGGATTTGTGTTCAAATGTCACTTGTCCTGCTTCGGAATATGGCAGTAAAAACTCAGCCCTGACAAACCAGACCCTCTCACCTCCTATTAGTTTATTTCCAAAAAACCCCAGCAGCTAAAATATTGATCTATCATTTATGTTAAAAATGTATGTCTTGTGCTTTTCCCCACCATCACAAACTGCCACCAACCCCAAGCAGGACATCCCACATGTTTTTACCCCAAAACCTGTACTTGTTCTTACCCCTGAGAGAGACACACTTGAATGTTGTAACACGGTAAGGGAGGCTCATCCAAAAATTCAAATTCAAACACATCACTGAAGCCATCTTCATCTTCATCACCTGGGCCAGGAGGATTTGCCAAGACATCAAATCCAGATTCATCTTTTGGATCTAAATAAAATTGAATAAAGGTGCTAAGTCAGCAATGAAAAGACTGTTGCAGGTCTTGCTTTTTTTCTCAGTAACGTGATCTGTAAACAAAATCAGTTTGCTTCCTTCCTAGCTTCCTCCACCACAACAACAGAACAGCCCCCTCCACCCCCACGTGCCCCATGTTTTTAAAGTCTCTGCATACAAAGAAATAAAGGGCAACATTTGCTCACCGCACACAGAGCTGCCATAGAAATCCCAGTACAAACCAGGGTCATCAACACTTCGACCTTGCAGGTCAGTTAAATACTCTGGAGAGGAAAAAACAACAACAAAAACATACTGATGAGAACAAAAAGCTGGCAAGTTTAGCAGACCGTGCGTCACAGAGCCTCAATACGCGTCCTCCATACCTTCCATCAAAAAATCCCTCACCGTATTCCTGGCACGCATGCTACAAACAACAGCATATACACGCCATTCCCCCACATCAAATAATGACACACCGCATCAAAGGTCTAACAGGGACAGATCCAAGCTTCAGCTTCAGAAACTGAGAGCAGCATCTCATTTTTGTGAAGATCTCATTTTTTTGGCCTTCACATTTTACACCGGACACCAACTTGAGGGTGAAACTGTGGCCCCCAAATAAACTGATGAACAAGGTTTTTCCACACAGATATGTTCAGAAGGTGTAGTTCTCTTCTACAGATATAATTTGGGAGATTTACAAGCTGAATTGGTGAAAAGATACTGCGATTCAGGATGCTAGGAAGTCCAAGATGCTGGACTTTGTATCAGACTGGAGTCCTGATACACTTATGTGCCTTCTATACTGCACCCTTTAAACAGGTAAAACAGGTGAATACTTAAACTCATGGACTGTGAATGCTCAGAGGTAAGTTATTAGGGAATGTAAGTGTCTTCATCCAAAACTAAGAGGAAAAAAACCCCTAAAACCATGTTACAGCATGGACATGTTTAAAGACAAGAGCCTTTAATGTAGTTTTACAGTATTTCAGATATAAAACACAGCAGAACTGGCAAAACCAAAAATAGTCCAAGATAAAAAGCAAGACCATGGGAAAACATGAGTATGTTTAACAAACAGCTATTTGAATTGGCAAGGTTCTTGTTTTCACATTTCAAGCAGAAAACTGAAGGCACCGAAACAGCCCGCTGACCTCCTACCCACCTATCAAATCTGACAGTGGAATAATCCTTATGACTTATTAAGAGTTTCAATTAGAAGGAGCCCCCAAGCATGGCTGTACTTCCCACCTGCAGCCTCTGGGTTTTTGCAGGCACAGAGGGAGCTACTGCAGCCCACCCCACCCCATGGCTCCTTGGCATGAAGTCACCCCTGCCAGGAGGGTGGGACTTTTTGGGACAGGGAACAAGCCCCCATCTGCCAGGACCAGAAAGCCCTATGCAATGTGGGCACAGACCTGTGAGGAAGGTCTCCATGAGTTCACTGTGGGTCATTTTCACAATGGTCCTCCCAGAGTAGGTTGCAAGTGTTGGATCAGCACCATAGGACAGTAACAGGCGGACAATTTCCAAGTGGTCATTTTCGACCGCATCGTGGATTGGTCTGGTGTGAAGGAAAAGAAAAATCACCGTGTTACATTTTGACTCAACAGTATTATGCAAATGTTTTTGACAAGAAACTTCTGACTGTAGATCAAAGTTATTTATAGAATGTAACACTATTAATACAGCTGCCAATCATCTTATTGTCGGTTTTACTTGCACATCATCCCCTCCCCTCTTGTCTTCAGTCAGATTGCTCAGGGCAGGTATTTCTGTTACGTCTACTCCTTGCTGTACACATTTTCGAAGGACAGTAAAATAATTACACCGCTGTAACAGAAAGCAGGAGTTTGTGTGAAGCCTCACAAACATCATTTTGCTGCAAGTCACTCTACCGTTCCAAATCTCTGCCAATTTAACAGCGTGTTGTGGAGAAAGGCTCATTCAGCCTGCCTCTGGGCAAGCACGGAAATCAGTTACCCAAAGCTTCTAAATTACGTACACAGAAATAAGTTATGAAAATTTGCTAGGAATTAAACTTCCACGCAGAACATCCTCTTTAAACAATACTTGTGAATATATTTGCAGCACAATTCAACCCTTCTAATCAGAGAATAGAAAAACATGTTATTTTAAAGTGTAGTCCACCCAGAAATTAACGCATTTTATGCGGCATGAGCAATCTATACAAGCTCAGACATAGATTTTGTGAGCCTTCAGAAGGATTATTCATTAATACACAGCCCTGCAATTCCAGGTTTAGAATTCCTTATCACTAATTATAAATCGCATTAACTTTTTGCCTTTAAAATTGATTATACGTAACGGGGAGTTGTCTGGAAGTAGAACGTATTACCCTTCAGACTAATGAAGATGTGTTAAAATCCCATCTTTTCCTTAGACAGCAAGAGCAGGGAACTAAAAGCAGAGTCCAATGTGTGGACAGGGATCATGGCAGTCCAACTCAGCTCAACACTCCTCCTTTGGGCTGTCAATACTGCTACCCCCCAACAAGGCTTTCAAGCTCTCAGGAAGCTTGTATTTAAAGGCAAGGAAGGACTTTAACCGGGATCACACACTGCCTTCCCTGGAAAGCTTTCACAATGACGCTAAAAGGGGAAGTCATCTGGAAGCACAGCCAAGCAAACCTCTCCGCTCCATCTCCCCATCTGCCAAGCGACGCTCTGCTGACAACCGGGGCTTCAACTCTCTCCTGCCGAGAGGTCACATCCCACCACTCCTGCCTCACATGGCAATGTCCCCTCTATGTCACCACTGCTTTGGCGTGACCTGGCATCTACGTGAGCTCAGGACAGAGGAGGGGAGGATCCAAGCGGTCAGAAGACAACAGCATACCACTGTTTTCCCATCTATCACACCGCACTGCTGGTAGGAAGGGGAGGAGGGGGACTCTGGTAAGTCTCTAAAAGATGTTCCAGATATATTTACTCCAAGTACTTTCCAGTAGGCTGTGTGTGACTTAGGGTGACTAACACAGGCTACACGTGAAGGGTTCTTGCTTGCCCCCATCTTGCTGGAAAGCTGCATGTCATACTGGTTTTGACATGTAAACAAGAGACTGACATGAGGAGGTGTACTTGGGGACTTGCTGGCTTGTTCCCTATGGAAAGAGGGCTTATCCCATGCTGCCTGCCTCCTATACACCCCATGCCAGCAACAGTGAAGAAGCAGGTGATCCTCGAGCTGCTGAGCACAGTCCTCAGTCCAGCTTGTGCCAACCCTCAGACCCTTGGCAGCAGAGAGCACAACACGTGGACGCCTTCAAATCCCAACATATCACTCTTCAGAAAGCCACCTTCACATTTTAAGACCAGAGAGGTCCATGAGGATCACTTGCAAAGGGTCAGGATATCCCTTTCTCAGTTTCTGAGGGAATGTCTCTAACATAACACTGAAACTGATGCCTTTGACACAGACAGTGCTGGAGGAGCCAGCATTCCCAGGATGCCCTGCAAGTCTCACCTTCCCACCTCCACCTACTGACTCAGTGCTTCCCCACAGGGGAAGCATCACATCCAGGATCTGGTCAGTGCTGTATCACAGTGTCACATCCCAGGTGACACCAAGCAGGAGGCAACAAATAACAGAGGTGCCGACACAGAGGATGCAGAAGTATCGGGTGTTCCTTGCTGTCAGCAAGCATCTGAGGCCTGAGCTGCTGGGTCACGGCACTCTGAGCAGCTACAGCAGCAAAGGTCAGCCTTGCTGCAAAACCTCCTGTCCTCCACTGGGCACGAAGCATCCCTGGCTGAAAGTCTGGCAACAGGCACCGGGAGCAGATGAGAGTTACGGCTGTTGCCAAGTGCTGGGAATGCCCTTTCTCCCCCACTCCCTCGCTTTACTGGAGTCTTTAATTTTGAACTCTTTTTAAATTTTATTTCAGAATTACAATTTTCTGGTTCTGGGAGGGGGTTGAGGAGTGTTGTGGGATTACTGGTTTGTGGGTTTTCTTGTTTGCATTTGGGTTTTATTTTAAACTGACTTACCTAAGTGGCTTTTGAAGCAGTAATGAATTCAAGATGATCCCTTAACTTATTAAAAACAGCATCTAAATCACCGCCCAGTGTTTCAATTGATTTAACGACACTCAGACGAGTTTATTAAAGGGTGCCTGGGCATTTCCCAGGAAGGAAAAATTGCAGCACATGGGCTGTAACCCTGTGATGGAACCTCCTTCTCCCTTTTTACAGGTCACCAAGCCCAACGCGGTGCTGCAGACAGAGGCAGCAGGGAAGGCAGACCCAGATTCGTCATCTAAGAGTACACAGGGAGGCTGCCCGGGCATGAGAGGGGAATTTATAGAGGCATGGGGAAGGAAAGGCGTGTAAAGCAGTGCGGAAGAAGGAAGAACAATAAATAGAAGGAAGGAAAGAAAACACTGGCAGGGAGGGGGGGGGAAAGGAGATTCCCCATAGATAAGTTAAGGGAGAAAAGGCCAAAACAGAGCACTGACAGACTCTTTTACTGGCTAGAACAGCTTCTTGGCAAGCTCAAGAGCGGGACCATGCAAAGGCACAGCTATTCGTTTGCTTCTCCCAGCAGGGCCAGCAGAGGAGGGAGTATTCTTCGGTCTTGGCAGAGTTTAACCATCCTCTTTGTAGGATGCAAAAGCAACTACTGGAATAGGCAACTTTTTCAGAAGTGGGGGAAAAAAAGATCCCTGGGAGTCCTCTCCTGGGCTGCTTTGCCCATACAATCTCTTCTGCCCTGAGCTTCGTGGAAATAAACACTCTCTATCCCTAACGGTATAGTTAACGTAGCACAGCTCGTTTCTAAAACAAACCCTTCAAAAGGCCCCAGAAGGATCTGGGGACATTCAAGAGCTGCAATATCCTACGAAAGACACACATCTCAACCCTCTCTTGTGTACTGTCGAATTCTTCCTACTATTTTTACCACCACTAGAGTTAGGAAAACATTTCACTAGGGGTTTATCATTCCACCACCAAAATTATAAACTATTTAGACCAGTCAGGGTTTGCTCTCAGCCTTCCAGGCACCACCAGAATTCTCCTCGCTGCAGTAAGAGGTCCTGTAACTCGCCGAGCAATGCCATATTTTGGCGTTGTGTTTTTGTTTCCACCCGCTCCGTTACGCAAGGCTGCCCCACGGAAGAGGCACGGCACGAGTTGCAGGAGGGCAGCTACGCAGGCTGACTCTTCTTTAACGCAATTAGCTGCTGGAAGGTATGGCTCTGCCAAGACCAGCTGAAAGGACACAGGAAGAGAGCCATCTTGGCATGGTCCTCGCAGGGAAAAAAATAAAAAAGGCTGAGCTCATCAGCTGCCAGCGGGAAGGATACAGCAAAACTGGCTGCGGAGAGAGAATCCAGCGAGCGAACTCTGAAGCAACGTGAAGCCCTCGCTAATAGGCAGGGGACGCCTGTATTTCTGGCATGTGGCTTTGTTTCTATAGTGGCACGGGTTCAGCTAAGGCATGCTGCAGAGGTAAGAGGAGAGGAACAGCAAGATGAGGCCAAACAGACGCGGCAAACAGCCTTGCTCATGTCAGTTCGAACACCCCTTGTCGAGCTACTGCACTTTCTGGGGTCCTGTCAGGGAAGGGAAGCTCTCACCTCTTAAGCACGGTCTATTATTATTTATAGGTAAGACGATTAAGAGCCCTCAGTGACTGCAGCACCTCGGAGACAGGTCTTAAAGATCTCCGGGTTCTACAATAATCTTTGATTAGGCACTAATTGAGCAGCAGAGTGCTTGTGTATTCAGGGTCTGCAGGCACTGCATGCGGTCTATCAGCACAGAGTTTAAGGGGAAAAACATCCAAGACCTACCACATTTAGCCTGGCCAGATGTGCTGTGAATAGGGCAGAGAGGGACATCCTGTGCCGAGGTGCGGTGAAGAGAAGGGCTGCACCATTCCCAAATGCTGTCACCTCCTTGCCCCTACACCACAGTCTGGCGCTTTGTTTGATTCTGACTTCACCGAGATTCCTGATACTATCAGGAACCAGAGGCTGAACGCGTGCCTCATCCCAAAACACACACATGCAAAGCCAGCACCCTGATCAGAGGACCCGCAGCACTTCAGACAGGACTGAGAGATGCACAGAACTTCCCTGCATCCTTCACACTCACGTGGACATCCTGTACAGACCAAAGCCATATCCTCACCTGCCACAACTTTTCAGAGTGTCCTCCAAAAAAGCTGACGGCAGAGGCACCAAATAAGAGCGCCCAAAGCTTCAGGTGACCCCTCACTGCCACAGCTGCACTAACACAGCACACGCAGTTGCATCACAGTTACATCACCCCTGTGCGCTGCTTGACACTAACTGAACAGAACTACACACACCCACTGTCACCGTCTGCAGCTTGAGAGCTTCCACAGCACGACCAAAAGTACCTCTGGATAGGTGAGGTGGCAGAGGGGAAAACAAAAAGCATATTAAGTGTCATTTAAAGAGCAGGGGAGGAGGACAAGTCTTTATGGTGCGTTATTTTGGGTTTTGTTTTGGGGTTTTTTTGTTGTTCTGTTTAAGACTTTTTTGTATTTCTAAGCGTTGAACATGTTCAGGAATTTAATTTTAAAACCAACACAGCTGAGGAAGACTGACACATCTTTCCTCCTAAAAGTTAAAGGAGAAAAACTTCCAAGAGAGAAATGGGACTTGTCTTATGAATGTCCTGTTTTACTCTACAGAGACAGAGAAGTCTGGTTCCACCAAAAGGCAGTGCATTACACAGACCCAAAGTTCCTTACAGAAGCTTCTGCTCTCTCTCCTGCCCAACTCAGACCATGTTTCCTCTGCATATTAGTTGTGTTTTGGATTCTTGCTGTCTGTTGGGCAGCTTTCCAAATGAAAAGTAAGTCTGCCCTCAGAAAAGAGAGGCTACAGCACGCTGAGTTCTGACATTATCATCTATGATCAGATCATCATTATGTTCATTTCTAAAATCCATTTTCCCCAAAACAACTTTTCAGGGTACATTGGCCAAGTTTCTTTCTTGAAAATCAGCTCCGTCTGTGACTAGAAATCAAAGGTGGACTCTGAACTGGCGGGTGATTAAGACCGATCAGACACTTCCCGGGGATAATTTTCTATATAGGTTATTCCAGCAAGTGAGACAAAAATAATTTAGGATTCTTTTTACGGCAACTCGCTGCTGTTGGCACAGGTCACGTATTAAAGCTGAAGGCAGCAGAAAATGCGAGGCTGTTTGGCAGCCTGGAGAGCTCAGAACTCTTACAAAGAAGTGGGCGACAGAGGAGGAATCTGACAATCCAGTCAGGGTTTTAATGTTTCTCCAAAAAGCTTTCCTTTGGGCTGTAATGAGCTGGTGATGGGCCGGTAACAATGGACCATCATGAACTTTTAATGGACCATCCTAACCAGCTCTCTTTTTGTTTTCATGACTCCTCCCTTCCCAAGTTAATAAATAAAGAGCTTAAAAACAAAAGAAGCAGGCTCTTAGTTACGCTAATTTTACCTCCCTGGCTATTTGGATGGTGATAGGGAAGGCGATAAACCATTTAAGATAACAAGCTGCAGGAGATTGGCAGAATACAAAGAGACCTGTCCCCAAAATGCATAGACTGAATAATGCTCTGCATATGCTCAGGACAAGTTACCCCAAGGTCAGCCTCGCAGAGGTGGTCAAAGAGGTGCTTTAGGAGATACACAAGAAGCTTAAAAACAGATCCGGAGCAGCATTTTTTTTCTCCACAAAGCAAAAAAAAGAAAAGCTCGCTATCTATTCTGACAGCACAGGAACTAAGCACCCCTACTAATCTGTGAAGGAAACTGAAAAAAAAAAAAAAAAAGGCTAATTCGGGATTAAAAAAAGAAAAGAGAAAAAGTAAATCCAAAATATCAAAGGAGCAGATAGTTTAACAGTTCAGCAAACAACATTTTTATACAGCATATACAGGGCTCGCACACCCGATCGCCACAAAAGCCTGAAGTGCTCTCAAAAGTAACCCTGCTAACAAGGCAAACTCCACTCTTTTGGCACAACTCAAAGGACCTGGAGGGCACATGAGCAGGACTGCAGCTCAAGTATCACTCCTTCCTGCCCTGCAGCTGGCAATTCCACTAACTAACAAAAAACAACCAAAGCACAACTTATTAAAATTCCCAGAAGAAAAAAAGAAATTACCCTGAACCCGAGTCACAACAGAAGCGTGTCCCCACTGCTTTATTAACCGGAGAGCAGAGGAGGTCACCGAGTCCTGCACGCCCCTGCCCAAGGAGCAGCAGTAAGGCAGCGCTACCTGCTTTGAGCGTCAGAGGGTGGGATGGGGGGACAAGGGGAGGATAAAGGAGAGGCACAGAGGGAAAGGAGGTAGTGATGAGCCGCGGGTGGGCCAGGGGTGCTGCTAACCTGGTTCCATCCTGAGCACTGCAGTTCACGTCCGCGCCGTACTCGAGGAGGTGCCGCACGATGCTCAGCCAGCCTCTGGCACAGGCCTCGTGCAGGGCACAGTAACCCGCGTTGTCACGATGATTCACATCACACGCCTTGTTTTCCAAACAATACAGAACCACTTCCTGGAAACAGGAGGGAAGACAGATGAACATCGAGTTATTTCTTGCTGTGTAAATGGCGCAGATTTCTCTGCTCGAAGGAAAAGGGGGGGGGGGGGAAGGGGACAAAAACACAAAACCCGTATGATATGCTAAGTTACCCTCTACGAGATGGGCCAGTCAAAAGGAAAATAAAAGGGAGCTGTTGACAGTCCTGTCTGTTCAGGAGACAGCAGAGACCACGACTTCCCTGGGCAGACTAATTTGGGCAAAGTGACATCGAGAGCTCCATGACCCACAGAACCCTGTAACCCTCAACATCAGGAACTGTCACAGAGGGAGAATGTGAAAATTTCAGACAACACTCATGATGTTCCACTTCTGAAGACTTCCACACATAAAGCTAGAGGGAAGGTTGTTACTCTTACATCTGCATTTTTAGCAGAAAATTCTGCGAGTGTAACAGCAGCACAGCCGACATCAGTTTGATTTTAAAAAGTGCATGACCCGAAACATTTAAGACACACAAAGGATGGTTTGCTATTAGCAAACAAAAACCAGCCCGGCTCTATCGAGATGAGGGAAATCCCATTTTCACCCACCCCGGTTTTCTGCATGCAGAACTAAAGCCAGGCGCCAGGTTCCAATAACGAGCCCGGCGCCGCAGGAAGCCATGTGAATTTAACACAATTCATCTTGCAGTCAAATACACCACGCTCCAGAGCCTGGGCCAGACTCAGCTCTGCACTGCCATGCAGCCTTGGAACAATGACTGCTCCATCACTCAACCAAAAATTTAGGATGGTGCGAGTCTTCCTCGACTTGTGTTGGATGCAAAAGAAAGCAAAAAAAAAAAAAAAACCAAAACACATTTCTAAGAGATGTTGAATGCATAAAACAGCCCCCACGTTCCCAGATTAGTGGTAAACCATTCATTTTGTATTTGAGTGACATCCTTGCAAAGCCAGATACGGCACAGAGGGGGCGAGTGCTTGTTTTGCCAAAACAAGAGAATAAAACGGAATTGTTGGGCGCAATGCATTTGTTCTTCCCGTTTCAAAATAAACCGGAAAGCCCGCAATAATCTGTGCTCTGGGCACACCTGACTCGAGAGCCGGTATCCAGGATACAGCATGAAGCTGCTCTTTTAGCAGGCCCTCACTAACCAGGCTAGAGCTGGGAGCTAATGAGCTGCCTGTCCCAGGCTCCAGAGCACCCCCTCCACCTGCCACGAGGGATGCACCCACCTACCCCTGATGCACCCCCCCGGTTTAACCCGGGACCCCCACAGTCCCACCTCTCACCAGACAGGGGCTCTGAATGCTCCTACTAATCAGCCCAAAGGCCAGAAATCAGTCCAGAACGGATGCTCTTTACCCTGCACATGCTCGAGCCCATAAGAAAGGGCTGTGCAAATTATACTCCGGAGGTATGAATTTTCCTTCAAAACCAGACCACCCTGCCAGGCAAATTAGCAGATGGATATAGGTAGCAGAAGCAGCTGCTGTATTCAGCTCCACTTTTAGCATGCAGTCACCATTTAAAATAGATTTTGCAACTCAAAATAAAAGATGTTTCATCTATTTTTGTAGAAAGGAAAGGCTCATCCTAGGGTGAAATACCTACTACTGGACAAAAAAGCTAATTTTGTCGGGCAATTCTGTGTTAAGAGGCTATAAGAAGAATGTCATTAACCACAAAATGTAACCATAAAGACCATAAAACTCTACATTGTTAATTAATTAAATGCCTCATTAACTTTTTTTAACATGATTTATTCAATTTACAAAAAAATTAGCCATCACTGCCGAATACAGGAACATGTGGTGCCACAAACACACTTTTGGTTTCACAAGCATTTCTCACTAAGGTTCGGGGAAGGCTGTGAGAGTTGCCACAGGGCACTTTAATGTCTGTTCAGGTCCTCTATTTAAACCAGCAATCTGAAAATCACTCGCAGTTAATCCAAAGAGTCAAACCAGAACATAACTGGACACTTCCACCTCTTGCTGCTTGCAACGCCAAAATGTGCACATATGCATGATCCATCCTCATATGCAAGGAGCTGCCCTTCTTAGGTACTCCTTTACCAGGGGAAGAGGTCTGCATCCCCCATGCTCCAAGAAGCACTGTTCCTCCCACACCCAACCTGGAAATGCCCTTGGGTGAGGCATTATATGCTGAGCCTTAACAGTTCCCCCAGCATCACAACAAACCCCAGAAGCGTTGCCCATTGCTGGGCAGGATGCAGGAACGCTAGGGGAGCTGTGCAAGGGCAGGATGATGCTCTGGAGCTCCTGCTCCTGTGACAGTGACACTGGGAACTCCCCGTGCCTGGATAAGCTCTGCCTTCACGTGTGTTTAAACACCCTACCACACACTCCACTAATTTCACTGCCTTCCCAGGAAGGATTTAATACCAAACTGATGAGAGAACTTTCCAAGTCCACTGTCCACTGGTTTCACCCCAGCCAGCAGCCAAGCCCCAGGCATCCACTCACTCACTCCCCCACCAGCAGGACCAGGGAGAGAATTGGAAGGATAAAAGGTGGAAAACTCATGGGCTGAGATAAAGACAGTTTAATAGGGAAAGCAAAAGCCTTGCAGACAAGCAAAGCAAAACAAGCAATTCATTCACTGCTTCCCATGGCTGGGCAGGTGTTTGGCCACCTCCAGGAGAGCAGGGCTCCATCACGTGTATCAGTGACTTGGGCAGACAAACACCATCACTCCAAACATCCCCTCTTTCCTCCCCCAACTTTATACACTGATCCAGGATGTCACATGGTCTGGAATATCCCTTTGGCCAGTTTGGGTCACCCATCCTGGCTGTGTCTCCTCCCAACCTCCCATGCACACCATGTGTACATGCCACACCAGTGTGGCAGTAGGACAAGCAGGAAAGGCCTTGGCTCTGTGTAAGCCCTGCTCAGCAATAACAAAAACATCCCTATATTATCATCACTGTCTTCAGCACAAATCCAAAACACTGCCCCATACCAGCCACTGGGAAGAAAATTAATCCTACCCCAGCCAAAACCAGCACATCCAGACACACACGAAAAAGCAACACGAGGCACAAAGACAGCCAGTGTTTCCTCTCATGTCAAATTCATTACACAAGCTTTTTGTAATTTTTTTTCCCAAAAAGACTCTACGCTCCCTGTAATTCCCACTTCACAAAAAGTAAATTACAGTTTTAAGACTACCATTATCTCAAGTCATTTGTTTTAAATGGGGGAAACAGAACGGATTCAAGAGTGTCCATACCCTGAGATGGGTTGGTAACATCCTGCTGAAGCATGGCCCGGTGCAGAAACCTAGGAAGGAAAAGGCAAAGCTTCCCACCAGCTTCATCAGGGATTTCCAGGGCCAAAGACCATTTGCTGCACTGTCTTTAAGTAGCCTTGGTGGCTGCAGCCCTGCAATTTATCTGACCAGACACAAGCCATGCTTGTCCTTCGGCATTTCACACTCGCGTCAGCTTTACACACCGAATCATATCCGCTTGTGTCCTGCTTGTGTCCTGCTTCCTACGATGCAAATCTGCACTGTGGGACTGAGAGAAGGACAGAAGCTCATGGCCTCGCAGCATTTGGGCTCCCCACGGGTCCCGGAGTGATACGCACAGCTTGCCAGCACCTCTGCGTGCTGAAGGGTTTGGAGTGGGATCTCTGCACAGCCTCAGGGCATCCCTGCTGCAAAGGCAGGCAGGCTGCCAAGGGCAGGCACGAGCTCATCCGGTCTCAGGGCAATACAGCATTCCTGCCAGGGCTCAGTGGTGCCCTGCGGTGCCAGCCACTTCCAGCTCCGAGTCCTGAATCAGCACTCGGCTCCCTCTGGGAGCTGTGGCCCTGATGATGCAAACTCGTCTGCCTCTCCTGCCACCCAGCTGGTGAAGGGCCGCCAGGCTGCCCTCAGGCTGCCATCACAGCAGCCAAGGGAAGCCCCCATGTGCCCCCAGAGGTTGCTGCCCTGCTAACAGGGGTGGAAGAAAACTGACCTGTGTACTTGCCACAGGTCACTGACCAGCATATTACCTCAACTCATGCAGGTTTTTCTTTTTTTTTTTTTAATAGAGGAATTACTGACTTCTTGGACATTCTCTCTCTTTCTGCAGACAGAAGAAATTCAGCTTTCTACCAACTGCAGTAGTCTCGTCGCTAGCAAGAAAAACCCCTCAGCTATGGAGCTTCCATGGATGATTAAACTATCACAGCTCACCATGGGCCAAACAGCTCCAACAGGGTGGCACAGTCACCCCCACTCTGAACCTTGAAAGACATGGACAACATCAGATTCTGGCAGCAGTCTGGGTGCATGGACTGGGCTCTTTCCCTGCCCCACGCTCCTCCAGCAACAGAACTGACTGCTGCACAGTCAACACCACCCAAACAATCAAATCAAATGGGCTGAATATTTAAGCCTATTAAAAGCATGGTGTTCGCTTGAACTTTTGTGTGAATTCAAGTCAGAAAATCAAAATCCTCAACCAGCTGATACTGGAAAGGCGTGGTGGCACACAATGTTACCTACACCTTGGTGATCCTGGGTATCCCCACCTTCCTGCAACCAGGCAATGCAGCAGAGAGCTCCTGCTATCAAAGCAAATGGAGAGCCCTGGGTCCCTGCTTGAACAAGATGTCAGCCCATCATTAAGTTCGGGAGCTGCTCCCATTGAGCAGAGGTGGCAGGCACAGAAAGCCAAGTAACAACAGCCTCACCCTGACAGACCCCATGCAGGAAGAAAATACGCACCGATAGTTTGGAGCACATCCTACAACACATTTTGATTTTGAACCCACAGAAAATAAAACCATTTAAACTATGGAGAATCCCATAGCAATGTTGTAACAACCACTTCTCCCAGCTAGAGCTGAAGTGCCCTGAGTTAGAATAAGCTTTTGTCTAGGGTAAACGAGACCTTTCCAATAAACCCTGCCTTCCAGAGCTGGACAAGGCCTTGCTCCACAGAAAGCTCTCTCCAGCTATACAAAGGGCATTTCAAGGTTTCAGCAAATCCCCAAGGCTGGGCAGGCCCCACCTGGACCTGGGCTGATGCCACCTTCCCACGTGGGGCTCAAGCCCAGCTCCATGGTCCAAGCAGCCCTCTCACCAGCACAGCAAACCCAGCAGCCATGCCAAGGGCAGCAGTCACTCTCTGCAATGAAACACCTCTGCACCAGATCTGAAATCGAGCAACAATGGTGCTCATACCTACATGCCCATATTTCCCCAATAAAAGCGTGCTTCAAAACAGCAGAGCTAAGGGATTCATCGGTTTCTGATTTTTGTAGCAACAGGGGGTCCCTTTCATTAGACAACATTGTTCCAGCTATACCAAGCAGCTCCAGACGCTGAGTATAAAGCATGCAGAGTGCTCCTATGATGCGTCTGATCATGCAAGAGGACACTCCAAGCGCTACATCCTGTGTCACATACCAGATACTCCTTGGAGAGAACAAAAAATAAAACCCTTCTCCTAAACTACACGCTCTTCACGAACAATAAAAGCAGAAAACATACAGCTCATTAAAGATCACCATAAAGATTACTTGGGGGGAAAAAAAAATAAATAAAAGACATTTGTTCTGTTTGCAGATGGTTTATATTTAAAGGGAAGTGAGGGTTACCAATAAAACTTCACCCTTTGCTCATTCCCACGGGATGCTGCTCACCCTGCATCCCTGCCAGCTGACCCAGCAGCAGTGGGGTGTCATTCCCACAGCAACCTGCCTCCAAACCCCACACGCCAGGGAAGGGAAAGCAGCAGGGCAACGGGGACTACAAGTTTCGACGACCCAATTGAAAGCAGCTACTTCACAGAATTTCCATCTACAAAACCAGGAAAAGGATTTTAACTTTTGAAATATTAAAAAAACCCATCCTCCCGCAGGGCGCCGAGGGAGCCTTACCTCATAGCCCAGGCGTGCCGCCCGCTGCAGCAGCGTCTCCCCCGCGTTCTTGTTGACGATCAGGCGCCGCGCTTCGGGCGGCATCGGCCGGCTCGGGGTGGTCTCCTGCGGGGGGCTGGCGATGGGCAGCTGCACGGGCGGCGGGGCGGGGAGCAGCGAGGGCGTCTGCGGCAGGCGCTCGTACGGCTTCTGCTCGTACGGCTTGGCCGGCGAGGAGTCGCAGTCTGAAGTCGGCTCCGGTCGCTTCCTGACTTTCCTCGTCACCGTTACCTGTCAAAACCATTATGGTGGGGGGCTCTTAATCTCTGTTTGCACGGTACAGTGATGGGACTGTGTTTTGTCAGCAAGGAATTACACCTTTCTACTCGTGTTTGATTTTTTAAGAAAGACCTGCTACAGCTTTTAAACACAAGATGCTTCACCCCTGCAACAACTAAGGTTAAGAAAAGCAAACACAAAATGTGCAAAGCATCCACAGACGAATCTGAACGCAATGCCCGCTACCCTGCATGCACGACAGCGCGCTGGTTTTAAGCAAGCTGGCTCTGCCTTCTCAGAGGCCGGTGGACAATTAAGTCTAAATAAAGATACCTTATCTTCAGCATTTTCGATATCTGTGGTGTCATCCCCTGTCAGAGATGACCTCCTTCTCCTCTCCTGCAGTGCCAAGTGTTTTGTTTTACACTGACGTTTCCCTGATGGCTTCTCACACTCGCTGTATTTCGGCAGCAGAGATGCATGTTGGAAATCCTCCTCTTCGTCTGTGTACAGCCCATCTGTCTTCCGGCTTTCTTTAATTTTCTGCTGTTTGGCAGCCAACCTCGAGGCTGGAGTACAGCTTGGCTGAGCCTGCCTTTTGCTGTTTGCATTGGTGGATGAAAGGCTCTTCATGTGCGGAGACACCGGGAATACGGGCAAGCCTAAATGGGAAGGAAAGGCATTACACATCGCATGGTGCGTTAAAAGGAAAATGCATTGCTAGCACTTAACACAAGCTCCTCGACTGCTTAAGAGATCTACAATTACATTTTCAAATCATTAATATTTTAAGCGTTCCACATCCAAACTGTAAATAGCATCTCGCCCGTTGATGCTACACTAACAGTTATCGGGCTCTAATAAAAATCCCTGAATGAAATGCCCCGCGCAGGTGCCGGGCAGCGCCAGGGCCGTAGGGATGCGTGCCAGGCCAGCTTGGCAGTGCCACAGCCCGGCCACCACGGGCGGAGTGGAACCACTGCAGCACCGCCCCACTGGGGAAAAAACTCGCCTCCTTACCTGGGACTGGACTGCCTGATCTGAAAGGGAACCAACTCCTCCAGCAGCCTGGGCCCAGCCCGGGTTGTCTCAGTGGGGTTTAAGGGCAGACACAAGGATGGCAAGGGAAGAGGGAACAGGAAGAGAGGTGGGAGCATGGATCAGATTTTAATGGGACAGCACAGGTGAGGACACTGAGCTTAGCCCCAGGATGGCCGTAAGACAGGGAACATCTCCTCGGCAGCATTCTGACTTCAAAAACAATCCAAGAGAAGAAAGACTACTCAAGGAGCCATCCTTGAGAAACCCTGTGCAAGCTCTCTATCAGAAAACACAGGGATTTTGCAAGAAAAGCAATCAGATGGTTTTTTCCCCCCAGAACTCCATCCAGAAGTGAGTCTCTCTGGGACATTGGGACAGTAAGGCCAGTGCTCTGCTGCCTGTGGCAGGATACTGGTAGGGCTGGGTTTTCTCTGGGGGTTAGCTCCAGCAAGCTGGATCCCACAATCTGGGCCACATGCAAAAAGCATGGTTAGTTTTGGGGTTTTTTTCAGAGTGCAAGCAGGCTTACAACAAAACGACGACAGGAAAGTTGACTTTTTATAGTCTGAATTTCCCTTGGGAAGAGAATTGAGGTGACCTCAGAACCAACTCCTCTGCAGAAAAATTAAAGGTTTCTGGAAAGGAAGGGACACTTCAGCCAAACAGTACCACACCACCAAGGGAAAGCGTGGAAAAAACCCTGAGAACTTGGAAGAGGCTCCCTTGCTCCAAGAAGTCTCTTAAGTGATGCTACTTTCAGAACACAAGAGATGGCAGGAGCAAATAAGCAGGTGCTCAGAGGAGAGACGCCCTTACTTAAAGAGATTTGGTCTGGAACTAGTCAGTAAAAAAGAAAATAAAATCTAGAATCCTCCTGGTGGGCAGTTTCACACTTTAGTCTTCCTTTAAATAGATCTGTGAAAGCAACTCACAGAAGGCTTTCTAGATTAAGGATGAAAACAGAAATCCCTCAGTTCTTTTGAGCCACTTTCTAGAAAAAGATGCATACCACGGCTTGCCAAGCAGATGTCAGGGAATTTATGGGACACATGATGTGCAGATTGTTCAGCAAAAATCATGTAAGTTTTTCAGGCTTTGCAACACTGAAGGAAGGCACCTAGTCATAGGCTGAGCCTATGGATGCAAGGCTGTCTTTCCAACTCTGTAGACAGCACAAATTAAGGAGTGTTTAATTCTCATGTTCCCAACTAACCTAATTGAGTAACGTGAAAAGCACAATTCCAATGCAGAAGCACCATCATTACCTACTTAATCACTTACTAAAAAAAAAAACATGGAAAAGATGCAATGCAGCAGTGAGGAGCTCTGGTGAGTGCAAAAAGAACCAACTGCTGCATGCAGAAAAACTACAATAGAATGAAAAACTCACAGGTCTGGCAAAGGACAGGAATACTGAAAGGATGGAGGAAAAAAAAAAAAAAACACAGGAAGCTTATCTCAAAGAACTGCAGACTTTCCCATGCAGAGATGCCGAGGCATTGAAAGCAGAAGTTTAATCACCACAAAACCTGTGTACTCCTGCCTGCAAACTCGTCATCAATTCTGCTTCACTTTGACCCTCCACAGTGGTGACAGCAGGCACCAGGCTAAACATGCACTGGAGCTAGGAGATGGAGAGAGCTATGCTATGCCCAGGAGCTTCAGGATCAGTAACACTGCAAGAGGCCAGCACTACACAGAAAAAGCCAAGCATCAGCCTGGGAAATGCAAGACAACACGGGCAGAAAAGCAGCAAGTGGTTAATCCTGAAATCCCACCCCGTCTTTCTAACCACGTGAAGGCAGAAGAAAAACAAGAGTGAGGACGAATATACCTAAATATCCACGGAAAAAAAGAAAACCCAAACCAAAACCCCCAAAAAACTCAGGCCTCTGACTGATGTGGGTTGTGGCAAGTCTGACTCAGAGCAGGACCTGTCTCCCTTCCCGCAGGAGCGGGCTGCTGAGAGGTCCGCGCGGAAAAGCAGCTGCTGCCGCGTCACCTGAATACTCGCTTGTTCAGCTCCCACCCCAGCAGCTGCCTCCTCCTGCCTGCCAAGCCCGGGGCCACCACGCTGCCTGCAGCCCCAGGCAGCTCCAAGGGGCTGGCACAGGCTTCCCGGTGGGAGAGATCCTCCTGGCTCGTCTCCTCAGGGCTTTTGTTTCCGCGCTGTTCGAGCTTTCTCCTCGCACCGGGTGAGCGGCTGCGGCTCCCCAGGGGAGCATCAGCAGAGCTGGCTCTGCACCGCCAGCAGCACAGCGTTATTGCCCAGCTGGGACCCCCACAGAGACCGTGGCTTCTGCCTTGGTCATGGGGCTGGGCAAGCAGTGTGATGCCCTGAGGCTGCAGTATCCCCATGTTCATGGACCTGCTGCACCCCGGAGACCCAGCACGGCAACATCACTTTGCAACAGGATCACAGAACCACAAAATGGTTTGGGTTGGAAGGGAGATTGTCCCTTAAAGATCATCCAGGTCTAACCCCCCTGCCATGGGCAGGGACACCTTCCACTAGACCAGGCTGCTCAGAGCCCCATCCAACCTGGCCCTGAACACTTCCAGAGATGAGAGATGAGGCAGCCAGTTTCCCTGTGCAGCCTGTTCCAGTGCCTCACCACTCTCACAGTCACGAATTCCTTCCTAATAACCTAATCTAAACCTACTCTCTGTCAGCTTAAATCCGTTAGCACTTGTCCTATCACTATATGCCCTTGTCAAAAGTCCCTCTCCAGCTCTCTTACAGCCCTCTTTAGGTACTGGAAGGTGCTCTATGGTCTCCCCAGAGCCTTCTCTTCTCCAGGCTGAACAATCCCAACCCTGTCGCCCTGTGTTCATAGCAGAGGTGATCCAGCCCCCTGATTATCTTCATGTCTTCCTCTGGACTTGCTCCAGAGCAGGTCCACATCCTTCCCACGCTGGGGACCCAAAAAACTGGACACAGCACTGCAGGTGGGGGTCTCACAGGAGCAGAGCAGAGAGACAGAATCACCTGCCTTGACCTGCTGCCCACACTGTTTTGGATAAATACAACTGGGGTGACAAGCCCAGAAGTCAGAAACATCCACATTCCCAGAGATTTGCAGGCAGGGGTGGCAAATCATCCTGATAATGTTAGACTAAGGCTTCAGAGGCACAGAGGCAACCCTCATGTCCTGTTACAGCCTGTTCCTCGGGATACAACCAGCTGCCCAGCAGCAGAGACTACCACAACTGCAGGCAGTGCTTGAGCACAGAGAACAGCTGTTGCCAGCTCCAAATTAAAAAAAAAAAAAAAGCTGCAAGTGATGGTGTATATTCTCACATTGACAGTCTCTGCTTGCTTAAGAAAAGTTTGAGGACTGGTCCTGAGCAAGACAGACAAGCTGGAAGTCTCCATCCCCATGAGACTGTCATGCAGAGGATGCTCTATCACACAAATGTCCTCATCCCAGTCAACTAAGAACAAGGAGATTAAAAAGTTTACACTTCAACAGGGCTGGAGAAGTACCAGCAAAATTATCTGGATGATATCCAGTGTCTTTGAACAATGAATAGTGAGGTACAATTTAGTCAAGTTTATGGTTTTATAGCGGCTTCCCAACCTAAGAGTTTTTTCATAGCCATAGGGCAGCAACTGAACCTAAATGCCTTTGGGAATGGTGCATAAACTGGGAGCCACCTCTTTTTCTTTCCCAAGGCCATGAGCCTATCACTGCCACAGGAGGCATTGCAGGGGAAAGTGAGAGCATCCTTACACAGTACAGCTTCTTGTCAGTGACCCTCGTTTAATCTCTACAAGGTATCACTCTCTGAAAGTACAAAGGTGAGGGGCAGGGGTGTTTGAGCCAACACCATGCCCGCCAAGGCAGCACATAAAGCAAGGAAGTAAGACTCAAGGCTCCTTTTAAACCAAGTTTTGATCTCCTGCTCCACAAATCCTTTTGGAGAACCTTCCCCATCAATAAGCATCAAAGTTTGGGGGTTTCTGCCTCAGATAGTCCTACCAAGGAGAAGGACAGATGAGGAGCTTTAGGACTGAAGGGAAGCTGATATTTTTGCCTGTGACTGTTTCACAGACACTACCAAGGAAAGTCCCACTGGCACAGGATGATCTGGACTCGGTCCTCTCCATGGCACGGGACAAGAGGATCCACTCTCCTCATGCTTCTCTCTTTAAAGGGGATCTCAGCTAAACTACAGGTTAGGCCAGCTGGAATGTGAACATCTTCCAGTCGATGAAGCTTCCAGGTTTGTGAAGGAGGAAGGAGCCCAAATGCCATACATGGAGCTCTCACTCCCAGAAATAGTCTTTCCTCAAAAAAACCCAGAGGGCTTGGAGAGTAAGAACAGAAGAGAAAGAAAAGAAAAGGACCCTGTGGACTGTGTGATTCCATTCCCCATCAGTTCTTCAGCCAAGCTACAGCAGCAAAATGTTGCAGGGAAGGAGAAAAGCATCAGAGAAGAAAACGTGCCCAGGGGCTGAGAACAGTGAGGACAGGAGAGTGACCTGTCCATCCCAATGAAAATCTGGCAGATTTTTTTTGGCAGAGATCCACAGGTTCTCCCCCAGGGTAGGTAATTGACAGAAATGGGAGGGAGGATGGGGAAAGGAGGAAGTGGAGTGAGGGGGAAAGAAGAAACCAGAAACAAGTCAAGGAAATGCGTGATACGCTTCAAGGAAGCAATCCCTTAGGAGAGAGCTGCTGGAAGATCTCTGTCAAGGGGCCGGGAAGTAGGGTGACAGGGGTTTACAGGACATGCTCAGGACGAACCAGCAAAGCATCCTTCTCAGGAGGAGGCTGAGCTTTGCTCTTGAGCATATGTCCTGGCAAAGGCAGGGAAAGCTAGCAGAGCTGAGGGTGCTGGAGGTGTTGGGTTCCCGCGATCAAGAGCTGCTATAGCTGTGCTGACTCTGTTTCAGAAGCTCACAGCCCCTCAAGTCCTATGCGTGGTTAAACACCCTTACACCAACTAGCAGCCTGTTTGCTCCCTGTCTCACCCAAAAGCATGCCCACGTTTTATGACCCCCACCCCGCTCTCCTCTAGAGCCATAAACTTCATTTCACATCATCTATGAAAATATTTAAAGCCAAAACACACACACACAAACACATAGTTACACACACATACACAAACACATTTTCTTGTCTGACAAATATCAGCTACAGTGCCATTCTTAAAGAGGTTTCAGTCCTTATACAAATGGACATCTACAGAAATATATATAATTAAAAAAAAAAAAGAAAGAAAAAAAGCTCTCGACAATTCCTTAACATCGGTGGCAGCATGCGTCACTGTAAATGCTAAAGCCAGCTGGTTTCCCTAGTAGTCTCTGCATACCTTGTTCATTGTCACTTGTTTTGAGGGACTCTTCAGACCAACTTCTATTGCTTTTGGCCTCTGACCTTTTCTTGGTGTGCCTTTCTTCTGTGAAGTCTTTGACCTTTGCAGTGGCCTCTGGCTGAACAGCCTCAGCTAAATCTTTCCTGCTTTGCCGGCCCAACTTGCCGGACGGGGATCTCTCTGGTGACACCTGCTGCTCCCATAGTTCCCTAAGATGCTGCAGGTGACGCTGCTTTTTGGGATGGAGCCCTGTTAATTCAATGCACACCTTCAGGTTGGTCACCTCATTACAATTGGGCTCTTCTAAGTGGTTAGAGGAATTGTTTGTCATTTCCCTCTCAGGCCAGTCATCTAATGGAAAAATAACTAAAAATTAATCAAAAAGCCCCCTCAACTTAAAACAAAAGCTACATTTCACTTTCGGGGCATATAGTCTCAGCTTTAGCACCACACTATGCATTTTAAAGGTTCGCTCATTAAGGGTTACATGCACTACAGTAACTTGCACTGCTGTGGCTACAGTGTCCAATGACTAGTGCTTTATCCTTACATACCAAGTTTTTTTATATATACATATATATATACACATATATATACATACATATATATACATATATATAATTTAAAGTGAAATGACAGTGCTCACATTAGTAACTAGCAAGTTCAAAAATGGAAACACATTAAGCCAAAGCGACGTTCCCTTCACAAGACATTCCTTGAGAGAGACCAAAGCAAAATGCTGTCTTACCTTTGGAGTTCTTCTTCTTTTTTGCTTTTGATATAACTTCATCCTGCAGTTCATCCACAAAGCTTTCGTTTTGGCTGCCATCATTTTGCACTCTCTCACCAGAGTGTTTACGTTTCCTGTCCAGACGTGGACATGAATGTTGGCCAATATCTTCTGTTGGCTGGTCTTCTGCCTTTTCATATACAGAATGCCTCTCTAAATAACACTTCTCATTTGAGAGATCTTTTTCCTCTGGAGTTTCCAGAAAGTGACCTCGGTTGTTTTCAGTACTAGTAAAGTTACCTAAAAATAAAAAACAAACAAACACCACAAGACCTAATAAATACAACACAATTCACTGTGAGAAGGCTTTGCTCTCTGATCTCTTCAATGTCATCTCCATCATGACTTACGGCTCATGAGGCATGCAAATAAACACAAAACTGTACTTGGGAACAAGTCTCCTCTGGCCAGCAGTTTTCTCAACAGTTAAGCACAAAACCCCCAAAAGCACACTACTTTGTGTTGTTTTTACATTAATTTAAGAAGCACAACATTCACAATGCTTGTATCCATAGAAACATCACAATATGCTTTTTTAAATAAAGAAACATCTTTAGATACTGAAAGCACAAACCCTTTTCAAAAAGCAACCTCACCTCCCTAAACTGTGGCAAGTAACAATCCAGTTCAAAAACACCTTCTGATGACAACCAAGTATGTGTCCTCCCTTAATTCCTAATCTTTCACTAACTTCTCCCATCGAATTGCAGAGTCTGACTTAAAAGCATTCATCCCTTCTTCGGGAGATATAAATGGGATACAGAACACACACACACGGACACAGAAATGCCACTAAGAATAGCTGTGATATTTTGCAAAAAAGCACTACTTGAATCCAAGGTTATAAAAAGGCTTCCTCACTTCAAGTAACCAACCAGTCACTGTACCTCACATGATCTCTGTCACCTCCTTTTAAAACAGACCTCACTTTTTTTCAAGGAGTATTTCCAGCAATAGCAAGAGGGTGAGCTCTGAAAAGCTTACTAGAAACTAGTCTGACAAATTAGCCACGAAAACACCCATGCTGCCTCGCCTGCACTAACTCCAGCTTCCCTCCAATACTGTTTGCCCAAATTCAGAGACAGCCTATGCAATTTTAAATGGATGCTTGATTTAAAATTACACTTAATCACCATCTTGAAAAATGTTGTTTTCTTGGGTTCAACCAAACTAGCAAAGGCAAGGTTAGGCAGAGATGCAGTGCAGACTGCAACAAAAATAATCAGCTCCCATTTACAATTCTCACAAACAAGTTGGGTTTCCCACATGTTTTAGCCCTCCTGGTCAACCAATACTCCACACCTCTGCCGCTGTTTGGCAAACTCTATGTTCCATCCTACTTTCCCACGGCTCTCTGCCCCTTTTCCTCTTCCTCCTTCTTGCCCTTCCTCCCTCTCCCACTTCCCTTCCTGCAAACACATCTGCTGGTTTCCTATCTGGACTCCTGACAGCTCTGTTGCCCTTCCCTCCCACGGATCCTCTCTCTCTTTCACTCAGTCTCTTGCCCTGTCCAGCCTGGCCTTCAGCTTCTGCTCTTCCCCCTCATCAGGGCTGACACTGTTCCCCTCTCCCATCTCCCCTCCTGTCCCCTCCAAGACCCACCACTGGCAGCATCTGGATGCAGCCCAACTCTATCTCACCTTATCTTGACTGCACCATCCTACAGCTCTGCCAACCCCTCCTGGTTTCTCGACCTTCCCTGAAATAGCTGTTGTCAGTAATGGAAGGCTGGGGGCGGTGGGAAGGGGAAACTTCCCTGGTGAGATTTCTCTTCACCACAACCTGGAAATGGCTCCAAGTAGCACCAAGGGCTCTGGAGATGTTTGTGGGCACCAGAAGACACCCCAGCATAATTTTTATGCTGCTTGGGAAGCTGCCTGCAGGGCTGCTTATAAAACAGCACAAGATATGGGCCAAGAAAAATCAAAACAAAAGCTGATTTTCTGCAGGCGAGCGGGATGCTTGGGCTGCTCCGCTGTTTGGCGATGCTGCTCTCCACAAGGCCGTCTGGCCAACACATGCTCCCTCCCAGACTTTAAAATGCACTTTGTCACACTTCTTCCAGCCAACAATGCTGAAATGTTCCAGAGAACAGGTATCTCAGCTTACTATGACGTGCCTCTAAATCGCAGCGTCCCCCCAGATCAGAATGGATCTGGCAGCACCCTGTGCTCGCACATCTGGCATGAGGACACCGCCCCACAGCTGTACCCTATAACCACACCAAAAGCACCAGCAGTCCTGTTTCATACAGCATAAAAGCAGCTGGACCAGTCACGTTTTAAGTATCACTATAGAAATAAATGCGTCTATCAGATTTCATCTTACATTTTTAATGCAATCTGCTATTTTCCTCCTTTCATAAGGAAACATTATACTTCTGTGGTCAGTTTCCCTGAAGAGATCAGGTAAGGGCACTCTCAGCCACGCTCCTGCTGTCTTAGAGCCTTCTCATCTCCAGCAGCACCAACAGCTACAGGCCATGGTTCATGCTGAGAGTCACTACACTGGGATAGCTTTCCTGCTCCTAACACTGTCTGGCCTGAGAAAAGACAGGCACATCCTGACCAATTCCCAGAGAAGCTCTTGCAGGGTCAGAGGAAGTAGCAGGGTGTAGGGAGGTGGCGGGGGGGCGGGGGGGGTGACGGTCTTAATCTTTATGGCTTGCAGGAAACAGCAAGCTAATTCCAGCCTGCCACCACCGAAAGCGACCTGCTGCAGAGATTAATTCCTTCTCTATCTGCAAGAGGACTTGGCACGGGGATGCCGAGCGCCGCTCGCTCAGACTGTGCTGAAAAATAAAGAGGGAAGAGACCTTGCTAACAGCTTGTCACTGTCAGCGTTCCTCCGGGGCTCCACATGCTGGGAAGAACAGCACACACCTAACTGCGGTTCATCCAAAAAGCCCTCGCTGCCAGCAGCTCCGTGACACCTTGGCCTCCGCTCGAGAGGGACCCTCAGGGGACCAGAGCTGCATCTCCGCAGCTGCCGAGCCAGAAATCCCTCTCAAGGACCGCCCGCTGCACACGCGGCTCTGAAATCCGTCCCGCTCGCTGCAGCTAAGACCATTAGGGAAGCGGCATCTCCGCGCACTAATCCCGGTTGTGTAACCACCCTGCATCGACGCGGGAGCGCAGCCCCGGCGCAGCCAGGGCGCCGCGCGGGACGCGTCCTCGCCTCTCTGCTCCGGCGCTCCCGCCTCTCCCACAGCTGGGCTTCCAGTGCGAAAGAACAAAGGTCAGTCGCTGCTGGCGACACGGCACAGCCCACAGGCTGTCAGGCTCTCCTCGCAGCCTGCACGGACACGTCGCAAGCCCAGAGGCTTTTCCCCCTGGCACAGCTGCAGCTGCCTCACGGAACGCAGGCTCTATTAATATTTTACCACCGGATTCCGCTCCGTCCTCAAACTGTTTTGCAAGCAACCGGGATCAGACGCCATGTCTCCCCAAATTAAGATATAAATGTCAACAAGAAGCACAGCAACATAAGCATAACATGCGTGCCCAACAAGGATGAGGAGAATTTATCTGCTTTTGTTCCCACCACCCCCCTCCCGTGCCATGTATCTACAACATCCTTTTCTCTGCCTGAAGAAGAAAACAACAACAAAATACTTGGGAGTTTTTATATCATCATTATTCAAACAGTGGCGAGGTAGCCAGAAACACAGGATAAATGCTGAGTTCTCATAGCAACACACCTCTATGAGTAAGGAGATTAAACTCTTAAATGTGTTCCTTCCTCAAGCCTCCAGTATTTGCCAGTCTCACACCAGCTGTGACAACCAACACCAACAATTCAAACCATTTCTCACTGTCCTACCAATCTAGAAACAAGGAAGAATTAAGAAAATGCTTCTTCACATCTGGTTTCTGTCTGAAGGACGGGCTTAGACACGGGCTACAATCTCAGGGCTTTCTGCCTTCGTGCACGGGCTACAATCTCACAAGAAAGTTACACGCACACACAAACACACTACCCAAAAAAACCTTTCTTTCATTTTTTCATCTTCCTGTTGCTGTCAACTGCTTGAGACCAGGCCCTCTCATGCGATGCAAACAAGGAAACACATCTTAGTGTTTAAGCTGCAGATTCTTTTGTTCAAATAACATGGCAGCTAAAAACTGCCTTTCCTCTTCCCTGGAGCAACCTCTCATTGCGCTCACATATGCAAGGCACCTTTTATTCATCCAAGAATGGTAATGACTATCCAAATGCTAAAACCCAGTATTCAGCACGGAGATCACAACAACAGTAAGAAATTCCATAAGACATCCTCAGAATTCAATTCTGAGTATCCCATGGGGCAGAGGGAACCCAGCTGATTTCACTTTTCCCTCCATGTACCTCTGCTTGGGAGCTTTCTGCATTTTGTTTCATTCTGCCCAAGCCTACCACACTGCACAAACAAGCAACCACCACTCTTTTTCCCTTTTTCTTTTTGCACTATGTCCTGTGGCAGGAAGGTAATAACTGACCAGGGCAAAGGACATGTTTACTGCCTCCATCTTTCATTTGTTCCAGTGTACACACAGCTCAGCAAGAAAAAAGAAAAGCAGGGGATCACCATGCAAAGAGACACCAGCACCTCGCTACAACGCTAAGATCAATTGTGCAATGTGTTTTGGCACATCACACCATTTACCTTCACACCTACAAACGGCTTTAACTTCTTCCTCATAACCTCATGCCTTAAGAGCAGGCTTTTAATATATTGGGGTAATTGTGCCCAGCTAAGGTTTAAACAGGCAGTGTCTTCCATCCTAAACAACTAAATAAACAGGTAAAGTCATGCTCCCCAACCAAGAAATTCACAGCTTGTAGAATTTATTCAATCTTTCACACTCAAGCATGATTTTCAAAACCTCTGGAAGAGCTTTGTTACGAACCAACATGCGATCATCACATGCCCGTATTGATGCGTGTGTCCATGCCAATAGCTTAAATCACTTGATCTCTGAACAATCCTATGACTCATGACATATGCATCCCATAATTTATCATGTTTGTGCTATGAAAATGCACTGGAGCAGCATTGCCTCAGCAACATTTACAAGTCACCTTGGCAACAAAGCAGCTTTGCGGCTGCTCTCAGATGCCCGCTCTCAGATGCCCAGCAAAACCTAAACGAGATGGGAGAGAACTGAAGCACTTCTACTTTACTGCTCGGCTTTAATTGCTCATTAATTAGCTAACATGGCTACCTGCCTTAAATTGGGCCTTTAAAAAAAAAAAGGCAAAACAAAAACCTAAACAAAACAAAAGCCCACCTCTTTTACCCTTCTCCAGAAGGCTCGATGAAGCTTAAGGAGACTCCCAGTACAACAAAGCCATGCACTGCCAAGTCAGAAGAAAACTTAAGGAACCAGATATTATGCCTTCATCTGCTTCCAAAAAAGTCTATACACGTGCAGTACAGCTAGGAAAATCAGCAAGTCCTAGGACAAGCTAAAAAAAAGAGCAGTTTCCATCCCATCAGATGCCTCTGTAAGCATCACCTGCCTGTGCTATTTAGCCCTTTGTTGCACTGGTAGGTTTAGAGGAGCCAAGGGGGCAGGCAGCTGCCAGGGCCCCGATCAGCTCTGGTGCTCCATGCCAAGCACGGCTGCCACCGTGCCGAGGCGGCAGCGGGGGAGCCCTGGGAGTTGGCTCCATGCCACAATCACAGTTTTGGATGCAGTTTCCTTCCTCCCTGCTGACATCAGGCAGGTGAAGTGCTGGCAGTGGGGGCAGAACAGCTCACCGGTTTCACTCCTAAATTCCCTCCTCACACAGGTAAAGGCATGGCTGTTTCACTTTCAGCTAGTACCACACAAACATGAAACAGGGGGAAACAACTTTTCAAGCAGCAAGATCGCTTGCAGGAGGCAGAAGGGAAACAGACGAGGCTGCAAACCATCAGCTCGTTCCCGTTCAGGAGCTTTAAAGCCAAAAGCACCAACAGCGTGGTCAGAAATTGAAGGCAAAGGGAAGGCAAAAGATAAAGCAGCCCTGGCTCTCACCGAAGGGGAAGAGAAGGCAGAGCTCCAGTCGCTCAGTGAGAGATGCATTAAGGCTGCCGGTGGCTTAAGCCCCAACAGAGAGCCCAAGCCACCACAGTAGAGGCATTCAAGAGGTGTGAAACTCGGCTTCCTGATTTATCAGCTGCTATCCCAAGGGGCAGGAGGTGGACCACCTCGATAAAAAACTTTTACTGAGACCTGAATCTGTACTGGTAAGTACTTGCTGCTGCCCAGAAGGGCAAAAAAGGAGCTCCCTCAGCAGAACACACCCGTGCTTTTAGGAGTTTAGACATTTGGCCAAAGTCTGAAATAGCCTGTTAAGTCAGAGCTAATTAGCAGAGGAAAGGAATGAACTGAACATACTTTCCCTGCTTCCAACAGTTATTTAATAGTCTCAAACACATTTTAGCCAGCAGATTCAAGTGTCAGAGATCTCACTAAATGGTGAGTTTACAGACAAACCGTATCATCAGCCTTTTGCAAGGATGGGGGGAGGGGTTTCAGCATACAATTATGCTCTACACTCATCCTCTCCACAGCCCCCTGCCATCCCTCCACAAGCAGCCCCATGTCCCTGAGCAAGCCTGCCTTCCCTCCCTCTCTTAATCCCCTGGGCCCCTCCCTCAGCTCCACAGCCCATCATCCTCCTCTTTGCTGAGCCCTCTCTGCAGCCAGAATAAGCTGTGGGACTGCTGCTGCCACTGCTCTTCTAGCTTTCCAGCACAGCCAAGGTGGAATTTAACAGAGGACATCACCAGGGCATCCCAAGTCCTCTGAGGAGCAAGGAAGGCTGCAATGGGGACAGCAAGGGCGGCAGCCTGCCCAGCTCTCAGCTTTTACACGGGGACTGCAAAGGAAGCTGTGCCTTCCTCCCTGCAGCTACCTCAACAGAGCTTGGAAAGGAAAAGGCTGCCCAGCTTCCAGAGCCTCAGCCTGCCTCTCCCCACCCTGGTACCCTCTCCACTTCCACAATTAAAACTTTCCCTTGCTGTTTTGCCAGGCCGATTTTTGTTGAGGCTGTTATTTCAGCAATAGCAATACCACAGTAACTTGATTTAGGTGAGTAACTGAGCAAGTACGATTGACCAGCGTGCTCTCTGCCAAAAGCATTAACCAAAGACCAGAACAATAATTCAAAGTTATTAAACTGCCTGAACGAAATTTTCTACTAGCCCTACCCATGAATCTCCACCTACAGAAGAGCACACTTAACCACTGAGTTACACAGTGCACAAACACACACACAGGGAGCAGCCTGCAGTGCGTTTCCTCTTGTTTTGCAATGCTTTCAGCACAGTTTTTTTTTCTGAGTTGTTCAAAACAAAGTAGCAACAGAAGGAACTGATCCATTCCTTAAATACATAGGTAAAACAAAAAAAACCTGTGGAAACTGACAGAAGCCATATGCTTACCAAGAGCACAAACAAAAAAGAAGTGATCTTTTCTTGCATACAGTAAAAAAATCCCCTAATACCATTTGTTTATTTTAAAGTTCATCTTAGTTTTAAGATGTTGCATTTTCCATAGTCCTCTGACACCCTGCCACAGCCTAGAGGGAACTGACAGCCCCACAGGGAATTTCACAGACTCTGCCTGCAAGAACCTGTGCCTCACATACCTCCCCAGCCACTGCAGCAGAAGTCACCCTGGCAAAGTAGGTTCTTATCATTTGGAGTCGTTACTGGCAGCTTTTATGGATAAGCCAGCCTGGCAGATCACATCCTTCCCCACTTCCCATCACTCTTCTGTCCTCCATCCCTGCTTTGCCTGAAGACTGCAATACTGGCATATCTCAGTGCTACTGCAACTTCAGGAAGCTGAACTCCTCCCTGCTTTCCTCTCTTCCCCCATCTCCCTTCCGTATTTAAAATATAACCTTGGACTTTTGCGTTCACTGGCTGATGCAGCACCCCATCAGTCAAAAGGAGGATCTCTCTAAGGCAGGAACTCAGTGACAGGCAGTTAACTTATCTCCTGAAAAGCAGGTACAATGGCAACCAGAAACTTGCAAACCCCAAAAACAAGCACAGAGGGCACCAGCCATGGCAACTCAGCACCTGCAGAGGATGAGGTCAGTGACTTTCACCAGCAACACGGTGAGAACACGAAGATTTGCTTGCTTTGCTGCAAGCTGCCATGGCACAGAGACACATACACGCTTCAGAAAGCCATCTAAATTCGCTTACATCTGTCATTGTCATTTTGGTCAGCAATGGCATCTTCCAGAGCAACAGACTTTGGCTTCTTTTCACTGTTTCCTTTCAAGTTTTCCCAGTCTGCCTGGCTGAATCTGCAGACCTCTGAGTCTTTGGTAGCTGTTTGGCCTTCTCTCTCTTTCATCTCCAACTCTGAGAAGCGCATCATTGCACGCTAGAAAGAGAATTGATATGAAAAAAAGTCTTGCAATAAAAACTACTTCATTTACCTTACCTTATATGAAAGCATTTCCAAAGAAAAAATTGACTCAAAACCAAGGTTTCAGATAGATAGTTAAGGGTAGGAGTATAACACACCTGACTTGTAAAACAGCGTTCTAGCATCTTATAAGCAAATAGCCACACAATTCTTTCATATATAAGTATATATATATAAAAGATTATATATAAATGTATATTATATATAAAACAAAAACATTCCATTTTGGAGGTAAAAAGAGACAAAAACAAAAAGAAATAAAGTAAAATAAAATAAAAACAACAACACAAAACCATACAATGAATAAAAAACGACCATGGCCCACAAACTTCCCTTTGTGTATTTGGAAATGAAATTTAACTCAAAGGTTTATGTAAGAGTCTAGTAATAAAAATTTGAAGAACTGACCTCACAGTAAGCAGCAGGTAGACATAAAATACTGTCCTCTTGTAATCCTTCCATCTATGTAATTAAAATGGGCACTCAATGGATCATTTAGATAATTTCATCCATTTTTATAAGCATAAACCAATTCTTTTCTTAACAATGCAAAACAATTTGGCTTAACTCATCCCTTCATTATAAGTAAAACACCCTAAGAATATTCCTACACAGCATCTGTCTATCATCCCTTAGCATCAACCTCAATACCTCTCCTACTCTTCCCTACGCGCTCGCTTGGCACCAACGTTGCCTGAGACCCGCTAATGCATGGCTGCGACTCCTTGCCATCCAACAGCACATTTGGCATGCTGATCACAACTTCTGGGTACGCTGTGCTAGCTGGCACTACAGGCCAGCCGAGAAATTACAGCCAGCGCCAAGGTAACATGCATGCCTGTCCGACTCCCCTCGAAACTGCACAAACATTGCATTGACGTGCATTAACATTTGTATCAGATCTTAGTAAAAGCCCTTTAAAGCTCACTAGCCCATACATACCTATAAGCCACACATACTATTCTTTACATCGCCTCACTCTCACTAACAAACTTACTTTGCTATTTAAAACCATTTCCGGCGAGTACAACCCAACAAAAAGAATTTCTGGTCTCCCCACTTGTGTTGCTTCTCTCAACTTTAAAAACTCAACTGTGACTTGCAACAGAGAAATAACGACAAAAAGCGCGGCAGTCGTTGGACCGCGCGGACTCACCTGCAACGCCCGCTGCTCCCGGCTGAGCTGGCTGGAGTCAGCGTAGAGTTCAGTCGTCACACACTTGAATCGGTCACCTACATAACCGGCAGAGTTTGCGATCCTCTTGGCCAACTTCGACGGCTTGGGTTTCAGTATTTTGCCATCGGCAGACTCCGCGTCGTCGGCTCCATCTTTGGTATAGGTCTGGTTGGCATCAATGCTCGGCGGCGCAGTTCCCATGCAGAACGGCTTTGCGTCCTCCTGCACCTTGCCAAAAGCCAGAGCTGGAGTATCGCTCTCGTGCACGCTTTCCAAGAAAACAGGCGAAGGCTGGACCGCCACTCTCTCTTTAGGCTGGCTCACAGATAAATCTTCTTTCCTTAAGCCGAACACTGATGAACTCTGGGCTTGCTTGAAATTATAGGTTTCGTGAACATCATTATTTCTTCCAAACTCCTCTCTCATTACAATAAAATCTCTGTGCTGCGACGCCTGCTCTACCTTGTGCTTTGTAGGGTCATTAGTCTGATTACTGCCTTCTGTAGCAAAGCTGGCTTTCACTGTGTTTGCTTCACTCTTAGCCTCTTGCTCGTCTCGCAGAAGATCCGGGAAGAGGTGTTTGTCGCTTTTTGCAGAGTTTTTGCTGTGGCCAGAGCTCTGGTGCAATTTCACGCTCTTGTCACTGGGCATTTCGAAATGCATCTTCCCACCACTCTCCAGGAGCTCTGGCAACCGGCCCCGCAGAGCAGGGTCCTCATAGCGGACTCTCTCGTGAGACCGTGACCTCCGTTCTGTCTTCTCCTCTTTGTTGATCTCCAAAGCAGAATGCTGCAACAGCATGGGGTGCACCATCCCCACTCCCAGTGCATCCTGGTAGGTCATGAACTCCCCCCTTCCAGCTGGCAGGCTGTAAGGGAGGCCAGGTTTGGGAGCCAGGTGGGTGGGGTAGAGGCTGCCATTGGGCAGCAAGACAGGGTGTGGGTAGACGTGTCCTTTCCCATGGAGGGTGAGAGGGCTGATGGCAATCCCCTCCGGCACTGGATATGGGAGGTAACTCCTGGGGTAGGGCAGAGGTGGGGAGCGAAATGCCTCATTGGGTGGCAGGAAGATGGGGCTGGAGGCCAGGGCAGTCTCAGTCGCCTTGAAGTTGGCTTCCTGACCACAGGATTTGGCCACCTTAGTGCTGTGTTTCGCAGGAGTGGCGACGGGCTGCCCGACGTGCTGTATAACTGAGGCGGTGCTCTCCGCCAGAGCTCCGGGCCGTCTTGGCGCAATCCACGTTGGCATTGGGAGCTGGTGACGCTGATGCTGGCCGCCCCCCCGCTGACACCGCCCCCGAAACGCTGCCGACCACTGCCTCCGTGCCACCCATCCTGGGGCAGGAGGAACTCCGCGGCTGTGGCATAACCCAGTCCAGTGCCTTGTTTTTCAGTTGGACATTTTTCCCAGCCTCCTCACTGGGGCTGGGACCAGGAACGATCCAGGAGGATGGTGCCGTGCTGATAATTTCAGGCCTGTAGATGGGGCAGCTGTTCCCAGGAGAAATGGTTTCTTTCTGAACGATGTCACTGCCTGGCAAGTGCGTCCCCCCTCCTGCCCTTCCATGCACCAGCACCGTTGGCATAATTTTCTTACCATGGTCTGACTTGCCAGCAGTTTCTGCATCAACCACTTTTGCCGACAAGTCCAGCGGTTTATCGGTGACGTCTTTGGTCGGAGTCTGCTTTTCCAGGAGTGGGGGAGACCTGCTGTCTTTCCGGTCATGGCCAGCCTTCCGTGTATGGGGGGCAGATGGCAAGGGTGCCTCCCCAGCATCACTGCCTTTGGGAAGCTTCCCGTTGGAGAGACGAGCAGGTGGAAATTCACTGCCGATGTTCACATAGGGCTTTGGGAGCGTAACAGCAGAGGAGGGAGAGGTGGTGATCCTGGGGAAATGTTTGTGGAAATCGGCGTAGGCATCCCCGACCTGGGTGGGCAGGGGGAGGCGAGGGGACGGCCGGGGCGAGTGCGGCAGCAGGAGTGCGGGATCTGCAGGCAAGTTGGCAGGGGCTGGCTTGGCGGTGGGGACCCGGGGCTGCTTGCTGCTCTGGATGTGGGGGTAGGCATGCGTGTCGACAGGGTTGCCTGGGCTCACCCCCATCTTCCACGATAAGCTCTTATCCGGACAGTGCACCAAAGGTGGGATTGCTGGTGAAGCTGAAGCAGTCGAGAGCCTCATGGGTGATGCCAGCGACGAAGGGATGTGAGGGGCAACGTAGTGGGAGGGAGGCAGGTATAAAAAACGTTCACCGTTTGTACATACGGGCGAGTAAGCCAGGTGCTGCGGTAAGCTGTAGGTGGACTGCTGAGGTAGCAATGCCTTGTACATGTTCAACGAATACTTATTTGGTGAGTCAAGGAAAGGGTATATGGTGGGCGTTGCGCCCTCCATGTAGGGGTTTACCCAGGGGAGCCTTAGGTAACTAGCACCATTGACACCAAGGGGACTCTGCCTGTCACCTGCAGCTCGGTCCAAACCCAGTGTCTCCCCTGTTGGGACAGAGTTTTTTTGTATTCCAGGTGGCGCTTTGTATATAGCGCTGAAGCCGTTCGGGGCTTTTCCAGAGACAGCTGTGCTTTCCACCGCTTCGGGGGGATTAGACTTAAACTGTATCTCTGGATTTCTTTCAGGAGTAAATCCCAGGCTGGCTATCGAACCCGTAGCATCCCGTGATTTTTCCGAGCCAAGTCCGCACAAGCTGGAATAGACAATGCTGCTGGGGACTCTGAGTCCTTCTCGCATGAGTCCAGACCTGTCCATACTCAGAGCTGCAAGACTGTCAATGCGATGTGCTGTAGTCGCATCCACCTTTACAGAACAAGAAGCATGTTACTTTCACATCTCACTAACATGACTACCATTCAGGCTACAGATAGATCAGCATTTTGGAAGAGAAACAGTAACAATGCAAACATGCTGTTTTTGTGAAAACGTACAGAGGCTGATTACACTGGAAAATGGGAGAACAGGAACCTACGGAGCAATATGTATAACACCACAAACATCAACACCAATCTCCCCAAATCCAAAATTCAAACAGCCAGGAACAAAGGCGTGAGGACCCAAGCAGCCGGAGTGGCCCAGAGACGATGCTTAGTGGCACCGCTCCTGTGCAACCACTGGCTCTTCAGCCCCAGCCTTGCCAGAGCATGAGGATGTGGGTTGTGGCATAGAGACCAGAAAGAGAAGGATGAAGGGCCTCTCCTCCTCATCCTCATCCTCCTCCTCCAGGACCTCTCCCTCAACTGCAGCTTTGCTCTGGGGCTTGCCACCGCCACACGATTCATGGCACAAGACATCTGAGGATGCAGCACGAAGAAAGGTCTGCCATCGAATTTCTTTCCCACATGCTGCTCCCCATGTAGATTCAAAGAAAGGAAAAGCCTCACCAACTTTGCTGGAACATTGATGTTCTTAATGCTTACGTGAACTATTTTTGCTACACATGCTGGTATTCCGCATGGCATTATTCGTAACAGCAAAATTAAGAATCTGACGTCATACAACAACACACATCACAAAGCATCAAGAGATTAACGAGATAAATAAACAAAGCCCCAACTTCACTGTTTCACAGAAACAACGTGCATGTGCCCAAGCCCACTAGGGCTGCAACAGGAAGGTGTTTTAATCATTTCTCCAAATGGATCACGTAATAACAGCCAAGGGCAGGAGTCGCGGTGGGGAGGACAGGCACGGATTCATCTGCAGCACGAAGCTTTTAACTTCTTACCACACTGTGATTCAGGTGATTTTCCTCCCTCAACTCCAGTCTGCTTTTCGGTGCATCACCATCATTAACGGGAATTTTCCTATTGAAAAACAGAAGCTTACTATTTGAAAACATCCTGTGCATCTTGGATCAGTATGGTATCATATCACCTCCATATTTTGATTCCCCAAGAGAAGTCCCATGAGATAACATATTTATCCTTCTCCGTACCCATACGTGGCGACTACTTTGAAAAGCAAGAACCATTTGAAAATAAGCATAAAGGGGTTTGACAAGAACACACCAAGCACATCTCAGAGCAGCCTCCTCCAAAGCAAGCAGTTTTTGTCAAGGTCTTCTCTTTTGCTCCTTGCCCTTTCCTTTTTCCAGGGTGAGAATATCCCATTTTAAACACACTCTGTTCATATACCATCCATAAACACTGCTGAGGATAAAATCAAAACACACACGCTAATATCATACGAACATCAGCTCTTCCATGCTAAAGAGAGAGCTGCACATCTGTGCCATACCAGTGTTGCAGCACTGGGACTTGTTATCACAGAAATCACCAATAAAGAATATACCTTAGTGCCGAATTCCAAATCCCAGGGATAAAAATCGCTGACATGCAGCAGAAGGAAAGTTTCAGCATTACCCAAAAGAACTCCTTTCAATCAAAGTGCTTAAAGGAACATCAGCACCATAAAGCGGAAATGCGATTTTAATCCATTTGTTTTTAAAAGATGCACCTTCCCTGCAAGTAGCACATACAGTTATTATCCCTAAACAACTGGGAGGAAAGTGGGGAGAGAGGGTGAGAAAGCTCGATGAGAAAGTGAGATGCTTGGTTGTTTTCTTTCAGCTTATGTTTGCAAATAGTATTCCCTGCAAAGACCAAAAACTTCTACCAGCTTTTTGGAGGCTTTTCACACAACAGTGAGAACAGGGAATGAGAAGACAGAAAAGCACTAAAACCACACAAAACTGGCACAGAGAACTGGAGGCATATCTGCAGCTTCTGTCCAGCATCATTTTGCTTTTTAAAATGCTGGGATTTAAGGTAAGGGGACACCTGCCAGTGCCTGTGTCACCCCATTGAAGACTGTAATTTTGATCATCAATTGAATTATATTCAGCAGGAAAAAAGGTGGGGAGGAGGAGAAATTCATTTGTGGAAGACAGGCACTACTGATCCTATCTCACATGACAAGCTGTTGGTCCAAAGGAAGGGAACACCAAGTTGCAGGCACAAGCCCCTCTGCTGCAGAGTCACAAGAACACGTGCGCTATTTGGTTTAATTCCCCTTCACAAATGCAAAATAATAAGTTAAGTGTAAAAGCACATTCGAAGGCTGCTTTGGGGGCATCCCTACTTCACTGACCCAGGTTGCCTGTTCAGTAGTAAATCAGCATCTGCTCTACTGCTCTCAGGCACATCTTGACTCTCTCCCTTTGCCCTCCCTCCAAGCTGGGCTGATCTCCATGCAAGGTGGCAGCTTTCTGCTCCAGCGTTAGGGAAGCGAGCAAACTCCAAGACCTCGCTCTGCAGAATTACAGTGTGGTTTAACTTGCCAGAAGCTTAAATATTTACCTGTCTTCATTAATTCCACACATGCGGACCCTTTCATTGCTCATCCAGCTATGAACGTTGCCATACAGGGGAGTTGCAGAAAGCATGACGTCTTCTTAAAAATCAACGCTTTTCTTCACGGTTTTATATTCTATTAAAAAAAAAGAAGGAAAAAGAAAAAAGGAAGAAAAAAAAAAAGTTGAGCAGATTTGTCTAGGAGGAAGTGCAAACATCACAGCGGAGCAGCCAGCCTCCCTCCGGGTGATTAATAATGAATGCAGGATTGGTGCGGGGAGTGAGCTGCCTACGTTAACCGCTAAGGGAGATACCCGGCAATAAAGGAGCAAATTGAGGGCATTTATAGGTCAGAGGAGATGGATCTTTTCCCCAGCGCACATCCAGAAAATTAAGAATCATTCCAGACTATCGACAAATAAAAGTTTCTCCACAGCATTTCATTTCCACAAGAAATAACTCAGCCGGCCAAGTACACACCAGCCCCCAAATCTTCATCTCACATAGACTGAACCAAGGAGGGAGACCCCATGAGCCTGGGGGAACATTCAAACAACCCACAGGTGCTCACAGAAGTCCTGCACTAGGAACACACAGGAGCAGGAGGGCATGGCAAGAACAACCACATACCGCGTGTATTAGCTACACTGATTGCTGATAAGGCTTTTACACGAGGACTTAAAACTGAAGAGACACTGCTACAGAAGGCATCTAAATAAAAACCTCCCTTTTAGCGTCTGCACATGACTAACTTGGAGAAAGGGGTTAAAAATAGTAAGTGGGTTGGCGAGCTCCCCACCCCTTGATTTGATTAAGCACGGAGCCCTGGTGGCTTCTGCATCGGAGCTGCTGCTGCTGCTGCTGCTGCTGCTGCTGCTGCTGCTGCTGCGAGTGCTTTCAGTAATTCAATGATGCCTGCTCACTCCAGGGAAAGAAATCATTAGCGGGCTCACTGGAGAAGTATTAGCAGTCCAAGAGGATCGGCGCCGTGTGCAGCCGGAGAGGCAGGTGAAAGGTAACCACATTTTCGCGTCCAGCGGCAGAGAGGGAAAGGCTTTTCCTCCCCTCTACCTTGCCTAATGCCACCTCCGCTCGCATTAAATTCTAGTTTGCTGCATGAGCGAAGTGTCAGGACAAGCTGCGTTTTATTAACAGGATTATCGCGGCGCATGATTTATTCCAGTGCAAGATTTTAATTGCTCTTTGGAGGTTGAGTCGTTTCTTTTGACTGAGCTTCAGCCTGCATCCTGCTGCTAAATGCTGGGTTAATAAGTAGGGGGAGCCTTTAATGCACAGGATATCCCTCAGCTCTTCCTCTCTCACAAAAATAGAAGCCTTTAAGCAGGAGGCATGATACTCCTTTTACACACACACACACACAAGCCAGTAACGGGCGATTGACCACTGGGAGTTTAATGCCTAACGTCTCCCAAAGCATCCATGCTTCCCCAGCAAACTCATTTCCTTTGTCAGGCTACAAAATATGCAAATGATCACTTTGGCATTTAATGGGGAAGAAGCCCAGATTGGGCCTTTAACACAATACTTCACACACGTTCAGAGAGGTTTAAGAACTGAAACGGCAGGAAAGCCTTGTTCCCCAACACTTTTTTCTCCCCTCAGAGAGGCCTTTTGTGCAAAACTCCACGTCTGGAACAAATGTATATTAATGAAACGGCATGTTGACCCTCCTTTCTCCACAACGGTTAGCTTTTCCTAATGAAGTCCGCACAAATCGCCGCGAGGAAACAAAAATCCGCGGAGGTTAGTTACCGCGCTATCATTCAAAAGGAGTTATTTCACTGGAAAGACGTTTTCTGGACAGATTTACTGGTTTCCAGATGCGCCGCTCGTAATGTTTTCAATAGAGGCAGCAGCAGCATGGAGAGAGTGATTTAGGGTTTTACGTAAGGTTAGTAGCCACCCCGTGCGCTGCCTCATCTGTAGGGGACAGACATCGGCTCGGAGAAGGGCCTCGACAGCGCACGGCCCCGCTCCCTGCGCCCCGCTTTCCTTTGGGGCCGTGGCTCCTCAAGAGGGGCTGCCTGTGCCCGCCCGGTTTCCTCGGTGGAAATGTATCATTAAGATAAGGCGAGGTGCCTGAACTAGAGCCCATCAATCCCCTGACACGTGTAGATAGCGAAATGCTGAAGTTGCGTGGGGGGAGCGAGAGCTTCCCCAGTCAAAGCAGTAATCAGGAGGCCCCATGTCCCACAGCCACCACCACCCGAGCAAGGGCAAAGCCCGCCCGAATGCAGGGAGGTGGTGGGACGTCCCGGGGCCACTGGGCAGGTCAGAGCCCGCGCCCCCGACGGCTGCCAGCCCCCGCCCCAAAGCCACCCCTTGTCGCTGCGCGCCCCGGGGTCCGCGCGTGTGTGCGGTTATAATCATCGCCGCCCTGATGAACTTCTTGTGAACTGTTTAGAAGTGGAGGTCTGCTGAACGAGCAGCGGCGCCACTGCCAGCCATAATTTCATTGCAACAAGCAGCAGACTTTTAACTCTTCGCACACCCTGTCCCTCCCCCTCCTCTCTCTCTCCCCACAAGCAGCTGCCTGTCGGGGATGCCGGCTCGCAGGGGACTCCAGAGGCTCGGCCAAACGCCGGCAGTGCCACAAGCGCTGTGCGCTGCGGGACGGGAGGAACAGTGGCGGGGGCGTGGGGGGGCACTGCACCTATTTATACCCAGCTTCCGCGGGGTGGGCGCAGCCGGTCCCGTTATGCAACCCCGACGGCGGGCTGAGCGCCCCAGCGCACGGAGGAAACCGAGGACACGTCTCTCCCTCCCTCCTCCTGTCACCCACCGGGCCACCGCCCAGCGCGCCCCAGGGCGCCGCAGCCCCCCCGGCCGCCCCCGCTGCGCTGCGCGGCGGGGCGCGGAGCGGGGCTCGGCAGCCGGAGCGCGCACGGCATTTCCTCCGGAGGTGTCTGGCCGATAAAGCCATTTGCGGCTAAATATAGACGGTGATGCACGGAGGAGGGAGGGAGGGAGGAAGAGAGGGAGGGAGGCGCGGGGAGGGGGGGGGGGGGGGGGGGGGAGAGAGTGAGACGCGCAACGCACACGCGGTTCCCGCAGCGATGCCGCCGTGTGAAACCAGTTTGAAAGCGCCTGCAAGCACTAACCTGCTCCGGCGTGGTGCCGAGCGGGGCCTCGGCGTGCCGAGCCGAGCCGCGCCGGGAACACCCACTCACCTCCCGCGCTGCCCGCGCCCCGCCGGCCCCGCGCCGCAGAGGCAGGCACAGGCACACACCGCACTGCTCGGGCAGCTGATTAAAAAGGGAAACGTTTGGGTCTCCCTCGCAACGTCAACAGACTTTTGGCAGCCATTGACGCCAGCAGCAGCAAAGTTTTGTTAACACGCTCCTGGCGTGGAAACGAGAAAAACCCGATGCCCGCGGGGAGGGGGAGAAAGGAGGAGGAGGAAGACTCCACTTCTCCGTGGCCTCCGGGGTAAAGAGGTGGGGATGGCATCGCCAACCGGGACAGGGCAGCCTCCTCTTCCCCCCTCCCCTCCACCCCCATGACCCCGGGGTGCCCGGCGGCGAGTTTGCGAGGTGAAAGTCGCAGCGAGGGGCGGGGGGGGAGGTGGGTTGGAGGAAGCCCGGCGGGGCCGGTGGCTGCAGCGAGCCAGGAAGCGGGTCGGGAGGAGAATTGCAGCGGCGCACGAGTTCCCTTTTGGCGCCTTTACTCTTTTCCACCTCCGAGCTCCGCCTGGCAGCCCGCCAGTTTCCACTGCACAAGCCACGGAGCCGGCAAGCAGCAGCGGCAGCGCAGCGGCAGCCGGCGGGGAGGGCTACGCGGGTATAAAAAAAACCTCTGCGAGAGCCGATGGCACCAACGGAGCGCCGGGAGCTTCGGCAAACAACCCGGCCTTTCAGATATTAAAAGCGATGCGATAAATACCGGCCTCTGATCCCTCCCCCCACATCTCACACACCCACACCCTCACTCCTTCCCCCCCCCTCCCACCGCCCCGTCGCCAACCCGGGTTCCAGGCCACTGGAAGGGATCATTTCTAGATTTGTGAAAATCCCTGAGAAAGAAGTGAAAAGCAGTCGGGGACTCGTAGCGATCTACTTCGATTAGCCCTCAGCCCCGTTCATCTGGAGCTTGATTTAAAGGGCAGCGCTCGCACGGTATTTATAAGCTTAAATACGGGCTGATGCTTATGAATGTGTTTAGGTACCTCGTTTATCTTGTACCTCCGACTTACATATTTACGACTTACAGAAACAACGATCTGTGCCACGGCTAGAAAGGAGACTTCAGAGACACCGTATTGCTGCACCGTTTACAATGCGCCGTATAAAGCTCTGGCAGCAGCCAGCGATCTAATATTAGACAAGTGTTTAAAGAACAGGGTTGGCTGCGCTTTTTATATATATATATGTGTGTGCGTATATATATATATATATATAAAAAATAAGATATACTGTGGGTTATTTTTTGCAATCTCCACACGACATCACCGCTAGTGACACGTTTTGTAAACCAGAGGAGGAAGCTGCAGACTAAGTAGCCGCCGCACGGATCCGCGGATTAGAGAAGAAGTTTGACCTTTACCCGGGACGTGTGGCATTTCATTTAACCATAAAGCTAAGCACAATGCGCCAGCGAGATCGCTAAACCGATTTAAAATACATATTGAGTCATGCACGACAGTAGTGCATCTCGGTTTAGGCAGCGTGCAGGCAGCACAAGGGGGTCGGCGACTATTTTAAGGCTCTTGCCGCAGCCACCCCCTCATCGTTCCCGTGTCCCCCCGTGTTCCCCCCTCCCGTGGCTCCCACACCGTCACGTGTCGAACAGCGACCGGGACTTTCTGCCGTGTAAACACGGCGCGGAGGAGCCGACCGGGGGCACCCGGGCCGCCGAGGCAGCGCCAACGCCCGCAGCAGCGCCAGCGGGGCATCCTCCCCTGCCGGGCACCCGCCACGCCGGGCTGCCCGCCGCTCTGCGCCCGGCTCCGGCCCCACGGAGACACCCCCGGTGCAGCGGGGCTCTGGCGGGGGCGGCCCCTCCGGCACAGGGGGCCCGAGGGAGCGGCGGCCCCCGCGCCCCCCGCGCCGCCTGTCACGCCTTGGACCCTGCACAGACAGGCGCTGCGCCGTAGCGGCAGCGGCGCGTTCCCCTTCCCATATGCTGCGAGGCGAATCATTGCATCGCTCTCAGCTGCCGGCGGCAGCCAAAAAGGGGGAGGAAAAAAAAGTTTTCAATTAATGATAAGCCTAGGAACTGGGGAAGGGGGCGGGGGAGGAGGCCAATGAGGGAAAGTTAAAATGGCTGGCGATCCTTCAAATAACCCTGGCTGCCTCTCCCTAGAGCCCGCACGGCACTGCCTGCCGCGCAGCCTCGGGGGAAGACCCGGACCCCCAGGCACACGCTCCTCGGGGTCAAGGCCGCCTCAGGGGGCCAAGGATGCCTCCGCACACCGCGATGCCCATACCTGAAGGCTACGGGACATTCGCATGGCGGGGGGACTCACATTCCCTCCCTCCCTCTCCCTCCCTCCGGTTAAACCACATCGTGGGGGTGCGACAGAGAGGCTGCAAAGGCTCCTACACACACAGCGGGGGGGGAGCTGAGGTGGCTGGTACCCAACTTTGAGGCATCACCGCATGAAGGATTTCCCAGAGATTCGCGGGAAACACCGACCTCGTCCGCCGCACTGGCAGCCCCGCACCACCGCTACGGCGCCCGCCTCCGGGGCCCCCTCTCCCCCCCTCGGCGCGGGCGATGCCTCTGTCCCCCAGGCGCACGCCGCGGTGGCGGGCGGGCGGGATACGCGCTCCGGGGGGCCGGGGGATTCCTGCCGCCGCTCCGGCCGTGCCGGGAAACAAGGCTACTGGAGGAGGCGGTGGCGGAGGAGGGAGCCACAAACGGGCTCAGCCGCAGGAACCCGCGGGCTCCCGCGCAGACGGGGCCGCCCGGAGAGAGCCCGGGCTCCGTCCCGTCGCCCGTCCGCCGTGGCATCTCCCTACCCAGGCCGTCCGCGCCATTTTAAACACACACAGACACGCGCGCGCGCGCACGGGAGCGAGGTTTCCGCTGCCAGAGACAACAGGCAGCGACCGAGCCCGCGCTGCGCAGGCGGAGCAGCGGCAGCAGTGGGAGAGGGACACACACACGCAAGCACACACACCCACGCACCCCGGGCCAGGCAGAAATGTGCATTTCAGGTAATTTAAGGCCGCATTCCCGGCGCGGGGAAGGAAAAGCGCAGGCCTGTGCCCCCCCCCCCCCCCAGCCCATTAAAACCCGCCGCGCACTCGGCATCCCGGGAGCCCTTCATTGTTGCCTTTATTCCATATGGCTTTTGCTTCCCTAGAGGGGGATAGAAAGAAAAAAAAAAAAGGGGGGGGGGGGAAGAAAGGGAAAAAACCAGAAAAATACCACCAAGCCAGCCCCTTCCCCCCGCTCGTCCCCCATTGTTCGTCCGCGGGAAGCTGGGAGAGCGCAGCGCCACGGGCTCGCCATTAGCCGGGCTCCAGCGAGTCCTCCCCTGCCCCCAATAGCTCGGGAAACTTATGAGGCAGGGTGGGGGAGAACCCCCCCCCACTGAATACAGAAGTCCCAGCGCTCATGCGAGAGTTGGGCGAAGGCCTGCGCTCACTTCCGCAACGTTATCCTTGCAGAAATACCGGAGCACGGCCCCCGTTTCCTTCCCCCAGCCCCCGCCGCACCCCAGGGGGGTGGAGTGATTAATAGGACGTACGCCCTTGGTTTCCCTCCGGCCACCCCGCACACCGCTCCCCGGCGCGGAGCCGCCGCGGCACGCTGGGCGGGGGCGGCCCCCCCACGCATCCGTCGGGGACGTTGGGAGATATTGATCACGGACGACTTCATTTTGCATAACTACGGCTGACAGGGCCTGTGGTTCCCTCATTTACGGAGCAACAGCTTCGCGGGGCTGAAGGGTAGGGAGCGGCTCCATCCGCTCCCCCAACACCCCCTCCCTCCCTCCCCCAGCGCCAGCCTCGCAGCCCCGCCGGGGGACGGCGGCTCCGCGCCTCATGCAGCAAATGGCCGCGCACAACAGGCAAATATTAAACTTAGGTGCCTCCGTCTCTCGTTTTACCTAGCGCAGCCGGCCTGGAAGCCTCTCGCTCCCCGCAGGGCTTTGTCTGCACAGCCACGCGAGGGCCAGGGCCGGGGCACGGGGACCTTCGGCGACCGCATGCAAGAAAAAGTGCTTGGCAAGTTGGGGGGGTTGTTCCTTTTTTTTTGTTTGTTTTTGTTTTTAAATTCCCTCCTCCTCCTCCCAACAACAAACAAATAAACAGCTCGGTTTCTACTGAACAATGCATAAAAATTAGCCTCGCCCCAAAGTTTATGTCGGGTTTATGGCGCTAACGTTTCTCCTTAATGGGAAACGCTTTCCCGAGCACTTCTGGAAAGCGCTGGCGAGCCCTCAGTTACGAAAGCTGCATTACGAGCACCTCGACTAAACGTCTCCGCAACGTGTCCCGACCTCGCATCCACCACCTTCTCCAGACCTTTAGAGGAAACGCCTGTCCAGGGTGGGCAGAGCCAGCGCCAAACACCGCCCGACTCAGTGTGCGGAGAACACCGGGGGCAAAAAAAAAAAGGAACCCAACAACACTCGAAAAAATATGAAGATAAAAAAGGGGAAAAAAAAAAGAGGAAGAAAAAGGACATTAAAAGGACAAAGTTGCCGGTAGCAGCGGTGCCCCGGCGGAGAGGAGGCAGCGTGGAGGCCGCCACCGGCCCTGCCTTCCCATCCCGGCCCTGCGCACCGAAACAAAGCAGCGAATCAACTGCGATGCAGATGGGCGGCTATGAATTTTTTGCTGCTGCTTAGAGCTTTAATTACTCGTTCTTGATCCGTGGGACTACGACACGACACCGCCAAGGTTAAAATGCCCTGAACAGCTCTGAGCAGATGTGAACGAGTTGGCAGACGCGCAAATGAGGTCTGCCTCTAAGCATGATAACAAGTGACTAATACATTGCATATCGCTGAAAGAAAATTATTTTTCTCTAATTTGCATTAGCTTCTTTTTTTTTTTTTTAACGCCGCCGACATTCCCTCCTCAGAGGCAGCAGCATAATCCTGAAAATACTGCTCCGTGACTTTAAAAGATTTGGAAGGAGGCAGCAATTGCCAGTGTTTTGGCTATGCAAGTGTTTTGGCTATGCAGGCTTGTTTATCTTTCCGCCTTTGCTCCAAGGCGAAACTAGTTTCGCAAGCAGTATTCTTGCAGAAAAATGGCACATGTCATATAAAATACCAGTTTATAGGAATTGATGCTAAAATTGTTGAATGACTACTGTTGTAGTTCTGCCACTAATAGCACAGTGTAATCCATAAAGGACTAAGGGGACAGTCAAGGCCAAAAGAGAAAAAAACGTAATAGATTGACTGGAGAGAAATAGATAAAGACAACCCATCGACCAAAACGACTAAAAGGGGGGTGAGGGAGGAATAAACATCTCCCCTTACCTGCTTTCCACCCCAGAGCCGCCTCGTCAAAAAGACAGTAGTATGTGGAGGTCACTTACTATATGACACACAGAGGTTCTTGTAGGTAGTGAAATTATGTCAGGTACAAATATAGGCCAGAACCCAGTTCTCCAAGTTCCCTCGACTTTCCAGAGGCTCTTCTGAAAGGGCCAGGAGATCACTCTTGGTATTGGAGCAAACTTCAAGAACAGACAGCATTTTATATCCTACGCTCAGAAGGCAAACCGAGGGACTTAGATGCAAAGGCTTTGAGCAGAAAATAGCCACTCGGGAAATCTATGCACAAGGAGTTTTTCACTGAAGACCTACTCCAGAGGTCTCTGCACGTCCAGGTTATCGGGGGTCGTACGCTGCCATCTCAAGCGATAACAACTTCTCTGCCAACACGTGTTTGTGAGGGAAACGCGCTGCCAGCCACCGCACCGTGCCGTGCCCCAGGCCAGCCGAGGCTCGGAGCCGGGCTGCCCTCTCCAGCCGCGGGGCTGCCGGGACGCCTCGCCCGCCGCTCCCGCAAAGTCACCGGGGCCGGCGCAAACCTGCCGCCGGGAGGGATTTCCCAGCGCCGGGGCCGGGCACGGAGCCGGCCGCTCCTCCAGCTGCCTCGCTGCGCTTGTAAATCAAGCGGAGGCGGAAAGAGGGGCCGGGGGGAGGGGGAGGAACGCTTCTCCCGGGCCAGCGGCGTTTGCTTAAGCGTCGCGGCGGGCGGCAGGGAAGCGCGGCTGGGCGCCCCGCCGCCGCCGCTCGGGATGCCGCCGGGCCCCGGGGCGCCCCGCCGGGCCCCGCAGCGCCGGGCGGTGCCTCCGGGAGCGGCGGGGCAGCCCCGGGGCCACTCCGGCCGCAGCGAGAGCTTTTGTGTGCGAGTGCCGGCGAGGCGCGGGCTTTTCGCGCTCCAACAGCTGTCACATTATTTGCACTGGCTGTAAACAGCCTTCGCCTTTCTCCCCCCCCCCCCCCCCCCCAACCCCCGCCTCCCTTGCCACAGAGTTAAATCCAGACTAACAATCCCCAGTTAGAGATCAAACCAACAACAGCAGCATTGTGTCTGCCTTCATTGCTTTACCATCAACTACTGCAGCTGGTTTACTCAAAACAAGGAACACCCTCTACCCACCTCCCCCGCCCCGCGGCCAGAAACGTGCTTGTTCCCGGAGGTTGGCCAGGCGGAGCCGCGCTGCCCCGGGGGGTTCTGCGGGCCGGCCCGGGGCTGAGGGGTGCTGCTCCGCCAACCCGATGCCGGCGGGGTGCGAGCGCCGCGGGGCTCTCCCCCACAGCACAGAGGGGTTTCCAGTCAGCACTCACGCCCGACGAAACGCCTGCACAATCACAAGTTGAGCTCCGCTCTCGGTCTGGCTTTTGGGAAAGGCGAGGGGGAACCCCGCTGTAGCGGGGAAAGCCGCGCCTGCAGCTGCGCAGCGCCCCGCGCCACACGGCGAGCTCGCCCCCGCGGCGCGGCGCGCCCCCGAGCAGCCCTTCCCCGGGAAAGCCGGGCTTCCCCCGATTCCTGCCCGGCCGCCTCGCACCGGGCCGTCGCCGGCAGCGTCCGACCTGCTGTCGCAGCGAACCTCCCGCCGAGGGGCCCCTCCGCCAGCCCTGCCCGCGGCGGTGATCCCGCAACCCGCGGCGGCCCCGGCCCCTCCGCTCAGCCGGGCGACAGAAACACGCTCCCACCTTCTCCTTTCCATCGTAAGGAGAAAGAAAAACTGAGAAAAGAAAAATGCCAATAACCTAAAGCACGACTCCAGCTTCGTTCATGATACAACCACCTGGCAGCAAAGGAGTGCACTGCACGCTCTCAGAGGGCGTTTTTTTGGGCACAGCTGGAATTTGAGCGTAAATCCTCGTACCTCCTTCCCTGCCCTTACTTATTTTTACATCAGCAGCAAAGTTGGAGGAGACGTGGAATTTACTTTACAGAAGCATGGGGAAAATAAATCTGTTCGAGGAAACCTTTCCTTGCCCAGTCTGACTCCTGGCATTACCCAAACTGTGTATCTCTTAAGAGAAAACCAAGACACGGCAACTTTCTCTGAAATTTGTGTCCCGCACAAACTCTTTACGAGGCCACAGGAGCTGGAATAACGCTCTCTATGTACCTATATGCACTTTGGGAGCCGGCACCAGTAAGGAAAAACAGCTGATTTTATTGGAAGCATGTCTCCATCTTGGCCTAACTCCTGCCAAAGGGCAGCACTACCCAGGCAGGTAAGGTGCTTCATGCTCATGTGATAAGTCTCCAATCGACTTCCGAATCAGATCCCCCGCCCAAAGATGCCAGTACATATTCGCAGGTCAGTATCATCGACTATTCATTGCCTATACGTAGCTTGAAATCTGCTGGCCTGGTAAAAACCACTGCTAACAGAACAATGTCAGCAAAGGCTGCAACACAGTCTTGTGAGAGACAGGCGATTCGTGCCTACTGAGGCTCTTTCAGCACAAAGGCTTTTAGAGGAAGAAGAGAGAAGGGGGGAAAAAAGGAGGGAGGGCTCTCGTGTTTCAGGGCTGCTGTCCCCTGGGAACCAAGAACCAAGTGTAGCTTCAATCAAATGCTGACTTCTCCTCTGGGAGCTCAGTAGGAAACCTGATCTCACTAGCTCATGCCTGCCTCCATGCATATAGGCTGGGTTTTCTTTCATACCAGCAATTTGTATAAAGAGGGGAGCCAATATAGTTTATTGCAAACGAGATCTCGCAGTAATGGATCTAGAGAGATATTTCTGTAGCTAAAATAAGACAACCTTCAGCCACCTGCTCAGGGCAGGCCGCGCCACAGCCGCCTCCAGCTCTGCACACAGGGCTCCGCTGTGGGTGCCCCTGGCACTGCACGGCACAGCCTCCCACGCATCTCCCCGAGCTCTGCATCCTCCCCAGCTGGCAGCAGCCACCCTGGGTTGGGGTTTTGTGCAATGCCAGGTTACACTTCCATTAAAACGTTTACCCTGGGAGATCACTTCCTGCTTGCAAGTAGTGTTCCGGCTTCTCCTGCTGCTCCCAACTTTAGCCAGAGGTATTTCTCTCCTCACCCAGCGAGGCGTGGAGACCCCAGGAAGCATCCACCCCTGCCCGCTGGTCCTGGGCTGCCCTGGCACGGCAAAGCATAGCACAGCACAGCACAGGAGGTCTGCAGCGGAAGGCAGGCTCCGCATAACTTCACACCGGGCTGCTTAATTCTGCACCGGGCTTTGCTAATCCACTTTGTGCTTGACTACTGAAACGGGAGGAAAGGAAAACACTGCACGGGGAGCACAACCAGGCCAGAGCAAGGTGAACCTGGGGGACTGCAGCCTGTGGGAAGGGCTTTCCCCAACACCCAGCTCAGCCTCCCACTGCTGTGGGCAAGCTGGAGAAGCTTAAAGCACAACCCAGCACACCGGGGCGTGGGAGCAAAGGGGATTGCCCGAGGATCAGAGATCCCTGTAGGATCTCTCCATAGCTGGGAGCTTTCACATGGAGAAAGTTTGGCTCAGGGAGGGAATTTACGCTTAGAAAGAGGAGCTCAGCCCACCCCTTCTTGTGCCCTTAACAAGTTCTTTGTGAATTTCAAGGAGAGCTGAGAATACACCCCCCCAGCTTTGATTTCACTTCTCTGTCCCTACCTGTCACCATACACAAATGCCTTACTCAAACCACGACTAAACAAGCCCCGCAAAGCTCTCTCAGCCCTCCAGGAGACTCCCAGATGCAATGCCACCCCACCCCTGGGGAACACAGAGGAAACACAGCGGTGGGTGAGGGACAGGCAGCCCCATGGCACCTGTCCACACAGGCAGAAGGACACCCATAGGGCTGCCCCAAGCATGGAGTCTGCTCTCTGTGCAAGTACAGGCGTACTTCTCTGCTATCAACTATGCCAAGTGCCATCTACTCCAATACTCCCAGTGAAGGTTGAATTCTGACTTTTATAACTGAGGGTACAGGCCCAAACGTTTTGTAATATACGAATACTTGAAAGGCATACAAGGTCCCCAGGTGAGGTACTGGGGTACGACCATGAGCTACTCCAGCTGAAAACGAAAAGCAAACCACGCTCTGAGAAAGAATGAGCTGGCTGGCAGACTGCAACCCACCGTGGGCTGTCTAGAGGTGCATGGGGAAAGATCCCACCACAGCGCTGAGCTGGTGCAGCTCCTGGATATGGGAGATTGCTCCTGGATATGGGAGATTGCTCCAAGGGCAGCAGAAGCCACAGGAAAGAGAGCACCAAGGCTGGGAGCATTCTCGCCCTCCTGGCCGAGGAGAAGGCACAGGAAGCACAATGAGGCTTTCCGATGCAGGCTCGGCCGTGGAGCACAGCCCCGAGCCTCCCCTTTCCCCTGTGCTCTACTGAACACACTCAGCTCTTTATACGAGCTGTTCCCAGTGTGGCTGGTGGATTCTGTGCTTTCCACTTTAATTGTCTTATCCAAATAAAGCTTTGTTTTCCTTAGCACGACAATCCCAACATTCAGACGGAGATTTTCATTGGACAGAGGAGATATTTTATTCTCTGATTGTTTAGGGAGTCAGGGCTTACACGGAACAGCCCCGGCTTGTGTGCCTCCACTCACAATGGGTGCTTTGCAGCCCCTTGTCCCATCCTGTAGATTCATTTTACGGAGTGATAGGGATGAGAATCATGTTTCTCTCAATTTCATAGCTTTCCAAGTCTACCCTAGACTTTAACAAGTCTTTTAGTTTGCACCTAGACAATAAATTTAGTTTAATTTAGCTTCCGGTCTTTAATTTTAGCAGGTCTTCTTTTTGCATGCAAATCAATATGGCAATTACCATCTAAAAGCTCGCCCAGCCCTAGGTCAATGTAAATTGATCATTGTCCGCCTTCTACAAAATAACACCGGGAGTCTGTGGTGCATAATGAGATTATACTGGAAACTGTCTTTCAGATCACAAATTATATTTCATGCTGTCAGGATCTTTTCCAAGCGGACTTCCTTGCATGTCTAATCACACAGCACCAAATCTGTCAGCTCATGAGGTAGGTTTGGGGTGCAAAGAGTGAAGGAGGAGTCCCAAATAATTCAGACAACAGTTTTGGAACACAAGCGGGCAGGTACGGAGGCGTGCTCTTACTCGCTAACTTTTCCAGCAGTGGAAGAGAGGAGGGGAAAAACATCTCCACTCAGCCAAGAACTGCTGTCCAGCAAACAAGGAAAAATGAATTCCCTGCTGGAAAGCAGCAGAACTTTCCTAAAGCCACATTTGCAAGGAGTTCTTGGCCTCTTCCTTTCCGTCCCCACCTCATCTGCTCGGCCATTCAAAGGAGCGCTGGATGCCTGCTCCGGAGAAACCCGAGGAAGGATGCACTCTCCTGGCAGAGACCTCCCTGCCCACCGCAGCCCGGGGACCTGAGCAGGTCAGGTCGGAGGGAAAGGTCGCTCCGGAGCAGCGGCTGCTGTAAGCCGGTTCCCTGAAAGGCCAGAGGATTAACGGGATCTGCTCACGGCCAGGGGAACTCCCCCTGCCTGCAGCCCGGGCCTCCGCGCTCCCTCCGGCACGCACACGCGATGCAGCCAGCGAGCGCTGCTAGGCGTAGTTAAAAAGGGTAAGCCCGGCTCTCCGTGCCTCTACTCAGGTTCTTGCAAAACCAAGAAAGAGGGGAGGAGGCCTGCTCTGGCCATCAATTATTTCTAAAGCAACACCAGCCTAAGGAGGAAGTACTAAACTCGGCTTCATGCTGCTCTAAGCCCACACTAAAATGTGATGTATTGCAGTGTTCGGGGAAAAGACAGCACATCGCACATCACCTGTGCAACCCAACTATGCTGCAGGGTCCCAGCAAGAGCACAGACCTCTGTCGAGACATGCAGAAACTGGAGATCACTTGTCCTCCACATTAAGCACCGATTTACTCCAAGCCATATTTAGTCTGAGAGCAACGTGGCTGCTTAGCTACGACCTGAACTGCAGCCGGCCTTCTGCCTGTCTTTGCAGGGGCCACTCATCGGTCAAAGTTGAGAGACCTTGTAAACGACAGCCACAGATTGCCAAAACTACTTTGGTATGTGCAGCACTCAGTATTTTGGGCTGTGGTGACCTGGGTCCATTTTCTCTGCAAACGGAGACATGAAAACGTAACAACTTTGTGCAGTCTCACAGCTGCACAGATCCAGAAAGTTTGCTTGCATGGACGGTACAGGAGCCCCTGCAGTTCAGTCACTGTTAGGGGACCTTGGCTTCCTCATCAGTCTTCAAAAAAGTGAATTATCATGGGGTGGAGGAAGAGGAGGGAAGAGGGATGACAATTTTGAACTGCCTGAGAAGCTGCAGCTCTTGGCATATTGGTAAAGGCAGATAGAGTGTGTGACACGGAGCCTGGATTGTCCACCAACACAGGAATAAAGCCAAGGCACCAGTATTGTTTCAAGACCCAGTCCATATTTGGGCATTCAGCTCACACATCACAAGTATTGCTTTAAATATTAGAGACATTTGCCAATGTGGTTCATAATGCACTCAAATGGGAGAAGTCATTTCTGTTCGCTCTCAGATTAGTGGCTTGGTCTTGATGGTGGGGGTTTTTTTGGGGGGGGGGAGAAGAGAGGGAAACCCTGCTGAGTCTGTTTGCACTGGTCTCTATTAGATATGCAACAAATCTGCCATTTCCGGCGTTGCTTCTATCTAATTAGAGATGTATTTAGATGTGACGTGTAAATAAGCGCTGAGCTGCCTGCTGCCCTGGCTGCGTGGACTGCTCGGGAGCATTTCCAATAAGGCTATAGCGCCCGGAACCAGGGCTCAGACAAAGAGGGATGGGAATGGTCTGCGCTGCAGGCGAATCCAACAAAACCAGCTTTTATCTATCGCTCTAAAGCCTTAACTGCTTTTAATCTGTACCGCCCAGGCTTGCACGCCAGGATCGCATCTCATCCATCGAGGACGTCTCAAGCACAAAAGGAAGTGCACACGCACGGAGGAGCTGCCAACAAACCCCGGCCCACCCGAGCTGCAACACAGACCCCTCTCTCCTGCTGCCCTTGCCTTCCACGAGGTGTGTTTGCTACCGTGGGCTTCCAAACATCCCGAGGCAGGTACGCCCGGCTCCTGCCTGCACGGACACGAGCCGAGGGCTGCCCCACGCTGTGAGCACACATGCGGCCCCGTGGGGAGAAGGGCGCCGAGTTGCCGGGGGAGAAGTTGACGGAACCTGAAGGCGGCCATGGAAACTCGCTCCCCCCGCGGGCCCGGGAACCTTCATCTCGGGATTTCCACTGCGGCCCGCGGGAAGAAGGGGGACACGGCAGGGCCGCGAGGGGCGGGGAGCCCCGGGGACGCCCCCGAGCCCGAGGGCGCCCTGTGGCTGCCCGACCCCGGCTCCAAGCGCTCCTCGGAGTTTCCAGAGAGGAAACTCCTGGGAACGAAATCATCTGGCACTCGTCTCGTGAACTCTCTTCCTGTTGTGGGAAACATCTCTTATAAAGCCATTAGATGGACGGGGCAGCGCCCGGGCCCGGAGGCGCGGTACCGTCCCCCCCGCTCCGACATCATCCCTGCGATCGCTGCTGTGCTACCACATCGTTCCAGGCCGGGATAGCCAGCCCCGATCCCCTCTGGCGTGAAGGGTTAACAACCATCACCACAAAAAAAAAAAAAAAAAAAAAAAAAAAAAGGCAAGAAAGAAAGGAAGGAAGAAAAGGGGGGGGGGAAGAAAAAATATCGCGGTGACCTTTTCCTCTCCGTCTCCCCCACTCTCCCTTTCAGACTCTGGTTCCTGAGCTCGCAGGGAGCCTGAGCGGCTGTCTAGACCGATCTATCACAGACGGACAAACAATACCAGGAGAAGCCCCTGCCCGGTCCCTCAGCCTCCGCCACTCACCTTAGAAATGGCGAAGAACAGAAAAGTGACCGCGATACAATCCTCCCCGGTATATTTATAGCCTTCCACACAGCCCACCTTCATGCCTGACAAATGAGATTTTGTCTGCTCTCTCAACGTACGCTCCAATAAACACACACACTTTTTTTTTTTTTTTTTTTTGGTGTCTTGTTTGTTTTTTGTAACATTCCCGGCTCGTCCCTCCGATCTCGGGGCGGGCAAGGGCCCACCACGCCCGTGCGTGACGGCAGGTTTGATAGCGGGGGCGGGAGGGACTGGGGGAGCAATAGGAGTCCCGGTCACTCGTCCATATACAACCTCCCAAGCTGGAAGCTTCAATGTCCGTATTCATCACGCCCCTTCGCACCCAGCCCCCCTCACCTGAAGTGCTCCCTGGTCCGTGCCAGCCCTCCAGGTTGCGTATTAAAGAGGTATACGGGGCGAGGAGCCGGAGGTCCAACGCTGCAAAAGGCTGGGGAATAACTAATGAGCTGTGCAGCCCATTGATCCGGTGCATACTTCCTAATTAACTCTGAGTCACCTATTTGTGACAGCAATTCAAAGAACTGCACCAGGGATAAACTGCAACCCCGGCGCGCGAAGGCAACCCGGCGGGGGGGGCGGGGAGAGAAGAGGCGGCGGGCGGGTGGGGGGGAGCTGGGGGAGGAATTTGCTCCTAATCCTCCTAAAAGCAATTAGGGTGAGCGCTGCGCTGGCTACCTCTCGGGAAGAAAAAAAATAAAAAAGAAAGGGGGAAAAAAAAACCACCCAGCGGCTCCAACAGCAGAACCGAAAGGAAATGAATCGGTGTGTCGCAAGGGCCACAGCACCGGGCTCCAGACAGACAGACAAGCCCCAGCATCTCGGGGACGAAAGTCGGCGAGAGCGGCGGCCGGAGGAAGCGGAACGCCGGGCTCGGCGGGCAGCGGCGCGCACGGAGCCGCGGGAGGAGCGCGGGCGGCGGTGACCCGGGAGCGGCGGAGCCACTGGCGGGGGGTGCGGGCGCTGCCCGGGGGACCCAGACCCCGCACCGCCCGCCTGCTCTCGCCCCCAGCTTTGTTCCCAAGCGGCTCTGGCGGGGCATTGCTCTTCCCGGCCGCCCCCCGCGGTAGGGCCACGGGGAGGGGGCGGGGAAAAAAAAAGTTAATAGAAACCTTTGGAAAATCCGGGCTTGGCTACGTGGTGCGGGTTGGGCTCCCCCCGCCCCCCCCCCCCCCGCTTTTTTAATGCAAACACGAATACAAAAGCTGCGGGCTCTAAAGAGCAGATGAAAGCAATGAACGGAGTTTCTGGAAAAGATTCATTAGTGGGAATTAATGCTGCGAGGAGCTCCGAGGCGATACCATTAAAGTCAGTCCCCACACTTTGTCAGTTTTACACTGCTCACTATGGTCGGGGCTTTTTTTTTTTCTTGTCGGGGTAGATGGGGGAGGTGCTCTTCGCCTTCCCCTCGCCCCCTCTGCGATCACCAAACCCGGGATCCGACAGACATCGCGGAAACGAGAGGGAGGGAGGGAGGGAGGAAGGAGGGGAAAAAAAAACCCCAACATACACACATCGAGAAAGAAAGAGGAACGTGAACGCTCCGCAGCCCTCGCCCCCGGACTCGCTCCGCGAACATCAAATGCATGCCTCATATGCTGCGCAGAGCCGCCCCACTTGGCCCTGGCTTCACAAAGCAGCCTCCGCTGCCTCCCCGCCTGGCCGTCCCCCTCCGGCCGGCCCTTTGATGGCAAGCCCCGAGCCTCCCTCCGGCTCGCTCACCCAACTCCAAACTACATTTTCGGGCTGACAAAACTTCCGTGTCACGCCGGACCTCACGCCAGCACAGCTCCGCGCACGGGAAAGCCCCGGGCCGCCCTGTCCCACGTGCGCCGCGGCGCCCGCCCCGCCGGGGCGGAGGGACAGGGGGGAGCAGCGCCTCAGGTTCTCCTGGCGGGGACAAGGCAGCCAGCAGCGGGCTCTCCCGGCGGGAAGAAGGCAGCCGGCAACGGGATTTCCCCGCCGCTCACCTGCCTGCCGCCGCCGGACTGCGCGCTGCTGTCGGCGGGGAGCGCGGAGCCCGGCCCGGGAGCTCTCCCCGCTCCGCGAGCCGGCAGCGCCGCTCCTTGCTCGCCCCGTCCCACGGGAACCCCCGTAATGCCGCTGCTCCGGAGCCTTCCCAATCACAAAGTGCGAGACGACGAGAACACCGCCACCACTCCCCACACGGGCGCACCGGAGCCGACAACGCGACCGGGTGCTTCCCCCCGCCTCCACTGCCCCAAACAGGCATCTTCACAAGCAACTGCCTCCAAACTTCCCCTCCGACACCGCAGCCCCGGAGGCGCTCCGCTAGACCCTCCTGCCCCCGCCGCCGCCCGCCCGCCACTCCCGCCCGAGCCCCGCTGCCCCGCGCCGTAACTTTCTGCCGCGCCGCCGCTCTGCCTTCCCCGCAGCCGGCCGAGGGGAGCCCCGCGACCGCCCCGTCACCGCGGGACTCGGCGGCGGCGGCGGCGCTTCCGCACGGGAGCTGTTCGCGGAGCGGAACACTGACCTTCCTGCCGCGCCGCGGGGCTGTGGCGTGCGCGGTCCGAGACGCGGGTCCCCACACCGTCGCCTGGCCCTGCTGCTCTCCCTGGAAGGGCAGCCCCGTCGGGGGTGGGAGGAAGAGGCGAGAAAAGTTTCACGATCCCTCTCCCCCTCTCCGTGGGTGCGTGTGTCGCGGCTTGCCCCAGCGCGGGCGGGTCGGGGAAGGGGCGCGGAAAGACCAGGGAGCTGCGGGGCGCGGGGGGCAGGAGCGTGGCCACCCTCTGCGCCGACGGGGCAGGTGCCCGCGGGAAGGGCTTCGCTCCTCGGCTCGGCTGGGATCAGCAGCGGGAGTGGGAGCGGCAGCCCGCGATGCTCATTCCGGCTGCCGGCTCTGGTTTGGCAGCGCCATGTTGCTGGCTTGCTCCGGGCGAAGTTCCTGCGCTGGCGAGCGCGGCGCTCCCCACATCTCGCCCGCGCCGCCGTCTCCCGTGCCCTGGCCGCCGCGGCTTTGTGTGTGTGTGGCTGGGGATTTAATTCTCCTCCTCCTCCTCTTCTCCTCCTCTCTCTCTCTCTCTTTTTCTTCCTCTCCCCCCCCTCCCCTCTTTAGTCCGCCGGGAAAGCCGCTCTTCCTCACCTTGCCGCTGGGAGACCGGGCTCCGTCTGCTGCACGCTGCGCTCCCCTCGCATCCCCCTCCCTCTCTCCCTCCTCCTCCTCCTCCTCCTCCAGCCGTCGCCTCCCCTCCCTTCCCCTCCCCCGGGCAGGCGCTGCACCGAGGGAGCCGCCGCCAGCAGCAGCAGCGGCAGCAGCGCCGCCACCGCTTTTTCCCTCAGCAAGTTTCCCCCTCCCCTGGCTGCGTTTCCCTGCTCAGGCAGGGCTCGCCCGGCCGCTCGCCCGCTCCCCCCCTTGCCCTGACTAATTGATTTGCCCCCCCTCGCCGCGCCGCCAGCCCCTCGCCCGGCTGGCACAGGTCGATGCCAAGCTGCGGCGCCCCGGGGGGGACTCCGCGCTCCCCGGCCGGCAGGAGGGGAAAGCCGCCCCCCCCGCCCCGCCGATACTCCCCTCTCTCGCTACCCAGAAGGCCAGTGGAGAACCGCAATTACCATAAACCTCCGTTCACTCCGCTCCGCCAAGCTGTCAAAACCCCGGCGGCGGCGGCGCTGCCAGACATCGCTGCGAGCCTCCGCGGCGGGTCGCGCCGCGCTGCCACCCCCCGCCACCCCGCTCGCCCCCGGCCCCTCCGCCGGGCGCCCCCGGCTCCCCCGCCCCGCTCCCCCCGTGCTCCCCGCGGCGCCCGGCATACCCCCCCGGCGATGCAGCCCGCGCCCCCAGTCACACACGCCGGCTCCGGGTTCCCCCCGTCGCGCAAAGGCATCCCCGCTCCCTCAGGACCTGCCGAGGGCTCGCAGCCGTCGTAACCCTCCGCAGGGGTCACACTACGCGCGGACCCTTTCGGCCGCAGCCTCCTACACTCGGGGAGGGGGGTGTGTCGCCCCTCGACCCCGGGGCCCCTCTCTGGTCCCACCCGCCGCCCCCAACTTCGCGTGGTCCGCGGCTCGGCCGCGCTGATTTCCGGGCTTCCTCCCGGTCCGCTTCTCCGAGCTCTGAATCGGGATGGGAAAAAAAGCCACTCGTTTGTCAACGTCTGCATTGCGGGGGGCGGGGGGGCCGAGGGGGACCTTATTAAAGCGCGTTTTCGCCTGATCCGGCTTTGGCAGCCCTTAACGCGCTTTTTACCCGGTGTGAGCAGTGTGGCAACCCGGGGTGGGGTGAACGACTGAAGCGCCGTTTCCCTCGCTGGCATTTCCACGGCTGCTTTAAGATTTCTGCCCGGATCGTGGAGCCCTTTAATCTCCGGGTTGGTAGTTATCGGCTGCATCTATTTACTTTGGCAAGGCAACTTTTAGCTCGGCGAGCTCGACTCGTAAATTTTACGTTCATAACGCCCATCCCCGCTGATACTCCCAGGTTTGGTCCTGCAGAGCCCGCGGCGTGGAAGCTCCCGGGGCGGCCCCGGCCTCAGGGGCAGGCGGGCTCACGGCCCACTGCTCCCCCGCACCTCCCGGCGCCTTCCCGGGGAAGCGGGAGTTCTGCCACCTCGGCGCCGCTGGCGCCGCATCGAGCCCTTCTCGCCGCCGCTCCGTGTGGGAGCGACTGCCAGCCAAACGCCAGGCGATTAACGCGGACAGTTTGCCCCGGGGGGGATTTTTAATCGCCTCGTTCAGGACCCTGCGCGAAAAGGCTGTGGAGACGCTACGAGCTGCAAAATCTTCCCTCACTGAGGGCGCCGGAGCAGCAAGCAGGGCGATGGGAATTCAACGCCAGAGCACGACGCCCGGGGCTGCCTGCCTGCTCTGCGCCGCCGCTGCTTATCTCTGAAGATGGGAAAATAAGAGTTCCCCAAAGTTGTCCCTACTAAGGCTCCCCCCCTCCCCCGCCCCGAATCTAGAAGCCTGTAATCGAAAAGCTACACTACGTCTGGGGGAAAAAAAAGTGGGGGTCGCCCAATGCTCGGGAAAAGGACACAGAGTCCAGAGAAAAGCACACACACATCCCATACATACACACATGCACCCGGGTCACGGCCAGAGGGTTGGCATTTCATGAAACTGCCATCACAGGCTTTGGAGTTTCACTACGTCTCTTAAAAAACTCGCCTGTCTCAAAGCAGAAGTGAAATATCCACCATCTGAAACCCGAAACGGCAGCCGCACCACTTCAGCTTCCTCGCAGGGGAGCCCCGGGAGCCGCCGAGTACGGGGAACGGGCTGCGGTCCCACTGTGCTGGCCGACGGGGAGCACGGCCCTGGGTAGCGGCCGGGTTTGATCCTGGCGCGGCGGGCCACGCATCTGAAAAGGCTCCCACACGTTTTTTTAATCTCCAATAACAAGCAGAAGGACACCTGGCCTATTACGCTGTAAAGCTATTTTTTATAAAGATGTTTTAGGGCTAGACATTAAAAGTTATTAGACTGAACACACGTGAGTTACAGGCACACAGCTGGAGGGGAGGCCTCTGTTGGATTTTTTTTTCCCCCCTTTCCTAGGAAAACCTCATTAAAATTGCTTCTTTCGATATGAAAGCAGAACTAGCGAGCTTCCTGGCGAGGTGGCCGCAGCCGCGGGTTCCCGGCTTCATTGATCTGGGCTTTGTCTCTTCCCACAGGTCTGGATCTGCGGTGCCAGCGGCCCGCACTTGCATCACAAAAGTCGCCCGATTCCCTTCCCCTGGGCTGCGAAGTCCGGATCACAAGTGTGTGCCTAGAGCATGGGGCTGAGTGCTTGGGGCAGGGGTGGTTGTTTTTTTGTTTTTCACTAATGACTTAAAAGTTATCTCGGGGTAAACTTGCTCCGCTTTTATTTTTAACCGTAAACTTTCTTTGTGAACGCAGCTTCCTTCGTGGCGGGGAGGAACAGACTCGCGCTTGTTCGCCTCTGTGCCTTTTTTGTTCCCTGGGTCCCCGAGCTTTGCAGCGGGAGGCTGGCGACTCCCGGCGAAGACATTGGGGCTTCAGTTCGCTCCTCCCGCGGCCTGCCCCGGCCGGCTGCGCGCCCCGCCGCCTTCCCCAGCGCGGGTCCGGCGGGCACCGCCGAGCTAACCCCGGAAAATTCAAAGCATGCTCTTGCCTTGCGGATTACCGGGCGGCCTCCCCCCCTCCCACACGCCCCGGAGGGAGCTGACCCCCGGGTCAGGCCGCTGCACACTGCTCTCTCCCCGGGAGGGGAGGGGAGGGCTCCGCGCTGTCGCTGCTGTTGCGGCCGCCGAGGAGCCGGGAGAGGATGCGCTCGCAAAAACGGCTGCTCCGATAATGCTAAGTACTTAACCTCCTCGTAAAGACAAATCCATTGTTAATGGCAGAATAGGCTTCTCGCAGGAGGCTTCCAAGTGGGATGGCTTTATGCCGGCTCTCATTTACCTCCAGCGCCGCCTCTAATTGGAAGCTTCCCCGCGCCCCCGACCCACGCACCTCAGAAAGTTGGGGGTTAAACCGCAGGAGTGGCGAGGCCGGGCCCTGGCCGCCATCCACGGCCTGCTCCCCTGATCACCAAACGGAAACCAGAGCACGCAGGTCCTTCGGGCACGGGAAATGAGACAGAGGGGAGATGGGTGCTGCGAAGGTAAAATGAATTAATGCGAGCGAGGTGCTCAGACAGCCTGGTGATGAGTGCTAGGGAAAGCCTATAAATAACAGATCACTGTCCTAAGCTCTGAATTGCCCTGCTTGAGTGTGTCTTAAATCAGACCTTTATCATTGGTTATTGTAAGGCTATTTTTAATGGAAGTGTAGAAATCTGAATAACAAAACAAGACAAGCCTCAATTGGCGTTATACAGGGTCTGCAGCGCTTTCAGACCTGACACGGCATCAGCATATTGTTACACCGCCATGCAAACTCCCCGTGCAATCAAAGCGGTTTTGCATAGCAGAAGTACTACAATTTTATTTCGTAGTTCAGGGCTACTCTGTTGACAGGAGATCCATAATTTTCTCTCCCTCTCCCCAGAAGAGCCCGAAACGCGCTCGGTTCACGGACTAAGCGCCGCTATCTTTCTTACAAAGGCAAATGACAAATCGCTCTGGTTGCGTTTGCTTCGCTCCGCACCCCTTCCCCGCTCCACGGAACAGCAGAGATGCCCGCGGCCCTCCGGCCCCCGCTCGCCGCCCGGACCGGACAGCCCGCGAGGGACAGGCAGACAAACACTCGCACTGTCGGCCTGCCCCCAGCCGGGGAGCTCGGCCTGCCTGCCGCGCCCGGGAGAAGCGCTCGCCGGGCCCGGACAGAGCTCGGAGCGGAGGGCGCAGCGCCGACCCACCGGGGCTCGATGCACGGCCCGGGCCCGGTCTGGGGAAGGAGGGCGGCAGCCCAGCTCTAAGAGGAGGGCAGGCTGGCTGCGAGCTGCCCCCTCCACCTCTCCCACTTGCATACCACGGCCATTTTGTCTGCTTGCGGCGCGCCCGTGTGTGTGTGTGTGTCCCCGTCCCCCGCCCCCGCCCTGTCCCCTCGGGCTGCTGCAGGCGCTGCCCCGGGTGCAGGGGCCGGGCCGTGCCGGCGGTGGGGCCGGCGGGGCAGGCGGAGGTGAAAGGCGGGCAGCCCCGGCGGCTCCTGCGAGCGGAGAGATGCAGCCGCTAGGCAAGGCCCTGCAGGGGAGGGGGCGTGCGCCGCACAAGTCTGGAGAGGAGTAAAAATAGCGCCGGCGAGGTTGTCGCTCTCCTCGCCTCCCCCCAGCCCAGCGGGGGGCAGCGGTGGGGCTCGGCGGGAGGGCGGCGTGGAGGGCTCAGGGGGCGAACAGGAGCGGGAGCCAGACAAAACCCCGGCCCGGCGGAAAGCGACGGGGGCGAGGTTGAGCCTTCGCCTTTGAAGGCGATGCGCGGGAGCTGGAGGCTACAACCCCTTTTCCCGGTGGGGTCCCTGAGCCCCGGGGGGCGCGGACTGCGGCCCGTCCCCGTTCCTCGGCGGCCTGGGGAGGAGCAGCAGCGAGCGGTGGCTTGGCGGAGGAACAGAAGCCACCGTGCTCCCGAGTTTAAACATAATACGGCGGCCGGGGGAACCGCCATGGTTTGAAGGTGTGTTTGTGCAGACTACAGCTTGTATGTTAATAATTGGATACAGTCGATGAATCACCTCCGTCCTCCTTCTGGTTTTGTTTTTGTGTTGTGTTTTGTTTCGAAGGGGGTGGGGAGAGAAAGCGAGGAGACGGTGGCTCGGCGCTGAATACCAATTCCGAGCCCGGGTTCATAAACACTGGGGTTATTCAGTCCGCCCCAGAGGTGACAGCGAAGGCCTCCGCCGCCCTCCGCGCCCGCGCCCCGCGGCGCGGCCCCCGGGCTCGCCGGCGTGCCGAGCGGGATTTGCGCCCCGGCTGGAAGCCCGGCAGCGGCGGGTGGCTCGTCGGGGTGCATACATATGAAATGAGAGCCTGCAACATCAAAGCAGCAGCAGAGCGAGGGCAGGGAGGGGCTCTCGGTGCGTACACGTGTGTACCTTTCCAGAGAAAAGCCCCTAATTTTTCAAATCGGACCGACCCCCCCCAGCCCCTTCACTCGTATGGCAGACACGCGGAGAGATTCTTTAGTCCTGTACTTGACACTTCACAGTGTTTTTAGCAATTAAGGCGAGAGGGGGGTGGGTATAAAGATAAGCCACTTTTTCGCCCTGCAAGTGTGAAAGATAAGATAACAGTAAGCTGGGGCAAAACGTCTGCTTACAACCTCCCCCCAGCGATTCTGATCGGTCACCTCTTATCGCAGAAAATGTTCATTTCGAAAGCAGCTTCAAAAATCCAAGGGAAAATAAAAGTATTTTCCGTTCAGAAGTGCCATTTAAAACCCCGTCCTCACTTCATCTCTCTACATCGTCGTTCCCCCGCGCCCCCCTCCCCCCCCGCCATCACGGCACCCAAACAAGGGCAGCAGCCGCTTCATAGAGCGCCTCTCGGAAGCCAAATCACGCAGGTAATCAGAGGACCGAAACCTGTCAGGCGCCGAGATTAGCGGCTCCCCGCCGCTCCCCGGCCGTGCCCGCTCGCCGTCCCCGTCGCAGGCGGGGGACCCGGCCCCTCGCTGGCCGTAGAGAGGCCAGAGACCTGCGGTAGGGAAAGCCCCGCGCCGGCCCCACAAGCCGCGGCGGGTGAGGCAAAGCGAGAGCCAGGCTGCCTTTCCCAGTTCGTTTCGCTGCAGCACCCCCGACGGCGACACTCCCCCAGCCCGGCCTGTCCCCAGCCAAGCTGCAGGATCCGCTGTGGGCGGCGGTGCTCGGCGTCGAGTCGGTTCTGATTCTGAGCCTCTCAGCCGCCCCCGCTCCCCGCTGCCCGGCAGGCAGAGGCGGAGGCCGTGTGCGGGCAGGGCGCCCGGTGCACACGGCGGTGGCCCTGCCCTCTGCGGCACCGGGCAAAGCCCCGCCGCGCCCGCCCCGAGGCCCGCGGGCAGGATGCGGGCGCTGTTCCGGCCCGGCACGGCGCGCCTGCCACGGCCGGGGTTCCGCGCTGCTTCCCAGTCCCCCGGGGCCTCCCCTGGGCCCGGAGTTTCCCCCTCCCGTCCTTGAGCCGTCGGCACCTGCGATAAAATGAGATATCGAGTAGAAAAGGCTTCCTGACACCTTCCCGAGGGCAAGGCGCGGCAGCGCCGTGTCCTCGCTGCCCTGGGAAACCTCCACACGGGCCTCCACGCGAGGCAGCGGAGTGTGTGTGGCGTGGGGGTGTGTACGTCCCCTTGTCCGCCGGCAAAGACACATCGAGGGCACCGCACAGGAAACGTGATAGCAGCGACCCTACGCTGCCCCAACGTGCTCAGGGCCGGAGCGGAGCCGGGGTGGCTCGGCGGGGAGCCAAGACGGTGGGGGGGCTTCCCTGGCTCGCCGCACCCCCGTCTCCTCCTGCCGCCCTTCTCAGAAACCCGTCGGTGCCGTGCTCTCGAAGTGAGTGGGTCAGCAGCTGATGACAAGGGGAAAAAAGAAGAGAGCGAGCGAGAGAGCGAAAAAAAAAACTCCCTCCCAAACCCTAGCCTGGCGCGATTACTCATCCCCAGAGTTCCCCTAAGTCAGAGAAACTTGGCGAAGTCCCAAGGCCGAGCCGTTAACACGGTCTGAGGCTCCCCGGGCACCTTCCGCCGCTGGGCCGGGGCCGAGGGGGCCGGGGCTGAGGGGGCCGGGGGCCAAGGCCATCGGGGAATGCACGTCCCCATCCTCGGCGCTGTTCGCGCTCGAGTTATTGTGGAGCGTTTTATCTTCACAGTCACATCGGCAGCTAACGAAGCTCGGCGGCTGCAGCCCACACGACTTTGGTTCTCTGCATTTATCCTTCAATAAAAGCCGATTCCTTTATTAGAAACAGGAGACGTGTCTCCTACCGCCCCTATCAAATCCCAACTGGCAAGGCGCAGCCGACACCTCCCCCTCAGCCCCCCCTGCCCGAGAGGGGCAGGCCGCACCACCCCATGGCCTACGTCCCCCCTCCCGCCGGACCCCCCACCGCGAGCATCCCGCACTCCCCCGCTTCAGCCCCCCACGAACAGGGGCAGCCCTCATCCCCTTCCACCGGGGCGGCCAACGCCCCCTCCCCGTGATCCCTCCCGGGCAGGAGCAGCCGAGGCCAGCCGGCCCCTCCCGCCCCAAACAGCCCGCGCTGGCACGGGCAGCCGCCACCCCTCCCCTGCCAAATCAATCGCCCCCACCAGGCGCACCCACACGACTTTCGTTCCCCTGCATTTATCGTTCAATAAAAGTCGTTTCCTTTATTAGAAACAGAGGAGACGCTTCTCCCACCGCCCTCACCTCATGCCCCCTCCGCGGGCGCAGCCGGCGGCCCCCCTACCACGTCGCCCCCCGCCGACCGCGGACCGCCCCACCCCCCTCGCTCCCACCACCGCCGCCCCCTAAAAATAACAATAACAGTAATAACAATAATAACAGCCGTCGTCCCCAGCAGTCAGCACCCCCTCCACCGAGCTCAGCCCCCCCCTCCCCTTCCCTCTCAAATCCCCTATCGCTAGGCTCAGCCAACCGCGCCGCCCCCCCCCCCCCCCGCCCGCCTTTCCCCAGGCGCAGCCAACGACCCATCAAATCCCCTGGCCAGGCATGGCTCGGCCCCCGCCCGCCTCGCAGCCCCCCCGGGCACCGAGCAGGTCTGCGCGGCGGATGCTTGTGTGCGACTCCGATCGGAGCTGCCGCTCCATCGCTACCGGGCGGGGAACGTTTCCCCGGGCGCCGCCGGGAGAGCCGGCGCTCGGAGGATGCCAGCCCGCTTTGCCGTGCCGTGCCCCGCCGTGCTGTGCCGTGCCCCTCCTCCGCGGCGCGGAGCGCCCGGCGGAGATCTCCCCGCTGAGGAGGGGCCGGGAGGGAGCGCACTCTGTATCGCATTAAATTAATCGCTCGGCTCCGGAGGAGGCAGGTGATTCTGCCAAACACAATGAGGGGTTTGAGCGCTGCGGAATAAAGCGCTGTTCATGGGGCCGTGGGCGGCGGTGCCCGGCTCCACCGCGGGATCGCCGGCTCCCGGGCGATCTCGGCGCTGCTCCCCGCCGCCGGCCCCAGTGTGGGGAGCTCCAGCTCGGCGCACCCCACCCTCACCCTCGGGATGGATAAAGGGAGGGCGCGGAGGGGAAACGAGCAGCCGCCCTGGCAGCGGGGGAGCAGCAGCCCCTGGGGACGGGAGACGGGGGGTACGGGGGGTTGTAGCTAGCTTTCCACACCCTCCCCCCGCTGTGCGTCCCCTCGGGGGCGGCCCTTTGAGACTGAAGGGAGGGGGGGCCGGCCAGAATCAGCCTCCCGAGAGGAAGCAGGGGCCGAGTGACGGGGACCGCGCAGCTCGCCGTACAGGGCGCCGGAGAGCGCGGGGCCCCTGGGCGGCCTCCGGGCGGACGGTGCCGGGCGGGCGGCGCTGCCAGGGTTCAGGCGGTGGCAGGCGTTGTTTTCCTCGGAGAGCGGAGGAGGAGGAGGAAATCTCCGGGTTTTTAATGAGGGGGTGCAGAAGGGCTGAGCGCTGGGATTACACGGCGCGGAGACAGAGCTGCGGGCTAGTGTGTGCGCGCAGGGCTGGTAGTCTCCGCCCGTCTGCCTGCTAATCGCACGTTTTCCGCTGTTAAAAAGAAACCGAGACACTGTGGCCGAGCCCAGCGCTGTCTCTGTGACTGTGACATGAAAAGATGGCGCTCTCTCCCCTCCCCCAGCCTCCCTCTCGGTTTACACTTCCTCCCCAACAGCTTTTGCCTTCCAGTTTTTTAAAGCCCTCTTTGCTCCTTCCTTCCCCCCCTCTCCCCCGGCCGGATACCACCAGCTTCCCAGCCGGTCGGTGGGTCCCTCTGTTGCGACCAATTTTTTTTTCTTTTTTCTTTACCTCGCTATTTTCGCCTCTCCCTTTTCTCGGAAACCTCGATCTCTTTATGTCTCGCTCTTTTGTGAACTTCAGCGGCAGTTTGCAGGAGGCGGAGGGGAGGGGGGGAGGGAAAAGCGGGGAGGGGGCTACCCCGTCGCTTCTGCCCCCCATCCATGTCCTCCCTCTCCCCAGGGGCAGCGGGGGCAGGAAAGTGAGCCGGATCTAGGTGTGTGCGTGTCGGGGCGGGCAGCTGGGAGGCTCAGGGAGGTGCCTGCCCGCGCCGGCGACCTGGTCGCGCTGCGGTTGCCCTGGTCGCCACAGGAGCGCTCGCCGTGGGGGCGAGCCGCGCTGAAGCGATGCAGCGGGAGGCATCTCCGTCGGAGGAGTTTACCTGTCTAGAAACCTGCGCGCACCAAGGTGGTCCCGGCTCCCGGAGAGGGTCCACGGAACTGGCCGCGGCCCCGCTCCGAGGCAGGAGGGCTACTCCGCCGCCTTCCACATCACTTCTTGCGTTCATCAGCAGACCGCTCCTAAGTGCTAAGGGGTTTTTTTTCTTTTTTTTTTTTTTCCCTAAGCCTGCAAATTAAATTCAGCGCCGCTCTCCTATTTTAGTGTCTGTTATGTTAATTGCACTTAGCGCTGGGGCGCTGCTCGCCAGAGATGTATGAAGGCCTCGGAGATTAACCGCAGGCTCTTTCTCAGACTTTTCTGAGGCAGCAGCAAGTTCCGAGGGGCTAACAGGGAGTCTTCAAGATCCTATGTGCTCTCGGGGCGTGCCGCTGCTGGCCAGCACCTCTAAACTCGAGGCCAGCGACTCTCGGCTGGCAGGTCAGGCTGCCAGCAGCTCCCTGTGCGCCCGCAGATCTGTTTGCGTAAGGATTTGCATTGCGGGACGACAGGTATTTTTCCTTCCCGTGGATGGTAAAAATGCAAAATTAGCGTGACTGTTTCTAGGCAGAGAAGCCACGACTACGTGATCTCGCTGAACCTGTCGGTTGTGCTCTCTGGAGCAGCAGGGAAACCGGACACCTTTATGAGTGACCCCCGGAGCCGTTCTCCCGGGAGTTTGCTGTATTTATCGCCATCTAACCCTGGGCAACCCGCAAGTGCCGTGTCACGGCCCTCTGCCCTGCCCGGGGATGTCCGTGTGGCCGGCTGTGCCCCGCGGTGGTACCCAGCCACTCCGGGAAGGAGCAGGCATGTGTGGCCTTTCCAGGCATGTCCCTTCTCCGGCATCTACTTCATCTATTCGTTATCAGGGGACAGCGTGTGGAGTGACTGAGCCTAATAAGTTGTCCACTTGTTCATTTCAGGAGCATTGATTTCTGGTTCCAAGGCACTCTGTTCTAGCTCTGGCTACAGCTGCGGGGCATTTCGCAGCTGGTCTTTCGCCTAGACAAATATCAGCGAGAATGTGAGCGTTATTAGCCACATAAATAAATCATTAACGTGCACACAAATGTTATTTTAGCATAACTTCCAGGGAGAAAATATCCCGGCGGGGCAAGGCGGCGAGGCGTGCTACGCTGGACCGGCCTCGTCGCGGGCTGCCCGGCAGCGGCGGGCGGGGGTCGGCGCCCCCCCGACACGGAGAGGCACGGTTCTCCGGCTCCCGATTGAACATTAACAGGGCCGGCCGGCGTGGCACGGCCGCAGGGCCTTGCTTCGCAGACCTTTGTCTGCTCTCCCGAGGCCGGGCGAGGACGCTGGGCGCTTTACTCCCCAAACGCGACGGCACTAATGAGATTACCGCCCGGCTGGGGCTGGGAAGCGCCGAGGCGGCGGGCAGAGCCCGGCCCGGCCCGGCCGCTGCGCCTCGTTAGCGCGGAGCCCACGGCTGGAACGATATTTGCTTTTGGCCTCCCGCGAAGGGCCGGCGGCTCCCCCCGTGCCCCGGCGGCGGCGAGCGGGGAGCGGCAGCCGCCGCCGCCCGGGCCGCGCTCGCCCTGCCCCGCGGAATCCCGCGGGTGCCAGTAAAGCCCTGCCTGGGAGCCCTGCCAAGGCGGTCTCGCTTTGATATTCCGCGCCACGGCCGCTCCTCCGCTTGCTCCTAATCACGCAAATGCGAGCTTGCCCCGGCACTCTCCATAATAAACACTGAGCGCGTTTCGCTGGGCTCCCAAAGTAAATAGAGTATCGGAGAAGCGGGGCTGCGCTGGGAAGCTGAAATCTTCCACTTTTTCGCACTTAGCAACAGACTGAGGCGTCGTGCGCGCCCTCCCCGAGCCAGGCTCGGTGTGATTTACTTTCTGGTTGCAATGCAGATATTCACTTGTCAGTTCAAGGGCAGGACAGAAACTGTGCAAGCAGAGTCTTGTGAACGGAAATCTCCCATTTACGAGGTTCTGCTCCAGCACCAAAAGCCACCCTCCAGCACCTTTGTTCTGCATGCAGCTGCTTTTACACACACACACCCCCTCCGCCCTCCACCCAGCCACATCACCATCCAAGCCTTCTTCCCGCGTCTCACTCCTCAGATGGATTCTCAGTCTCTTCCCGACTGACCCTGGGGGAGGCGGCGGGGGGGAGCAAGGGGGAGGGAGCCCGGGAGAGGTTGATGATGAATGACAAGGCAAATGATAAGAGCCGAAGCGACAGCAAAAGCAAACAGAAGTGGTCTCTCGCAGGGCCCAGAGCCGTCCGCGGCCACGGGAGTTGTGCCTGTGCCATGAAGGCAGGGTTGGCCTCCGCAGGCCGCCCGGCTTCTCCGGGGCGAGATAAACACATTTCGGTCACGTGGTGAGCCTATACGGTGCCATGCTCCTATTTGCCTTCCCTGCTCGCTTTTCGCTTTTCATAATAACATGCCATCCGCCAGCCAGCTCCGAGGCTAACCTCACCTCCCTGGAGCCCGGCCAGCCCGCCCGGGCCCAGCCGTGCAGGGAGAAGCCGCGACTCCCGTGGGGAGGTTGCACCCCGGCCTGGGGCTGGCAGCAGCCCAAGCCAGAGCTGGGGAAGCGTCCGGCTGCATCCCGGTTTGGGGCTGGAACGGGAGCTGGCTGCACGGGGGCGGAAGCAGGGGCCAGGACTGGCCACATCCCCAGGACAGGGCTCAGGAAGAGCGCGGTGTCCCCGCAGGGTGGAGTTTCGCCCGGGGACCGCAGGTGCGGGGCGTGTGCGGGTGGTGCCGGCTTCAGAGCGGAGGGAACCCGCGCATCTCCGTCAGGATCGTCCGGGCGTAGAACAGGCTCCGAAGAGGGGAGGGGGGAACGGGGCACCCGCGGCGAGACGCCAGCTTTGCCTTTTTAAAATGGCTGAAAAGGGTGTCCCCGGGCATCCCCTTCCCGGTAGCAGTAGCGGCGAACCCCGTCGCCCCGAGCACCGCGGGCGCCGGTGGCAGCCCCGGTTGGTTACGGGAACAATGAGCCACCGCGGGCGCGCCCGGTGCCTCCCCGCTGCCGGGGCCGGCCGGGGGCAGCGCCGCGGGGCCGGGGGTGCAGGCGGCGGGGGAGGCGTTCGGGGGGAGCGGGAGGCTGGAGCCGGCCAAGTGCCCCCCCCCGCCCGGCGGAACGAGCGTGCCGTTTAATCCCTTTATCCCCGCTCGCTGGTGGCAGTGCGAGCCGCCGGGCCGGGAGCCACCCGCCAGCCGCCGGGGAGGCAGCGTGCTGGCTCGGCGCCGCAGATGTCGCGGAGTGGGAGCAGGGAGCCGACCCCCAGCGGCACCACCTCCACAATGGCAGCAGCCCCCGGGGACCCGGGCACCGCTTGGCCGCGCACCGGGGCGTTCGCACCCCTTCGGAGCCCCTGAGGGTTTCCTGCCGTCGGGCACCGCAGCCGTGCCCCAGCACCCACCCTGCTCGGGGCCCGGCCACCTCCGTATCTCGTGCCCGGGGCAGGCCTCTCTTCTCTCCCCGCGGGAGCACGGTCTGCAACCTCCCCTCTCCCCGGAGCCCCTGGGCGAGCGAGGAGCAGCCCCCGGTGAGGTGCCCAGGTTGCAGCCCGTGTTCCGAAATCCGGCAATTATGCAAATGCCCGGGATGCTCTCCCCTTTGATCTGAACTTCCTCGGAGTGATCCCTTCTCATTACAGGGCATGAAAATGCCTCTCGGACGTGTAAAGTGAGCTACAGAGCTCCTTTCATTCCCTTTTGTTACCCGCACCGGGCTCGTCTCTCCAGCCCCGCATTCCCCAAGCGCCGGGAAAGAGGACGGAAAGGGGCTCCCGGGGGAGGCGGCGGGACGTGGGAGCAGCCCGGGCCGCCGGTTGTCATGGCGAGGCCAAGCGTCTTCCCAAGTTATGTGCGACTAATGGGTTTGTGCCCCGCTCGGCTCCGGGTTCACCTTTCCCCCCGCTGCTCGGCTCCCCGCCGACCTCCCCGCCCGCGCCCCGGGAGGCAGCGGCGGCGGCCCCCGCCCCGGCCGAGCCGCGGAGCCTCGTCCCTCTGACTCACCGCCTGCGTATCAAACGCCGCGGGGTTAGGGGCGCGGGCGGAGGGAGGCGGCTGAGGACTCCCATTGACGGGAGCGCAGTCCTCGAGCGACTTTAAACTCCATCTTCTGCTGCGCTCCTTACCACCTCTTGTTTCAGTTTTGATAACTGAGGCTAACGAGGCACTGAATGTATCAGAGGTTTAGAATGTCTACGCAACCGTGAATATGATTTTCAAGACTCCCAAGAGCCATGGCTGGGATTTTCTGTTATCTTATTTTCTCTCTTCTCTCTCTCTTTTTTTTTTCTTTTTCCTTTAAAGGGATATTAAGAAAGTTTATGCTGTCTTGAAAACTACTCCTCTGTAAGAAAAACATTCTGACCATTTGCTGGAGGCCATTTTATGAAACCTCAAAGAGGTTAATAGCTTACATAATTTCAGGAATACCAGGTCTCTCCTTAATATCTTCTCATTCTCTGCCATTTACTCAGACAAACCAGGAGCTCTGTAGGCCAAGCACTCCCGTGACAGACAATGGATTCCTACCTATCTGAGGGGCCTGCACCAGAAGACGGATGGACTTCCCTGCTCTGCTCATGCACGGTGCTGAGAGAAAGCCTGCAATGTATCTCTGAGACTAAGGGATGCACATGGAAGAGGACACGGTGTAAGGAGCCCACCCTAAGTATGGAAGTTGCGTTTTTCATTTTGCTGGAATTTGCTATTTCATCTAGAGAAGCACTGGTAGATGTGGCATGAATGAAATTGTGCTGCTGCAAAACAAAGCTGAGCGAACGGGAGAAGGAGAATTATTTGAACTGTTTCTAAAATGCTGTCATGTTTGTTAATAGCTGCTTAACTCTGGTGTCTAACAAGCTCTTGGAAAATAAGTTTATTAATAAAAAAAAGAAAAAGGCAATGCCCCTGCTTGCGTAACAATTAAATGATGACAGCTTATAATGCATTCCTTTGAGACCTCCAGTAATATCAGGGCTCAGGGGACTTGAAATACCTAATTCATAGATTTTTTTAACCAAGAACGGACTGTTATGATCAGCTGGTCTGACCTGCCACATATCATGGGCCAGTGAATTTCAGCCAGACATTCTTGTATCAGACCCATAAATTCTGCCTGAGCTTTTAACCTGGCATCCAATCTTGCTCTGAAGACTTTTAAGTAACAGGAAAAACCACTGCTTGCCTCAGTTGTTCCAGTGGTTATGTCCCCTCACTGTTTTTTTTAAAAGCACCTATTTCTGCTCGGAATTCATAGAGCCTCATTTTCCAGCATAGGATCTCATTATGCCTTTGTCTGCCATATTAAAGAGATCTTGACTATCAGAAATCTCCCCATAGAGACACTTAGGGCACTTAAAGACTATGATCAAACCAAGTCATAGCCTCCTCTTGGATAAATTAATAGATGGGATTTCTTTAGTCTTTAGCAATAAGATGTAATTCCCAGACCTTGAATCACTCTTCTAGCTCTTTTCTGATCCCATATTAATTTGCCAATGCACTTTTAGCATGCAAACACCACAACAGAGCTGGACACAATGTTGCAGCAACAGCCTCATTCATGTCGGAAGCACTAATGGCATCATTAAGTTTACTTGTTTAAAACCCTATGCAGGTAACTTTTGTAGATAGCCTTAGCAATACTGACTTTATTAAAACTCCATTTAGAAAGTCACCTCTCTTCATGCAGACTCGTGTTCTTCATCAAAATCACAGTGCTGAGCATCGCTTGACCAAAATCCAGAACTAGCTTAGTTTTTGTAGCTGGGGCTTTTTCAGTGCTCCACCGGCCCTACCCTTCAGTAGGGCTTCATATTTTTTTATTCTGTCTTTAAGGAGCAACTGCTGCATATTCTCACGATGGCACTATCCCTGGATGTACCACAACAGAGAAGCATAGACAGAGCTTAACTACACCATTCCCTCTTCTCCCTGTTCCTCTCTTGCTGTACCAAAGCCCTCATTAAGTTGCTCCAAGACTCAGAGTAGTTCAATCCTTTCAGTACCCCAGTGGTGGGGCTTGGTTTTGAGACACTCCTCCCCAGAGAGCTCACAGAGAGATTCCATGAGGGCTTTTTCAACCACGTGAAAGGGTCTGCTTTCACACCTCAGCCCATTGCCCATCCACCTTCCCATGAACCTCTGCTCCAAAAGACAGACATTAAGCATAGTAGGGCTGTGAGTGACGTTGCACTGTGTGCTGCAAGCCTGGACTCCGTTCCGCATGAGAGGTGGCCTGAGTTGAAGCCAAAATGCCCTGGATTATTTGAGTAAGACAGGCTCCCAAAAGCCTCAACAGTAGCTGGGACTGCATTGTGCTGGGCTTTGTACAGCAAGGATGAAACAATCTGACCCAACAATCTCTTTTCATAAAAAGAGAAATATCCTCAAAAGCAGAAAATCACATAGGTCAGACTCATTCTAGGAAATGGCTGAGCCTCAGCTCATACATGATCTCTGTGCTTCCTAGCAGGAGTCACACCTGAACAACACTCATCTACTTATTTTCCTCCCAAATTATAGGTCTTTTTTCATGGTCCCAGTTAGAGATTCATGTTGGTCATGGTCTTGCATCAGACCAAAGCTGCTTTTCCTACCAAAGACAATCAGACTGGCACACGGCATCTTCTAGCTTGCTCGGTCCCTGCTGAGATCTGTGCCCTAACAGAGGTCATGGCACATGCTGGAGACTGGTGAGCATAGTGGGCCTGCACTGTGGTCACCTCCCAGTGGGAAAGTAGCTATGGCCTGCCTGGGAAAGCTGGTCCCCATATAGGAATGATTCTCCATTTGCACAGAGCTGCTTAAGGGACTTGCATGCTGCTTATTCTGCCACTGCCTCTGGGGATGTGGTGACAGAGCATAAAGCCTGTGTAACTACACTTTTTGTGCTAAGGTGAACTTAGTATGTGATGAACTTAATGTGATGGAGCTCACATTACATTAGAGGACCTTGAAGCTGCTACTGCAACGCCTGACAAGGCCCAGCCTGCATAAACCAACGTTAAGACAGGGACGGCACAGGGTCAAGGGTTACGCTTCTTTTTCGCTTATGCCCCATCTCACGTTCTGCGCCATGCGGTTGCACCATAACTGCCCCTTTAAGCATAAATTATCCATGATCTTAAATTATTTTTCCCATGATACACAGCACAGCCTTCATGTCCTACTAGTAGCAGCCCTCCCTTCGTTTATACTTTCCATGTGCCCTCGTTTTACTATGAGTCAGACACACTTGCCCTCTCTTCCTATGACTTACACTTTCCTACCTCAGAGGACACATATATCAGAAGACACATCTGATGGCCCGGTTTATGGATATCCTCTCATACAATGGGCATTACTCCTTTCCAAAACCACTGCTAGATAGCCATTGGGTTCAAATCAAATTCTCCATTAGACCTGAGCATGAAAAAGCGAGTACAGAGAAGTCACCTTTGTTATAACAAAACACCCTTGAGTTGCACTTAATTCTAGTAAGCAGCACATTATCTTTTGTACAGCACTTGCTGTACGAAAATGCAATTTATAATTTTAAAAAGCAATAATCATTCAAACCACCAGACCTGCAGCTTTGAGGCACCGCATACTGCGGGGATGGGATTGCTTCTCTTCTGTCGAATTTACCTGCAAGCACACGTCACCCAGCCACTCGTGACAACCTGCACTTGCTTCTTTCCAGCCACCAACAGCATTTGGGTCTGAACAACTCTTTTGGGGTCTGCTCCCCTCCAGCCCTCTAAGGGGTTTGTCAGTGGTTTTCATAGAGAGCAGAACGAGGCTCTATGTGGAAAACCAATATTGACATTTCCTTGTTTAAATATCATACATCAGAGGGGGGTCACGGGAGCCAAGGCCACCAGAAAGGGTTCCCCCACAAGCTATTATTTCCTTTTAAAAGGACCAGGGACCCAACAGTCTCAGCTGGGTCTCACACCTGCACGTCTGCCCTTCTCTGTGAGCTGGCTGGCTGACTGCTGCCAGTGCCACTTAGCAAATACAGATGTTCAGGTCTTTTTCTTTCACCACGGGCTTCACTCATCCCTGTGAGGAGGTCTGGTACTAAATGAATGCATCGTTTAAGCCCTGTCTTCAAGGCCATGTAAAATGCACACCCCATCCACGCTCACCTCACTCTTTGCTTGCAAAAATCTACAGCACTTTCCTATCAAATTTGAAACAAATGGCATTCAAACTTATTTTTAAAATTAATTGAACCAATACATCAACAACTTTCATGTTTTCAGAGCGTGCACGGCCCTCGCCTGGGAAATTAGAACTGCAGGAGGGTAATTTTGCATTTAAATCAATGGAGCTCTCTCTCCTGACAAGGTTGCCTTCACACCAAGCCAAGCAGCTCTACCAGGCTTCCAAAGAAGGGAGCCCATTAGATGTCCTGCACCCATGGCACACCTGATCTCCCTGCCAGGAGAGTTTCCTGGGAAGCTGTGGAAGTGTAACCCTCACATCAGCACCATATAGGGCAATGTTCTTGGGGGGTACTTCTAGACCCTACCCCCTAGTTCCTTTCCCTTCTCATTCATCCAAGCAACACCTCACCTTCTGTGCCTTGTTCCATGTGTTTTCCCCCTGTTCCCCTTGTGGGAGTGTGTCACACTGACAGTGAGCAGGCTCTCAAGGTGATATCAGATGCTGAGCTAGGAAAAAGTGTGTTTGGGGACCGCTCAGAAAAAGGAGCAGAGAAAGTGACAGAAGACATGCCCTTTCCCAGGGAGGGAACGGCTGCAGGATTTATCTTTTTACCTAAACCCCTGAACAGATTTGCTGCCAAAAGAAAGATAATCCACATTATGTGGAAACACAATTACATTCACATGAACACACACACACAAACACACACTGTTCCCTTCTAAGCACAGGACACAGACTTTGGGAGTGGTGGCCTTGGTGAGCTATAGCAAAGGAGCCCATAAATCCAGGAGCTCACCTGCCTCCCTGTGCTACCAGCATAGCACTCATGGTCATCTGCCTCTGTAGACTTTCCAGTTTTTCTTTCATTTTTGGGGCAGCCAGTAGCAATCTGTTTTCAGAGTGCCCAGCACTCTAAAGCTGCTGGCACATGACACAACATTTGTGAACCTGGAAAGATAAAATAGCACTGAAATTTAGAATATGTCAATCCCCCTATTTATCTCTGTGTGTCCTGAGCCTTATCCTGTTCCAAAACTTCTCCTTACTGTTTTATATTCTGATGACAGGAACAGTACATTAGACGATGCAAGGCAGAGTCTACTCCAAAGAAACAAGACAGGCAGCATAAACAGAGTTTCTGAGAATATGAAGGCATCATTTAGGTGGTCATGTAGTGGTCTTTAAGAATTCTCAGTGGCAGGACTTTTGAAATCGTTTTTTCCCTTCTCAGAAGTGTTCTGAGGGTGGTGAGATGTTAGGAAGCAGTGAAAAGGAGAGACAGGACTTGACAAACTGTAACTGGGAGAACATCAAAGGTGTAAGCCTGGCTGCAGGAAGGCCTGCAGGCTGGTAGGGACTGGTGCCTGCAGCCTGCTACTTCTTGCAGAATTAAGACAGGCAGCAAAGGGCTGGGGTTAGAAGAGGGGCCTGGGGTGCGCCTGTGTTCCAATCAGAAGATGCTTTCATACCTTTTGGTGTCCCAGCCAACTGCTCCAAGCCACTGGGGTTTGCCCATTCTGCTTTAGTAATGTTCTCCACTGCGTTTTTTCTGAGGTTTAGCCATCACCATGTAACACCACTTCCAAGGAGATTTTAAAATGCCTTTGGGGCAGCAAGGGGAGAGCAGTGGGAAGGCTATCTGAACCACCTTGGTCTGAGACACTGGGACTTAGATCCATCCAGGCATTAATTCAGTGAAAGCCAGACAGGATCAGGCTGAACCTGGCATAATGCTCTGTTGGAAGCAAATCCACATAGTTTCAAGTACACACAAACTATTTTCTATGGGACCTTGGAGTGCTTTACAAGAGCGCTCAAGGGACCAGGTGACTTTTAGCATGGTGAATTTCAGCTGCATAACCGAGGCTTAACACTGTGACCACGGCCCTCCCTGAGGTAGGGATGACTGCAAAAGCCAAGCCAACAAGTTGGAAAGGATTGTTTTCCTTTTTCATTGCTACTGTCTGGTTTTCCAGCTTCTTGTTAATGCATACTGCTTGAAAACTGATGTATCATCACGACACAAGCCTGTGTGTTCCTATCCTTTCTGAAATGCTGGGTGTACCTACTTAGAGTGCAGCTCCGTGCAGAACCTACAGGGAGGTGTGGAGACCCTGGGGCCACTTTTGCCTACTGCTCTTCAGGTTGCTCAGAAGTTTCAGTCCTGCCTTCAGACAGTGAACAACAAGGCTCAGGGCTAGGAACACTGGTGGTATTATATCCCTGTGCAATATCTCTCCCCTCACAAGGCAGGGACCAATCAACAACACCCAAACCCCATCAGGCCCCTGGGAAATGAGTTGTAGTATTGGTTTGCCACAAACCTTGCCCCAAATACGGAAGAAGGACCTTGTCTCAAGCAAACCTGAAAGAGTTGTATTGACACACACATATCTGCTGTTGTGTCATTCTTGCACTCTTCTTTCAGGCGCTTCCTTGCCATGGGAGGGGGTATTCCCAAGCCCTCATTCACATGTGCCTACAGGACTGCTACCCAACCACAGTTTATATTCAGTTTTCCCCAGACAAGAGTTACTCTGACATCCCACGCACACACACACACACACGCAGAGGGATCTTTCTGAATGCCATGTGCATCATCTTTGCTCTCCTGCTCCCAGGCAGACCAGGGCTCAGCCTGCCCAGGCATGTGCCACACCACACCTCATCCCAATGGTCTGCCCAGAGTCCATCCCCACTTCCTGTACCTTCCACTGTGCCCACACCAGCCACGTCTGGAGGACCAGAGCAATTGCTCTGGTGCAAGAAGGGCACGTGAATCATTTATCTCCTAGGCAGCCGGTTCTGCAGCAGGAGTGGCACAGTGCTCTTGCTCCTGCCTCTTAAGCGGCCCTCAGAGGTACAGGGCAGGTTGTAGAGTTTTGCTTCTCTCTGACTTTTGGGCTCAGCAGCAGTACCTTGTGCTTGTCAGGCCTCACTGTTTGCAGGGCTGCACAGGCAGCTGGCTTGCTGCTGTGCCCCTTCGCTTCCTCTGCCGTCCCTGATGCGTTAAAACTTCCTCCAAAGGCCAAGGGGGTGGAGGGGAGGAGAGGGAGAAGGCAGAGCTCTATGGGACACCGGGGATGGGAATTACTGCAGGGTGCTGGTGACAAGGATGAAGGCAGCTGGTCGGCTCTGCAAGAGTAAGGCAGTCGGGAGCAGGGGGGCGCGGGCTGGAAGGTGTCACTTGCATGACCTGGGGCTGGGGCCATTACCGGGTCGGGGGGCAAACCACCCTGGCTGGCTCCCGTCGGGCTCCCGGGGGGCAGGGGCACAGCTCAGACACCGCTCCCAGCCCCCCGCCGTGCTGCACATCCTCCACGGGGACCCGGGCACGTCTTACCGGGACGTCTCTCCGGTCCCGCAGTCCTCCGGGCTAGCTTAGCCCCGGCGGCACGGCCCGGTCCGGCCCTGCTTGCCTCGCCCAGGGCTACGAGGTGGTGCTGGCCTCGGGCAGTGCTTTCCGGGCTGAGGAACGTGGCCTATATCAGCCCGAGCCAAAACCCCGGCCGTGCATGTCACCCCTGTCCTGGGAAGAGCCTGCGATGCCCTGGCTTCCTGGGGGTAGCAGGGAACTCCAGAAAATACCAAGTGCGTGCTTGGACTGCATCAAAGGTATTTATTTTGATTGTCCCTTGGCTATAACTTTCATCGTTCGCCTTTGTTTTATAGCTGCTCAAGTTTACTTGCAGAATTAAGACAGATTGGGGGGGGGAGGGGGAGGAAGGGGGTAGGAAGCCTTTGTTCTCCGGAGTGTGCTTGTCTTACTTTTGCATCATGTGGCCCGAGCGGCACACACACACATCCCCCCCGCCCCGACCGTATTTACTCTATCTCGAGTGAGTCCTTTGAAGGAGAGGGCAGAGTCGTCGTTAACCCCTGCGTGCCTGCTGGGCCCTCCGCCGGCAGAGCCCGCCTGTGGCGGGGACGCAGCCGGTCCTGAATCCCAGAGCCACGGGTGTCGCTTTGACGGACGGCATCAGTCGTGTGTTTGTACCCCCCCCCCAAAAAGCCCCACCAGCGGCCATCCCGTGGCGGTCTCCGCTCCAGCAGCACGCACGGGGAGCCAGCGGCGGTGGGCCTCTCAGAGAGAGCCCGGGGATACCCCCTTGATCACTTGCAGACTGGGCTGCTTACACGAGGTTGGAGATGCCTACAAACTCGAAACAGCTGCTGGGCTTTGCTCTGGCCTGCCTGCTAAAATACGGCGATCTCCTTTTAATCTGTTTCATATTCACAAATTAAGCACTTAGCCTAGGTAATAAATCATGAGGCAGTTTACGAGGCTAGCAGGAGACAAACAAGTGGAAAGGGAAAACAATCGCCTAAAAGTAGATTCCGTATAACTGAAAATATAACTCGGAAATGTAACAAATGTAACTCGGGAAACCTAGCCCGGGCTCCCCGGGGCGCGGCAGCACCCGCGGTCCCGGCAGAGCCCCGGCACTGGCGGGGGGGCCACACCGGACCGCCGAGCCCGCACTTGTCGGGCAGCAGGCTTCGGTCGCACCCCGAGCTCCCGCCTTTGTCTCCCCGGGTACCGCCGCCCGCACCGCTCCACCTGGGGAGAGACTCCCGCGGCAGCCGGCCTGGAAATAATGACTCGAGCTGGCGATAACCTCGCCTTGCACACACGCACACCGGCTCGGCTCCGGCTGGGGCAGGGGCGAGGAAAGTGATGATGGAAAAAAATAAAGTGCGGCTCGCCTCACGCCAAGCCGCTTTCAGGCGCCCGCGAATGATGTGGCACTCCCCGGTGTCCCGGGGACGGCAGCTCCGAGCGTGCCGGGGGCTCCGGAGCGCACGCGCCCGGCCACTGGGCACAGGGCGGGGAGCAGCTCCAAAGTAGCGCCGTGGCTACCAGAGTTGTCCCCTGCTCCTCTTTCCGGGACGGGCGGTTGGAGGGGGCACCGCGGCTGGCGAGGGACACACGCCCCCCCAGCTCCCCCATGGGGCACTGTCACGCGTCACCACCCATGGGCGTCGCGGGCAGGACGGGGCTCCGGAGGGCAGGTCCCAGCCTCAGCGCCTCGTTCCTGCGGCGGGTAAAGGGGAACCGAGAGCGAGCGAGCCTGCAGAAGTGCGGCCGGGCGCTGCCAGCGGGGGGCCGGGGCGCGCTGCCCGCGGCGGCAACCCGGGACTCCCCCGGCACTTTGCCCAGAGGCTCTTCCCGGGAGAGCCGCCAGCCGCTCCGGGGCATGAAGCCGAAGGCCCCAAGACAAAAGATCCGACGCTAGGCCCCTCCTGGCAAAAGTCGCAGCGTGCCGAAAGTATTTCACCAGAGAGTTTTCCCCCTCCCCCGGCGGAGCTCCGCGCCGGGCCGGGGCGCCGAGCCGTGCCGAGCCGTGGCAGCGGGGCCGCAGCCGCTTGCGGGAGGGGGAGCGGGCAGGGGAGGGCGGCAGGGCTGCTGTGTGGGGGACGGTCGGGAACATCCCCCGGGAGAGGTGAGGGGGGAGTGGAGCAGTGATTTAAAGGAACTCCCGCGAAAGGGAGCGACACAGACCTGCGGCCGTCCACCGAATCCAATCTGCCGAGCTGTGGGTGCGAAGAGGCGCTGTCAGGGGCTATTTGTCTCTCGCCGGAGCGGCGGCTCCGGTCCGCATCGCCCGCCGGTAACAATGGCAGCGGCCGGCGGCTTTCCACGCGCTTGGGCGGCGGAATGGATGGCGGAAGATGCCGCCGCGCTCCGCTCACACGGGCTCGTTCATGCATCCCTCTTGGCCAGAGCCTCTCGCTACTGCCGCTCCGCCGAGAGCTCTGGCCCGCTCCCCCCCCCCCCCGCTCCTCCACCCACCCCCCACAGCCCGCCCTTCCCCAATTTTCCATTTTCAGGACTTTGGCACGGAGCCAGACATGTCAGGAGGGGATGAAACTTGACACAGAGATCTCAACCCAGAGCGATTTCCTCCTTCCCCCCCTCCCACCTCCCCCGCCCCCGTCCCAGCCCCTAAGTTAACTTGAAGATAGTTTGGCCATATTTCAGTTTGAAAAGAAGGGGAAATTGCAGGTCACTGGTGCATGGTCGGGCCGGGTGCATTTTTTTAATTTAAAACGGTAGACATCGAGGCCTGAAAAGCATCTGCAGCCCGTGCACTTTAACTGCTCCTCCCGGCCGCGGCGCGGTTAACCCCTGTGTGCCTCGGCCGCCTGCCCAGCTCCTCCGGCGTCCCTGCCCGGAGGGACTTCGGACCCGTTCGGGCAGCGAGCCCAGCGCGGAGCTGCGGAGGGCGGCCGGGGCGGCGGAGCCGAGCGCTGCACCAGCCTTCCCCCACCCCCTTCGCCAGCAAACGTCGGGGCTGGGTCGTACCCGCCGGCAGGATGAGGCCCCCGGCGCGGAAGGGTGGCCAAGCGACAAGGAGCTCGCTGAGGGGGGTCCCCCGCCGCTCCCGCTCCCTCCGCCTACGTCTCCGCCCTCGGGCGGACGAGGCAGCGCTCCCCGCGGTGCCCCCGCAGCGCCCGCGGGCAGCGCCGGGGACCCGGGCAACGGGAGCGATGCTCGGCTGCTCCTTTCGCCCTCAGCCGGCCCCTTCGGTCCGGGACACACCGGAGAACTTCCCTCGCCCCTGGCCAGCTGGGCATGCTGATAAGGGGGCGGGGGGGAGGGGGGGGGAGGGGGACGGAGTCAGAATAAGGCAGGGAAAACTCCCGAGATGAAGAGAGCAGGGAACGGAGCCCGAGCTAACTCCGGGGAGGATGCCTCAGCACTTTCTCTATTATGCATTTCCAGCACAAGGAAAGCTAATTCCTCCGCTGAGGGCCTCAATCAGGCATTTATTTGACACTCATGATGCATGAACGGCTAAACACTAGTCTAAGCAGAGGATCAGCCGCTAGTTTATAGCTCGCGAGGTTTTTTTTGATGCAGGTGAATTATGTTGATCTCTGAATGCCTCGTATTCCTGGTGGCGGCCACGGGGCGGGGGTGGGCGGGGGGGGAAGGGAAGGAGAGAAAAAAAAACAAGAAGAGGGGGAGTGTGGGGGAGAAACTTCTTCAAGCTCTTGTACCGCACAGCCGGGAAACACTTTGGCCGGGAGTTTTGGCTGTCACCCCTCCTCACGGCCCTCTCCTGACCCACAGTCTTCCCCTGCTGTTCCCGCTTGCCCCTCCACTCAGCATGCTGGCCCGACTGAGCCCCTCAGACATTATGGCCAGGCCGGGCCGAGCCGGGCCGCTCTGCGGGGCCTCTCACGCCGCGGCGGGGAAACGCTCCCCCGGGGAACGGAGAAGTAGCGTGGAGTGGGGAGAGTCACGGAGACAACATGGAGGGGGGAGAAGAGGAGAAGGAGGAGGAGGAGGAGGGGAGAAACCATATGGAGCAGGAGGGAGGGAGGCGACACGGAGCGAGCGAGCCGGGAGAGCAGGGGAAGCAGTGGGAAGCCGGGTGGCCGCCCCGGCCCGGGGCGCTGGGGCAGGCGGGGGCGGCCCTCGAGGGGCCTGTGGAGGCTGGGGGCTCGGCGGAGCGTCGGCCAGGCCCTGCTGCCCTCCCTCCCTCTCTCCCTCAGGGCTGCACTTTCTCTCCATCTCCCCCGCACTCTCCCGGGCACTGCCCTTTATTCCTCTCGCCTTCCCCCCGGAGAATTTATTTTTAATTTTTTTCCCTCCTGCCGGCCTCTTTCCAACTGTTGTTCCAGGACCGAAAAAAAATAACAATTAAGTAGGAGTCATGTCTTGTGACTTGCACAATCTCTTCTAACGCCTGAGTTCAATTTTACACAACATTTAATACAAATATTAAAAATCAATAAATCAAGGGGGTTGTTAATGAAATGTTACAGTGAGTGTGTGTCACCAGATAGGATTTCGGTGGGAAACATGTCTGATTTAGCAAAAGCTGAATGCAGTTGTATTATTTATCCTTCTGCTAAAAACAAAAGATAAAGGTGTTCATTAAATCATATCAAATCGAATTAAACTCTATTGGCGGGTCCCTCCAGCAGAACAGAAGTATGAAAAGCAGGGAATGGAAAATGAATCTCAATGCATCTCTTGACAACGGAACAGGAATCGGAACGCATTAAAAATAAATCAGAGCGCTGCTGTAGGTCACAACAGAAGGATTCGACTGTAGTGGAATAATGGGACGAGAGACAGAAAGGCAGAGACTACCCTGCAGGTACACCCTGGCACTAGAAGGGGAACCCAGATTTTTTAAACGATGGGTCACACCAGGTCTGTTAGAAAGTCTTTGCCCCATTCTGGCTGCTTCTTCATGGCCCCTTCCCTGGCTGTCGGGACTGCAGTGCTCCCCAGCTTCTCGGCATGCTGCCAACTCAGCATTTTGCAGGCTGGTGGCTTTGCCTGCCGCCCCCCCGGGCTCTTTGCACCTCTCCCTTTTCTCCGCCCTGGCCGGTCCCCGCTCTCCCTGGCTCTACTCTGCCGTGCTTTAGCCGGCCTATCGCACTATTCAGCTATTCCCCGTGACCCGTCTCAGCCCTTGCAGGAGTCCTTGGGAGCCGACTGCAGAGCGATCTGCCAAAAAGCTGGCAGCTGTCCGGGGGGTGAGGAGCGGGAGCGCCGCTGACAGCGGCCGCCTCCCTGCCCGGAGCCCGTCCCGGTCGCAGCCCCCGTTGTCTCCAGCTGCGGGGAATGGCGTGGGTTGACGGGACCGGGGGGGGGATTCTCCCCTCTGCCGCGATGTGTCCGAGAGATGATGGTGGCGGTGTAGCTGCCCTGGGAGCCCAGGCCGCGGCTCCGTGGAAACTCGAGGGCGCGGCTCACTCCCGTGCTTCGTCCCGGCGTACCGGGGCCCCAGCTCGGGCCGTGCTCCGGTGGGAACCATGGCAGCAGCGAGAAGTCCTCTCCTGCCACAGCTGCGCCGGGAAAGAAAGGTCTGTGACCGCCGGGGCGACTGTTGCCGGCCTCTTCTCGAGCTCTCGTCCAGCTTCCCTAGGCTTGGACTTCGCTCCCGGCTCTCCTGACACAGGCTCCTTTCGTCCTCCTCTGCTGAGGGCATGCAGAGTCCCTTCCTCACCCCGGGAGCGTTGGTGCTTTTCTGGCCCTGTTAGCAACTGGATGCTAAAGTGATGTCCCCTCCGAGACGCCCATGAGCAGAGGGGCTGCACAAACCCTGCTCAGGCGGGGGCCGCCTCTCCTCCCGTGTGGGCCTGCGGCGGCCGACGCTGCAGAGACGCTTGTGAAGGGCGATCGGAGGAGCGGACCCCCCCCCCCCCCCCTTTCCGGGCTGGTTCCTCGAGCAAGACGTAAAGGCCGGGGCCATTGCCACTGGGGAGGCTGCGGGATCAGCTCTGCCCTGCCGCCTGCACATCCGGGAGTGAGCGAGGCGGCTGCGGGAGGCAGCGGGGAGGCTGATGCGCGGCAGCCGAGAGTGCTCGGCACCGAGCCCGGAACGCGCCGCGAGAGCGGAGCGCGGCGCCCCCGCGGTGCGGCCAGCGGGGCCGACACGGCCGAGCCCCGGCGGCGGAGCGGGAACCCCGGGCATGGCTGCAAACCCTCCGGCAGACGCCGTCTTGCCGCTTCGCGATCGGGAGGCTCCGCTCCCGCTCCCTCCACCTCTCCCTTCCTGCCTCCCCGGGGCCGGCCGTGCCGCACAGCAGCGCTTAGGCGTGCAGCACCGCCGGAACGCGATAAACAAGGGTGGCCATCTGCCCTCCGCCGCTGCCAGCCCGCCGGCACCGCGCCCGGCAGCGCAGGGGGGTGCTTGCCCCGGCCCTGCTCCTGTCCCGGGGCCGCGGGAAGCCGGCGCGCCCCCGAGGCGAGGTGAGGGGTCAGGGGGCCGGAGATGCTCTCCGCGGCCGCTCCGTACGCGGCTGCACGTTCGCCCCGCGGACCGTGCCGCGGGCTCATCTCGCCGGGAGCGCAACTTCTGCTCCGTCCTGAAGTTGCAGCTCCTCTGTTTGTTTATTTCCCCGGCCGCGGTGGCCGGCTGCCAAGCACGCCGACCTTGCCTATTAAAAACCCATTTTTCTTGCCCTGTGCGGAGCAGCAGTTTGCTCGCCGCGCTCTGTTGTTCCGCTAAAATAAAGGGCTGCAAAGGCTGTTCGGGGGCCGAGGGAGGCTGGTAGTGGGGGTGTGGTGGAGCTCTGCCCGCTTCGTGCGTCCCGCCCGGGGCCGCCGCGGTCTCCGGGGCGCCTCCCGCGCAGCCCGCGCCGGCCGCCGCCGTACGCCGGGATCGCGGCGGGGCGGGGTGACCGCCCCGGCTCCCCGGCCAAGCCATTTCCTGCCCTCCGGAGCCGCGGCCCCTCGCCGGCAGCCAAGCAGTAGCTGGGTCTGGCTGGGGGACGGCGGGCATCGGGGCCGGGCGGAGAGGTTGGAAAAATCAACACGCGGCAGCGGTGGCGGAGGGCAGTGGCTGATCCCATTAGCCTCGTCAAGCCGGAGCGGCTGAGCCGGAACAGCGGGGTCACCGCTGCCAGGGGCGCCCCGGGGCGCCGGCCGGAGTGGCGGGAGGGCGATGCTCGGTTCCTCCCCTCGTTGCCCCGGTGTCCCTCGGGGTCCCCACGCCCTTACCGGCCGAGACAGCCGAGGAGGGCCGCGGAGGGGTCGTTGCTGCGTACCCAGCTCCGGGGGCAGGAGCCCGACGGCTTAGTGCCGCTGGGTGCAGGGGGCCTTTTCGCCTCGCCGCTTTGTTCGGCGGCGGCGCTGCCCGCCGGAACGCGCTCCGGCCGCCCCGACCCGGCCGAGCCCCGGCTCGCAGCTCCCTCACCCTTGCACTACCCCTGTTCTCCGAGCCTCCTCCAATACCCGAGGGTGGCCTCTCTCCCCTTCTCCTCTAGGACGATCTAGAAGTCGTCCGAAGCAAGTTGCTTTTAGAGCAGATACAACAATAAAGTATATTGAAATAAGTCTGCGGTTGGTGAGTTTCCAGCGATACTTAATGGCACTCGCGGTAAACAGTCCCTCTCTGTGCGAGCGGGGAAAATCATCCAGACACAAGCACATTCCACCCTCTTTAGGGCTCCCTGGCTGTTATTATAGTTATTGCATTACTCTGGTGTAAGCCTTTTGTAACTAAGCTTCTATAAAGCCCCGCTTACAAGCACCCTGATTAGAATTTTCCTTGCCAGTAACCAAAGGCCACCCGCTTTCCAGTGCTATACAGAGGGAGCCGTCAACAGCCACCCCTCTGAATGTACGCTTTGTTCCTGGCAACAAGGAAACGAGTGGGCTTCTATTGGGGAGAATGCAACCCTTCTTTTAAATATCACACAGCGAGAGCTGGTGGGGCACTGGGCTTCGGAGAGGCTGCGATGGAGGGAGAGAGACACGGCGGGGTCACGGGAGCGCGGAGTGGCCGAGCCCTAATGCTACCCACGAAGCGGCTGCCACTCAGCCGACGGCCGGAGGATCATCTGGCTGATCCCGGCTCAGGGGCGGGCGGGGACGGAGCCGGGGCCTGGAGGGAGAAGAAAAGGAGGGCGCCGGATAATGGTTTCCAAGCAGCACACACCGTTCCGGCATCCTGTCTTCCAGCTCCCCAACCACGGGGACAGCAGCGGTTCGCGGGTCCGGGGTGGACCCCAGTGCAGGGAACGGTGGTGACCTTCCCAGGAGCCCACCCAGCACACCCAGCATCCCCACTCCACCCGTCCCGCTGCCCCTCCAGGGATGCTTGATGCCCTGGGAAAGTAAATGCCGAGCGGGTGTAGACATCGCCATTTCTGCACACACGGCTTAGCTGCCGGGCACCCCCATCTCCAGGGAAGAGGAATCCCCCGGTGGTGAGGAAGGAGCCCGGCTCCCCCGGGGCGCTTCCTGCATGCAGCTGCGGCCCGGCAGCCCGCGCCGGCAGCGAGCAGGAGGCGAGCGGGCAGCCGGCCTCGTCTGGAGGGCTCCGCCAGCCAGCCCGGGCTATTGTGAGCGCCCATCTCGCCGGGTGTAAGTAATTACTGAGGTATGTCCAACATATATGCTAGTGACATTACTAAGGAGGTGAGAGCTTGGCGCTCAGAGGGCAGAAATGCTGGGCTTTCGCTTTCGTTCAGGATGTGTGTAACACAGAGTCTTTTCTCAGCTCGTCTGATTTTTAACTTCCTCTAAACCTCTCTCTCTCTCTTTTATTTCCTTTGCTCAGAGAGCAGCAATGAGAGACCGAGAGGAAACACGCTGCTGCTGTGCAAAATGCGGACCATGTGTGGGAACTATTTACTCAGAGTGCAACTGCAGGCACCAGGCGAGGGGCTGGCAGAATCGGGGGGTGGTGGAGAGAGAGAGGCTACGTCTCTCTCGCGCTTTCCCCCCTCTTGTCTTCCCTAAAGCCAAACCACGTCGCTCTGTGTGTAACAGTGCGTTTTACTGACTTCTCTCTGGGCTTGTGTAGGGGTTGGGGGTTTTTTTCCAGTCCAAGGCTTTCACGATCTGCTTTTGTGCCTCACCCACCTCAAGCCTCAAGCAAAGGGTTAATCTTTGGAGCCCTGCAAGGAGCAAGAGTTAAAAAAAAAAAAAGAAAGAAAAAGGCGGGGAGAAAGGAGTGAGAGCGTGAAGAAGCGGGCAGAGAGGGCTGCACGGTCCCTTGATCGTCTTTTTGACGGCTGCAGAATAATAAAAATAATTAATAATAATCCCTAGCCTTTCTTTTCTATTTGGCTGTACCAGGAAGTGCCTCTGGCCTTGAAAGTCCCTATTACCTCTCTTTCCCCAGCCCCCGTCCTTTCCTTGGGAAGTGAGAAGAAAAAGGTCTGCAGCTGACAAATATTATCCATCCTTTTCATCGATCGGAGCATATACAGATGTGATAGCTTGATGTACGCTGCAAACCGGCTGATCCATCGCTTTCTCCCTTTCTGGCTGGCTCTGGTTCGGCCCCCTCCTCCTCCTCCTCCTCCCCCTTTGTTCTTTCCCCCCCCCCCCCCGCCTTTCCCTCTCTTTAAATAGATTTCAAGGCGCTGCCTGTTGGAGAGCAGCTCTCCAGAGAGAGCGAGCTATTGCTTTCCTGCCGATAGCCTCCCCCTTCTCCGGTTTCCAAACAGAAAACAATCCCCGGCCCGAGGAACCTGTGCTGGGCCTGGCGGAAGGAGTTAAACTAGCAGCGAAGAGCGAGATAAGGAGGCAGCTCGCTGCACCATCGCTTTCGAGTCCTGTGTTAAAAAAAAAAAAAAAAAAAAAAAGAAGAAGAAAGAAAAGAAAATTAAAATAAAGAAAGAAAAATGAAATTAAAATAAATAATAAACAAATAAAAATACAGGTCGTGGCTCCCTGTCCTGCACCATCACGAGGAGAAGTGGCAGTAGTTTGTCCCCGGGCAGCGCCCGACCTGGCCCCGGCGGAGGTGCCCCGAGCCTCAGCTGGCCGGCACGGCGCGGCTCGGAGCGGGCGGGTGGCTGGGAGGCGGCTGGCGGCGCGGAGCGAAAGGGTTAAGCCCTCCTCTCCACCGCCCTCCTCTCTCGCCAGAGAATAAGCGTTCGCACGAAGCGTTTCTGGGGAGGCAGGCTGCGAGCAGGCCTTTCGCAGCGGATCCATGGCTACCTCGGTGCTTGCCACCGAGACGCTGACCCTCCCCTGGTGCCTTGTGCGGTCAGTGCGGGCCGCTACCAGGCACTTGCAATCAGTTTTTCGAAAGGTTAGCCAAGGTCCCCGGTCCTCGCAGACGGGAGGCATTACGAAACCGCCTTTGTATCTGCAGGAACTTACATAAAAAATAGGCGAGAAGGAGGCGAGGGAGAGAGAGAAGCTCTCTCCAGGCGGGGACCGAGTCCGGGCGGTGGGCTGGGGGCTCTCCCCGGCCGGGTGTGGGTACCCTCACGTACATCTCTCTCCGCCAGGGCACTGCGCCGCCCGGCAGGCAGCTCGCCCGCGGAAGAGTCGGGGTAGCCCTCGTCGCCAGCCCCCCCAATCCTGCCCGGTGCTCGCCCAGTGCCGGGGAGAGCCAGGCGGCGGCGGGGCTGCCGCGGCGAAAATGGAGTGGGAGGAGGGAAAAGTGCTATCCGGAGAGCTGTTGTGACAGATGCTAAGCTTTGCCCTACGCGTTCTGGTGAGAGAAGGAGTTAAAAGCAAGCTGCTTTTTCGATCGAGCTGCTTCCCCGAGCGTCGGAAGGAGCGGCTTGCTAGAAAGCCGTCCATCAGCAACCAGTCCAACCTGCCCGTGATAATATGCGATCAACACCAAATCACCCCCGCTAGGCACGATCCATCATCGCTACGATGCAATGGGCCCTTGTATGGATGTGTCTACACGGGGGGCGGGCGGGGAGAGAAGGGGAGGGAGCGGAAAAGAGAGAGGGAGAGCGTGTGTGGATGTGTGTGCGAGGGGGGGACCTCATCATTCACCGGAATGGGAATCGCCGCCTCCCCCGGTTCTCGGCGAACGGAGCTGCCCCGAGCCAGCGGAGCCGAAAGTTGCTGGGCCGGGGCTGAGCGGGGAGCCTGGCACTCGGCCCCGCCGCCGCCTCCGACTGACATCAGCCTCCCCTCCCCCTCCTCGCTCCTCCTGGGCAAGCTTGACTGGCGTAAAATTAATAATTAATAGGGTGAAATTGATTAAAGGGCTGGGCGCGCGATGGGGGCGCTCCGAGAGCCCTTCCCTCCCCGGTCGCTCCGCATCCGCCTCCCCGCCGGCAGCGGCCCGGGAGCGGGGACTGGCCGCCGCCGGCGAGCCAGGGGAGCTCCGGGGCAGCTCAACCCGAGCAGGAAGGAAAAGGGCGGCGGGGACCGGGGAGGAGGAGGAAGGCGGCGGTTGCAGCAGCCAACCCCGCTGGGCAGCTGGCTGTAACCGAGATCGGCCGCACGGGCAGCGGCGGCGGCAGGCGGGGGCTGGCCCCGGGGCTGGCTCGGCTCAGCGCAGCTGGGTGTGTGTGTGCGTGAGTGTGTGTGTACAAGCCGGGTCCCGGGAGGGCGGTGCTCGGCAGCACAAGGCCAACCCCCCCGCTCCCCCCCCCCCCCCCCCCCCCCCCCCCCCGTTTCTCCCCTACCGTGATCAGTCTCTGCCACGGAGGGAGTGGGGAACCGCAGGGGACGCGGCCGGGCCAACGCACGCCTCAGCCTCCAGCCCCGCGGAGGTGGGAAAGGGTTAAACGTTGGAGGGAGACGGGGAGGAGGACGGGGGATGGGGAGCGAGGGAAGGGGCGCCGCCGAGCACAGCGCTAAGCGCAGGGAAACCACAGCGCACCTGGGCTCGGCTCGGGAGCCGGAACGAGCCGCCGCCTCCTCCTCCCTCTTTCCCTCCCTCCCGCCCTTCCTCCAGCTCGGTGCCTGCCTGGCCCATATCGCGGCTCTATCTCTGCAGCAGCGGGAGCTCAGCTCCTCTGTTTCTATCAGCTGCTCTCTCTAACCCCAGTGACCCAGATAAGAGCGGCGGCCTCCCCCACACCCCCGCCCGCAAGCGCGCCGGGGGCCCCGGTCCTGCTTCTCACAGGCCCTCCCTGCCCGCCGCGCTGCCTCCCTGCGGGGCCGCGGGGCCGCCCCCGGCCAGCCGCCTCAGCCCCAGCGGGTTCCTCCAGGCCCCGTGGCTCCGGCCCCGACCTCCGCGGGAGGCAGCAAACCTGGCCCCGCGCCCGCCCCCTCGCTGGGCTCTTTCCCCCCGGGCTGGGGCGGCGCTGCTCCCCGGTGCCCCTCTCGGACAGCTTGGGGTTATTGTTTGCCTGCGCTGCGTCAGCCTGCCGTCAAAATAATAATTAAAAGCAAAACAAACACCCCGATCCGGTCTTTCCTGGACACGCGGGTCGGAGCCACCGCAGCCCAAGTGTTGTTATTCCCGGGCTGGAAATAGCCCTGGCTCCGCCCTGGACAATCGGCTGTCAGAGGCCTCTTCTCTCCCCTCCCTGGAGGCCCTTCCCTGCGCTGCTTTATTTACTTTTGAAGTGTCTGGATTGATGGAGAACTGCGAACGGCACTTTCTTCTTCCCCCGGCTCCCTCCTGCACCAGGGCTCCGCCGGAGCCTCTTACCGCACCCGGCGCTCCGCGCCAGCATGACCCAAGATAACCCGGCCCCGGGGAGGCCGGGGCGATCGGGGGAGGGCGCTTAACCAAACCAAACAGATCGATCCGTCCCCAGCCGGGGCCGCAGGAGCCCAGGGCGGGAGTGGGGGTTATCGGGGCGCCCCTCGCAGCGGTCCCCGGACGGGCGGGGGGAGCCGCCGTCCCGGACTAGCCTGTCCACCCAGCACTCCCGCCGGGCAGGGAGGGCGGAAGGGAGATCGTGGCAGGGCCCGTAACGACACAAGGGATAAACACCAAAGTTATCACCAGCCGTGACCAAAATAAATGCCTGTGATAAAAAAGCACTGACAGAATGATCCATTACGCGGGTGTCACTGCCTACAACGAGGTTCAATCAGATACGCCGGTTGCCGTGGACAACGGGGGAAGCGGCGGTACCGGGCTGACGACTTTTCTGGAGAGGCGGGTGGTGGTTGCCATCAGGGAGGTGACACGGCGCGATCTGCATGAGGGTGGCCCGGCATCGCGGGAAGGGACAGACCCCATCTCCCGCGGCCGCCGCTCGCCTCGCGGCCCCTCTGCTCGTCCGGGAGGCAGCCCCGAACCGCCGGCACATCCTTGGGGAGAGGAACGTCTTCCCTTACAGGCGGCCCCGCGGATGTGCGCACACCCTCCCAACTGGGATTGCGATCGGGTGCCTCCCCGGTTCGTGCCCCCCCTCGCCCCCCGCTGTTGCGGGGCCGGGAGCGCGGCACGGCACGGCTGCCCGTTCCCCAGGCGCCCCACGTTCCTCCGCAGCCCGGAGATGGAAATCAATGAACGTTTGTTCCGTGCGGCGCGACCGTCTTGCGAGCGGTGCCCTGCTATTAGTGGGGAAAGGGGGAGAGAAGAAAGGCTCTCTGCGGACTCCTCCGCACGTCCTCGCCTCCGGCGGGGCTGTTCGCAGGTGCCGGAGCGGGGGCAACGGGGGCCGGGCTGTCAGCGCCGCCGGGAAGAGCCGTACCCCGGGGCGTCGGGCTAATCGCATGGCAAGGCCAGCTCGGCGGTACGCCGCGGCCCCGGGCGGTGCGATTAACGAAGGCTCAGAGGCAGTGGGGGATGGGCTGAGGGCTGGTCCCCCCTTATGCCACATTCCTCTGGATCGGGCCGGGCCGGAACTTGCCCCACACTGGGGAGGGGGCGGCAAGAACAAGGTCCTCCGAGCCTGGGGGAGACCAGCCCTTCTTCCCCGGCCGTCCGCAGGAGCGAGCAGCCTTTGGGAATGGCCGTGCCCGAGCTGGGGCATGGCAACAAACAAGGGACGATGCCTCTCCACGCCCGCGGGAGGAGCGATGCCAGGGCCGTCCCCGCCGGTACCGCGGTGCGTGACACGCCAGCCCCGTGTCTCCTCGGGGTGAGAAACTTCCTGGCTGCTAGCGACGGGTGGCTGCGCCGCAGCAACGCATCTTTCGGTCCCGAGATTCCCCCCCCCCGAGCGTAAACGCATTCCCCCCGCCGCCGGCCGCCCCCTTCCCGTCACGATTTAATGCTTTTCATGTTCTTCAGCAACTGCGTTTCCGCAGAGAAACCCCGGCGCGCTCCCAGCTCGGCTGCTCAGCTGTATTGTGGCGAGCTCAGGCGCAGCCGGAGTGAATCCATTACGCCTCGATCCTACAATACAGGTTTATGCGGATACCCTCTGATTTACATTTAAAACAGTGCACGGGCATTGTCTGCTAGCCTGAAAAGAAAACACAGCCCCGTAACTTCAAATGACCTTCAAAACAATGCAATTAACTCTCGTAATTATCAGTACACGCCTTTTAGAAAAAGACACAGGTGCTCGCCTCGGTGCTGTTCCACCTGGTTAAGCAGCCTCGTCCTACCAGAGAATGCCCCCTTCTCCCCCTCCCCCGCTTTGGAGTCCCCAAATCTGGGACTCGCTCCGCCGTTCCTACATGTCGAAACCTCCCTTCACCCTCCCCTTCCCCCGCCCGCCGCCTGGGCTGAGGGACAGCTTGCTCAGCGCGGCGAGGCTTTGTCACACCGCCACACACACACCACCACCACCACGTCGCTGGCTGGTGCCGGCGGCGGGCGGCGTGTTCGCTTTCCCGGCTCCCACAAAGCGCTCCCCTCCCGCCGGCCCCCGGACCGCAGGCCACGCAGAACCGAAATTTAGGTTAATAGGATGGGCTTTGATCCGTGGTCCCCTTCGCCCGCCCCTCACCCCGAACGACATCGATCCGCTGCATTTACTCCCGCGCCGATCGGCCCCCGGCGCTCCCGCAGTCACTCTCTGCGCGACCGGAGAGAATAAATAAATATTCCCGAAACACCCAGCCGGTGGCGGCCCCCGGTCCTGCCTGCCTCGGCCCCGTGCACGAGTGGCCGAGCCCCGGCGGCTGAATGTGCAGTGTCATGATGGCTCCTACGGCCCGCGGGCAGTACCGGGGGCGATACCGGGAGCGGCGGGGACAGGGGCAGCTCCGGGGGGGGCCTGCCGGTCCCGCAGGAACCGCCACCCCCCCTCCCCTTCGCCCCTCTTTTGCACACACGCACACGCAAAATAAATAAATAACGAGGCGGCTGGAGCCATCTGGGGTTGGATGGCTTCTCATCTCATTACAGAGCATTAGGAGAAACAGGCAAATATACAGCTATTAAAATTAATCGCCTCGCGCTGTCAGCTGAACATAATGGAAATTATTTATAGGCTGCCTACGATGCCTTTCTCGTCACGGAGGCTTGGTGCGGAGAGACGCACTCGCGGCTCCCAGCACTGAGAGGCGTACGGGGCCGTGTGGGGGTCGCCGGGCTCGACTCGGCCCCGACCAGAAAAGTTTGGGAGGTCAGGGCGGGGAGGGAGAAGGAAAGGGAAAGGAAAGGCAAGCGGCAGAGGCGCTGCGCTGAGCGAGTTAGGGTGGCTTGTTTTCAGGGGACTGCAGGGGAACGGTGGAGACGCAAATAGGGCAAACCGCGGTGCTGGGGGCCTCCCCGGGCTGCTCTGGCGGAGCGTCCCCGGGGAGGTGCGAGGCAGGGTCCAGGGCAGCGGGCGGGCTCTTCCAGAAAGAAGTCTCCTCTGCAAACGGCGCGGAGTGCTTAGCAGGCACCGTGCGATGCGGCGAGGGCACGCCGCGGGAGGGGGCGATGCGCTTCCCGAGCGATCTGCCTGCAGATCTCTGCTACCAGAGGAAATGTTGTCAGCCCTTCCGCTTCAGCCTTTGGAGCAGGCTCTCGGAGCTGTTTGCTTATGCCCCCGGGGAGATAGTGGTCTCTTCCGCTCCGGGAAAAAACCCTAAACCAAATCGGCTGTGCCAAGGAGAGCTGGACTGTTTTTCCGACCGAGAAAGAAAGTGTATTTGGGAAGCAAGCGGAAACGCTGCCCGTGCATTTCCCTGCTCCGTCCGGGGTCGTTTTGGCCAAGACAGCCACCTCCAGCTCGGCCGGGGCGAGCCGCCTCCTCTCCCCGCAGCTGTGGGGCTCATTGCGGTGCTGCGCCGATGTGAGGACTGAGAGCCTCTGAAGGGGCCGGAGGAGGCAAAGTACGGCTGCCAAGGGCAGCGGAAGCCGCCGGGGCAACCCGGGTGGCACCTGCAGAGTCAGAGGGAAGGTGCGAGAAAGGCCGAGAGAGAGGCTGGAAGCCCATCTTAGCCAGGCTTGAGAGGTTAATAAATACACTCGTCCCCTCTTCCCAGCCCGCCTGAGGCTAAGACTCGCAGCTCAGCGGGTAATTGACAGTCTCAATCCAAAATTGAAACATGTGTTAACAACAACGCCACGCATCCTAGGAGCTACCCGGGAGATCGCCACCTCACGGTCTTTATATATTATTTGAATCCACCGGAGGAAAGTGTCACGAGATTTTCAGAGCACGTTTCACCCCTACCTGTAAATCAGCTCTTATCACTGCTGGCTGCTCAGACAGAGCCAGCCTCTGCTCTACAGCGCAGGAGGAGGAGAGCCATTGCTCCCTCGCAGCGCTGCTTTCCTGCCGCCTCCATGCAGAGCCCGCCGGCACCCCCCGCCCCTCCGGGGGTGAGCCCAGCGGCCAGGCAGCGCTCGCTAGCCCGTGTCCGGGAGCGGGCGAGGACGAGCGGATCCGAGAACCGGACATGGCCGGGGCTGCGCGGCTCCTCGGCGTTCCCTCTCCCCCCCTGCCAGAGCAAGCAGGACCGGTGTCCGTGTCCCACCCTCCCGCCAACCCTTTCGGGCGAGAGTCACACAGCCGCAAGTGGGAACAGGCGCCCGTACCAGCGCAGCATCCCTCCCATGCAGCTGCTCGTGGTTTTGGGATCCAGAGGAGCAGGAGCAGATTCCCGCGCCGAACTGAGGGCCTTGCTCCCGGCAGCGCTTCAACAGCCACAGCGGGGTTGCCTGCGCCCTGTGGTGTAAGTAAGGTGGGGATTCCCTCCCCCACAAAACCCCTCTAAGGGCCTATGTTGTCCCTGGCAGGAGGGATCGGGCCGAGGCAGGAAAACGCAAACTTGTGCCGAAGTGGTTGGACGTGCAGAGGCAGGACAGGACTGGCAGGGTTCCCCGGGAAGGGCAGGTCTCCAGGGCCTCCCACCGCCAGTTCCATCCCTTCACCCCGCTGTTGACATCGTCCCCTTTTCACACCGGGAGCCCGTGTGAGGATTAGCGTCCTGCTCCGGGGAGGCGGCAGCAGCTCCCGCTGCCCCTGCATTCCGGCCCCGCTCACGAGAGCCGGTGCCTGCGAGCTCTGCGCGGAGGTCACGACCAGCGGAGCAGGCAGATGGAAAATCCCAGTTCCTGCCGCACATAAACAAGGTGGGGACGGGCAGAACGGCCCTCGGCGCTGAGCGGGAGGGGAAGGGCGTGGGGTCCCTCCTCCATGGCCCGCTGCCCGCCCAGCCACGGCTCTCGCCTGCCCCGGGAGCTCCCTCCTCCGGCGGGCGCTGCCGCGCTGCGCTGCGCGGAGGCGGATGGGCCCGGGGGCTCAGTCCGGCGAAGGGACGGGACCGCCGGTGGCAAACAGCCTCCGCGGGCGGTCCCGGCAGTGGGGGCCGCCCGGGCAGGGCGCCAGCGCGGCAGCGGGGCACAGTTTCTGCCCAGCTTCCTCGGCCCCGCCGCGCGTCCGCCCCCTGCGCGGCTCGGCAGCTCTCGCCCACGCGTGCACTCACACGGTCGCACGCTGAGTCACACGGGCACGCCGCCTCTCGTACACCTTGTCACGCATACGCTCCGTGTGGCACACACACTGCCGCTTCTCGATTGTGCCGTGTCACGCACACGTTCCGTGTCACACTCACGTTCCGTGTCACACGCACATTTATTCCCACGCACACTCGATGGCCCTCTCGCACGGGCACTGCATCCTCCGGGGAAGCACGGCAGCTCTCACACATTAGCTGCTTCTCTCAGCTGGGACACACGCCGAGGACCTCTCACGTTCCCTTTCTCACACCCGGGCTGTGTCACACAGCCACACACACTCACGCTGACCCGCACACGCGATCGCACAAGCGCAGGGTTTCCCACGCAGGCACACGCGCACCGCCTCCCTCGCAGCACGCTCCCTCTCCCCACGCACATCGTCTCGCAGGCACTCGCTGCCTCAGACTTCCACACACACGGAGCCGCCCGTCGTCCCCGGCTGCTCTCCGGGCACGTCACCACCCGCACAAGCCCCCCCCGCCTCCCCACCCCCGCACACACACACGAGGCCCCCGCCGCTCACGACCGCTGGGAGCGGTCCCAGCGCCGCGCCCGGGCGTCAGCATGTGTGCGCTTGCGGGAAACCCGAGGACCTTCCCTGCGGCCTCTTTGGCAGAGCTCCGCCGCCACCGCCGGGCCAGCTGCGCGGCCCCGGTCCGGAACAGCTTGTGTTTGTTCCCACCAGACGGCCAGGCGGGCGGGGGGAGGAAGGGTCAGCAGGTCCCGCGCCGCGCAGCTCGGGGCTCCGCTCCCCTCAGTGGCCCCAGCCCCGGGCTGAGCGGGGCGGCGGCGCAGCCTCCACCTGCCGCCGGGCATCCCCAGCCCGGGGAAACCCCCACTCCTCTCCAAACTTCGCTGCCACGCTTTATATCCCCGTTCCCCGATCCAGGCTGATGCTGAGCCTGCGGCCCGGGCCCCGGGCGGGTGGCCCCGGCGGAGGCAGCGCCGTGCGCTCGGCGGCTGCGATGTGCGTGCTGCCAGAGCCAGCCGGGGAAAGGCCAACGGCGCCCGAGGAGCGGGCAGAGGTAGCGGCTGATCTCTTGGCAGATTCAAGAGCGATTTGGCCGCCACAGCCGGGAGGCCGGCCCGGATTATTCATCATGGGCGGACGAACCTCCCCCCTCCCCCATCCCCGTCAGCCCTGGATATTTTGTCCCGGCCGCACAAACAATATTCAATATTGTATCCTCTTCCTTGGAGGCACCGGGAAGCCGGCGGCTGCCAGGAACAGGCTCCCGTGCAGCGCACGGCAGCGGGATCCTGTTTCCCTCGCAGCTGGCGGAGAGCGGCGGTCCCGCGGGAAGCGGGCGCTTTCCGCCCCCGCCGGCGCACGGCGGCTGCCCCCGGGCCCTGCCAGGCGTCCCCGGCGGGGCTTGGCCGCCGCCCGGCTCCCGCCCGCGGGCGGGGGCCCCCGGCGTGCAGCCGCTGCTTTGCAAACCGCACGATCGCAGCCCGCGGAGGGCGGCGCGGCGCTGGCAGCCGGCGCTGCCTGCCCGTGCCAAGCCGCGGGCACAGCGGGGCTCGGCGGCCCCGAGCGCTCCGCTCGCCAGCCAAAGCCGAAATAAAAGCCAGCTCCGCAAACGCCCCCGGGGTTTGCCTGGCGCCGCTTTCCCCTTTTCCTCCCCTCAGCCTTTCTCTAGTGGGAGCCGCCAGCGGCGTGGGGGGGTCCCGGGAAGCAGAGCTGTCCCTGGGCCCCCGTGTCGATCCCGGTCCCCGCGCGGACTCGGAGCCCAGACGGGCTTCCCTCGCCCTCTGTTGGAAGCCTCCACGCGGTGCGGGGCCGTGGCGGCGGCGAGGTCCCCCACACCCCCCCAACTCCGACCGAGGGGACGCAGGAAACGTCGCCTCCGCGCTCAGCGGCGAGCAGCGGGGGCGGCACAGCCCGAGCGAGGCCCGGGGGCCTTCTTTCCCTTCCATTCCTCATTCTTCCCCTTTTCCCTTCCTTCCCTCACAGTTCCCTTTCCCCTATCCTTTCTCTGGCCTCCTCTCGGAGGGCCAGCCCGAGAGCTCACTCAGCCGAGTGCATCTTGCTCTTAAATCAAGCCTGGATATTTAAAGCTTAACTCCCAGTTTATTTTCGTCCAAGACCAAAGGCGCTCACTACTTATTCGGGAAGCTATTTAAATACCTCTCCTGACCTCCCCTCGGGGTTATGAACGTTTGCTGCTGGAGAATTTCACAAAGATATTTGGTACCGTCGCCCCGGCTCACCAGGACGCACCGCGGGAGCCGGGGAGCATTGCCGAGGGCGAGGGGGGATGTGTTTTAAGACGCTGAAGGGAGAAGACCTCTTTTTAGCCAGGGAATCGCGGTACTTCACACTCACTTCATGGTTTATTACTACGGGAGGAATCTGTTTATAGTCAAACCGTATTACATTGGGCCGTATCGATTTTCCAGCAGTACTCCCCACCGATTTAATTGTTTTTAGGAATGTCAATTGCAGCTCTCATGTTCCCTGAATTCATCAGTGTTCAATGATAAACCTCATCATCGCTCTAAATCATACGGCAATCTGCTCGTTACTGGCTGCCTGTCCACCCCTCGAGCTGCAGCCCCGCACACCGACCGCCCTGTACGTGTGTCAGGGTGTATCAAACTTCACGCAGAGACACAGCAGTGCGTTCCCGCCTCTCTCCCTTTCACAGCCTCTCCACTCCATCTTTTAAGGTTTACTGTCTTAAAATGAATGCACTGAAGAAATACACCCCTAAATTAGTCACGGTTCCAGGTTTCGGGTTCTACAGCTCAAAATCCCCATTGCAGCGCAGAGCAGACAAAACCAGAGGGAAAAAACCCAACAACCATCCAGCCAGAAAAAAAATCACCAAAAAATCACCAAAAAAAAAAAAAAAAAAAAAAAAAAAAGCACAACCCACACAGAGAAGTCATCGAGTCTTTAAAAAATAATGAGGAAGAAAAACAAGCTGGAACTGCGGACAAGGCGCTGGAAACTCCATGCTGCTGCTGCTCGTGGCTGCGCTAATCCCGGAAGGCGCGAGCAGATGGAAGCCTTGCCCACTGCCCTGCCCTCTGCGTCCGCGCCCGGCCGCCCGCACACGCGTGGGCAGCTGCGGGGGATCCCGCAGCCCCCGCCCGCGATCGCTGGGCTCCGAGCTCCTCTGCAGCTGCCCAAGGGACACCGGAGGGTGTGGAGGCGCAGTGACGCCCCTGAGGCAGGGACGGGATCGGAGGGTCAATGTGGGGATACTCCCGGGAGGGCGAGCGCAGCCCGCGGGAGACGAGGGTCGCGGGCAGCCCCCTGGGGAGGACACGGCTGTGGCCGAGCGCCGCTTAGCGCAGCTATTTCGGCAGCTTTTCCTTCTGCTGCTGCGGCTGCTCGGGAACCACTTCCCCCCCTCCCCCCCGCCCCGTCACAAACATACCCTGCGGGCAAGCTCAGCCCCCACGGCGGCTTCCCTCCGTGGCAACCTTTGCGCGGACTCTCGGCCCGCTCGTTCCCAGAATTACAGTGAAGTGCCTTTACGGACAGCAGGTTAATTTGTGCTGTCATGCCAACCCACTATCGCTTGGGGCGGCTGCGGGGGGGTTTTGCACGGGTGGGAAGTGAGGTGGGAGATGCCAGGCCGGCGGCGAGCCCTACATTGCCCGCGTTTAGAAGGATGACTTAGCGGGGCGACCCGCGAGTAGGAGGCAGCTTCTCTCCGTAGTGAGTTTGGGACGTTTAAGGCGACAGCAGCGTCTGTCCTGAAGGCAAGAGTTATCCTACAAACTCAGGCCGGACATCCACCCCCAGACTAATCAGACGTACGGGCCGTTTCCCCCCACCCCCGAAGTTTCGGCGCAGCGAGGGGATCCAGCACAACAAAACATCACCCGCACTGGCGCCGGGAGAAAGCCCAGGCGCTGACCCTTCGCTCCGCTCAGAAGCCCCCGGGGCAGGACTTGATGCCGCGTCTGCCATCCCCTTTGCACGGCACCCCCCCCGCTGCTCCTTCGGGGAACGGCAGGGAAAGCCTTGCTCCCGGCTGCGCACAGACACGGCCCGCCGGGAGGGCTGCGAACCGCGCGGAGCCCGGAGCAAGCTGCGCCCCTGCGGAGTGCCGGACGGGGGGTACCGGGATGCGCAGGGACAGCTCGCATCTCGCTCCCCGCCGGGTCCGGAGAGCGGCGGCCGGGGAGAGCCGTGCGGCGGGCATCCATCACCTTCCTCTGCCGTCTCCCGCGGGCAGCCCTCGGCTGCTGTTTATTTTGTTATCAAATCAATTAAGCTGCCGCTCTCGTATAAAACAGGGGCGGGAGGGGAAGGAGGAGGAGGGGGTTTGGAGTAAAACTGTGGCCACTCCTTTGACATCGTCTCACCAAAGCAAAGAGCTCCTCCTGTTGGAGAAATGGTTTCCTGCCGGATGGGAAACCCTCGCAACACGCGATTTCATTATTTTATTTTGTGTAACGTGGCTTTATGCTATACTATGTCATTGTTTTGTTTTATTTTATTTTATTTTATTTTATTTTATTTTATTTTATTTTATTTTATTTTATTTTATTTCATTTCATTTCATTTCATTTCATTTCATTTCATTTCATATCAGTCAGTGGTCTCTGCACCAACAACCATGCCAGTCACTTGGTGCAAATGCTCTTGTGTGGTCTACTTCTCTATTGCCATCATGTATGGCCACTGGTGCCTGGTCAAACACTCACTTCAAAACAGTGGACCCTTCCTGTGCTATGCATAATGATCCAGCCCTCGTAATACCAGCACAATATTTGGCACCTTGTGAGTAACATTTAGCAGATGTAGAATTTTTTGGCTTGATCCAAAGTCTCCCAGATATCTGTCCCCGTCGCTGGATTGCTGGAAAAATTTGCGTTGGCTCCAGAGGCCATCAAATCAGCTCTCATGCGGGGTAATTTGTAATTTGTGCACCACTAAGTTCATGTCCACGATTATGTTAAAAGTTTTTTTAAACTTACCGTTATTGCTGAATGAGGTAAGTTGAACTGGGGACCCACTAAAATTACAACTGGTATCTTTTGGGGAAACCGTGCAGAAAAACCCAGGCATTTAAAGAGCAAAGAGATTCTCCCAGAGCCTTGTGATTTGCTGGGAAGTGCTGCCCTGAAGGCAGCGTCTGGCTGGAAGCATCCCTCTGGCTGCCAGAGGAGAGTGCCCAGCCAGCCCACCCTGCAAAGGGCAGGACTGCTGGGTTTCAGCAGGGGCTTTTGCTCTTTCTGTCTGAACAAGCTCTGCTCTTTACCACTCTAGTTGCTGCCTACCATTTAGGGTCCTACCCTACTAAATGGTGATACATCATATTTGCTTCTTTTACAGTGGTGCAAAGAGGATCCAGATCTCCCCAGTTGCAGAACTCTACATTCTAAACTTACCCTTTTTTAGTTTAAAACCAGCTGCAATGCTCATTACAGATATTGACATCAGGAGAAAAACGGTGCTCTTGCTCCCTCCCTGTTGTGAGAACTCTAAAGACAAAGCCCAGTGCACTGGATAGATACCTCATGGGAGACACTTTCAGAAAAAGCTAGTGATTATAAAGGCCTGAATTTCTCGGTACTCAGCTACAGCCCGTATGGAAAAGTGGGTGCACTTGCAATCAGCAGCTATTTAGAAAAATTCCAGCTTAATTCTGGTTGGCCAAAAATGGATAAAAGTGCTAAAACATGCATGTGCAGTAATGTTGGAAGATGGTGAAAACTGTGAGCAGAGGGTGTGATTCAAGATATTTTCTACTGTTTCTGCACTGTGAGATTATCCCTTTGGAATAATTTACTTTACTACCTTTGCAAAATACAGTTGAGTCCTGTTTTTTAACCAATGACTGCACTGTCTCAGGACATCTGCTCCTCCTACCCAATGCTGCAGCAGCCCAGAGCTTCATGAGATGATAGGGACACATCCTGGCCAAAACAGAAGTGCACTTTCATTCACAGTGGGAGAGTGAAGCCAACAGGTGTGACCTTAATGTGTCAACAAAGCAACAATTTCGAAAAAATGGCGACTTATTATTTTCTTATGTTTTACTGGTTACTCCTTACCACCACTTTCCTCCTTCCTCAAAATTTACTGAAAAGAGAAAAAAAAAGAATGTCTTACCTAACCAGGCACTTCCAAAGCCATAGAAATACTCAATGAAGTTGCTAATGTAGCCTTCAGCTATCTGCGAGCATGATTTCACCTTCTCCACGTTACGTCAGCCACATCCACCACCCACAACCCACACACCTCCTCCCCCTGTCCCCACACAAGCTGCCTAACCGTAAACTCAAACTGTGCAGTGTGGTTTGCAGGAGGAGCAATTGTGTGGATTGGTGGTGCCCTGAGAAGCAGGAATTCAGGGTACATGGTCTCAGCAGCTGGTGGGAGGGAGCTATGTACGATGATGCAAATGGTTCTTGTTTGTTTTTAAGTGGGAATCTATTGTAGGAGAGTTCAAGGTTTGGACAAGTTCTCCCCTGCTGCCTGTGCTGGTGTGAGTTAGGTGGTGCACTGAGGAAGAACGATGCTGCATTTTGTTTTCTTGGCAGGAGAGGTTTGAGTGCAGGGTTCAGGTTAAAGGTTTCAAGTGGGAAGGGAGGGAGGAAGCCTGTGGGTTCTAGAAGTCGCTGGGGTGATGTGCCGAACGTGAAACTGCGGTTAAGGGCTTCAAACCTAAGTGAAGGCTTGGCCAGGGACTTCATGGCTTTCTAATGTTTTTGTTGGTGGGATGTGCCACGAGCAACTTTAATGGATTTTAAACAGTATTTTTGGTTTGGTGGGATTTCTGTGCAAACATTGACAGATGGCATGGCTCATGTATTTTCATCTCTGTTCCTCCTCTAGTGTCTTGCAAAGCCCTAAATCTTCACATACCGCCTTGCTTTCTGTATGACCTCTTTACTTGACTCCCCTTCTCTCTCTCCTTTTCCAGACCATGTCCTGGATTAATGCTATATTCTGCTGTTCCTAGGGCACAGACTAACTCTTTTCTCCTGTTTTCTAACTCTTGCTCAGCTCTTTCACTGCTCATTTATACAGAATCACTGGAGAGTTTATATATTATGGGCACAGAGGAAAAAATAAAGGCAGTGAGGGAGCAGGGAAGGAGAAAGGGGAGATGTGTGGGACAGTAAGGAGGGCAGCATGAGAAGAGGTGGTAAAGATATTGAAGTGTAGGTACGGGCTTGTCTGTAATGTTCTCTGTGGGTTTGCAGGACTGACAAGCTCCAAGGGGGAGAGGTGAGAAAACTGGCTCTGTAGTCAATCTGGACCCAAGCAGGGAGAAACAGAGGATCTGTGAGCTGACAAAGCCTGGGCAGACCCCAACTTTCAAACCCTGAACAACTCCCATGTAAGCTCTCCTTCCCCTTCCATGCTGCCTCACACAATCCCATTGCTGCAGCTGCCTGCACCCCTCTGCCCTGCCAGCTGAGCTTCCCGAGGTGCAGATAAACCACATGCCAGGGACAGACTGTGTGAGCAGGAGCAGGGCTGGGTTCCTGGAAGGGTAAAAGCCCAGCAGCCCTTAACCCCATGGCGTCAGCCCTCAGAGGAAGCCCCTTGCTCTTGCCTCAGCTTTGTGGGGCAGTCAGGGCTGGTGCACACCAGCACAAAGTTGCAGCTCCTTTGGCATGGGCTGAGCGCAGGAGAGTGAAGGTGATGTGAGCAAGACTTCTGCAAGGACAGCTGCAAACACTGCTGATCTGGTGCAGAACCTCAGGGCCCAGAGCCAGGCTTAGTCCATTCCTCCTGTACTGCAGAGGTACTGGAGCACTTGGGGCTTAGTGGGGCTTAGCCACTTCCACCCAGTGCTGTCACTTGCTCGTCACATCATGTGCACAGCACCCGTATCCCACACATCTCACTCCCCTGTTACCTTGAAAATCCACCTCCGTAATTTCTATTATCAGGTGAGCAATGCAAGAGGTGGAAGGCTTTTAAACTCACATTACTGGCAAACCCAACCATTCCCTTTGGCTAAACTCAGCATAATTCGGACCTGCCACCCGAAGCAGGAGGAATGATTTGTGGTGCCTGAAATTCCCCAGGTACAAAACAACAGAAACCTTGAGGTGCCATCTGATCTTCCATCTGTAAAGTCTGGTATTTACAATTATTTAGAAATAAATGAGAAAGAAAATGAACATAATTTAGAAATTAGTTGCTATGCCAGAAAATAATGTTAACCCCTCTGTGCCTTATGCAAGAGCTAGTCTCTAAAATCTGGAGATTAAACTCAGCCAGGGAAGTTTGGTACAGGGGTATTTGATTCCTCTTTTGGCTGCAAACTCCAGACTGGCTTTAACTATGACCTTAGCACTGACATCCCCCCTTTTACTTGATTGAGCACAGTTTATTTGAGCAGTATGCACACCAGCTTCCCCTCCTATGAATCCCTGCCATAAGAAATCACTGGCATCCCTTCAAAATACCATGGCAAGGTTTTGGTCACTGCTTGAGAGCAGAGGAGGTATTTGAAATGGAGAACACGACTGAAGATGGGGTATGGAAAAGGAAGGATTTAATATTTAAATGAGGCTCTTGAATTCCTCACATTACAGAGACACCAGGAGCAACATTCAGCCCTTGCTTTGCACTGTCACACACAGTCTGTGACAGCCACTGTGCCTTTTTTGTGGTGCAAGCCAGAAGAGGAACTGATCCAAGCTTTCGAGCAACAGGCTGTGTGTTGTCAGCATCACAGGGTGGCTGCTTTGTTTATACAGCTCCTAATGGAGGTAATGGATTGGCCACTCCTTTTGCACCCTGCTGGTGCTGGAAACCTCACCTTAAAAGAAGAAACTGTGCATTTGCCTCCATTTTCAGTGTTTTGAACCACATGGCCACAGCCAGACAAAACACAGGTGTAAGCCGGTTTATAAAATGTAAACATTTATTACAAATCATCCCAGTAACCTTTTTTCCAATCTCTTCAGCTTGATGTTGCTAGGTAAGGCAGCTGGCAGGGCTTAGTTAAGTGTTGTTTTAAATGCCAGATTAAAAAAAAAAAGCGAAATTTCACCAGGTTGTGGAAGATTGGGCTCTCCTTTGTCAGCGATTCTTACTGAAGACAGACTTTAATGGTATTCCTGCCTAAAAATATTTTAAAACCTGCTTCCTGGGGAAGAACACCAACTCCAGGCGCCTGACCACAACAGTAAATTGCTGTCAGTGACACAGCCTATGCATATTTAGGGGACCCATCTCTGCCCTCTCCTTGACAGGATAGCGGGTTGCCTTGGGGTTCATCTGCTCATATCACTGTCATCTGTCATGACATATTCATATGGGACCCAGCTGCTGAAGCTTACACTAAGAAAGAGAAAATGCAAAAATAATTGGTTGATGTTTATGTCGTTCCTTAGGCTACACCCACGCAGCCCTTTTCAGGGTTCACTATTTGAAGAACCATTATCCTTACATTTATATATATTTTGTCCTATATCTTAAGTGATATACCCTTCTACTTTTAACCTTTAAATAATGCAAGGGCAGAAAAAGCCTTGTCACCACTGAGCACCTCCCAGTAAAATTTGGCTGCCGTTTAATGTTGATAATAAAAGCATCATAACATTTTAGTAAACTAGTTTCTGAGGTGGGATTGATTTTCTTAGATTTGCTGGGAGGTTAGACAACTTTTCAACTCTAGAGTTTTAGAAATGCTCATCACTGGAGCCAGCAGTCTGAAGAGGATGAAAGCTTTCGTACCAGGGCTGAGCTTGCTGGGCCTGCTGGGTTCACCAGAGGGTGACAAAGATGATGAAGGGACTGGAACATCTTACTGAGGAAAGGCTGAGGGATCTGGGCCTGTTCAGCCTCGAGAAGAGGCAGCTGAGAGGGCACCTCATCCCCCTCTGTCAGTGTCTGCAGGGAGGGGGAAGAGGATGGACCAGGCTCTGTTTGGTGGGGCCCAGCAATGGGACAGGAGGAACAGGCAGAAACTGATGGCCAGGAAGTTCCACCTGGACATGAGGAAGAATTTCTTCACTGTGCAGTGACCGAGCACTGGAACTGATTGTCCAGAGAAGGTGTGGAGTCTCTCTCACTGGAGATATTCCAGAACCATCTGGACACAATCCTGTGCCATGTGCTCTGGGATGGCCCTGCTTGAGCAGGGAGGTGGGAGCAGATGACCCACTGTGGTCCCTTCCAGCCTGACCCATTCTGTGATTTTATGATTTTGTGATTCTGGATCATTGCAGTAACAGCAATAACAAAGCAATGATCATTGATTTGAATATCCTCAACAAAACGCTGGGTTTTAAATATCATCATTAACCTGGCTAATACAGTTATATGGGAAATGAAGTGTGTAACCACCATCTTTCACTTAAGAGATGGATTAAACTGAAATGGGTAGCTGTGGAAATAAGTAGAAAAGGATGCTTGTATGTATGACAAATAAGAGAAACCACATGGACAGCTTCAGGAATGTCAGCAAGCAAGCAGTAATCGTAGCACCACTTGTAGCAGGACTGAGAAAACGCTCAGAGAAAAAGCTCTGGGATTAAAGTGCTTCCAGAAACAAAGTTGAAACTGGAGGAAAAGGAATTGTTTCCTCTTGTTTGATCCCTCCTGCATTCTACATGCCAACTGTTTGCAAATAAACAGGGCTGCACCAAAGAAATAGCTCGCTCTTTCCAATTTCTAATAGACATGAATGCTGCATTTTAGTCATGCTGCCCCCCAAAAAGAGCAATTAGGCATTGAAGATGACACAAAAACATAAACACATTTTCAAGGAGCGAAAATTGTCCATGTTCCTTTTTGATAGCTCCTGAATTGTGTTTTCTACGCTACCTCACCTCTGGGTCTGCAAGGGAAGAGCAGCAGAAAAACCTTTCAGCTTAGTGATACAGCAAAGTGCCCTTATTTATGGTCTTTGACGCTTCTGAATGTTGAGCCCCTGTCTGTTGCAAAAGAAGTGGCTTCAAGGAAGTGCTACCCTGGGTCGTTCCAGAGGCTGCACAAGCTCCTGTGCACAGGGAGCTCTGACTGCTCCCCCTGCCCAGCACTGCCTCGGCTCCCTTTGCTCCCAGCAGAGCTTGTACATCAGCAGCACTGGCAGAGCCTCGGCTTGGGTTATGTGCTGAGCTGATACCTTCTGCATATCACAACGTGCTGCACGTGTGTGGTATTTGCTTAGGCTATTTGTCACTGGCGCTGGGAAAGGTTTAAGGGGAGCAGGGAAGAAGCACAGCCGCTCAACGCAGGGAATCACGCAGCAATGGCTCTGCGAAGGAAAGCCCTGTATCCCCAAAACACCATTCCAGATCTATTGTTAGAGCGTGAGAAAGGCAGTAATTACAATTGGAGACCAATTGTGCTCTATTGCCAGGGAAGATTATTCTCACCTCAGTTACACAGTTAGCTCTATTTTTATTCTCTCATTTCTTTTTCTAGCATGCTGAAAAACCGAGAGAGGAGAAAAAGTGACAAACAGCATTCAGAGATGTCCAAGTACAGTTACTTTGGAATGAAGAATAATCCATCAGGACACCATTTGCAGCATCTATTTTAGTAAAAGTCCCCAGACTACGGTTCTTTAGAATTAAAATAAATATTGATATAATGCATAATATAGGCAGCTGGTTTCTGGATTGTACCATGCTGTCATCTATCACTGTAAGTAGTTTTTAATGTAAAAATGAAATATATATTCTGCTGCAGATGCTTATGTTTTATACTGGGTTGTTTGCTTGTTTTTAACCATGTTGTGTTAGGCAGGGAACACGAATTGACTGTCAAAGGGCCAGGTCGAATAAAGGTCTTTTAGAACCACTAGCCTGAGTGACTCCTTGTGTGAAATGGTATTAGATGAGATCATATTGTGCTTGGTGCATGTCATCAGCACCCACAACACTATAGTAGGTCATGGCTGGGCACTGGGACTTGCTGAACTGTGGTGCCAGAGCCCACAGGGGTGACGTGGCCATTTGTGAGTTCTGCCCCATTTGTTGCTGCACATTGACCAGGCAGCTCCAGTCTGTGCCTACTGCCACAAGTGCAGCGACATCCTCAAGTTTTGTGGAGCTTGTTACCCCAGCTCATGAATTAGCAGGCAGTTTGGACTTCACTTGGCATAGGTAGATGTGCTCTCCTTGAAACAAAATGCAGAATAGGGTTATCCTAAACACATCCAAACACTACTTTTTGGCTTAAATGAAAATGATTGTTGTACAAAAAAAGAGACATCACAATACAGAAATGCTGAGGGAAAGAGGTGAACTAGAAATATACTTGTTAGGTGAGCTGGAACCTGTGTTTATATCATCTGAGCTATCATTTGTTCTAGAATACAATAACCCATGATCGCAGACCAGAAATAAAGAACATTGAAGTGTGTGCTCCACAAGTGCATTTCTGTATATCCCAGCTCCTACCTGTAGCTTCCTATTGTGGAGCAGAGAAGACAAAAGATTTATTCAGAGGCAACCTTGGTTTTGTCCAGTACCAGCATCTGGAGGATACAGCCAGAGCAAGACACACCAGGACCAGCGCTGGTGAAGCTTAATGCCATCTTCAGAGAGATGGGGGAGCATCTTCAGAGAAACTCTGCAAGCCTACAGAAAACTTTCCAAAACTCCAAGTGAGAGACACAGGAGGCAGGTTTGGGTAGCTGGGGATACCCAAGAACTGACAAACAGCTTGCTGGAGTCATCTGTGCCACCCTACACATTTGGGAAACAAGCTTTTCCCAGTGTTTAACACATAACTGCAAGGGCACCTTCACAAACCTCCACAGACTCCTGGAGACTGCTTTGCTTCTCTGAGTTAGAGAAATAGCATCACTCTTGCTTCACTGGATTTTTTTTTTTTTTGAGAGAAGTGGAACATGTTTCTTCCTTTCCTGACTGGTACAGAAAGAACATTTTCTCTTCTAATCACCATTTGACAGAAAAATGGAAGAGCAAATGACCTATGTTTTTCCACTGTGATTGTTTTTTGCTTCCTTTTATACCTTTCTCTCTGAAAAGTGTCCATATCCCCCTGCCCCCTATTTCCCAAGGTTTTTCTGGTGATCGTGTGTTATTGTGGGGATTAATGCACGGGAAACTTGAAAGCAGAAAAAGAAGCCTGCAGGCTCTGTTGGGTATGAGGGATGGGCTGTTATCCCTCACACCTCCTTGTTGCAAATCCCATTTGGTGGTGTGCTGCTAGTGAAAAGAAAACCTGTCTTTTGCAAGTGTTTGGATCAGTCAGGGGAGAAAAGAGCCTGTGTCAGGGTTGGTTTTAGCAACAGAAGGGTCTGACTTTGCTCCCACACTGCCCCGTCCCCTCCTCCACCTAGTGAGAGCCTTCCTGAGAACTCTCACTGCAGCTTTGTCTCGCTCTGGGTTTGGCTTTCCTATCCATAGCATCTTCTGTGCCAAGGCTTGAGCTGGGCATCCTGGTGGATCCCCTTGGTCCTGCTGCCTGCTGAGGTGGGAGCTGGGACAGCAAAAGGTCTGGCAGGGGCAGCTGGTCCTGGGCTGAAAACCTGAATGCTGTGGAGAAGGAAACAAGATGCTGTCCTCTATTGTGAAAAATCTGCCCAGCGGGTCCCATCCTGCCTCTGCCAACATCAGCAGGAGCTTGGCCATTGATTTGGATGAGCCTAGCATTTTCTGAACTCCTTCTAATAAGTTCTTATTAGTTAGGAATAGTTGAATCCATCGTAATAGTCTTTCTCTGCTCACAGACTACGCAGGAGCAGGTTTCCCTTTGTACAGCCTTGTGATTTACAACCTTCAAGGCAACTTAATGCTGATGATTTAGCAAATTAATTTTTTTTCACAAGCCAGTTGCTAAGGGTGTTCACTACTTGCTATTCTCACTGTGTGTCTGGGTGCTGTATCTCAAGGAATTGTCCCTGCTCCAGGACCAGCCCCACTTCAACTCTGTAAACCTGAACCCCCTCTCTGCTCACAGATTGCTCACAAGCAGATTGAATTGTTTCTTGGATCCATTTTACTCACCAGGAAAAGAAAAAACAAATAAAAATGGAGGTTTCCATTCCATGCAGAACTGCTTTTGACACAAAGGCTCTCATGAGCAGAGGGTCATACCAGCACATTCTATTTCCTACAAGCACTCTGGGGAATAAAAATGTACCTGGGCACCGCTGAATAATCTACATAAATCACTAACAAATATAATAACAATAATAATATAAAACAAATTGATATAAAAGAAAAGAGATGGCAAGTAGCGACAAAGCCAAGGAGGAGACTGATTCCTGGGACTAAAGTGAAAGCCCTTCTGTAGTGTTCACCTTGCTGACACAGCTAGGACTGGAGGGGAACGCTAGAAACCAAATCTCCTTCGCAGCCAGCACAAATGGTTTAATAGTATGTTACGTAGACTTCCTGAAATAGCTGCCCCCTGTTTCCTCAGCCGCGCTGGAGGAGGAGGTGGGAGGGAGCACACACGGATGGTAAATGCCACCGCAGGCTCCCCTGCGCAGGCACCCCCATCGATGCCAATTTTTGATCCAGCAGCACAGGGCGGATTAGCAGCGGAAGATTAATTCCTTCCTGTCATCTCCCCAGGGAGGTTAAATGATCTCAGGAGCAATTTCTCTTGCTACGAACACTGTAATCCCGAAGCAGGCTGCTAACTGCTAGAGTTTATGTGGGGCTCTAATGATGGCAAGGAGGTTCCAACTTTGGAGAAGGGTCACCGTTCAAAGAGATGTTTATTTAATTAAATGGTGATTTCTTGCAACCCTTCTCTCATGTGAAACCTGCAGCTTGAAGGAACCGTCTGAGTAATTTTTAAAATGTCTGAAGGAGAAAAACCTTTATTAATTAAAAAGGGAGTCCTAGCGAGTATGAGCAGTTGAACACAGTCCATGGGCTTGGCCTTAGCAATGCACATTACCCGTCTGTGTCCTGGCCCTATTTACCCAGTACAGCTACTGGAAAATGAAACTCTGTTTGGAACCTTTTTACTCTGTCATGCAGCCTGTCTGCACCCAGGGCTTCCCGCCGATGTGCTCCTCTGCAGCCTGCCACACCAAGCTGCTCTGAGCCCAGTCCCCAGCCCATGCTAGAAGGTGGCCCTGAGGAGGGCGGATCAGCTGAGACTTGAAGCAGCTGTGTGACACTTCTGCTCCTCTTCTGCCTTACTCTTGATCCAGAAGGCTGCCTTACCGGCAGGAAGAAAACATGGGAGTATTCCCAACCACAGAATCAGGGATAATAGTTAAAAATTCATCACAACACTGTCCTTGCTGCCTTCAGATGATGAGGTGCCTTTTTTTCCAGGTCCCTTTTTTTCCAGGTCCCTTCTGCACAGTGAGGATCGCGCTGTCACATCACTCCTGCAGCGCAGCAAGTACGCGTGGGGCTTCCCTGCCCCAGAGCACGTGCTCACAGACCAAAATAAAATGCAGACGAAGAAGTGAAGAGTAAGAAAGAGCTGAAGAGAGATGAGAAGAGAGGAAGGCTCCTGGTAATCATGGGTTTGAAATGGAGTCTCAAATAGAGACGGTTCTTGGCAGCAGGAAACAGAAGACAGCTCTAAGTGGGGAGAGACGCGTGAGTGACATACAAATGGGAGCGTGGGAGCAGCCAGCCCCTGCGGCTGGAACAGCAGCAGGGAGGGGAGGGGGACCACGGGCAGGGAGAGTGGAGCCATCAGTGGACGTTGGATACTCCTGGAACTGGAGGAAAGAAAGAAGACTGTGCACTGGGATCTGTGGGCACTCTTATTGTGAGATACACCAGCGTGTGGATCGACAGCACATCAGCCAGTGTAATACAGTGCTTGTGTGCCTGCTCTCACACTGGAGATGTGAGAAACAGGACTGGCACAGACATGGGGTGCATTCACTGCAGGTACCACTGGTTTGCAACCAGCTTGTTGTCCTGAGGTAGCCGACACACAGTAGCTCATTGCTCCCCAGAAACCTGTTCCTCTGTTGGATTTCTTATTCAAGGGCTCAGTTTCTATTTAAACCTGGTTTGTAGGGGTTTCATGTACACGTGCAAATTACTGGCTCGTTAAGTCTTGTCCCTACACAGAATTTGTATCACTCTAGTTTAAATCAGACAATAAAACAGTGGAGAGCTCTCTGTAGGTACAGTGTTCAAGTAGATTCCAGGGGTTTATTTGCTTGCCCTGTATGTTTTCAGGTGTAGAATAAGCTCATGTACATATTTCCACCTGTATGTGACTATTTGTAGAAATGGACCATTGTAGATGAACTGCCTCACCATCCTGCCTTTGGAGAAATCGTGGCAGGGAACACCAGAACAATAAGAATGGAGGAGGGGGAGGCAGGCAAAGCAATTTTGAAGTGAAAAGCAGAATGAGAGATGGGATGGGGATTACAGAGATGAAAAGCAGTCCATTAAACCCAGGGGTCTGATCCTGTCCCCTGCTAGGAATTAATAGCAGTCATTATATGTATCTCATGTGAGGGTCTGGCACTGCGTCTGCCTTGCCAAGGATGAATTTGAGGAGGATAACCAGCAGCAAAAGCAGTAGCTCACTGGGCTTCTTTGCTGACCATGCCTTCGATTCCAGTCACTTCATGCACTAATCCAGTCAAATATGTGCTTGTCTGTAGGCAGAGGAGCAGTTTCACTGATTGCAAAGGCGCTGCTCAGTTGTCATAAACGTGAGCATAAGCTTGAGTGCTTTGCTTGCATCATCAGGCTTTCCTAGAGCTGGTTACACAGTCTCTAACCCAGCACCCTGAATGGTACCCTGGCACTGAAGTACAGCCACTGGGAATTAGAACAGAGGGAAATCAGAGACATGCAGGGTGGATGCTTTTTAAGTAAATCGAATAGGTTGAAGGTGAACTTCCTATGTATTAACGTATTGGGAGGATTTACATGTGGGTTGTTCCCCTAAAGTTTCAGGGTAGCTGCTATTCCCTCAACCCACCAAGTCACTAGTGGCACCCAGTGGCTAGAAGGGTTAGTTAAAAGTATACCTTTCTCCTTCATGAGTTCCCTAGCACTGAAGTTAGTGTTTAAATGCAAATACCACTGTCTTGGTATTACAGGTACTAAATCCAGGCATAGCTATTTTTGAGTGAGGTTTCATCTGGAAAGTATCTCCTGAGTAATGATCACAATTCCTGTTCACAGAGGCATTTTAGTCTGCAAGGTAAAATGCTCGGGCTTCTAGTGCAGCACACAGCAGGCTACAAACCGACTGCATTTTGGCGTGGTTGCGGGATAGTTAATGCTTATTTATTCTGTGAGAGCACTAAACCTGCACAAATGAAAATTATGCCTGTTGTAAGAGTTCCAGGACTTTCCTCTAGAGAACACTTCCCAAAATTTGCTGACTTTCAGTACTTACGGAATTTCAAGAGCCAAGTGATCCATAGGAAAGTTAAAACCCAGATAGTAAATGAAACGAGCAATTAACCAAACTGATGAGAGGGAACGCCAAAACTCCATAGCCATCGTTTCTGGATCTTTAGCCTCCACGTGGAGCATATATAATGAAAACATGTGTCTTTTAAAAGACGAGTAAAAACGACCTGGTTCATTCCTGAATGATACATTGAACAGGCTTAAAGTTTGTGCCTGACCCTGTGGGCTATGGGATTCAGGAGGATGAATCATGTGACCTGAGTCTGCAGGGGTTTGTGCATTACATGTTTATGGTGCCAGCAGAGGGAGAGGTTTGTTATCCCCATGCACTCCACTGTCTGTGCTAAAGTAAAGCCCCTTCACCCCATGTTGAGCTCCTCAGCCACCCTTTCCTCCAGCCGGTGGCTTGCAGCAAGTCAGAGCCACTGTGTCCCCACATAACCTCACTGCTATCAGGGTAATGACAATTCCTATCAAAACACACAGCTCTATCTTTACCCCATTTTCTACTCCCCCATCCCTCTGTCTGTCAAAAGCTGCCATAGCAAGAGAGGGAGAAGATGCTAATCTCATCCCTTCTCTGTTTTAGAGACAGGAATCCTATGTGTGGTAGGAGGATAATGCCAGGAGCCTCAGTTATGGGGTTTGCTGTAGCTGCCTGCAGTGGTGCAGGAACAGAGAGGGGCAGCAAAGCCATCTCACCAGGGTCTTGAGGAACGGAGTGGATGTGCAGGAATCCTATCTGCCAAACTCCCCCAGAGCATCCGAACAAAGGCCATGGCAGGCACTGACAGCCAGTCAGTGGAGCCTCTCAGGACCAAGGAACAACCAGCCAGCCAGAGCAGCTTCTTGGGACCAAGGGACACTCACACCCAAGCCCAGGCAGTCCTGCAGCAGCCACTTTTCAGAGGCCAGCTACCAAACATGAGTCAGAGAGCAATGCTCCCGTTCCTCTGACACCAGACAGCTGGTTTTTGTTGGGGTCTCCTGGGCTGGGAACAGCTGGTTTTGCCTGTGGTGTGATGTTTTGTAGGCTGCTATGGCTTCAGGGAAGCACTGATCTAATTTCCCATGCACTACGTGCAGGACATCTTTGGTGTCCAAGAGCTCACTGGAGCAATAGGGAGTGTTCACATCTGTTTTAGTAATTTTGTACATTCCCTGCTATCACAAGGACCTAGACCACCAGTCATACCCTTTTCAGCTGCTTTTTACTGAATATACCACTTATGGCTGCAAGTCATTGACTACAGTTTGTGATGGGTTGCAGAGAAGTATTGGTGATCCCAGTGTGGGGTGGACGTTTTGCAGATCCATTTTATGCCTCTATTCATGACTTTTCCAAAACGGCAATAACAAATAGAAATGTAAGTTTTTGGGTAAGGATCTCCTGACCATTATGGTTGGATCTCTGCAATCACAGGTGTTATCTGTCTTTCCGTAATGGAAGTTAATTTCTCCTTGCAATAACCTCTCTGTGCCTCAGTGTCCCTGTCTGTAAAATGGGTGTCATCAGACAGGAGTTTGCTAACGGGAGGGCAGTGCTGTTTCTTGCCAAGCACTTCGTGATCCACTGGGATGCATCAGGAAAGTGCATGCTAGCTTTTAAAACTTACAAACCCTTCCAAATGGTCTCCCTGAAAAGTTTTTAGCCAGTCACCATCATCACTCTCATGTCTCAGCATGTTCCTTAACTGAACTGTATGGCTTTGCCTTCATTCCTCCCCTCGTCCCCCCTGCCCTTCCCTGCCTTCTCCCAGGGTGGGTGGGACGTGTGTGTGCAGCAGAGTGCTCTGCCGTAGTTCATTGATCTCTCTTGTTTGTTGCTTTCTTTTCTTTGGTTGCTTTCTTTTCTCTCTCTCCAAAGAAAGAAGTGAGTGGAAAAGCAATAGGTGATGTAAAATCTGCAAGCCAAATAGAGCACAAATTCATTCCCATGTGTGCTGCTTAACAGGAGGATGGAAACTCTTCACTGGCTCTTCTCATCTGCGCGAGAAGAGCTCCTCACCTGGCCGGTGAGCATGGAGTTAAATCCATGTGGGCATACTGGTATAACAGGGCTCAAATGTCCTTTCTGGCACGTCAGCACATCCTACCTCAGCCTCAATTATACACTTTCCAGCTTTTCATTAAGAAGTCATAGTTCTGTGTGATGTCTCGTGTTTGGAGGTGGTTACAAAAACCTGTCAGGCACTGGCTGCTTTCTTAATACAGTAATCAAATGCAGAAGTGCCAAACCATTAATTCTAGAGAATCTTTCCTGTTTTTTTTTTTTTAGGCCCTCAAGAGTATAAAATCCAAAGAAGACTTAATACAATTATTCCTAGGGGATGTTGTTCATAAATGTTGTGACCATCTGGGCATACAGCTGGCTAAACATAGCGTCTACTCCATCTCCTCCAGGAGAAATCCTTAAAAGGGGCAGAAAAGGGCTAAAACATTACAAAAGACGACCTCTTTTCAGTAAGAGCATCCTCCCTGTTTTGGAAGTGTTGATTGTTTGGCCTCGCTCAGCCACTGAGGCTGCTTTATTGTGTATTTATTACTCAGATGAAGGCTGGAGCCAGAGTTCTTTGGCCCATTTATAAAGCAATTTAAATGAGCCGGCTGCTCTGGGCGGCAGTGCCGGGGCCCGGGCTGAGCCGCCGCAGCAGGCTGCCAGCGGGAACTGCCCTCGGCTTTAGGAGTGGGGATTTACGGTTCACATGCAGTTCAAGCACGGCTCCTGCCCTGGGATTATGTACGTGGCCAGCACCAGGGCATGCCAGACAAGCTGCTGGGCAGTCCCAAATCCCACAGCCAGGGAGGGGGGCTGCTGGCATCAGGCTCCTGCATGCACAGGGATCTTGCTGCCCGTGAAGCAGAGAAGCCCAAGACCCAGGAGGTACCGTTTTGCTGCCTCAGCCCTTGGCTCTCCCTGCTCCATCCCCAGTGGATGGAAGCCTCAGGAGCTGCCTGGGTGTGTTGCCCAGACTGGCAGGGTTAATTGACCACCCACAGCTCAGGTGGGCAGGGAGCACTGTTTCAGAAGAGGGCCACAGTTTGGTAGCTGAGTGGCAGGAAAGAACCTGCACCTTCCCTAATGATGCTGGTCTTATGCCAGAGACACACAGGCAGTGCCAGCTTTTTGGGCAGACATCCTTAACCCCGGGATTTCACAGCTGCAGTGTCACAGGAGGGGCAGAAACCCTGCTGGGACCAGTGCTGGCCCTCTTCCCTGCCATTTCCGCTCATCCCAGCCCCGGGACCAGGCAGCTGGTCCATCCCATCCACCCACACCGAGCTGTGGGATCACTGCACCTTGGCTGCACTCTTTCAGCATGGGGCCTTTGGTGGCTCTAAATCACCAGCTAAGACTAATTTACACCACAGAAAGATTGACATATATGCTCAAGCCAGGAAAGCCCAATTATTTAAAAAAAAATTTTAAAAAATCCAATTTGTTCCTGCTTACAGAAACACCTTTCTTATCAGGGCAATCCTTCAACATCTTGCAATCACCAGCAAAGCCCAAATTCACTATCGATCCACCCTCAGCTCTCACATACCTTCTACACTGACAGCATGCTGCCTTCAAAGCCTCCAGATCTCCTCTTCCCCAGCCTTGCTTCCAGCATCTGCAGCCTGGTGTGAAGACCAACCTCCTGATCCCAACCACCAGCTCAGCCATGGAGGCACTGCCTGGTACATAGGGCAGCAGCAGTACCATCACCTTGTTTTTCCCAGAGGAGTTTGAGAAATTTCATGCCTTTCCAACGCAGTTTGAAAAGGACTGGGCAGGCACCTTGTGTATTACAATATACCTAAACAAAGAGGGACTAGGTTTGACAGATAACAGATCAGAAAATAAGATCTACTGTGTCAGGTCATATCAGAGATCCATCTGAATTGGTCAGGCTGTTGGGCCAGATGATCATTGCAGGTCCCTTCCAATTGAAATATACTATTCCATTCTGTTCTATTCTAACCCATTGTCTTGTCTCCGTCAGCATCTAGCCACAGCTGCACAGGGAGGATTGCAAAGCACAGGACACTCACACAGTGATCCCAAAGTTAGAAATATTTGCTCAGCCTCAGCAAACTTTGGCTCAACATCTCCTGCCTTACAGCTATTGTGCTGGCATATCTGACTTTTGGCTACAGGAGAGAGAAATGCATGAGTTAAGGCTCCAGGACCATGCTATCTTGGCCATGGGCACAGGTGTAGTTCTTTCCCATGTACACCTTTTCGACCTAAAGCTCTCCAGACCAGGCAGCCTGCCTGAGCATCCCTCTGAGCTCCTGCACAAGGCAGGACGGAGAGCAGCCCACCTCACACACTGAGGGAGAGGTACTCTTTGCACCCCTACTTCCATACATTCCTGTCGGTGTTGGTAACAGAAAAGAAACACATCACCCAAATCAATGCTTATTTCCTTTTATATACAGCTGAACCTCTTGAAACTGTGCCATCTCAAACTTTCAGCTTAGTGTCGCCCTGCCCTCACACCCCTCACAGCTCTCCTGTTAGTCTGGCAAGGCTGCATTGCAGCAGGGTGTTAGCAGGGCAATGGCATCCCCACCTACAATGAAACAGCTCAAATCTCCTCATGGAATGAGACAAAATCCCTCCCCACATTTTTCCTTATTGAAAAGAAGGAAGGAAAAGGCTTCAATCTTGGAGAGTATTTACAAATAGCGCTAATAAACCCACATGTAAAGGGTTTTTTTTCTTTTGTATACTGTTTTTTCCCTTCCCTTGGAAGGAAATAGTCTTATTTGCTTTTTTCCCCCTTTCCTTTCCCCTGAGGCAGCAAGGACCAGGGAGAGTTACAGAAGTTTCTTGCTTTGTTTTGCTGAGAGAATCACAATGCCTCCCAGGTAAATTGTCTCATCATCAGTCAGACAGAGCACAGGAGTCTGTTATTAACACAGAAACGTGGGAAAAGGAATTTTTCACTTTTACTGAATGTAAAAGTGGTCAAATGAGGTCTCTTCCTATTTTTCCTTTCAGACTGTTGAAACACAATGTTTAAATGCCAGCATAAAAGTGCCACGTTGAAGAAAGTTAGGAGCACTGGAAAAGAATAGCTATAATGGAAACAGCAGCTGGAACAGCTGTGACAAGTAGGATAAATCTTCCAATCCATGAATGATTTGTCAAGCATTTTGCAAATATATATACATATTGCATATATATCTTATGTGTGTGTGTGTATAATCAATAAAGTGTGTTTACAACAGATGGATGGATTAGACAGATAATTATGTGATTGCAAGTCTCCCATTATATTTATGGTCACCCATTAAAGCCACTTGTGGGTTATCCTTCCTCACCCTGCTCCTGGAGATAAAGGTCACTAATGCCATCAGCCAGCAGGGATGCCTCACACCCAGCCCAGCCCCAGCAGCAAGTCAGAGATCCTGACGCTGGCTTCTGCAGCCTGGGACAGCTCAGTCTCCTTCATTTTTGAGGAAACTGTAAGATGGAAAAAAAGCCGTGTTTTCATTGCCCACTGCAGTGGGCTGAGGTGCGAGAGTTGTGTTATTTGAGGTAGTGGAAAGTTGTCAGCATCAGCCATGGGGGGCCCTTGTGAAGGATGGATTGCCTGCTCCGGGCTGGCTGAAGGCACAGCGGTGCTGGTGGATCCAGAGCCACGGATCCCACGGGCTGTGCCACCTGCGAGCCTGGGGCAAAGCCAGGAGCCACAGGTGGCCCCAGCCCAGCAGATGGCGGGGGGCCTTGCTGGATTTGGCCCGGGCAGTCTGATGTCGGCATGCTGCGGGTGACAGGAGGAGAGCTGGGATGTGGCAGGCACAAGAACCCCCCTGAGACAGTGACGTGTCAGCAGACCCGTCCCACACCGGGCAGGGGACTGCTGCCTTACCCCGTCCCAGACACATGCCAGCCCCGTTGGAGGAAGAGGATTTCAGTCCACACCCATTTAGTCACCGGCGTCTGACTTGGAAGTATTTGACTAATTAGGGGTTGCAGGTACTATAACCCAGACAGGCTGCATTCCTGCCACCCCAGCCTTCCCTGCACAAATTCCTCCAGTCCACGAAGCAGGCTGAGGATCCAGCAGCAACGGGGGTGATCCACTGCTGGGTCCAGGCCAGGACTGCAAACAACATCCTGCTCACTACCCTCACCATCCGGACACACAGCTTTGGCTGACCTCCCCTACACAGCTCACCTGGGTCAGAGAGGATGGAGGGGAAGCTCTCCCTGTACCCATGGCCAGCATCACAAGCTCCCTGCCCCACCAGGCCCCTGCCCCTGGCAGCACAGACCTTTCTGGGCAGGCACAGGGCACTTAGCAAGAGTGGAGAGGGACCAGCAAGCCTCAGCAGTGCACTGATCCCTTGGGGTCACTCTTAGCAGCTTCATCTAACACTTCTTTTTGACCTTTAGAGATAGTTCTGGATGTGGCTCAGCCCCTGCCTGACGTCAGATTAAGGGAAGCAGAACTAAGGCAGAGAGCAATGTTTTCTGAACTCTGGAAAGGACCTGCTGAAATAAATGATCATGGACCATCTTGTTTCCTATTTTGCCAACAGAGAGAGTGAGGAGGATCACTCTAGTACTCAGCACAGTGGTAAATAAATCAGGTGAGGTCAGTCCTGGCCCCTTACCTCCAGCCCAAAATCTCCAGCAGTTTTGCTTTGCTGCAATGGAATCCTACATTTTAGATATAGACAAGACTTTAGATTTATAATTAATGGGTTTTGAGTTCAAAGACTGGAAATAAAGTATGTGACCTCAGGCTTGTATCCCGCTACACCACTAGCAGGAAGAGATGGATCTGGGAACCAGCAGTTGTTTTGCTGGCTGTGGTCTTATGAGTCCATGTGCAGCAGATGAAATGACATCTGCCAAAGTTATTTTACCTCTTGCCTCTCTGCAAGCTGCAGCTCAGCTGGGCCCATGGCTATACTCCCCTGCATCCTGACTCCTGAGGAAAATACAAAGATTGGTGATCTCTCTGCCCCTGATCTATTGGTGGACACAAATGACCGGTTTAGCACTTTCATTTCCACACTGGGAATAGGGGGATTAAAATGCCACTATCTCCTGATTGTAATGCTTTTTATGTGGGCCCTAGGTAAACACTGCACAAGTCAACAAACCACTGTTAATAAAAATTGCTAATTAAATGAGGACCAGTGGCTTGTTTTATTGACATAAGTATTTATAGGCTTTTTCTGCTTTCTTGTACTTTCCAAGGCTCTGTATGTTTTGCATTTGCTTTTGCTCTTTGCTCCTGCTTGTCTTTCTCGTTCTTGCTTTATAGGGGTTTTGTTGTTGTTGTTTTAACCACCCTGAGTCAGACATAAGGATCTGCCTTATATCAAGCAAATTTTTTTCTTGAAAGGAGTTCTCTAACACAACACAATTATCTTGGTGTTTGAAAAGCATACCATATTTTTCTTAAATCCATCTTTTGCAGTGTGTTACTAGCTAAGATAACTTGGCTTTTTGGTACACAGTTGTCATGCTCCTCAAGAAGTGGGGCCTTAAACCCTGAGTGAAAGGAATTTTTGTTCAGCTGGTATCTGTGCTGGTTTACTAGTTGACTGCCAGGTAAAGAAAGGCACCCAAACTGCACCTCAGCAAGGGACCTCAGTGTCTTCAGTCATCCTTCTGCAGAACATGAAGCATGTACTACTAGCATATACAATTATTTCTGTGGAAACCCACACTGAACATGGCACACAGGACTGAAATGGCACTCAAAAGCAGAAGGGTGACGATGGCAACTGAAGTGCCACACCGTTTCAGCCCTCAGAAAACTCCTGTGTGATAGTAAGATCTGAGCATCATCATCAGAAGAAGGTTCCTTGGCAGAGCATACCCCAAGGACCTGACACTGCTGCTGGTTGCCGTGGAAGCTAGACTTGCTCCAAATCCATTTCTCCAGGTCTCCCATATGCTATGTGCTATCCAGCCTGCCTTTCTGCTCTGGCACATCCTGTGGCTTCTGCCTGTGCAAGGTTTTATTCCAGAAGGCACCAAATCTTGTTACCACCTTTATATCATGGCCCTTTGTGGACTACAAATCGAAAATCCAAGCTATCATCAGAAGATGTGCTCTGCAGACTGATCTTGAGTAAGCACTGGATGGGAATATCAGGGTACTATTGAGCCAACGCTGTTGAGAAAGTAAACAAAATTGAATGGAGGTGAAAATGATGTAGAACTTGTGTCCTTGAAAGCTAATTTAAGCTCTCTTGGTTCTGGTGGGATGAGGGAGACAAGCAGCCGCAATACAAAAGATAAGTGCTGGAGCCTGATTAATATTGGTGTTTTGAAGGACCAGTTTTCACAGCCCATCTGGAAGTAATTTATTCCCACTCAGAGGTACCACCAAACACAGCCATTCCAGAAAAAAGCAGCCTCCAAAAAGATAGTCCTTAAGCTGCAGTGAGGAGAGGGGCAAGCACTAAGGGTATTCTGAAATAATCACTCCACTCAGCAGGTGAATAACAAGAAATTCCAGTTAATAAAAAAATAGCAGAAACTGCAATTTTGAGGGTATTCTTAGAAATAAATAGCAATAAAGGGGCATCAAAGAGAGGTAAACAGCATTTGAGTGCTAGTCTGGCACACTCCAAAACATTGCAGAGCACCTTTCAGTCCCAAGGGAGATCACGAGTTTGAACACATGAAGAACTTACTGCTGGGTAACAAGTTATCAGGTGTCTGCTGATCCATGGCAACTGTCCCTGATGATTTGCAAGGTGGCAAATGTGGGATAATTTGAGATCTCTGCATCCTCATGGAAGATGAGAGAGGCCTGTGCTGGTGTGAATGACCTCACTTTTTCTACAGCTCAAGAGTTGTCATGTAGACAGTTGTCTTCTTCCACTTGACTGGTGGCACCTGGTTCTCCTGTGTTCTCTTGTTTCTCTGTCTGAGCCTGGATGAGTGTTTCATTGCCTGGTTTTTGGCCTTATAGGCATTTCTTACGTCAATGCAATTCTTTCCTCCCTCCTCAGGTAATCAAGTCAGTGAGCCCAGTGTTGCTCCTCAATAACAGGACTGTTCCTCTACAGAGGGTAAAGGGATAAGCAGACTGAGGTGAAAAGTGGTTTTGGGACCTTCTGATAAATAACCACTTTGTTTCTGACATTGCTATGGCATCCTTCTAAACACAGGTCCCATGTGGCCACTGATTTATCTTCTATCTGAGGCTGCACTTGGTCTGCAGGGCCCGAGAACATCTCTTTATTGGAAATAAGGCAGTGAAGAACATTTGTTATAGAAATGGGAACTACACAAAACTAACATGAATTTAGATTTCATTACAAACATGGAACCTGGCAAAGGTTAATTGAAACATTTGCCAAGGGCCAATCTAAAGTTCGATGGAATCAAAGGGGGACTTTAAACTGACTTTAATGGTCTTGGGGTCAGGTTGTAAGACAAATTTGACAAGTTCCAAGGTCCATAGGTCAATGGATTTTTTTCTTTTTTTAAATCAAAACCATGCCACGCTATTAGTCTAAAAGACATTTCAGCCATCAGCCACAGAAATCACTTGATATCAGTTCAACAGGAACTGGATCAGCTCCTGCAGGCCATGGAGTGGAGTCTGTAATGCCTGGCTCCTTGGGCATTATACTGCCCTGCTGCAAAATATCCATCTCTCTGGTGAAGAGGTAAGGGAGGAGCCAAGCATCACATACTGCTGGGCCTGAGATTCCCACCTGGGATGGCCCATGGCAGGCCACTCTCAAGAGATGGCCCTCTCTGATAGAGCTCTCCACTGCAGGAGACATCAGGCTGGAAACCTCCAGGGCACAACACAAAGCTGGTCATCTTCTCCCTGATGTATTTGCTTGAGGGAACGGGTGGGTGGGTTGTTTATCTTGTCAGGAGGAGCCTTTTCCTTTTGACTCTTGGGAGAAAAGGAACTGCATTGTGTATGTTTATTGAAAGTCCAATGTGTTCCCTGAGACATGAAGACAGGACACATCCTTATAAATCAGGGTGGAGAAGAAGTGAAACCAGAAAGAAATGGTCAGGGACTGCTGCAGAGACGGTGTGTGTGCACTCAGCCAGCAAGGGGAATGACACTGACACTGTTTCAAAGGAAGGTCATTGTGTAGACCATAAATCTCAAACATTTAGCATTTGCTTCATTTGTCTTTGTTGGCTTTTTTTACAAGAAGTTCAGCAACTATCAGAAAATTTTTAAGTTCTTCTTTATTTATGTGGCCTTTCAGCTGTTCATGGCTGGTGATTTAAAGTCTGATGCAGCCAAACACAGCAGGACTGGCCTGAGCCTGCCCATGAGGGACCTGCCCTTAGCAGGGTTGCTGGTGCCTGGGGCTATTCCATGCTGGGCTGGGGTGTCCAGGCAAATGGTACAGACACATTGCAGTATGAATGCCCAGGTGTGAGCATTCCCCTTGCCTGGGCACAGCCAGAGCAGGAGGAGAGCCTTCTGGGAGGGAGCAGACCTTTGCCACGGGCTTATTCCCATTTCAGGCCTCTAACTTTGGGCATTCTCAGGGAAACAGACTTGTGGTTTGAGGTGGTGGAACACTTCCAGTGTCTGCTGCTGGTCTAGTTTTGCTACTTTGACTCTTCCAGTTAGCTTTGGGCCCTCAAGGTTTTGCTGAGCACCTGAGGCAAGTTCATGAGGCAAGTTCTCCAAAACCCTTCTGCTTAGAGGAGAGAGTTTTCTCTAACTGATCACAATTAATGTAATCAGTGCTTTGCAGTTTTCCCTAGCTGTGTCACTGCCTTTGAGATCTTAGTTCATCTTAACACCTGTTGCCATTCTTAATTACTTTCAGTGAGCCCACGCAAAGAACACGTGTCATTCTCTTCTGTCATCAGCTACATGGAAATACTAGAAAGAGACAAACTGACCAGACTGAGCATTTAGTCAAATTGCAACTGTGCCATTAACTTGCACAGTGTCCATTGCAAGTCATTTCACTTAGCTCTGGGCTGTTTTACTCATATAGAAAATGGAAATAGCAAACTGATCCATATCGAAATCCTATTCCAGCCCCAACTGAGATGAAGCTTGGCTTTGCTTAGCTTTGCTTGACTTGGTAAGTATTTTTGGAAGTGGAAGCTTTATTATTCTGAAAAATCCCTGTTAATTACACAAGGAAAATCTATTGTGTTGTTTAAATAAGTAAACTAATTGGAGAAAAATAACTGCAGCCTTCTCAACCATTGAGAAGCAAATTCTGTAGGTCCCTGTTTATAACTTGCAGAGCATTCTGACCTCAGAATGCGTTCCACCACTGTTTCCACCCGGGTACTGGACTGCTTCGTTCAGAAAGTCCAGGCCCACCAGAGATCAGAGAGGACCTCAATTTAGAAGCTTAGTTTTCAGTCCAAGAGCTCCGTCCCAAGCAAATGGACGCTTTACACCAGGCCTTGCTTGCTAACTAGGAGGATGAACGACAAGCTTTCCAATTCCACCTCCTGCTACCACCGACTGTCATGCTTGAGTCCCTCTGTTTCCAAGACCAGGGGGCTGGAGACATCTAATGGCAAGTGCCTGCATAGCAGATCATCCTCCCCCACTGCAGCTGTCCTGTCCTGAAATTCCAACATTTAACTCTTACAGTACCTCAGAAAATTACGTGCACGATGCCAGTGAAATGACAATGGCTGTGTGAGCATAAAACATCTTGGCAACGTTCTTGAAGGAAAAGTAAGTGATGCAGAGCAGTCAGAGTCACTCCTGTGTTTGGAAACATCATGGAGCAGACCCTCCTGGAAACTATGCTAAGACACATGGAAAATAAGGAGGGAATTGGTGACAGCCAACATGGCTTCACTAAGAACAGAACATGCCTGACTAATTCAGTGGCTTTCTGTGATGGGGTAATGGTGCTGGTGGCTGAGGGAAGAGGAACTGATGTCATTTACCTGGACTTGGGTGAGGGGCAGATGCCTCCTCAGCGAGTTGTCTGGTAACACAAGGCTGGGAGGAGGGGCCAACACCCCAGAGAGCCATGCAGCCCTTCAGGACCTCGACAGGATGGAGAGATGGGCAGAGAACCTCCTGAAATCCAGCAAAGGCAAATGCAGGGTCCTGCATGGGGAAAAACAACCCCAGGCACCAGGATGGGCTGGGGCTGACCTGCTGGGAAACACCTCTGGGGAGAAGGACCTGGGGGTCCTGGTGGACAATGAGCTGTCCCTGAGCCAGCACCGTGTCCCTGTGGCCAAGTGGCCAATGGGATCCTGGGGTGCATTAGGAAGAGCACTGCCAGCAGGTCAGGGACGTGATCCTGCTGCTCTGCTCAGCCCTGGTGAGGATCACCTGGAGTGCTGTGTCCAGTTTGGGGCTCATAAGTACCGGAGAGACATGGAACTCCTGGAGCAGGTTCAGCAGAGAGTGGCAAAGATGATGAAGGAACTGAAGCATCTCACTGAGGAAAGGCTGAGGGAGCTGGGCCTGTTTAACCTGGAGATATCTGAAAGGGGACCTTATCCCTGTCTGTTCCTGTCTGCAGGGAGGGGTCAGAGGAACGACCAGGCTCTGCTCCATGGTGCCCAGCAATGGGACAGGAGGAACAGGCAGGAACCAATGCCCAAGAAGTTCCACCTGAACGTGAGGGAGAATTTCTTCCTGTGCAGAGACCAAGCACTGGGACAGATTGCCCAGAGAGGGTGTGGAGTCTCCCTCACTGGAAATATTCCAGAACCATCTGGACACAATCCTGTGCCATGTGCTCTGGGATGACCTTGCTTGAGCAGGGAGGTGGGAGCAGATGGCCCATGATGATCCCTTCCAGCCTGACCCATTCTGTGGTTCTGTGACTTCCAGGGATGCTGCAAGTTCAGCTCTACTCTGGGGACGGCCCCTTGCTAGCAGAGCTGGGACAGGAGTTGGAACAGGGCACTGCACTGACTGAGTCTGATCGAGACAATGGTCCCTTTGCTGCAACATTTGTCTTCCTAAGACCAGAACAGTGACACCCCGTGTGTTCCCCAAGGGTGCTGAGAGACTCACCACAGACATTGACAAGTGAGTTGTGAAGAATCTTGCTCAGCAAGATGAGAAACTGTTCCCATCTGTCCCTTCCCCTCCCAGTAAAATAACCACTGTCCAGTACACCTGGATGAGCAGTGGAGTTACAGCCCAGCTCTTCCTGACACCTAACACAGAGCCTGTTCCTCTAAGGCTGGTCAGAAACTAGGTAGCAAAGCAGTAGTGTGATTTTATCTTTTGCAATGATTTACCATTGTTTAAATATTATTTCTGATATCCAGTTATATGCTCTCTCCAGAGAGCTTCATGGCTTGTCTAAGGCCCATTTAATTCAGTGGCTTTGTGTCGGCTTCACTGAGCGCTGGATCCTACTTGGGCTGTGAATGTGTCCTTTAATAGCTACAGCTGTAAAAACATATTAGCTGCTTCTCTGTAGGCCTGTTTCTTTCTGTAAAAAATGAAAAAAGAAAAAAGAAAAAAGAAAAAAGAAAAAAGAAAAAAGAAAAAAGAAAAAAAAGTGTATTTCAAGAGGAATGAAATTTCAGATCAAAGGAAATAATTTTCCATTTCAAGTTGAGTTTGAGAAATAGTTATGACATAATTGAAAGAAAAGAAAGAGGGAGTGCTGAAATTTTGACATATCCAAGCCATCTTGTTATTTTTCATGGAGTACCTGTTGGTCCATGATGGCTCAAGGGATAAAGTGCAATTCCAGAGCATAGCACACTTGGATATTACAAGCCTTGTCTGCTCATTTAGGAATAAAAATTATGACCAGAATCTGGTCAGTCCTTGCCAGGTGCAACCAGAAGGTTGTGCTCTCATGTCCTGGCAGAGCTATGGCACTCAGCAGAAAGAAACACCTGAACATCCATTATAGCAGGAGAAAAAATTAAAAAAGGACTTTATAAGTCAGTAACGAAGGCACTCACTTGTTGGTCCAAGTGCTGGAATTCTCAAACATCAACTAGGTATCCTGCTAGACTACTATGGGCAGTGCTCATGAGGTTTCCATCAGGAGACAAGTCAGACAAGTGGCTTTCTGCAGTGTGGATGATCAGACCAAGGTGGAGAGACAAGAACAGCTTTTCCTCCATAGTTTTACGAGCAATGTCTAAACTCATGCTTAACACCTGTGATGCAGTATTTTGTTTCTAAGCTCCTCCATTCTTATTTAAAACACCCTCAAAGAATCTTTTGTTCTCTAAAAAAAAAAAAAATCACTAGGTCTTCTTTCTTCACTTTTAGAGCTCTACCACTGCACTGGAAAAATGATGTTTATTTCAAGCCAAGTCCCACATTTTCTTGCTAAGAGGTGTACGCTGTTCTTCAATACCAAGCTGTCAAATTCCATGGGACCCAGCTACCCTCTCCTTACCTCCTATTGATTCTGAAACTGGGAACTGCTGTATGAAACTGATAGGCTGACTGGGTGTTATCTTGTATCTTGAGGCAATTCAAGGGTAAAAAACAATCTAATGTGACAATATGTGAGAACTCAGCATTCAGGGTATTACCATTCCTGACGAACTGACAGTGTCATGGAACTGGCCTCGTGTCCAGCCACGGAGAAGGCTGACACCGTATCTCAATACCCACACAACAACCTAATCTGTAGTTTGCAGTAGACCTAATGCTCATAAAGATTTCAGAAAGAGAAAACAAGGCAGTGTCTGTGAAAAAGGATAGATAATAGCTGATTGAACCAGGCTTCAGTGGGGGAGAAAGATGACTAGCTGGGGGATGGAAAGAGGCTCTAACATTTTCTTGGGCTGGAGTCCTTTTGATCTTAAGCATGTCTTAAATCTTTGGGTTGCCTTCTTAATCTTAAAATGATTTTAAAAACTCCCTCAATCCTATTTAGAAACAGGCTGCCCCACCTGGACACAGGACAAAGATGTTACAGCTTTCAGGAAACGGCACATTTGTCAGCATGCAGCCCCCAGCTGAACAAAGGGCTGGATTCATGGATGCAATATCAGCCATGGAAATGTTCCACCCCTGCCCCTCCCTGGATTCTTACTCAATCTGCTGAAACAAAAAATGAATTGTTGTTGGATTTTGCAGCCTTTGAGCTTCCTCAGCAGATCAATACATCTTGAACGTGATCTAAGAACCGCAGAAACCTAAGAATCGCAGAATATTCTGAGGTGGAAGGGACAGGATTAGAAGTCCAACTCTTAAGTGGGATTGAACCCACAACGGTCCCTAACTTGAATGAAACGGCACAAGAATTGCAAGAATTTGATCTTAGATTATGAGTGACTTTTTGGGTTTTGTTTCTAATAAAAAGAAACTGCTACCGAAGAGGAGAAGAGAGGCAGTCTCTGCAGCAAGCAAAAGTAAGTGTGCAGTGAATTGCAGTCAGATCTGACTTTGCTCCCACACAGGAGCACCACTTCAAAATTTCCCTCACCCTGGAGGAGCAGGGTACCCTTTTGACAGGGACTTGGTGTTCGTTAATGGTGTTTGCTCTGCCTGACATGACGTTTGAAAGCTCCAGAGCTGTGCCGCATTTACTCAACATCATCATATTCAGCAAAACATTTAAGCAGCTATTCAGCTTGAAGCACCTAAGTAGTCCCACGGTCAACAACAGGACTTCTCAAATGCTTAAATTTATGCTTGTGTTGAAGTGCCTTGTTAAATCAGGGCTTCAAACCCTAACAGCCTGCTGAACCAGAGTGATCATTCCAGTCTTCACCCCTAGAGCCTTAGAAACACCCCTGGCACGCAATGTACAAAACTAATTTTAGTTAATTGGATAAAATGGTGTATGTACACTCTGTGACCGCTGAGAGTTTTGAAAACTAATTGTGCTGGTGTCACCCTGCATGCCTGTTTTTGTGATTAGTCACATCCACCCATAGGAAACATGGCACTGCCGTCAGATACGCTCTGTTATCTGTCCTGGAGGCTGGCACATCTCCAGCTCCGGGTGGGTTTCCTCCACAGTTGTCACACAGCGTGGTGTAGCCACACTGTGATAACTGTGGAGCAGACAGGACTTCTTTTGTGCTGCCTTTTTCAACGTGTTTCACTACATACCCCTTTCAAAGACTAATAATTTCCGCTGGGCAAGAATACTGTCAGCCTGGCATCAGATAAGTTCTCAGGCAGAGAGCCGTACCCTGCACTGCCTGTTTTATCCAATAAAGACTTTTCCATCTCTTGTGTACTGCTTATAATTTAGCCTTCATAAATTGACTTGCCAACACGTTTGAATGGACAGAGAAAAGTGAGATGCTGACGTTTCTGCAGATTCCTTTCATCTGACATAAACACCCATTGTCAACAGAGGGTAAGCAGAGGGGAAAACATTGTGGCAATTACAAACTGATTTTCAATTTACTGTCCTGCTGCCCTTCTGGCACTGTGACAAGAAGAAATGCTCGGGTCGTTCACATGCTGATGTAAGACAGCATTTTGAGGCTGGAGATGAAATAAAGTTTGAGATCAAACTTTTTTTTTTATTGGAGGAGGGAGAAACTGCTCCACCTACCTAACTGAAAACTTTAAAGGAAAACAGAGCTGTGAACTGCACAGGTGGCATCATGTATCATCAGCTGTTTCCTCACATGTGAGAACAGCTTTACCAAGGTGTTTATTTTCATTTTCTCTTGCTCCTTTCTTTAGATAGTTTTGGTGCCACATGGCTTGGTCCCTACTCTTGATGGAGCCTCCAGTGCCTTTCTCTGCAGGCTGCAGCAGCCTCTGAGGATGCTAAATCCATGGACATGCACAGCTAACAGGGTAAACCTGTCCCCAGGAACAAAGGGGTTCATGGGCTTGTCTTCAAACTGAGACTTGTAATCCAGGAAAAATAAACACCAGCTCCTACATGTCCAATAAAAGTTAATAAACCCTTAGCCTGCTATATGTGCTAGCCATGTTTTGATAGTTGTCTATAAAATTAATTTAATAATGGCTAAAATCATTCAAAAGTTTCCTTGGCTGCAGAGTTAATGGAAAGTGCTACCTAAATATGATGGAAAAAAAAAATTATACCATCTAACCTCTGGGAGAAATAAGACTTGGATTTGTTAATTTTGGACAACATCTAAATTCTTCTGCTGGCATGGTTTTAAATTATATCCCTATAATGCATCTCCTCATACTTTTACAGCAGCAGTAAGAAAATTGGCTAAAAAATGGTAACGCCCCTTTTGGATCACAGTGTATCTTTTGAGACTAATTTGTTTAGTTTAATGAAAAAATAAAGTTAGCATGGCCATGTTCCAGTCCCAGTCCCAATATCCTGTGCTGGGATAAGAAACTAATCATGGCAGGAACAGTCAGAGTGTCCATGGCAGGACAGAACCAGCAACTGCAACAGCCCTCACCAACCTGTGACCCTTCTCATTTTCTCCACATTTAGTGTAAAACAAACATGCAAACAAGGCAGAGTCCAGTCCTGAGGACCTTCCCATGTGGCCTGAGGGTTCTGGATCACCATGGCGGGTGTGCAGGCTGGTAACTGAGAGAGCAGCACATCCGCAGGTGGCTGATCACAGAATCACAGAGTCACAGAATCACAGAGTCATAGAATCACAGAATCACAGAGTCACAGAATCACAGAGTCACAGAATCATAGAATCACAGAATCATAGAGTCGTGGAATCACAGAATCACAAAATCATAGAATCACAGAGTCATAGAATCATAGAATCACAGAATCACAGGATCACAGAGTCATAGAATCACAGTCATAGAATCACAGAATCACAGAATCACAGAGTCATAGAATCATAGAATCACAGAATCACAGAGTCATAGAATCACAGAATCACAAAATCATAGAATCACAGAGTCAGAGAATCAAGAGAGTCGCAGAATCATGCAATCACAGTATCATAGAATCACAGTCATAGAATCACAGGATCACAGAATCACAGAATCACAGAATGGCCTGGGTTAGCCAGTTCCAGCCCTGCTGTCATACAGGCAGGGATGCCATTCACTGTGTCAGGTCCTCAGAGCCCCATCCAACATGACTGATCCCACCTCCTTAACTCTTATCCCACTGGAAAGCCAAAAGCTGAATAAAGACCATTTAACAGAAGATTGTAGCCACCAGAAAACAGCTGCAAGCCAAGAATTTGAGGGGTTCAATTAACAGTTGAGTTGGAATTTCTTCAAAGCATGACACAGGCAACACAGAAATTAGAGGTGTTCAGGTGAATGTAAACAAATGCTTTTTGTTTCTTAATCATTGCACATTTACCAGATGTTTGACAGCTGGATTGACCATTTAAAGTCATCACATTTTCTCTGAAGTTGTGGTTTGATTGCAGCCTAGGTATAATGGCAATTTTCCAGGGGCCAATTAGGTTCAGTATTTCATATAGGTGCTTCATGAAGAGCAATATCCCGGTGTATATTGTATATTGATAATTTTGGTTTTCAGAAGGTATTTCTTGGTCTGATGACAGCAGCTTTCTGAGGCAAGAATTGTCTCTGCAGAGACTGCCCCTCAACTTGGGATGTAGCTAAAATCCTGAGCGCTGTACTGATTTAATTACAGCTATTCAAAGAGAGTGAAAGATTTTATTCACTTTCCTGAGACAGAAAAGAAGGGTATAATGGAAATTCTCTTATTATCTCAGCTGCAGGGGTTGTGACCAAGAGCACACTCTCATTTGCTGTCTATACAGCTGTAATTAAATCATTTCAGCTTTCAGTGTTTGAGTCTTATCTCAAGTTGGGATAAAAATTTGCAGTGAAAGAGATGAGCAAGAGAGTTTACTTTCTTTCAGAGAATTCCAGGGTGAAGCAGAACACAAGGCACTGCCAGCAAGGATCTAGCCACACCTTACACCCACAGCAGCACTACCTAGAGGGTTGTGGTGCCCCACCAGACACACCTGCTGGTTAATAAAGAAGAAGCACAATCCCATCTGTGAAAAAAAACTTGAGAAAAAGTGTGTAAAAGCTCCATTTTCCCAGGGAACATTGAAATCTTTCTTGTCCAGTGCCCCAAAGAACATAAGCTCATTTTAATTGGAAGAAGACATCCCAAAATGGTAGAAAATCAGCAAAGTAGTCAGGGAAATAAATAAAAGAAAGAAGGTAAACCTCAGAGCAGGGCTTTGCTATTAGTGGATGCTTTGCTTAAGTCCTGTATGTGTTTGGAGACAGACTCAATGCAGCTGTTACCTGCTGTGCTCCTGGCCAAAAATGCAGCCAGGCTGCTGGGGAGTGAGGTGAGGTTTTGGGCAGGACAGCAGTGAGTTTAAGAGATTTTAGCTGCAGTTTGAGAGGTGGCTGTCTCCTGATTCAGCAGCACCTGGTCAAGCAGGCTCTGTGCATCCTAAAGAGCAGTGACCTGCACAAGGTTGGATGTCAGAACAGACGAGTGCAGGCTCCTGGCCCCACTGCAATGAAGCACCAATCCAGCTTGTGCCCCACCAGTGGGCTCAGCTTTGGGTGTGAGCACAGCTGCTTTCCCAGCCTGTGAACCTTGGACACCTCCAGGTTCCCAGTCTCACACAGTGTCAGGGTACTGCAGCTCTGGTCCTTGGTGGATGTTCAAAGCCTGGGGACAGAAAATGTTGTTGCTGCTGCCACCACCCCCATAAAAGCACCAAACATGATGCCTCAGCATGTGAGAGAACAGAGAGAGCTGATGATGCAGGTGTTTAGAGCAGGGGAGCATCCTTAGGGATATAGAGTTTGGCTAGCAGGGAAACTGGCTCCATGGGCCAAAGACAAGTGGAAGGATGAGAGGAGTTAGCCTGGGAAAGGGTCTGACTCAGAACAGTGACATGTTTTGCTCTGCTTGGGGCTAACAAGTGTTTGGTAAAGATGTTGGACCCTGTCCTCTCACCCCATCCTGTGCACCTCTGTGATGTCAGGCACCCCACAATCCTGCACGTGTCCTGTCACTGCTTTGCAACAAATACATCAATATACTTAGGCAAGGAGAAAAGCACCTAAGCACAGTCGGTGGCAGTAACAGAGAGAGTAAATGCTCTCAGTATTATTGCATCCTTCAAGCCCCACTCAGAGAGTTCCTCCCTGGGCATTCATGTTTACTGTAAATAGCTAGGGGCTGACTCTTTCCACCCAAGGAGAAACACCATATAGACAACCTACTGCGTAATGTATAAGACATAGGATACAGCAGGGTTATTAAACATACATATATGAGAATAAAGAAAATATGGCCTCCAGGGTAAAGGTAGCCTACCTGTCTCTCTTTACAGTGCAGCATCTTAGCTGTAATATCTGGCCCCTTTTAGAGCTGGTCATACCTCTGAATTTTAGGTAGTGTTGGCCTGAAGCATTTCAGATCCTGCTGTTCTTGAGCAAAACTCCCAGTCAGCTGCATGGGCTGGACCTTTTGGAGGCTGGGTTGAGAAACAATGGGGAGGAAAGCAAGAGTAGCACTCAGCACCTGCTAAAACACCAAACCCTCTCAGCTCTCCAGCCTGGCAGAGCTTAATATCTCATTTGTCAAAGTGACAGTCAATTCCCCATGATAGATCATATGATTATTAATTCTGTCTTCAGGAGATACGCACAATTTGGAAGTTTTCTGAATCAAGGTAGTAAGACAATGCTTAAGGGAGAAAAGCCCAAGCCTTCCCCCCTCCCCGCAATTTCCATTTCATTAAAATTTCAGAGGTAAACAACGAAAGTTGCAGCAAAAAGATTCCTGTCACTGCAAAACCCCAACGATTCCTCACTGCGGGTGAGACGATGGTCTGCTGTACAGAGACCAAATACAAACTGACACAGACAGAGACTAATTAAAAAGTGATGCATCTGTATCCTCTGTAACTAGTTTGGCTTCTAAGTGTTGGACTTTTCACTGCAAATAGTTTAATTTTTCTCTTTGTACAAAATCTTCTGGCTCCTCAGAGGTTCAGCTGTCTGGCTGAGATTACCCATTCTTAGAAGATAATTGATTTTAGGGAGTTCTCCAGAGGAATGTCACTCAGAAGACTCTCTCTTGGTTAACTATTCTCAGCTAAGCCAAAAAGCACAACACTTCTCACTGTTATGAAAGTGGTCTAATGACCTGTTTCCAACCTGGTTTCTGAAGGCTGTGTGAACTTTAGTGGAAGCTTTGGCATGAAGGCACAGGAAGAGTCATCTGCTGCAGTTTGGGAGGGGGTGGTGAGAATTCAGAGATATGCGATAGGAAGAAATCCCCTGCCATGCATGTTGTCTGAGGATCAATTTCTACCTTTTCTATGGCAAAACCAGTAAAAAGAGACTGGGGGATGGGAAAAACCTCCTGTGTGAATTTGCATGCAGACACTTTCACATGAACCCTGGCAAGGCTTGTGTTCTCCACCAACGCTCTGGCAGATGCAGTGGTATCACTGGTGCAAAAGCTGATGAAAAACAACTATAGGCAAATCTTTAGGTTTTCTCTGAATGAGCGTTCACAAATAATGCTTTGGAGAGCTCTTGGCTGGAACAAAATCTACCTAGTCAGAGTTTCCAGCACAGGTAAGGACACTAGACTAAAACAGCTGATGAGTTGGAAACATACCCTATGTACAGGGACCTTCTGTGACCCTCCTGGTGATAACATCACAGAAATAACCAAACACATAAACCTGTAAACTCCCATACTGGGAATCATCTCTCCTTGAGCTCTTCCTTAAAAGCATGGGTGTAGGATATTGCTGTGAACTGGGCAGCACTAATGCATTCATTGATCAGACAGGACCTATCCACTCAATACTGCACTGCAGGCTTTCTGTTTGTGCACCCTTTCCTGGGTTTCAGCAGCATCTTCATTTTAAGCAAATTTCAGCATAATTGCTATATTTGCTTAAACCTGTGCAACAAAAGCTGTTTCTAGCCCATCTGCTCTGCTCTGGCAGCCTCTGCCCTGTAAAATGGACACTCATCCAAGGTGTTGGAAGCAGAAGGAGGGATCCGCTGGTCACACCTGCAACCGAGGACAGAGGGGCAGAGGCACTGGGGAATTGGTATCACCAGACTTTAAGAGGCACATGATTCAGAGCCAAGGTTTTACACTCCTCACACATGCATATGTATTTTACCTCATTATTGGCTTCAGCTGCACTTATTGTTACCAATTTGTGTCCTGATGCTACTTTTCTAGGCAGCCTCAGTGGGAGACACTTGTGTGCAGAGCAGTATTTGCATTTCTGCAGGTCTTTATGGACACACATATTGCTAATACGCACATAAACAGGATGCCATTCATATTTAAAGTGCTTTTGGAGCCGAATGGCATCACAGCTGAGGGAATGGAAACGTTCTGATTTGTATCACTTATCTCAGTGGAGGCTGCTTCCTTCACACATTCTGACTTCTGCAGAGTCTCTGCAATAAGGAAGCTATATTAACATAGGATGAGACATGAGGTATTTAATAACCCCTCCTTCCTCCCCCAAAAGCCTAATGAGCTTGCTTTGCCCATTGATCTTTACAGTCCCTGGCCCCTCAATTTCTTCCAGACTACTGTGCTTCCTTTCTACTTCAGCTCTTCTCTTCAATTCCATTTGCATATATTCAAGGCCCTAAAGAAAAACAGCTCTGCATTAAAAGGCTATTACAGAAATATATGCTATTTAAGTAACAATAGAGCATGTTTTCTGTTGGGAGGGAAAAAAAACCCCAACAGAATATTTTAGTTCCAAACAAGATTTAAAGGGATGCCACATGATGTTCAGCATACTTTGGCTCACAGAACATCTCCTGCAGTTTGTTGCAGCTTCTGCTTTAGTCAGTTTATAATTTTTGCAGAAATAGGACAGTAACAAGACTCTATATGTGTGTTCAGATGTGCCACCTCCCTCTTCACCCGAGGCTTTCCCAGGCACAGAGCACCTGATGCTTCACAGCACTGCACCCTCCACTGCAGTTTGCTGAGGGGCTGCAAAGCAGCATCCCTTGCACTGGGCATCATTTCACCCTGCCTTCAGCCTGCTACAGGGAGCCCAGCTCAGTAGGGCTCAGCCAGGCATCAGTTCCAAAAGCTTTTCATCCCTACAAGTCACAGCTGTGTCAGGTGAGATGTTCCTCCACTGCCTTTACAAGAAAAAATCCCCAAAGGGTATGCATTTGCAAAACCATACAGTAAAAAAATTACAGTGACACAAGGAACCCCTCCAACCTCGTGGGTGTTTATGTGCGTTCCTGGGGATCTGTCTTACACCCCCTGAAGGGTTTAATGGCCAGGAGTGAGGCAGTCCTTTTCCCATCTGTCTGCAATGGCCTTTGCCTGGCAGTCACCATCATTCAGCAGAACTCATTGAGTGGGCTAGTGTGTCCTCTCCAAAGCTTTCCCAAGCCACAGCCCTGCAATTGGATTAAACTGACCTAAGCCCACGTTCCTTCCCAAAGGTGGCCCTGTCTTCCTCCAGTCCAGCTGTGATTTCCCAGTGCCTCCCCCACCTCTGCTGCTGAGCCTACAGCCCACAGGGAGTGGATGCTGGATGCTGATGGAGCTGAAAGCAAAAGGAGAAAAAGATCTTTTTTCCACCGGGTCAGCAAGGCACATTGTCCCACCCTGTGGGTGGCAAGAGCTCATGGCTAGGAGAAGTGGGCACTCTCATTAGTCCATCAGTCATTGGTCCAGCTGAACTGACAGCAAAGTCATATTTGAGTTTACAGCTCAAGCACTAAATTAAACTGCTGTTAATTTTTGGGTTACCTTAGCACCCTGGGGCTGGCAGTGCCATAGCAAATTGCCCGTGCCTCTGCTAAGGGAACAGGATGCTTCACCAGAGAGAGAGGAGGGCTGAGGATGGCAGCAGTATCTGCACCTGCTGCAGATCCATCTTCTTGCTTCTTTCTTAGGTGGGGGGCTATTTTTAGTGGGATCAACTCAGCGACCTGAGATGTCAAAGTGCAGCTTCACAAACAGTTGCATCAGTGCAAACAGTGTGGAAGAAAACTGTGAGGGCATGGGGACAGGGGAGTCCCTCAGGGCAGCCTCACTGAGGAGCCACAGCACCACAAGGGCTACCAGCAACAACACAGGGGCTCTGAAGTGGTTCAGGAGGGAAGAGGATTCCCTCTCTCATCTGGGTGTGCAAAGGTGGTGTTACCCATTCCCTTCAGGATTCCAGAGTGCTTTCAGGCAGGAGCCTTTCCTGTGCCTAGGCTCTGTGAAGGACTGAGCAGGATACATGACAAATCCTCATACTTTCCCCAGCATACAGTTTTTTGCCAGTAAGTTTAGAGGTGTCTTCTTCATAGGTGTGAAAACGAGAGGCAAAGGACAATAAACTATTGCTTCCATCCCTGTGTTTCAGAAGGCAGTAGACAAATCAAACAGTTTTTGAATGCAGGGCAAAAGCTCCTCCAGAAACAATTGTGTGGAGTCGTGACTCTTTGGTGTTACTCTCATGAGGGAACAGAGAGGATCAAAAGAAGAAACTCTAAAACCCCAGTGACATATTTACTAATTTTGTGTGTGAAATAGTAGAAAAACCTAATTTCTCCACCTTTATCCAAGGATTTCCAGAGCCTATTTTTAACTGCTTTCCAAGGCAGATTCATGGATAACCACACTTCCTCATTCCACCAAGAAGCTCATTCAGACTGAAACTTGGACTATTGGTTTTTAATTTTAATGCACTTTTTCATTTTGATAGCTCTTCCACCTGACATGGAATTGCCACGCCACAAATTGAATACAATAAAATTGCTAATCAGCTCATTAGAATATGTTGATGGTATAACATCTATTAGTTGTTGAATGATGTCTTCCTCTAATGTATTTTGAATTAAGTCTGCATAACAACAAAATTAATTCAGATAAGTGTGCCTACCCATAAACACAGCGTGCACATGCACACACAGCCTTCTTTTGGAAATCTGTACAAGTTTTTAACACAGTGAGAATCCCACACAAATACCAAGGAAAGAAAGTGTGTCTTCAAGGACTGAAACAAGCAATGAAATACAAAGAAATTATCCATGAAGTAAGACAGGCTACAGCAGTTTGCTCTGATCAGGTGTCTTTCATGGGAACACAAAAACTATTAGAGGCTCCAAACTCACATCACAGTGAATTTCTCTGTCTTCAATTGCTTCCTATCCCAGAAATACCTCCCACATTTTACTTCTTCAACAGTTAAACCAAACTATTCTCCTGCGTTGTCATTTTCTTACCCTATTTTCTCCTGCTTTTTCTAAGCTCTTGCCTGACAGCTTCTTAGGTTCTTAATTCTGATGTGCACAGGCTACACATTTTTTCAGCACCCAAAGAAGAGCCCTTAGACAGTTTCCTTTAAGGACTCATTTAATGTCTTTACCCTAGTGCAAGTCTTCCCTTGATCTACTATGGCAAAGACCCAAAATGTAAACTTTTTTCCCTTGGCTTCCCCTCCCAGGGGACAGATAATTTCCTACACTGGCAATTTCCCTTGTCAGCATCCTCTAGTGCTACATCCTGAGTGGTTGAAAGCTGCCAAGCCTTTGTCTGAAGCTTAAAATAGAAAGTAGCAGTGAACCCAAAATGTCTCTTATTGGTCTAATAAAATCTCTTAGTCATTATAAAATAAGAATTGTTGAACTTGTTATGGGGCTATTTCTCCCTACCCACAAACACATGTTCTTTATATTCAGCAGAATCAATCTTTATGGTAAACTTCTAAAAGAAATACAGTGGTCATATTGCAAAGCCCTGTAATTTGGATGAGTTGGTTTTCTTGTAGGAATCTTAGGATGTCAAATAGTTCAAAGTCCAGACTTATCCAATAATGTGCAATGAGAATACAATATTACAGAAACTTCCTTATAAAATGGTACAGCCTGCTATGAGAAGAACTGTGGTCAGAATCTTACTGGCAGTTGGATATTCTTACATGGGAAAGGATATTCCAGGAGGATTTGTAACCCCGAGCATTTGACAAAACTGTCTCTGGGCATCTCTACATCCCTATGCATGTAAATATTTCCAGGGATCAGGTTCTCAGTGTACCTACATCTCCTACAAACCTGCATCTCTGTCACTTAGGGGACGGGTTTCAGAGTAAGCTACTTGCAAGAAACATTAGGACTCCACAATACTCAGATAAGAAAAGGAACAATACATTTGAAATGGGCAAAGATGATTCAGTTCAATCTGAGGAGAGTTGCTTTGTATTCCCAGTCAGTTTAACAATCCTTTCATCTTTCAAGGAAATTATAACTATGATACATTGGGACAAAGTTAGCAACTTCTCTTTTTATCTAAGTCCTATTATTGGTGCTTGTCACAGCCATTCAAGGGCCTCCTGGGAACCAAAATGGACAATTGCATCCTCCTCTCTCTGCCAGCAAGAGGCTGGGTATCATTAACAATGCTTAAATTAACAGCGAATTTTGGAGGTAGTAAATGTTCCCCTGCAGGAAATCACGGATGAAGAGACAGGATATACATTTCAGTTCAAAGCCCTGCCTCTGAGTGCAGGTCTGTGACATTTTCCTGTTCAAAATTAGACATTCATAAGTTCACTGCAGCAAGGTGCACATTATTGTTTTGGTCTATGGAATCAATAGCTACGAGGGAGGGGGTGGAAGGTGGCTTTTTGATAAAGGGAGTGTTTTTCACAATGGAAAGAAATCGATAATGTGTAATAAGTGGCTGTAGGTGGTTCCCTGCCCTTGCTCCTTTTTGTGCAATATAGGTCTCAGGGCTCTGAAAGGAACTGGAACACAGGGTGAGGTCTTTATCAAACTTTGTATTACTGTGGATAACAGCATCCAAATTTTGCCATATTATGTGAGCAGAGGAGATGTAGAAGCAAAATAGCTTGAGCTTAGTCTAGGTGAGGTCAAAGTGGGGCTGGTAAGCAGAGGGGAAGCCTGGCTTGTGGCCAGATGCAGCCCACCAAACCTTTGTGTGCAGGCAGACAGAGGGATTTCGTATCTGTGGCTGAGAGCCAGCAGATCTTGGAAGCTGCAGGGATTCTGCTGGCAGCAGCAGACAAGGGGCTACTCTGAATGTCCTGGCACCCCAGCGGTGTTCTGATTCCAGGTGAATGAAGCCTGGACCCCTGGAGTTAGCAGAGCTCAGAGCATCCTGTAGCAGCACATTCCTGCTCCTCACTGCCGCTCCATCATCCTGGGTGCATTTTACCTGGCAGTGAGAAACTGTGGCAGGGCTTGCCTCATGGGTGCCACTCCAGTGAGGCTTAAAGGACTCAGAGCTTTCACAGGGGATGGAAAGAATGGGAGGCAAACAGCCTGACACGCCTTTCTCGGGGAACTGGGGGGTTGAATTATACAGGGGCTGGGTATCTCGTGGTCAGAGCTTTTCCTGCAAGATGCAGCACATGTCAGACCAAGGTAGTGCTCACCACCAGGCTGAACTCTGATCCAGAAAAAACACAGAAAATTTCTGAGTTTATGCTGTTGTCACTGAACCAGATAGACACAGAAGTACTTATTGCACTGCAAATGATTTTTGTCACTGCCAGGCTCCACTGACTAAAGAAACAAAACTCTGGAACCACTGGTGTTGGGCCAAATGCCAGGGCTATCTCTGCACCTGTCAGAGAGGTTGTACATCCAGTCTGGGGTAGGATGGTAGCCTGAGAAACAACCCACCACTTCTCTGAGACTGAAGGAGGCAGCAGCAGCATTTCATACCTTATCTCTCTTAAGGCTGGTCAAAGCTGCTGTATTCTTCCATTCTAAGGTGGACCACACTGGTTTAATGCACAGCTTTGTGATTTGGAGACTGTAATTGCAGCACAGTCTGCCTGGTCTCGAGATCATGAACTGGGATAAAGAGAGAATGAGCTAATCTACTCCACTGTCTGTGCATTGCAGCTTCCTTCCTTCTTAAGTCACAGAATCACAGAAGGATTTGGGTTGGAAGGGAGCTTAAAGATCATCCAGTTCCAACCCCCTGCCAAGGGAAAGGACACCTTCCAACAGGTCAAGTTGCTCAGAGCCCTGTCCAACCTGGCCCTGAACACTTCCAGGGATGGGGCATCCACGACTTCTTTGGGCAACCTGTGCCAGTGCCTCACTCCCCTCACAGTCAAGGATTTTTTCCTTATGCCTTCTCTAAGCCTTCACTCCATCAGTATTACCAATACTGGTGAAACCCCAGAAAATTATGTCAAGTTCTCATTTAAGTAGCTCCCAATGAACATTTTGAGCATGTACCTGGATAAAACTGCTTGCCAGGCTTCAGAACCTGGAACGGCAATGATCCATCCAGTCTGTGACCACCTGAGCAGCAACAAACCCTTTCCTACCCAGCCCCACACATCTGCCCCCTCGATGGCACCAGCAGGAGGCAACTTCTAGTAAACCAGTGCCTTTCTAGTTCCTCTTTGTTATCCTTCACTAGAACATCTTGCCCCACTCAAGATTCACCTCTTTGCAGTGGTGTTTACATACTTCAGAACCCTATTGTAAGTTATTTTGTCATCCTTCTAGCTGTTGCTTTGTTGAAATTTACATTTTTCTCTTGTATCCCAAGTCAGTTCCTCCAGTTCCAGCTGAACTGAGCTCAATTTGAGTGACCTGCATCAGATACCATTGTAATTATGGCCTCCTCCTCCTCCTGACCCTCTTTGCACACATTTTATCACAGATCAACAACTTTTAGCCTTCCTTTAGCAGCTGAACAACCTGATGAGCTCAGAGTGTGAAAACAGTGTACCTCAGTGTACCTCAGTGAAAGGGGGTCTTGGAAGGAATAAGAAGGATGCAGTATATGGCTTTGGACCCTCTTTGGAGAAAAAGCTAATTGAAAACCAGTGATTGTCAGGCTGTCAAAGAAACTCAATCAGTAACAGGCAAGAAATAATCCTCTTATATAACAGGTCAAATAAGAATATGTCGTCAGGGTGCTTTTAACTTCATTAAAATTTGTCCCTTGATAAGTGACATTTTAATATGCCATCAGGTAATAAAATAATACATGCCTGAAAACTTATGGCCAACCCACACATAATTAATGGCCCTAAATTAACCCTGGATGATAGGGTAGAACCTAATCTTAGATAGAAAATACTCTACTGGACATTTTTCACATGCATATTTCGGAGTTCTGAACTGATGGTTCAATTTGGCAAAATAACTGACAGGGTGACATTAATCTAACCCATAAGATAAACAATAAAGGGAATAAATGCTGGAGTGTTTTTTTCAAGCATTGCTATGAAATGGAGATGTAGATTATGCAGGACTAGGCATGAGGAGCCTGATTTAAAAACAGTGCTTGAGTACTTTAACTTGTATATTAAATATTTGAATATGCCTGTCTGATAGGAAAGTGACCCTAGATGATCTCAATTTTAACTTAGTTACCTATAGAAATAAATAAAATGATTTAAGAAATGAAGCAAACTTGTGCAACAAAAACTTAATCTGTTAAATTCTTAAGATTACTTGCTTTTAGAGCAATTTGTTGGAGCAAAATTCCTGGGGGACAAAAAAAAAAAAAAGAAAAAGAGAAAAAGAAAAAAAGAAAAAAAGAAAAAGAAAAAAAGAGAAAGAGAAAGAGAAAGAAAAGAAGAAGAAGAACAAAAGCACTTTGCTGGTCAGAAAACTTGGTGCAAATCATAAACTCCAAAGACACAGAGCTCCAGAATTCAACCACTCTGCCCTAAACAACACAAGTCTCATCTAACCTATGAACTTCTCCAAAGCATTTATCACTGTAGTATCTCGACCAGGCACATAGATTCTGGGATACAGTGGGAAATGTCCAGAGGAGTTGATCAATTTCCCATTCATCTGCTGTGCTGCCCTTTGGCTTCACCGTTATATCTAAAATACTGGAAGTGACTCTGTGATCACGAGCATATAGTTCACAAATGTGGTGTCCTAATGTGACTTTAATGCCAGAATTCAGTTAAGAGTTACTGGGGCTAAGATTCGCTTTTTTTTGCAGCTCCTCAAACTTTTCCCAGGAGAAGAACCTCTGGCTACACTGATCCTTTCACATCCTGATGCTCCTAAACATCAAATTTGGGTATCAGCAACTCCAAGAGTAAAAATGAACTGTGAAGACAAAAGTGTGCTGTTTCAAAGATGTCCATGTGAATCTGTCATTGTTTTTATCCTGGAGAATGGGAAGCTATTGGGGAGCTTTGATGTTCAGTGGGGAGACATAGACCAGACAAGGATGGGACTGGTTTAGCCAGGACTGGGGTTTTTTTTTCTATTTTCTGCCTAAAGGGAGTATAAAAATCCCCATACCACCCAGAAACCAGCAGATTCTGCACATTTCAGCTGCCCCAAACCCTTGCATATCCTCTAGCAGCCTGTCTCTGGGTGCAAGCATATGCAATGTCCAAATGTTGAAAGATATAGAAATTACCCCCAAAATGAACTGGTAACCTGCAGATACAAGGATACAAGGGTAAATTTGTGCATTAGAAAGATGGGTGCCCAAGTGGCACTCTAGTGGTGGTGTTTCTTAAAAAATGAAGCAAGCAGTGAGATTCGGATGGTTCTGAAGTGCAAAGAATATAATAAAAATTGTCATTTATTAATAGTGCTACTGGGAACTGCCTGGGAACCATATCTGCCAGCAGTGATATCTGCACGTCAATCTAGCTCCCTCTTTTTATTCTGTAGCAAAAAAGCTGTGTTATTGCTCTTGCTGCTGTGATCCCCTCCCAGGCCTCCCTGATACATCCCTCCTTTTGGGATAAATCCCTTCCCAGGCCATCTGTCTTTACACTCCAGCTCCTCCCCAGCCCCTCCCTTACCCATTGCTTCCCACACACAGCCTAAGCCAGAGGCTCCTTAGCACCCTTCCCAAGTCTGCTGTGATAAACCCTGTGTGGAGGGGGATTTTGGAGGTCACTGACTCTTCTGGAGGCCCAGACTACCCAAGTGATGTGGCTGAGGTTGTGAGAGACACTGATGGAGCATGTCAGCATCCTCTTGCTGGTGCCAGGCCAGCTTGGTGTCCAGCATTCCCTGTGCTTGAGGGTTTTTACTAGGCAGCTTCTTCCAGGTGCTCTGATCCAGATGCTGGTTTTGGAGGCATTTTCCCAAATAAAGTTTCACATTTTTCTCTCTGCAGACATTTACTGGCAATCTGGTGTGATCCCACAGCCCATGGGCAGTGCAGGGGGAAAGGAGCTCCCATCAGAGCTGGATGATGCAGAAAAGGAGTGGGCCTCATGGAAAGCAGGCTCAGGGCAGCTGTAGTGCTGGCAGCTCCCAGCACAATGGATGCAAGTAAAGAATGGAAAGGAGTAGGAATCCTGAGTCTGGGCCAGTGTGACACGACACCTGAGAACAGTGGTAACTGCAAATACTGCCCAAGCTGGGGTAACAGGATTCTGTGGGTGAGGGGCATAACACAAATGAAAGTGTTTGACCTGGCTTTCTTTCAGAGTGTAGATGTTTGTTAAAACCTGCCTCCTCTCGGGTGTGTTTGGCCGGCTGTCCTGCAGGGAGCCAGTACTGTGTCATACACTCTGCACTGGCAGCAGGTGGCCAGGCAGGCAGCACAGTCACCAATTAATAGCAGACAGCAATATTTAAAGTAATCATTATGTGGATCAGCATAAAACAAAGTTCTTGTTAAAATTAACAACACTGTCAGTAAAACTGATGCTGTTTCAAGTTATTCATTATAGGTGATGACCGAATCCAGCCACCAGCTGGATCAAGGCTGATGTGGGTTTGTGTCTTCTGGAGACAAGGCTTACCTGATTCAAATGCTCTGTGAACACATCGACATAACCAACTGGAATTAAGACTGGTTCATTTTGCTCCCATCATAGTTCCAAACCCATTTGTTCATATCACACCTCTCCCAGCCATGAAGCCTGGGCAGCCTGCAGTGCAACCCCTCATACAAATTCAGAGCACCAGCAGCTGGCAGCTCTGTCTGCTCTGTGAGTGCAGCACCCTGGGTGACACCTTATGATTCCAGCCTTGGTTCCAACAGGTGGGAAATGGCCCTGAGCTGGTCACTGCTGTGATCAGAGGGATGCCTGAGTGCTACTGCAAGATTCAAAGTAAGGACACAAGGAGAATTTACACCGAGAACCCCTCCAGCACACTAAATTGCTAAGGTAGACACCTATTCCTAATAGCTCTTGAACAATTTGATGGAGTATAGAAAGCTTTAAGATTAATCAGCCTCCAAAATGTGTATGCAAAGGGGCAGACAGAGCTGTACTATGTCCCCACTGATGGAAAGGCTGCAGTATGAATTCACACCTCCTCCAAGCAGAATGAATCCTCACAGGACAGCACCCTCAAAACAAAGCTGCACTGAGTGGTCAAATCAGCACAGCTTAAGAAATATTTGACCCCTAAAAGAGAGGGTTTCTGCCCCTCAGCTGATGTGATACAAACCTGTGGTTCATTCTCTCCTGGTTCACTGCAAATCACATTTGCTTGAAATGCTTTCATACTTGGCCTTGCATTTGCAATGGTCTAGAAGTACATGCACCATCATTTACCACATCTCTTAAGAGAAAAAACTGCTCCAATGTGATTTTTAAGGGACCAAGCCAGTACAGCAGCAGATGTGAAACTGGCAAAGAAAACTGCCATTGGATTTTTTTTTTTAACCTTTGTATCTGTCTGTCTGTATCCTTCATTTGACCTCCCACTCTCCCCTCTGTACCCCCTTGAGCTCTCCATTTTTTAATCCTAGCAAGGTCACACTTTTGCTTGGTGGCTTCAAATCCAACACTCTCCCTGCCAACCTCCAGCCAGCTAATTGTTAATGTTCCCAAGGTTTCAGGATGTGTCACCTCCCCCCTGACCTCCAGGGCACTTTCAGTCTCTTACAAGTTGAAGCTAGCAGCCATCTCTGTCTAAAACCTCCTCCTCAGCTGTACTGCAGTAGCATCAGAAGGACCCAGGGAGGATCAAGGCCCCATTGTGCTCAGATCTGCATAAATACCCAGTGAGAGACAGCTCCTGCCCTCCTGAGGTTATGGGCTGAAAGGGAAAGCAGGCAGAGGGAAAGTGGGGGACATGGAAGTGGAGCATTCATGGTGATGCAAGTCACATCGCCTGTTAGTCTCTCTCTTTGTTGTTTTTTTAAATTTTTATCCCCCCCCAAATGAAAATAAAATAAGTTGTTGGCTTGTTTTTGGGAATGTTGGAAATTACTATTTGCACAAGCGATCATCTGTTCTCATCCACCTTGGTGCTGTGCCAGCGCTGCTCCAGGCTGCGCTTCCTGAGGAGGTCCTGTGGCTCTGCGGGAATAACGCAGCACAGAAGCATCAGAAGATGAAGTAAAACCCCTTGGTTGCCCCCTTGGCCCATCAGAGCTGGCTGCAGCCTGGCAGTCAGCCCACGCACGGCAAGCTGAACGAAATGGAGAACAATGTGCCCTGTCAGGTACCAGCGCAGGGCTGCAGAGGAGGGAGGGACCGCAGCCCCTCCCTTACCCTCATTACAACCCAAAAGGGAGAGAGTATCCCTGACAGATCACGGAACACACACCTGCCAGGGGAGAAAGAAAGTTTTGAGAACTGGAAAAATTGCCCTGAAGTAGGGTACGATAACACTTCAGTCTAACTGTAAGGAGAATAATTTACTCTCCTTTTTCTCAGGCAGTGGAAGGGTATCAGCATTACAGAACTGCAAGGATGAAGGACAGCCTGTCCTGTCTTGATGCAAAAAAGTCCTACCTTTAGAGTGAGGCTTCAGAACGGTGTGTGAGAGTTTGATTTGCATCCAGAGTGGAAACATGCTTGCCAGCCATCAGGCTGATGTGATTTGAAGCAGCTGAGATATTAAATGCACTAAACCAGAATGTATAATAGCCATGCTGGCAGACCTTTAATTATTGTCATGCTTGTGGGCACTGATATCATTCAAATTAAAAGCTTTCCCCACTACTTGCATTCTTTTTAATATGTTGATGTACTCTGCACTGATGGATTGTCCTCTCTTGTCCTTCTCTCAAAACACGCTTGGAACAATTTGCTTCAGTGAAGAAATAAAAATTATTGGCACTCACTTGCCATATTTTTGGAGCTGCTTTTGTTTTGTTTTAAAGCATAGACCCACTAGCTATGAAAACAGTTTGGTGAGTTTGGAGGGGCAGTGTTGATTCCTCAGTCACCAGCTCTCTGTCTCAGAAAGAGCAGGAATGCTCATTACTAATAACAAGACTGAAGCACTAGTACAACCTTCCCTAGAGCAGTGCCTTTGACAGTGCTGGCTGACGACACTGCAAAGTTTTCTTGCTGCACAGATGTTCTAATTTTCCTCTCTCAGCTGGTCCAGAGACAGATATTTTTGGCCAGCCTCGTGCTCAGATACATCAGCAGAAAGCTCGAGCAGCTCTGAAGCTGAATCAACTTCTCTGCTCACACCATTGTCACTGATTCCAGAACTTGTCTAGTGCTGTGATAAGGCTGCTCCCTCACCCAGTGTTAATTCTGGAACAAGTGGAACAGTTTTAAGCAGAACGAGCACAGCGCCAGCACAAAATACTTAACAGGAAACTTGCTCACAGCTTTTCCTGAGCTGGAATACCCATAAAAGATAGGCAGATGAATATTCTTGTTTATTCCCCTGGATGACAGGCATAGCAAATCATATCTCCATCACATGGAGGCTCATTTGTGGGAGATGCAGCACTCACGTCTTCCACACTGCGTCCAAATTACACTGATTTGCCACAGCTGACCCAAAACTCCTTTGAACTTCTGCAGCACTCTGCAGCCCCATTTGCTGTACATGTTATGCAGCTTGTTTTATCTTTGGGACAGTGGGGCACAGTTAGAAAAGGATTAGGCTCAAACCAGGACAGTGCTTGCCCCTCCCTCACCTCTCCCTAGCTGTGAGCCTCAGCCTTTCCACACCATTGCTTCAAGGGGAAGGTCATGCCTTGCAGCGAATTTTATCCGTTGGAGAGTTGGTCTAATTGTCTTCATGCAGGACCAGGAGCCAGAAAACCCCTGTGTTTATAAAACTGACTGCAGCACTAAATCTTTCATTAGCCTTGAGCAATTCACTTCACCTTTCTGCCTTAGTTTCCCCGTGTGTAAAAGTGAGATAATGTTTACTTTCCTTCCAGGGATATTGCAAGGATTAATTAGTTAACTTAGTTAGGTGAAAAGCATTTTACACATGGTAAGTATTGTTTCTTTGTGACAAAAAGAAACCCCTTCTTCTACTTTGCACAAGTGATTTTAGACACTCGAAACCAAAGACAAAACCAAAACTGAGGGTATTGGCTGACTCAAAGCCAGCAGGATGAGTGAATGCTGAGGAAGGGAGATCATAAGAGGGAGAGGTTTGCAAACATGAACCCTTTCAGCCCTTTGGCTGCCAGATGAGGTGAAAACGAGCAGCATGTAGTGGTCAAATAGGATCTCTTCCTTGGTTACTGGCTCAAACCCAGCTGTCCTGAGTGATGGCCACTGAATCCAGTCAATCTGGCAACAGGTATAACATGGGCCTTACTGGTCCCAGTGGAAAATACACTATCCCAGTTGGACTTGCAGAAGAATGAGCAAGTTCAGTGCTGCCTCAGGTGGTTTTGAGAGAGACCAACGAAAGGTAAGGAAATATGCTCTTTCCCTGCTCAGACTAGATCCAGTCTTTTGCACTAAAGGCAGGATCACACAGTTATTACCCCTGCTTTTCACCAGCATTATTTAAAATTAAATAATTCAAAAGTAAATGCCCAGGGCACAAAAGGAGCTCCTGTCATACAGAATATGAGAATCTGCTCAAGAGATCAGGATGAGCAGCAGCACTAACTCCCGTCAGAAAAAAATAGAAGAAAAAAAAAAGGGCTAAGGAAGTAAATGAGAAGCAGCAGCTCCCCTAAAGTGCCATTTAAAGAGGTAACCATAGCAGGACAAAGCCAATTAAACCAGTTACCCTTGGAAGTGCTGTCCTGCAACTTCTCAAGATGCTGTAGCTGATTGGGCATAAGGCAGCACCAACAGAGCATCTACAGCAACAACCAGCCAGTCTCTTCTGCATGTAGCAAAGTCTGGGAGGCATCACTACCCTCAGGCATCCCCCACCTCCCCACTGCACTGAGGTCTTTCCAGCCAGGCTGAAGGAGAAGCTCTTGTGTGCACTTTCTAACCCACAGCAGGAAAGGTCAGGCACAACTAGGCTGAGTTTCTTTGCCCAAAGTAAAACAGGGGAAGTTTATGAAAGCTGTTTTCCTGCCAAACCTGTCCAGAAGGGATTTAAAGTCTACCAGCAAGGTGCTAGAGAGTACTTGCTCACTGATACGACTGGATCCAAAAGATGGTGTCTGCTTACAGCTGAGTGATGTGAGAGCAAGCAAAGGTGAGGCTGAATTCTCAACAGCTGGAAAAAGAGGAGATGCTTCTACTGTTCTCTAAGTGGCTCAGCCCTGTGCACAGCTCCCACTCAGTTTGCTCATGTCTGCCCACTCCCCTTCTCCCCTCTCCCGTGTTTGTACCCCCTGTGCTGAGATGTACCTGCACCTAGATTGGCACACACATTTTGGCTCCAAATGCCAGGACCACTTAGTGGTGCTGTATCTTCTCATTCTTATATCAATGTAAGTCAGGAGTAATCCTAAAGGAGATTCACAAGGGCAAAACCAGTGAAAAATGAGTGGAATCAAAAGGGGGTCCAGTTTATAGAGGCTGAAAGCTGATTTTCTTTCGAATGAAGGCTAATCCAATCAAAACTAAGAAGCTTTCAGACTTCAGGACTTCTAAGAAAGAATTTTTTTAGGCATAAAGAACTGATCCTTCCTGGCTGTCACAGCGAGTGTAGATGATGAAAGCAACGGGTGTATTGGCTGGCTCCAGCTGAGGATCTGGCCAAGTAGAATTAACATTGTTCTAAAGAACTCTGCACTGAGTTTACAGGTCAAGAAAAGTCCACATGACAGGTCTTGGTGTAACCTTCCAGGGAAAGTATGGACCTGAGATATGCTCCATATTCACAGCTTGGAAAGGCAGACTGGAACTGGCTGTGAGGCACCTGCAAGATGCTCTCTCCATTCCAGAGTAGCCTAACAACCATAAGTCTTTGTGGTCTCCTGTCTCACTGATATTGGTAAAGAGTTCTTACTATTGCTTGGCATGACAGAAAGGGTAGAAGTTATGAAAAAAAAAAAATAGTATTAAGACACTGCTGGAGCCTGAAGTCAATATTGCTGTTTACAGAGTTGCTGCTTCTGTTTGAAGGACCCTGCACCTCTCTTCCTTTATCACATTTGCAATTAGTTTTCCATACATATCTGCTTCTGACCTTAGAATGATTTCCTCTTCACCCCCAAAGGAAAATGATTTTGAGAAGAAATTGCTTCCAGAATCAGAGTTCTTTTCTCATCCTTCAGTGTCTTTCCCAGCAGCTTCATACATCCCAGCTTACTCCAGAAAGAATCCGTGCCTTGCAGAGAATCACATTTTGTGGCCAGGATTTTGGAGAAAGCAAATGTGACCAAAACTTTAAGCAACAAACCCTTATTTTCTCAGCAGTGCATAGTAAATTGTAGCTCCAGCTGACTTCTTTCCACCCTGCTTCTCTTTTTCACACCAAATCCCAATGTAACCACGGTGTTTTGATACAATGACAAGTTCATATGATGAATATACACTGCCTGTACAGGTAGACTCAGATCTGTATTTCTGGTGGTGCTTCTCTGGAAAGGCTGAAGGGCAGAAAAGTGAATATCCCTGGATCTCATGGCCATTTAACACAAACAGAAAGCCAGAGCCAATTCCAAATATTTCCCTGGCATTGAATAATTTGCTTTGCTCCCTCCAGAGACATTTTCTCCAGTCTGTGTGCTAATTACATTCCACTGAAATTCTCAAAAATGGGCTGTAAAGGGACTCACGTCGTGCAGAGGGCTCTTGCTGGTGCAGAGAATCATTCTGCCAAGGAACAGCCCTGTCCTGGTTAGTCCCGGTGTGGGTAGTTGAGCTTTTAGTTGTGTTTACTGAAATTTTTTTCAGCCTGGTTTGTTCAGCACCTGTCCTGGTGTCTGGGTGCCCCCAGAGGCTACAGGAAAACCCCTCCTGCCCACACAGTGCCCCACTGAGGAAGCCAGAGTTGCTCGAGGCAGTGAGGAGGATGCAGCCGGGAGGGAGCTCCTCAGTATGGGAATGGAAGGAGAGGACTCAGAAAAAAAGGGTGGGAAGATGGAAATTAGGGATTTCAGTGATCTAAAAAGAAACTACAAAACACTGACAGAAGAAATTCTGGGCTACAGAAATTCATCCCGGACGTAATTATTCCAGTCAGTCTCCCAAGAGTTGTATTTGGCCCTCCTGGCAGAAATTGTTTGGTTTAGCCAGTAACATCAATGGGAAAAAGTGAGCAGTATTGCTTTAATTGCACAAAAGAGAGGGAGGACAGATCCCATTTCAAATTCCAGAGTAAGGCTTTTTTTTTAAGGAAAGGGGGGAATAAATATTAATACCAAGGCTGTGTTGATGAGCTTTAGGGGGGTTGCTAAGCAACACAGCCCTTTGTCTATAGCCCAGACGATGCTCGGGAGGGGACTGTGTAGGAATAAAATTCATATGGCTTCTATAGAACCATCTTTTCGTAGCTTTTAAAAAATAAACAGAAACCAAAATCTGTCTCCTTGACTTTTTTTCCTTTCACATGAAAGACTTTCTGCCGAAAATCTGAGGATCTGAGAGCACGTGTTTGGAGGGTGTTGTGAGCCTGACAGCAAAGTTGGGGCAACGAGCACACGTTTTTACCCCAACAGCAATATCCCCTCAATGTGTCCCTAAATAGCCTGGGGGTTTTAAAACTCTCAGATTCTGTGTACTAATTTGCTGTTTATGGCACACAACCACAACATTTCAGTCCATTGCATTTTCTTTTTTTCAGTTCACCTTAAGGAATTTCATAAATGTATCCCAGTCCAGCACAGAAATAAAATAGCTAATAACACACAATTACATAACTGATAAAATAAAACCACACATTTCCAGGTATTAAAATCATGTATGCGTTGGTCTAAGCCTTGTAGTAAAATTCAGCTCCACAATTCTGCAAATTCAATATGTGCATTTTTATTTTAAACTTAGAGCTCAGGAATACAAGGGGAAGGAACAGCTTTTGATTTGAGACTTGCAGAGGAAAAATTGTATTTCATTAAGGTATTCAAAATGCTGACTGCCAAGAAATTTTAAATAATTTATTTTTTAAAAAATGAAAGTATTCTTATGTTCTGATATGAAAGAAAATCTAAAGCTTTGCTGTTTATACAAGGGAGCAGAGGTGAAAAGTGGTAAGCTCCAAGAACTGCTAACAGTCAGGGCCTTTCTTCTGTGATTTGTCCTGGAATTGCCTCCTCAAAACACATACATCATACATTTTTTACTATTGAAGCCACATTATTGCAGAAAAATACAAGGTGGGCTGGAAGAGCCCGCTGTGCCTGCAGAAATGTTGTGGATTTCATAGTTATTCCATAGAGCAAATGCCAGCACAAGACCCTCATGGACGGAGGGTCTGGAGCAGGAAGATGCTCCTACCCAGAGCAATAGCTCTGGGAAAACAACACAGCTCTACTTCCACCTGCACCTCAAGAGGAAATGATGGTCTTGAAAGAGAGGGAGAATGCACCAGGACTTCCAATTGCTTGTCCAGGGAGCCAGGGAGGGAACCTTGCCAAATGTCCAACAGGAGCCAGCTACAGATCCCAGCTTCTTCCTTTGCTTCCTGGATCCCCAAAATCACAGGCATCTGTGCTGCCTTCCAAGAAACAGGGACAAAGAAATCTTTGTTTGCTGGCCATTGAGTGTTCCAGCTCCTTCCCTATTTACAGGTCAAGCCCTGGCCTGTATCACAGCTCTACACTTCCCCCAAGGATTCTCCTGTGACAAATGCAGGGCAGGCAGCTCATGCAGCTTTATTAGGGTAGCACACAGAGAATGTTCTTCCTTTCCAGAACAACAGAGGTTTGTAAGACACTGGTGCATTTACAAGTGAGAGATGACAGCAACAGAACGAGAGGTCCAAACCTCAAAAGAAAAAGGTAAAGAGAAGTTGTCATTTCTTAGACAGTCACTAAAAAGCATAGTGAAATACAGAGGAAGAAACCATTTCTCTCTTGATGTGGGTTTTGCTGTTTAATCTACATGAGTTCCAAAGGCACATGTAAGAAAGTTCTTCAGATGATCATTGTTCATGTTGCCAGCACAACAGCAAGTTTCACAAAACACAAGGTGAAGCTTACACTGAGCATGTGGAAACTGCTGAGGATATTGGTGCTGGCTTTGTTTTTAAAATGAAATTTTCCTTTACAACAACATAATTTCCTCTGTGTATGGACTGACTAAGAGAGTGGGATACCAAAAAATGAAAAAAGGTACTACTGGACTCTCAATAGGGTGATGAATAACATATCCTTGTGCAGAAAATTTTGACCACAGAGAGGTACTAAATTACCAGTTTTCTTAGACTCCACCACACATTGCTTTGGATGAACACTCCGTGTAAAAACATGGTTACAGGGATGTGTCATGCATGGCCTTTTAAACAACAGCGTGTCTACCTCAGTTCAGGAGACCATGGGCTTTTATCAAAGCTGCTGGTATCTGAGAAAAATTCTCTGAAGATGCATGTCCAGTATCTCTTCCATGAGAATTCAACTTCCTTCCCACATATGCAACTTTTCTGGCTTCACTTTCCTTCTTTCCCAGCTCCCTGATCTGCTGTAGGCTGCTGAAGTATCAGAGAAGTCATATGAGGCTTTTGAAACCCACAAGGGTGCTTAGGGCTGCTAGAGGAGGGAGACTGAATCATGATGCAGGTAATAATGTGCAGGCAGCTCCTGAAAAACAGCATTCCCACATTCCCTGATGGCCTGCAGCCCCTCCAAAGAAGCAGCACGTGGCACTGGACAGGGATCACTTTGGTTTAGGATCTGTCTGAAACAGACCCAGGTTGTCAGAGCCTGGCTTGGAACCTCTGCCAAGAGAGACAGAGAGCCATGCTGTTCTCCTAGATCAGCCCACAAACCAAGTGAAAAAAAAAAGAAAAATTTATCTGAAGATTTTTCTGACAGGAGAGCAACTGGCCAGGAGAGAACAACACTGAGCAACCATTCCCAGTCTGCTGGAAACAAGAAGGAGCAAATATTTCAAATCCTTTTCAAAAGGAGATAGACATGGTGTCTGCCTTTTGCTCTTACTTAGCAGCTCTTTGTATCACTCAGTCTTCTACCCCAGCATGGGGCTTTGGAGGTGGTTCAGAGCACGTCTGTGAGCACTTTTTCCAGCACCCATCTGTGCATATCCAGCCTCCCCTGAACTCTTTGACATGCATTCAGACAAACCAGTCAGTCTCCAGTCTGGGAGTGAGTCAACTCTGCTCTTCTGTTCTGTTCTTTGGAGGTGTGCTGGTATTTGGCTCAGGGTTGAGGGGGATGCCTGCAGACACCATGCCTAAGACAAAATACCCAGTCCCTGAGCAAACTCACAGAACTTATTGGGACTCATCCATACAAGGATGGATACAGTTCCAGCTAGAACCTGTCTCCTTATAAATAAAAAGTATGGGGGAAAACTGACTTTTGCAATGTGCATGGCTAGTATAAATCAGAGTTCTTCCACAGCATGGAATTTCATACCATGGCAAGCTATATACAGAATCTGTTCATGCCAAAATTAGAACACTCACATATAAAGTTTTGAATTCAGCTTACCTCAGGCAAGAGGGACTGCATTTTACAGTGGAGCTCAGGGTGTGTTGTGTCTAACACCTGCAATGCACAGCTCAAAATTGTGCTAAATAAATGACAGGTGAAGAGCCAAAATACAGAGCATTACACCCAACCAAGATGTATTGTGTCCTACCTATATATGACTTGCTCTACAAACAATTTAGAGTCTTAATTATATCTATTCAGATTATATATATTCCTGCAGCAAAGACACTTGTTCAGAGGGGCACATCACTCCTCATCTTCCTTTTGTGTCAGAGGAGTTCTCTGCTCTCACTTTAAAACTTCTGTGCCCGTCCAACAGCAAAGCAGATGTTGTGAGTGGGACTCTAGCTCAGCAACCCCTGTCTAGAACATAACACTCAGCTACCTGCTAAATGACTTCTTTCTAGTTAAGGTGAAGAACTGACCATGTTCTAAAATCCACTCAGGTATAAAACAACCTGCAAAATGGGCTGCTGGGGCTGAAAAAATTACAGTGAGAAGACCTTGGAATGAAGACATTTTTTCTGTATCCTCTGGCATCACTTCATGGATGAGGAAATCTTTTTCAGCACATTTTATCAACGTTAAGAGGGAGAACAAAAGGTTTCTGGATAAAAATATGCCAGATTTTCATAACGAAGGGAAATTTACTACCTTCCGTTCTTGTCTTCGCTACACAGAGCAGATGCAGAATATTGTTGATTTCACACCACTCTCAATAAGAACCGAGTCACAGGGCATTTCCTGGGGATTAACGAGGAGCTGGGAGAGTTGATAGCCCAAAGCAAACTGGGAGACCATTAACCCAAGCCTGCCATGAATTCCCTGGGAAATGCCCTATGCCTCACCTGTTATTTGCTGCTGTGACCTCTACCCCCTTCCTTCTCCGTTATACAGAGGAAAAAAGAGATCCTGAGCAGGGATGATGCCAGATGCTGCTCCTGCCAGAGATGGGTATTTCTCAGCCCAGGGAATTCCTGGCCAGGCCAGGAGCTCAAAATACCTTCCTCCATCCGGAGAATGAGGTTTCCAGGTCATTTTCATGCAGTTTTCTAGTTTTTAGAGCACACAATTTGTGCCAATTCACAACCTGCACAACTTAAATTAGTGGGCCTATGCAGAACACAAGCCACTTTCTTTTCTCTGCTCCCTGGTAGTTGACAAAGTGGACAAGCCCCACCCAATCACTTAAAACCTAAACAACTTTACATGAAATAAAAACATTTTAAAAAACTTACTTAAATGAAATGTGAAATTAAAACAATTCATATCAAGGCCTAAAATTACATAATTTCTTAAAATAACATATTGTTACTGCTGAAGTTCTAGTCAGGTGTACTAGGTGGGTTTTAGTCAGGTGAACTAGGTGGGTTCCCTGGGACAAGATATGCTGAAGTAGAAAATTTGGAAGCAGATTTGGAAGCAGTAGCCCCCTTGCACACACAAAATATTTACTAATTTAATTTTATTCTGTCAGTTCTATTTAACAAGTTCATTTCAACTTGTGAATCCACAGAGAAATTTTAAAAAAATGACTTTTTTTCCCTTCTCCAATCTATGAATAAAATGAGTACAATAAGTTCTGCAATTTCTTTGCCCTGACTTACTTCAGTGACTGATAACTTAATTATTCATAGTAACAAACCAGTTAGTTGCTTTTAAGCTAAGAAAAGAATGTGGATTTTTATTTTCTTATAAGATATCACTTAGTATATTTTATTTAGCTAACAAAGAGAATATTAAGCTATTTGGGGCCTTTTTATTGAATTCTAGTTTTCATTCAATTATAGATTCATAAAAACAAGGAAAAAATCTAGAAATAAATGAACCATGCTTCATTTTCCAATTAAAAATATGACAAAATTAAGAATGTGATCATTAATTTATCAACATAATAAATATTCATAGAGAAATACTTTTGGTTAACAAGAAAAAAGACCTCAGTGTGTACTACCTTTTGTTATAAATCATAGAATCTCAGAATGGTTTGGGTTGGAGGGGACAGATCATCCAGTTCCAACACCCCCACCATGGACAGGGACACCTTCCACTAGACCAGGTCACTCCTTTGCTCCAACCTGACCTGGAACACTTCCAGGGATGGGGCATCCTCTGCTTCAACCTGTTCCAGTGCCTCTCCACCCTCACAGGGAAGAATTTCTTCCTATTATCAGATCTAAATCTACTTTATTTCAGTTTAAAGCCATTTCCTCTTGTCCTATCCCCTACATGCTCTTGTAAAAAGCCACTCTCCAGCTTTCTTGTAGGCCCCCTTTAGGTGTTCTATTGGTTACCAACCCATGAAAGCTAACTTTTATTTCAAAAAAATATCTAGAATAACTTACTACTGCAAAAAGAGATCAAATGTATTATTTAAACCAAGATATCCTACTTGGTGATTTAAATCTTGATTTAAATTAGTTCTCTGTGGGTGTTGGAGTTGGCTTACAGCCTTCAAATAATTGCAGGGAAGAAAGGAAACTCTGCTGAGACAGATGCTATAAATATGTGCTGGTATTTGAGACTGCAGTGACGTCTTTACATTCAGAACCTCTGGGTTATCAGCATTAGAAGACTGGGTGTACCTCTGAACTGCACTGAAATAAGTGACTGAGGCTAAGGAAAGCCACAGCAATTGGTACTTGACTATTTCAACACTGACCTAAAATGGTGTGTACAGCTTTTGAACACTGTTTAACAATCAATCTGTTGGCCAGTTACCTTCCAAATTCATCTTTCAATATAGGACAGATCCTGTGAGCCCAAAATTTCACGGGCAGCAGATGTAACCTCCAAATCATGTGACAGCACACATTGGAATTGCTCCAGGACAGCAAGAAAAAAAGAAGGGAAGCAGAACAATACACCATAAAAGAAAAGTATGGCCACGGGCACAGGCAGCCAGAGAAATCTCCAAAATGACAGTTCATAAAGCTTATCTATAAAGACTGAAAACTGTCACTGGTGAAGTAAGGTAGTGTAATCTGTGCCTTTCCATTCTCTTTGGTTCCTAGTGAGCTGACACCAAAGAACAGTATTTTGTTCTCTCCTGGCTTTGTTAGCAGCCTCCAAATCCAGCAGACCAACAGCAACATGCCTGCAGCTGGTGTAATGCTCAGAAATAACTTCTTGTTTACCCAGGTGCTTTGAGTGCTCAGCCTGAGTGTGGTTGGGGCTACATCCCACACCTGTATCTGCCTGGTTTCTAAAAGCACCGTGTCTTATGGTGGTTCCCAAAAAAATCTTCATCAGTGGTCTAAGAAAGCTAAACATTGGCTTTGCTAGCCAGTACGGGCACTTTCAAATCCAATTCAAGAATAGCTGGTATCCATTTAACTTAAGTCAGCAATCACTTAGATTGAAAAATGTATTACTAAAAATTAAAAAAAAAAAAAAATTAAGGGTTCATCTTCACCTACTTGCAACTGGTATGAGACCAGCTGTGATTTCCCAGTGGCATGGATTTAAAAGGGATACAACACCAATACTACCCAGTGTAGTGCTTAATCTCAGCTTGATGATGGTGAGTCTTCACCACTGTAAAGTTCTTCTCCTTGCTTTCTACATCTAGTTAACGTAAGAGACCTGCTTTTATACTGAAGCTTTGAAAACTATGGTAGAGAAGTGATAAGGGTTTTTTTATTTTCCTTTTTTTTTTTCAGTGTATAAAGAACTGGAATAATAGATAAACAGCTTAATCCAAAACAGAGCAAACTTTCTTTTTAAAGATTCTGCAGACATTTATCAGCCCTTCAAAACCATTCCTGAGGTAACTAAGCATTACCCACTTTACAAATGGGCATGCTGCAATAGAGGAAGAGACTCAGCCCCACAGCTGCTGGTGATAGACGACCTATAAAACACTTCAGTTTTGACACACAGATATTACTATAACCATCAGACAGGGCTACTGTCTTAGAACTGCAGAGGTACATTCACAGAGCGTTTTGAAATTACTGCACTCATTTGACATCACAGCTGAAGCCAAAGGGATTTCTTTAAGGTCAGTAAACCCCAGAGAAACTCAGAGGCTGCAGCCCATACTTACTACTCTGGAGCTCCTCAGAAAGGCAGATGGGCTGTGCATGAGGAATGGATCTTCTCACTTTTCAGGCTTGCAGGAGGACTCAGTGGAACAGCCAAACACGTTCCTATTTTATGGGATCCATTTGGCTGGAAAAGATTTCTTTTTCCCAAAGGTTTCTCTCAACAGCAATCTGCCTTGGCTGTGAGGATCTGGAGGAGGCTCCCCAGGGAGCTTATCTGTGCTGCTTCTTGACTGCTGCACAGTGATGTAGACTTCCCAAACCTCAGAGAAACCTGCTGGGTGAAAGTCCTTTACCAGGCACTCGGAGCCCAGCTGGCTGTGCTAACCCTCTGGGCCAGCTCTGCAGCTTATCCCTTATTAAATTCCAATCCTTCATCACTTGTGATAAAATAGAAGCCAGAGGGTGGATGCACAATGAGTGTTTTTGAGAGCACTGCTTGTGTGATAGTTTACTTTGTGGTGGCTTAAATACATACCAGAATGAATGTTTAAATCAAAACACAAACTTCTTTGGCCTCAGGGTAAGAAAAACATTTTCACATTTTAAACATCACTGGCCTCAAGGTACAAAAGCAAATATTTACTAAACTTCCAGACTTCAGAGTTGGCTTTTCTAAGGCAATTCCTTGTTGCTGCTTCTCTGGGCGGCTTTTCTCTTTCTCTGCTTCCCACCCTTCAGGAAGAACACAGGCAAGGACTAGGTGCACACCCTCTTTCTCCAGATCCCACTGCTCCAAAGATCATCTCATCTCCACAGCTGTTGGCCAACTCTGAGAAGCCAAAGGAAAGCAACATGAGAGAAATGCCACTCTGCCGATGGTTTGTGCCGTTCTCATGCAGTTAGTTCACTACATGGACTGCAAGGAAACTCGGATCTCATCACACCTACCATGGGATTGAGAAGCCCATTGATACTGCGTGTATGCTACCCTCTTACTCGGTGACAGGGAATGTGTCCTGCAAGGTGTCGAGAATGTAAAAATGTGATCAAAGACCACCACTACATCCTCTCTTAGCTCCGAGGTCCATTCAAGACGTGGGATGGGATTAGGCATGACACAGAACTTGTCATTTATTTCTTTATTGTCAACTTTTAGCACTCCAGCCTTTGTTCAAATTCAAGTTCAAGTTAACCTCCCTTCATCCCCCTACGTATTCTACAATCTGCTGGAACCATAAGGAACCTTTGCCATAGTTTGATGACCATTTCCTCCAGCCTCAGTGCCAGTGCAGGCAGCTCCCTCACCGTGCTGCTCTCTCCCACACCAGGCTGTGTCTTGACTGTGCCAGAAGAGCTGCTCATGGGGTTATGCTGTGAACCAGACTGAAGAACTGGTTTGGGTTAAAAATAACCAATTCAACAAAACAAAGCAAAACAAAAATAGTCATTTTTAACCAAGAATGCTTCCCTGACCCAGCCAGGCCGCCACACATCATACTGCCACAGGTTGGCCAGGTTGCACCTTCCCCATGGTAATACGAGATGTGATGTTGGTTTTTCACTGCATCAGAATCCAAGGCACTGCAAGGAGGTCCGGCTGTCCTGCCCAGAGCCAAAGGGTGAACAGAAAACTTCAGTTTCTGACACTCAACACATGTCCCACGGGGCCCCACAGCTTGCCAGGCAGACTGAGACTAATGTCACAGAGAACTAAGTGGCAACAAGTCCTCTTCCTTCACCAAGGGCAAACCAAGCATTTCAGACCAGGAATATCCAAACTTTTTAAGAGGAGTTTTTGAAATTAGAGACTTCAAGTTGGAATTCTTTAGGACATTCTGTCCCACTGTGTCTTAGGTTACAATGTAAGATGTAACCAAAAGTATGTATTCTATCACCATCTGTGAAAACCAGGTGGGGCAGTGTTCTTTGACTCTTCCATGACACATCCCTGATAACTCCCTCCGGGGGATATCTTCTGTTCATGGGCCACCAAGCCTCACAGCATGACTCATAAAATTACATCATCCCACTGTGAGATGCTCCGCCCAGGGGGAGGAACCGAGCATTCCTGCTTGGATAGAATCTGAGGTCTGGAACACCACATTCAGCCCTTACCTACTGGGGTCCCAGAGGACAAGAGCTACATAACCACCACTGGACCTTCAGAGGAGCACCAGACCCTTCTACAGGATCACCGCTTCAACAGGACCACTTCATCTGGACTGCCACCACCACCCTGACTAACAGGGTGTCAGGTTGTATCCTGACTCTGTCAGTGTTCTTGTACTATTGCATTTATTTTAATTTTCCTATTAAATTATAATTCTGACTTGTGATCTCCCACTGGTTTGTTTTCAAACTAGTGTGCACTGAAAAATTAATTTCAGTTCACTTTTCTTCCTGAGTTCCAGTGGAAATAGACTTTAAACATCTGAATAAAACTGAGCAAAAAGTCTTATTTTCAGTAGAGTAAGGTTTATATTTATACCAAGCATAAATAACAACAGGGACAAGACTCAAGGATCAAATAGATATTATCACCTTTACACAAATGTTCTTTAAATGTAATAAAATAACATGGCAAAATACAATATATTTAATAACTGCTATACAATACATCATTATGCTGTATTGTCATACAGTCCCGTGCTACTATGTACACATAACAATTTAAAAATTGCATATATGCATAAAAAATAGTCAGTGCTTGCTTCTTTGATACTTCAGTATAATTCTAGTATTATTTTAATAATAAATACTCTGAAGTAGCTTTAGGTGAATGTTGAAGAAATAAATTTCAAGGAAAATGTATGTAAAGGGTTCTGTCAGCAGAAGTTAAAAAAGGATCTTGCTAATTTGGTCTTTTTAAAATACTTTTTTTAACAGACAAGTAGATCAGAATTTTATTGCCAGTAATGGAAAGTCTCAAATATTTTATAAAAAAACCAGAAATATCTCCACCAAACATCAGATTTTCTTATTTCTGTAACATATCTTGCTATTTTCTTGATCAATCAAAGATCTACTACTCACAGATATAAAAGCTTTGTATTGCAAGTATTAGTCTCATACAAGGATTTGTAATAATAGATCCATATAGCTATATAGATACAGTCAATGCCACAAAAGAAACACTGAACAGGCCAGTCTTGGGGAAAATGCACAAAAAGAATTCATAGCAGGTGAGAAGAATTTGAAAAGGGTTTCTGGATGAATTATGGATTTACAGAAAACAGGGCTGAAGAGAAGACCACAAGAGATCTTGGACCAGGACTCAGAATTACAAACATTTCCGTCTTTCTTTTTTTATTATTATTATTATTTTTCTCTCTTTTAAGACCTACCTCCCTAAGTAATTTACTGTAATTCTTGCTGTCCTGATCTCTTAGCATGAGGCTGGGAGGAAGTTTCTGCTGCTACGATTTTTAACTTTTACATGCTGCCCACCACAGCCCAGATTTGGTGAACAAAGTATTCCTTTTCCTCCCTGCAATAGACTTTTCCACGGAATTCAGGGAGCAATTTAAAGCATAAAAGAGGGAAGTTATAATGGAGAAAGAAAAGGTTAAATGGAACAGAGCTTTGTGAGCAGAATAGCTGGATGTTATTTATCCAAAATAAACCACATGGACTGGATGAAAAGCACTGGGAGTTACTGAGGGAATGAGTGAGGGTAATAGTGAAGAATCAGAGAGAAATAGGATCCAGGACTTCATGAAACAACTTAGAAATGGGTTATGTGAGGGCAGGTGAAGCAAATACTTCTGGGCAAGAGGAGAGACATGATGGCATGCTGAAGCCTTTGCTGGAAGTGAGCTGTCCCTTTGAACAGTAATGGTTTGTTTCTCTTTGGTGTACCTGGGATAAAAAGGCCTCAGGTACATGCACAGCATCTGCTTTCCTCCATTGTGCTCATATGCCAAAGCAGAGTAAACATTAACCAGACTCCATGCAAACAAGAGGCAAATACCTACTTTAAAAAAATCTCTGCAAGCCTGGGTTTGGAAATCACTGCACTTACTGGATATGTGGGAGTGACTCATTTTTATCATAACTACCTAGTGATGTTTACTGGACAGTTTCTTACCTAAACAGTGTGCTCAGAAAAATGGGTTTTGATCATAAAACCTGCTTTAGCGGAGCCTGCAATAGGTAGGACTGCAATAGACTAAAATAGTGTACAGTCCTCCTAATAAATAAGGGCTTCTGAAGAAGATGCTCCCCGTTTTATCTCTCAAGCTCTCTGAATTATAGATTTCTTCATAATGTTCAGTCAACTCCTAGAAACCCATCCTTGCATGGGAAGGACAGTGTGAGGAACCCACACAGCTCAGCTTTTTCACTCAGAGGCTTTTGCACTGGGGGGATGATCCTTGAAAACTGTGAAGCTCAGAGCCTGTAATCTATGGCTTGCCACTGTTATTAGCACCTTTTGAGATCTGCTCTGAGAAAACAGCAGTTCCTGCAGCACAGCTCCAGTGGGGCTCAAGTCCACCTCTATGTAGGATTGTGGAGTCCAATGCAGAGCCTGAGCCCTGTCCACAGAACTGGTATTTTGCGTTGTCCTTCTATCCACAGCAGTGTTTGATTCTCACAGAAGCTACATAAACGCAGCTGGAGGAAACTACACCTCCACATTTGCCTGGATTTCCTCCTCTCTTCCTCCCTGTGGGTGTCACAAAAAGCTTAAAATAGCCTAAGATTTCAGCACTTTCCCTGTGCTATCTATTGCAGGTAATTGAAAAAGGTTGGGGGAGGAAGATTAGTATCTGAGGTAGTATTTATAAGTCTAAAGAAATCCTTATAATGGTGCTAACCTAGCTCAGGACCACCTGGACCTTTTGGACCCAGAGGTCAGGATTTTAATTCCGCAGTCTCTCCTGATTTTGCTGTTTCAGAAATGCACATCATGTTAAGAAATTAGGAAGGTGTGTCTCCTTTTGTCTCAAAGGATTTGGCTTTGCTCACCATTCTGCCAGTCCTCTGTGTCTTTTGAAGAACAAAACCCAGCCTCTCCTACCTGCCACTATTTTATTGTGTATTTTTGAAAGAAGAACTCTGTCTACCTTGAACAGACCCCTCAAGACCATCTCCAGTGCAGACACATAATGACATATGAAAATGAGTGGAATGCTCTGAACACTGTGCCTCTGCTTCATAGTCCAGTTCTGCCAATCTACCACAATTTGTGATTCATGAAAATAGACCTCGTCCTTAGACAGAGAACTTTAATTCCCCTCTTTCCTCTATCAACCTAACAAAACACTAATTCTTAAGGAATATAATATTGTGTGTTTGCTGATGTAAAAGGCTCCTGGTATGTAAAAAGCAGCTTTTCCCCTACCACCCTGTGGTGAGAGGCAGACTTAGCACAGCAAGGTGATGTATTATTAGAACTAGCAAAATCCACAGAATTCCTTCATGAGATTGAAACAAATTCTGTTTCATTTGTAACTGTGTTTGTTATTTTTGTTAAAATGCCCCCTCTCAGGTCCTATCCCAAGAAGAAATCCTGTCAAGAAGGATTATTTTTGGCCAATTCTCCTTCAAAGAGTCACAATCAATAATCTCTCTTACAGAAGTAAACCTTTGGGAACAGAGTAAAGAATGTTAATCGTAGTTCCTATGGACATCTCACTTTCTCTAAAGGCAACAAATGTAATATTAAAAACTAAGTAGCATTTAAACAAGTCACTCACCATGAAGTCTGTCTCAAAGCTCACATACTAATCAAAACCAGAGCAACACAAGGGACCCTGGCTTTATAAACATAATCTTTTCTCCTATATCATCAATTTCATAAAAAGCCTTCAAAATCCACAAGAGTAAAACTGTTTCTCACTTAGAGAGCAAAGAAAAAAGTGTGTGAGCATTTCAGGTTTTATAAAGGAAGTAATGTAGCAAATTGTAGGCTTCTGTAATTCCATTTAAGTAAGCCAAGTTAAATACATATGGCCTACAAGGTTGTGAGGTGGGAATTTGGTAGGCTCTAGAAACTCAGAAACATTATAATCTCCTTACTATCACTTGTAAGTGGGATATCACTCCATATTTTTTCAGCACTAAGTGGCTTATCAATACAGACTCTCAAAGAAGAGCTTCAGATTTTGTTGCCTACCCTGAAAACCTTCACTTGGAAACAACACATGCTGTTTATCAGTCTGCAGCAGAACTACATTTACAAATATATGTTTTCTGTCATGATAGCATAAATTGAAACATCCCATAATACCTTTCCTGCCAACATCTTCCTATAAAATTATTATGAACCCTGCGCATATTTGGGTAGGTCTGTGATCTGTCAGGTATTAGCAGTAATCATTGGGGCTGTTTGCTTCTGCAGCTGTGAGCAGTTACAGAAGGAGATGCTGGTGATGCTGATACTCAACAGCTAGGCCACACATGAGACACTGCCACTGCTTTCTGCTCTCCCCATTCCCTCCTCATCCAGAGAGAAAATACTGAACTTCACGGAATCAGGAGCAGGTTTCTTCATTGCCAGAGCGGAGGAAAGATCCTTCCTGTTACAGTTGGTGCAGCATTGGCAGCCACACAACCATCAACCAGAGCCAAATCTCATCTCTTACTAGGCAGCGAGGTACCACAGATCCTCCTCTCTTCTACCTCAAACAGATGGTGGTGACTTTTCCTTCTCTCTGGTCTTCTTTGCTCCTGGCTACCCGGTGTGGGTTTCTCTGCACATGACCTCTGTATTGTCCATACTGTGCCGAACTCCCTAAAACTGCAGGCAGAAAAGCAAAGAACTGCCCAAACAACCAAAAGGGATGGCAGGCTCCAGAAAGAGCCCCACATCAAGTGCATCAAGGGCTGGGGAGCCAGCGTTGCACTGCATTTGTCAGCCAGAACAGGACTTTAAATACTCCAGACAGCTTCACCGATACAATTTCTGATACAAAGCCAGCTACAATTTCACTAGAATGAGGGTTATATATATACATTCTGCAGTCCCATAGCTGTGAAAATCGTTTCTATGCAACTGTGCTCTGGCATCTCCATTTAGCTTTTAATTGTGGTTCTACCCTTTTCACTGTGAGGACAACCTAAAACCTGTAACACTGCCTGCAAACTGCGGCAGCATCACTGCCAGGACCCGCAGGAAGCCACTAGTCTGCAAGGCCTGATGTGTTTCACTCTCCTCCCTGGGGACTGTAGGACCTCTCCCTTGCAGGTACCCTCAAGCCCAGCCAGGAGCATGGCATGCTTTCCCATCTTTCCCAGATTTGTATAAAGATTAAACCATTTTTTATTACTAAGTGAATTTGGAGTACTTTAGTTGAATGTCTTAAGACAATGAGCCTGAGGCCCTAATTCAGTACCATGTCCAAGCACAGGTATAAAATTATTCCTGTTCAGAATATCGTATCCTTGAATGTGCTCTGCCACAAAGATCAGGAGCAGCCAAAAGCAGGGGATGGCAAACTCTCTTGCCTTGAGGTTAGTGCAGCAGCTTTGCCACCTGAAGAGCAGGGAAAATGAATTCCTAAAGATTACTGTGAGCTTCCCACTTTCCCAGCATATGTGAGGAACATGGGACAATACCGGCAAGCCCAAATCTGACAGCCAGGGAGATGCACTTCTGAGAACAGGTAGACATTCTTCCCTTTCAAGGCAAGGGGGGTCTTCAGATGGGTGCCGAGAAGGAGTCCTCATGCTCCCCACTGTTCCTGAAGGAGGAAAAGGGAAGAGAAGCTTCCCCCTGCTCTAGAAAAACACAGTTTACTATACTCCTATGTCACCCATTGGAAGTAGGAAAGAATTTTTTGCCTGGGACACCTGACTGTAGAACTTATATACCTATTAAGCCTAAGCATGAAAATGTCATGTTAATGTTCAAAGCAAAACTAACCAGCACCAAGTTCTTTGCCATCAGCTCCTTACTGATGAACTCTGGACCAAAAATTATTCTTGGGAATCCTTCTGTTGTGACATTTTCTATAGAAACACTTCATATTTGACTTGAATGGAAGCAGACATCATCCTTTCCATCCAACACAGCAAACAGGCCAAGAACACATCAATCACGTCAAGAACATGGTCAAAAGGTTGGCTGCTTTTTTCTAAAATTACTTAAACTCATCCCTAGTAAGGATGTGGAAATGAAATGTTCTGTTCTCACAAACATCAGAGCATCAGAAGGCAATACAAAATTAACATGCAGCAAATATTCTAGTCTAGCTTTCCAGGTCCACTACAGTGAGATTGGAAATGATACCGAACAGGCTGTGAGCCCAAGTATTTGTACATGTGTTCAAGCAGTTAAGAAAGAAGTAATCTGACTATATATTCTTTGCTGATTCCAGACAAGCCCTTTAGGCCTGTGTTGACCTTACTGCATACCTAACATTATGCACATTCTTAACTTCTACTGTTGCAATAATTCCTATATTGTGAGGCATTCCTGTGAGTATTTGCAGGACCGGATCCTAACTCTGAGCTGTTATTCACAAAGATATTCAGGAAAATTAATCCAAATTAACTAAGGGCTTAATTTAAAGCAGATTAGTTAAAGTGCATTTAACCCTGTAAAGACTTCTCAAAATTAAAGTAGTCTTAATTCAGCTTTGTATAAAGCTTAACCCATTTTTCAGTTTCTAATTTAAGTGAATTTGGACTAATTAAGTTGAATGTCCTACGTAAATGAGCCTGAGGCCCTAATTCAGTGCTGTGTCCATGCATAGGTATAAAACAATTCCTTGAAATCATATCCTTGAAATCAGCTGTTTTCAGTAAGGTGCACACAGGTACTTAAATATATTCCTGAATCTCACTCTTAACTGCTTTATATTCTTAAATCATTTGAGAATTATAGTTTGATGGTAAGGAAAAAATCATAGCCCAAAGGGCCAATAGGCAGATAAATATTTTTCATTTGCTGTCCTCCAGATGATACCAATTTCTTCATGTGTGTACAAGCAATCTTCAATCATTGTTTTCTGCAGGAAATATCTGATTGACACAGAATTAAAGACTGGTTCTTCAGGCTGGAATTATTTCTTTCCTTAAAAGGGGAAAAGAAGATTAATCCTTCCTTTTCTGGAAAGATTTCATAATAGGGTGTTGTTTTCTCAACCCAGACTGGTAAAGCACCATATCCATTCCCAATGGAAAAGATGAATTTCAGCAACTGTATTTATCTAGGATTTTACATCTCAGATTTCGCAAACCTTTTTCCAAAGCTCCCTCTACTTGGAAGTGTTTGAATCTAGCTTATTTTCTTGCTGGATATATGGCAAGAAAGTGAAAAAAAGCCCCCAATACAACAAGCTTAATAACAAGGTCTGAATAGGCACCATACTTAGATTTAAATATTCGATGTCAGATACATTTGCACTTAACTACTTCACAGAAGAGACATAAAATTGTGCAATAGTATTCCTGCTAGCAATGTAGCAGCAAAAGCATGCTAAGAAGCAAGTTGTCTCTTAAATAAAATTTGCCAACTAAATTAGGCACGGAGCCAGGAAGGCTATTCAGAGAGCCATGGAGCCCAGGCAGACGTCCCACATCTGCTTACTCAGAGTGGGTTGGAGAAGTCAGCTCACACATGATACAGTTCAGCTCTTGATCCTTCCAACTTCCAAACAAATCCCTTCAGCAACCCCTGGCACTTGAAGAGCCCTATTCAACAGTGCAACAGAACACTGGACATCAAACTCCAGGATGCTAAAGACCTGAGATGTATAAATGTGATGTATTATGTGTAAATAACATCTTGTTATATCCTAACAGAGAGAACCACCACGGCTGTATTTTCATGCAGCTGAGTCCAAGCAAATACTCTTCACCTCTCAGCAAGACACTACGATCTTTGGGCACAAGCTGGCAGAGATACAGCTTACTCAGACACCTTAATGTGATCTTCCCTTACCTGAATGGACATGGGTGGTAGCAGAGTGAATATGTGACCCGCAGGTCACCGAATGCTGTGATGTTGCTATGAGTGATGCCCACAACAAAACTGAGATTTGACGGCTCTGTACATCAATTTCACCAAGTGTTATTCTTCCCCAAAGAGGAGTCCAGAGAGATGACTTCTTCATCTTTTTTTAACTCATGCACTGAAAGAGGGAGAATTTCACCCTGTGTAGGTTCTTCAAGCATGTTTATCAACACCTCCGGTAAGCACTGTAAAGAAAGAGGAAAAGCAGGTGTTGGAAAGAGATTCAAGGGCAATTACTACCATCCTGCTTAATGACTACCTAATTCATGCTGCCGGGAACAGCAACTTGTTTGTCCCTCCTTTCTATTACTGCCTTTCCCTACATTATTTTTCTACTGGCTGGTGAAGTTACTACTATCACCCCTCCCACTTTAATAAAAAAGTGAAGAGAAAGGATATTCACAAGAATATTGACACGGTCGCCTTCCACAGTGCTTTGCAGATTGGCCGTGTTGTGAGCCGGGCCGGCAGCAGCACAATGTGCAGGGGACAGCGCTTGTAAATGGGGCTTCTTTGTAATTCCACTATCATCGTTTCCAGAATTTCCATGGCTCACTTTCAGTTGAAGAGACGTTTCTTCCACACTGAGACAAAAGAGCTTTTTAGATGTGTTTGAAGGCTGTTAGCCACCACCACATGCCAGCCATTCTCTCCTTGTGTTCTGTAGCTGCTTCACATCAAGCACCCAGTGGTCTCTGCACTCCCTGCTGCGTCCTCTTGAACCAAAAGCTTTTACCATTCTTCAGTTTGCAGATGTGGTGCAGATGAGGACCAGTGCGTAGCTGAGGTGTGTTCAGTAACAGAAGCGCTCCAGACACAGAAAAGCAGCTCTCCCGTGCACACATTTAGCTGGCAGCGTTTAACTGGCACGAAGATAACAAGGACATCCACTTCCCTGCAAAACATGCTCAGGACTCGCAGCCATGAAATGGACTCGACAGCCTTTAAATTCTGTTTTACTGTGCTGGCTTCCAGAGATGGCTTGGAGCCGATGTGGCAGCTCATTAACACTCAGTTAACACTTCTCTACATAGCACAGCGTTGACTTTTACATTCTCTTGTTTTCAGGAGAGCAACGCGTGGGCAATTAAAGGAGGGGTAATAGCTTAAGAGATACAAAATATTATGAACAAATCAGTTTTAAAAACACTGAAAACAAAAAGCCACAACGCGCTGAAAACACCATTTGTGATTATGAAATGCAGGAGAAGCATTACTTTTACCTCTCCAAGTTTCCAATCCGTGTGATTTCTGAGAGTCCCAGCTTCAGGTACCAGAGACAGACATGTACAGAGGAGGAGTTAATTATCTGAGGAAGCAAGCCTCTTAATCAGCTTCTGTTTTCAACCTTACAGTAACATCTGTTTTATTTAAGAATCCCATAGCTCACTTTTAACTTTTAGGCTGCAAAAATAGGGAGAGTGCAACTTGAACTTTCTTTGATGCTGTATCCTTCAGCTCTGAAAGCCAGAATGATCTCTTCTTGCAAATAAATCAGTGAAAGAGGAAGCGAAAATGTCAGACTGCATTTGATTGCCAGAAAACCAACTCTTTCCCACAATAAAAGAGTAAACCCCATGTGAAATGGGGATCTTGCCTACTAGTTGCCTCAGACCTCAGACAGCACAGTGAGAGTGTGCAGATTAATAGGAAGACTATCTTCCAGCCCACCCCACTGCAATGTTTGTGCTAACAAGTGGCCTTGTGCTGAAATCCCACTTAGGCTGCTCTCCATCCATGTGCATCCCAGTCCAGCAGCCTTCCAGACTCCAGTAAGGGACTGGCAAACACCCACCTGCCAGACAAGGAGGAGGAGGGCATCCTGAAGGTGGCCAGTAGATGCACTGAGAGCCTACACAGTTCCCCATGGATACCCAACTCTCCCTGCCTCAATGACTTTTATCAGGCAGACTCTCCTGGAATGCTCAGCAGGAACAAAAAGTGCCTCTCCCTGCACAGGACTTTGGCAGGCAGCACTTTCACTCTTCCCCCATGTGTCAAGCCAGCCAAGAGAGAACCACAGTTTTTTGACAGGAAGAGGTACCCCTTGCACTCCCCAGCTCTGCAGGAGGTCATGAGTCTTTTAAAGCACCTTTTCTTGCTAATCCAGGCACCAGCAGCCCGAGGGACGAGGGGGAGCAGAGCTGCACTACTGCAAAGTTCCACCTGGCCAACCAGCCCCACTGGAAACCACTGTGGGTGTCTCTCTGTGGCCCTGTGTTGTGCCAAGTACACAGACTCATACAGCACATTTGCAAAGACAGCTTTCCAGTTCTGCCAAAAACAGGATTGAGTCATTAGGCAGATTTCAGCTGGACAACCGTGCATGAACTCTGGCGTGTTGCACGTGGAAGATGTTGGGCAGCAGCTGAAGAAGCAGCTCCTGGCCTCTGGCAGGAGCTTCTCTCACGGTGAAGAAACAGTCCTAACTGTGGCAGCTAAAGGTACTGAGCTTTATTTTGGAAATGTGATTGCCAACAGAGACGGAAAGCAGTAGAAGAAGCAGTGAAACAGCATATATTCAGAAATCAATCTCTTTTTGGCTACAGTGCCCAAGAGGAATGTCACAAAATCCTCTTTAGTGTGGGGGCAGATGGGACAAAGGCAAGCCTGATGCAACCTGGGGTTTTACTTGTATTTGAAAAGGAAGCAACCAAAGTGTAAGGATTTTTATTGACCTCTGCTCCTCCCTTTTACTTTCTCCCCAGTTAGTCCTTAAAACACAGCTGCAGCCATCTTTCTAGTTGATCAGTCAGTGCTGAGTCTCCTGAACATTTTCTTCCCAGCTATTTGATGAACTGTAATTCATCATAATACCATCTTTGGGTTTATTTTTTCACATCTACCACTAATTCAGTGGGGTATATATTCAAACACTGATTTCAAGCACTGATCTTTATACAAGTTAAAAATTTGACATCTCCATATTCTAAATTCTCCTGTCATTCTTGCCTATTTTATCTTCTGGACATTGGAGGCCCAAGTTTCCAGAAAGCAATAAAAGTATTTTACATAGAAAAAGTAAAGCAATCTCACTGAACATTTTACTTGAAAAATTCAGTTTTGCACGTCCTTTTACACTCTAGAACACCATAGAGCAGAAAAACAAAATATTTAGATGCTCATAAGTTGGCAAAATGCGACTCTTTGTTACAGCAAAATAAAAAAGTGCAACTTGCCACAGAAAGGATCTTCCCCATTTAATACCATGTTCCTGCTGAAGTTCTGATTTGACATAGAAAAAACAAAGTTTTATAGCCAGCCTGATTTTGAGAAATGGCTATTTTATATGAAACCTCATCATCCCTGTCCCCCTCTACCAAAAAAAACCAACCAAAAAAAATTATAATCAACTTAGGTTATGTAGAATGGAAAATTACAACTCCAACAATTAAAGTTTGGTAAAAGGGCTAAAAAAAAAAAAGTCATAATGGGAAGTGTCAGGTGAGCCTAAGTGAAAAAATTACTACCTGCTTCACCTGTAATGTCTTCATTATTGGGACCTCAGATATTATGGTGATAGTTGCTCAGACTAATATTCCTACATTAATCTCTTTTGGTGATACTGGAAAAATGCCTGTGAGCTAATAAGTACTCAGCACATGGGAGGATCAGATTTGATATAAATGAAGTATTATTTCTGGGTGTTTGGCACGTAGCTACATGCATAAGAAGCAGGAAATAGGACAAAACCGTCAAAGTAATATGAAAACACGTGATGGTGGTTTATTAAAAGACTTACAGCTGAAGAATATGAATGCCCCCTTTTTTGCCTCTATATGTGATGCACCAGCCCATCTCCCATAGCTCTTTGAAGGCAGAGAATCCAGAAGTAACAGCTGAATTCTCAAACCAAAAAGCCAATGAGCTGGAATATTCCCCTCAAAAGAGATGATGTGGTTTTATTGAAATGACTCTCCAAGTGGCTGGCTCCAGAGTGTGGTGGGGGAGCCAGCCATCTCTTGGAACACATTTGGCATAAATGAGGAATAATCCAAGGCAGTGTCCATGCCAAGCCTCTTGTCATTATTCTATGGCACTGCTGGGATGTTTGGTCTCTAGACCCCTGACTCCAGGAGCAAAGGCTTCCCCTTGGCCAGCAGCTTCACTCCAGCTCATTGCAAATAAGGAATCAAGAGTAGCACAACCAGGATTTTCAAGAAGGTACCTGGTGGGGCATGATGAAAGGGAGCCTGAGCCGCAGGGAAGAGATTACAAGGCATTGCCAGCTAATGCTGCTGGAAACAATGCTTGTGATAGCATCTCCTCTGCTGGGAATGAGCACAAATGCCAGCCAAGCTTACATTCCAGTAGACTGCAGGGTTATTTGAGCAAAAAAGCCATCAGATACCCTGAATAGAAGATCTTCTTGCTCTTGCCAGTTTGCCTGATGTAGGTGAGCTGCTATATTTACAGATGCCTTGGTTTACAGAAACACAAAATAACTACAAGTAACTGCAAAAGCACCAGCACATCCACCCAGTGTAAATAAACACATTGTGCTCACAAACTACTGGGTTTCTTTAGCATGCAGTACTGTGGCTCAAGACCTTACAGAACATAACAAAACAGAGTGCATAAAAAACTGTGATGTTTGTTTCACTACACAGTAAATATAACAAATTTTGCATCCAAATTTATGAATAAGTCTTTATTGCCTTCCATGTGCAAATTGCCAAGTTGCACATCAACAACTGGTTTAGTTTCAGAGAAAGTTGCACAGAAGAGGCGGAATTATTTGCAAAATAAAATGAAGTGTTGGTGAACCTGTCCTCACCATATGATAAAAGGATATTTCACTGAGCTTCAGGATGCAGGGTAACAGCATGGCCCCTCCTGTGATCTCGCTCAGGGAAAGGTCAGCTAGCTAGACAAATTATATTTACTTTTGGAGCATTCAGCTACATCAGCTGCCAGCTGGGAAAAAAGTGTCAAGTGACTCAGAGGGAGATTCTTCTACACCCCCAACATGAATCGAAGCTATGAAGGGTTAACAATGAGAAATGGTGGAAGATGGTTCAATCAATGGATCCATGCCCACTGTTCCAAAAAGAAAGCCCTGACGTTCCCAAAGTAGGGAGGATTTGCCAAAGCATTTAAAGCCATTCTCTGTTTCACAGATGAAAAGGTGCGTACATATCCATGTTACCATGGAGAAAACGACATCTTTCCTCTCCCCTACTTGTGGATTTCAGGCTTTGAACTTTAGATTAATACAGGTCATTTTTTGCCTTTAGCTACCCTTCACCACAACACAGATGGTCCTGAAACTGTAAAGTTAAACCATTTACTAATGGACCCATAGGGTTAGATTCAAACCCCAAACATTACACAAAAACTTTCAAACCTTTGGTACATTTAAACCTGGCATTGCATTTTGCACGGAACCTATTTTTCTAACATGTTGGATCAAATTCTGAAACCTGACCACTTGGGTCAGACTCTGATAGCTTTCACAATAAGCAGCATTTTTTCCCCTTTAAGAGCCACAAATTAATAGATTTTGTATGAAGACAGGAATGTGACACTTTCTAGCATTTAAAATCTGGATTCAAATCTGTATTTTAGAGGTTGAGTCTAGCCCACAATCCAACTCATTTGGCAACGTTTTCTCCTCTAATTGAGGTATCTAGTTCAACACGAATGAAATACTTCCACAGTTAAAGATGACACTAAAAAGCTTTTTTCCAACAGTTAATTGAAATTAATTTTAAAGCAGTAAAAGTCTGATTATAGAATGATGTCACTTGCATGGACCAACTTCATTCTAACATTGGCTAAATCAAACGAACAAAGCTAATGAAGGTGAGAAGAGTAGCAGTGTTTTTAGCTGAAATTAATACTTTCAGCACTGATGTTAAAACAGGTAATAATCTCATAATCTTGACTTTGATATGTGGTTTATTTCTATATATACATTAGCAGAAGGACATCACTTAATTAGTAAAATGAAAAGGGAGATCTCTAAGGCAATAATTATTTTCAAAAATTCAAACATCATTGGTCCTTACACTGTTCTCTTTTGTCTTAAGTTTTCCTTTTGGACACTGAACATAACTCCCTCAATGCGTACATTGCTCATGCTCCCAGTGTTAATCTGACTGGTGTTCTCTATGGGTGTCAAAAAACTGAGAACTCTTCAAGTATAGAAGCAGTACAGAACAGAGACTGTGCAAAAATGGAATTTTCTCATTCCTCACGCACCAAACCAGCACACTGCGATTCCACTGCCACTCCCAAGGGACCTCTTGGACACCACCACAAATGAATCCCTGTCCCATGGCCCATGGGAGCTGGGGCTCATGCAGGACTCGGGGAGGGAGGGGACCTTCCATATCTGCTCTTCACACAGTTAAGGCAGTGTCAGGACAGTCAGAGCCAGAATTCAGGACTTGTCCTTGGTTCCCATGGTCTAGATGTACCTATCCTCTTTAGAGACAAGAGCAGCTGCTCACCACCACACCCCAACACACCTGAAAAAAACTCTGATCTGAGAAAATGAGTTAACTCCTATCCCAAGTCCTGCTTTATCAACAACATTTTCTGCTAACATCATTGGAGTAGAAAAGATCTCATGGGTCATTGGATTTGAGGTTCTTTATAGTAGAAACTTCCTCACAAAATCTCTTCCATAAAATTACCAAGCACAGTCCAATAATAAGTGAAATTGTTTGCTGCCACCACTGTTACTGGGACACTTTTCCAGAACCTCCCAACTGGGATAACTGGAAACTTAATTCTACTTTCTAGCTTTAATTAATACACCCCTGGGGATTTTTACTATGAGCAATGATAAGCAAGTCAAAAAGAGCTTAGTGTAATTCTTGAAACATGAGCAAGGAAAGTCATTAGGAGAAGGTACCTCTTGAGAAGTAAGCAAGTTAGAAATTGAAGGTATAAGAGGAAATAAGCATCCATTGTTCTTATATTCACCACTGGCAGGTGTTAATTGAATTTGCTGGACCTACATGAAGTTTTATCTGGTTTGTTTTTATTATGAGGGACATGGTGCTGTTATTTAGAACCAGGGTAAGTTGTACCTTAACTCTCTTCTCACCACCTAGACAAGAATATGCACTTCAGATTTATGGATACCAAAGAACTAAATGATGCTTGTGGAGACCATAACAGACAATTTTAGGTATATTCCAGTCTATAAAATGTTCTGACTTAATTTATTTATAATAGAAAGTGGTATATGTTTTTACAGATGAAAACTGCCATTTTCTAGCCAATTCTAGTTGCAAGAGGGAAAGGATATAAAAACTTGAATTTAAGTTTAATTTCTGAGCTTACAAGTGACTCAGCCTGCATTCACACACCAGTCCCTTATCCTCTTTCTGTCTCCATTTCCTCATCTTTAAAATATGGGTAATAATACTTCTGTATCCCTAGAGTGTTTCTTAAGCTTAATTAATTCAATGCTTTACAAAGTGCTTTCTGATACAGAGATGGGAGTGCTACACATATCCAAAGAATTCTATTTTAGACTATTTGTAAATAAATAAGCCCGTGCTTTCTAGGTCTTATTTTTAATTAAGAATAGGACTGACCTGGCCTCAAGCGATCTTCTCTCATAGAAAAGGCATTGGAAGTCAGGTCTGAGGCCAGTAGCCCTCCCTTGCCTGGGGAATGTGAGAATGTGGCTGCAGTCCAGGTCCCTGGTGCACAGAGGGAGGGAATTGGAGCACCAGGCCCCTGGCCAGCACTTGCCAACCAGAGCTGCACTTTTCTCATAGAAAGCTAACAGGAAAGTGCAGCCACACACCCAGGGGTCTTGCTCCACGGAGAGCTCTGCAGCTGTCCTGCTAGGAAAGGAATGGGAGACATGGGCAGAGAGCTCTGCAAGAGCTCAGGGGCCCCTTGGACTTTGAAGGAAGGGGAAGTGGAGGTCAAAAATTCTGGCTGGTCCTGTGCTTCATTAGGTCTATAGCTCCCCAAGTCAGAATGCCTAAGGCAGAACACCATTTTTGGAGCTGACACTCCACTGCAAGGCCGAAGACAGGAGGCCCAAGATGGGATCGAGGTTTTTCATCTGGAGTTCAAATGTTTATACGGATTCATCTGCAAATGTATATGGAGTAGGGGAGGAATGATTTTCCTATTACTTCTTAGTCAGGAAGGGTCTACTACTGGAATTAACCAGGGCAACTAGGATGCTTTTCCTGCAATACATCTGTTAAAGCTGATTTTGTTCCTACAGATGAAAATTACTCAGAAGGTATCTGCTGGCTAGCCATAAAGTATGTTTAAAATGAAAGAATGGCTTGTCACAACAAAGTGTGGTCAAGCAGTTAAGCAGCAAATTCAGACTCAGGAAGGCCAGGGTCCATTCCTTATCCTACCAGAGACACGAGAGCAGCACTTTTATTATCTGCAGAACTCCTCCTTGGGAATGCAAAGTGCCTTGCACTATTTTAAGTCACCCCATCTCTGTGTCTCAGTCCCCCATGTGCAAAATGGGAGACAATAGCAAAGAAGTCTCACAGGGACTGTGAGATGATGAGATGCCAAAGAAAGAGAGGCCATATGTGTTCCCAAAATAAGTAACAGCATGGATAGGGCTATTTTGGGACAATAAAGCTCTGCTAGCTTTGCAGGCAACTGCCTCCACCACAGCAGATATGAAATCACAGAAAATGGTTTGGGTTGAAAAGCACCTTTAAAAGTTATCCAACCCCCCTTCAATGAGCAGGGGCATAGGAGTTTAAATCTATAGGAGTTTAAACCCCCAGGTATTCATATATGTATATTATACTATCTTTCTAAGGTAAATGGTTTGAGGATTTAGACTGCTCAGGTGATAATATTCAGGAATTCTGGCAGGTACTGAACTCCCCTTTTCAGTGGCATAGATAATGCTGTCAGGTAACTCAGGAGTTACGGCATTACCAAGTTGGTTCTTCTAAGGGTGATGTCCAGGGAAGGGAACAGTGGGTTGGTGACTGCCTGGGGTGCCTGCTGTTCCCCAGCTGCCCACACAGACAAGGACAGTAAGGTGAACACCAGTGCCACGTGCAGGAGAGGAGTGGTGCAGTGAAGAGCAGCAATGGTGGTAACACTGTCTCATTTCAATAAGTTTCTGGCTGGGGCTCTAAATACCAGTCTTAATCACCTAAAGTGCCTTGTGGTGGCTTGTGCCCTTCTGTAGGTCTAACTTTTTATACCCACCTTGGAACAATAAAAGATAAAAGCTTTGAAATATATAGCTATAAAATAAAGAGCATGTGGGGCACACACACAGCTTATGACTTTTTGCCTTCATTAAGGTCTCACAAACTCGTTTTTCCTTGTCAGGTACAGCCGTGCCCCAGACTGTGCCATAACCCAAGCAGCAGGGAGAAAAGAGGACACCAGAGAGGATCAGTGGAGCTTATAAACAGACTTTCAGCAACTGGAGATGAGAGCAAGTCACAAGGTTTGCTGAATGCATGTCTGGCATCCAGGTACCTCATCACCCAGAAATAGTTTAGGTATTTATTTACGTATGGACGTAGCAATTTGGCTTGTGTTCAACATAGAGATTCAAGGCTGATTTGATCAAATAAGTTCCAGAGTTCCACCTTATAAACTGGTCTTTCATATGTGTGTAATAACACATATATGATACATGACTTATTGTTATTTAAATTAGAAATGTCAGTGATGCTCACAGCCTTTTAAATTCCTGAACAGATGCAGAATTTAGAGGATTGCAAAAAATTAATGTTGAAAATTAGCCATGCTTCCCCAAATCTCAAAAATACTCACATTTGTGTTAAACTGCTCTACATATTCTAATTTATTTGCTCTTATTTATGGATACTTCCCAGGTTTCTTTGCCAGAAAATAAAGTGTGTAAGTATGTGCACATGCAAGATAAATTATTAGACAGAATTGCTACAGTCATCGTAATTTTCACTCAGGGCTAAACTCTGAAAGGTGCCGAGCACCATAGCCAGATGCACTTGAAGTCAAGAGAATTAATGTGCTCACAGAGAGCAATGTAATATACATTAAATACAGATATAATTGGAATGATTCGCTGTATTGGGCATAACTGTAAGGTTTTGGCAGGAGAAGGGGCTGCAGGGGTGACCTGTGTGGGGGATGAGGGGTTGCCCTGTCTGCTGGTCACAGACACTTCCAGCTGGCTTTGCAACAGCCAACACGGACCCACTGGTGCCCCAAGAGCAAACCAGTGAGAAGAGCATATGGTGCCTCTGCAAAAACATATTTAAGAAAGGTGGCAGCCACTAAACAAGAAGAGATGCCAGAGAAAGAGAGATGCCAGAGCTGGCACAGAACAAGCAGGGGCAAGAGAGACACCAGAGCAGGGGAGACACTGGAGAAAAAGGAGAAACAAGAGGAGACTGATCCAGGGCAAAGCAGGAGCAGAGGAAAACAAAAGGCTGGAGCAAGGGTGAGGGGTCTCAGGAGCAGGTACAGCTCTGTGGGGACTGTGGCCCATGCAGGAACCTCATCAGAGCATTTGAGCAGGGAAACAAGGAGCAGTGAAAGAAAAGGAAAAACCACACAGTGACCAACTTCTTCTGTGATGTCCATTGTCTCTTCAAGGGGCTGAAGCGTGATGTGCAGCAAGGGGACTGGGGATGGAGCAGGGAAGGAGAGATTTTACAGAGGGAAGTGGTATTGTCTCCCAGTTTAAATCTTCTTTATTTCTCAATACTGGAATAAAGACTTTAAAATTTACATTAATTGCAATAAAATAAATTCTGTGAAATTGTCTAACACAACTCTTCCCCTCTCAATCCCCCCTGCCCCCCCCAACACTTGGATAACAACAGAATCAACTGAAACCCCTATTCCAAACATGAAATAACTACCTACAGTTCAGGAAAAATTAGAACCTTTACCCTCCGCTGTCTTTCTTCATGTTTTCACCATATTTACCCCAGATCCAAATAAGTCTGCTTTTTATGAATTGGATAATGCCCAATAACTATGGGAATTAAAAGATAATAATGTGCTAAAACACTGACTGCCAGATCTAGTCAGACACAAGGGACAAGAAGAAATGCTTTTTCCTGACTATCCAGCTGCTTTGAATTCAGCTGAAACACAGCCTCTCTCTGAGAAACCCAGAGAAAAAGGCTTGCAGTGTGCGAAGCTGACCCGCCTGCTCACTCGGGAAGGACTCAGCCAAGCCAGGACATGGAAGAAGTGACATGAGCCTTCTGAGGAGGGGGCCAGACTTCTCCCTGTTCCAAGATATGTTAGGCCCAGGAGAAGGGAAGGGATGGGATGGGATGGGATGCTGGTAAGCCTGTGCTGATTCTCGGACGATGCTGGCCCTCGCCCAGCCTCTCCCATCACAGAGTGCTTGAACTTGTGAGAACTGGACAGGGTCCCTGCAGGGCTGGAGCCAGTTAAATGCCAAGAGACTGGAGTTTCTCCATCTCCAACTTCATTTCCCTTGGCATGCTGAGAATTCCCCACTGCCAGACTGACCAGCCCAAAAGCGCTGAGGAGCTTGAGAACGAGCCCTGATTGTTGTTCAGCACTCACAACAGCCAGACAGACCTTGGAGTTTCCCCATTTTTCCATCCTAAATGCAGGAGTACTGCAAGTGCTGAAGTTAAAGTAAACTCAGACTTTAAGCACAGTTCCCTCAACTCTTCCCCACATTCCCCATTTCTACCAAACAGGTTCAAACTCCAGTATTTTGTGGACAGAAGTTGGAAAGGGCCAGGAACTTTGCAGAAAGCTCATAAGGATGATTTATGAGTGAACCATTGCTAATTCACCAAGGGTGTTCAATTTTTAAGTATGATTGCCTTTTCAGTCACTCTACAGAGCTCCAGCTAGAACAAGGGCTGGGATTAGAACTTTAGGGATGTATAATCAACAATCTGCAAGGCTGAGGTACACAGACACTATTTATCTCAATGAAACTCTTTCTACATTATGATGACCTGAATTTAATTACATCAGCTTCATCCATCAGCTGACAGGCAGTTGCAGACTCTCCAGTTAGATTGTCTCTCAGATCATTGAACTTGCAGCATAACCAAGAAGACATCCACCCTTAAATCATCTTTCCTAAAGCATGGAAACACACACAGGTTCTTTTAGGAAAGAAAATACTTTTTTTTTCTTTAGTAGAGCCTCTCTGTTAGGCATGTTGAGTCTGGTATAACTACGTCCTGCAAAACTTTACTAGCTTATTTGTTTTGTGCAAAGTAGCACAACACAGCTGCTCTTTATGGACTGAAACTTTTACCTGGCACTGAAATGATCCTTGGCTTCATTTTATAAAGCTGTGGAAAACCTCAACCTGCGATTATTTTGTTAGCTTTAAAAATGACTTTTGTTTTCACATGCCTTTAGAACTCTCTAATTGTGCTAGGGAGTTAGCTGCATAATTTCCCTGTGTTGATTTGGAAACTATTCTTTCTGCCATAAGATCCATGTGTGTGTTTGTAGCATGGAAAGTTTCAGTTTGTGATTCAAAAGCTGCCATTCAATTAGATATGGACATTTCAACTTCAGCTTGGCAAAAACACTGCAGTGATTTCCCAACATCACAGATGCTTTATCTGCATCTACACAAACCCTCCAGATGCTCATGCTGTCACATACATGCTGTTGAAGGCTGTCCAGCAATGCTCCAAGATCCTAAAAGCATTTACAAAATCAAGCTCAACTGCACTCAACAAATCACCAAAATATGAAGAGAGTGCAGACACTGCAATGAAAGCATTGACCACAACGGGCAGGCATCAGCAGGAGCTGAGCACCTCTGGAAGATTAACTCAGGATAGAAAGGGATCTCCAAAAGTCCCAGTTGTTCTGTTCTTCATTTTGACAATTGATCCATCATTTTGTTTTAAAGACAGGCAAGAGCAGGTTCAAACCTTTAGGACCTGACTCAAAGCTCCCCCTGTAATCAGAAAAAAAATGCCATAGCTGTAGGGGTTGGTGGTGTAGGTCTCTGGTGTGTCTTTGAGAAAACATCAATTAAAATACTAAAACACAATAAATGGCCAAATTTCATGTGGGGAAACTGTTTTCTAAAGCTTTATTTTTCACATTAGTTTTAATTTTGCTTTTAGCCCTCTCTATTTGTTTGAAATTCTGCTGCTTGCATCCATGACCTTAGAGAATGGAGCATCATTACACTCAGCTGCAAGGAGCATCCATCACAGACAAGCCCCCGCCTTGCCCAAATCCATCTCTGTGGTTCTTAAGCCCCTCAGAGAAAGACTGCAGCCTCATCTTGTAAGTGAAGAGGGAAAAAGTGCTTGGCATCGTGATGACAGTTCAGAGAAAGATACTAGGAAGAAAAAAAATTTATGGTCTGAACACAACCATGGGAAACAGGCAGTTTCTGCTGGGACTTCTCTGCAAAGAAAGTCACCACTACCATGGGGATTTCCACTGCAGCAAGAAAAATAACTCCAAACTCTCCCCATTCGTACTGGATTTCTGATAAAGTCATCTCCCAGAAGAGGATTGAAGCAGCCCATTTCCCCACACCATAGCAGCTAGAGGGAGAGCAGAATTTTCACTCATTATTTTCCAAGTCCTGTTTCTGTCAGGGAAAAGGACTCTGTAGCATTTTCTGGCCATTAGAAAAGGAGGGTTTAGGTATTTGTTTTGCTTTTTTTTTCTGTGAAAAGGAAGAAATAAGTAATCAAAATCAGTCAAATCACGTAAGAACAGTGCTTGGAGGAGTTTTGGGAATTATGAGGGGTTTGTCTCAAAATTCCTTTCAACGCAATGTGTTGTGAGAGAAATAATATCTGATGGGAACACCAGTTCAGCAAAACATTAAACGGGTACTTAATGTAAAGTTAAATATAAAATAAAAATTAACCACAGGCAAGCATAATCCACAAACTTCCCAAGACTCTTTTCAGGTACTTCTTTGCATGGATTTATTGCTTACTTGACCCAAGAAACCACCATACTCAATCTATTCCCATTTTTCTCTTCTAGGAATGGGCCAATTTTTTTTCCCCTCAGAAAACTACATTAGTGTAAAAAAAAAAAAAATTTCCCACCCTCCTGCTTCTGAAGAAGATGTTGTGGGGTTACACCATGGATGTTAACAGATGCTTATAATTATACAAGGGTTTTCCTTGATCAGAGTTTGGAAGAGAAAACAGTATATAGCAGTCAAATGCTAAATATAACCTACTGAAGTCACTGGAGAAGGCCTGGCACTGCTATGGCTGAATTGGGTTGGGCTTCACATATGTGAAGGGTTTGTTTTAAAAGCACAAGAATGTCAAAAGGACAGAATTAGTACAGTGAGATACATCCTCAGCGTCTGAGAATGCTATATGCAGGTTCTGCAGTAATGAGTCTGATAAAATCTCCCAGGTTCATCTGTGCCATCCTGTACTCTTCAGCTGCACAGGGAAAATTATCTTCCGGAGCAAGAGTAATAAATTTTGGATCTGAAAAATATTTAGCTCCCAGGACTACAGCTATGCATGAAGATAGGAAGTAGAAATAAGAAGCATGTTAATCTGACAGCCTCCTGTCAGCCCAGGGATTGGCTTTTCCTTGCTAAGGGTCAGAGAGACCTGTCTAGCCCCATTACCACTTATCTTACCTAAAAATGAAAAGAATCCCACAACATGAAATTAAGTCACAGGTCACAGCTAGCCAACAGCAAGTATCTCCTATCCTTGCCCTAGACAAAGCTCTGGGAAGCAGGAATCTTACCTCCTTGTCTGTTGCTGTAAAGCCCAACACACATACCTATCACACTGCAAAAACTAAAATTTCCATAGTGGAACACTGCAGGTTCCAAAATGGCCCCCACTTCAATATGCACTGTTTTGTTCATAGCTTTGTTTATGGAATGCAGAGTGTAAAGGCTTTCTGCAGACACAGAAAATAAAGGGAAAACAGCACTTAAAGATTTAACTATCATATGAATTACAGAATGAGGCAAAAATTTTTCCAGTTTTCCTGATGTAATTTCTTTATTTGCCTGATTTACAAAATAAAGCACTGCTCCCTCTTCCTTTCTGCTTCACTGGGATGTTATGAAGACCATACATACAGTACACTGAATATGCAAAGTAGTATTTAACTGATCTTGCATTCAATAATAAGAAAAACATGCTCCTTTAAATTCCACGTAGTTTTATTGGAAATTTATTTGCTTCAGAAAATTTGTTTCTGGCACTTTAAAACACTCTATTGTGTGATAATTTAGGTTTATTCTCATCATTTATTGACTTGTTAAGCCATTTCATTTAGTGTTAATGATGCAAACCATCTTGTTTAATGCTTTGATGCTGCCCAACATATTATTGCTTTGGTCTGCAGAATAGGGCACTTTTAATATCTCTCCTTTAAAAAACATTATCATTATTTAATTTTTATTACATAAGTTTTATAAAAATGCCATCTCAGAACAAGTAATTTGTAGATTAACTAACACCACAACAGCTTTTAAAAATCTCCACAGTGTTCCAGAGCATTAACCTAAGACATCCTAGCAAGAATTTTATGAGCTTTTGTGTTTGGGACAAGTACTACGATTTACTCACACTACAATGTCCCTTTTTAAGAGCCAGATTCAGTAGAGTGCCATGCAGTGTCACCACAGCATCACTACACTGGAATGTCGTGTTTATCTACACAAGAATGTTCTGGGCAGAAGCTTTCCAGAGAAAGAGGCAGTGTAGTTTTGGGGGCAACCTTTAATGGAACAAAGTTCCTTGTTCAACGCCAAGAGAAAGTGATTTTTCTGATTCTTAGTCAAGGCTGACTGGGTGGGGCAAACAGGAGTGAGAAGCTGGGCTGCTTCAGGGAAATACTGCAAGGGTCTCCTATGACTTAACAGTGCTGATGACATTTCTACCCTGCTCCTACTGGATGGAGCAATTCTTTGGGTTTCATTTATACTTTGAATGGTTTATAAGGAGTTAAATATTTTTAATGTGCTCAAAGAAAAGATGGTATAGAGATTCGAGGAAAAAAAAAAGACACTGAATTCTGCAAATGTACAACAGAGTCTCAGATCCATGATAAGTATACATAAAAATAGAAGTAGGGTCCCCAAAAAAGTAATTTCCTATCAGCAAGGTTATTGTTTTCCAAGGTCTTACTGTAGCTTTTGGGTTTTGTTTGGATTTGTTTGCATTTTTTAAGAAATAGAAAAAACAAAACTTAATCAGAGAGGTCAATCTAAGAGCATCTTTTAACCACCCACAAAGTAGGCTGTATGGTTTTTGGATGGTTTTCTTTTCTAATGCCTTTCCTCAGCACTCCAGGTTACACCTTTTTCTTTTCCATTCCAATAGTTTCAGAAGCCGAATTGTTTACTTCAATGCTCTATTTCTTCCTGCACGATTCTCAGCTTCTGTTGCGCCATTACATGAAAGACATTTTTGTTTGACATTTCATAGCGCTTATGAGAACAATACATTTCATGCATCACCTTTGTATTGCATTTCAAGCCACTGAAAGGTAAACTCCATTCAACCCCACTGAGGTTATCTGTCTCATCCCAAGTCCACGCTGGTTTGGAGAGCCCTTTCACAAAACTGCTCAGACAAAGCCCTGTGTTTTCCATTGCTCAGGCTGCTTCCTCACCCACAGCTCAGAGCCCTTTTGACCAATTTCTCTCTTTCACTTTATGAACAGATTTTTTTTTTTTTTAAACATAGGGGACCCTTACAATGGTTGTTTTAAATCTGACAACAGCCCTCCAATAACCTAATGACAGACAGAAAACCCTGAGATGGAAATCAGCTGAGCAAGTCTACAATCAGTCTGAGAGACCACTAGAGAAAGTACCCAAAGCAAGCACCAAAACATACTTAGAGAAATTGTTAAATGAGACAAAGAAAAAGCCTTTCTGTATCTTGCAACTGAAATGCTGAATGCTTCTTTATCCTCCCCAAGGTGCGTGCAGCTACACTGTGGTTTCAAATTCCATATGGTAAGATGCAATGGGAAAAGGGTAATTTTCTCATATGGTATATTACCAAAAACATTCTCCTATCTCCCTGAAGTTCCCTCTTTGGCCTTACAGATATTAACTATTATAATGCCATCCCTTCATCTCTCAAGCATGCAATGCCCTCCCACAGCAAGTATCAGTAACAAACGAGACTCAGGAGGCAGCACAACCGTGTTTGAATGGAACTGGCACTGCCACTAAAGAAAGTGTGATTAACAGGAGAATGATCAGTATGTTTGTATTGAGGTGTCTCATTTGGAAGCCTAATTTGAAGGGCACAGAAAAGAAAATATGGCTTAAAGCCATGGATACATCATCGCTTAATTCAGATATGAATCCACGCTGGTGCTGAGGCGGTTCTACCTCCAGCCAGCAGCTCCTGCCTCACTACTTAGAGGAACATCAATTTTCCTACAGCCACACCACATCCTGGCTCACAGAGTTGTCATCACTGAGCAGTGACCCTCAGCTTGACCTTTTTTTGCAGTAAACTGAGAGGAGACCCACAGTCTATGCAGTACAGAGGTTTGGGGGATAACCAAAGTAGTGGGAGAATAGAAACACCACCACCCCTCTCAAAAGCAAGAAGCTGTAAGATTAGCTCAGCAATCTCCACACCAATGGTTGCAATGATTACCTTCAGAATACAGGACATATCTAAAGCACCTGGACCCTTCAACAGGAGTTTCTATTGAGCTCAGGATGGAGATAACATAAAAGCTTAATGGCAACAAATTATATTTTAAGTCTTAACAACTCCATTGTTAACCGTTTTAGTAGAAACAGCAAGCTAAGGTGTTTATCTGCTGGCAGTGACTTCTCCCCTGGGTGAACTTCAATTAAATCTCTTCAACCATAGGGGGAAGAATGTAAAATTTAACTCTCTCTCTTTCTCACCACATCCTAAATCTTCTCAAACTGGAAGAAGAAGTGCATTTCCAGAAAGGCTGAGTAGTCACAACAGGATAGTAGGTTTGTGGGGCTGCAAAACACAAAAGGTCACAGCAGAGAGGCCTCATTAACCAAAGTATAAAAGACCACCTTTGTCCTTCTCAGTTGGAGAAGTGATGAAGGCAAATTTCAGAAGCCAACTCTTAAACCTAATGGTTATGGAGAAAGAGTAAATTACCTCTACCCTTCACTGAAATGAAGCCAAAGCCCTGCCCCGCTGTCACAGCTGTGTTTGAGTACAGACACAGGTAGTTACTGCTGAGTTTCTGACCTGCTGGAGAGTCACTCTCCCACTTACTGTGCGACAAGTGGTTGACAGACCTACACCTACAAGCTCAAACTGGGTTTTGATGCTAATATTAAGCAGTTGTGCCAGAGAAGGGATAATGTTCTTGGTATTGCTCTTGCATTCAGAGAGGAGATAATGCTCTTGCTCTTCTTTTAACTTTTGGATGACTAAGGTACCAGCTTCAGTCTTTAACAAGAATTAGGGACAGAGATGCCTCAGGTGTTGTCAGCTAAAGTGTGCTAATCTCCTCACAGTGTAGATTATGAGGTTTTGCAGATCGTCTGTAAGATTTAGCCTGGCACTACTGAAGGCAAGTTCCTTCATAATAAGCTAATAAATTGTAGTGAATTGCCTTCTTACCTCTTATGAAACTGTGTAAGCTCAAACAAGTGGGATAGAATAACTTAAATTCTGTGTTGACCTGGAAGGAAACAGTAAATGCCAGTTTCATCCCAGTTCCCACCAAAAGTTAGTGTTTTGTCATTATGATGTCCCTTCCTTAATGGAAAGGGAGCACCCAAGAGTTGTAGATGCTCGTGGTCGAAAGGAATGGCATAAGTCAAAGGGTCTGCAAAAGCTTACAAAGTTTTTTTAGCAAACTATACAGCATGGAAATTGGTGTGTTAGTCTCAGACCTCCTAGTATAAGCAGTGGGTTTTGGATTAAGGGATAAGGTGAAAGGGAAGAGGGAAAGAGAGAGATGATTTAAAGGCAGGGAGAGAGAAAGAAAAGAAGAAAGAAAGAAAAAGAGATCCCCAGTCCTGGCTCCAGCACTAATCCAGCTGTGGTGTCCAGGGTCCTGGGGTGCAGGTGCAGAGCAAGTGCACCGGGCTTTGGGGGGGTACCTATTGCTACCTTTGGGGGGATATTGCCTTGGAGAGAAGTTTCTAGCTTTCTATGCAAATTAATTATCACTGCCCACTCCTCTAGACCTTTCTGGAAATGAATTAGAGGCTTCGGGGGTCTTCAGTGGTCTCGATCCCCCCTACAGTCCATACCTGCTTCTCGACCTCATTCCTGTGCTTGCACTGTGCTGCTGCTTATCTCCAGGAGCCAGAAGAAGGGTGGTTGTCCCAGAAAAGTGCTGCCCTACCTCCATAGGGCCCCTTCTCCAGCCACATCCTGTTCTTTCTCACAGAGTTCTTGTCTGTTATTACCAACAACCCCTGGCTGGCTCCACAGCCATCTGGCTACCAGTGTTTGAGACATACACATTAGCCCCTTGTCTTGAGGGCTTCCACACTTGCTCTGATTCAGTTTCTGTCACCCACTCCGTGGATGCTCTTAGCCACTGTTTCCCAGAAAGGGTGGGTAGTGGGATAGGACGGGAATCCGTGGAGGGGACAGCAGATGAAGTGCTCCCAAAAGTCTGCGCTTCCTTGAAGTTTCGGTCCGAGGATGCGACACAAACACAGCGAGGCTGCAGCCGCTCCTTCGACCACGCGATGGTGCCAAAGCGCCCAGGTTTGGGGATGCGCGTTCCCTCCTGCCGGGGCGACCGATCCAACCCTCGCTGCCAAAATCACTGGGAAAAGGCGAAGGAAAACGAAACACACGAATCAACTACCATTCATACACTCTCACACACACACACCTCTCTTGATTTGTCTGCACAATTTCAGGGGTGCTGCAGGAGCCGCATCACAATTTTGATGTTGAGACATTTGTACTGATAGACAAAAAGAGATGTATAGTCTTCTTCATACGATGTGCATAGAGAACCTAGCAAAAAGAACCATAAAATGGGCTTCTTGTGCATATTTGGAGGCTTTAACCATAGCTCAGTCCTACAGAGAGAAAGCTGGCAATCCTCTTTAAGACAGCTACTGACTGACAGAAGTAAAAGAGAAAGGCACTTCTCCTTTCACAAAGACATGGAAGACAAATCCACCTTTCAGAGAGGCCAGAACTCACATTTTGCTTATTATGTGAGTCCTCAGAAAATCAGCTCTAACATAGCCTAAGATTTAGCTCAGTAACAACGGGTTTGCTGTGGGTTTTTACTGGTTTTGGGGGTTGTTTTTGAGTCCCTTAGAAATTATTTGAGCTGTCTTTGATTTATTTAGCCTTGGTATCCACATTTGCAAAAACAACTGTTTCTGCTTACATAGATGGAGTCTGCAAACGGGGATAGGAGAGAGGAGACCACAAAGCAATTCAGCAGCAAGGACCAACAACTTCTGACGTGAGACCTGTATAAATTGCACCCAGTATAAATCACCAAGCCAGGCACAACTGTCTCATCTCTCACCTCCCAGGATGTCAGCAGCCCCAAAACTAACTGCCCAACACAGTCCCCTCGTCCCATTTCCCCACCACACCAGGACAGGGGGTGCCCAACTAACTATACTGTTTATTCACGTTCAATCAATGCGTTAAGGTCAGAAAACATCATAGAAAAGAGAGTTTTGTCTGCTAAATTTTATTTTAGAATCTTATGCTCAACTTCTGTGCATAAATTTCCTGTGAGACTGTAAAGCCTCGTACCAAAAGGGGCATTGCTCACCCCACGTGCTTCTGAGCTAGTAACTCTGAGTGGCACCTGGCACTGGGATTTCATTCTTTCCAGTAGAATACAACTGGCCTGGTCATCACACCAGCCAGGCAAATATTTTCCAGTTAAAGCATCATTTTGGAAATGATGGTTGAGACAATTACTCTGCTAGCAACCAGTCTAGATTTAGTAGTGACACAATGAAATCCAGTGATAACGCAGCAGTCCAGTTTAAACCAACAGTGGGCTCTTTGACTCAACCTTTTCCTCATATTCCCTCTTCTACCATAATTTCACCCATATCACTGTTGGTACAGACAGGGCTGGAGGCAAAGGCAGCATCCAAGTGCCATGTGAGCAATTCCTGCTGCAGACATTTCTGCACAGCACACTCCTAAAAGAGCCAGGGAATGCTGGTATTTTGCCTACAGCTGGCACTTCGATTTTGTGACTGCCACTAGCAGTATATGGCTTTATAAAAATTATTTCTGACCTAATGTGCATGTTGTCTCAATTTTTCACTTGCCCTGAGCAGAAGCTCAGAATGAAATCAGTTTAATAGAATAATTTTACTGCGTGTAGATTTTGTCACAAGTATTGCTTACAGGATTACAAAACTCACTCTCTTCAAAGCACAGCTGGGATCTAAATTAAGCCTAGAGAAAATAGCTAGAACTCTGCCAGCCTACAAAGTGATGGTATTATTCTCTTATATTGGGCTTCACTGACATCCAGATATACCCAGTGGGCACTAGAAACCAGGACAGAGTTTGTGAGACTTGACTGTTTCATAATAAATTTTATTGCTGCTATTTATTATTTTCCCAAAGAAGAAACCAAGATGAGAACAGGAAAACATAAGACAGACAATTCTTCAGAAACCATGTTTGTATTGTGATTTCAAGAAGAACAGCAATTTGAGTAGCAGAGAAGGAATATAAGAATATTGAAATACAGAACTCTGATTTCACTTCTATTTCTAGAATTACATTACAGTAGTCCTAGTACTGCGAGTTCAGAAGAAGAAAATGGGAATGGGAATGTTAAAGTCTCAAAAACACAATTCCTTCTGCAAATGTGAAAAAAATAACATGATACTCTTTTATTGTGGTATGACTTTCAGAGTGAATGCTTTATGGAAAACAGTGTCAAGAGATTGATACAAAATTTGAAATGATTGCTAATACGCACAGATATGAAACAGAGATAGTAACAGTTTTAAGAGAAACAACTTCTTCAAAACAGTCTTATTCACTCTGGCACTTTCTTTTCCACATCATATTTGTAAGAAATCCTCAACTTAGATGAAGAAACTTCTTCCCTCATATGGTCCTTTCCCTGTTCTGCACTTTCCACTACCTTCCCATCTAAGACCCAATCACATCCACCCAATGCCCCCTAGTAGTTTCACAATCTTACTGCTTTGAGTCACTCTTCTTGGCTGATTTCTATGCACATTTTGTGTGTAGAAACAATCTGAAGGGAAGGGAGGGTAAGTTGGAGGACAAAGCATACCTGCAGTTCATCTGTACTTCAGACTACAAGGTGCAGGAACCATGTTTTCCTAGATAGGCAAAACTTTGTGAAATTATGCTAAAATACACATAGTAAATGGCACACTACACTTGCAAAGTCAAGTGCCCAAGAGACAGCAAGTGCCAAAAATAAGGTAACCCACATAACCTCAATCCAGGACCCATGGGTTTACATGTTGTGGTAGCATTATCAGCTTACAAGACAGAATACAATCTTTTTAAAATCATCATGCCTTGCTCACTGCACAAACCTGCTGGGCTCACTGAAAAGCAATCATTCAATATCTTTGTTGTTCACTGATCCAGGCCTTCTCTCCCGTGTGTTTTTCTAATCCTGTTCTGAAAGCAGAAAAGCCTATCAGGAAACAAGTATTTTGATCATATCTTTGCCACAGTATTCAGGTAATCTCACAAACATTTATTTGCATTTATTTCACAAAAGCTATTATGCAGTGCAGGTTTTGTGATGAGCAATACAGAGTAAGAAATGAGTGAGTATTAATTTGAAGTGCTCGTAACTTGCTCGGTTGCTGAGTTTTAGAGTGCCCTATGCATCTGGCATGATTTTCATATTCAACGTGTAGTTTCCACCTGGCAGCAGGAAGAGCAGGAGCTCCTCTTAATTTATGCAAAACAACTCACAGACAAGGGAGGGACTGTTATTGCCACCTATGAAAAGCTGAGTTTAAGTGATTTGCCCATTGTCACACACTATCATGTGGCAGTGGCAGGGATATAACTTTACTGTCTTAAATACCGCTTGCTGTAAACACATGTTCATTTTACTACCTGCACTCCCCAAGCCCACTCACTCATTCTTCTAGACAACCTTTTTTTTGTCAGTACAGAAATGTACTGAAAAATGTGCTCAGGCACATTTTCAAAGTATTTCTACAGCTGGCTGGAATTTCTAAACACACAGCAGAATAGCTCTAGCCAAATAGTTGTATGGGTAGTAATCCTTGGCATGTTCTGCACATAAATACAGTCTTACCACATGTGACACACGTGCTGTCTGCCACCAAAGCAGATAAAACACTCCCCAGCATGGCTGGATTTCCTGTAAACTCATACTCACCTGAGGAATCCAGGACAGAAAAGCCCACCAGAAAACAACTGTTTTGACCATAGTCTTTGCTACAGTATTTAGATAATCTCAAGCATTTATTTTACAGAAGCTACTATGCGGTGCTGGTTTTGTGATGCACAATACAGAGTAAGGAATGAATGAGTATTAATTTGAACTGCTCATAACAGTTTTACTTACAACACACTGGAAGGTCTTAATCTCCCATGCTACACAGCAATTCCCCATAAAGCCCGGTTTTCTCTGCCTTATCAAGATCCTGGAGCCTAAAAATGTGTAAGGACCCCAAAAATACTTGCAACGTCACAGAATCACAGAATGGGTTAGGCTGGAAGAGACCACCATGGGTCATCTTGTCCCCCTTCCCTGCAGACACTGACAGACAGGGATGAGGTCTCCTCTCAGCCATGTCTCTTCTCGAGGCTGAACAGCCCCAGCTCCCTCCGCCTTTCCTCAGAGAGATGCTCCAGCCCCTTCATCATCTTTGCCACTCTCTGCTGAACCCACTCCAGGAGCTCCATGTCTCTCCTGTCCTGAGGAGCGCAGAACTGAGCACAGCACTCCCGGTGATCCTCACCGGGGCTGAGGAGCAGGATCACCTCCCTTGATTGTGACGATCATGGCATATTACAGGAATATGAAACATACACTGAACAACGTGCACCACCTGCCTGTTCCTGCCCGTTCCTATTACTGGCAGGGACAGCTGAAGTGAGATGAGCATGGCTGCGGCAGTCACTGCACGTGTTACTATGGATGTTCCCAACAAAATTTAAGGAGGAAACCACTGAAGGCAGAGGCAGGGGCATGGGCATGGTCAAGGAGGAAGACGAGGACGACGACGGGAACGAGGAGAAGCACTGCGCCAGCCCCTCACGGCCCCACACCCACAGACGCACAGAGGCCCTCGCCACACGGGTGCCGAGGGGGTGGAGCCGGCGCCTCGCACTCTGAATGGTGCATCCGGCTGTCAATCAAAGCTTCGCCCCGCCCCATCGATGCCGAACTGACTAGCATGGGCGGGGCAAAGACCGACGCTTGGCGCTCCGATTGGCTGAATCAGCTGTCAGTTGGCTCCGCCTCCTCGCCGCTCCCCTCCGGGTTTACAGAGCGGGGAGGAAAATGGTGCAGAGGCCTCCAGAGATCTGATTGGCCAAACGGGAACACCACTCAAATAAAGGCTCCGCCCCCGGCGGGACAGCTGACCGCTCAGCCCCGTGACAGGGACGGCGCTGCGCCGGCGATTGGTCAGCTCTGCCTAGTCCCGCCTACCTGCGCTGAATACCACCCGCCGATTGGCTGCGGCGGCTGTCCGTCAGCTGGTGGGCGGGGCGCTCAGGGTGTCTGTCCGGCGGCGCGGCCCGGCGGCGGCTCATGGCGGCCATGGCACGGCGCGGCGGGGCCTGCCGGGCCCTGGAGCTGGCGGCGCTGGTGGCAGCGGTCTGTGTCGCCGGTGAGTGAGCGGGGTCGGGCCGTCGCGGGGGAGCGCCGAGGGAACCGGGAAGAGCCGCCGGGCCGCTGCACGGGGAGATTGCGGGAGAGGGGCCGGGCCGCAGCGCTGGGGAGGGGGCCCGGTGAGGGGGGAAGGTGAGGGGGGCTGTCTTTGCCTCTGTGTGGCAGGTGCAGGACCGGCGGGGGGGGACCGGGGCCTGTCATTGTGCTGCAGCTCCCCGCCCCCACCTCCTCCCATCCACCTCCAGAGACGGTGCTCGAACCCTTTTATCCTGTCCCTTTCAATCCAAGGGCTGGTTTGTATTAAATTACAAATTTCTGTAATTTTATTGTTTAAATTCGTTATATAAAGTTATTTTTATAATTATATCATTAAATTATTATATAAATTTAGATAATATATTGTATACTTTCTATAATGCAGGGTAGGAATTTTTAAACTATTTCCTAGGCAATGAAGAGAATCTGTTGGTGTTCGCAACTTCAGATTCAGTTTTAATCATTGAAATCTTGAACAAGTGTAGTGAGGGAAATTTAATTGTAAGGGGTTAATTCTCTGATTTAACCCACCTGAGCAATCTTGCCCTAAGTAAGCTAGTTTGACCTAAATGACGTGTGACTGTGTTACAGCCTTGTGGAGAGCAGCATGTGAAATCCTCTGGATTTGTAGCCATTTTGTAAATTCTTAAAGAAGTTGGTCTGGAAACATGTCCGCCCTTCAAAAATGTGGGTTGATCCACCATTAAAATTGGTAGCAGGCCACCCAAGGAACGCATCAATTTAAATAAAAAAATGCTTGAATCTGCTCCATGTACCTTGGTTGGTTTGGCCTCTTTCCTTCCTTTTGTCCCCCCTCCCCAAGCTGCATCTCAGAACTTTGTCCTTTGGTGTGTTTATCATAACATAGCTCAGATTTACTGTCAACATTTGTATGCATGATCATGACCCAGGCTTTGAAACAGCATCTTCAAGGTCACATTAGTTAAAGTAATGTTAGGGAAGTTTTTAGCTGCCCAACACATCAGTTGACTGTTGCATTGTTTTTGTAAATAGCCTTTGGATTTGTAGATGCCCTGGAAAACTATTGTATATCACTGCTTGGATTGGTAACCAATTTTCAGTGATCATATGAATAATTGCTTTTATTTTCTTTAGACAGTTACTTTATTCATGTAATTTTGAAGTGTGCAGTCAGACTTGTATAATTAGAACTTGAACATAGAGGCCTGCAAATTTTTATTACTCTGATACTTGATTTTGTTGTATCAAATCAGTTTTCTAGTGGAAACCCACTCAGATTGTTCATTGGGGAGCATATGCCTGAAATTTTGCATTGTGCATGCTATTGTTTATATACACCAAAGAAGTTTTAAAATTTATTTATATAAATTTTGGTGTACACAGTTTTGCAGCTGTGCCTAAGTGACTTTTTTAAGATAGGAAGTCAGGTTGAAACAAGCCCTTCTCTCATTTCTGTGGAATCCTTTCTAACCTTATTGCACAGTAAATTACTGTCATCATAAAACAGTTCGGAAATATGCATTTAGTCAACTTTGCTACTCAAGGTAATGGGGAAAAGAGTGAAGGGGGATCCCAGATGAGTGAAAACCTGGCATGAGAAGTGTTGCAGATTGTGGCTCCACACAATCAGCTCAGGTACAGCGCTGCATCCAAGGAAGACAAACATCTCCCAGTGTCTTGAGGTGGAGGAGGCAGACCAGGGACACCAGAGCTGTTCTGCAGGAGCCAGGCTGTCCTGGCAGTGCCTGGTTTAAGCCAGCACTGACAAATTCCACTGGACTTCCTGGCTCTGGGCTCAGTGGCCCTGGCTGTTGCCTGCATGAACAGAGGTGTTGAGCCAAGCAGTCCTGGAAGCAGACAGAGCTGTGCTGGTGCATTGTGAGCTTAACAGGATTTTGGAGTCTGCCTGGCTCCACTGAGAGTTCACTTTACCTGGTTTGAGCTGTAACACTACTTGCAGCTTGTTACACTGTGTTGTGCTGTTGTTTGAATAATTGTCCTGCTTTTGTTAATAAGGATCTGTTCATTCTTAGACATTGATGTATAGAAACCTTATTTTGTATTCCAGAGCATTAAAATGATCTGTTCTCACTCCTGGCTTTGCATAAACTGATAGGCATGAGAGAGAGGAAGAAGGAATGAAGGCTCAAATATGCTCTTTTCCCATGTTATGTAAAGGAAAAGATTGCAGGAGCTCTGATAGCTTTCTATGTCTGTTTTTTAGGTGTATGTGGTGGTGAATTCAGTATCTTACGATCACCTCAGTCAGTTGTTTTCCGAGATGGAAGTTGGCCGATTCCTGGTGAGCGGATCCCGGATGTTGCTGCGTTGACCATGGGCTTTTCTGTTGAAGAAGTACGTTCCAGGTCTTGATTGTGAAACACCTCTAAAGCTACAGACTTGCTCACTCAACATGCAAATCTTCCTGTCATGTGCTGGAATATATAAAATATTGCCCTGTTTCTCTTGAGGAATGCATGACTTGTCAGAGGTGGTTTCCAAGATAGAGCCATGTGGGTCATATGAGTAGCCAGAGGCTGTGCTAGCTGGCTCATTTGAGTCACCAGCTGTAGAAGGAAGCCTGCAGAGACTTTCCAGTGCTGTTCCTCAGTTCTTCTGAGACCCAGCTGCATGCTGTATCCCCTCCATCCATGATCACAAACTGAGAATCTGTGGAACCACTGTCACTTCTTGCACACAAGCTCTCTGTAGGGCTCTGCTCCTGCGTACTCTGAAGATTGTGAGAAATAGCTTGTCAAGGCAGGCATTTTTTCAGGTCAGCAAGCCTGTCTGCTGAGCAGAGTTAGAACAAGTAGGTTGGTTACTTAGGAAGTAGTCCAAAACCGTGGAAACATGATTTGTGCTAGTGTGTCTCCGCAGTAGGTATTTGAATACAACTTTAGCAATGTTTCAAGTGGGGCACGTGAGCAGGAGCCCTTGTATTGATTCCATCTTGCCTACTGAATTTTTTTGCTGGGCTTCAGCAGGGATGAGTGGCTGTTGAAGCAGTAGATTAAAGTCTAATAGCCAGATATCTTTGGCAGTGTCTGTGTGCAGCCAGATACTGAAATCTGCAGGCTGAGGCATTCTCACAGTGCTGGTGAGGGCAGCCAGTTCTCATTTCTTCCATACATCAGCTAGGGAAGAGATCTGATAAGGCTGGTTTGAATGCAAGGCTGCTTAGCCTGTGTTTTGGAATTTGAAAATACCATGCTGTCAACTAATTCTGCTTTTTTGTAATCAAACTAGTAACAAACTTGTATGAGTAGTACGACTAAGGAGTAAATTTTGGTCATTTTAGCAAGAAAACCCAATGTATTGAATGGTATTGTGTGTGTTGCATATAAAGACACCCAGAAAAACAGTGGGGTTTGACCTGATCTGTCCATTTGGCATCCTGGTCATCCTGAGATATATCATAGTTATCATGGAAAAAAGTGTTTCAGTACTCACTCTGTGCCTTTGCCACAGCTTGGGATTCATTTGTTGTGATGAGTCTGGAGCATCCTTTAGAAATATTTCTCTATTAATATTAATTCAATCCTGGAAGCAGGCAGGGAAGGAAATGTTTGAATGATTATTCAGTTCAGCCCTGGAACTGAGAGTTACTGAAAGCTGTCCCTAAGGCAGAGATCAATGGCAGCTTCCAGCCCTGGTACGGAGAGTACTGCGGGGCCCAGGCACTCCTTCTGCAGCTCACCTCAAAGCTGTAGTCTAGGAACATAAACTAACATAAACTAACTAGTCCAGGAACATAAACAGTGCAGCAAGGCCGCTGTAGAGAATTTGGAATTCTTAATGCATTACATTGGGAATTCTCATAAAGTGTTATTCAATATTCCTCCCTTGGTAAAGGAAAACAAAACCAAACCCCATTTTTGTCCCTGATGATGCTTTAAAAGGTTTTTCCTTTGTTTCTGTGAGGTGATACAACTCATAATGTCAATGACATTTAATTCTAAAACACAATTAAATTGGCTTTCAAAAAAAAGGGGCAGTTACGTCATTTACACACATGGGGAAATCTGTTTGCCTCTATTCCAGACAGATGAATTTGTATTTTGTGCCTGAATAAACCTGTCAGGTAGCCACTGTGCTCTTACTCATTTGTAATTGTAGTAAGCTACTAAGAAATCTTTTTGTATTTCTGTGCAAATTTGTACATTTTAGTTTAGTTGCCCGTTGGTGTGATTGACACTTCCCTCTCTTCCCCTTCCTTTCCACCTCGTTTCTTTCTTGTACTGAGAATGTCAAGATGTTAGTGGGTTTTTTAAGTTCAGCTTTCACTTACTAAATACAGACTGAAGTATTTATAATTTAATTATGGGAAATAACTCTTTATGTATCCGTTATATATAATGTTTTCTTAGTAGACTTTGCTATGAAGTTACTGGCAGATTTTAAACTTAACTGTTCCTTCATGGTTGACTTGAGGTACTACTCAAGATGAAAGCAGTCTAGTATTAACTTACTTCCCCATGAAATTTCCAATAGGCTGTCCTGCACAGAGGCATTAACAGGATAAGTTGTTCTGCTGTAATAACTAATATTTATTAAAAACAAACAATAAGTTTGTTTTGCTGGGAAGAACTCTTCTCTTTGCCTGTGAAGTACAACTTATTTTGCTATTTTGTACTAGGACCTCCCCTGGCCTGGGCTGGCAGTGGGTGATCTGTTTCACCGACCACGAGCCACTGTACTGGTGACAGTGAAGGGTGTGGACAAGTTGCCTGTAAAAGGGTTTTCCTACCCCATTGAGAATGTGAGTATCCACATTTGGAACTGTCCTGCGGTTCCTGGGACTCCTGTGGTCTAATGACAAGTACATGGTTCTCTGCTGTAGCCCCTAATGTTCACTTATTTCCTATTTCACTTGAAGTTTGCATATCTCCTAAAATGATGGATCAGGTTGTGTAGATCAAATACGTAGTCAGGGTTCTGTACAAGGTAGGAGGCTTTTGAGATCACTTAGGGCTTCCTGTGTTGAGTTCAGTAACTTGTTTGACCAAAGCATGTTCTCCTTGAAAGACAGCTAATTTTAATGTTTGTACCAATCCACTTCTTCTCACGTTAACTTAATATTTCAAAATCAGAATTGTTGTGGTTTTTGCTTCAGCTGAGTATGTGATAACATTTTATATGGTGTTGATTTTTGGATGTACTGTATTGCCCTCTAAGTGGTCTTTTGAGTTTTCCTTAAGTACTTGACTGTGAAATACACCACTTAGAGACAATGTTCCATTATACTGTATCAAGAAGAAATCAACAGATGTTACATTTACCTGTCACTATCTGTCTTTGCTAAGGCTTCTCAGGCTTGTTACAGCAACACAGAATCCTTTAGGTTGTAAGGGAGCTCTGGAAATCGTCTCATCCAACACCCTGCTCAAGCAGGATTAGCCAGAGCAGGCTGACCAGCACTGTGTTCAGTCAGGATATGAGCATCTCCACAAATGGACCTCTGGGCAACCCCTCCATGACCTCTGGGCAACCCCTGCCACTGTTGGACTACCCTTGGAGCAAAAAACTTTGTTCTTGTGTTAAGTTAAAATTTCCTGGGTTTAAATTTTTGCCATTGCCTCTTCTGTCATAGGACACTTTAAGTAGAGAACGAAAATGTGCCATTCTGCTTCTTTTTCTGATAAAACCCACAAATAACTGTTTACAAACAGTTCTGTTAGCTTGCCAGTAATGGCACTATACTGTGCTAGCATTTCTTCTATTTTTAGTAGGTTTTTTTATATGTCTTTTTTTCGTTTCAGCAGTTTGTCTTTCTGCTGGTATATTTTCACCCATCAGTTTTCTGTGGTTCATAACTTTCCGTTTGCAGCGAGATTGCTTCCCCTTTTGCATTGCTTCTATATTTGTTGGTCTTGTTTTACTGATAAACAAGGCTATACTCTAAGTGTAAATAAGCCTCTTAATTCACAGTCATGGTCCCTTGGAGTTCTTAAGAATATGTTGTGTCTGCCACATACACAAATAAAATCTGTTCATAGATAACACAGGTGATGGGGGTTTTTGCACGTAGGTTCCTGTTATTTATTACCACTTTGGAAATGTGCATACCTTTTACTTTTCCAGACTTTTTTAGTTAAGATCAGTAGCCCCTGTTTAACCCAAAACTCAAACTAGACTTTGTCTTCCAGGCTGTTCCTTTCAGTCTGGACAGTGTTGCAAATGCCATCCATACTCTGTTCTCTGAGGAGACGCCGGTGGTGCTGCAGCTGGCCCCCAGTGAGGAAGTGAGTATTGCTTCACTCCCAGTTCCACATGTTCCAGATAGTGAAACCTCTTTCCACTTGTGTGGCTGGAGCAAACCCAGTTGATCCCGTGAAATTCTGGATTGGAGATTGCAAGCATGAGTGGTTATTAGTGTGTGACTGGAGAAACTGAGCAGGAGCCTCTGCTGTCAGTGACCAGTGGCTGTTCCTGCAGAGGGTGTACATGGTGGGCAAGGCCAATGCCGTGTTTGAGGATCTCTCTGTCACGCTGCGCCAGCTGCGGAACCGTCTCTTCCAGGACAACTCCATCCTCAGCTCCCTCCCTCTCAACTCCCTCAGCAGGAACAACGAGGTAAAAAATCATCCATCAGTGGGAACGTCTACAGGGTTTTTTTCTAATATTCTTAGTTAGCTTGTGCTTTTCTCATTTTCTCACTCTTTCTTCCCTTTTTCTTTGCCTAAGAGAGCCCACTCCTAATTTTTTCTAACTGAATTAATAGAGTTCAAACTGTTTTTTCTAAGTAACTTTATTGAAAGAATTCTTTTCTTCTAGCGTGTTCTGATGTTGTAGCAGACAACTGTTATAAAATACTGGCAACAAAACAAGGCTTCCCTAACTTGGGTTTCATCAAAGAAAATACCTGTCTCTTTCTGCCTCTTCCCCCAGGTTGACTTGCTTTTTCTGTCAGAACTTCAAGTCCTGCATGATATTGCAAGCCTGGTAAGGTTTTTTGAAACATTTTCCCCTGTCTTTTGTCACAAACTTCAGAGACCTTTAAAGGCAGAGAAGCCATAGCCAGGATGCTTGGCAATCAGTGATACATATTCTAGTGTGTCATCAGCTGGTTCCATCAGTTTAAATAATGCATTCTTTTTATATCAGCCCCATCACTGCAATTGTGAATGAGAACCTTAATAATTTATGGTTTTCTTTTGTATTGTGTTTGGTCAGAACGGGGAGATCTGAGCTGCTGTTTCTCCATAGCCAAAGACATGGGAAATACTCAGTGAAGAATTTGCTGGGGCTTTCTTTGTTGCCTTACTTGTGAAGTATAATGGTAGTTAAGAACATATTCTTTGCCCTGTCCACCATTTTACTTCAAAATATCGTTTTATCTGAAAAGACTGGAGTGACTTTTGTACCATGAATAGTGATGGTGATAGAAATGCTCCAGTGGTGGGGCGAGCTTTTAATTCTGAGGATCTTTTTACAAAGCTGATGTCTTTTTCCTGTGGTTTAGGGTTTGTTTTAGTGGGTTGGTGGTGCGTGGATCTTTGTTTCGTTTTGGTTTGTTTTTTTCTGTGAGTCCTTTAAGCTGCAGCCCTTAACTACTGAAGTAGGAGTCGTGGAAAAACTGAAAAATTCACATTAGGTGAAGGGCTAGTGGAGAGAAATGGGGCTCTTGAGAAAATGGGGTAGAACAACTTGGTTTTGTCTTGCAGGCTAGAAAGGCTGCAGGTTAAGTAGTTGGGAAGATGGTATTAAATTCCTTGTGTTCAGAGACTGTTGTCTTGTGCAGGCAAATATCAGTGCTGCATCTTCTCACCTGTAGAAATGCAAGAATGTCACTACTCTCCTTTGAGATATTTTGCATTGTATTGGTTGGATTTTCTGACAATTGGATGATATTCCTCAAATAAATTACTTTTGTACATGGGCAACAGCAAGGTAGAAGTTGCAACCTACTGAGCTTTGCAAGGGCCAGCTTCTGACAAGGAAATGCTGCTATCTTAAGTCTTATAGTTACGTGTTTTTGTTGTCTCTTGAGTGTTTTTTCATGGCAGTTACAGAAGAAGGATTCTGATGTCAATAAGTATGTTATTTCTTTTTAGTCCAGCTCTCTATTATGTGTATGTAACTTCATGTTAGGAACAGATGCTACGTACTGATCGTCTGCTTTCTTCTGTAGAATTAAAAAAAGAAACAGTTACAGACATCTTCTAAGTTGGCAAGAATTCCATTTCCTAATTAATATGGAACATGATGGTAGAAAGTGAGGCTGGATTAGTCCAAGTAAATTGATTTTTGTGCAATGTGTTTTTAAAGTAACCTGTATATGAATTAATTTCTTCCTGCCCTCAATGGTGTGCCAAAGCTGTCTCGACACAAGCACTTAGCCAAAGATCACTCTCCAGACCTGTATTCCCTGGAACTGTCTGGTTTGGAAGAGGTTGGAAAACGATATGGGGAAGACTCTCAGCAGTTCAAGGATGCCTCTCAAATTCTTGTAGACTCTTTGCAAAAGGTACATTTTCTACCTAATGAACAAAACTCACGGTACTACTAAGAAAATAATTTTTGTGTTAACTACAAAGGAGTGCGATATCACTTCATTAGTGATGGCTTGTCTCATGCTTGTTTTTGTTGTTGTTTGGTTTTTAAAATGCAGTTGTTTAGTTATAAAATTGAATGTTAAAATTTGCCTCTCTGGAAAGTGTTGGCATGGTTCTACAATGTGTTTAGATATTTTGCATGAAGGAGTAGAGGTGTATTGAAACCATGTATCAACATGATTTGATACATTTGTTTTTCTTAAACAAACACCTTGCCTTTGAACCCACCAGAATGTCTCACAAAAAGAGGCTCTTAGAAATACAGAAATATCTTTATCCCAGGGTGCAGTGGTTAGTTTACCTTTGCCCACAAAGCTATGTAAATTTAAATTTCTAAGACTTTAAAATAACTGCTGTTCATCCATCAGTGAGTGCAAGAAAGTAATTCTTCAGCAGGTCTTACATAATCATTATTTAAATTTTTATTAAGTTCGGTCACTTTTGAGAATTTGCAAAGCTTGATGAAAAAGTGCAAAAACATCAGTTTGTTAAGCCAAATACTTGTTTTCTCTAAGCACTGCTCTTTGGCCTCTTTGACCTTAAGTAGATATATTTAAATATTAGACATATTAGCATTTAGACCAGATTAAAACATTCAGATTCATAGATTCTTAATGGAAGTTTGAGAACCTAAATATTTTGTTGGAGCTGACAGACACGCAATTAGGAAATGATGTGGGGATGTGCCTTTTGTAAAAGGGATAAAAGAGTAAGTTTCAGCCCAGAAAGCAGGCATAAGCTACAGTCTGCTGAACAGTGATTGGGGGTTTGAAAGACCAGGTGAAAGTTGGCACTTTCTTAGTGAAATTCTAAAATAGTGTTAACTTTTGTAGCTTCTCATAATTAGTCTTGAAGCTGCCATCTTATGTTTTAGGACATCTTGTAAACAAAACTCTGCTTAATTCCTGGCTACAGTCTAGGCTTTTAATTAAACCACCTTTTCTTTTCCAGTTTGCAGATGAGATGTTTAATCTGTATGGTGGGAATGCAGTAGTAGAAGTGGTGGCTGTGAAGGAGTTTAACTCTCCCCTCTCAAGGAAGACTCGGTCCATTCTCCAGGCTTCACAGGTAGTAGAGCCACATTTTTCTACATCTCATTTATTAAACGTGATCCAAATTGTATCAGTTCACCTGAGTGTAACTTTTTTTTAAGTACTAGCATACTGATTATGACTTAGATGTGGGTGCAGCTTACTTACTTGTCTTGATCTTCACTTAATCATCCAGTAACTTCAGTTGAGGAGGGCTCTGGAGGTCATCCAGTCCAACCTACTGCTCAAAGCACGACTAATTTAGGAGCTAGATCAGGTTGCTCCAGCCAAGTTCTTGAAAAGTCCATCCCTGGAAGTCCCACAGCCTCTCTTGCTCCAAATCATTAACCACTTTCACGGTGAAAACTTTTCCCCTTATGCCTTGTTAGAATTTGCCTTTCTGTGTTACCTCCCAGAGCATGCAAGTCCTGCCTCCCAGCTGTGGGAATACATGTTTTCCTTGGCTTGCTGGCTGGACTCCAGACACAGTCCAGGGTGCAGTTGCCCTGTGTCATTCCAGAGGCACGCTGCTGGCTCCTATTCCCCTTGTCCACCAGGAGCTCCAGTCCCTCTCTGCAGCTGCCCAGCTGCTCAGTCCCCAGCCTGTGCTGTCACCAGGGTTGTTCTGCCCCAGGTTCAGCACTTTGAATTTCATTTTCCTGTCAACTTCTTCTTTTGGATTCCACTGATGCCACTCACGTAATCACTTCTTTGCAATCTGTGCCCTTGCATCAGATTTGTCTAGACAAAAATGCATCTTTCCTATTTAGGTTGCTCAGACTTTGGATGGACTCTAAATGTTTGGTGTGCAAGCTCACTTTAAAGTAATAAATATTTTCTTTATTGCAGCCTAAAAAAGAAAATCCATATAACCTTGC